>NC_082683.1:108308264-109508264 GCF_949987515.2 Delphinus delphis | reverse complement strand
GGAAGGAAAGAAGAAAGAGAGGAAAAAAGGGTGAAAGGAGAAGAGTAATGGAGAGGAGTAGAAAAAACAAAAATATAAAAAATGAGAGAGAGACAGACAGAGACAAGAGAGAGGAGGAAAGAATAAGAAGGAAGATCAGGGGCAATGAGGACAAATGTATTATCCTTCCACAGCAGATACTGTGGAATTTAGAACATGATTTTCTTGGATGTGAGTCCTGTCTCGAAAATGAACCAGCTGTGTGACTTTGAGCAAGGTACTTAACTTCTCTGTACTCTTCTTAAAGTTGTTGTAAGGATTAATGAGCATATAAAACTCCACACAAACACATGTAAATACACAGGTAAATATGAGTGTGAAGATATATGTGTGTGTGTGTGCTCACGTGGTCACACACACACACACGAGAACCAAAACACGTTGAGTACTCTTGTAAAGATTTTGACCTTTTATATAAATATCAAACAATTGTAATGGAGCATGTTAACCACTCTGTAAGAGAATTCATAGAAAAGACTCATCTAGAGACAAAAGGACCATTTAGATTGATATTAAATTCTAGGGGAGAATGCACATCTTAGAGAGGGAAGTCATGGATCTCCAGGCACTGAGCACACGGGGGTGGAACATGGTCCCCGACTCCCAGAGCAGGACATGGCCGCTTTATCACCTCCTCTTGTCCTTGCTGCCCTGAGCTCCCTGGGCCTCTGCCCCCTGCTCCCTGAGGAGCTCTCCTCCCTCGCTGCACTGGCCTTTCCCTTCAGGGCAGCCCTGCCCTAGAGTTGGTGCTACCCTCTCCTAATCAGCTCCGCTCAGCTCCTGGCCACGACAACAGCGCCACCACACACGCCAGCAGGTCCCTCAACACAGGACTCTGGTCACAACCTGGACCCCCAGCTCAGCCCCCACCCCACACACTTCAGATGTTGACTTGTAGCCCAAGAGAGGTGGGTCCCAAATGATACGGACGAGAGAGGTGCCCACACAAGTCCTTTCTTTCTGACCAGCCAGCCAGTGCGCAAGCCCCAGCTGCCCGCAGAGTTTTGGACCAGGTAGAACCAAGCTCCCAAGAGCTGCGTTCCTTTGCCCGACATACCTGATTTCACCAGTGGCTGGAACGTGGAGATGCTAAGGCTTTTGAGATGCTCTAAGACTGCACACCTTTTATACGTCTCAAATCCCTCTTGGAAGCCATGAGGTGGCCTACGATTGGGGCGTGCTAGGCCCCCGTCACAATAGGATGTATCTGCCCTTCCTCAAACTTGAGGTTTTACTCATCTCCTGGGCTGGCAAACTCACTCTCGGTTTGATGGTGCTTGAGGATGACAGTGCCTTCACGTGAGCCCTGGCCCTATTTCCCCATCACTTTATGAGCTGTGGCTTCCTCGTGTTTCCAAACCCACTCGTAATGTTTCCCCTAGAAGCTTGACTTCTGGGATGGCGCTAAGCAAGCTTTCAGGACACTGCAGGGTGTGGGAGCGGTGAGGGTAGTGTTCCAGGATATTCTGGTTGGTGCGGGAAGGTGTGGGCAGATCAGTATACGCAGCGAGCCTTGTTGTAAGAGAAACAACTACTGAGGGGTGAGTGGCTCTTGGGGAGACACAGTAAACTCAGCAAAGTTGGAACCATGACGTAACCTACATTCAGAGCCACATTCAGCCTGAACTGGAAACAAGCCTTGGCAAGCCGCTTTGATTTTGTACCTGATGTAATATAAACAAAAAATGGGGGTTATAGCTCTCTCTGCTGCCTCTTGGTCAGCAAAACATTAGTCTTCATTCACAGAAACTGGGCGGTTACTGTTGAGAGTACGTATCTCACTTACAGGTGTATAAGTCACGCAGACTGCAGGCTTCTCAGGGAAATGATTATCATAAGTTGCAGACGCTGGGGAGCTAAGAAACTTTGACCTGGCATGGGCTGCTGGACGATTCACCCAGTCTGCCTCCTAGAATCTGATATCCCAGGGCTTAAGGACTGATGTGTCCTTCCTGTTCCACTTAGAGCTTCCAGAACAAAGAAGGATGCCATAGGGCAGGGCCAAGGATGAAAAGGTTGAAACAACATCAATCAAAGGATGAAACATACCTTAAATAATTCCCCAATTAGTGTTCCGACTGGGGCTCTGATCTTCACCAGCTGGGTGACTTTGGGTACTATACATCTGTGAGCACCAGTTTCCTCATCTGCTAAACAGGATAACCCCATACTGCATGTCAGCTGAAAGGCTTATTTTGGACAACATGCGTAAGCATGTGCACACTGTTGGGCACAGAATAAGGGTTCAACAATGGTTGGGTGCTCCGTGGAGTCGGGCTCTGAAAGCTGGGGCAAAGCCCAGTCTTAGAAGTAGGGAGGAGGAGGTCGTTGCCACATTTGAAGGCAAGTAGCGGCACTTGCTGCCAGTGTCCTAAGACCTTGACTGACAGAAATGGAAATGGGCAAGCCAGGCCTGAGGACGGCACGTTTCATTCTCAGACCTGGAATTTAGCCACAGCTCAGCTGCAAGCACTACAGTAACCCTAGATCTTGGGAATTCACACTGCAGCATGAGAAGACAGCCTTGAATATCAATGGTGCCTCCTATGGGACTCACCATAAGTCCAGGCTATGCATGGGCTCGGCCCCGAGGGAAACCCAGAGGATCCCAGGCCTTCCCGGGAGAAGAACCCCTTCTGCCTGTTGTCACTCTGACAGAAGCAACCCTGATAGGCTTGGAGAGAGATTTCAGCTCAGGTCCCTAGTAGCAGAGAAGAAAGGCCACGTGGAGCATATGTTCTTGGATAACTAATAATTCATCAAGACGTAGTGAGCTCACACAACACACCAGGCCCTGGGAACGGTGGCCAGCAAGGAGGGCCAGAGCCTCCTTAGTCCCTAAACTGTTTCACATCCTCTTCTCCGCCTACTGCTTCCAACTCTGTAGATATTTTTCAATGGTTTGTCTTGGATTAGCTGAAAAACTCAAACCCACTTGTGGCCGTAGCAATGCCTACGTAACTAGAGAAAATGTGAACCTCTGAAGATGCATGAGTTTGGGTGTTACATCCAGTCCATCTTTTCTGGCCTAAGCCCTCACTACCCAGAACAGATTTTGTTGGGTGTGGAATCTGCTATGTCAAGCATGCATTACATGGTATTGCATCTACCAACAGAGGACATAGGAACATGTCCTCTAGGAGCCACAGGTACAACTAAACGCTTATCCTTGGGATGGTATTGTTCCCTGACATTCATTGGCATCACTCTTTGTCTTCCTCCAAACCTCTGCCTCTCATATACAAACACACAGACACACACAGACACAGAAACACACACACACACAAAGAAATGCAGAAGGGACAAATGGGTCCAAGGAGGTTTCAGCAGAACTTGGGCCTAGGCTAAGCCCACTGTATCTTCTGTGCCAGCTATCTGTGAGCGAACACCAGTCCGGGACCCGTGCACACATATGCAGGGGAAGGCCGAGCTGACCCTCTGGGGCCGGCCACATCAACAGACAGGGTTCCGGACAAAGGACTCCTGGTGGCTGGAGCTAGAGCCTCTCTGCTGAAATCCATCGCCAGCTGGGCATCCCTGGGGCACGGCAGGGTGTGTGCCATCATCTGGGCAGCTGAGAGACGTACTCCCTGTTCAAGGGGTGTTGTCCCGGGAGGATGAGGGAGGGGCAGTCCTCCCCTGACTGTCAGAATCTCCCCTCGAGTGCATAATTCAGGCTTTGAAGTCGGAGCTATTTTCATTTTACAGCTTCGAAAGTTTCCGTTCGCTAAGGTTACTTAAGGAAAAAGCAGGGAAGAGAAGATTTAACCCAGCCCTGCCAGGCTCCAGGATATGTGTGTGTGTTCTTTTTCTTGCACTATACTACCTTCTAGGGAATTTCTTTGTTTGGAGAAGCTGGGAGGACGACGCCTGCCCAGCGGGGGCCTCTGGGACGCTGCTCCATCTTCTGTTCTCCATGGTGGAGGTGGAAGTCTTCACACGAGTGGAAGTCTTCACACGAGGAGTATTTACTCTGAATAATAACCCCGTGTGTGTCTTTGATATGAACGTGTACCCCTGTATAAACACGTGTGAATGTGTGACTGTTTGAAGGTACTGCCTTTGCCTTCCCAACGGATCAGTGAGTTTTAAGTTCTGGAAAGACGGGATCCACGCTTTATGCTTCTTCTAGCCAGTAGCACGGTCAGAGCACTTGCCATGTTGCAAAGGTAAGGACCAGGGTTTGAATCTCACCTCCACCATGTGCAAGGTGTTGTTACACTGAACACGTAAGGAGCACTCTTCACCTTGCCACTACCTCTCATAGGAGGAGCAAGACCTGCTTCCATATGGTGGTATCTGTTTGTGTGAGCGCTTGGCACACACCATGCCCTTCCCATGCTTCCTCAGCTTATCAGCCTCCTCCTGGGAGTAGGGTCTGCCTCCAAGAGACATGGCTGGCAGTGTACCTTGATAGGCAAATGTCACTGTGGGCCAGAGCTGCCCAGGTCTGCCTCAACAGCAGGAATCATCATGGGCAGGTGTTACAAAGGGAAGTCTGTGGAAGAAAAGGGCAACCACCCAATGTGGTGAATAGGCCCTGGACAAAATACCATTTCCGCCTGTGAACACCCCTTGGATGCTTTGGTCTACACAACTGTTCCTTCTCCTGGCCCCAAGATGTGCCCTGCCCCTCACACCTAAAGGTGTGGAACCCATGGCGTCAGGTTGGAGGTAATAAGTGGAGGGTCTTGCTGCTCTGTCAGGAAGTGGAGAATAATAATAAAAGCAAGAGCTAACATTCATCCAACATTTACTATGTGTTACATCCTATTTACTATTTATTTACATTGTCTCATTGAAGACCCCTCCCCGTCAACCCCAGGTTGCAGGTATTATTCTGCCCACTATACACATGAGTAAAGTGAGGCCTAGGGAAGTATTGGATTCAGTCCATCATAGATTGCATCTGGCATCCAAACCCACTATGACGGGATAAAGGAAAATTCCGCAAGATGGTCCACATATAACCCCGTGTGCACACAATCCTAGTATGATAATTAGTGGAGGCGAAAATTAAGTGAAGCCCAGAGAGCCAAAATTCACCCTTGTCTTAATCAGCTGAGGGAGGGTGGGTGAGGAAATAGAGAATAAGAACCCAAATGAGAGTTCTGGGGCAAGGTCATGTATGTGAGGCAGGAGAGGAGCTATTTGGAGCCTGTGCGGACTGAGGTATCTGAGGGTGGGGAACTGGCTCAAAGAGCTCATCATTTTCAGAGAGTTCACTTAAGGTGTCTAGAGCTTTTCAATTCATTTTGTGTGTCATCGTTGAGTTCTGTTGAATGCAACGCTCTGTTGGAAATATTTAGGACACATAGGTCTGGAAACTGGACGCGCCCCCCAGCTTTCCGTGGTGTCAAATGGTGCAGGTGGCTGCAGAGGCTATGTGCTCTCTCCACCACGGACAGGGGCTGAGACGTTGAAGACTGGCCTCCTGGGAACAGCTAGCACTCGCAGCATTGGCTGCTGCTCTACGCAGTCCTAGAACGCACTCCTGCTTACTTACACACATCCCGCTGTCTTTCTGCTCTGAACCTCCCTTCTTCCGGTGTTCTTCCTGGAAAGACATTTTCTGGGAGCCCTGTGGTGGATGTCATTATGACACAGATGGCCAAGTCCTCCTTCCTCCCCTCAACAGCCCTCAGTGTTCTCTCTCTGTCTCCTCTGAGTTCTGAGGGCAGGAATGACGTATCTGTGGCTTCCAAGTCGCCCATGAATTAGACGTCTTCCGGTCAAACTGCTTTTTGTTGTCTTGACGGTCTGAGCTTGCTTTCCTTACGGGGATAAAACCAAGACTATTGGAGCCTTGTGTGTTAGTTTGTGCTTCCACAACATCCCACACATTCTAAACAAAGGGAGGTGCAGGTACTTACGAAGGGTGCGATGATGCATTGCTGCTTGGGATGGATGGATTGGTGATGGGTAAATAGGTAGATGGATGGAGCCTCGCTGAAGGGCATGAACAGAGGTGGTGGAGGACGAAGAGACCAGCCAACCATGGAAGCATGCTAAACTAAAAGTAAAACTTTTGACTTTAGCGTATTCTGAACCCTACATGCTCTGTGATCTATGTTGGGGATAATTCACACATTTAGTGTATGTTTTGTTCCTTTCTGATTCCTTTGGGCACTTCTGTGGATTTTCAGTGATTCCCTTGTAGCCCAGAAACGTGAAATGGGAGACAGGTACAGGAAAAGAGATGCAAAGACCTCAATTTGGGGACTCTTAGTGAGAGAAGTATTCGGTGGAAAGTTATGGGTGTAGTGGACGTAAAAGAAAGAAGAAGTTTGGCTTACCTGTGAGCCTGAGGTTACCACCGGTTACTCAGGTTACCCTGATATCGCAAGGATTTAGGGAATGGAAAGTAACAGGGCAGTGAGAGAAAAATAGCCCAGGAGAAACCCTAAGCTAGAGAATCAATGGGTGCTATGACTTTAAAATTACTCACAGTGGATATGTGTGTCTGATGGATGTATGATTTTTTTAACATCTTTATTGTGGTATAATTGCTTTACAATGGTGTGTTAGTTTCTGCTTTATAACAAAGTGAATCAGTTATACATATACATATGTTCCCATATCTCTTCCCTCTTGCGTCTCCCTCCCTCCCACCCTCCCTGTCCCACCCCTCCTGGCGGTCACAAAACACCGAGCCGATATTCCTGTGCCATGTCGCTGCTTCCCACTAGCTATCTACCTTATGTTTGTTACTGTATATATGTCCATGCCTCTCTCTCGCCCTGTCACAGCTCACCCTTCCCCCTCCCCATATCCTCAAGTCCATTCTCCAGTAGGTCTGTGTCTTACTCCTGGCTTACCCCTAGGTTCTTCATGACATTTTTTTTCCCTTAAATTCCATATATATGTGTTAGCATACGGTATTTGTCTCTCTCTTTCTGACTTACTTCACTCTGTATGACAGACTCTAGGTCTATCCACCTCATTACAGAGAGCTCAATTTCGTTTCTTTTTATGGCTGAGTAATATTCCATTGTATATATGTGCCACATCTCCTTTATCCATTCATCCGATGATGGGCACTTAGGTTGTTTCCATCTCCGGGCTATTGTAAATAGAGCTGCAATGAACATTTTGGTACATGACTCTTTTTGAATTTTGGTTTTCTCAGGGTATATGCCCAGTAGTGGGATTGCTGGGTCATATGGTAGTTCTATTTGTAGTTTTTTAAGGAACCTCCATACTGTTCTCCATAGTGGCTGAAGCAATTCACATTCCCACCAGCAGTGCAAGAGTGTTCCCTTTCCTCCACACCCTCTCTGCATTTATTGTTTCTAGATTTTTTGAGGATGGCCATTCTGACTGCTGTGAGATGATATCTCATTGAAGTTTTGATTTGCATTTCTCTGATTATTAATGATGTTGAGCATTCTTTCATCTCTTTGTTGGCAGTCTGTATATCTTCTTTGGAGAAATGTCTATTTAGGTCTTCTGCCCGTTTTTGGACTGGGTTGTTTGTTTTTTTGTTACTGAGCTGCATGAGCTGCTTGTAAATTTTGGAAATTAATCCTTTGTCAGTTGCTTCATTTGCAAATGTTTTCTCCCATGATGTATGATTTTTACATAGACTGTCTCTTAACATTTTGTTAGCTTGAACAAAATCTCGTCTTTTCCTTTACCAGTGAGAGAGTTTTTGAGGTCGGGTCCTCAATTCATTTTCACCCACATGGCCTTGGAGTATTCTCTGAATTTCCATTTATTTGCCTCTGCTTTGCTATTTAGCTCCTGGCTGGGTTTCCCTTACTCTTTCTGTGCCTCCGTTTTCGAGCTGGGCATCATCTCCCCAGTGTTCGAAGGCTATTCTAATTTCGAAAGTATGGGGGTATATGACTCCATGCGGCTGAAATGCCCATCTCTCCTCCTCACCCTGGCAGGACCATGGAAAATGTCGTTCAGCTCAGAAGTGCATCTCCCAATGCCTTTTGCCCCACCTGCACCCACATGCCCAGCCCTCCTAGGGCTCTATTTAGGCAGCAGGATACAAAATCTGCAGGAGTTAACAACTGTAAGATGATGAAATAATCAAACCGACACATTCATGGCAGCGAAATTGTGTTTAATTGTTTGAAAAACTGGAGCAGAGACCACGTGTGCTAGGAAAGGGTGGTCAGGCATGTTGCTTAAGTTTCCAAGAAGCCAAAAGGGCGACGTATACATGTCTGCAAAGAAGATTAGAAGGTTTAGAACCAGATCCTTTGCAAAATGGAAATGGCAGCTGCTAATTCATAAGAAATGTTGATCCAGGAAGCTGCCATCTTGGTGCTGCCTTTTCCACAAGTGTGGCTGCTTCCGGAAGCCGGGGGTGAGCGGTGCTGACAGCTAGCTGGCTGAGAGAGGGGAGTTGGCTTCATGTTCTCTGTTCTGCAGGGAGCTTGGCCTCTGGCCCATGCCTGCGGTTTATTTCTGCTTGGACTTCTGGCACTGCTGAGGGGCTGCGCACGTTGGGACAGAGGGCTCCTTGCCCTTGGGTGGAGGTTGGCAAGGCTGCTTGGGGTGCTGAGGTGGAGTTTAGCAGTGCTTTGGTGGGGGGAAACAGTACTTTACTGGGGGACAGCACTGCCGCAGAGGGGGACAGTACTGCTGAGGTGGGGGACAGCAATACTTTGGTGAGGGGCAGCAATATTTTGGTGGGGTGCAGCATTGCTGGGATGGAGGGCAGCAATCCTTTGGTAGCGGGCAGCACAGCTTCTGCTTTGGATGATACATTCTGGTCTGGATGTGCACTGCAACGGAAAAGACACTGAAGTGAGGAACTCTAGAACCTTAGAGACACTCAACCCAGGAGAACCACTTCCCTCGTTAAACCTGTGCCATTGCAACCTTTGCCTGGTGGCTTCACCGATTAAATGTGTCTGTGTGTGCAATGAGGTGAGTCACTATAAACTGTAGCTACAGTTTGTAAGCCATAGCAAGGTTTTAATTGAGACAAATAAAGAAATATAGAAGGAAGGAAGGAAGGAAAGAAGAAAGAGAGGAAAAAAGGGTGAAAGGAGAAGAGTAATGGAGAGGGGTAGAAAAAACAAAAATATAAAAAATGAGAGAGAGACAGACAGACAGAGACAGGAGAGAGAAGGAAAGAATAAGAAGAAAGGTCAGGGACAATGAGGACAAATGTATTATCCTTCCACAGCAGATACTGTGGAATTTAGAACATGATTTTCTCGGATGTGAGTCCTGTCTCAAAAATGAACCAGCTGTGTGACTTTGAGCAAGGTACTTAACTTCTCTGTACTCTTCTTAAAGTTGTTGTAAGGATTAATGAGCATATAAAACTCCACACGAACACATGTAAATACACAGGTAAATATGAGTGTAAAGATATATGTGTGTGTGTGTGCTCGCGTGATCACAAACACACACACATACACACACACGAGAACCAAAACACGTTGAGTACTCTTGTAAAGATTTTGACCTTTTATATAAATATCAAACAATTGTAATGGAGCTTGTTAACCACTCTGTAAGAGAATTCATAGAAAAGGCTCATCTAGAGACAAAACGACCGTTTAGATCGATACTAAATTCTAGGGGAGAATGCACATCTTAGAGAGGGAAGTCATGGATCCCCAGGCACTGAGCACATGGGGGTGGAACAATGGTCCCCGACTCCCAGAGCAGCACATGGCCGCTTTACCACCTCCTCATGTCCTTGCTGCTCTGAGCTCCCTGGGCCTCTGCCCCCTGCTCCCTGAGGAGCTCTCCTCCCTCGTTGCACTGACCTTTCCCTTCAGGGCAGCCCTGCCCTAGAGTTGGTGCTACCCTCTCCTAATCAGCTCCGCTCAGCTCCTGGCCACGACAACAGCGCCACCTCACACGCCAGCAGGACCCTCAAGACAAGACTCTGGTCACACCCTGGACCCCCATCTCAGCCCCCACCCCACACACTTCAGATGTTGACTTGTAGCCCAAGAGAGGTGGGTCCCAAATGATACGGACGAGAGAGGTGCCCACACAAGTCCTTTCTTTCTGACCAGCCAGCCAGTGTGCAAGCCCCATCTGCCCTCAGAGTTTTGGACCAGGTAGAACCAAGCTCCCAAGAGCTGCGTTCCTTTGCCCGACATACCTGATTTCACCAGTGGCTGGAACGTGGAGATGCTGAGGCTTTTGAGATGCTCTAACACTGCACACCTTTTATACGTCTCAAATCCCTCTTGGAAGCCATGAGGTGGCCTACGATTGGGCTGTGCTAAGCCCCAGTCACAATAGGATGCATCTGCCCTTCCTCAAACTTGAGGTTTTACTCATCTCCTGGGCTGGTAAACTCACTCTCGGTTTGAAGGTGCTTGAGGATGACAGTGCCTTCACGCGAGCCCTGGCCCCATTTCCCCATCACGTTACGAGCCGTGGCTTCCTCGTGTTTCCAAACCCACTCGTGATGTTTTCCCCTAGAAGCTTGACGTCTGGGATGGTGCTAAGCAAGCATGCAGGACACTGCTGGGTGTGGGAGCGGTGAGGGTAGTGTTCCAGGATATTCCAGGTGGTGGGGGAAGGTGTGGGCAGATCAGTATACGCAGCGAACCTTGTTGTAAGAGAAACAACTACTGAGGGGTGAGTGGCTCTTGGGGAGACACAGTAAACTCAGCAAAGTTGGAACCATGACGTAACCTAGATTCAGAGCCACATTCAGCCTGAACTGGAAACAAGCCTTGGCAAGCCGCTTTGATTTTGTACCTGATGTAATATAAACAAAAAATGGGGGTTATAGCTCTCTGTGCTGCCTCTTGGTCAGCAAAACATTAGTCTTCATTCACAGAAACTGGGCGGTTACTGTTGAGAGTACGTATCTCACTTACAGGTGTATAAGTCACGCAGACTGCAGGCTTCTCAGGGAAATGATTATCATAAGTTGCAGAGGCTGGGGAGCTAAGAAACTTTGACCTGGCATGGGCTGCTGGACGAGTCACCCGTTCTGGCTCCTGGAATCTGAAATCCCAGTGCTTAAGGGCTGATGCGTCCTTCCCGTTCCACTTAGAGATTCCAGAACAAAGAAGGATGCCACAGGGCAGGGACCAGGATGAAAATATTGAAACAACATCCATCAAAGGATGAAACATACCTTAAATAATTCCCCAATTAGTGTTCCGACTGGGGCTCTGATCTTCACCAGCTGGGTGACTTTGGGCACTATACATCTGTGAGCACCAGTTTCCTCATCTGCTACACAGGATAACCGCATACTGCATGTCAGTTGAAAGGCTTATTTTGGACAACATGCGTAAGCGTGTGTACACTGTTGGGCACAGAATAAGGGCTCAACGATGGTTGGGTGCTCCGTGGAGTCGGGCTCTGAAAGCTTGGGCAAAGCCCACTCTTAGAAGTAGGGAGGATGTCGTTGCCACATTTGAAGGCAAGTAGCGGTACTTGACGTCAGTGTCCTAAGACCTTGACTGACACAAATGGAAATGGGCAAGCCAGTCCTGAGGACGGCACGTTTCATTCTCAGACCTGGAACTTAGCCACAGCTCAGCTGCAAGCACTACAGTAACCCTAGATCTTGGGAATTCACACTGCAGCATGAGAAGACAGCCTTGGATATCGATGGTGCCTCCTCTGGGACTCACCGTAAGGGCAGGCTATGCATGGGCTCGGCCCCGAAGGAAACCCAGAGGATCCCAGGCTTTCCCGGGAGAAGAACCCCTTCTGCCTGTTGTCACTCTGACAGAAGCAACCCTGATAGGCTTGGAGAGAGATTTCAGCTCAGGTCCCTAGTAGCAGAGAGGAAAGGCCACGTGGAGCATGTGTTCTGGGATAACTAATAATTCATCAAGACGTAGTGAGCTCACACAACACACCAGGCCCTGGGAACGGTGGCCAGCCAGGAGGGCCAGAGACTCCCTAGTCCCTAAACTGTTTCACATCCTCTTCTCCGCCTACTGCTTCCAACTCTGTAGATACTTTTCAATGGTTTGGCTTGGATTAGCTGAAGAACACAAACCCACCTGTGGCCGTAACAATGCCTGCGTTACTAGAGAAAATGTGAACGTCTGAAGATCCATGAGTTTGGGTGTTAATCCAGTCCATCTTTTCTGGCCTAAGCCCTCACTACCCAGAACAGATTTTGTTGGGTGTGGAATCTGCTATCTCAAGCATGCATTATGTAGTATTGCATCTACCAACAGAGGACATGGGAACATGTCCTCTAGGAGCCACAGGTACAACTAAATGCTTATCCTTGGGATGGTATTGTTCCCTGACGTTCATTGGCATCACTCTTTCTCTTCCTCCAAACCTCTGCCTCTCATATACAAACACACAGACACACACAGACAGAGAAACACACACACACACACACACACACACACATACAGAAGGCAGAAGGGACAATTGGGACCAAGGAGGTCACAGCAGAACCTGGCCACAGGCTCAGCCCACTGTATCTACTGTGCCAGGCATCTGTGAATGAACACCAGGCCGGGGCCCGTGCACACATATGCAGGGGAAGGCCGAGCTGAACCTCTGGGGCCGGCCGCATCAACAGACAGGGTTCCGGACAAAGGACTCCTGGTGGCTGGAGCTAGAGCCTCTCTGCTGAAATCCATCGGCAGCTGGGCATCCCCTGGGGCACGGCAGGGTGTGTGCCATCATCTGGGTGGCTGAGAGACGCCCTCCCTGTTCTAGGGGTCTTGTCCCGGGAGGATGAGGGAGGGGCAGTCCTCCCCTGACTGTCACAATCTCTGCTCGAGTTTCTAATTCAGGCCTTGAAGTCAGAGCTATTTTCATTTTACAGCTGCGAAAGTTTCTATTCGCTAAGGTTACTTAAGTAAAAAGTAGGGAAGAGAGGATTAAACCCAGCCCTGCCAGGCTCCCGGATATGTGTGTGTGTTCTTCTTCTTGCACTATACTACTTTCTAAGGAATTTGTTTGGAGAAGCTGGGAGGACGACGCCTGCCCAGCGGGGGCCTCTGGGACGCTGCTCCATCTTCTGTTCTCCATGGTCAGTGGAAGTCTTCACACGAGGAGTATTTACTCTGAATAATAACCCCGTGTGTGTCTTTGATATGAACGTGTACCCCTGTATAAACACGTGTGAATGTGTGACTGTTTGAAGGTACTGCCTTTGCCTTCCCAACGGATCAGTGAGTTCTAAGTTCTGGAAAGACGGGATCCACGCTTTATGCTTCTTCTAGCCACTAGCACGGTCAGAGCACTTGCCATGTTGCAAAGATAAGGACCACGGTTTGAATCTCACCTCCACCATATGCAAGGTGTTGTTACACTGAACACATAAGGAGCTTCTCTTCACCTTGCCACTACCTCTCATAGGAGGAGCAAGACCTGCTTCCATATGGTGGTATCTCTGTGTGTGAGCGCTTGACACACACCATGCCCTTTCCATGCTTCCTCAGCTTATCAGCCTCCTCCTGGGAGTAGGGTCTGCCTCCAAGAGACATGGCTGGCAGTGTACCTTGACAGGCAAATGTCACTGTGGGCCAGAGCTGCCCAGGACTGCCTCAACAGCAGGAATCATCATGGGCAGGTGTTACAAAGGGAAGTTTGTGGAAGAAAAGGGCAACCACACAATGTGGTGAATAGACCCTGGACAAAATACCATTTCCGCCTGTGAACACCCCTCGGATGCTTTGGTCTACACAACTCTTCCTTGTCCTGGCCCCAAGATGCGCCCTGCCCCTCACACCTTGTTCTGACTAACAGTGTGGAACCCATGTCGTCAGGTGGGAGGTAATAAGTGGAGGGTCTTGCTGCTCTGTCAGGAAGTGGAGAATAATAATAAAAGCAGGAGCTAACATTCACCGAACATTTACTATGTGTTACATCCTATTTACTATTTATTTACATTGTCTCATTGAAGACCCCTCCCCGTCAACCCCAGGTTGCAGGTATTATTCTGCCCACTATACACATGAGTAAAGTGAGGCCTAGGGAAGTATTGAATTCAGTCCATCATAGGCATGCATCTGGCACCCAAACCCACTATGACGGGATAAACGAAAATTCCGCAAGATGGACCACACATAACCCCGTGTGCACACGTTCCTAGTATGATAATTAGTGGAGGAGAAAATTAAGTGAAGCCCAGAGAGGCAAAATTCACCCTTGTCTTAATCAGCTGAGGGGGGAGGGTGAGGAAATAGAGAATAAGAACCCAAATGAGAGTTCTGGGGCAAGGTCATGTATGTGAGGCCGTAGAGGAGCTATTTGGAGCCTGTGCGGACTGAGTTATCTGAGGGTGGGGAATTGGCTCAAAGAGCTCATCATTTTCAGGGAGTTCATTTTGTGGGTCATCGTTGAGTTCTGTTGAATGCAACGCTCTGTTGGAAATATTTAGGACACATAGGTCTGGAAACTGGACGCGCCCACCAGCTTTCCGTGGTGTCAAATGGTGCAGGTGGCTGCAGAGGCTATGTGCTCTCTCCACCACGGACAGGAGCTGAGACATTGAAGACTGGCCTCCTGGGAACAACTAGCACTCGCAGCATTGGCTGCTGATCTACGCAGTCCTGGAACGCACTCCTGCTTACTTACACACATCCCCCTGTCCTTCTCCTCTGAACCTCCCTTCTCCCGGTGTTCTTCGTCGAAAGACATTTTCTGGGAGCCCTGTGGTGAATGTCATTATGACACAGATGACCAAGTCCTCCTTCCTCCCCTCAACAGCCCTCAGTGTTCTCTCTCTGTCTCCTCTGAGTTCTGAGGGCAGGAATGACGTATCTGTGGCTTCCAAGTTGCCCATGAATTTGACGTCTTCCGGTCAAACTGCTTTTTGCTGTCTTGACGGTCTGAGCTTGCTTTCATCACGGGGATTAAACCAAGAATACTGGAGCCTTGTGTGCGAGTTTGTGCTTCCACAGCATCCCTCACATTCTAAACGAAGGGAGGGGCAGGTACTTACGAAGGGTGCGATGATGCATTGCTGCTTGGGATGGATGGATCGGTGATGGATAAATAGGTAGATGGATGGAGCCTAACTGGAGGGCATGAACAGTGGTGGTGGAGGACGAAGAGACCAGCCAAGCATGGAAGCAATGCTAAATTAAAACTAAACCTTTTGTCTTTAGCGTATTCTGAATTCTACAAATCTGCTATCTATGTTGGGAATAATTCACAAATTTAGTTTATGTTTTGTTCCTTTCTGATTCCTTTGGGCACTTCTGTGGATTTTCAGTGATTCCCTTGTAGCCCAGAAATGTGAAATGGGAGACAGGTACAGGAAAAGAGAGGCAAAGACCTCAATGTGGGGACTCTTAGTGAGAGAAGGATTCGATGGAAAGGTATGGGTGTAGTGGACGTAATAGAAAGAAGTTTGGATTACCTGTGGGCCTGAGGTTACCACCGTTTACTCAGGTTACCCTGATACCGCAAGGAGTTAGGGAATGGAAAGTAACAGGGCAGTGAGAGAAAAATAGCCCGGGAGAAACCCCAAGCTAGAGAATCAATGGGTGCTATGACTTTAAAAATTATTCACGGTGGATACGTGGGTGTGATGGATGTATGATTTTTTTTAACATCTTTATTGTGGTATAATTGCTTTACAATGGTGTGTTAGTTTCTGCTTTATAACAAAGTGAATCAGCTATACATATACATATGTTCCTATATCTCTTCCCTCTTGCATCTCCCTCCCTCCCACCCTCCCTATCCGACCCCTCCTGGCGGTCACAAAACACCGAGCCAATATTCCTGTGCCATGTCGCTGCTTCCCACTAGCTATCTACCTTACATTTGTTACTGTATATATGTCCATGCCTCTCTCTCGCCCTGTCACAGCTCACCCTTCCCCCTCCCCATATCCTCAAGTCCGTCCTCCAGTAGGTCTGTGTCTTACTCCTGGCTTACCCCTAGGTTCTTCATGACATTTTTTTCCCCTTAAATTCCATATATATGTGTTAGCATACTGTATTTGTCTCTCTCTTTCTGACTTACTTCACTCTGTATGACAGACTCTAGGTCTATCCACCTCATTACAGATAGCTCAATTTCATTTCTTTTTATGGCTGAGTAATATTCCATTGTATATATGTGCCACATCTCCTTTATCCATTCATCCGATGATGGGCACTTAGGTTGTTTCCATCTCCGGGCTATTGTAAATAGAGCTGCAATGAACATTTTGGTACATGACTCTTTTTGAATTTTGGTTTTCTCAGGGTATATGCCCAGTAGTGGGATTGCTGGGTCATATGGTAGTTCTATTTGTAGTTTTTTAAGGAACCTCCATACTGTTCTCCATAGTGGCTGAACCAATTCACATTCCCACCAGCAGTGCAAGAGTGTTCCCTTTCCTCCACACCCTCACCAGCATTTATTGTTTCTAGATTTTTTGAGGATGGCCATTCTGACTGCTGTGAGATGATATCTCAATGAAGTTTTGATTTGCAATTCGCTAATTATTAATGATGTTGAGCATTCTTTCATGTGTTTGTTGGCAGTCTGTATATCGTCTTTGGAGAAATGTCTATTTAGGTCGTCTGCCCATTTTGGGACTGGGTTGTTTGTTTTTTTGTTACTGAGCTGCATGAGCTGCTTGTAAATTTTGGAAATTAATCCTTTGTCAGTTGCTTCATTTGCAAATATTTTCTCCCATGATATATGATTTTTACATAGACTGTCTCTTACACATTTTCTTAGCTTGAACAAAATCTCGTCTTTTCCTTTACTAGTGGGAGAGTTTTTGAGGGCGGGTCCTCAATTCATTTTCACCCACATGCCCTTGGAGTATTTTCTGAATTTCCATTTATTTGCCTCTGCTTTGCTATTTAGCTCCTGGCTGGGTTTCCCTTACTCTTTCTGTGCCACCGTTTTCGAGACGGGCATCATCTCCCCTGTGTCCAAAGGCTGTTCTCATTTTGCAAGTATGGGGGGATGTGTCTCCATGCGGCTGAAGTGCCCATCTCTCCTCCTTACCCTGGCAGGAACAAGGAAAATGTCCTTCAGCTCAGAAGTGCATCTCCCCATGCCTTCTGCTCTACCTGCACCCACATGCCCAGCCCTCCTAGGGCTCATATTTAGGCAGCAGGATACAAAATCTGCAGGAGATAACGACTGTAAGATGACGAAATAATCAAACCGACACATTCATGGCAGCGAAATTGTTTTTAATTGTTTGAAAAACTGGAGCAGAGACGAAGTGTGCTAGGAAAGAGTGGTCGGGCATGCTGCTTAAGCTTCCAAGCAGCCAAAAGGGCGAAGTATACAAGTCTGCAAAGAAGATTAGACGGTTTAGAACCGGATCCTTTGCTAAAAGGAAATTGCAACTGCTAATTCATAAGAAATGTTGATCCAGGAAGCTGCCATCTTGGTGCTGCCTTTTCCACAAGTGTGGCTGCTTCCGGAAGCCGGGGGTGAGCGGTGCTGACAGCTAGCTGGCTTAGAGAGGGGAGTTGGCTTCATGTTCTCTGTTCTGCAGGGAGCTTGGCCTCTGGCCCATGCCTGGGGTTTACTTCTGCTTGGATTTCTGGCACTGCTGAGGGTCTGGGCACTTTGGGATAGAGGGCTCCTTGCCCTTGGGTGGAGGTTGGCAAGGCTGCTTGGGGTGCTGAGGTGGAGTTTAGCAGTGTTTTGGTGGCGGGAAACAGTACTTTACTGGGGGGCAGCATTGCCGCGGAGGGGGACAGTACTGGTGAGGTGGGGGACAGCAATCCTTTGGTGAGGGGCAGCAATACTTTGGTGGGGTGCAGCATTGCTGGGATGGAGGGCAGCAATCCTTTGGTAGCGGGCAGCACAGCTTCTGCTTTGGATGATACATTCTGGTCTGGATGTGCACTGCAACGGAAAAGACACTGAAGTGAGGAACTCTAGAACCTTAGAGACACTCAACCCAGGAGAACCACTTGCCTCGTTCAAACCTGTGCCGTTTCAACCTTTGCCTGGTGCCTTCACCGATTAAATGTGCATCTGTGTGTGTGCAATGAGGTGAGTCAGTATAAATGGTAGCTACAGTTTGTAAGCCATAGCAAGGTTTTAATTGAGACAAATAAAGAAATATAGAAGGAAAGAAAGAAAGATGGAGGAGAGGGAAAAAGGGGGGAAAGGAGAAGAGTAATGGAGAGGGCTAGGAAAAACAAAGATAAAAAAATGAGAAAGAGAGACAGAAAGAGACAGGAGAGAGAAGGAAAGAATAAGAAGGAAGATCAGGGGCAATGAGGACAAATGTATTATCCTTCCACAGCAGATACTGTGGAATTTAGAACACGATTTTCTTGGATGTGAGTCCTGTCTCAAAAATTAACCAGCTGTGTGACTTTGAGCAAGGTACTTAACTTCTCTGTACTCTTCTTAAAGTTGTTGTAAGGATTAATGAGCATATAAAACTCCACACAAACACATGTAAATACACAGGTAAATATGAGTGTAAAGATATATGTGTGTGTGTGTGTGCTCGCATGGTCACACACTCACACATACACACACACGAGAACCAAAACACGTTGAGTACTCTTGTAAAGATTTTGACCTTTTATATAAATATCAAACAATTGTAATGGAGCATGTTAACCACTCTGTAAGAGAATTCATAGAAAAGACTCATCTAGAGACAAAAGGACCATTTAGATCGATACTAAATTCTAGGGGAGAATGCCCATCTTAGAGAGGGAAGTCATGGATCCTCAGGCACTGAGCACACGGGGGTGGAACAATGGTCCCCGACTCCCAGAGCAGGACATGGCCGCTTTATCACCTCCTCTTGTCCTTGCTGCTCTGAGCTCCCTGGGCCTCTGCCCCCTGCTCCCTGAGGAGCTCTCCTCCCTCGCTGCACTGGCCTTTCCCTTCAGGGCAGCCCTGCCCTAGACTTGGTGCTACCTTCTCCTAACAGGCTCCGCTCAGCTACTGGCCACGACAACAGCGCTACCACACACACCAGCAGGACCCTCAACACAGGACTCTGGTCACACCCTGGACCCCCATCTCAGCCCCCACCCCACACACTTCAGATGTTGACTTGTAGCCCAAGAGAGGTGGGTCCCAAATGATACAGACGAGAGAGGTGCCCACACAAGGCCTTTCTTTCTGACCAGCCAGCCAGTTCACAAGCCCCAGCTGCCCGCAGAGTTTTGGACCAGGTAGAACCAAGCTCCCAAGAGCTGCGTTCCTTTGCCCAACATACCTGATTTCACCAGTGGCTGGAACGTGGAGATGCTGAGGATTTTGAGATGCTCTAAGACTGCACACCTTTTATACATCTCAAATCCCTCTTGGAAGCCATGAGGTGGCCTACGATTGGGGCGTGCTAGGCCCCAGTCACAATAGGATGCATCTGCCCTTCCTCAAACTTGAGGTTTTACTCATCTCCTGGGCTGGCAAACTCACTCTCGGTTTGATGGTGCTTGAGGATGACAGTGCCTTCACGTGAGCCCTGGCCCTATTTCCCCATCACTTTATGAGCTGTGGCTTCCTCGTGTTTCCAAACCCACTCGTAACGTTTCCCCTAGAAGCTTGACTTATGGGATGGTGCTAAGCAAGCATGCAGGACACTGCTGGGTGTGGGAGCGGTGAGGGTAGTGTCCCAGGATATTCCGGTTGGTGGGGAAAGGTGTGGGCCGATCAGCGTGCACAGCGAGCCTTGTTGTAAGAGAAACAACTACTGAGGTGTGAGGGGCTCTTGGGGAGACACAGTAAACTCAGCAAAGTTGGGACCATGACTAAACCTAGACTCAGAGCCACATTCAGCCAGATCTGGAAACAAACCTCGGCAACATACTTTGATTTTTCACCTGCTGTAATATAAACAAAAATTGGGGGCTGCAGCTCTCTCTCCTGCCTCTTGGTCAGCAAAACATTAGTCTTCATTCACAGAAACTGGGCGGATACAGTGGTCAGTACGTATCTCACTTACAGGTGTAGAAGTCACGCAGACTGCAGGCTTCTCAGGAAATGATTATCATAAGGTGGAGAGGCTGGGGAGCTAAGAAACTTTGACCTGGCATGGGCTGCTGGACGAGTCACCCGTTCTGTCTTCTGGTATCTGAAATCCCAGGGCTTAAGGGCTGATGCGTCCTTCCCATTCCACTTCGAGATTCCAGAACAAAGAGGGATGCCACCGGGCAGGGACCAGGATGAAAATGTGGAAACAACATCCATCAACGGATGAAACATACATTAAATAATCCCCCAATTAGTGTTCCGACTGGTGCTCTGATCTTCAACAGCTGGGTGACTTTGGGCACTTTACATCTTTGGGCACCAGTTTCCTCATCTGCTACACAGGATAACCGCACACTGCATGTCAGCTGAAAGGCTTATTTTGGACAACATGTGTAAGCATGTGCACACTGCTGGGCACAAAATAAGGGCTCCGTGATGGTTGGGTGCTCCGTATAGTTGGACTCTAAAAGCTGGGGCAAAGCCCAGTCTTAGAATTAGGGAGGAGGTCGTTGCCACATTTGAAGGCAAGTAGCGGCACTTGCCACCAGTGTCCTAAGACATTGACTGACAGAAATAGAAATGGGCAAGCTAGTCCTGAGGACGGCACGTTTCATTCTCAGACCTGCAATTTAGCCACAGCTCAGCTGAAAGCCCGACAGTAACCCTAGATCTTGGGAATTCACACTGCAGCATGAGAAGACAGCCTTGGATATCAATGGTGCCTCCTCCTGGACTCACCGTAAGGGCAGGGTATGCATTGGCTCGGCCTCGAAGGAAACCCAGAGGAACCCAGGCCTTCCTGGGAGAAGAACCCCTTCCGTCAGTTGTCACCCTGACAGAAGCAACCCTGATAGGCTTGGAGAGAGATTTCAGCTCAGGTCCCTAGTAGCAGAGAAGAAAGGCCACGTGGAGCATGTGTTCTGGGATAACTAATAATTCATCAAGACGTAGTGAGCTCACACAACACACCAGGCCCTGGGGACGGTGGCCAGCAAGGAGGGCCAGAGCCTCCCTAGTCCCTAAACTGTTTCACATCCTCTTCTCCGCCTAATGCTTCCAACTCTGTAGATACTTTTCAATGGTTTGGCTTGGATTAGCTGAAAAACTCAAACCCACTTGTGGCCGTAGCAATGCCTACGTAACTAGAGAAAATGTGAACCTCTGAAGATCCATGAGTTTGGGTGTTACATCCAGTCCATCTTTTCTGGCCTAAGCCCTCACTACCCAGAACAGATTTTGTTGGGTGTGGAATCTGCTATCTCAAGCATGCATTACGTAGTATTGCATCTACCAACAGAGAACATAGGAACATGTCCTCTAGGAGCCACAGGTACAACTAAACGCTTATCCTTGGAATGGTATTGTTCCCTGACGTTCATTGACATCACTCTTTGTCTTCCTCCAAACCTCTGACTCTCATATACAAACACACACACACACATACACACACACACACACACACACACACACACACACACACAAGGCAGAAGGGACAAATGTGTCCAAGGAGGTTTCAGCAGAACTTGGGCCGAGGCTAAGCTCACTGTATCTTCTGTGCCAGGCATCTGTGAATGAACACCAGACTGGGGCCCGTGCACACATATGCAGGGGAAGGCCGAGCTGACCCTCTGGGGCCGGCCGCATCAACAGACAGGGCTCCGGACAAAGGACTCCTGGTGGCTGGAGCTAGAGCCTCTCTGCTGAAATCCATCGCCAGCTGGGCATCCCCTGGGGCACGGCAGGGTGTGTGCCATCATCTGGGCGGCTGAGAGACGCCCTCCCTGTTCAAGGAGTCTTGTCCTGGGAGGATGAGGGAGGGGCAGTCCTCCCCTGACTGTCAGAATCTCTGTTCGAGTGCGTAATTCAGGCTTTGAAGTCGGAGCTATTTTCATTTTACAGCTTCGAAAGTTTCCGTTCGCTAAGGTTACTTAAGGAAAAAGCAGAGAAGAGAGGATTTAACCCAGCCCTGCCAGGCTCCAGGATATGTGTGTGTTCCTTCTCCTGCACTATACTACGTTCTAGGGAATTTCTTTGTTTGGAAGATGTAACTATATTCTTCCCTGAGGAAGGCAGCCTTCTTTCAAAGGCCTCAACATCGTCCCCTTCATCCGGAGATCTTTCTGCTTGGAAATTCCCTCAAGGTCAAGGTCGATATTCTGCTGGAATGTTGCAGAAGCCTGGGGAGGCTCTGAACTGTACGCTCTGGGGCGATGCACATGAACAAGAAAGACAACGTGAGCATGTGTGCTGGTGCATTGGAGTGTCTGTGAGTGTGTGTGGGTGAGTGAAGACATACTTCAGGGTGATTGACATCTTAAGAAGGTTTGTCTGTGTGTGTTGTGTGTGGCTTCACTTGAGGGGTCATGAATGGATCTCTGTGGGAATATGAACTTGAGTGTGCGAGGGTGAGTGTGCACAGGGCTGAGAGTCAAGAGGTATGCACAGGTGTTGCTGACTCCATAGATACAATGTGAAAAGAACTTATGTAACACGTGGCTCCTAGGCTCTGCACCAGCTGCACTGCCGGCCTGTGTACCTGCGCCCACCCTGCCAGGCAGCCAGCTCAGTCCTACAGTGTGGAGAAGCTGGGAGGCCAACGCCTGTCCCAGCGGGGGCCTCTGGGACGCTGCTCCATCTTCTCTTCTCCATGGTCAGTGGAAGTCTTCACACGTAGAGAATTTATGCTGAATAAAAACCCCGTGTATGTCTTTGATATGAACGTGTACCCCTGTATAAACACGTGTGAAGGTGTAACTGTTTGAACGTACTGCTTTTGCCTTGCCAACGGATCGGTGAGTTTTAAGTTCTGGAAAGACGGGATCCACGCTTTATGCTTCTTCTAGCCACTAGCACGGTCAGAGCACTTGCCATGTTGCAAAGATAAGGACCAGAGTTTGAATCTCACCTCCACCATGTGCAAGGCGTTGTTACATTGAACACGTAAGGAGCTTCTCTTCACCTTGCCACTACCTCTCATAGGAGTAGCAAGACCTGCTTCAATATGGTGGTATCTGTGCGTGTGAGCGCTTGGCACATGCCGTGCCCTTTCCATGCTTCCTCAGCTTATCTGCCTCCTCCTGGGTGTAGGGGCTCCCTCTGAAAGACATGCCTGGCTGTGTACAATGATAGGCAAATGTCACTGTGGGTCAGAGATGCCCAGGACTGCCTCAACAGCAGGAATCATCATGGGCAGCTGTTACAAAGGGGAAGCTTGTGGAAGAAAAGGGCAACCACACAATGTGGTGAATAGGCCCTGGACGAAATGCCATTTCCGTCTGTGAACATCCCTCGGATGCTTTGGTCTACACAACTCTTCCTTGTCCTGGCCCCAAGATGTACCATGCCCATCACACCTTGTTCTTACTAAAGGTGTGTCGTCAGGTTGGAGGTAATAAGTGGAGGGTCTCGCTGCTCTGTCAGGAAGTGGAGAATAATAATAAAAGTGGAGAATAATAATAAAAGCAGGAGCTAACAATCATCCAACATTTACTATGTGTTACATCCTACTTACTATTTATTTACATTGTATCATTGAAGACCCCTCCCCATCAACCCCAGGTTGCAGGCATTATTCTGCCACTATACACATGAGTAAAGTGAAGCCTAGGGAAGTATTGGATTCAGTCCATCATACACATGCGTCTGGCATCTAAACCCACTATGACGGGATAAAGGAAAATTCCGCAAGATGGTCCACACATAACCCCGTGTGCACACAATCCTAGTGTGATAATTAGTGGACGAGAAAATTAACTGAAGCCCAGAGAGGCAAAATTCAACCTTGTCCTAATCAGCTGAGGGAGGGAGGGTGAGGAAATAGAGAATAAGAAACCAAATGAGAGTTCTGGGGCAAGTTCATGTATATGAGGCAAGAGAGGAGGTCTTTGGAGCCTGTGCTGAATGAGGTATCTGAGGATGGGGAATTGGCTCAAAGAGCTCATCATTTTCAGGGAGTCCACTTAAGGTGTCTACAGCTTTTCAATTTATTTTGTGTGTCATCGTTGAGTTCTGTTGAATGCAACGCTCTGTTGGAAATATTTACGACACATAGGTCTGGAAACTGGACGCGCCCCCCAGCATTCCGTGGTGTCAAATGGTGAAGGAGGCTGCAGAGGCTATGTGCTCTCTCTACCACGGACAGGAGCTGAGACGTTGAAGACTGGCCTCCTGGGAACAACTAGCACTCGCAGCATTGGCTGCTGCTCTACGCAGACCTGGAACGCACTGCTGCTTACTTACGCACATCCCGCTGTCCTTCCGCTCTGAACCTTCCTGCTCCCAGTGTTCTTCCTGGAAAGATATTTTCTGGGAGTCCTGTGGTGGATGTCATTATGACACAGATGGCCAAGTCCTCCTTCCTCCCCTCAACAGCCCTCAGTGTTCTCTCTCTGTCTCCTCTGAGTTCTGAGGGCAGGAATGACGTATCTGTGGCTTCCAAGTCGCCCATGAATTAGACGTCTTCCGGTCAAACTGCTTTTTGTTGTCTTGACGGTCTGAGCTTGCTTTCATCACGGGGATTAAACCAAGAATACTGGAGCCTTGTGTGCGAGTTTGTGCTTCCACAGCATCCCTCACATTCTAAACGAAGGGAGGGGCAGGTACTTACGAAGGGTGCGATGTTGCATTGCTGCTTGGGATGGATGGATTGGTGATGGGTAAATAGGTAGATGGATGGAGCCTCGCTGAAGGGCATGAACAGAGGTGGTGGAGGACAAGGAGACCAGCCAACCTTGGAAGCAATGCTAAACTAAACCTAAAACTTTTGTCTTTAGCGTATTCTGAATCCTACATGCTCTGTGATCTATGTTGGGGGTAATTCACACATTTAGTGTATGTTTTGTTCCTTTCTGATTCCTTTGGGCACTTCTGTGGATTTTCAGTGATTCCCTTGTAGCCCAGAAACATGAAATGGGAGGCAGTTATAGGAAAAGAGATGCAAAGACCTCAATTTGGGGACTTTTAGTGAGAGAAGGATTCGGTGGAAAGGTATGGGTGTAGTGGACGTAATAGAAAGAAGAACTTTGGCTTACCTGTGGGCCTGAGGTTACCACTGGTTACTCAGGTTACCCTGATACCGCAAGGATTTAGGGAATGGAAAGTAAGAGGGCAGTGAGAGAAAAATAGCCCAGGAGAAACCCCAAGCTAGAGAATCAATGGGTGCTATGACTGTAAAAACTATTGACAGTGGGGCTTCCCTATTGGCGCAGTGGTTGAGAGTCCGCCTGCCGATGCACGGGACGCGGGTACGTTCCCCGGTCCGGGAAGATCCCACATGCCGCGGAACGGCTGGGCCCGTGAGCCATGCCCACTGAACCTGCGCGTCCAGAGCCTGTGCTCCTCAACAGGAAAGGCCACAACAGTGACAGGCCCGCATATAGAAAAAAAAAAAATATTGACAGCGGATATGTGTGTGTGATGGATGTATGATTTTTACATAGACTGTCTCGTACTTACACATTTTGGTAGCTTGAACAAAATCTCGTCTTTTCTTTTACCAGAGGTAGGGATTTTGAGGCCCGGTCCTCAATTCATTTTGGCCCACATGCCCCTGGAGTATTCTCTGAATTTCCCTTTATTTGGCTCTCCTCTACTATTTAGCTCATGGCTGGGTTTCCCTTACTCTTTTTGTGCCTCCGTTTTCGAGACGGGCATCATCTCCCTTGTGTCCAAAGGCTGTTCTCATTTTGCAAGTATGGGGGGATGTGTCTCCATGTGGATGAAGTGCCCATCTCTCCTCCTCACCCTGCAGGACCAAGGAAAATGTCCTTCAGCTCAGAAGTGCATCTCCCCATGCCTTCTTCTCTACCTGCACCCACATGCCCAGCCCTCCTAGGGCTCATATTTAGGCAGCAGGATACAAAATCTGCAGGAGTTAACAACTGTAAGATGATGAAATAATCAAACCGACACATTCATGGCAGCGAAATTGTGTTTAATTGTTTGAAAAACTGGAGCAGAGACCAAGTGTGCTAGGAAAGGGTGGTCGGGCATGTTGCTTAAGTTTCCAAGAAGCCAAAAGGGCTAAGTATACAAGTCTGCAAAGAAGATTAGAAGGTTTAGAACCGGATCCTTTTCTAAATGGAAATTGCAGCTGCTAATTCATAAGAAATGTTGATCCAGGAAGCTGCCATCTTGGTGCTGGCTTTTCCACAAATGTGGCTGCTTCCAGAAGCCAGGGGTGAGCGGTGCTGACAGCTAGCTGGCTGAGAGAGGGGAGTTGGCTTCATGTTCTCTGTTCTGCAGGGAGCTTGGCCTCTGGCCCATGCCTGCGGTTTACTTCTGCTTGGACTTCTGGCACTGCTGAGGGTCTGGGCACTTTGGGATAGAGGGCTCCTTGCCCTTGGGTGGAGGTTGGCAAGGCTGCTTGCTGTGCTGAGGTGGAGTTTAGCAGTGTTTTGGTGGGGGGAAACAGTACTTTACTGGGGGGCAGCATTGCCGCGGAGGGGGACAGTAATGGTGAGGTGGGGGACAGCAATCCTTTGGTGAGGGGCAGCAATACTTTGGTGGGGTGCAGCATTGCTGGGATGGAGGGCAGCAATCCTTTGGTAGCGGGCAGCACAGCTTCTGCTTTGGATGATACATTCTGGTCTGGATGTGCACTGCTACGGAAAAGACACTGAAGTAAGGAACTCTAGAACCTTAGAGACACTCAACCCAGGAGAACCACTTGCCTCGTTCAAACCTGTGCCGTTTCAACCTTTGCCTGGTGGCTTCACCGATTAAATGTGTGTGTGTGTGTCTGCAATGATGTGAGTCTGTATAAATTGTAGCTACAGTTTGTAAGCCATAGCAAGGTTTTAATTGAGACAAATAAAGAAATATAGAAGGAAGGAAGGAAAGAAGAAAGAGAGGAAAAATGGGTGAAAGGAGAAGAGAAATGGAGAGGGGTAGAAAAAACAAAAATATAAAAAATGAGAGCGAGACAGACAGACAGAGACAGGAGAGAGAAGGAAAGAATAAGAAGAAAGGTCAGGGGCAATGAGGACAAATGTATCATCCTTCTACAGCAGATACTGTGGAACTTAGAACATGATTTTCTTGGATGTGAGTCCTGTCTCAAAAATTAACCAGCTGTGTGACTTTGAGCAAGGTACTTAACTTCTCTGTACTCTTCTTAAAGTTGTTGTAAGGATTAATGAGCATATGAAACTCCACACAAACACATGTAAATACACAGGTAAATATGAGTGTAAAGATATACGTGTGTGTGTGTGTGCTCGCGTGGTCACACACACACACACACACACACACACACACACGAGAACCAAAACACGTTGAGTACTCTTGTAAAGATTTTGACCTTTTATATAAATATCAAAGAATTGTAATGGAGCTTGTTAACCACTCTGTAAGAGAATTCATAGAAAAGGCTCATCTAGAGACAAAACGACCGTTTAGATGGATACTAAATTCTAGGGGAGAATGCACATCTTAGAGAGGGAAGTCATGGATCCCCAGGCACTGAGCACACGGGAGCGGAACATGGTCCCCAACTCCCAGAGCAGGACATGGCCGCTTTACCACCTCCTCATGTCCTTGCTGCTCTGAGCTCCCTGGGCCTCTGCCCCTTGCTCCCTGAGGAGCTCTCCTCCCTCGCTGCACTGGCCTTTCCCTTCAGGGCAGCCCTGCCCTAGACTTGGTGCCACCCTCTCCTAATCAGCTCCGCTCAGCTCCTGGCCACGACAACAGCGCCACCACACACGCCAGCAGGACCCTCAACACAGGACTCTGGTCACACCCTGGACCCCCATCTCAGCCCCCACCCCGCACAATTCAGATGTTGACTTGTAACCCAAGAGAGGTGGGTCCCAAATGATACGGACGAGAGAGGTGCCCACACGAGGCCTTTCTTTCTGACCAGCCAGCCAGTGCGCAAGCCCCAGCTGCCCGCAGAGTTTTGGACCAGGTAGAACCAAGCTCCCAAGAGCTGCGTTCCTTTGCCCGACATACCTGATTTCACCAGTGGCTGGAACGTGGAGATGCTGAGGCTTTTGAGATGCTCTAAGACTGCACACCTTTTATACGTCTCAAATCCCTCTTTGAAGCCATGAGGTGGCCTACGATTGGGGCGTGCTAGGCCCCAGTCACAATAGGATGCATCTGCCCTTCCTCAAACTTGAGGTTTTACTCATCTCCTGGGCTGGCAAACTCACTCTCGGTTTGATGGTGCTTGAGGATGACAGTGCCTTCATGTGAGCCCTGGCCCTATTTCCCCATCAGTTTATGAGCCGTGGCTTCCTCGTGTTTCCAAACCCACTCGTGACGTTTCCCCTAGAAGCTTGACTTATGGGATGGTGCTAAGCAAGCATGCAGGACACTGCAGGGTGTGGGAGCGGTGAGGGTAGTGTTCCAGGATATTCCGGGTGGTGGGGGAAGGTGTGGGCCGATCAGCGTGCACAGCGAGCCTTGTTGTAAGAGAAACAACTACTGAGGGGTGAGTGGCTCTTGGGGAGACACAGTAAACTCAGCAAAGTTGGGACCATGACTAAACCTAGACTCAGAGCCACATTCAGCCTGATCTGGAAACAAACCTGGGCAACCCACTTTGATTTTTCACCTGCTGTAATATAAACAAAAAATGGGGGCTGCGGCTCTCTCTCCTGCCTCTTGGTCAGCAAAACATTAGTCTTCATTCACAGAAACTGGGCGGATACAGTGGTCAGTATGTATCTCACTTACAGGTGTATAAGTCACGCAGACTGCGGGCTTCTCAGGAAATGATTATCATAAGGTGGAGAGGCTGGGGAGCTAAGAAACTTTGACCTGGCATGGGCTGCTGGACGAGTCACCCGTTCTGGCTCCTGGAATCTGAAATCCCAGTGCTTAAGGGCTGATGCGTCCTTCCCGTTCCACTTAGAGATTCCAGAACAAAGAGGGATGCCACCGGGCAGGGACCAGGATGAAAATGTTGAAACAACATCCATCAAAGGATGAAACATACCTTAAATAGTTCCCCAATTAGTGTTCCGACTGGGGCTCTGATCTTCACCAGCTGGGTGACTTTGGGCACTTTACATCTTTGCGCACCAGTTTCCTCATCTGCTACACAGGATAACCACACACTGCATGTCAGCTGAAAGGCTTATTTTGGACAACATGTGTAAGCATGTGCACACTGTTGGGCACAAAATAAGGGCTCAGTGATGGTTGGGTGCTCCGTGTAGTTGGGCTCTGAAAGCTGAGGCAAAGCCCAGTCTTAGAATTAGGGAGGAGGTCGTTGCCACATTTGAAGGCAAGTAGCGGTACTTGCTGCCAGTGTCCTAAGACCTTGACTGACACAAATGGAAATGGGCAAGCCAGTCCTGAGGGCGGCACGTTTCATTCTCAGACCTGGAATTTAGCCACAGCTCAGTTGCAAGCACTATAGTAACCCTAGATCTTGGGAATTCACACTGCAGCATGAGAAGACAACCTTGGATATCAATGGTGCCTCCTCTGGGACTCACCGTAAGGGCAGGCTATGCATGGACTCGGCCCTGAAGGAAACCCAGAGGATCCCAGGCCTTCCCGGGAGAAGAACCCCTTCCGCCTGTTGTCACTCTGACAGAGGCAACCCTGATAGGCTTGGAGAGAGATTTCACCTCAGGTCCCTAGTAGCAGAGAAGAAAGGCCACGTGGAGCATGTGTTCTTGGATAACTAATAATTCATCAAGACGTAGTGAGCTCACACAACACACCAGGCCCTGGGGACGGTGGCCAGCAAGGAGGGCCAGAGGCTCCCTAGTCCCTGAAATGTTTCACATCCTCTTCTCCGCCTACTGCTTCCAACTCTGTAGATACTTTTCAATGGTTTGGCTTGGATTAGCTGAAGAACTCAAACCCACTTGTGGCCGTAGAAATGCCTACGTAACTAGAGAAAATGTGAACGTCTGAAGATCCATGAGTTTGGGTGTTACATCCAGTCCATCTTTTCTGGCCTAAGCCCTCACTACCCAGAACAGATTTTGTTGGGTATGGAATCTGCTATCTCAAGCATGCATTATGTAGTATTGCATCTACCAACAGAGGACATAGGAACATGTCCTCTAGGAGCCACAGGTACAACTAAACGCTTATCCTTGGGATGGTATTGTTCCCTGACGTTCATTGGCATCACTCTTTCTCTTCCTCCAAACCTCTGCCTCTCATATACAAACACACAGACAGACACAGACACAGAAACACACACACACACACACACACACACACACACACACACACACAAACAAATGCAGAAGGGACAAATGGGTCCAAGGAGGTTTCAGCAGAACTTGGGCCTAGGCTAAGCTCACTGTATCTTCTGTGCCAGGCATCTGTGAATGAACACCAGACCGGGGCCCGTGCACACATATGCAGGGGAAGGCCGAGCTGACCCTCTGGGACCAGCCGCATCAACAGACAGGGTTCCGGACAAAGGACTCCTGGTGGCTGGAGCTAGAGCCTCTCTGCTGAAATCCATCGCCAGCTGGGCAACACCTGGGGCACGGCAGGGTGTGTGCCATCATCTGGGTGGCTGAGAGACGCCCTCCCTGTTCAAAGGGTCTTGTCCCGGGAGGATGAGGGAGGGGCAGTCCTCCCCTGACTGTCAGAATCTCTGCTTGAGTGTGTAATTCAGGCTTTGAAGTCGGAGCTATTTTCATTTTACAGCTTTGAAAGTTTTAGTTCGCTAAGGTTACTTAAGGAAAAAGCAGGGAAGAGAGGATTTAACCCAGCCCTGCCAGGCTCCAGGATATGTGTGTGTGTTCTTTTTCTTGCACTATACTACCTTCTAGGGAATTTCTTTGTTTGGAAAAGCTGGGAGGAGGACGCCTGCCCGGCGGGGGCCTCTGGGACGCTGCTCCATCTTCTATTCTCCATGGTCAGTGGAAGTCTTCACACGAGGAGTATTTACTCGAATAATACCCCGTGTGTGTCTTTGATATGAACGAGTACCCCTGTATAAACACGTGTGAATGTGTGACTGTTTGAAGGTACTGCCTTTGCCTTCCCAACGGATCAGTGAGTTCTAAGTTCTGGAAAGACGGGATCCACGCTTTATGCTTCTTCTAGCCACTAGCACGGTCAGAGCACTTGCCATGTTGCAAAGATAAGGACCACGGTTTGAATCTCACCTCCACCTTGTGCAAGGTGTTGTTACACTGAACACGTAAGGAGCTTCTCTTCACCTTGCCACTACCTCTCATAGGAGGAGCAAGACCTGCTTCCATATGGTGGTATCTCTGTGTGTGAGCGCTTGGCACACGCCGTGCCCTTCCCATGCTTCCTCAGCTTATCAGCCTCCTCCTGGGAGTAGGGTCTGCCTCCAAGAGACATGGCTGGCCGTGTACCTTGATAGGCAAATGTCACTGTGGGCCAGAGCTGCCCAGGACTGCCTCAACAGCAGGAATCATCATGGGCAGCTGTTACAAAGGGAAGTTTGTGGAAGAAAAGGGCAACCACACAATGTGGTGAATAGGCCCTGGACAAAATACCATTTCCGCCTGTGAACACCCCTCGGATGCTTTGGTCTAAACAACTCTTCCGTGTCCTGGCCCCAATATGTGCCCTGCCCCTCACACCTTGTTCTGACTAACGGTGTGGAACCCATATCGTCAGGTTGGAGGTAATAAGTGGAGGGTCTTGCTGCTCTGTCAGGAAGTGGAGAATAATAATAAAAGCAGGAGCTAACATTCATCCAACATTTACTATGTGTTACATCCTACTTACTATTTATTTACATTGTCTCATTGAAGACCCCTCCCCGTCAACTCCAGGTTGCAGGTATTATTCTGCCCACTCTACACATGAGTAAAGTGAGGCTTAGGGAAGTATTGGATTCAGTCCATCATAGACATGCATCTGGCATCCAAACTCACTATGACGGGATAAAGGAAAATTCCACAAGATGATCCACACATAACCCCGTGTGCACACAATCCTAGTATGATAATTAGTGGAGGAGAAAATTAAGTGAAGCCCAGAGAGGCAAAATTCAACCTTGTCTTAATCAGCTGAGGGGGGAGGATGAGGAAATAGAGAATAAGAACCCAAATGAGAGTTCTGGGGCAAGTTCATGTATATGAGGCAAGAGAGGAGGTCTTTGGAGCCTGTGCTGAATGAGGTATCTGAGGATGGGGAATTGGCTCAAAGAGCTCATCATTTTCAGGGAGTCCACTTAAGGTGTCTACAGCTTTTCAATTCATTTTGTGTGTCATCGTTGAGTTCTGTTGAATGCAACGCTCTGTTGGAAATATTTACGACACATAGGTCTGGAAACTGGACGCGCCCCCCAGCATTCCGTGGTGTCAAATGGTGCAGGTGGCTGCAGAGGCTATGTGCTCTCTCCACCACGGACAGGGGCTGAGACGTTGAAGACTGGCCTCCTGGGAACAACTAGCACTCGCAGCATTGGGTGCTGCTCTACGCAGTCCTGGAACGCACTGCTGCTTACTTACACACATCCCGCTGTCCTTCCATTCTGAACCTCCCTGCTCCCGGTGTTCTTCCTGGAAAGACATTTTCTGGGCGCCCTGTGGTGGATGTCATTATGACACAGATGGCCAAGTTCTCCTTCCTCCCCTCAACAGCCCTCAGTGTTCTCTCTCTGTCTCCTCTGAATTCTGAGGGCAGGAATGACATATCTGTGGCTTCCAAGTCGTCCATGAATTAGACGTCTTCCGGTCAAACTGATTTTTGTTGTCTTGATGATCTGAGCTTGCTTTCCTTACGGTGATTAAACCAAGAATGCTGGAGCCTTGTATGTGAGTTTGTGCTTCCACAACATGCCACACATTCTAAACGAAGGGAGGGGCAGGTACTTACGAAGGATGTGATGATGCATTGCTGCTTGGGATGGATGGATTGGTGATGGGTAAATAGGTAGATGGATGGAGCCTCGCTGAAGGGCATGAACAGAGGTGGTGGAGGACGAAGAGACCAGCCAACCATGGAAGCAATGCTAAACTCAAACTAAAACTTTTGTCTTTAGCGTATTCTGAATTCTACATGCTCTGTGATCTATGTTGGGGATAATTCACACATTTAGTTTATGTTTTGTTCCTTTCTCATTCCTTTGGGTACTTCTGTGGATTTTCAGTGATTCCCTTGTAGCCCAGAAACATGAAATGGGAGGCAGTTATAGGAAAAGAGATGCAAAGACCTCAATTTGGGGACTTTTAGTGAGAGAAGGATTCGGTGGAAAGGTATGGGTGTAGTGGACGTAATAGAAAGAAGAACTTTGGCTTACCTGTGGGCCTGAGGTTACCACCGGTTACTCAGGTTACCCTGATACCGCAAGGATTTAGGGAATGGAAAGTAAGAGGGCAGTAAGAGAAAAATAGCCCAGGAGAAACCCCAAGCTAGAGAATCAATGGGTGCTATGACTTTAAAATCTCTTGACAGTGGGGCTTCCCTATTGGCGCAGTGGTTGAGAGTCCGCTTGCCGATGCAGGGAACGCGGGTTCGTGCCCCGGTCCGGGAAGATCCCACATGCCGCGTAACGGCTGGGCCCGTGAGCCATGGCCACTGAGCCTGCGCCTCCAGAGCCTGTGCTCCGCAACGGGAAAGGCCACAACAGTGACAGGCCCGCATACAGAAAAAAAAAACAAAAAAATTATTGACAGCGGATATGTGTGTGTGATGGATGTATGATTTTTACATAGACTGTCTCGTACTTACACATTTTGGTAGCTTGAACAAAATCTCGTCTTTTCTTTTACCAGAGGTAGGGATTTTGAGGCCCGGTCCTCAATTCATTTTGACCCACATGCCCCTGGAGTATTCTCTGAATTTCCCTTTATTTGCCTATGCTCTACTCTTTAGCTCCTGGCTGGGTTTCCCTTACGCTTTTTGTGCCTCCGTTTTCGAGACGGGCATCATCTCCCCAGTGTCCAAAGGCTGTTCTCATTTTGCAAGTATGGGGGGATGTGTCTCCATGTGGCTGAAGTGCCCATCTCTCCTCCTCACCCTGCAGGACCAAGGAAAATGTCCTTCAGCTCAGAAGTGCATCTCCCCATGCCTTCTGCTCTACCTGCACCCACATGCCCAGCCCTCCTAGGGCTCATATTTAGGCAGCAGGATACAAAATCTGCAGGAGTTAACGACTGTAAGATGACGAAATAATCAAACCGACACATTCATGGCAGCGAAATTGTGTTTAATTGTTTGAAAAACTGGAGCAGAGACCAAGTGTGCTAGGAAAGGATGGTCGGGCATGTTGCTTAAGTTTCCAAGAAGCCAAAAGGGCGAAGTATACACGTCAGCAAAGAAGATTAGACGGTTTAGAACCGGATCCTTTGCTAAATGGAAATTGCAGCTGCTAATTCATAAGAAATTTTGATCCAGGAAGCTGCCATCTTGGTGCTGGCTTTTCCACAAATGTGGCTGCTTCCAGAAGCCGGGGGTGAGCGGTGCTGACAGCTAGCTGGCTGAGAGAGGGGAGTGGGCTTCAGGTTCTCTGTTCTGCAGGGAGCTTGGCCTCTGGCCCATGCCTGCGGTTTACATCTGCTTGGATTTCTGGCACTGTTGAGGGTCTGGGCACTTTGGGATAGAGGGCTCCTTGCCCTTGGGTGGAGGTTGGCAAGGCTGCTTGCTGTGCTGAGGTGGAGTTTAGCAGTGTTTTGGTGGGGGGAAACAGTACTTTACTGGGGGGCAGCATTGCCGCAGAGGGGGACAGTACTGCTGAGGTGGGGGGCAGCAATCCTTTGGTGAGGGGCAGCAATACTTTGGTGGGGTGCAGCATTGCTGGGATGGAGGGCAGCAATCCTTTGGTAGCGGGCAGCACAGCTTCTGCTTTGGATGATACATTCTGGTCTGGATGTGCACTGCAACGGAAAAGACACTGAAGTGAGGAACTCTAGAACCTTAGAGACACTCAACCCAGGAGAACCACTTGCCTCGTTCAAACCTGTGCCGTTTCAACCTTTCCCTGGGGGCTTCACCGATTAAATGTGTGTGTGTGTGTCTGCAATGATGTGAGTCAGTATAAATTGTAGCTACAGTTTGTAAGCCATAGCAAGGTTTTAATTGAGACAAATAAAGAAATATAGAAGGAAGGAAGGAAAGTAGAAAGAGAGGAAAAATGGGTGAAAGGAGAAGAGTAATGGAGAGGGGTAGAAAAAACAAAAATATAAAAAATGAGAGCGAGACAGACAGACAGAGACAGGAGAGAGAAGGAAAGAATAAGAAGAAAGGTCAGGGGCAATGAGGACAAATGTATTATCCTTCCACAGCAGATACTGTGGAATTTAGAACATGATTTTCTTGGATGTGAGTCCTGTCTCAAAAATTAACCAGCTGTGTGACTTTGAGCAAGGTACTTAACTTCTCTGTACACTTCTTAAAGTCGTTGTAAGGATTAATGAGCATATAAAACTCCACTCAAACACATGTAAATACACAGGTAAATATGAGTGTAAAGATATATGTGTGTGTGTGTGTGTGCTCACGTGGTCACACACACACACACGAGAACCAAAACACGTTGAGTACTCTTGTAAAAATTTTGATCTTTTATATAAATATCAAACAATTGTAATGGAGCTTGTTAACCACTCTGTAAGAGAATTCATAGAAAAGAGGCATCTAGAGACAAAACGACCGTTTAGATCGATACTAAATTCTAGGGGAGAATGCACATCTTAGAGAGGGAAGTCATGGATCCCCAGGCACTGAGCACACGGGGGTGGAACAATGGTCCCCGACTCCCAGAGCAGGACATGGCCGCTTTACCGCCTCCTCATGTCCTTGCTGCTCTGAGCTCCCTGGGCCTCTGCCCCCTGCTCCCTGAGGAGCTCTCCTCCCTCGCTGCACTGGCCTTTCCCTTCGGGGCAGCCCTGCCCTAGAGTTGGTGCTACCCTCTCCTAACTAGCTCCGCTCAGCTCCTAGCCACGACAACATCGCCACCACACACGCCAGCAGGACCCTCAAGACAGGACTCTCTTCACACCCTGGACCCCCATCTCAGCCCCCACCCCACACACTTCAGATGTTGACTTGTAGCCCAAGAGAGGTGGGTCCCAAATGATACGGACGAGAGAGGTGCCCACACAAGGCCTTTCTTTCTGACCAGCCAGCCAGTGCACAAGCCCCAGCTGCCCGCAGAGTTTTGGACCAGGTAGAACCAAGCTCCCAAGAGCTGCGTTCCTTTGCCCGACATACCTGATTTCACCAGTGGCTGGAACGTGGAGATGCTGAGGCTTTTGAGATGCTCTAACACTGCACACCTTTTATACGTCTCAAATCCCTCTTGGAAGCCATGAGGTGGCCTACAATTGGGGCGTGCTAGGCCCCAGTCACAATAGGATGCATCTGTCCTTCCTCAAACTTGAGGTTTTACTCATCTCCTGGGCTGGCAAACTCACTCTCGGTTAGATGGTGCTTGAGGATGACAGTGCCTTCACGCGAGCCCTGGCCCCATTTCCCCATCACTTTACGAGCCGTGGCTTCCTCGTGTTTCCAAACCCACTCGTGACGTTTTCCCCTAGAACCTTGACGTCTGGGATGGTGCTAAGCAAGCATGCAGGACACTGCTGGGTGTGGGAGCGGTGAGGGTAGTGTTCCAGGATATTCCGGGTGGTGGGGGAAGTGGTGGGCTGCCTCGGTTACCCAGAGGGCCTTGTTTTAAGGAAAACAACTACTGAGGGATGAGTGGTTCTCTGGGAGACCTATTAATCTCAGTAAAGTGTTGACCTTGACTTAACATTTTCTCTGAGCCACATTCAGTCTGAACTGGAAAGAAAACATGTCAATCCACTATGATGTTTCACCTGTTGTAGTGCAAGCAAAAAATGGTTGCTGCAGCTCTCTCTCCTGCCTCTTAGTGAGCAAACCATTAGGCTTCATTCAGAGAAACTGGGTGTTTACAGTAGACAGTATGGATCTCTCTACATGTTTATAAGTCACCCAGACTCCAGAGTTCCCAACGAAGTGATTATCATTAGGTGGAGAGACTGGGGAGCTAAGAAATATTGACTTTGCCTGAGCTGCTGGACGAGTCACCTGGACTGGCTCCTGGATTCTGAGATCTCAGGGCTTGAGGCCTCATTTTCCTTCCTCTTCCGGTTCAAGATTCCAGAAAAAAGGGGGATGACACAGGCTACGTAGTTGGATGAAAATGATGAAACAGCATCTGACAAAGGATGAAGCATATCTTTAAATTATCCCCAAGTAATGTTCAGACTGGGGCTCTGACCTTTACCAGTTGGGTGACTTTGGGCACTATCATCTTTGAGTCCCACTTTCCTCATCTGCTAAAGAGGATAACACCGTTCTTTTTTTTATGGGAATTCCTTTTAATTTAAATATAGCAGTGTATACATGTCAATCCCAAACTCTCAATTTATCCCTCCCCTGTACCCTTCCCATCTGGTAACCATAAGTTCACTCTCTAAGTTTGTGAGTCTGTTTATGTTTTGTAACTAAGTTCATTTGTATCTTAGTTTTTAGATTCCACATGTAAGCAATATCATATGACATTTGTCTTTCTCTGTCTGACTTACTTCACTTAACATGATATTATCCAGGCCCATCCCTGTTACTGCAAATTGCATTATTTCTTTCTTTTTATGGCTGAGTAATATTCCATTGTATATATGTACCACATCTTCTTTATCAGTTCATCTGTTCTTGGACTATTGGTTCTTGGACTATTGGACTATCAGTTCATCTGTTCTTGGACTGTCTTGGCTATTGTAAATAGTGCTGCATGAACATTGGGGTGCATGTTTCCTTTCGAACCATGGTTTTCTCTGCATATATGCCCAAGTATTGGATTGCTGGATCATATGGCATTTTTACTTTTTTAGGAACTTCCATACAGTTCTCAGTAGTGGCTGTGCTTATTTACATTGCCCCTAGCAGTGTAAGAGGGTTCCCTTTTCTCCACATCCTCTCCAGGATTTATGGTTTGCAGATTTTTGATGATGGCCATTCTAGCTGGTGTGAGGTGACACCTCATTGCAGTCTTGATTTGCATTTCTCTAATAGTTAGTGATTTTAAGCCTCTTTTCGTGTGCCCCTTGGCCATTTGTATGCCTTCTTTGGAGAAATGTCTCTGGGTTTTCTGCCCATTTTTTGATTGAGTTGTTGGTTTCCTTTTTCTGATAATGAGCTGCATGAGTTGTTTGCACAATATATTTTGGAGACTAACCCCTTGTTGGTTGCCTCATTTGCAAATATTTTCTCCCATTCTGTAGGTTGTCCTTTCATTTGTTTATTGTTTCCTTTGCTGTGCAAACCTTTTGAGTTTAATTAGGTCTAGTTTGTTTATTTTTGTTTTATTTCCATTACTCTAGGAGGTGGATCAAAAAAGATCTTTCTGCAATTTATATCAGAGTGTGTTCTGCCTATATTTTCCTCTAAGAATTTTATAGTATCCAGTCTTACATTTAGGTCTTTAATCCAGTTTGATTACATTTTATTTAATGCATTTTATTTTTGTGTATGGTGTTAAAGAATGTTCTAATTCCATTTTTTTACAGGTAGCTGTCCAGTTTGCCCATTACTATTTATTGAAGAGACTGTTTATCTTGGCATAGGTGTGTGGCTTTACTTCTGGGGTTTCTATCCTGTTCCATTGAGCTATATTTCTGTTTTTGTGCCAGTACGATACTGTTTTTATGACTGTAGCTTTGTAGTATAGTCTGAAGTCAGGGAGTCTGCACATCTGTAGTAAAGATTGTAATGGGCAACATACATAAAGTATGTGCCTAGTGTTTGGTGCAAAATTAGTGCTCAACAAATTTTGGGTGCTCCATGGAGTCAGGCTCTGAAGACTAGGGCAACACACTCTCAGAAGTAGGGAGTAGGTCATTTCTACATTTGAATACAAGCAGTGGCATTTGCTATCAGTGTCCTAAGGCCTTGACTGACAGAAATGGAAATAGGCAAGGTAGTCCTGAGGATGGACAGGATGACATTTTTCCTCTCAGACCTGGAATTTAGCCATAGCTCTGCTGAAAGCCTTACAATATCTGTAGATCTTGTGAATTCACACTGCAGCACGAAAATACAGGCTTGGAAATCAATGGTCTCTCCCCTAGGACTCACCAGAAGGGCAGGCTGTGCATGGACTCAACACTGAAGGAGACCCAGAGGAACCCAGGCCTTCCTGGGAGAAGAATCACTTCCACCTGGTGTCACCCTGACAGAAACAACCCTGATAGCCTTGGAGACGGATTTCAGATCAGGTCCCTAGTAGCAGAGAAGAAAAGCCACGTGGGGTAGCTATCCTGGGACATTAATTCATCAAGAAGTAGTGAGCTCACACAATGCGCCGGACACTGGGGACGGTGGTCAGCAAGAAGGGCCAGACCTTCGCTGTTCCCTAAACTGCTGCACATCCTCTTCACCACCTACTCCTTCCAAAGCTGTAGATAATTTTCAATGGTTTGGCTTGGATTAGCAGAAGAACTCAAACCCAGCTGTTGCATTAGCAATACCTGCGTAAGTAGAGAAAATATGAACATCAGCAGATCCGTGAGTTTTGGGTGTTACATCCTGTCAATCTTTTCTGGCCTAAGCCCTCACTACCCAGAACAGATTTTTGGGGGGTGGAATCTGTTATCTCAAGCATGCATTACGTAGTATTGCTTCTACCACCAGAGGGCAGAAGAAACACGTACTCTAGAAGCCACAGGCACAACTAAATGCTTATCCTGGGCATTGGGAATGGTATTGTTCCCTGACTTTTGTTAGCATCACTCTTTCTTTTTCTCCAAGCCTCTGTGTCTCATGTACACATACACACACACACACACACACACACACACACACTCACATACACACACATGAGTCTCTCCCATACTGTAGCAGTAAGTGTTTGTGGGGGCATAATGTCAATTCTCGGTAAAGGTGGTTGGACGGGAGGTGGCATTTTCTACCAATTTCCAAAACACATGTGCATACTCCCTACCTACCATTGATCCATGTCTAGCAAGCATGTGACCCTGCTTCCTCGGCATGGCTCCCATACCCTAAGACTCCATATGGTTCTTGAGAACATTTTTCCCCTTCAGGTTTCCCTTGGTGTTCATATCATCTTCATTTTACTTGCATGAACATGAACATTTTGGTGAGGTATTGGGGATGAGAGGAAGGAGGTGGGTGCTGGACCTTACTCCCCCAGATGTCTCTGTCTTGCAGATAGACAACTGCTAACTTGATTTCTAGTTCTAGGCACTTGGTAGCACATTCTACCTGAGAAAGACCAGGACCTAGCTGGGTAGAAGGTGAAGGGGCTGAGCTTTGTAGGGATCTAGTCAGTCATCAAATGCACAGGAAGCAGACACCATGCCTAGTATTCTGGAGTCTGGGGAACTGAGTGACACAGAGGCCCAGCCTTTAAGGAGCAGATGATCTTCCTGGGGAGGTAAAGCCAGCCCAATGTGACGGAGGCATTGGATCTGGGAGGCAAACACCATGAATCAGGACCTAAGAGATGATATGGAACAAGGGAGGCACAGGACTCAGAGGAGTGGTCATCCCTCTGGGCTGGGTCAGTGTTGACAGCGAAGCATCAGGGCAGACAGGAAAAGCTCCTTGACAGGGGGCTCCTTCAGGGCAGAAACACTGACTTCATCTCTGTATCCTGGTACCTAGCAAAGGTTCTGGCTCAGATTCAGAGCTAAATACATTTCTGTGAAACGAATGAGGACATTCCAGGCAAGGGAATATAGACTGAGAAAACATGTGAAGGTGGGAAGATGCTATGTGTGTTGGGGGAAAACAAAAACAGACCAACCTGGCTGGAATTGATGGTCAGTTCTAGTGTGCAGTGGAGGTGGGACCAGACCCCAAGGAAAGCAGAGAAGCCAGGAGAGCTAAAGAGCTGAAGCCAGGAGAGCTAAAATTACAGGGCAGAAGGCACAATTGGGAGGCCTAGGTTTTGATTCTAAATACTGCAGAGGTGTCCCTTTATCACACACTATATGTTTAAAAAAAATGCTATTGGTTAGCTTAGAGAGGCAGATAGGCATTGGCTTATAGTCAGAAGGCCTGAGTATATTTCTGGCTCTCACAATAATTAACTGTGTGCTTTTGGACAACTGGCTTTCCCTCTCTGGGTCTCAAATTTTCTACTCTGTAGAACATGATAATTCCTAAGGCCCTTTCCAGGTGTAAGCACAGTGTGATTTTCCCATAGCGAGTGGGAGCTAAAGGAGAGACATGACTAAAAATGTGTTTTTGGAGGCCAGTGTGGCCGTAGTGCACACAGTGAGGAGGAAGTAGGGGTGAAGTGGGAGAGATGGAGGTGGGGGACCCGACCAAATGTGTCAGTGATAGGAGTGGAAAGGGGGAGACAGGTTTAAGAATGTTTTTGAATTAAGAACACACAGGACTGGAGGACTAAGGGGATGGAGGGAGAAGAAGGGAGGAGTCAGGGGAACCCTTCTGATTCTATGTGACAAAAGTGGGGAGTGCAGAGATTAGCGCTGGGAGGAGGGAAAAGGAAGACAAGATGCCTGTTCATACACACTGTGTCTGGTACAGCAGGACCCCCAGGGAGTTGCGATTACCATACACTGTATACGTACTGCTGCATATCATATGCGTGCTGTATATCAACAGTGTGTATACACTATTATATATTGTATATAGTGTGCATACATTGCTGTGTATTGTATATACACTGTATATAAACTGTGTATACACTGTTGTATATTGTATATACACTGTATATAAACAGTGCGTATATATTGCTGTATATTTTATGTACACTGTGTATAAATGGTATGTATACACTGCTGTGTATGGTATACTGTATCTAAACATCAAGTACACACTGATGTGAATTGTATGTGCACTGTATAGAAACAGCATGTATACACTGTTGTATATGTACTGTATATAAACATAAAGTACACACTGCTGGGCAGCAGTAGAGGAGGGAGTGGTGAGGGAATGGAAGGAGAGAGATTTCACCTATTTAGTGCCAGGTTTGTACTGAGCACTTAGAAAGAAACACGAAAGGCAAAACAAGGAAGTTCTAGGTCCCAGAAGTCCCATCCTCCTTCCTGGTATCAGGGCTTGGTCAGGGAACAGGAAAGCATTCTAGACTAGCAGGTTCCAGGGCTGAAAGGAGCCCAGGAATCAGACAAAACGCTCCCAATTTGTGGTTCAAGGACTGCGTCAACACTTGATGACACTTTCAACAAGCCACTGAGAAATGAGAAATGTTACTATATTTTGTAGAAGTTAGTATACGGTTGTTGACTTTTATTTCTTATATATGTTCTGTTTTTTGTTTGCTTTTTGAGACTATACTCTTCCCAGAGTTGTCGGTTTTAATATTACCTTTATGTATTGAAGTGATGGCAATCATAAAAGGTCTTTGGACTTACTTGGATAATAAAATGTTGGCCCTCTTTACTGAATGCATTTTTAAAAAAATATAATTTAGTTTTAAGTGAAATCCAAAAGCTTTGGTATCATTAATGTGGGTCCATCCAGTCTTTTTTGTTGTTGGCCTGCTTTTATTTTTTCTTCTTTTTTATTTTATTGAAGTATAGTTGATATACAATGTCACGTTAGTTTCAGGTATACAGCACAGTGATTCAGAAATATATATATATATATACTTTTACAGATGCTTTACCCTTATAAGTTCTTACAAAATATTGAGTATAGTTCCCTGTGCTATACAGTAGTTCTTTGTTGGTTATCTAGTTTATATATAGTAGTGTGCATGTGTTAATCCCAAACTCCTAATTAATCGCTCCTCCCGCCTTTCCCCTTTGGTAACCATAAGTTTGATTTTCTATGTCTGTGGGTCTATTTCTGTTTTGTAACTTTTTTTTTAAGATTCCACATATAAGGAATATGATATCAAATATCAATATATGATATCAAATATCAAATATCATATGATATTTGTCTTTTTCTGGTTTACTTCACTAATGTCTAGGTCCATCCATGTTGCTGTAAATGGCATTTTTCATTCTTTTTTATGGAGGAGTAATATTCCATTGTATAAATATACCACATCTTCTTTATCCATTCATCTGTTGATGGACATTTAGGTTACTTCATGTCTTGGCTATTATAAATAGTGCTGCAATGAACATTGGGGTGCATGTATCTTTTTGACTTATGATTTTCTCCAGATATATGCCCGGGACTGGGACTGCAGGATCATATGGTAACTCTATTTTTAGCTTTTTAAGGAACTTCCAGACTGTTTTCCATAGTGGCTGTACCAATTTACATTCCTACCAACAGTGCAAGAGGATTCCTTTTTCTCCACACTCTCTTCAGCATTTATTATTTACAGATTTTTTGATGATGGCCATTTGGACTTTGTGAGGTGATACCTCATTGCAATTTTTATTTTCATTTCTCTAATAATTAGTGATGAGCATCTTTTCATGTGCTTGTTGGCCACCTGTATGTCTTCTTTGGCGAAATGTCTATTTAAGTCTTCTGCCCATTTTTTGATTGGGTTTTTTGTTTTTTTGATATTGAGCTGTATGAGCTGTTTATATATTTTGGAAATTAATCCCTTGTTGGTTGCTTCTTTTGCAAATATTTTCTCCAATTCTGTAGGTTGTCTTTTCCTTTTGTTTATGGTTCCCTTTGCTAGGCAAAAGCTTTTGAGTTTAATTAGGTCGCATTTGTTTATTTCTGTTTTTATTTCCATTACTCTAGGAGATGGATCAAAAAAGATATTCCTGCAGTTTATGTCAGAGAGTGTTCTACTTATGTTTTACTCTAGGCATTTTATAGTACAGTTTTATAGTTACACCATCCAGTCTTATCATGAACAAATATGGAGAAAGTGAGGTAGACAAGGGAAGTGACTTCTGTGGTATCACAGTTTATAAAATGACAGAAACAGGACCTTGAACCCTGGGTACCTGACCAAAACCCAGGCAAACTGAATGAAAAACAACCAACCAAACAAAGAAAACAGGACTTTGGCTGATGTCAGAATCTTAGGAAATTCTCCTCCTGTCTTCCCAGCCCTCATCCACCCTGCATCATCTTAAAGCCAGGCCCTTGCAGTGACGGCAGGACCAGGCTTGTGCAGCACCCACACCCCACACTTCTCCCAGACTCTCCTGGTCATGGTGCAAGGTTCTGGCTTGCCCTTCTTGGCCTGCCCCTCTCCTTGGGAGACACGCTGTGGCCTGCACTGTGATCTCATTAGAATGGAACCTCTTCTCTCTTGCCTTTCACCAGCCTTTCACATCAAAGGGATTAACCCCTTCAAGTCACCTCTCCTCTCCCTGACTCTTAGGAAGCCCCCAATTGTGAGAAGTGAGTAATTCACCTCCAAGCCCCCCACAGCTGGCTCCTCAGCCACCTGGCTTCTCCATGCCCAGAACCAGTGGCTTCACTGTCAATGATAGGGACGTCCTGGGATACTTTGCTGCCCCAGGGAACTAAGGCTTAACTTTGCTCTGGCCCCAAGATATGGAATGAGGTCCCTAAAAAGTTGAGTTTCCACAAGGATCTGCCTCCAGATTCCTCATCTCCTTTGGTGATCTCACTCACTCCTGTACTTCTAATCATCACCTTTCTACTAATAATGACTTGCAAATCTGTATTTCCAACCCAGTCCTCTACCTTGTGCTTCAGATCCACGGCACATCCAGTTTCTTCCTCAGTATCTCCATCTGGATGTCTCAAAGGCCCACTGGTCCCAACATGCCCAGAACAGAACTTGTCATCCCTCCCCTGCTCACTCCCCATTTCAGTGCACAACACACCACCTACTATGTACCCAGCAGACGTGGCCACAAACACGGCACCACCTCTAACCACACCCCACCATTGACCAGTCCCATTGATTTAACACCTGGATATGTAATGATCTAGATCTATCACCGCACACAATGTATGTGATTTTAAGAAACCCCTACCCTGGTCTGGCCTTCATCAGTTCTTACCTTGACTGCCAAAGAGATTTCTTATCGCATTTCCCTATCTGTATCTCTCTAGGTGCAAACCATTTCCTACACAGAAGCCAAAATAATAATTTTGAAAGGTAAGCGTATGAGAATTTCTTGTTTTTAGGAAATATACACTGTAGTATTTAGGGGCAAAGTGACATCACATCTGCAGTTTACTCTCAAAATGTTCAGGAAAATGAAAACAAAACATAGATAAACAGATACAAATATACAGATATATATGTATATACATGCATATATCTATATGTATATAGATATGCCACAGCTTTATATCTATTTATAGATATACATATATACATATCTATATATCTATGAATCTATCTGTATGTGTGTGTGTATATATATATATATATATATGTCTTGTTTTCTTTTTCCTGCCAAAAATATATATCTGTATCTATATATGTAAGTAAAAAGAGAGAGAGAGAGAAAGAAACATTTGAAATCTGGGTGAATCTACATAAGCTTATCCAGGAATTCTACGTACTGTCTTGACACTTTTCTATAAGTCTGAAACTATGTTAAAATAAACAATTTTAAAATAAACACATTTTAAATGTAAGTAAGCCAATGTCATTCTCCTACAAAGAATCACTCAAGTGACCCTCATTCCCTTACCTACAGGCTAAAGCCTAAGGTCTACCTCTCCAGCTTTATCTCACCCCTCCCCGGTTCAGGCTTCTGCCCCATCAATAAGGATCTGCTTGTAGTTCCTGCCAGACAACCTGTTATTTCTCATTGCAAACTCTTTGCTCACATAGTCTTTCTGACGGGAATCCCTGACAGTCACCTGGCACTAAGTAAGTGGATAAGTCAGAGGAACTATTCACACTCAGATCATGGTGGATGGAGCTAAGTGAGCTTCCTGTCTCCCCATAACCTTTTCCCTCCAGATGGTTATGGTTGTTTCCTCTCTCCCTGCAGTACAGACACAGGGTTTCTGAGGAGCCCCCTATGGTTCTAAGTGTGTTCGAGGCAGGTAAAGAGAACTTGAGAAGTGTCTTTGGTGAGAACACAGTCTCCCAGTGGGGTTCCTGGATCTTTGGTTTTATGTTTTGTCCATCAGGGAGAGGACAGTTGTCATTTAGTCTGGCCCTGCTCAATCCCTGATTCTCCTAAAAGAGACAACCAAACCTCCAGGGAGTCCCCTGTAAAGTGCATCAAGTAAGTTTAAGTTGGGGGCCAGAGGCATTTGGGTGCTCACACCTGTGTGTGTACATGGGTGGGGGAGAGGGGTAAGAGGCAGACAAGGTTACATTTCCTCTTTCTGGAAGTATCCCACCCTTCACCCCAGCTTCAGGGCTGCCAACCAGTTAGTACATCTCATTTTGAAAGACATTAATGAGACATCCCCTTCCCATGCTAAGCTCCCATGACTGGGGAGAAAAGACATCAGCTAGCCTGAAAAGTCCAGATCTATAGGATGCTGCATTTGCTTGTAACTTCTCTGACCTGGGAGGGATGAATTGAGCCAGAGATCTCTGTTCCTTCAGTAGCACTTGTTGAACCAACTATCCTCTTGCTAGATTTAGATTTGATGAAGATTAAAGGGAAGCTATGATAAGTGGCTTCAAACCAGCTTGTTCCTCCAAATGGAGGGCTCTTACTTGTCTTTTTATATTGTTCAGAATCAGGCAAATGGGCAATTGAGGAAAACGAAAACTAAGCTGAAGGAAACAGAAAGGCTAAGTTGATCTCTATATTAAAGAACTGAGCCTTAAAAGAGAGGGAAGGAGAAATGAGAGTGAATACACAACATTGAGTGCCTGGCGTCGGTACAGTTTCTATGAAATTTTAGAAAGGAAGGAGAGAGATTTTTTTGGAAGAGGGTGATCTCTGTTGATGATATCTACATCTACTTAGCTAGCTGTCTATATCTAGATAGGGTAGTAAGATATATAATTTTAAGAAATTTTTCTCTATGTAAGCAAAATGTAAGGAAAGAATAAAATTAAAGCTAACATGCAAAAAAAAAAAGAAAGAAATTTTGCTCTGAGTGTTAATGGAAACTTTCCTTGGCATTCTTCTAGTGACCTAATTAAAACATTTAATTGTGTTTTGAGTACTTCTTTGAATGTGATAGCTCTCTTAAACCAGGCCACAAAACTGTCCAATTATATGCAGGTTTCCAAAAATTACATTTCAAATGCATTGTGGAATGTTCTAAAGTTGGCCTAACATATTTTAGCTATGGATACATGGAACTCTATAAACACATTACTATTTATCTATGTAAAATGTATTTGTAAAATACATAAAAAATACATTTTATTTACATAAAATACATTTTATGTAAAGATACATAAAATGTATCTATGTAAAATGTATTCTTACAATAATAAAATGTAGGCTGGCTCCTTGGTTCTTAATAGACCTAAAGAGAAATGCATTAAATAATCAGTTTAAAATATAGCTCCATTTTAGGCAATAAAGAATCAGGCAAAAGGGCTGGGGACTGGTCTAACACTTATGGGCCTGAGACAAGGGAGTTCCACAAAGCATGGAAGAGAAGATCCTGAGTGGGGTCCCAGGGGCCTCAGGTCACAACACCCCAGCTTCTGTTCTCTGGCTTACTTCTTTCTGCTTTCAGCAGTGAGGCTGGGTCTGCACAGACAAAGGCGATGAAAGGTCCCCTCCCTGCATCCTTCTCCTTTTCCATGCATACCCTTCAGCTGAGATGATACTGACAAGTGGGTGTGTGGAATCTAGACAAGCAGTTCTCATGTTTGCATCTAGTTAGAGATATCAGACTTTATGTCTGAAATTCTGAGTCATACCAAGGTTCTGTGAGGTTGGGTCTCTCTATAACCTGTGTTACACACACACACACACACACACACACACAAACATACACACACACACACACACACACACACACACACACACACACCCTCAGCTGGTCCATTACTATGCAGGGTACTCTCTCTGTGTGCAATGTACTTTGCTAGGCACTGAAGGAAGTACATGCAAATAAGATGCATCCCCATATGTTTGCTGAGCATCTATCCTGTAGCCAAGCACAAGGTTGGGTACCAAAAAGAATGGAAGCAGTGTAAAATTTAGGTCTTCAAGATGTTTAGATCTTCAAGATTTTAGAGTCTAGCTTGAGAAAATAAAATTGAACAAAAGGGAAGCTCAATTTTTATATAAATGTAGAATCCTATGTTTCCACTGAAAATCAGGCTATGGACAGAAGGATAAGACTCTCTGAGGAGATGAGAGAAGAGTAGAACGGTGCTAAGTTGGGGAGAATGGAGTCGGGTAGAGGGCTGCACCTGTGCATTCCCCATCATCACTGTGGATCCAGAAGGAAAAGCAGCAGGATTACAGTGTAAGGCTGACCTAGGGCTGAGGAACTCATGGGGGCCCAAAAGAAGGCTGTACTAGCGATGGAAACCTTGTGGGTAGGGTAGTTCAGACTGTGGTCCAAGGCTGGGGAAGGAGGCAAGTGGTGGAAATTTAGAGGTTACAACAGGGATGTGATTGATGATTCTCAGAGACAGTGGAGCCCAGAGCTGTAGTAGCAAAGAGAGAATGGAAGTACTGTCCGGTATGGAGGTCAAAGCTAACTTGAGAAGCAATTTAGTGCTCTTGGAAATGAAGCTTAGACAAACCCAGAGGGAGCGGAGAAGATATAGTGAGAAGTCAACTATCTCCATGTTAAGTGAGTAGCTTCTGATATTTTGAGTTTCTAACATAGAGTATAAAAAATACACTTGAAGTATAAAATTGAAATGGTATCTTCTTCATGAAGCCTTTTTCATCCCCAAGAAATATGTCCTCTCTGTCTAAAGAAACAACCCTCTCTCACTTTCATAGCCTTTCCTACATCTACTAGGAAGTGTAGAATGTTCTTCTTGGTTATTGAGTATTTGGGTATTAACCCCAGTGTCAAACCTGTAGGAAAAAGCCAGAGATGTCTTCCCCAAAGACCAGCACAGAGCCAGGCACAAGATCCCAGTAAATATTCCAGGAATTGAAGTCATGCTGTGTCATGGAGGAGACTCATGGTAGAGGTAGTTTTTGATTTGGGGAATATTAAATAGCAGTCTTAAGGAATAAAGTTATCCAAGATTGCCTACTAGCAAGCTCAAATGAATGTGGAGCTAAACAATAAATATTTGTTGAATGACTGGTCCAAACAGAAGGTTATGGGTGGCTGAGCTGAGGGATACAGTCATGCAGACGACAGCTTCTTCACCCTCTATCCCGAAAGAGATGCCTGAGCACACATGTGCCTGCACACGTGTACCCCAACCCCCCACAAGCATACTTGCAGACTTAGGTGTGTGGAGATCTTTCATGTTTACAAATATGTCTGTTTCTTTTCGAGGAAGGGTATCAGTAGAATGGTATTTTCGTGATGCAAATCCCAGATTTGCCTCTAGGCTCCTCCTTTTGTTGTGAGGCTGTTTGGGAATTTGTCCTCACAGCCCATGGGTCTATGCTGGGGTGTGGTCTTGGATGGGCAAAAATGAGTGGCTGCTTGCATGGAAAGTCCACCTCAAGAGTGGTATAGAAATAGAGAGCTCACTCAGGCACACCCCAAAATATATTCACCCCACAGTTAGTGAGCACCTACTGTGTTCCAGGGACTGAGGATTCAGAGGTAAATAAGACATAGTTTCTGTTCTATAAGTCCCCAGAACCTAGAGCAGGTAGCAGACTATATAAATTACTTCAGTAGTATATGGTGAGTGTTTTGGTGGAGTTATTTGGAGGTTGTTGTAGCAGGTAGAGGAGGACATAAACCAGCTGGGAGGCACAGCTGAAGGCTTCCTAAGAGGCAGACCATGCTCTGTGTTGTCTCCTCAATGCTCTCATGGCAATCTGAGATCAAGGACTTCCTCCCTTTTCTCCTAGAGCTTTCCTGGTTTGGGAGATAACTTTACCCATCCTTCTGGCTCAGAGAAATCTTCCTTCTTCACCTATTCCCCTCTACTCCTACCCAACTCTCTGCCAAACCATTCCACCATACCACTATTATTCTAAGGAAAGTCCAAAAGAGCCTGAGGATTGGGCATCTGGAGGGTGAGTCCAGGAGCTGGCTCAAGGCACTGACCAATTTCTAGGTTCATGAGCTGTGGGATAGGGTCTTGTTTTTACTACACCTCAGGGTCTTTGTGAGGCCTGATCCAGTGGAGAAGGGTGGGAATCAATAACAACACCCCACATGTGGAAATCTTGGTCTACAGAGAGCCACTGTGTCCATAGCAACACATGATCATTGAGTGCCTACCATGCCCTGGCCACCATCTAGGCAGAGAGAACAGAGCACAGCGAGGCCCACACAAGCTCTTCTCCCTAGGAGCTTACATCCTCATAGGGAACGAGAGGTGATAAGTATATATACAACCAAGAAACAAGTATTGGGGTTGGCCAAAAAGTTCGTTCGGGCTTTTCCATGACATCTTATGAAAAACCTGAACAAACTTTTTGGCCAACCTAATAAAGAGTGTCAGGTAAGTCATGGGGGCTGTGGAGGAACTACAACATGGTCATGTTTAACTAGGGTGGGTAGGAAAGGCTTCTCTGAGGCAGAGACATTGGAGCTGGGTCTGGAGGATGGCAAGATGGTCATACAAAGGTCTGTGGATAGAGACTGAGCAAGAGCAAGTGCAAAGGCCCTGAGATGGGGATGGTCTTGATGTGTCCAGTGAGCATCATATGACTAGAGCCTGGGGGACCAGGAGCGGGTGAGTTCAGGGAGTCAAGCAGGGACTGATTTCCATGGGGTTTGGGGACTATGGAAGGGTCTGGGCTGGTAGTGACTTGATCTAAGGTTTGCTTGAGAAACCTCACCCTGACTGCTCTTAGAACGTGGGCTGAGCCAAGGCATGAGTCGAGGCTTCTGTCTTCTCCCTTATCTTGGATCCTAATCAGAACCCAGAGAGCATATTTCTATTCTAAATTTTTATTTTAAATTTTGTCAGGAGGAAACCAACCTTTAGTAAGGTAACGACGATACAATTACTAATGCCAAGTGTAGTCTCTTTGTATTGTATTGTATGTCATGGCTTTTCTGGAAAAGTGTCCTGTTTTAAAAGTGTGTTCTTTGTCCACCCGACTACATTTGACCTTGGTAGACCGCACACTGTCATTTGAGGTCCAAAGGAGAGTGTCACTGTACCAAGCGGCCTCTTGCAAAAGGAATCCTCTCCTACTCTCCTTCTCCCAGGTGGAACTTCCATCTCACACTAACCCTACTGGACTTGTTAACTTGGCCTTCACCTGGTCCTCCCACTTCTGTCCCTCAGAGTGCCTGGCTGCTCTGGGGCATCCCTGCTGATCAGTAAGAGTCACACAGGACTGGTGGGTTCTGTCTTTCCACATGGGTTGGAAACAACACCTCTTATTTCATTTTCAGCTGCCTTGTGCCTATCACAAGGGATTTAAGAACACAGTGGGAAGAACACAAAATATAGTAACAAAGGCAGCCGGCATTTCCATTTTTTTCCCTCTGCTTCCTACACTGCAGCCAACCTGAACCACTCATTCCATTCACACCCACAATGTTTTCTCAGGTTATGCCTTCATTCAGGTTGTTTCCTCTGGACCCTGTTCCATCCCCTTTTGGGATCCCTTCTTTGGTGTTCATTCTTCAAAGCCCAGATTGTATGTCATCTCCTTCAGGAAGTCCATCTCCTTTAGACAGTCCACTAACCCTCATGAGATTTCCCATCACTTATTCTCCAAAGCATTACCTGCTCTCTGGGTTCAGACATACACACGTTTGAGTTTCAGTGACTAGCTGAGTGACCTTGGGTGCATGACTTCTCCTCTCTGAACCTCAGTCTCCTTGACTCTGAGGTAAGGAGGCTAATCACACCTACATCATGGTGTTGTTGTGCCAGGAAAATGAGATCATGCATGTAAAACTTTTCATGCTGTGACTGATATATAGCCAGTGCTAAATAAATGGTGGAGGTTATTGTTAGTAGAGTCATCAGTGCATTTGTCTTATGCGCCTGCTCACTCTGAATCCTTCAGAGCACAAACTGTCCTGTTCATCACCATTTCTTTGGAGGTGTCTTACGTGGATACTCAAGCTTTGCTTTTTGGAGCTTCCTTGGGTGGAGCCCTTCTCTTCCAGTCTTGCACTTCTGCATCATGACACTAGAGGGTGGTGAGAGACCACAGACACTTTGGAAGACAGTCCAACTTGGATGCCCTTCCTCTTGGCTAGCCTGTACCATGATGGGCCACCCATGGCAGTTTCTTCTTGCTTGGATTGTACACTCATTCCTTTGTGCTAGGAATATTCTAAAATCACGTAAGCCAAGAGCCAATCATTGTAATCCTTTTGGGAAGGCTTCCTCACTCCCCAAGTTTGCTTTGGCTGATTGGTTAATCAAAATCAGCCAGGAATTCCTGATACTTATGTCTCCTTTACTATGTTTCATGTTTTAAGGATTAAATGGCTTCAAGAATGCAAAATGCTTTGAACATTGCCTGGCACATAAGAAAGAAATCAAGCTTATTTTAATGGGTCAGTTAGGGAAGTGAATAAAAGGCAACAAGGAAAACAGAAGAAGCTTCTGAAATCCCAAATGCACAGTGTTTCATTTGCCGAGCTCTGGCTGTGTGCTAGATGGCTAGTGCCAAGTACTTTCCAAATATTCTTTCATAACTAAACCAATGCTGAAAAGTCAGTGCATTTTAACCATTGGCATAGACTGAATGTTTGTTTCCGCCCCAAACTCAGGTCCTGGCCCCTAATGTGATGGAATTAGGAGGGGGGCGGGGGGGGGGTCTGACTCTAGCATGTATCTTTTGAACCTCCATAATGGTGCTTCATCTGTTTATTTGTTACCTTAATAATAATAGTTATTATTATCATTACCTAGTAGATTGGTCCAAATGTTTATCTCTGAGGGGTAAGAGCCAAGATTGGTTTTCCTGTATGAGATATTGTGGCATTACAATAACATCTACTACTGGACATGACATTCAGGAGGAAATTAGAAAATGCTTAAAACTAAACAGTAACACAAACAATGCATACAAAAACTCATGGGAGGAAATTGGTTCAAGATGGCAGAGTAGAAGGACGTGCTCTAACCCCCTCTTGCGAGAGCACTGGAATCACAACTAACTGCTGAACAATCATCAACAAGAACACACTGAAACTCACCAAAAAAGATACCCCACATCCAAAGACAAAGGAGAAGCCACAATGAGATGGTAGGAGGGGCACAATCACAATAAAATCAAATCCCATAACTGCTGGGTGGGTGACTCACAAACTGGAGAACACTTATACCACAGAAGTCCACCCACTGGAATGAAGGTTCTGAGCCTCACGTCAGGCTTCCAACCTGGGGGTCCAGCAACAGGAGGAGGAATTCCTAGAGAATCAGACTTTGAAGGCTAGCGGGCTTTGATTGCAGGTGTTTGACGGGAATAGGGGAAACAGAGACTCAACTCTTGGAGGGCACACACAAAGTAGTGTGCGCATCGGAAGGCAGGGGAAGGAACAGTGACCCCATAGGAGACTGAACCAGACGTAACTGCTTGTGTTGGAGGGCCTCCTGCAGAGGTGGCGAGTGGCTGTGTCTCACAGTGAGGACAGGGACACTGGCAGCAGAAGTTCTGGGAAGTACTCCTGGGCATGAGCCCTCCCAGAGTCCGACAAAGAGCCCGGGTAGGCTGCAGTGTTAGGTCGCCTCAGGCCAAACAACCAACAGGGAGGGGACCCAGCCCCACCCATCAGCAGACAAGTGGAGTAGTTTTACTGAGCTCTGCCCACCAGAGCAACAGCCAGCTCTACCCACCACCAGTCCCTCCCATCAGGAAACTTGCACAAGGCTCTTAGATAGCCTCATCCACCAGAGGGCAGACAGCAGAAGCAAGAAGAACAACAATCCTGCAGCCTGTGAAACAAAAACCACATTCACAGAAAGACAGACAAGATGAAAGGGCAAAGGGCTATGTACCAGATGAAGGAACAAGATAAAACCCCAGAAAAACAACTAAATGAAGTGGAGATAGGCAACCTCCCAGAAAAAGAATTCAGAATAATGATAGTGAAGATGATCCAGGACCTCGGAAAAAGACTGGAGGAAAATATCGAGAAGATGCAAGAAATGTTTAACAAAGATCTAGAAGAATTAAAGAACAAAGAAACAGAGATGAACAATACAATAACTGAAATGAAAAATACACTAGAAGGAATCAATGGCCAAATAACTGAGGCAGAAGAACAGATAAGTGACCTGGAAGATAGAATGGTGGAATTCACTGCTGCAGAATAGTATAAAGAAAAAAGAATGAAAAGAAATGAAGGCAGCCTAAGAGATCTCTGAAACATCATTAAATGCACAAACAATTGCATTATGGGATCCCAGAGGGAGAAGAGAGAGAAAAAGGACCTGAGAAAATAGTTGAAGAGATTATAGTCAAAAACTTCCCTAACATGGGAAAGGAAATAGTCTCTCAAGTCCAGGACGTGCAGAGAGAGTCCCATGCAGGATAAAGCCAAGGAGAAACACGCTGAGACACATAGTAATCAAACTGATGAAAAGTAAAGTGAAGAAAAATTATTGAAAGCAGCAAGGGAAAAACAACAAATAATATACAAGGGACCTCCCATAATGTTAACAGCTAATTTCTCAGCAGAAACTCTGCAAGCCAGAAAGGAGTGGCAGGATATATTTAAAGTGATGAAAGGGAAGAACCTACAACCAAGATCACTCTACCCGGCAAGGATCTCATTCAGATTCGATGGAGAAATCAAAAGCTTTACAGACAAGCAAAAGCTAAGAGAATTCAGCACCACCAAACTAGCTCTACAACAAATCTTAAAGGAACTTCTCTAACTGGGAAACACAAGAGAATAAAAGGACTTACGAAAGCAAATCCAAAACAATTAAGAAAATGGTCATAGGAATGTACATATCAATAATTACCTTAAATATCAATGGATTAAAGGCTCCAACCAAAAGACACAGGCTCAATGAACGGGTACAAAAACAAGACTCAGGGCTTCCCTGGTGGCGCAGTGGTTGGGAGTCCGCCTGCCGATGCAGGGGACACGGGTTCATGCCCTGATCCGGGAAGATCCCACATGCCGCGGAGCAGCTGGGCCCGTGGGCCATGGCCGCTGAGCCTGTGCGTCTGGAACCTGTGCTCTGCAATGGGAGAGGCCACAGCAGTGAGAGGCCCGCATACCGAAAAAAAAAAAAAACAAAAACAAGACCCATATATATGCTGTCTACAAGAGACCCACTTCAGACCTAGGGACACATAAAGACTGAAAGTGAGGGGATGGAAAAAGATATTCCATGCAAATGGAAATCAAAAGAAATCTGGAGTAGCTATACTCATATCAGATAAAATAGACTTTAAAATAAAGAATGTTACAAGAGACAAGGAAGGAAACTACATAATGATCAAGGGATCAATCCAAGAAGAAGATATAACAATTATAAATGTATATGCACCCAACATAGGAGCGTCTCAATACATAAGGCAACGGCAAACAGCTATAAAAGAGGAAATCAACAGTGACACAATAATAGTGGGGCACTTTAACACCTCACATCAATGGACAGATCATCCAAACAGAAAATTAATAAGGAAACACAAGCTTTAAATGACACAGTAGACCAGATAGATTTAATTGATATTTATAGGACATTCCATCCAAAAACAGCAAATTACACTTTCTTCACAAGTGCACACAGAACATTCTCCAGGATAGATCACATCTTGGTTCACAAATCAATCCTCAGTAAATTTAAGAAAATTGAAATCATATCAAGCATCTTTTCTGACCACAACGCTATGAGTTTAAAAATAAATTACAGGGAAAAAAACATAAAAAACACAAAAACATGGAGACTTAACAATACATTACTAAATAACCAAGAGATCCCTGAATAAATCAAAGTGGAAATCAAAAAACACCTAGAGACAAATGACAATGAAAACACCATGATCCAAAACCTATGGAACACAGCAAAAGCAGTTCTAAGAGGGAAGTTTATAGCAATACTATCCTAATTCAAGAAACAAAAAAAAATCTCAAATAAACAATCTAACTTTATACCTAAAGGAACTAGGGAAAGAAGAACAAACAAAACCTAAAATTCGCTGAAGGAAAAAAATAATAAAGATCAGAGCAGAAATAAATGAAATAGAAACAGGAAACAATAGCAAAGGTCAATAAAACTAAAAGCTGGTTCTTTGAGAAGATAAACAAAGTGGATAAACTTTTAGCCAGACTAATCAAGAAAAAGAGGGAGAGGACTCAAATCAATAAAATTAGAAATGAAAAAGCAGAAGTTACAATGGACACCGCAGAAACACAGAGCATCCTAAGAGACTACTACAAGCAACTCTATGCCAATAAAATGGACAACCTGGAAGAAATGGACAAATTCTTAGAAAGGTATAACCTTCCAAGACTGAACCAGGAAGAAATAGAAAATATGAACAGACAAGTCACAAGCAATGAAATTGAAACTGTGATTAAAAATCTTCCAACAAACAAAAGTCCAGGACCAGATGGCTTCACAGGTGAATTTTATCAAACATTTAGAGAAGAGCTAACTCTCATCCTTCTCAAATTCTTCCAAAAAATTGTAGAGGAAGGAACACTCCCAAACTCATTCTAGAAGGCCACAATCACCCTGATACCAAAACCAGACAGAGATACTACAAACAAAAAAGAAAATTACAGACCATTATCACTGATGAACATAGACACAAAAATCCTCACAAAATATGAGCAAACAGAATACAACAGCACATTAAAATGATCATCCACCATGATCAAGTGGGGTTTATCCCAGGGATGCAAGAATTCTTCAATGTATGCAAATCAATCCCTGTGATACACCATATTGAAAAACTGAAGAATGAAAACCATATGATCGTCTCAATAGATGCAGAAAAAGTTTTTGACAAAATTCAACACCCATTTATGATAAAAACTCTCCAGAAAGTGGCACGGGGGGAACTTACCTCAACATAATATAGGCCATATATGACAAACCCACAGCAAACATTGTTCTCAATGGTGAAAAACTGAAAGCATTTCCTCTAAGACCAGGAAGAAGACAAGGTTGTCCACTCTCACCACTATTATTCAACATAGTTTTTGAAGTCTTAGCCATGGCAATCAGAGAAGAAAAAGAAATAAAAGGAATACAAATTGGAAAAGAAGAAGTAAAACTGTCACTGTTTGCAGATGATATGATACTATACATAGATAATCCTACAGATGTCACCAGAAAACTACTAGAGCTAACCAATGAATCTGATAAAGTTGCAGGATTCAAAATTAATGCACAGAAATCTCTTGCATTTCTATATGCTAACAATGAATGATCAGAAAATGAAATTAAGAAAACAATCGCATTCACCACTGCAACAAAAAGAATAAAATACCTAGGAATAAACCCACCTAAGGAGGTAAAAGACCTGGACTCAGAAAATTATAAGACACTGATGAAAGAAATCAAAGATGACACAAACAGATGGAGAGATATATCATGTTCTTGGATTGGAAGAATCAATATTGTGAAAATGGCTACACTACCCATAGCACTCTATAGATTCAATGCAATCCCTATTAAATCACCAATGGCCTTTTTTACAGAACTTGAACAAAAAAATCTTAAAATTTGTATGGAGGCATAAAAGACCCCGAATAGCCAAAGCAATCTTGAGGGATAAAAAACGAGCAGGAGGAATCAGACTCCCTGACTTCAGACTATACTATAAAGCTACAGTAATCAAGACAATATGGTACCAGCACAAAAACAGAAAAATAGATCAATGGAACAGGATAGAAAGCCCAGAGGTAAACCCACACACCTATGGTCAACTAATCTGTGACAAAGGAGGCAAGGATATACAATGGAGAAAAGACAGTCTCTTCAATAAGTGGTGCTGGGAAACCTGGACAGCTACATGCAAAAGAATGAAATTAGTACACTCCCTAACACCATACATAAATATAAACTCCAAATAGATTATAGACCTAAATGTGTAAGACCGGATACTATAAAACTCTTAGAGCATAGGAAGAACACTCTTTGACATAAATCACAGAAAGATCTTTTGTGATCCACCTCCTAGAGTAGTGGAAATAAAACCAAAAATAAACAAATGGGACCTAATGAAACTTAAAAGTTTTTGCACAGCAAAGGAAAGTACAAACAAGACAAAAAAACAACCCTCAGAATGGGAGAAAATATTTGCAAATGAATAAACGGACAAAGGATTAATCTCCAAAATATATAAACAGCTCATGCAGCTCAATATTAAAAAAAAACAAACAACCCAATCCAAAAATGGGCAGAAGACCCAAATAGACATTTCTCCAAAGAAGATATACAGATGGCCAAGAGACACATGAAAAGCTGCTCAACATCACTAATTATTAGAGAAATGAAAATCAAAACTATAATGAGGTATCACTTCAAACTGGTTAGAATGGGCATCATCAAAAAATCTACAAACAACAAATGCTGGAGAGGGTGTGGGCAAAAGGGAACACTCTTGCACTGTTGGTGGGAACGTAAATTAATACAGCCGTTATGGAGAACAGTATGGAGGTTCCTTAAAAAACTAAAAATAGAATTACCATATGATTCTGCAGTCCCACTCCTATCTGGAGAAAATCATAAGTCGAAAAGATACATGCACCCCAATGTTCATTGCAGCACTATTTACAATATCCAGGTCATGGAAGCAACCTAACTGCCCATCAACAGACAAATGGATAAAGAAGATGTGGTACATATATACAATGGAACATTACTCAGCCATAAAAGAACGAAATTGTGTCATTTGTAGAGACGTGGATGAATCTAGAGACTGTCATACACAGTGAAGTAAGTCAGAAACAGAAAAACAAATATCATATATTAACACATATATGTGGAATCTAGAAAAATGGTACAGATGAACTGGTTTGCAAGGGAGAAATAGAGGCACAGATGTAGAGAAAAAACATATGGACACCAAAGGGTGAAAGTGTAGGGGGCGTGCAGGTGGTGGTGGTGGGATGAATTGGGAGATTGTGACTGATGTATATACACTAATATGTATAAAATGGATAACTAATAAGAACCTGCTGTATAAAAGAACAAATAAAATAAAATTGAAAAATTCCAAAAAAAGAAGAACCTGCTTTATAAAAAATATATATATATTTAAGAAAGAAGATACAACAGAGGGGAATCAACAGAGGCAAATGGCTTATTTGAACAGATGAAAAAAATTAGTTAAGACTGACAATATTTACCAGGGTAAAAAAGTCAAAAAATAATACTGGGAATTAAAAAAAGGGGATCATGACTATAGTTAGAGCAGAAACTGCAAAGAAAAACAAATTTATAACAAATTTAACTTCAAATGAAAAAGGGAAATTACTAGGAAAATAATTCAGTTGCTGTCAAACTTTATTATATGTATTTTTTTTTAGTAAGGGGAGACTTTATATGAAGCGATAATTTTAGTGGGGTTGGGGAAAGATGCAGCTGCAGTAGGGAGACTGCTCTGACCATAAGGTCTCCAAGTGTCTCCCATCAGACTTTTTAGATTCTTACTGTCTGACACCTTCTATGTGCCATTTCCCATTTTCCTGACCCCCTTTTTTGCCTAGGGGCGTGTAACTGTGCCAACTGCATATGCTCAGGGGTAGTATGACAGCACTTCACTTCAGCCACACCAGGGATCTCTTCCTTCTCTCCCAGGGCATAGTGACAGGAGCCTGACCCATCATGTGGGTGCAAGAACAGTGTGGAAGCCTGAGGGAGTTAGCACCCCCTACGGCAACCACTCACTAGGAGACAGGAGTCCAAGGAGAGATAACATCCTTTCCTATCTTAGATGGACCATCCTGACCCATGTTCTACACAGTCCTTAGAAGCTCCCGAGTGGGTACCTACAGTAACACCCAGCTCAATGACACACCCTTGGACTGACTTTCTTTCCTGTCTTGTTTTACTCTTTCTAGTGCCCCTGACTTCTGCTTCTTGGGGTCACTTATCAGAAAAACTACTTATCTCATACTGTGTTTCTTTGGGGGAAACCAAGCGAAGACATCTCTATAAAATATTTCAAAAGTTCTGCTCTGCTCTTTACATTTCAAGTTAAAAATCTAATTTTTTTACTCTATGTTTAGTTACAAAGTATACAATTTCTATATTGTATATATTAGCATTTTTAAATGTATTTTTTACTATTTTATGGGAAATTTTAAACATATACAAAGGTGGACAGAATAGTAAAAAGAATGTCATGTATATCACCCAGCTTTAATAATTATCAAATTATGGGCAATTTCATTTCATTTATATGCCCATTCACTGTCCCACTTCAGTATTTTTTTAAAGCAAATTCCAGACTCATGTCACTTTATCTATAGATATCTCCAAATTAAGACTCTTTTTTTCCCCTCCGAAGTTATAGTAAATATTATCACACCTTAAAAATACCAAAAATATTTTTTATTATACAATGTCCACTCAGTGTTCACATTTCCAATGATCTCATAAAAGTCATTATTTTTCTAACAATTTATTTGAATTGAGATCAAAACAAGGTAGGTACATTGTTATTGGTTAATCTATCTCTTATTTTCATGTATAGATTCCCTGTCCATTTTTTTTTTGCCTCCTTTGAAGTTTTTAACTGAAGAAAGTATATTATTATCTGTCATACAGAGTGTTTCACATCTGGATTTTGCTGACCTCATCCTCATGGAGTTATTCAGCACCACGTGGGTTTTGGTATGGTTCTGTCTCCATTTGGTCACATGGCGGTGCTTCTTCAGTTGACTGCCCTTGAGCAAACTAATCTGCTCCGTCCTCACAGGCAGACAGCCTGAGGTACCTGGCATCGTATGTCTCCCCGGAGTGGCCCTCAACCAGTGATTTATACGTGCAAGAGCACAGCAGCCCAGCTCTCTTGCCTCCTGCCAACACAGCTCTGAGACTTGTTCTACATTCTAGAGTTCTCCTGTAGGGGCAGATGGATGCTCCCCTCCCCCATCCATCTTTGCCTGAAACCACACCCACATGACTCCTTCTTCACAGTCCTGCTTCTCCTACTCCCTGACTAGTTTCCGCTAGGAACACAACCCTAATAAATTACTTGCAAATAAATCCTCATCTCAGGGTGGGAGATGATATCAGCTGTGGTTCCAGGAAGCTGATTCTGGTGGTGGAATTTTGGAGTTGGTTTGCTTGCTGGCTGGAAGGAAACAAAACTCCCTTCACTGGTTTTGGGGGCTCTTGGCATGTTGCACACTATCTTTTATGGTGCATTGAGGCACGATCCAATGGAAGGTGATGCACTGGCTTGTGCAATATCTTTGACATTCGAGGTATATGGAAGAAGTGGTAACCATAAGGATAGTGGGCTTGGGCAGTTGTTGCTGCATGCTATTGGTGCTTTAAAGAGAAAAAAATGACAAACTCAGGTCATCCACTCATTATCTTAAGACGTGATGTGAAAGTCAGAAGGCATCCATAGTAGTGTTTAAAGACACCCTCATCAACTGCAAAGGGCAGATGGTGCTAAACGCCAGGCCTAGGACCTAATAGTAACCTTTATAGAAAGCTGAATTTATAGCATCCACATGTTTCCTATACAAAGGGCAGGTCTCTAACAGGGAAAGAATGGAACCTCAAAACTTGGGATGGGAACATATTCACGTCTGTGCTTGGTAACACTGAACTCCAGAGTCCTCTGAATTTTCTCAACTTGCAAAAGCAGGCCACTCTCCTTGGATAGAAGATATCAGTCTCCACATCCCCACTGGCTGAAGATATGAAGAGGATTCACCTGAAGCAGATGCTTTGTAAGGCATTATCATCTAACTTAAGATCTCCCCCACCTCCTCTCCTGGCCATTGGTTCAAGTCTTAGCAAAGCCAACTGAGTTAATGCTGGCCCTGCTAAGGGAGGGAATAATTATTCACTGATCGATCTGCAGGAAATATGTACCAGCACATGGGAGCACTTACCAGATGTCATGACTGTCTATAAAGAAAATCCCAAAGAATCAACAACAGTAAACCTTCTGGAACTAACAGCAATTATAGCAAGATCACAGGATACAAGGTTAATATACAGAAGTCAATTGTTTTCCTATATCCCAGCAGTGAGCACATGGAATTTGATATTAAAAGCATAATGCCACTTACCAAAAAAAAAAAAAAAAGAAAAGAAACTTAGGTAAAAATCTAATAAAATATGTACAGGATCTATATGTGAAAACTACAATAATCTGAAGAAAGAGATCAAAGATCTAAACAAATGGAAGGACATTCCATGTTCATGGATGCAAAGACTCAATATTGTCAAGATATGAATTCCTCCCAAACTGATCTATAGACTCAATGTAATCCAAAACAAAATCCTAGCAAGCTGTTTTGTGAATATCAACTGACTGATTCTAAAGTTTATATGAAAAGGTGAAAGACTCAAAATAGCCAACACAAGACTAAAGAAGAAGAACAAAGTTAGAGGACTGACATTACCTAATTTTAAGGCTTATTATAAAGCACAGTAATCAAAACAGCATGATATTGGTGAAAGAGTAGATCTACAGTTTAATGTAACTGAATAGAGAAGCAAAACTAGACCTACACAAGCATAGTCAACTGATCTTTGACAAAGGAGCAAAGGCATTTCAGTGGAGAAGGATAATCTTTTCAACAAGTCATGTTGGAACAATTGGACATTCATATACAAAAATAATGAATTGAGACCCAGATCTTACACCTTTCATAGAAATTAACTTAAAATTGATCATGGACCTAAATGTAAAATTATAAAATTTCTATAGGGTAACCTAGAAGAAAATCCAAGTGACCTTAGGATTGTTGATCAGTTTTTATTTTTTAATATTTATTTTTTTAATTAAAAAATTTATGCATTTTAAGGAAATTAACATTTTCTAATCACAACAGGTATCCACTACCACATTTCATTAATCAAAGCAGCTCTCATCTACCACCACTCTAGACCCTATTTTCACTGGTGCCTGCCTCTGTAATTAATTCTCTTCAGAGCTGTGGTCTCTTAAAAAATGTAAATCAGGTTGCCCCCCTGCTCAAATCCTCTAATGACTTCTGTGATCCTCCAAAATAAAATCCAAATGTATTGCCTTGGCATGCAAAGTCACATATGATCTTTTCTTACCTCTCTGATTTTATCCCATTTCATGTTGGTGAGTTTTCAGATACAACACCAAACCATGATTGCCCAAAGAAAACATTAATAAGTTGGACTTTATTAAAATTTAAATCTTGTGCTCTGTGAAAGACACTATTAAGCCACAGACTGGGAGAAAATATTTTAAAACACATGTCTGATCAACCCAGTATATACAAAGAATTTTAAAAACTCAACAATAAGAAAATGAGCAACTTAATTTAAAAATGAGCAAAAGATCAGGACACCTCACAAAAGAAGATAGATAATAAATAAGTATAATGAAAATATGCTCAACGTCATTCTTCATTAGGGAATTGCAACTTAAAACAATAAGATACCTCTACAAACCTATTAGAATGGTTAAAATCCATAAAGTTGTCAATATCAAATGCTGATGAAGATGCCAGGCAACAGAAACTCTCATTCATTGCTGGTGGCAATACAAAATACTGCAGACACTTTGGAAGAGAGAATACCTGATTCTGGCAAAGCTAAACATAGTCTTACCATACACTCCAGCAACTGTGCTCATAGGGGTTTTACCTAACTGATTTAAAAACCTAAGTCCACAAAAAAAAACCTGCGCACAAAGATTTATAGAAGCTTTTTTCATAATTGCCCAAAAATGGAAGCAACCAAGATGTCTTTTGATAGGTGAATGGATAAACAAACTGTGGTACTTCCATAAAATAGAATATTAGTGACAAAGAGAAATAAGCCATCAAACCACAAAAAGACATGGGTGAACCTTAATTGCCTATATCTAAGTCAAAGAAGCCAGTCTGAAAGGCTATATGCTGCATGATTTCAATTATATGACATTCTAGGAAGGCAAAACTATAGAGATCAGTGGTTCTCAGGGGTTCAGCAATAGAAAGGAAAGGGTTGAATAGGTGAAGCATAGGAGATTCTCTTTTAGGGTGGTGAAAATACTCTGTATGATAACGTAATAATGGATATATATCATTATGTATTTGTCAAAACCAGTAGAATTTTATAGTACAAAAAGTGAAACAATGTATGCAAAATTTTAAAAAATTAGGAAATTGGGGTATCCTAGGAAGGAATACACACTGTGACAATAGAATCTGTGTTACAAATGTATGAAACTACCTCATCGAGGGGGTGAGAGAAAAAGATGCTAACTTAAATAACTTTGGAGATGAGAGAAATCTGTAGGACTTTTAAAGGCAAAGGAACTGCTCTTAAGCACTGCGATATAGTTGATAAGGATACTTACACTGGAAGTATGGGGTTTCAGGTTAACAATTCTGATTCTGCTATAAATGTAAACTGGAAATGAGCAACTAAGAAATGGATGGTGGGTGTGATGTTTCTCACTGCTGGAGTCAGAATTTACAGATGAGAAATGTGAAGAGGCTTGTGTGATAATGGATTACAGTTGGAGGTCTTAATATGAACTATGTTTAGCTTAATATTCTATAAATATAGATGGTTACTTATAAAAATGCACACACACATGTACGTACACATGGGTTAGTATACACACATATATTTCCTTTGTCAGCCGAGAGGGCCCAAAAGAAATAATAAACTACTAGCAATGAGCACACCAAGTACCTATATCTTAGTTTCTAATACCATTATCCAGTAAAATCAACAAGGGCTCCTTGAAGAAATTATTGACTCTAGAACTGGGGCAGGAATATACAAGATGTGCCTGGAGCACCTTGTAGCACCAGAAAGGATGGAAATGTTCAAAAGACAAAACAAAGGAAAAAACAGAAAATAAAAAAAATTTTTAAACTCCACATTGATGTTTAATGAAGGATATAGCAGCTAACTGAAAGAGCTCCTGATGGCCAAAGCTGGAACAATCTGAGCAACAAACTAAAGAAAATACTATTCAGATCCTTTGCCCATTTTAAAATCAGATTATTTGTTGTTTGTTTTGTTTTATTTTTGTTTTTTGCTATTGAGTTGGAAGAGTTCCTTATATACTTTGGATATGAGCCCCTTATCAGATATATGGTTTGTAAATATTTTCTCTCATTCTTAATTTGCTTTGCATTTTGTTGATGATTTCCTTTGTTGTTCAGAAGCTTCTTAGTTTAATGCATTCCACTTGTTTATTTTCGCTCTTGTTTTCTGTCCTTTGGTGTCAGATCCATACTATTATTGCCAAGAACAATGCCAAGGAACTTTTTCCCTATATATTCTTCTAGAAGTTTGATGGTTTCAGGTCTTGCCCTTAAGTCTTTAATCCATTTTGAGTTGTTTTTTGTGTATCAATCTGAGAGTCTAATTTCATTCTTTTCCATGTGGATATCCATTTTCCTAACACCATTTATTGAGGAGACTATCCTTTCTCCATCGTTTATTCTTGGCGCCTTTGTCAAAAATTAGTTGACCACATAAGCATGGATTTATTTCTAAGTTCTATATTCTGTTCCATTGATCTAAGTGTCTATTTTTATGTCAGCACCATACTGTTTCCAACAGGAATATGAAAAGATTCCCAGCATCACTTATCAGCAGGGAAATATGAATCAAACCACAATGAGATATCCTCTCACACCGGTTAGAATGGCTACTATAAAAAACTCAAAAGCTAACAAGTGTTGGCAAGGATGTGGAGAAAAGAGAACCCTTGTACAAGGTTGGTAGGACTGTAAATTGCTACAGTTATTATATAAAACAATATGAAGGTTCCTCAAAAAATTAAAAATAGAACTACCATATGATTCAGCAATACCACTTCTGGGTATATATCTAAAGAAAATGAAATCAGTATCTTGAAGAGATACCCCATGTTCATTGTAGCATTATTCATGATAGCCAAGATATGGAAATAACTTAAATGTCAGTGGATGAATGGATAAAGAAAATGTGGTATATAACATTATATTATATTTTGGTGTAATATAGATATAATACATGATATATTATTTTGTCTTAGAAAGGGAGGAAACCCTGATATTTGTGACCAAAAAAGCTGAACTTATAGTAGCGGAGGGGAGAATAGTGGTTACAAGAAACAGTGGTGTAGGGGAAAAAGGGAGATTAGAAAAAAAGAAAAAAAGTAGAACGGTGGTTGCCAGGGCTTGTGGGGAGAAGGTCATGGGGAATTGTTGTTTAATAGGTACAGAGTTACAGTTTTGCAAGATGGATGGTGGTGAGGGTTGCACGACAACATGAATGTACTTAATACCTCTGAACTGTACAATGATTAATATAGTAAATTTTATGTAATATTTATTTCACCACAATGGAAGAGAAAATAAAGTACTACTGGGTTATAGCCCAAAGTATAAAATAAATATTCATGAGTACATGCTGACATAAATAAATGATTAAGTGCATATGTCCATATATATATACATACATAAGGAGAGGGAAGAGATACATTTCCTATACAGGACATTCAAAATAATTTATGATGACACTCCACCCTCAGTGATGGGGAGCTTAACATCCCACATTTTTTTTTTTTTTAGATGTTCGGGGTAGGAGTTTATTAATTTATTTATTTATTTTTGCTGTGTTGGGTTTTCGTTTCTGTGCGAGGGTTTTCTCTAGTTGTGGCAAGCGGGGGCCGCTCTTCGTCGCCTTGCGCAGGCCTCTCACTATCGCGGCCTCTCTTGTTGCGGATCACAAGCTCCAGACGCGCAGGCTCAGTAGTTGTGGCTCACGGGCCTAGTTGCTCCACGGCATGTGGGATCCTCCCAGGCCAGGGCTCGAACCCGTGTCCCCTGCATTAGCAGGCAGATTCTCAACCACTGTAACACCAGGGAAGCCCCAACTCCCCACTTCTTAGTTGTGGGCTTTGCACAGTGACTTCCTTCCAAAGAATACGGTACAGTAATATGGGATGTTGGAGAGAGGATGAGGAGAGTGGCAAAGCCTGATAGATGTTACCTCAGCCAGGTGATCAAAGTGATAAATCATGTGAATAGTATGTCCCCTTTAAATAATGTGATGAAAAAGGCACTTTACCTCTGTGGTCTTCCTCTTAAAAACCCATAACTCCAGTCTAATCATGAAGAAAACATCAGACAAACCCAATTTGAGGGATATTCTATAAAATACCTGACCAGGACCCCTCAAAACTGTCAAGGTCATCAAAAATCAAGGAAAGTGAGAAACTGTCACAGTCAAGAGGAGCCTAAGGAGACAAGACAACTAAATGTAATGTGATATTCTAGATGGGATCCTGAAACAGGAAAAGACAGTAGGTAAAAACTAAAATAATAGGAATAAACCTTGAACTTCAGTTAATAATAATGTACCAATACAGTTTTGTTAATTATAATAATAAATGTGCTATACTAATGCAAGATGTTAATAATAAGGGAAACTGGGTGTGATGTGTATGGTAACTCTTTTTACTGTCTTCTTGACTTTTTCATAAATTGGAAACTGTTCTAAAGAAAGGTCTATTACACCTACTACTATATGTAAAATAGATATACAACAAGGATTTGCTGCATAGCATATGGAACTATATTCAATATCTTGTAATAACCTGTAATGGAAAAGAATCTGAAGTTGTACAGCTGAAACTAACACAATATTGTAAATCAACTATAGTTAAATAAACAAATTAAAAAAAGAAAATAACAGAGAAATAAGGTCTACGAAAAAATCAAAACCTAAGACCTCAAAAACATTTGCACATATTCTGGGTGTTTCTGATTACTTCTCACTGTGCCCCCAATCTCCCCAACCAGTTCTACTCAGACTTCCTTCTAACTCTTGTCCTGTTAGGAGGACTTGAGCCTTCATTCTCATCCTCTGAATAATGAGAGCCGCTGACAAGCATTAACTCAAGGAGTGAGGTAGTTAGATCAGAATTTTAAGTAGAACACCCTGTCCTCTGTGTGATGGGTGGATTGCAGGGTGTGTGGAGACAGGGAGCAAAGGAGAACAGCTTGAGGGCCATTGCAATAGTTCAGGTGAGAAATGACCTCAGTCAAAGCTTGGGAGGTGTGGGTAAGGATAGCAAGGACTTGGTCTCTGCTGGAGAGTAGGGAAGCAAAGGAAAGGAGTGGAGAATGATGTGTTGTCTCTGGCTTCGGTGAATGCAGAGAAGGTATCATTACCCGAGAGAGAGAATACCTAAGGAGGAATGACAGTGGGTGTCCCTGGAGTTGGGTGGGCAGTAAGAGATACTAAGTGCCCTTCAACCTATTGAGTTTGGGTGCCTATGGCAGTCTCAAAAGGGATGTCCCTGACATATGCTCATGGCTGTGATGAAATAGCTTTGGGTAACTTGAGACAACCTGCCTGAGATGATGTGGTTAAGTAGTTAGAGCCAGGTGATTCCCAGGAAGGAGGGAGCCCCCACGTCCTGATGTGATTGATGGCAGGAAAGGCTACAGAAATGTCAGGGAGGGTAACCACTGCAATGACCTTGGATCTGTATTTCTCCAGGCTATTCAGCACTTTGGCTTCCATGATTCCAGCTGGCCCAACCTTTACTTCCTTTAGTGACACTGTCACTTTCTCCTTCAGAGACCAGTCCCAGGAGTCTCTCCTCTCCCCATCTTGCCCAGTTCTGCTTCTTTGCTTTCCTAAAGTCTTCCTTAACCATGGAAGCAGTTAGTAAGACTCTTGGAAACCATGAGGACATTCTATGGAGAGAAAACCTGGGCAGGGACCAGAACCCAGGTGGAGCCTCCACTCCCTCCCCGTGCCTTTGGCCATGGGCTAGGATTGGGCTCCGGGGCTATAATGTAAAGCAGTGTTGAACTGAGATGAATAGATCCTCTTCCCCCAACCAGAATAACCTATCTCCTCTTCATGACTGCCAAGTGCTACTTTCAGGTGCATGAATGAAGTTGTTTCATGACTGCTAAGTGCTCCTTTCAGGTGCATGAATGAAGTTGTTTTGTTTTCTTTTGGTGTTGTTGTGATCTCATTTTTAGAAGCTGTTGAATGTATTGAATGGTTTGGGGAGCAGAATTAAAAAGGGGTCAAAATGTCTGTCCTCCTTTGGAAATTGGCCAAGAGTCATTTGCAACCATTAACCCCCACACAGGTTTCTATATGGTGAGCGACAGAGGGTAAAAAGCCAAAGAGAATACAGGATCCCAGGTCTTCCAGCATTTATTCTGTATTATTGTACACACTCACAGATTCAACAATAGTAGTGGGGATGCAGTCAGAGTTGCTGTAGTCACTGTCTCTTCAAGCAGAGGCTCTGGACACCTGAGGTTGGGATTGGGCTCATCAGGGGTGGGTGCTGGGCAATAGCTCCCCTCCCCCCCAAGCCCTATCCAAGGGACATGCAGAAGGACAGGGTCAGGTAGGTTCACAGATAAGGTGGGCCACCCAGGCTGGGGACTGGAGGTAAGCCAGGCCACTGGCTCTCTCTTCACTTGTGTGGGATTTCCAGGGGCCTCTGGGCCCCTAGGGGTGGTTACTTATATTTGGGGGACACTACACCTCCTGCTTCTTTAGGGTCAAGACTTCTCCCTTCAGTCGCTGGACTGGGTTGGTCTCTTGGACCTGGCCAGGAGTTGGGACAAGAAGAGGCTACTTCAGCAACCCCTCCTACTGCTTCAGCTGCTGCTCCCCTTTCTTTTCCAGTTGCTCATCTTTCTTTGCTAGCTCTTGATCCAGCCGCTGGCCCAAAACCTTCTTCTCCTGTTTCAGCTGTTCCACATGCTTTCCTTGCTCCTGTGACACTTTCTGCTGCTCCTGCTGTTCCACAGGCTTTCCTTGCTCCTGTGACTCTTTCTGCTGCTGCTCCTGCTGTTCCACAGGCTTTCCTTGCTCCTGTGACTCTTTCTGCTGCTGCTGTTCCACAGGCTTTCCTTGCTCCTGTGACACTTTCTGCTGCTGCTGCTGCTGTTCCACAGGCTTTCCTTGCTCCTGTGACTCTTTCTGCTGCTGCTGCTGCTGTTCCACAGGCTTTCCTTTCTCCTGTGACTCTTTCTGCGGCTGCTGCTGTTCCACAGGCTTTCCTTGCTCCTGGGACTCTTTCTGCTGCTGCTGCTGCTGTATCACAGGCTTTCCTTTCTCCTGTGACTCTTTCTGCTGCTGCTGCTGTTCCACAGGCTTTCCTTTCTCCTGTGACTCTTTCTGCTGCTGCTGCTGTTCCACAGGCTTTCCTTGCTCCTGGGACTCTTTCTGCTGCTGCTGCTGTATCACAGGCTTTCCTTTCTCCTGTGACTCTTTCTGCTGCTGCTGCTGTTCCACAGGCTTTCCTTGCTCCTGGGACTCTTTCTGCTGCTGCTGCTGCTGTCCCACAGGCTTTCCTTTCTCCTGTGACTCTTTCTGCTGCTGCTGCTGCTGTTCCACAGGCTTTACTTTCTCCTGAGACTCTTTCTGCTGCTGCTGCTGCTGTATCACAGGCTTTCCTTTCTCCTGTGACTCTTTCTGCTGCTGCTGCTGTTCCACAGGCTTTCCTTGCTCCTGGGACTCTTTCTGCTGCTGCTGCTGTATCACAGGCTTTCCTTTCTCCTGTGACTCTTTCTGCTGCTGCTGCTGTTCCACAGGCTTTCCTTGCTCCTGGGACTCTTTCTGCTGCTGCTGCTGCTGTCCCACAGGCTTTCCTTTCTCCTGTGACTCTTTCTGCTGCTGCTGCTGTTCCACAGGCTTTCCTTTCTCCTGTGACTCTTTCTGCTGCTGCTGCTGCTGCTGTATCACAGGCTTTCCTTGCTCCTGGGACTCTTTCTGCTGCTGCTGCTGTTCCACAGGCTTTCCTTTCTCCTGTGACTCTTTCTGCTGCTGCTGCTGTATCACAGGCTTTCCTTTCTCCTGTGACTCTTTCTGCTGCTGCTGCTGCTGTATCACAGGCTTTCCTTGCTCCTGTGACTCTTTCTGCTGCTGCTGCTGCTGTTCCACAGGCTTTCCTTGCTCCTGTGACTCTTTCTGCTGCTGCTGCTGTTCCACATGCTTTCCTTGCTCCTGTGACACTTTCTTCTGCTGCTGCTGTTCCACAGGCTTTCCTTGCTCCTCTGACTTTTGCTGCTGCTGCTGCTGCTGCTGCTGCTGCTGCTGCTGCTGCTGCTGCTGCTGCTGCTGTTCCTGCTGCTGTGGCTCCTGTTGCCGTGGCTCACACTCTTTCTTGGGCACCTCCTTCACAGGAGTTGTGTGTTTCTTCCCGAACTCCATGGGATCCTTCCCTGGGATCTCCGAGGGTACCTTCTGGAATGGGGCAGGCAGTGGAGTTGGCTGCTTCACTTGCTCCTGCTGGATGTTGGTGGGAGGAGAAACAGGCTTGAGGGGCTCCTTACTGGGGGCAGGGGGCAAGGTCACTGGCAGAGTACATTGCTGAGACATCTTGGAAGCTGCTTTAGGTCAACCTGAAAATCAGGATGGGTCAGAGGGTTAATTGAAGGCGAGGAAGTAGATGAACCCCTGGAAATATGCAGCAGCGCCTGGTTTCTCAGCATCCTCTCTTCCCTTGGGTGGGGGTACTCTCCCACCCACGCTGGGCTATCATTCCCCAGAAGCAGCAGAGTGAAGGGTAGGAATGGAGAGGGGCAGGGAAAGGCCCTCCTGGGAGCCTCTTGTTCCCAAGAGACAACAAAGAGGACTCTCCAGAGGTGCTCTGCAAAGGTGGGCTGGTACCACTTCACCTCCTGCTCTTGCCTATCCTTGTCTCTCCCTTGTTTCTGACCTTCATGTACAAAGAAGAGAGATGAGCTCTGGGATTATGACAGGAAGAGGGAAGGTGCCACGAAAAGAAAGGTCTCCTGGAGAACTCCCGAGTCCTGGAAAATCAGTAGCCCATCCCGAGAGGATCTGAGAGGTGAGGGTGCACGCCCTGGACTGGAGTCACATGACATGATCTCAGCTTAAATCTCCCAGTGAAATGCTGTGTGGTTCTGCGAAAGTCATTTAGCCCCTCTGGACCTCAGGTTTCTCCTCTGTAAAATGAACAGATTGGCCTATTCAGCTCCAGAGCTGCTTTCTCTCCTGACCATCTGAGCTTTAGCTGGTGGTGGTGGGAGGGGGCTGGAAGGTTGCTGAGAGTTGGAGTTGGTTCTTTCAAGTCTCCTACTTCTAAGCTGGGTTTCCCTGTCCCTGCTCAGCCTGGATTCTCCAAATAGAAAGTGTTCCCCATGCTGCATTTCTCCCTTTGGTAGCACAGCCAAGAGTTACAAGCATGTCCCCGGACACCCTGCCTCCATAAAGAAGGCAAAATCACAGTCAGCCCAAATCAATCAGGAGAGAAACTGACCATATTTCCCCTTTATCCCCATCTTACTCCTCTCTCTGTCTCTTTCTATTTCTCTGTCTCTCTGCCTCTCTGTCTCTCTGCCTTTCTTCCTCTCTCTCTCTCTCTCTCTCTCTCTCTGTCTCTCTCTCTCTCTCTCTCTAAAATACGGTCCCAAGAAAGTATGGGGTAGGAGGAGATTGCTGTCTGTTCTGTGTTTCCATACCATGGCACCTAGCCCTCAGCACAGTGACCTGAGCCCTTCAAGAAGGACAGTAGTCCTGTTGAATCCAGCACACAAATGATACCTACACCCACCTGGCTGGCCACCCCCAGCCATGTTCTGGCCCGTGGGAGACCCCTGGTCCCAACCTTGGTTCTGCCAGCTAACACTTACCTGACTCACAGTGAGGATGGCTGCAGAAGCTTCTAGTGGAACACTGAGCCGAGCAGGGGCCGGGGTGCCCTTTATACTGTTCCTCAGCCTCGCCTCTCTCCCAAGGTGAAGGAGATGGACTGGTTTCACCACTCCTGTTGGTCTACTTCCTCTAGCCCCTTCCTGACTCATCATAGGAACCTTAAGCAAAAAACCCGTCAGGGCCCCTTTTCACAGGGACACACAGCTCCTGCCTGGCCAGAGGGCTCTGGGGGCTCATTCACTCCTGTGATCCTCGCGACCTGGGCACAGGGAGGTGAGGGAGGCATCTCAGGAACCTGGTCCCCTTTTCCTCTTGTTTTGTGACCTCAGCCAAGCTTTTCTTCTGAATCTCAGTTTCTCCACCATACTGTTTCCAAAAGGAATATGAAAAGATTCCCAGCATCACTTATCAGCAGGGAAATATGAATCAAACCACAATGAGATATCCTCTCACACCGGTTAGAATGGCTACTATAAAAAAGTCAAAAGCTAACAAGTGTTGGCAAGGATGTAGAGAAAAGAGAACCCTTGTACACTGTTGGTAGGACTGTAAATTGCTACAGTTATTATATAAAACAATATGAAGGTTCCTCAAAAAATTAAAAATAGAACTACCATATGATTCAGCAATACCACTTCTGGGTATATATCTAAAGAAAATGAAATCAGTATCTTTTTTTTTTTTTTTTAACATCTTTATTGGGGTATAATTGCTTTACAATGGTGTGTTAGTTTCTGCTTTATAACAAAGTGAATCAGTCATACATAAACATATGTTCCCATACGTCTTCCCTCTTGCGTCTCCCTCCCTCCCACCCTCCCTATCCCACCCCTCCAGGCTGTCACAAAGCACCGAGCCAATATCCCTGTGCCATGCGGCTGCTTCCCACTAGCTATCTACCTTACTACGTTTGTTAGTGTGTATATGTCCATGACTCTCTCTCGCCCTGTCACAGCTCACCCTTCCCCCTCCCCATAACCTCAAGTCCGTTCTCTAGGAGGTCTGCGTCTTTATTCCTGCCTTACCCCTAGGTTCTTCATGACATTTTTTTTTCTTAAATTTCATATATATGGGTTAGCATACGGTATTTGTCTCTCTCTTTCTGACTTACTTCACTCTGTATGACAGACTCTAGGTCTATCCACCTCATTACAAATAGCTCAGTTTCGTTTCTTTTTATGGCTGAGTAATATTCCATTGTATATATGTGCCACATCTTCTTTATCCATTCATCCGATGATGGGCACTTAGGTTGTTTCCATCTCCGGGCTATTGTAAATAGAGCTGCAATGAACACTTTGGTACATGACTCTTTTTGAATTTCGGTTTTCTCAGGGTATATGCCCAGTAGTGGGATTGCTGGGTCATATGGTAGCTCTATTTGTAGTTTTTTAAGGAACCTCCATACTGTTCTCCATAGTGGCTGAACCAATTCACATTCCCACCAGCAGTGCAAGAGTGTTCCCCTTCCTCCACACCCTCTCCAGCATTTATTGTTTCTAGATTTTTTGATGATGGCCATTCTGACTGGTGTGAGATGATATCTCATTGTAGTTTTGATTTGCATTTCTCTAATGATTAATGATGTTGAGCATTCTTTCATGTGTTTGTTGGCAGTCTGTATATCTTCTTTGGAGAAATGTCTATTTAGGTCTTCTGCCCATTTTTGGATTGGGTTGTTTGTTTTTTTGTTATTGAGCTGCATGAGCTGCTTGTAAATTTTGGAGATTAATCCTTTGTCGGTTGCTTCATTTGCAAATATTTTCTCCCATTCTGAGGGTTGTCTTTTGGTCTTGTTTATGGTTTCCTTTGCTGTGCAAAAGCTTTGAAGTTTCATTAGGTCCCATTTGTTTATTTTTGTTGTTATGTCCATTACTCTAGGAGGTGGGTCAGAAAGGATCTTGCTGTGATTTATGTCATAGAGTGTTCTGCCTATGTTTTTGTCTAAGAGTTTGATAGTTTCTGGCCTTACGTTTAGGTCTTTAATCCATTTTGAGCTTATTTTTGTGTATGGTGTTAGGGAGTGATCTAATCTCATACTTTTAAAAGTACCTGTCCAGTTTTCCCAGCACCACTTATTGAAGAGGCTGTCCTTTCTCCACTGTACATTCCTGCCACCTTTATCAAAGATAAGGTGTCCATATGTGCGTGGGTTTATCTCTGGGCTTTCTATCCTGTTCCATTGATCTATCTTTCTGTTTTTGTGCCACTACCATACCGTCTTGATAAATGTAGCTTTGTAGTACAGTCTGAAGTCAGGGAGCCTGATTCCTCCAGTTCCTTTTTTCATTCTCAAGATTGCTTTGGTTATTCGGGGTCTTTTGTGTTTCCATACAAATTGCAAAATTTTTTGTTCTAGTTCTGTGAAAAATGCCCGTGGTAGTTTGATAGGGATTGCATTGAATCTGTAGATTGCTTTGGGTAGTAGAGTCATTTTCACAATGTTGATTCTTCCAATCCAAGAACATGGTATATCTCTCCATCTATTTGTATCATCTTTAATTTCTTTCATCAGTGTCTTATAATTTTCTGCATACAGGTCTTTTGTCTCCTTAGGTAGGTTTATTCCTAGATATTTTATTCTTTTTGTTGCAATGGTAAATGGGAGTGTTTTCTTGATTTCACTTTCAGATTTTTCATCATTAGTATATAGGAATGCCAGAGATTTCTGTGCATTAATTTTGTATCCTGCCACTTTACCAAATTCATTGATTAGCTCTAGTAGTTTTCTGGTAGCATCTTTAGGATTCTCTATGTATAGGATCATGTCATCTGCAAACAGTGACAGCTTTACTTCTTCTTTTCTGATTTGGATTCCTTTTATTTCCTTTTCTTCTCTGATTGCTGTGGCTAAAACTTCCAAAACTATGTTGAATAAGAGTGGTGAGAGTGGGCAACCTTGTCTTGTTCCTGATCTTAGTGGAAATGCTTTCAGTTTTTCACCATTGAGGATGATGTTTGCTGTGGGCTTGTCATATATGGTCTTTATTATGTTGAGGAAAGTTCCCTCTATGCCTACTTTCTGCAGGGTTTTTATCATAAATGGGTGTTGAATTTTGTCAAAAGCTTTCTCTGCATCTATTGAGATGATCATATGGTTTTTCTCCTTCAATTTGTTAATATGATTTATCACATTGATAGATTTGCATATATTGAAGAATCCTTGCATTCCTGGAATAAACCCCACTTGATCATGGTGTATGATCCTTTTAATGTGCTGTTGGATTCTGTTTGCTAGTATTTTGCTGAGGATTTTTGCATCTATGTTCATCAGTGATATTGGCCTGTAGTTTTCTTTCTGTGTGACATCCTTGTCTGGTTTTGGTATCAAGGTGATGGTGGCCTCGTAGAAGGAGTTTGGGAGTGTTCCTCCCTCTGCTATATTTTGGAAGAGTTTGAGAAGGATAGGTGTTAGCTCTTCTCTAAATGTTTGATAGAATTCGCCTGTGAAACCATCTGGTCCTGGGCTTTTGTTTGTTGGAAGATTTTTAATCACAGTTTCAATTTCAGTGCTTGTGATCGGTCTGTTCATATTTTCTATTTCTTCCTGATTCAGTCTTGGCAGGTTGTGCATTTCTAAGAATTTGTTCATTTCTTCCAGATTGTCCATTTTATTGGCATAGAGTTGCTTGTAGTAATCTCTCATGATCTTTTTTATTTCTGCAGTGTCAGTTGTTACCTCTCCTTTTTCATTTCTAATTCTATTGATTTGAGTCTTCTCTCTTTTTTTCTTGATGAGTCTGGCTAGTGGTTTATCTATTTTGTTTATCTTCTCAAACAACCAGCTTTTAGTTTTATTGATCTTTGCTATTGTTTCCTTCATTTCTTTTTCATTTAGAAATCAGTATCTTGAAGAGATACCCCATGTTCATTGTAGCATTATTCATGATAGCCAAGATATGGAAATAACTTAAATGTCAGTGGATGAATGGATAAAGAAAATGTGGTATATAACATTATATTATATTTTGATGTAATATAGATATAATACATGATATATTATTTTGTCTTAGAAAGGGAGGAAACCCTGATATTTGTGACCAAAGAAGCTGAACTTATAGTAGCAGAGGGGAGAATAGTGGTTACAAGAAACAGTGGTGTAGGGGAAAAAGGGAGATTAGAAAAAAAGAAAAAAAGTAGAACAGTGGTTGCCAGGGCTTGTGGGGAGAAGGTCATGGGGAATTGTTGTTTAATAGGTACAGAGTTACAATTTTGCAAGATGGATGGTGATGAGGGTTGCACGACAACATGAATGTACTTAATACCTCTGAACTGTACAATGATTAATATAGTAAATTTTACGTAATATTTATTTCACCACAATGGAAGAGAAAATAAAGTACTACTGGGTTATAGCCCAAAGTATAAAATAAATATTCATGAGTACATGCTGACATAAATAAATGATTAAGTGCATATGTCCATATATATATACATACATAAGGAGAGGGAAGAGATACATTTCCTATACAGGACATTCAAAATAATTTATGATGACACTCCACCCTCAGTGATGGGGAGCTTAACATCCCACATTTTTTTTTTTAGCTGTTGGGGGTAGGAGTTTATTAATTTATTTATTTATTTTTGCTGTGTTGGGTCTTCGTTTCTGTGCGAGGGCTTTCTCTAGTTGTGGCAAGCGGGGGCCACTCTTCGTCGCCTTGCGCAGGCCTCTCACGATCGCGGCCTCTCTTGCTGCGGATCACAAGCTCCAGACGCGCAGGCTCAGTAGTTGTGGCTCACGGGCCTAGTTGCTCCACGGCATGTGGGATCCTCCCAGGCCAGGGCTCGAACCCGTGTCCCCTGCATTAGCAGGCAGATTCTCAACCACTGTAACACCAGGGAAGCCCCAACTCCCCACTTCTTAGTTGTGGGCTTTGCACAGTGACTTCCTTCCAAAGAATACGGTACAGTAATATGGGATGTTGGAGAGAGGATGAGGAGAGTGGCAAAGCCTGATAGATGTTACCTCAGCCAGGTGATCAAAGTGATAAATCATGTGAATAGTATGTCCCCTTTAAATAATGTGATGAAAAAGGCACTTTACCTCTGTGGTTTTCCTCTTAAAAACCCATAACTCCAGTCTAATCATGAAGAAAACATCAGACAAACCCAATTTGAGGGATATTCTATAAAATACCTGACCAGGACCCCTCAAAACTGTCAAGGTCATCAAAAATCAAGGAAAGTGAGAAACTGTCACAGTCAAGAGGAGCCTAAGGAGACAAGACAACTAAATGTAATGTGATATTCTAGATGGGATCCTGAAACAGGAAAAGACAGTAGGTAAAAACTAAAATAATAGGAATAAACCTTGAACTTCAGTTAATAATAATGTACCAATACAGTTTTGTTAATTATAATAATAAATGTGCTATACTAATGTAAGATGTTAATAATAAGGGAAACAGGGTGTGATGTGTATGGTAACTCTTTTTACTGTCTTCTTGACTTTTTCATAAATTGGAAACTGTTCTAAAGAAAGGTCTATTACACCTACTACTATATGTAAAATAGATATACAACAAGGATTTGCTGCATAGCATATGGAACTATATTCAATATCTTGTAATAACCTGTAATGGAAAAGAATCTGAAGTTGTACAGCTGAAACTAACACAATATTGTAAATCAACTATAGTTAAATAAACAAATTAAAAAAAGAAAATAACAGAGAAATAAGGTCTACGAAAAAATCAAAACCTAAGACCTCAAAAACATTTGCACATATTCTGGGTGTTTCTGATTACTTCTCACTGTGCCCCCAATCTCCCCAACCAGTTCTACTCAGACTTCCTTCTAACTCTTGTCCTGTTAGGAGGACTTGAGCCTTCATTCTCATCCTCTGAATAATGAGAGCCGCTGACAAGCATTAACTCAAGGAGTGAGGTAGTTAGATCAGAATTTTAAGTAGAACACCCTGTCCTCTGTGTGATGGGTGGATTGCAGGGTGTGTGGAGACAGGGAGCAAAGGAGAACAGCTTGAGGGCCATTGCAATAGTTCAGGTGAGAAATGACCTCAGTCAAAGCTTGGGAGGTGTGGGTAAGGATAGCAAGGACTTGGTCTCTGCTGGAGAGTAGGGAAGCAAAGGAAAGGAGTGGAGAATGATGTGTTGTCTCTGGCTTCGGTGAATGCAGAGAAGGTATCATTACCCGAGAGAGAGAATACCTAAGGAGGAATGACAGTGGGTGTCCCTGGAGTTGGGTGGGCAGTAAGAGATACTAAGTGCCCTTCAACCTATTGAGTTTGGGTGCCTATGGCAGTCTCAAAAGGGATGTCCCTGACATATGCTCATGGCTGTGATGAAATAGCTTTGGGTAACTTGAGACAACCTGCCTGAGATGATGTGGTTAAGTAGTTAGAGCCAGGTGATTCCCAGGAAGGAGGGAGCCCCCACGTCCTGATGTGATTGATGGCAGGAAAGGCTACAGAAATGTCAGGGAGGGTAACCACTGCAATGACCTTGGATCTGTATTTCTCCAGGCTATTCAGCACTTTGGCTTCCATGATTCCAGCTGGCCCAACCTTTACTTCCTTTAGTGACACTGTCACTTTCTCCTTCAGAGACCAGTCCCAGGAGTCTCTCCTCTCCCCATCTTGCCCAGTTCTGCTTCTTTGCTTTCCTAAAGTCTTCCTTAACCATGGAAGCAGTTAGTAAGACTCTTGGAAACCATGAGGACATTCTATGGAGAGAAAACCTGGGCAGGGACCAGAACCCAGGTGGAGCCTCCACTCCCTCCCCGTGCCTTTGGCCATGGGCTAGGATTGGGCTCCGGGGCTATAATGTAAAGCAGTGTTGAACTGAGATGAATAGATCCTCTTCCCCCAACCAGAATAACCTATCTCCTCTTCATGACTGCCAAGTGCTACTTTCAGGTGCATGAATGAAGTTGTTTCATGACTGCTAAGTGCTCCTTTCAGGTGCATGAATGAAGTTGTTTTGTTTTCTTTTGGTGTTGTTGTGATCTCATTTTTAGAAGCTGTTGAATGTATTGAATGGTTTGGGGAGCAGAATTAAAAAGGGGTCAAAATGTCTGTCCTCCTTTGGAAATTGGCCAAGAGTCATTTGCAACCATTAACCCCCACACAGGTTTCTATATGGTGAGCGACAGAGGGTAAAAAGCCAAAGAGAATACAGGATCCCAGGTCTTCCAGCATTTATTCTGTATTATTGTACACACTCACAGATTCAACAATAGTAGTGGGGATGCAGTCAGAGTTGCTGTAGTCACTGTCTCTTCAAGCAGAGGCTCTGGACACCTGAGGTTGGGATTGGGCTCATCAGGGGTGGGTGCTGGGCAATAGCTCCCCTCCCCCCCAAGCCCTATCCAAGGGACATGCAGAAGGACAGGGTCAGGCAGGTTCACAGATAAGGTGGGCCACCCAGGCTGGGGACTGGAGGTAAGCCAGGCCACTGGCTCTCTCTTCACTTGTGTGGGATTTCCAGGGGCCTCTGGCCCCTAGGGGTGGTTACTTATATTTGGGGGACACTACACCTCCTGCTTCTTTAGGGTCAAGACTTCTCCCTTCAGTCGCTGGACTGGGTTGGTCTCTTGGACCTGGCCAGGAGTTGGGACAAGAAGAGGCTACTTCAGCAACCCCTCCTACTGCTTCAGCTGCTGCTCCCCTTTCTTTTCCAGTTGCTCATCTGTCTTTGCTAGCTCTTGATCCAGCCGCTGGCCCAAGACCTTCTTCTCCTGTTTCAGCTGTTCCACATGCTTTCCTTGCTCCTGTGACACTTTCTGCTGCTCCTGCTGTTCCACAGGCTTTCCTTGCTCCTGTGACTCTTTCTGCTGCTGCTGCTGCTGTTCCACAGGCTTTCCTTGCTCCTGTGACTCTTTCTGCTGCTGCTGTTCCACAGGCTTTCCTTGCTCCTGTGACACTTTCTGCTGCTGCTGCTGCTGTTCCACAGGCTTTCCTTGCTCCTGTGACTCTTTCTGCTGCTGCTGCTGCTGTTCCACAGGCTTTCCTTTCTCCTGTGACTCTTTCTGCGGCTGCTGCTGTTCCACAGGCTTTCCTTGCTCCTGGGACTCTTTCTGCTGCTGCTGCTGCTGTATCACAGGCTTTCCTTTCTCCTGTGACTCTTTCTGCTGCTGCTGCTGTTCCACAGGCTTTCCTTTCTCCTGTGACTCTTTCTGCTGCTGCTGCTGTTCCACAGGCTTTCCTTGCTCCTGGGACTCTTTCTGCTGCTGCTGCTGTATCACAGGCTTTCCTTTCTCCTGTGACTCTTTCTGCTGCTGCTGCTGTTCCACAGGCTTTCCTTGCTCCTGGGACTCTTTCTGCTGCTGCTGCTGCTGTCCCACAGGCTTTCCTTTCTCCTGTGACTCTTTCTGCTGCTGCTGCTGCTGTTCCACAGGCTTTACTTTCTCCTGAGACTCTTTCTGCTGCTGCTGCTGCTGTATCACAGGCTTTCCTTTCTCCTGTGACTCTTTCTGCTGCTGCTGCTGTTCCACAGGCTTTCCTTGCTCCTGGGACTCTTTCTGCTGCTGCTGCTGTATCACAGGCTTTCCTTTCTCCTGTGACTCTTTCTGCTGCTGCTGCTGTTCCACAGGCTTTCCTTGCTCCTGGGACTCTTTCTGCTGCTGCTGCTGTTCCACAGGCTTTCCTTTCTCCTGTGACTCTTTCTGCTGCTGCTGCTGTTCCACAGGCTTTCCTTTCTCCTGTGACTCTTTCTGCTGCTGCTGCTGCTGCTGTATCACAGGCTTTCCTTTCTCCTGTGACTCTTTCTGCTGCTGCTGCTGTTCCACAGGCTTTCCTTTCTCCTGTGACTCTTTCTGCTGCTGCTGCTGTATCACAGGCTTTCCTTTCTCCTGTGACTCTTTCTGCTGCTGCTGCTGCTGTATCACAGGCTTTCCTTTCTCCTGTGACTCTTTCTGCTGCTGCTGCTGTTCCACAGGCTTTCCTTTCTCCTGTGACTCTTTCTGCTGCTGCTGCTGCTGTATCACAGGCTTTCCTTTCTCCTGTGACTCTTTCTGCTGCTGCTGCTGTATCACAGGCTTTCCTTTCTCCTGTGACTCTTTCTGCTGCTGCTGCTGTATCACAGGCTTTCCTTTCTCCTGTGACTCTTTCTGCTGCTGCTGCTGCTGTTCCACAGGCTTTCCTTGCTCCTGTGACTCTTTCTGCTGCTGCTGCTGTTCCACATGCTTTCCTTGCTCCTGTGACACTTTCTTCTGCTGCTGCTGTTCCACAGGCTTTCCTTGCTCCTCTGACTTTTGCTGCTGCTGCTGCTGCTGCTGCTGCTGCTGCTGCTGCTGCTGCTGCTGCTGCTGCTGCTGTTCCTGCTGCTGTGGCTCCTGTTGCCGTGGCTCACACTCTTTCTTGGGCACCTCCTTCACAGGAGTTTTGTGTTTCTTCCCGAACTCCATGGGATCCTTCCCTGGGATCTCCGAGGGTACCTTCTGGAATGGGGCAGGCAGTGGAGTTGGCTGCTTCACTTGCTCCTGCTGGATGTTGGTGGGAGGAGAAACAGGCTTGAGGGGCTCCTTACTGGGGGCAGGGGGCAAGGTCACTGGCAGAGTACATTGCTGAGACATCTTGGAAGCTGCTTTAGGTCAACCTGAAAATCAGGATGGGTCAGAGGGTTAATTGAAGGCGAGGAATAGATGAACCCCTGGAAATATGCAGCAGCGCCTGGTTTCTCAGCATCCTCTCTTCCCTTGGGTGGGGGTACTCTCCCACCCACGCTGGGCTATCATTCCCCAGAAGCAGCAGAGTGAAGGGTAGGAATGGAGAGGGGCAGGGAAAGGCCCTCCTGGGAGCCTCTTGTTCCCAAGAGACAACAAAGAGGACTCTCCAGAGGTGCTCTGCAAAGGTGGGCTGGTACCACTTCACCTCCTGCTCTTGCCTATCCTTGTCTCTCCCTTGTTTCTGACCTTCATGTACAAAGAAGAGAGATGAGCTCTGGGATTATGACAGGAAGAGGGAAGGTGCCACGAAAAGAAAGGTCTCCTGGAGAACTCCCGAGTCCTGGAAAATCAGTAGCCCAACCCGAGAGGATCTGAGAGGTGAGGGTGCACGCCCTGGACTGGAGTCACATGACATGATCTCAGCTTAAATCTCCCAGTGAAATGCTGTGTGGTTCTGCAAAAGTCATTTAGCCCCTCTGGACCTCAGGTTTCTCCTCTGTAAAATGAACAGATTGGCCTATTCAGCTCCAGAGCTGCTTTCTCTCCTGACCATCTGAGCTTTAGCTGGTGGTGGTGGGAGGGGGCTGGAAGGTTGCTGAGAGTTGGAGTTGGTTCTTTCAAGTCTCCTACTTCTAAGCTGGGTTTCCCTGTCCCTGCTCAGCCTGGGTTCTCCAAATAGAAAGTGTTCCCCATGCTGCATTTCTCCCTTTGGTAGCACAGCCAAGAGTTACAAGCATGTCCCCGGACACCCTGCCTCCATAAAGAAGGCAAAATCACAGTCAGCCCAAATCAATCAAGAGAGAAACTGACCATATTTCCCCTTTATCCCCATCTTACTCCTCTCTCTGTCTCTTTCTATTTCTCTGTCTCTCTGCCTCTCTGTCTCTCTGCCTTTCTTCCTCTCTCTCTCTCTCTCTCTCTCTCTCTCTCTCTGTCTCTCTCTCTCTCTCTCTCTAAAATACGGTCCCAAGAAAGTATGGGGTAGGAGGAGATTGCTGTCTGTTCTGTGTTTCCATACCATGGCACCTAGCCCTCAGCACAGTGACCTGAGCCCTTCAAGAAGGACAGTAGTCCTGTTGAATCCAGCACACAAATGATACCTACACCCACCTGGCTGGCCACCCCCAGCCATGTTCTGGCCCGTGGGAGACCCCTGGTCCCAACCTTGGTTCTGCCAGCTAACACTTACCTGACTCACAGTGAGGATGGCTGCAGAAGCTTCTAGTGGAACACTGAGCCGAGCAGGGGCCGGGGTGCCCTTTATACTGTTCCTCAGCCTCGCCTCTCTCCCAAGGTGAAGGAGATGGACTGGTTTCACCACTCCTGTTGGTCTACTTCCTCTAGCCCCTTCCTGACTCATCATAGGAACCTTAAGCAAAAAACCCGTCAGGGCCCCTTTTCACAGGGACACACAGCTCCTGCCTGGCCAGAGGGCTCTGGGGGCTCATTCACTCCTGTGATCCTCGCGACCTGGGCACAGGGAGGTGAGGGAGGCATCTCAGGAACCTGGTCCCCTTTTCCTCTTGTTTTGTGACCTCAGCCAAGCTTTTCTTCTGAATCTCAGTTTCTCCACCATACTGTTTCCAAAAGGAATATGAAAAGATTCCCAGCATCACTTATCAGCAGGGAAATATGAATCAAACCACAATGAGATATCTTCTCACACCGGTTAGAATGGCTACTATAAAAAAGTCAAAAGCTAACAAGTGTTGGCAAGGATGTAGAGAAAAGAGAACCCTTGTACACTGTTGGTAGGACTGTAAATTGCTACAGTTATTATATAAAACAATATGAAGGTTCCTCAAAAAATTAAAAATAGAACTACCATATGATTCAGCAATACCACTTCTGGGTATATATCTAAAGAAAATGAAATCAGTATCTTTTTTTTTTTTTTTTAACATCTTTATTGGGGTATAATTGCTTTACAATGGTGTGTTAGTTTCTGCTTTATAACAAAGTGAATCAGTCATACATAAACATATGTTCCCATACGTCTTCCCTCTTGCGTCTCCCTCCCTCCCACCCTCCCTATCCCACCCCTCCAGGCTGTCACAAAGCACCGAGCCAATATCCCTGTGCCATGCGGCTGCTTCCCACTAGCTATCTACCTTACTACGTTTGTTAGTGTGTATATGTCCATGACTCTCTCTCGCCCTGTCACAGCTCACCCTTCCCCCTCCCCATAACCTCAAGTCCGTTCTCTAGGAGGTCTGCGTCTTTATTCCTGCCTTACCCCTAGGTTCTTCATGACATTTTTTTTTTCTTAAATTTCATATATATGGGTTAGCATACGGTATTTGTCTCTCTCTTTCTGACTTACTTCACTCTGTATGACAGACTCTAGGTCTATCCACCTCATTACAAATAGCTCAGTTTCGTTTCTTTTTATGGCTGAGTAATATTCCATTGTATATATGTGCCACATCTTCTTTATCCATTCATCCGATGATGGGCACTTAGGTTGTTTCCATCTCCGGGCTATTGTAAATAGAGCTGCAATGAACACTTTGGTACATGACTCTTTTTGAATTTCGGTTTTCTCAGGGTATATGCCCAGTAGTGGGATTGCTGGGTCATATGGTAGCTCTATTTGTAGTTTTTTAAGGAACCTCCATACTGTTCTCCATAGTGGCTGAACCAATTCACATTCCCACCAGCAGTGCAAGAGTGTTCCCTTTCCTCCACACCCTCTCCAGCATTTATTGTTTCTAGATTTTTTGATGATGGCCATTCTGACTGGTGTGAGATGATATCTCATTGTAGTTTTGATTTGCATTTCTCTAATGATTAATGATGTTGAGCATTCTTTCATGTGTTTGTTGGCAGTCTGTATATCTTCTTTGGAGAAATGTCTATTTAGGTCTTCTGCCCATTTTTGGATTGGGTTGTTTGTTTTTTTGTTATTGAGCTGCATGAGCTGCTTGTAAATTTTGGAGATTAATCCTTTGTCGGTTGCTTCATTTGCAAATATTTTCTCCCATTCTGAGGGTTGTCTTTTGGTCTTGTTTATGGTTTCCTTTGCTGTGCAAAAGCTTTGAAGTTTCATTAGGTCCCATTTGTTTATTTTTGTTGTTATGTCCATTACTCTAGGAGGTGGGTCAGAAAGGATCTTGCTGTGATTTATGTCATAGAGTGTTCTGCCTATGTTTTTGTCTAAGAGTTTGATAGTTTCTGGCCTTACGTTTAGGTCTTTAATCCATTTTGAGCTTATTTTTGTGTATGGTGTTAGGGAGTGATCTAATCTCATACTTTTAAAAGTACCTGTCCAGTTTTCCCAGCACCACTTATTGAAGAGGCTGTCCTTTCTCCACTGTACATTCCTGCCACCTTTATCAAAGATAAGGTGTCCATATGTGCGTGGGTTTATCTCTGGGCTTTCTATCCTGTTCCATTGATCTATCTTTCTGTTTTTGTGCCACTACCATACCGTCTTGATAAATGTAGCTTTGTAGTACAGTCTGAAGTCAGGGAGCCTGATTCCTCCAGTTCCTTTTTTCATTCTCAAGATTGCTTTGGTTATTCGGGGTCTTTTGTGTTTCCATACAAATTGCAAAATTTTTTGTTCTAGTTCTGTGAAAAATGCCCGTGGTAGTTTGATAGGGATTGCATTGAATCTGTAGATTGCTTTGGGTAGTAGAGTCATTTTCACAATGTTGATTCTTCCAATCCAAGAACATGGTATATCTCTCCATCTATTTGTATCATCTTTAATTTCTTTCATCAGTGTCTTATAATTTTCTGCATACAGGTCTTTTGTCTCCTTAGGTAGGTTTATTCCTAGATATTTTATTCTTTTTGTTGCAATGGTAAATGGGAGTGTTTTCTTGATTTCACTTTCAGATTTTTCATCATTAGTATATAGGAATGCCAGAGATTTCTGTGCATTAATTTTGTATCCTGCCACTTTACCAAATTCATTGATTAGCTCTAGTAGTTTTCTGGTAGCATCTTTAGGATTCTCTATGTATAGGATCATGTCATCTGCAAACAGTGACAGCTTTACTTCTTCTTTTCCGATTTGGATTCCTTTTATTTCCTTTTCTTCTCTGATTGCTGTGGCTAAAACTTCCAAAACTATGTTGAATAAGAGTGGTGAGAGTGGGCAACCTTGTCTTGTTCCTGATCTTAGTGGAAATGCTTTCAGTTTTTCACCATTGAGGATGATGTTTGCTGTGGGCTTGTCATATATGGTCTTTATTATGTTGAGGAAAGTTCCCTCTATGCCTACTTTCTGCAGGGTTTTTATCATAAATGGGTGTTGAATTTTGTCAAAAGCTTTCTCTGCATCTATTGAGATGATCATATGGTTTTTCTCCTTCAATTTGTTAATATGATTTATCACATTGATAGATTTGCATATATTGAAGAATCCTTGCATTCCTGGAATAAACCCCACTTGATCATGGTGTATGATCCTTTTAATGTGCTGTTGGATTCTGTTTGCTAGTATTTTGCTGAGGATTTTTGCATCTATGTTCATCAGTGATATTGGCCTGTAGTTTTCTTTCTGTGTGACATCCTTGTCTGGTTTTGGTATCAAGGTGATGGTGGCCTCGTAGAAGGAGTTTGGGAGTGTTCCTCCCTCTGCTATATTTTGGAAGAGTTTGAGAAGGATAGATGTTAGCTCTTCTCTAAATGTTTGATAGAATTCGCCTGTGAAACCATCTGGTCCTGGGCTTTTGTTTGTTGGAAGATTTTTAATCGCAGTTTCAATTTCAGTGCTTGTGATCGGTCTGTTCATATTTTCTATTTCTTCCTGATTCAGTCTTGGCAGGTTGTGCATTTCTAAGAATTTGTTCATTGCTTCCAGATTGTCCATTTTATTGGCATAGTGTTGCTTGTAGTAATCTCTCATGATCTTTTTTATTTCTGCAGTGTCAGTTGTTACCTCTCCTTTTTCATTTCTAATTCTATTGATTTGAGTCTTCTCTCTTTTTTTCTTGATGAGTCTGGCTAGTGGTTTATCTATTTTGTTTATCTTCTCAAACAACCAGCTTTTAGTTTTATTGATCTTTGCTATTGTTTCCTTCATTTCTTTTTCATTTAGAAATCAGTATCTTGAAGAGATACCCCATGTTCATTGTAGCATTATTCATGATAGCCAAGATATGGAAATAACTTAAATGTCAGTGGATGAATGGATAAAGAAAATGTGGTATATAACATTATATTATATTTTGATGTAATATAGATATAATACATGATATATTATTTTGTCTTAGAAAGGGAGGAAACCCTGATATTTGTGACCAAAAAAGCTGAACTTATAGTAGCAGAGGGGAGGATAGTGGTTACAAGAAACAGTGGTGTAGGGGAAAAAGGGAGATTAGAAAAAAAGAAAAAAAGTAGAACGGTGGTTGCCAGGGCTTGTGGGGAGAAGGTCATGGGGAATTGTTGTTTAATAGGTACAGAGTTACAATTTTGCAAGATGGATGGTGGTGAGGGTTGCACAACAACATGAATGTACTTAATACCTCTGAACTGTACAATGATTAATATAGTAAATTTTATGTAATATTTATTTCACCACAATGGAAGAGAAAATAAAGTACTACTGGGTTATAGCCCAAAGTATAAAATAAATATTCATGAGTACATGCTGACATAAATAAATGATTAAGTGCATATGTCCATACATATATACATACATAAGGAGAGGGAAGAGATACATTTCCTATACAGGACATTCAAAATAATTTATGATGACACTCCACCCTCAGTGATGGGGAGCTTAACATCCCACATTTTTTTTTTTTAGATGTTGGGGGTAGGAGTTTATTAATTTATGTATTTATTTTTGCTGTGTTGGGTCTTCGTTTCTGTGCGAGGGCTTTCTCTAGTTGTGGCAAGCGGGGGCCACTCTTCGTCGCCTTGCGCAGGCCTCTCTCGATCGCGGCCTCTCTTGTTGCGGATCACAAGCTCCAGACGCGCAGGCTCAGTAGTTGTGGCTCACGGGCCTAGTTGCTCCACGGCATGTGGGATCCTCCCAGGCCAGGGCTCGAACCCGTGTCCCCTGCATTAGCAGGCAGATTCTCAACCACTGTAACACCAGGGAAGCCCCAACTCCCCACTTCTTAGTTGTGGGCTTTGCACAGTGACTTCCTTCCAAAGAATACGGTACAGTAATATGGGATGTTGGAGAGAGGATGAGGAGAGTGGCAAAGCCTGATAGATGTTACCTCAGCCAGGTGATCAAAGTGATAAATCATGTGAATAGTATGTCCCCTTTAAATAATGTGATGAAAAAGGCACTTTACCTCTGTGGTCTTCCTCTTAAAAACCCATAACTCCAGTCTAATCATGAAGAAAACATCAGACAAACCCAATTTGAGGGATATTCTATAAAATACCTGACCAGGACCCCTCAAAACTGTCAAGGTCATCAAAAATCAAGGAAAGTGAGAAACTGTCACAGTCAAGAGGAGCCTAAGGAGACAAGACAACTAAATGTAATGTGATATTCTAGATGGGATCCTGAAACAGGAAAAGACAGTAGGTAAAAACTAAAATAATAGGAATAAACCTTGAACTTCAGTTAATAATAATGTACCAATACAGTTTTGTTAATTATAATAATAAATGTGCTATACTAATGCAAGATGTTAATAATAAGGGAAACTGGGTGTGATGTGTATGGTAACTCTTTTTACTGTCTTCTTGACTTTTTCATAAATTGGAAACTGTTCTAAAGAAAGGTCTATTACACCTACTACTATATGTAAAATAGATATACAACAAGGATTTGCTGCATAGCATCTGGAACTATATTCAATATCTTGTAATAACCTGTAATGGAAAAGAATCTGAAGTTGTACAGCTGAAACTAACACAATATTGTAAATCAACTATAGTTAAATAAACAAATTAAAAAAAGAAAATAACAGAGAAATAAGGTCTACGAAAAAATCAAAACCTAAGACTTCAAAAACATTTGCACATATTCTGGGTGTTTCTGATTACTTCTCACTGTGCCCCCAATCTTCCCAACCAGTTCTACTCAGACTTCCTTCTAACTCTTGTCCTGTTAGGAGGACTTGAGCCTTCATTCTCATCCTCTGAATAATGAGAGCCGCTGACAAGCATTAACTCAAGGAGTGAGGTAGTTAGATCAGAATTTTAAGTAGAACACCCTGTCCTCTGTGTGATGGGTGGATTGCAGGGTGTGTGGAGACAGGGAGCAAAGGAGAACAGCTTGAGGGCCATTGCAATAGTTCAGGTGAGAAATGACCTCAGTCAAAGCTTGGGAGGTGTGGGTAAGGATAGCAAGGACTTGGTCTCTGCTGGAGAGTAGGGAAGCAAAGGAAAGGAGTGGAGAATGATGTGTTGTCTCTGGCTTCGGTGAATGCAGAGAAGGTATCATTACCCGAGAGAGAGAATACCTAAGGAGGAATGACAGTGGGTGTCCCTGGAGTTGGGTGGGCAGTAAGAGATACTAAGTGCCCTTCAACCTATTGAGTTTGGGTGCCTATGGCAGTCTCAAAAGGGATGTCCCTGACATATGCTCATGGCTGTGATGAAATAGCTTTGGGTAACTTGAGACAACCTGCCTGAGATGATGTGGTTAAGTAGTTAGAGCCAGGTGATTCCCAGGAAGGAGGGAGCCCCCACGTCCTGATGTGATTGATGGCAGGAAAGGCTACAGAAATGTCAGGGAGGGTAACCACTGCAATGACCTTGGATCTGTATTTCTCCAGGCTATTCAGCACTTTGGCTTCCATGATTCCAGCTGGCCCAACCTTTACTTCCTTTAGTGACACTGTCACTTTCTCCTTCAGAGACCAGTCCCAGGAGTCTCTCCTCTCCCCATCTTGCCCAGTTCTGCTTCTTTGCTTTCCTAAAGTCTTCCTTAACCATGGAAGCAGTTAGTAAGACTCTTGGAAACCATGAGGACATTCTATGGAGAGAAAACCTGGGCAGGGACCAGAACCCAGGTGGAGCCTCCACTCCCTCCCCGTGCCTTTGGCCATGGGCTAGGATTGGGCTCCGGGGCTATAATGTAAAGCAGTGTTGAACTGAGATGAATAGATCCTCTTCCCCCAACCAGAATAACCTATCTCCTCTTCATGACTGCCAAGTGCTACTTTCAGGTGCATGAATGAAGTTGTTTCATGACTGCTAAGTGCTCCTTTCAGGTGCATGAATGAAGTTGTTTTGTTTTCTTTTGGTGTTGTTGTGATCTCATTTTTAGAAGCTGTTGAATGTATTGAATGGTTTGGGGAGCAGAATTAAAAAGGGGTCAAAATGTCTGTCCTCCTTTGGAAATTGGCCAAGAGTCATTTGCAACCATTAACCCCCACACAGGTTTCTATATGGTGAGCGACAGAGGGTAAAAAGCCAAAGAGAATACAGGATCCCAGGTCTTCCAGCATTTATTCTGTATTATTGTACACACTCACAGATTCAACAATAGTAGTGGGGATGCAGTCAGAGTTGCTGTAGTCACTGTCTCTTCAAGCAGAGGCTCTGGACACCTGAGGTTGGGATTGGGCTCATCAGGGGTGGGTGCTGGGCAATAGCTCCCCTCCCCCCCAAGCCCTATCCAAGGGACATGCAGAAGGACAGGGTCAGGCAGGTTCACAGATAAGGTGGGCCACCCAGGCTGGGGACTGGAGGTAAGCCAGGCCACTGGCTCTCTCTTCACTTGTGTGGGATTTCCAGGGGCCTCTGGGCCCCTAGGGGTGGTTACTTATATTTGGGGGACACTACACCTCCTGCTTCTTTAGGGTCAAGACTTCTCCCTTCAGTCGCTGGACTGGGTTGGTCTCTTGGACCTGGCCAGGAGTTGGGACAAGAAGAGGCTACTTCAGCAACCCCTCCTACTGCTTCAGCTGCTGCTCCCCTTTCTTTTCCAGTTGCTCATCTTTCTTTGCTAGCTCTTGATCCAGCCGCTGGCCCAAAACCTTCTTCTCCTGTTTCAGCTGTTCCACATGCTTTCCTTGCTCCTGTGACACTTTCTGCTGCTCCTGCTGTTCCACAGGCTTTCCTTGCTCCTGTGACTCTTTCTGCTGCTGCTCCTGCTGTTCCACAGGCTTTCCTTGCTCCTGTGACTCTTTCTGCTGCTGCTGTTCCACAGGCTTTCCTTGCTCCTGTGACACTTTCTGCTGCTGCTGCTGCTGTTCCACAGGCTTTCCTTGCTCCTGTGACTCTTTCTGCTGCTGCTGCTGCTGTTCCACAGGCTTTCCTTTCTCCTGTGACTCTTTCTGCGGCTGCTGCTGTTCCACAGGCTTTCCTTGCTCCTGGGACTCTTTCTGCTGCTGCTGCTGCTGTATCACAGGCTTTCCTTTCTCCTGTGACTCTTTCTGCTGCTGCTGCTGTTCCACAGGCTTTCCTTTCTCCTGTGACTCTTTCTGCTGCTGCTGCTGTTCCACAGGCTTTCCTTGCTCCTGGGACTCTTTCTGCTGCTGCTGCTGTATCACAGGCTTTCCTTTCTCCTGTGACTCTTTCTGCTGCTGCTGCTGTTCCACAGGCTTTCCTTGCTCCTGGGACTCTTTCTGCTGCTGCTGCTGCTGTCCCACAGGCTTTCCTTTCTCCTGTGACTCTTTCTGCTGCTGCTGCTGCTGTTCCACAGGCTTTACTTTCTCCTGTGACTCTTTCTGCTGCTGCTGCTGCTGTATCACAGGCTTTCCTTTCTCCTGTGACTCTTTCTGCTGCTGCTGCTGTTCCACAGGCTTTCCTTGCTCCTGGGACTCTTTCTGCTGCTGCTGCTGTATCACAGGCTTTCCTTTCTCCTGTGACTCTTTCTGCTGCTGCTGCTGTTCCACAGGCTTTCCTTGCTCCTGGGACTCTTTCTGCTGCTGCTGCTGCTGTCCCACAGGCTTTCCTTTCTCCTGTGACTCTTTCTGCTGCTGCTGCTGCTGCTGTATCACAGGCTTTCCTTTCTCCTGTGACTCTTTCTGCTGCTGCTGCTGTATCACAGGCTTTCCTTTCTCCTGTGACTCTTTCTGCTGCTGCTGCTGTTCCACAGGCTTTCCTTTCTCCTGTGACTCTTTCTGCTGCTGCTGCTGTATCACAGGCTTTCCTTTCTCCTGTGACTCTTTCTGCTGCTGCTGCTGCTGTATCACAGGCTTTCCTTTCTCCTGTGACTCTTTCTGCTGCTGCTGCTGTTCCACAGGCTTTCCTTTCTCCTGTGACTCTTTCTGCTGCTGCTGCTGCTGTATCACAGGCTTTCCTTTCTCCTGTGACTCTTTCTGCTGCTGCTGCTGTATCACAGGCTTTCCTTTCTCCTGTGACTCTTTCTGCTGCTGCTGCTGCTGTTCCACAGGCTTTCCTTGCTCCTGTGACTCTTTCTGCTGCTGCTGCTGTTCCACATGCTTTCCTTGCTCCTGTGACACTTTCTTCTGCTGCTGCTGTTCCACAGGCTTTCCTTGCTCCTCTGACTTTTGCTGCTGCTGCTGCTGCTGCTGCTGCTGCTGCTGCTGCTGCTGCTGCTGCTGTTCCTGCTGCTGTGGCTCCTGTTGCCGTGGCTCACACTCTTTCTTGGGCACCTCCTTCACAGGAGTTTTGTGTTTCTTCCCGAACTCCATGGGATCCTTCCCTGGGATCTCCGAGGGTACCTTCTGGAATGGGGCAGGCAGTGGAGTTGGCTGCTTCACTTGCTCCTGCTGGATGTTGGTGGGAGGAGAAACAGGCTTGAGGGGCTCCTTACTGGGGGCAGGGGGCAAGGTCACTGGCAGAGTACATTGCTGAGACATCTTGGAAGCTGCTTTAGGTCAACCTGAAAATCAGGATGGGTCAGAGGGTTAATTGAAGGCGAGGAATAGATGAACCCCTGGAAATATGCAGCAGCGCCTGGTTTCTCAGCATCCTCTCTTCCCTTGGGTGGGGGTACTCTCCCACCCACGCTGGGCTATCATTCCCCAGAAGCAGCAGAGTGAAGGGTAGGAATGGAGAGGGGCAGGGAAAGGCCCTCCTGGGAGCCTCTTGTTCCCAAGAGACAACAAAGAGGACTCTCCAGAGGTGCTCTGCAAAGGTGGGCTGGTACCACTTCACCTCCTGCTCTTGCCTATCCTTGTCTCTCCCTTGTTTCTGACCTTCATGTACAAAGAAGAGAGATGAGCTCTGGGATTATGACAGGAAGAGGGAAGGTGCCACGAAAAGAAAGGTCTCCTGGAGAACTCCCGAGTCCTGGAAAATCAGTAGCCCAACCCGAGAGGATCTGAGAGGTGAGGGTGCACGCCCTGGACTGGAGTCACATGACATGATCTCAGCTTAAATCTCCCAGTGAAATGCTGTGTGGTTCTGCAAAAGTCATTTAGCCCCTCTGGACCTCAGGTTTCTCCTCTGTAAAATGAACAGATTGGCCTATTCAGCTCCAGAGCTGCTTTCTCTCCTGACCATCTGAGCTTTAGCTGGTGGTGGTGGGAGGGGGCTGGAAGGTTGCTGAGAGTTGGAGTTGGTTCTTTCAAGTCTCCTACTTCTAAGCTGGGTTTCCCTGTCCCTGCTCAGCCTGGGTTCTCCAAATAGAAAGTGTTCCCCATGCTGCATTTCTCCCTTTGGTAGCACAGCCAAGAGTTACAAGCATGTCCCCGGACACCCTGCCTCCATAAAGAAGGCAAAATCACAGTCAGCCCAAATCAATCAAGAGAGAAACTGACCATATTTCCCCTTTATCCCCATCTTACTCCTCTCTCTGTCTCTTTCTATTTCTCTGTCTCTCTGCCTCTCTGTCTCTCTGCCTTTCTTCCTCTCTCTCTCTCTCTCTGTCTCTCTCTCTCTCTCTCTCTGTCTCTCTCTCTCTCTCTCTCTAAAATACGGTCCCAAGAAAGTATGGGGTAGGAGGAGATTGCTGTCTGTTCTGTGTTTCCATACCATGGCACCTAGCCCTCAGCACAGTGACCTGAGCCCTTCAAGAAGGACAGTAGTCCTGTTGAATCCAGCACACAAATGATACCTACACCCACCTGGCTGGCCACCCCCAGCCATGTTCTGGCCCGTGGGAGACCCCTGGTCCCAACCTTGGTTCTGCCAGCTAACACTTACCTGACTCACAGTGAGGATGGCTGCAGAAGCTTCTAGTGGAACACTGAGCCGAGCAGGGGCCGGGGTGCCCTTTATACTGTTCCTCAGCCTCGCCTCTCTCCCAAGGTGAAGGAGATGGACTGGTTTCACCACTCCTGTTGGTCTACTTCCTCTAGCCCCTTCCTGACTCATCATAGGAACCTTAAGCAAAAAACCCGTCAGGGCCCCTTTTCACAGGGACACACAGCTCCTGCCTGGCCAGAGGGCTCTGGGGGCTCATTCACTCCTGTGATCCTCGCGACCTGGGCACAGGGAGGTGAGGGAGGCATCTCAGGAACCTGGTCCCCTTTTCCTCTTGTTTTGTGACCTCAGCCAAGCTTTTCTTCTGAATCTCAGTTTCTCCACCATACTGTTTCCAAAAGGAATATGAAAAGATTCCCAGCATCACTTATCAGCAGGGAAATATGAATCAAACCACAATGAGATATCTTCTCACACCGGTTAGAATGGCTACTATAAAAAAGTCAAAAGCTAACAAGTGTTGGCAAGGATGTAGAGAAAAGAGAACCCTTGTACACTGTTGGTAGGACTGTAAATTGCTACAGTTATTATATAAAACAATATGAAGGTTCCTCAAAAAATTAAAAATAGAACTACCATATGATTCAGCAATACCACTTCTGGGTATATATCTAAAGAAAATGAAATCAGTATCTTTTTTTTTTTTTTTTAACATCTTTATTGGGGTATAATTGCTTTACAATGGTGTGTTAGTTTCTGCTTTATAACAAAGTGAATCAGTCATACATAAACATATGTTCCCATACGTCTTCCCTCTTGCGTCTCCCTCCCTCCCACCCTCCCTATCCCACCCCTCCAGGCTGTCACAAAGCACCGAGCCAATATCCCTGTGCCATGCGGCTGCTTCCCACTAGCTATCTACCTTACTACGTTTGTTAGTGTGTATATGTCCATGACTCTCTCTCGCCCTGTCACAGCTCACCCTTCCCCCTCCCCATAACCTCAAGTCCGTTCTCTAGGAGGTCTGCGTCTTTATTCCTGCCTTACCCCTAGGTTCTTCATGACATTTTTTTTTTCTTAAATTTCATATATATGGGTTAGCATACGGTATTTGTCTCTCTCTTTCTGACTTACTTCACTCTGTATGACAGACTCTAGGTCTATCCACCTCATTACAAATAGCTCAGTTTCGTTTCTTTTTATGGCTGAGTAATATTCCATTGTATATATGTGCCACATCTTCTTTATCCATTCATCCGATGATGGGCACTTAGGTTGTTTCCATCTCCGGGCTATTGTAAATAGAGCTGCAATGAACACTTTGGTACATGACTCTTTTTGAATTTCGGTTTTCTCAGGGTATATGCCCAGTAGTGGGATTGCTGGGTCATATGGTAGCTCTATTTGTAGTTTTTTAAGGAACCTCCATACTGTTCTCCATAGTGGCTGAACCAATTCACATTCCCACCAGCAGTGCAAGAGTGTTCCCTTTCCTCCACACCCTCTCCAGCATTTATTGTTTCTAGATTTTTTGATGATGGCCATTCTGACTGGTGTGAGATGATATCTCATTGTAGTTTTGATTTGCATTTCTCTAATGATTAATGATGTTGAGCATTCTTTCATGTGTTTGTTGGCAGTCTGTATATCTTCTTTGGAGAAATGTCTATTTAGGTCTTCTGCCCATTTTTGGATTGGGTTGTTTGTTTTTTTGTTATTGAGCTGCATGAGCTGCTTGTAAATTTTGGAGATTAATCCTTTGTCGGTTGCTTCATTTGCAAATATTTTCTCCCATTCTGAGGGTTGTCTTTTGGTCTTGTTTATGGTTTCCTTTGCTGTGCAAAAGCTTTGAAGTTTCATTAGGTCCCATTTGTTTATTTTTGTTGTTATGTCCATTACTCTAGGAGGTGGGTCAGAAAGGATCTTGCTGTGATTTATGTCATAGAGTGTTCTGCCTATGTTTTTGTCTAAGAGTTTGATAGTTTCTGGCCTTACGTTTAGGTCTTTAATCCATTTTGAGCTTATTTTTGTGTATGGTGTTAGGGAGTGATCTAATCTCATACTTTTAAAAGTACCTGTCCAGTTTTCCCAGCACCACTTATTGAAGAGGCTGTCCTTTCTCCACTGTACATTCCTGCCACCTTTATCAAAGATAAGGTGTCCATATGTGCGTGGGTTTATCTCTGGGCTTTCTATCCTGTTCCATTGATCTATCTTTCTGTTTTTGTGCCACTACCATACCGTCTTGATAAATGTAGCTTTGTAGTACAGTCTGAAGTCAGGGAGCCTGATTCCTCCAGTTCCTTTTTTCATTCTCAAGATTGCTTTGGTTATTCGGGGTCTTTTGTGTTTCCATACAAATTGCAAAATTTTTTGTTCTAGTTCTGTGAAAAATGCCCGTGGTAGTTTGATAGGGATTGCATTGAATCTGTAGATTGCTTTGGGTAGTAGAGTCATTTTCACAATGTTGATTCTTCCAATCCAAGAACATGGTATATCTCTCCATCTATTTGTATCATCTTTAATTTCTTTCATCAGTGTCTTATAATTTTCTGCATACAGGTCTTTTGTCTCCTTAGGTAGGTTTATTCCTAGATATTTTATTCTTTTTGTTGCAATGGTAAATGGGAGTGTTTTCTTGATTTCACTTTCAGATTTTTCATCATTAGTATATAGGAATGCCAGAGATTTCTGTGCATTAATTTTGTATCCTGCCACTTTACCAAATTCATTGATTAGCTCTAGTAGTTTTCTGGTAGCATCTTTAGGATTCTCTATGTATAGGATCATGTCATCTGCAAACAGTGACAGCTTTACTTCTTCTTTTCCGATTTGGATTCCTTTTATTTCCTTTTCTTCTCTGATTGCTGTGGCTAAAACTTCCAAAACTATGTTGAATAAGAGTGGTGAGAGTGGGCAACCTTGTCTTGTTCCTGATCTTAGTGGAAATGCTTTCAGTTTTTCACCATTGAGGATGATGTTTGCTGTGGGCTTGTCATATATGGTCTTTATTATGTTGAGGAAAGTTCCCTCTATGCCTACTTTCTGCAGGGTTTTTATCATAAATGGGTGTTGAATTTTGTCAAAAGCTTTCTCTGCATCTATTGAGATGATCATATGGTTTTTCTCCTTCAATTTGTTAATATGATTTATCACATTGATAGATTTGCATATATTGAAGAATCCTTGCATTCCTGGAATAAACCCCACTTGATCATGGTGTATGATCCTTTTAATGTGCTGTTGGATTCTGTTTGCTAGTATTTTGCTGAGGATTTTTGCATCTATGTTCATCAGTGATATTGGCCTGTAGTTTTCTTTCTGTGTGACATCCTTGTCTGGTTTTGGTATCAAGGTGATGGTGGCCTCGTAGAAGGAGTTTGGGAGTGTTCCTCCCTCTGCTATATTTTGGAAGAGTTTGAGAAGGATAGGTGTTAGCTCTTCTCTAAATGTTTGATAGAATTCGCCTGTGAAACCATCTGGTCCTGGGCTTTTGTTTGTTGGAAGATTTTTAATCGCAGTTTCAATTTCAGTGCTTGTGATCGGTCTGTTCATATTTTCTATTTCTTCCTGATTCAGTCTTGGCAGGTTGTGCATTTCTAAGAATTTGTTCATTGCTTCCAGATTGTCCATTTTATTGGCATAGTGTTGCTTGTAGTAATCTCTCATGATCTTTTTTATTTCTGCAGTGTCAGTTGTTACCTCTCCTTTTTCATTTCTAATTCTATTGATTTGAGTCTTCTCTCTTTTTTTCTTGATGAGTCTGGCTAGTGGTTTATCTATTTTGTTTATCTTCTCAAACAACCAGCTTTTAGTTTTATTGATCTTTGCTATTGTTTCCTTCATTTCTTTTTCATTTAGAAATCAGTATCTTGAAGAGATACCCCATGTTCATTGTAGCATTATTCATGATAGCCAAGATATGGAAATAACTTAAATGTCAGTGGATGAATGGATAAAGAAAATGTGGTATATAACATTATATTATATTTTGATGTAATATAGATATAATACATGATATATTATTTTGTCTTAGAAAGGGAGGAAACCCTGATATTTGTGACCAAAAAAGCTGAACTTATAGTAGCAGAGGGGAGGATAGTGGTTACAAGAAACAGTGGTGTAGGGGAAAAAGGGAGATTAGAAAAAAGAAAAAAAGTAGAACGGTGGTTGCCAGGGCTTGTGGGGAGAAGGTCATGGGGAATTGTTGTTTAATAGGTACAGAGTTACAATTTTGCAAGATGGATGGTGGTGAGGGTTGCACAACAACATGAATGTACTTAATACCTCTGAACTGTACAATGATTAATATAGTAAATTTTATGTAATATTTATTTCACCACAATGAAAGAGAAAATAAAGTACTACTGGGTTATAGCCCAAAGTATAAAATAAATATTCATGAGTACATGCTGACATAAATAAATGATTAAGTGCATATGTCCATACATATATACATACATAAGGAGAGGGAAGAGATACATTTCCTATACAGGACATTCAAAATAATTTATGATGACACTCCACCCTCAGTGATGGGGAGCTTAACATCCCACATTTTTTTTTTTTAGATGTTGGGGGTAGGAGTTTATTAATTTATGTATTTATTTTTGCTGTGTTGGGTCTTCGTTTCTGTGCGAGGGCTTTCTCTAGTTGTGGCAAGCGGGGGCCACTCTTCGTCGCCTTGCGCAGGCCTCTCTCGATCGCGGCCTCTCTTGTTGCGGATCACAAGCTCCAGACGCGCAGGCTCAGTAGTTGTGGCTCACGGGCCTAGTTGCTCCACGGCATGTGGGATCCTCCCAGGCCAGGGCTCGAACCCGTGTCCCCTGCATTAGCAGGCAGATTCTCAACCACTGTAACACCAGGGAAGCCCCAACTCCCCACTTCTTAGTTGTGGGCTTTGCACAGTGACTTCCTTCCAAAGAATACGGTACAGTAATATGGGATGTTGGAGAGAGGATGAGGAGAGTGGCAAAGCCTGATAGATGTTACCTCAGCCAGGTGATCAAAGTGATAAATCATGTGAATAGTATGTCCCCTTTAAATAATGTGATGAAAAAGGCACTTTACCTCTGTGGTCTTCCTCTTAAAAACCCATAACTCCAGTCTAATCATGAAGAAAACATCAGACAAACCCAATTTGAGGGATATTCTATAAAATACCTGACCAGGACCCCTCAAAACTGTCAAGGTCATCAAAAATCAAGGAAAGTGAGAAACTGTCACAGTCAAGAGGAGCCTAAGGAGACAAGACAACTAAATGTAATGTGATATTCTAGATGGGATCCTGAAACAGGAAAAGACAGTAGGTAAAAACTAAAATAATAGGAATAAACCTTGAACTTCAGTTAATAATAATGTACCAATACAGTTTTGTTAATTATAATAATAAATGTGCTATACTAATGCAAGATGTTAATAATAAGGGAAACTGGGTGTGATGTGTATGGTAACTCTTTTTACTGTCTTCTTGACTTTTTCATAAATTGGAAACTGTTCTAAAGAAAGGTCTATTACACCTACTACTATATGTAAAATAGATATACAACAAGGATTTGCTGCATAGCATATGGAACTATATTCAATATCTTGTAATAACCTGTAATGGAAAAGAATCTGAAGTTGTACAGCTGAAACTAACACAATATTGTAAATCAACTATAGTTAAATAAACAAATTAAAAAAAGAAAATAACAGAGAAATAAGGTCTACGAAAAAATCAAAACCTAAGACTTCAAAAACATTTGCACATATTCTGGGTGTTTCTGATTACTTCTCACTGTGCCCCCAATCTTCCCAACCAGTTCTACTCAGACTTCCTTCTAACTCTTGTCCTGTTAGGAGGACTTGAGCCTTCATTCTCATCCTCTGAATAATGAGAGCCGCTGACAAGCATTAACTCAAGGAGTGAGGTAGTTAGATCAGAATTTTAAGTAGAACACCCTGTCCTCTGTGTGATGGGTGGATTGCAGGGTGTGTGGAGACAGGGAGCAAAGGAGAACAGCTTGAGGGCCATTGCAATAGTTCAGGTGAGAAATGACCTCAGTCAAAGCTTGGGAGGTGTGGGTAAGGATAGCAAGGACTTGGTCTCTGCTGGAGAGTAGGGAAGCAAAGGAAAGGAGTGGAGAATGATGTGTTGTCTCTGGCTTCGGTGAATGCAGAGAAGGTATCATTACCCGAGAGAGAGAATACCTAAGGAGGAATGACAGTGGGTGTCCCTGGAGTTGGGTGGGCAGTAAGAGATACTAAGTGCCCTTCAACCTATTGAGTTTGGGTGCCTATGGCAGTCTCAAAAGGGATGTCCCTGACATATGCTCATGGCTGTGATGAAATAGCTTTGGGTAACTTGAGACAACCTGCCTGAGATGATGTGGTTAAGTAGTTAGAGCCAGGTGATTCCCAGGAAGGAGGGAGCCCCCACGTCCTGATGTGATTGATGGCAGGAAAGGCTACAGAAATGTCAGGGAGGGTAACCACTGCAATGACCTTGGATCTGTATTTCTCCAGGCTATTCAGCACTTTGGCTTCCATGATTCCAGCTGGCCCAACCTTTACTTCCTTTAGTGACACTGTCACTTTCTCCTTCAGAGACCAGTCCCAGGAGTCTCTCCTCTCCCCATCTTGCCCAGTTCTGCTTCTTTGCTTTCCTAAAGTCTTCCTTAACCATGGAAGCAGTTAGTAAGACTCTTGGAAACCATGAGGACATTCTATGGAGAGAAAACCTGGGCAGGGACCAGAACCCAGGTGGAGCCTCCACTCCCTCCCCGTGCCTTTGGCCATGGGCTAGGATTGGGCTCCGGGGCTATAATGTAAAGCAGTGTTGAACTGAGATGAATAGATCCTCTTCCCCCAACCAGAATAACCTATCTCCTCTTCATGACTGCCAAGTGCTACTTTCAGGTGCATGAATGAAGTTGTTTCATGACTGCTAAGTGCTCCTTTCAGGTGCATGAATGAAGTTGTTTTGTTTTCTTTTGGTGTTGTTGTGATCTCATTTTTAGAAGCTGTTGAATGTATTGAATGGTTTGGGGAGCAGAATTAAAAAGGGGTCAAAATGTCTGTCCTCCTTTGGAAATTGGCCAAGAGTCATTTGCAACCATTAACCCCCACACAGGTTTCTATATGGTGAGCGACAGAGGGTAAAAAGCCAAAGAGAATACAGGATCCCAGGTCTTCCAGCATTTATTCTGTATTATTGTACACACTCACAGATTCAACAATAGTAGTGGGGATGCAGTCAGAGTTGCTGTAGTCACTGTCTCTTCAAGCAGAGGCTCTGGACACCTGAGGTTGGGATTGGGCTCATCAGGGGTGGGTGCTGGGCAATAGCTCCCCTCCCCGCCAAGCCCTATCCAAGGGACATGCAGAAGGACAGGGTCAGGCAGGTTCACAGATAAGGTGGGCCACCCAGGCTGGGGACTGGAGGTAAGCCAGGCCACTGGCTCTCTCTTCACTTGTGTGGGATTTCCAGGGGCCTCTGGGCCCCTAGGGGTGGTTACTTATATTTGGGGGACACTACACCTCCTGCTTCTTTAGGGTCAAGACTTCTCCCTTCAGTCGCTGGACTGGGTTGGTCTCTTGGACCTGGCCAGGAGTTGGGACAAGAAGAGGCTACTTCAGCAACCCCTCCTACTGCTTCAGCTGCTGCTCCCCTTTCTTTTCCAGTTGCTCATCTGTCTTTGCTAGCTCTTGATCCAGCCGCTGGCCCAAGACCTTCTTCTCCTGTTTCAGCTGTTCCACATGCTTTCCTTGCTCCTGTGACACTTTCTGCTGCTCCTGCTGTTCCACAGGCTTTCCTTGCTCCTGTGACTCTTTCTGCTGCTGCTGCTGCTGTTCCACAGGTTTTCCTTTCTCCTGTGACTCTTTCTGCTGCTGCTGCTGCTGTTCCACAGGCTTTCCTTTCTCCTGTGACTCTTTCTGCTGCTGCTGCTGCTGTTCCACAGGCTTTCCTTTCTCCTGTGACTCTTTCTGCTGCTGCTGTTCCACAGGCTTTCCTTGCTCCTGGGACTCTTTCTGCTGCTGCTGCTGTATCACAGGCTTTCCTTTCTCCTGTGACTCTTTCTGCTGCTGCTGCTGCTGTTCCACAGGCTTTCCCTTCTCCTGTGACTCTTTCTGTGGCTGCTGCTGCTGTTCCACAGGCTTTCCTTTCTCCTGTGACTCTTTCTGCTGCTGCTGCTGTTCCACAGGCTTTCCTTGCTCCTGGGACTCTTTCTGCTGCTGCTGCTGTATCACAGGCTTTCCTTTCTCCTGTGACTCTTTCTGCTGCTGCTGCTGCTGTTCCACAGGCTTTCCTTGCTCCTTTGACTCTTTCTGCTGCTGCTGCTGTTCCACAGGCTTTCCTTGCTCCTGTGACTCTTTCTGCTGCTGCTGTTCCACAGGCTTTCCTTTCTCCTGTGACACTTTCTGCTGCTGCTGCTGTATCACAGGCTTTCCTTGCTCCTGTGACTCTTTGTGCTGCTGCTGCTGTTCTACAGGCTTTCCTTGCTCCTGTGACTCTTTCTGCTGCTGCTGCTGTTCTACAGGCTTTCCTTGCTCCTGGGACTCTTTCTGCTGCTGCTGCTGTTCCACAGGCTTTCCTTGCTCCTGGGACTCTTTCTGCTGCTGCTGCTGCTGTTCCACAGGCTTTCCTTGCTCCTTTGACTCTTTCTGCTGCTGCTGCTGTTCCACAGGCTTTCCTTTCTCCTGTGTCTCTTGCTGCTGCTGCTGCTGCTGCTGCTGTTCTACAGGCTTTCCTTCCTCCTGTGACACTTTCTGCTGCTGCTGCTGTTCTACAGGCTTTCCTTGCTCCTTTGACTCTTTCTGCTGCTGCTGCTGTTTCACATGCTTTCCTTGCTCCTCTGACTTTTGCTGCTGCTGCTGCTGTTCCTGCTGCTGTGGCTCCTGTTGCCGAGGCTCACACTCTTTCTTGGGCACCTCCTTCACAGGAGTTGTGTGTTTCTTCCCGAGCTCCATGGGATCCTTCCCTGGGATCTCCGAGGATACCTCCTGGAATAGGGCAGGCAGTGGAGTTGGCTGCTTCACTTGCTCCTGCTGGATGTTGGTGGGAGGAGAAACAGGCTTGAGGGGCTCCTTACTGGGGGCAGGGGGCAAGGTCACTGGCAGAGTACATTGCTGAGACATCTTGGAAGCTGCTTTAGGTCAACCTGAAAATTAGGATGGGTCAGAGGGTTAATTGAAGGCAAGGAAGTAGATGAACCCCTGGAAATATGCAGCAGCGCCTGGTTTCTCAGCATCCTCTCTTCCCTTGGGTGGGGGTACTCTCCCACCCACGCTGGGCTATCATTCCCCAGAAGCAGCAGAGTGAAGGGTAGGAATGGAGAGGGGCAGGGAAAGGCCCTCCTGGGAGCCTCTTGTTCCCAAGAGACAACAAAGAGGACTCTCCAGAGGTGCTCTGCAAAGGTGGGCTGGGTACCACTTCACCTCCTGCTCTTGCCTATCCTTGTCTCTCCCTTGTTTCTGACCTTCATGTACAAAGAAGAGAGATGAGCTCTGGGATTATGACAGGAAGAGGGAAGGTGCCACGAAAAGAAAGGTCTCCTGGAGAACTCCCGAGTCCTGGAAAATCAGTAGCCCATCCCGAGAGGATCTGAGAGGTGAGGGTGCACGCCCTGGACTGGAGTCACATGACATGATCTCAGCTTAAATCTCCCAGTGAAATGCTGTGTGGTTCTGCGAAAGTCATTTAGCCCCTCTGGACCTCAGGTTTCTCCTCTGTAAAATGAACAGATTGGCCTATTCAGCTCCAGAGCTGCTTTCTCTCCTGACCATCTGAGCTTTAGCTGGTGGTGGTGGGAGGGGGCTGGAAGGTTGCTGAGAGTTGGAGTTGGTTCTTTCAAGTCTCCTACTTCTAAGCTGGGTTTCCCTGTCCCTGCTCAGCCTGGGTTCTCCAAATAGAAAGTGTTCCCCATGCTGCATTTCTCCCTTTGGTAGCACAGCCAAGAGTTACAAGCATGTCCCCGGACACCCTGCCTCTATAAAGAAGGCAAAATCACAGTCAGCCCAAATCAATCAGGAGAGAAACTGACCATATTTCCCCTTTATCCCCATCTTACTCCTCTCTCTGTCTCTTTCTATTTCTCTGTCTCTCTGCCTCTCTGTCTCTCTGCCTTTCTTCCTCTCTCTCTCTCTCTCTCTCTCTCTCTCTCTGTCTCTCTCTCTCTCTCTCTCTAAAATACGGTCCCCAGAAAGTATGGGGTAGGAGGAGATTGCTGTCTGTTCTGTGTTTCCATACCATGGCACCTAGCCCTCAGCACAGTGACCTGAGCCCTCCAAGAAGGACAGTAGTCCTGTTGAATCCAGCACACAAATGATACCTACACCCACCTGGCTGGCCACCCCCAGCCATGTTCTGGCCCGTGGGAGACCCCTGGTCCCAACCTTGGTTCTGCCAGCTAACACTTACCTGACTCACAGTGAGGATGGCTGCAGAAGCTTCTAGTGGAACACTGAGCCGAGCAGGGGCCGGGGTGCCCTTTATACTGTTCCTCAGCCTCGCCTCTCTCCCAAGGTGAAGGAGATGGACTGGTTTCACCGCTCCTGTTGGTCTATTTCCTCTAGCCCCTTCCTGACTCATCATAGGAACCTTAAGCAAAAAACCCGTCACGGCCCCTTTTCACAGGGACACACAGCTCCTGCCTGGCCAGAGGGCTCTGGGGGCTCATTCACTCCTGTGATCCTCGCGACCTGGGCACAGGGAGGTGAGGGAGGCATCTCAGGAACCTGATCCCCTTTTCCTCCTGTTTTGTGACCTCAGCCAAGCTTTTCTTCCGAATCTCACTTTCTCCACCTATAAAATGGGTTTTTCCTCATTGTTAGGCTGTGGGATTCATTTCCAAGGGCACAGAATAGAAAGTTATATGTCTTTCTGGGATGTCCAGTCTGGAGATATTGTGTAAAGGTCGGAGGAATCACTTCTCATGAAGGGATGGGGCTGTTGGGGGATTCTCTTGGCCACTAGTCCATAACCCATCTGCTCTCGAGACACATCTATAACTCCATTCTGTGTGGAAATAAACTCTTTCCTGGGATGGGGTAGGGTTGAGTCTGACAACTTTAGGCCCAAAAAGTCAAGCAGAAGGCTTTGCAGGTGCTACCATGTGCTAGAAGTTATCCAGGACCTATGCTGAAGGCTGTAGTTACAGAAGTTTCTAAGAACGCCATGCTCACCAAAACTCCAAAGCATGGACCATTCTAAGTCTTTAATATATAAATATATATATATATATATATATATATATATATATATATATTTAAAATAAATATATAATACATAAAAATTAAATAATAAGGATTGCTTCTTATGGTGATAAAACAAACATTTCATACAATGTTTGGGGAAATGCATGAAGGTATAAAATCAAAACTAGATCATCCATTACTTTCTCTAAACTACTCTCTAAAAATAGCTTAAGCCAGCTTTCAGAGTGGGGATTAGAGCTTGTTTGTCCCTCCCCGGTGCTGATGATGACCTAACACTCCTGGAATACAATCCAAACCACTGCCTCAGGTTCAAAGACCCTCGCTGAGGGTCCTCAGTTACTAGGACAAGCCCAGTGCTCTCCACCTCTGGGGGCTCTCTGTGTCTTTCACCTTCACTGTAAATGTGGGGACCTGCCAGAGAACCTCCCTGAGACCCCATCTAGAGAGTTATTCCCTGGTTCACTTCATTTCACTAAGAACAATTGAGGGCCCTTTTATATGCTTTTGTTCACTTGTTTATTTCCCATGTCTCCCACTGGAAAATAAGCTCTAAAAGGCAGGAGTTTTGCCTGGTGTGTTTTCCACTATGTCCCCAAAACCTGTCATAACCGTCGAATATAATCAGTGCTCTATAACCATTTGTCGAAGGAATGAAAGAACAGTGCATCTCACCACCTGGAGACAATTACCATTGAGCATTTTAGTGGGGTGTGTGTGTGTGTGTGTGTGTGTGTGTGTAAACAAAACTGAACTGTGACTTGCCTTTCTTTTTAATGATTGGTTAATAGCTTATTTTATGAACATCATTTGAACTCTCTTCTTCACAACCTAATCAAAAAAGAAATATTAGAACAATATCAAGGAAAATACTCATTTCTGGGGCTAACTTTGAGATTCATTCTGATTTCCCCATAGTTTTCCTCACAGGCACCTCCCTCCCAGCCCCAAATAGATCTATTTATGGTGCTAATTTTGCCATGCTCCTGGGGCTTAGTCTGGAAAGACAGATGGAGGGACTCCTGCCTCCAGAATACTACCCTCTGCTCATGCCCTCTCTGGTCCCTGAGCCCACCTGGGACCTCACATGTTCTCCGCCTTAGCACAGGGATGGCCATCTTCTGGGGCTGGGAAAGCCCTCTCCACCCTGCCCCCTGCCATCCCCCTCCCCCATGCAAAACCAACCCTGTATCCTCACACATGGGCACCCATGCCCTGTGCTCTGCTGCTGACATCACACAGGAGGAATCTGCCCCTCCCCAGCTCATTACAGTCAGTCCCAGGTAGCCACACTGGTATTATGGGTTTCCAGGGGCTAGTACCTGCCAGATCTACCTCCCGCCCTCTGATTCATAGCATAATGAGAGCTTTGCAGGGAAGACAGTGTGTGTGAGTCTTTGGTCACTGGGCAAAGCTAGGGTGTGGTGAGGAGGGTGAAGCATGGAGCTGACGTGTGTGTGTGCAGGGGAGGGGTTGGAGGAGCCCCAGCCTTTTAGGGGCTCAGAGGCCCCATGCTCTGCCCTCAGTTTGCCCCATCTGGGGCACAGACAGGCATGTGTACAGGGGAGATCCTCTCGGTGTCTGTGCGAGTGACCCCACAGGCCCACATGAAGAGGCCGGGTAACTGTCCATCCCCCGCCCAGTGTAATGAGGATGAGCTCATATCCCATGACACATGCAGAGGCCCTGACGCCAGCTCATCCCCAGCTCAAAGAGGCCCCAGCTCTTTCTCTTGCAGAGCTAGAAACTCTCCAAAAGAAACGACCTTCTTGAACTGTTGCTTAGCTGTGGGGGCAGGAGGAATGGGTCACGAATTTCACTTCCTGGGGGATGTGAATGGATGAGGACAACTCTTTGTAAGGGACGGGGTGATGGCAGATGGTCCTGAGAGGCAGACTTGGACCAGGAGGTCTCATGTTCCCACCTTGGGTCACCATGACTAAGCTGTTTCCCGAAGAGGCAATACCTCCATCCTCTAAGGCCACTAACTTCCTCTCCATCCCCTGAGGCCTCCTCCTCTGTTCAGCGCACTGTTGCCTACATCATCTAACAATCTGCAGCCCACACTGGTCACCTTCCCACAGGCCCAGAATCCTCACTCTCCTCTCCATGGCCTCCTGAACCTGACCTCCATGCCTCATTTGTCTTTTATGCCCGTCTGCTGCTCCAAGAAGGGAGAGAAGACCAAGAAAGGGCCAAGAGGCTGATTCTTCCTCTCTGGCCTCCTGGGTTGGCCTGTGTGATGTGCCCTGGTTGCCTTCCTTATGTCTTCCTCTGGCTTCCCCTCCTTGGTCTACGGGGTTGCTGGTTCCCAATTTCAGTCCCCATCGCTGGCTCTTGTTTGTGAATCTGATCCCTGTGGAGGAACAGTCACAGTTCTGCCCCTGGTGCAAAAAGTGGGGCAAAGCCAGGAAAGTTTATCAGTAGCAGAGAAAAGGACCTGTTCAGCTTTCCTCCAGCTGGCAGGATGCCCTCCCCTGGGGCTCCCTGGGAAATCACATTCTGGGCTACATAAAAGTACTATACAGAGGATTGGCATCATCTGATCCTGGAGAAGAGGCTTTCACCAAGAGGAGTTAATTGTCTTGCTGGGGTCCTGCTCAGCCCCAGTGTGGCCCTTTTCTAACCTCATCTGTTCTTTGTCTTTGTGCATTGTTTGGCTGTCATTAAGCTGTCTAACTGCTCCAGGCATCCAGATGGGTCTGTCTGGTGTAGAGTATCAAATAGTGCCTCTTCCTTCTTCCCTAAAACACGCCTCCTGCTTACTCTCTGCATCAAACCAGGCCACAATGCAGAGTCAAGGCAAGTCTTGGTCTCTGGGGCCCCAGTTGGGTCAGTGTACTGGGGAGGGCCTTGGCTACCACCCCAACCTCCCAGGGAGTTACAACCCCTGACCTCAGAAAGCCCCAGATTTAGGGGGACACGGCTCCCGTTCCCAGGAAGCTCCCATCTGATGGGAAGACAGGTACAGGAACAGAGCGATGGGTACGATTCAATGCCATGCCACATGAGCACACAACTAACTGGCCTAGGCATGGATGCAGGGGTGAACAGGCCAGGGCTGTGAGTCTCCCTGGGGAGGAGGCAGAGGAGGCAAACCTTCAAAGCCTACTGTTTCCCAGACATGGTACTAAACAAGCCTCATCCGCTATCTCATTTAACCCTCTGCACTTCGCAGACGAGAAGCTGAGGCTCAGAGCAGGGGTCCCCCAGCCAGCAAGTGGAGCAAGCGTGGGTGTGTCTGCTCCCAGGCCAGCCTCTCTACCAGGGAAGGCAGAGATGTCCACCAGGTGCAATAGATACCGGAGATACCGGAGAAGCAGCGTCCAGGGTTGCCACAGAGGAAGATTGAAGAGCTGCAAACCAGAAGACGCCTGAGCTGGAAACTGCAGGAGTGGCCGAAAAGTTATTTTCCTGCCACTCAGGTTTTACTAGAAAGCCTGCTTGGAGTGGGGTGGAGGGGGGAGGGCAGGAAGGAGAGACAGAAGTCAGACGTCTTTAGGGGAGAAAGGCAAGCCCAGGTCTTCCTCTTACAGGCAAGTCCTTGCATGCTCGGCTATAGCCTCGCCTTTTCTCTCCCCTGTGGTCCAGCCTCCAGTACTTCTGGGAGCCTCAGGCCCCAGGCACCACCAAACCAGCTTCTTTACCAGCTTAAGATCCACATGTGAGAAAGCTGGTGCTGGAGGAGCCTTTACGGTCATCAAGTTCAACCCTGGCTTCACGAAGGATGACACAGTCTAGAGACGGGAAGGAAGGGCAGGAATCACACAGCGGGTCAGTGGCAGGCCCCGGCCAGGTCCAGATCCTCTCATCTCCTGAGTTCACCTTTACTCACCTCTGTGCTTCTGTGCTGGAAGTCCCTTTATCACCTTCTGCCTTACTGATCTTTTGTCCATTGAGAGCAGATTGAGAGCTTCCCGTGTGCCTGTGTTCCAGACACTTAGGGGTACAGCCTTGAACAAAACAGGTGAAAGTCCCCACCCTCCTAAAATTTTCATTCCAGTGTGAGAGGCAGGTGGCAAGTGAAATAAACACATGCCTGGAATATAAAGCGTGTTAGAAATACTGTGTAGAAAAATAGGGCAAAGAAGAGGTTTATGGAGCGCTCAGGGAGGGGATGTTGTGTATTTTAAATGGAGTAGTCAAGAAAGGCCTACAGCAAGAACATGAAGGAATGAGGTCAAGGTGAGGATAAGTGGGGGGAGAGGGAACAGCAGGGGCCATGTCCCTAAGGCATGTTCTGAAACCAGCAAGGAGGCCAGTATAGCTGGGCATGTGTGAATGAGGGAAAGAGCTGTCAGAGGTGAGGGTGGAGGAGTGGGTGATGCCAGGCAGTGGGAGAAATCATGCAGCAACTTGGGCTTTTACAGTGAATGAGATGAGAAGCCACTGCAGAGTACTGCACAGAGGATTGGCATCATCTGACTTACTTTAAAAGGATCTCTCTGGCAAGGGTGGAAGCAGGTAGAACCGTAAGAGGCAACCACAGCCACACAGTAGCTGCTTAGAGCTCGGGTAACAGTAGCAGAGGCAGGGAGAAGTGGTCAGATTATAGATATGCTTTGACAATAGAATCAGTAATACTCACTAACAGATTAGATGTGAGGTATAGGTGAGAGCAAACAATGACTCAAAAATTCTTGGCCTGAATGAATGACTAAGGATGGAGCTGCCATTTAACAGATATAGAGAAGACCAGGGGTGGGGCTGGCTTTGTGGGAAAAATCAACAGTGAGCTTTGTGACGTGTTAAGTTTGAGATACCCATTAGACACACCCAAGTAGAATTGTCAAGTAGGCAGTTAGATATACTAGCGGAGTTCGGAAGAAGGTTCATGCTGTAGACATAAATTTGGAAATCATCAGTGTATAAATAGCATGTGAAGTCATGAGCCAGGATGAGGTCATCAAGGGAATGAATACAGATAGTAAAGAGAAGAGGTTCAGGACCATCCCCTGAATTACTCCAGTGTCAAGGGGTCAGATGAGAAGGAACAAGTCAAGAAAATTGGGACAAACTGAGAAGGAGCAGGTAAGAAACCCATCCGGAGAATGGGGTATCCCGGAAGACAAGTGGAGACGTTGAGGAGAAGGGATGAACAATTGGAGGAAATGCTGTAAAGATGAGGACCAAGAACACCCATTGGGCTGGGCAACATGGAGTCCATTGGAGACCTTGACAAAGGCAGTCAAGGGCAGAGGTGAGGATGAAAGCCAGATTGCAGTGACTTCAAGAGCGAATGAGAAGAGAGGGCTTGGGACAGTGAGAATAGACAGCATTTTCAAAAAGTCTTATAGGGAAGAGAAGCAGATAAATGGGAGAATAGCCAGTGCTGATTCCCTTCCTCCAGCATCTTCTAAACTCTGCTCATGACTCTACCCTTCCTCTGCTGGGAAGTCGTCACTGACAGACCAAAGTCCATGAGACCCTGACAGCTCTACAGCCCATGTTCATTTCAACCCCATCTTCCCACTCCTCTGCTCCTGCCTGTGGAGGTTTGGATCCAGGCTGGGACTTTCCCACTTCTTCTCTGTTCCTGGAGACCTCTTCTGCAAATATCTCCATGACTTACTTCTGCACCTCATTCAGACCTCTACTCGAAATGTCACTTCCCTGAGATGGCTCCTCCAGCCACCCTATCTAAAATAGACCGCTCACTCCAACATGCTATTTATCTCATTAGAGTGCTCGTCATCATTTGAACTTATGGTTTTTACTTGTGTTCTTCCTTCGCTAGAATGTAAGTTCATGAGAGGAGAGCTCTTTACTGTATTAATTTCTCGACTTTCCCGATACTTGGGACCGTACTTGGCACATGGTCTCCTCAACATGTCCAATATGTCTGTCACCTACGTAAATACTTCTGGAAGGAATGTCTACTCATGTTAAAAAGATGTAACTGTGTTTTCCCATAAATAAATTTAACGTCTAATATCTAGTCACTGTTCTTGATGAGAGAAAACTTAATGCATTCAAGTCCGGATAAACTCAGTCAACTCTGGCTTAACCTCAGGCAAGGTAAGATCCCCTCTTCCATTCCTTCTCCTCTTACCCCTCAGATTATTTTAAGACTGCTTTCTGGAAAGTAGAAGATTTTAGATCTGTGCCATGAATCCCAAAAGCCTGCTTAGAAACTTAATTTTTGTTTTGAAGATCCAGCCGTAGACCCTCCTCTGGGGTCTGTGCTGCTCGCAAGATGGAAGACGGCTCCTCAGGGAGTCTTGTGTGAGAGAAAGGATGGGATTAAAATATTCCAAAATTTCACCCCCCTACATAGTCTCTCCTTCTTTGTAGCAGTAGTGATCATGTGACTTTGTAAACATTCCTTCCTCCACATTCATAGTCTCAAGCTTTAGAGAGCAAAACCAGGACCCCATTTTTCCTCCTGCGTCTGCCCTGGCGCTTTTTGGTGGTATTTCTGTGCTTAGAGTTTCATTTCTCCTCTCCCTGCCTCCAGCCCTAGCAATATAGGAATTCCAGCCATCCTCTGCCCCTGCCTCTAAGTCGTTCCAAGCAGCAGGTGGATCTAACTGGCCATGAGGCCAAACAAAAGTGTGAAATCTGCATTCAGGGATGAGACTAGAAGAGACAGTCCTGGCATCCCTGCAGGCACTGAGGGCTAATAGAGCCAAGCCAGCCCCAGCCCTTCTGGAGGGTCTGTGCTATGCCCACCTCCAGGAGGCAAGAAAGATGACGGGGGCTGGAGCCAGGGTAAGTATAGTATTATTTTAACTGGGGAAGGAGGAGCATTCAGTCTGGCTGAGGTTCAAGGAGCCCCATCTTCCATGCTTAACTTGCCATTGCAGCTTCCTGGGTCTCACATAGTACAAGCATCTCTGGTGTGTGCAGCAGGATATCAGAGTTTAAAAATTCAGTTTGTAATTTTTGTCTATGACTCCTAAATGTAACCCAACCACTTCATCCAATGCTTAATCAAGCAAACAGCAATTGATCTAGTGTTGAGTGGAGGGGAGAGGAAACATTTAAGTCTCCCCAGTTTGCACCTTCCTAACCTGAGTTTTCTGCCATTGAAATGGTTCTTCTTTTTTCCAGCTTTATTGAGATATAATTGATAAAAATCATGTAAGTCTAAGGTATACAATATGATGCTTTGATACACGTATATATTACAAAGTAATTACCACGATAAGGTTAGTTAACATATTTATCGCATAATTACCATTTGTTTGTGTGTATGGTAAGAACATTTAAGATCTACTCTCTTAGCAGCTTTCAAATAAATAAGACAATATTGTTGCTTACAGTCACCATTTTGTACATTAAATTCCCAGAGCTTATTTACCTTATAAATGGTGGTTTCTACCCCTATTCCCTCCCCTACCTGCCCCCACCCAGTCCCTGCCAACCACCACTTCACTCTGTCTCAATGAGGCTTTTTTTTTTTAAGATTCCACACATAAGTGAGAAAATATAGTATTTGTCTTTCTGTCTGACTTATCTCACTTAGAAATGATCCAAAATGAAATACAGAAAGACAATTTTAAAAGAAAAGGAACAATGCTTCAGTGAGCTGTGGGAAAATATCAAGCAGCCTAGTACAAGCATAGCTGAAGTCCCTGAAAGATGGAGTAGGAGGGCAATTACTGAAATGTTTACAAACCGGGGTGGGGGGATCTACACGGATACAAAAAATTAGTGAGCTCAAGCACAAGAAATGTGAAACAAATTATATTATCACATCAAAATAAAATTGCTTCTAGCAAGTGATAAAGAAAATAATCACAAAAACCAGCACAGAAAAAGACACATTGCACAAGGAAGGTCATATTACAGAGGGAAAAAGAGTAAGAACAAATTGCTCACTCTTCATAATGCAAGCCAGAAAATAGCAGAGCAAGTGTACTGGAAGAGACACTATATATACATTGGAATTCTATATTCAGTAAAATATCTTTATAGAATGAAGACTTTGTCAAACATTTCAAAGCCGAAATAATTTAACACCAGAAGACTCTGTATTCTAAGAAATGTTAAAGGTAATCCTTCATGGGCTTCCCTGGTGGCGCAGTGGTTGAGTCCGCCTGCCGATGCAGGGGACGCAGGTTCGTGCCCCGGTCCGGGAGGATTCCACGTGCCACGGAGCGGCTGGGCCCGTGAGCCATGACCGCTGAGCCTGCGCATCCGGAGCCTGTGCTCCGCAACGGGAGAGGCCACAACAGTGAGAGGCCCGCGTAACGCAAAAAAAAAAAAAAAAAAAAGGTAATCCTTCAGGATGAATAGGAGTGATATAAAATGGAATTATAGATCCACACAAAGGAAGAAAGAGCACTCTACCTGGATAAAAACAAAAGACTTTTGCTTACTATTTAAACCTACTTGGAGAATAAATAATTATTTAAAGCAAAATTGATAGCAATGTATTACGAGGTTTTTAACATATGTAAAAGAAAAGTGTATCACACCAAAACACAAAGGTCAGAAGGAAAGAAACGGAAGAATATTGTTTATAGGTTCTTAGGCTGCAAGTGAAGTGGTGTAATATGAAGGTAAACTATCCTAAGTGAAGGATGGATCTGTACAACACAATTTAACCACCAACATCACACAAAGAGTTATAGAGAGTAAGTCAACAGAGGAGGTGAGATGGGATTATATAAAAGACTCAGTGGAAAGGAAAAACAAAGGCAAAAGAAAACAGAACATAGGTGAGACATAGAAAACAAATAGTAAGATGGTAGATTTAAACTCAACCATATCAATAATCACATTAAAAGTATTGATCTCAATACTCTGATTAAAAAGCAGAGATTATCAGATTGAATAAAAAAGACCCAAATATATATTATCTAGAAGGAACCCATTTTAAATATAAAGATGCTAATAGGGTGAAAATAAAGTGATGGAAAAAGTAATGTCTTGCTTATACCAATCAAAAGAATACTGAAGTGACTAAATTGACTTGAAAGTAGATTTTAGAGCAAAGAATATCACCAGTGACAAAGAAAGTCATTCTGTGATGATTATGAGGCAATTTATGGAGAGGATATAATAAACCCTAAATGTTTATGCATCTAATAAAAAGTTTTCAAAATATATGAATCAAAACTGTTAGAGTTACAAGAAATAATAGAAGAGTTTATGGTTATCTTCAGAGATATCAACACTACTCATTTAATAATTGATAAGTGGCCATAGCATCATTAGAAATATAGAAGACTGAAATCACACTGTCACAAAAATTAACATAATTGACACTATAGAACATTCCGTGCAAAACAGATTCCACTTTCTTTTTGAGTGTACCTGGAGCATTCACCAAGATAGAGCATATTCTGGCCCATAAAACAAGTCTCAATAAGTTTAAAAGGATTCAAGTAATACAAAGTGTGTTATTTGACTACAGAGGAATAAAATTAGAAATAACATAAAGATCTTTTAAAAATCTCCCAACATTTGGCAAAAAAAAAAAAACATAGCTAACACATAGATCAAAGGACAACTCAAAAAGTTAGGAAGTCTTTTGATCTAGAAAGTTAAGACACAACATATAAAAAAATTTTGAAACTAGCTAAAACAGTACTGAGAGGAAAATTAATAACATTAAATGTGCATACTAGAAGAGGAAAGACTTCAAGTTAATGGCCTTGGCTTTCATGTTAAGAAACTAGAAAAGAGAAGAACAAAGTAAGCCCAGAGTAAGCAGAAGAAAGGAAATAATAAAAATCAGCTCAGACATCAGTGAAACAGAAAAGTGAAAACAACATAGAAAACCAATGAAACAAAAAGCTGATTCTTTAAGATTGATAAAATTGTTGAAAACACTAGCCAGACTAAGCAGGAAAAAAAGGGAGAAGACATAAATCACCAATATCAGAAATGAAAGGACTTCCCTGGTGGTGCAGTGGTTAAGAATCCGTCTGCCAATGCAGGAGACACGGGTTCGAGCCCTGGTCCAGGAAATCCCACATGCCGCGGAGCAACTAAGCCCGTGTGCCACAGCTACTGAGCCTGCGCTCTAGAGCCGCAAGCCACAACTACTGAGCCCACATGCCACAGCTACTGAAGCCCATGCACCTAGAGCCTGTGCTCCGCAACAAGAGAAGCCACCGCAATGAGAAGCCTGTGCACCACAACGAAGAGTAGCCCCCGCTCACCACAACTAGAGAAAGCCCACGTGCAGCAACAAAGACCCAACACAGCCAAAGATAAATAAATAAAAATAAATAATTTTTTTAAAAAAGCAATGAAAGAGGTCATCTTGCTACAAATTCTATAGGTATTAAAAAATGTTAAGGACATATTATAAAACACTTTATGCCAACAAATTCAAAAACAAATAATATGGATAAATTTCTTAAAAGAAAAAAATTAGCAAAGTTCATTCAAGAGGAAATAGATAATCTGAAAAACTCTAAATCAGTTAGAGAAATTATATTTTAAATTAAAAACTTTCCCACAAAGAAACACTGGTGAATTCTACCAAACGCCTAAGGAAGAAATATACCAAATTCTCCACAAGCTACTCCAGAAAACTGAAGAGAAGGGACTACTTCTCACTTCATAAGGACATTATTTTGACACCAAAACCAGAAAAAGGCATTACAAGAAAAGTAAACTATAGACCAATATCTCTCCTTAACATAGAGGCAAAAAGGTAACAAGAATTTAGCAAATCAAACTTAAACACATGTAAAAAGGACTAACAGCACAATCAAATAGGGTTTGACTCAGGAATGCAAGGCTGTTTTAATATTCAAAAATCAATCATTATAAAGCAGAAACTAACACACCATTGTAAAGCAATTATACTCCAATAAAGATGTTAAAAAAAATCAATCAATGTAATTCACCATATTAATAGACCAAAAGAGAAAAACTGTATGATCATTTCGATAGATGCAGAAGAAAATATTTTTCAAAATTCAACATCCATTTTTTGTTAAAAACTCCCAGCAAAGTAGAAAGAGAAGGACCATCCTCAAATGGCAGCAAAAAAAAGAGATAAAAAGCATCCAGATTGGAAAGGAAAAAGTAAAACTCTCTTTATGCTCAGATGACCTGATCACATATATTGAAAATATTATGGAATTTACATGAAGCTATTGAAACTAATAAGCAGTATACAAGATTATACAAAAATTGCATTTTCATATACTAACAATGAATAATCAGAAACTGAAATTAAAAACCCCATTTAAATTATGATCAAAATAGATGAAATACCTAGGGAAAATGTGACAAAATATGTGCAAAACCTTTTCACTGAAAACTACAAAACTTAAAAAGAAATTAAAATGACCTATATAAATGGTTAGATATTCCATGTTTATGAATTGAAAGACTCAATATTGTTAAGATGTCCATTCCTCTCCAATTTAATCTACAGATTTAATTCAATCCCAGTCAAAATCTCAGCAGGCTTTCTTTTTTTTTTTTTTTGTAGAAATGGACAAGTTTATTGCAAAATTCATATGGCAGTGCAAAGGACCTAGAATAGCTAAAGCAACTTCGAAAAGGAACAAAATTAGAGGACTTACATTATCTGACTTCAAGACACATTAAAGCTATAGTAAATAAGATGAGAGTGTCAGGAAGGACAAATAGATCAATGTAACAAAATAAGAATTTGGAGGTAAATACAAACAAATATGGTCAGTTGATTTTTGACAAAGATGCAAAGGCAATTCAGTAGAGAAAGGATCAATTGAATATCCCTATATGCCCCTCCACACTGCCCCCCCCAAAATAAATCCTTTGTCCAAAACTTTCACCATATACAAAAAATAACTTATAGAAGAACACATAGGAGAAAACCTTTGTGTCCTAGGATTAGGCAAAGATTTCTTAGATATGACACCCAAAGCAAGATCCATAAAAGAAAAAAAATTAATTGGATTTTGTCAAAATTAAGAACTCCTCCTCTTTGAAAGAAACTCTTTAAGAGCATGAAAAGATGAGCCACAGACTGGGGTAAATATGTGCAGATAGCTTATCTGATAAGGGACTTACATCAAAATGCATATATATATCTTTTAAAAACTTTCAGAATTCAGTAATAAGAAACCAAACATCTCAGCAAAGTAATGGAGGAAATATTTGAACAGATAATTCACCAAGGAAGATACCTGGAGACAAATGAGCACATGGAAAGATGCTCATACCAGTAGCCATTAAGGAAATGCAAATTAAACTCAATTAACACATGTCAATTAGAATGTCTAAAAATAAAAAACTGAGCACACAAAATGTTGGCAAAGATGTGCAGCAACCAGAATTCTCACGTACTTTCAGTGGGAATGTAGAACAGCACAAGCAGTTTGGAAAACAGTTGGGCAATTTCTTAAAAAGTAAAACATATACCTACCATACCAGTTATTCTACCAGTTATTCTACTCTTAGGTCTCTATCCAAGAGAAATGAAATCATATACCCATCCAAAAACTTGTCATGAACGTTCAGGGCAGCTTTATTTGTAATAGTCAAAACCTGAAAACAATCCAAATGTCCATCAATAGATGAATGGATAGACATAATGTGGTGTTATCCGTACAATGAGGGCATTTACTACCCAGCAATAAAAAAGAATGAACAATTGATACATGCAACAACTTGTTTGAGTCTCAGAGTAGTTTTGCTAAGTGAAAGAAGCCAGGCATAAGAGAATACATACTGGATGATACCACTTGTATAAAATTCTTGAAAGTTCAAACTAACTTATAGGGACCAAAAGTAGATCAGTTGTTTTCTGGAGATTGGTGGGCAGGGAGAATCATGAGGGAAGAAACACAAAAGGTCATTAGAAAAATTCTGAAGGTGATGAATATGTCAGCTGTATACCAAGAAAGCAGGAAAAAATGAAGTTTACAAGTATAGTGAATGAGACTGATTTCTCTATTTCTACCTGTCCACCTAGATTAACGGAGGTGTGTTTTGGGAACAAATTGCTGGAGCATGGTGGCTTCTTTGGAGAGTAATAGAGACCTGTTGACAGAGAGGGAAGTTTGAGGAGAACCAATGCATTGAGTATCCATGATGTGTCAGATCCTATGTCAAGCACTTTAAATGAATGATCCCATTTAATTCTCATAAAAACCCTTTGAAGTAAGTACCATTACCCTCATTTTACAGATGAGGGAATGGAGCCTGAGTGGGTCCAACAACTTGCTCCACCATCGTAGAGCTGGTATTGATGCCATAAGACTCTGCTGCCTGGGCCAGCTGCAGTGCTGTGCTGAGTCCTGAGAGCTCTATCTCTACGAAAATCTCTGGGATAAGGGAGGGGAATCACTCCTCGGCATGTGCTCTTGCTGGTTTGACCTCAAAGGTGGTGCACAGGGGCCCAGGGGCACTGGAATTCCTGCTCTTAGGTGACTGGCCGCCCCCTTTTCCTGGGACTGGAGGGATTCCTGGAACGTGGGACTTTCATTTTAAAACAGGGATGAGTCAGTCACACTAATTCTGGCTCAGCAGAGGCCTTGTACTTCTGGACTCTGGTTTTCTGGGTCCTGGGCCCTTGATGACATGCCTAGAATATTTTCTTGGACTTAGGCTGGACAAGGGAGATGGTTTTATAGGTAAAGGAGGAAACAGAGGCAATTTTGTATTGCTCTTTTATTTTTGTGCTATCTAATATCAGGATCGCTAGGCAAGATGTTTCTAGCCTCTTCAACCTTCCATTTCCAGCTGGGGCCTCCCTAGGTTGGGAGGCTATGAAGGGAAATAGGGGCTTCTGGTTGGGAGGAATTGGTGGTCAATGAGAATCAGCTTTTCTAAAAGTAGGTCTAGCCTGACTCTACCAGGTGGTGGGCATGGCACCATCCACTTGTTTGTGACAGTCTACTTGTTTGGCTGCTTCTGCCTCTGGGGACCTGATTTGGGCACCAGTTCTGGACTTTGGGACTGCTGTTGGCTTAGGGAGTTATTGTTCTGAGTTTTTGGTGCAGTGGGATCAGTCTCCTTATTAAGGCACGTGCACCCAGGCTTGGGCTCCAAACAGCAGCACGTGGGCTGAATGTAACACAGAGGCTTCCGCGGGCAGCATGGGCTTCATTTTGGTGGGCAGCTTGGGTTGCATTTTGGTTGGTCACACCTCTTCTCAAGTTTTGGAGGTCCTAGAACAAAAAGAACATTTTCAGAGGGAAAGCTGGCTGCCTGCATTCACTCCCCTCTTCTTTGACCCCCAGATACATCCATCTTCAGAGTGATGACACAGACCAGCGCTGGGAAAGCAAGGCTGGATGCTCAGAGGGAACCCAGTCCCAGAGTTCTGTGCCTTCATATGGGTCAGTGTGCTGGTTCCTCACTAGGGAGCCGTTTTCCAGATAGAAAAGGAAAGACCGGAATATGTAAGAATTTTGCCTAAGGTCTCTTAGCTAATGAGGAAGAGTGTGACCCTTGGCAGCCGAGTCTGAGTCCAGTGGCAGGCACTTCAAGAACTTCATCTCATGAAGGGTTACAGCCAGCCTGAGAAGTTGGTGTTTTCACCCCATCTTACCTATCAGTATGATTGAAGTTCAGAGATCTACCTCAGTTGCTAGTAAGTGGATTCAAGTCAGGTTCCATCCCAACCCAGAGCATGTGCTTGGTCTGGTGTCCAACATGGTACCCAGGGACCCAGGTGCAACAGGACTATTTCTAGGGTGACCGACTATCTTGAGACAGATGGATCTTTTGTCTTGCCCTTCCTGAAAGCATCATCCCCCCCACGCCCCTCAGCACGTAGGAAGTGTCTGCCTTGGGGACGTTTCCAGCAAAGGAGACAGAAAGGTCATTGCTCTTGGCATGGAGGACCGAGTTCCAGGTCTGGCTCTATGACTCCTGAGCCAGGGGGCAGGGCAGCTCTCTTCACCTCTCTGACCTTTATCTCTTCCTTTGTGTGGGGGCAGCGTTAGGGGTGAAGAGGAAACAACTGGACCTTGTAGATGTCCTCTAATTCAACCATTCAGGGCTTCTGTAATCTCCCGATTCTTCTAGGAGTAGGAAAAACCCAAACAACTCTTTCTTTGCTCCTTATCAACCCACCTACCTCCCACCCAGGAAATCCAGGAAAGTTCTCCTTAAGTCCACACATCTAGGACTCAATATATGACCCCTAGGGCAGCACCGCTATGGTTTCTGCCCAGTCCCTCTTATGGCACGTGGACGAAAGCCACTGGGAGGTCCCAGAGCAGGACAGAGTGTCTAGAAGTGGCCCAGAGTCAGCAGGCAGAGGGACTTGGGGTGTCTTCTAGCCCAGGGCGAGACGTGGAGGAGAAGAAATGAGCAAGCACCCCGGATGGGGGCTCATCCCACAAGTCCACACACCCACATCAGGGAGGTGCCTGTCACCCGGGTGGAGGAGGATGTGTGTGGGAGTTCAAGTGACAACTGCTGAGATCAAGTTGCCACCACCCTCCAGCCTCCAGAACCCACAGATAAGCCACTGGCCCAAAATGATTTTTCTTTTTTTTTTTTTTTTGATTTTTTAAAATTTTTTCAACTGCGTAGTTTGTGGGATCATAGTTCCCCGACAAGGGATCAAACCCAGACCCCCTGCAGTGGAAGTGCAGAGTCCTAACCACTGGACCACCAGGGAAGTCCTTCCAAACTGTTTTTTTAAGCTGAACCAGTTACTGCCGTGGGCTTTCCACTAGGCACACACACTTGTGTATCTGTGTGTGTGCATGTGTGCACCCACCTGTGTGTGAGTGTGTGTGTGTGTGTGTGTCCACGCAGAAGCACAAGAACAAGGTAGGAAGAACTTGAAGTTTATGACCATGGCTGCGTGGCTGGACCAAACAGATTTCATTGTATTTGTTCATCAGGCTTTAAAATTGGAGTCTGTGTGAATAACTCCTAAGGAGATTGCTTCTGTCCTGGCCTCAGTCCCTCCTGCCGGTGGATTCTTCCCCGTCCTCTATCCCACCCCTGCCCTGCCATCCACCACCCCCTCCCAGCCCTACTCCAAATACTCCATCCGGTGCTGAGAAAGCCATGGGTCTCATCTTTCTGTTCTTTTCTCTGTGTCGTGAGGATGGGGGGACTCCTGGGGACAGGAGTTACAACTCCCCCTCACACCAAAGGCTCCCTGAGGGTTCCCTGGGTGGGACGGAAAGCCTTACCATCCCCTCTTTGCCACTGAAGGCAGATCTGGTTCCCGGAAGGTGTGCGGGATTCTTACATTAGGTGGTTCCTGGAGGAAACCTGTCCGATGACACACTTTGCTGTAGACCCAGGGCCTCGGCTGTCTCAGATGATGGGTGTCAGGCCCATAGCTCAGCCCTTGCTTCTGGGGATCCACCTCACTCAGCTCGGGTGTGCAAGCTGGGCCCCACTGAGCTGGGCGTGGGGTTTCTCTGGGGGAAGGAGCCACCGCCATGAGCCTGAGGAGGATGTCACTGTGTTGCTTGCTGCTGGCTGAGGACAGACCGGGGTGGCTACCCTTTGGGGTCCACTAGGCTGTGCATCTCCTGAGCTAGAGCACCAGGAGGAAAAGAAATCTGAGAAGGGTCACCTCACGGGGTCCCTACCATGGGTCTGCACTCTCCACACTCCCAGGTCCCTGGCAGTCTGGCTGCAGCCTCAGCTGGGTCAGGGGCAGGTTCTCACCTGAGAGGCAAAAGTGATTTGTGGCGTAGGGTGTTGGCCTCAATTCAGTTGTGACCTTATGCCTGCCAGTTATTCAGGAACTAATTCTGTCATCCGGGAAGAGGTCTCTGCTCAGTTTTAGGCACACGACACTGGACCAGGACTCCTAAGGGGTGGGAGTAGGGCACAAGTGACACAGTCCCTCCCTCCAGGTCAAGAGACGCTGCAGAGAGGCTGAGGTGGCAGAGTTCTGCCCTGTCGATGCCCTGACTTGCCCGGGATGGAGGAGGAAGGAGAAGCAGGGCAAAAGGAGACACACAGATATGAAAATAGAACCCAGACATCAGCAGGAAAATGGGGAAAAAGAGGGGAGAGTTAAGGGCCATAGGAGCCTTGCTCGGTGCCTCCTCCATGGTCTTTGAAGCTGTTTGACAGAAAGTCTGTGTGCACTTGGGCTCCCTGGAGCCCTGGGGGCTGAGCTTGTGCATGTGCGTGTGTGCGCACGCGCACGTGAGCGTGTGCAAGGAGCCTGGTATCTGGCGCAGTCTCCGTGTTGTCAGAATCTGTCCCATGAGGGGGTCAGACCTGAGACCAGGGTAGAGAAGAAGGTGGGGGTGGGAGGGAGGTGGGGAGTGGGAGAGTGGACAGTGAGCCCTTTAAAATTTTTTGTTGCTTTTCTCTGTGCATGTTTTGCTTCCTTTACAATTTCTTCTCCCTGCCTCTCTGTCTCTCTCTGTCACTGTTTTCCATTCTCTCTTTCTCTCCTCCTCTGTGTCTGTGGTTTACCTTTATCCCTCTGTAGCCAGTGCCCCTGGACTGACAGTTGGGAGCCTCCTGTCCACCAGGAAGTCCAGTATGTCAGACTCCATCCTTCCAAGTCCAGGCTGGGCTGTTTCTACAGGAGCAGTTCTCATCCCAGTGGCCAGAGGGTACCCAGAGCTCCCATCCAGGGGTTCACCTGGCTGCTTCCAGACATCCCCTCCCAGCACGTTCCCTTTGGGCAGGTCCCGGGAACAGGTCCCGATTGGGGGTGGGGTGCTGCATCAAAGATGGAGAGCATCTTAGGAATCAGTCCTGTGCACTAAAGCACAGGGAGGGAAAGGACAAGGCCCTCAGGTCCCATGCGTTCTGAGCCAGTGCTCTCTCCTTTGTCTCACTGCCCTCTCCTTGACCTCTGCCCAGCAGCCCAGCCTCATCTCTAGCCACTGTTCCTTCCATGTCATCAGACTGGCCCAGAGCAGATCCCTGCTAAATCCTGCTGGCCTCTGTCTGGATCTTTGTACTGCTCTTCCCATGGCCTAGAACACCTATCCCCACACCCTCACTGAATATTACTCAAACCTGAAGTCTCAGCTTACACATCACTTGAGGAAAACAACACTAACCCGTAGGGTTTGTGGCCCTGATATAAGCTCTTGGTGCTCCCTACACTTCTCGCTACATTTTTATCATGATTTCCCTAATTGTCTGGCTTCTCCTCTGGTCTGTTAGTTTCATGGGCACAGGCATCCTTGCTGTCCTGCTCGCCACTGTTCTCAGCATCTAACACAGTGTATGACATTATGTGGACTTCAGTACTAAGGAATGAATGAATGGATGAATGGACAGCCATGAAGGCAGGACCCATCGACAAGTTTTCTCTGGGTTACCTGCTCTGGACACTTCTTTTTTGTCTCTTTTCAATTCGTGGTTCTCATGCTTGGCTTCCAAAAACTGTCTTCCCTGGACTGGCAGCAGATATGCCCCCGCCCTCAGCAGCCTAGTGAATCCATGACTATCAGAAGTCAAATGGTTTCTGTTCCCTCCGGATGCCAAGCTTCTGAGGTTCTAAGCCTCTGTGACCTTGTCATTCTCTCTCCCCAATATTCTGTGACTGTGACTGACTCACCGGCACCCCCTGCTGCCTGGATAGCAGGGTTCCCCTTGGTTTCTTCTCTCCTGAAGGGCACAGGTAGCTCTTGAGTAAACCCATAATGAGTTATTTGTAGTGAGGTGGATGGACCTAGAGTCTGTCATACAGAGTGAAGTAAATCAGAAAGAGAAAAACAAATACCGTATGCCAACACATATATATGGAATCTAAAAAAAAAAAAAAAGGTCATGAAGAACCTAGGGGCAAGACGGGAATAAAGACACAGACCTACTAGAGAATGGACTTGAGGACACGGGGAGGGGGAAGGGTAAGCTGGGATGAAGTGAGAGAGTGGCATGGACATATATACACTACCAAATGTAAAATAGATAGCTAGTGGGAAGCAGCCGCATAGCACAGGGAGATCAGCTCAGTGGTTTGTGACCACCTAGAGTGGTGGGATAGTGAGGGTGGGAGGGAGGGAGACACAAGAGGGAAGAGATATGGGAACATATGTATATGTAAAACTGATTCACTTTGTTATAAAGCAGAAACTAACACACCATTGTAAAGCAATTATACTCCAATAAAGATGTTAAAAAAAAAACATAATGGTTCGATTACCTAAGACATAAGCCTAACGCACACATATATACTGTCTACTGTCTACCAGGCTCCATCCTGAACATGAAGTGTACAAGCTCAATAGCTGACATTCTCAAAGCTCTTTTAATTCTGTGTAGAGACAGTAGACGGCGTCAGTACTGTGTGATGAGAATGATGGCAGGGGAAGCACAGGTTGCCAAGGGAGCACATGGGGTCGGGTTTGGGGTCTGGCATGCTTTCCGGAAGGAGTGATGTTTAAGCAGGGATTGGGTGGCAACGGGAGATAGAGAGTGGGACATGGAGGTGTCCTGTGTAGGGGAGAAGCTCGGTGTGGCTGGAGCACAGCGGGGAGAAAGGAGAAAGGGTGGACACCGTACCGATGAGGGCCTTATACGCCATGGGAAAGGGTTTGGATTTAACCTGAGGACAATGGGAGCCACTGAGGGGTTCTAAACATGGGAGAAACAAGGATCCCTTGGGGGGGTAAGGACTCTATTTTATTCATTTCTAGCTCAGCATAAACACCACACCCCTCCACCTGGGGCCCTTTGCTTGTACTGGCTGGAATAGTCTCCCCAAGAGATCTTCATCACTAACTCCCTTGCTTCCTTCAAGTCTTTGCTTAAATGTGGCTTTATAAGTGAGATATTACACCTTCATCTTCCTATTTAAAATTACCATCTGCCAATAGAGACACGGATGTAGAGAACAAACGTATGGACATATGGAAAGAAGGGGTGGAGGTCAGGGGTGGGATGAACTGGGAGACTGAGATTGACATGTATACACTAATATGTATAACTAATAAGAACCTGATGTATACACAGGGAACTCCACTTCACTGTACAGTAGAAACTAACACGACACTGTAAAACAACTATACTCCCAATTAATTAATTAATTAAAATTACAATCTGCTACTCTTTCCCTCACTCCAATCACCTTTATACAGTTCTACTTTCTTTTCCTAGGTAACACTTTTTGTATACATACAATATATTCTACGTATAATTTCTTTGCTCTGTTTTTGTCTATTGTCTTTCTTCTCTCACCAAAATGTCACCTCCAAATGGGCAAAGTTTTTTTTTTTTCACACGGACTCACCTCAAGCTTCTAGAATAGTCCCTGACATATAGGGAATAAACAATGTTGGTTGAATGCATGAATGCTGATTGTTAGTTACTTTTTTGTGTGTGGGCTGTGGTCTCTGCTATAACTCCAAACTTCATTTGCACAAGGTGAGAAACCTGTTTTTAAAGTCTGTTCTCCAAACATCATCCAAACTAACAGAATGTGTCCCTTCACAGCCCCACTCCTACCTCCTATTTATTTATTTTTTTTTGCCTCTGTCATCAAAATTAGGGATGATTATGACCATCTTCTTTAGTTATAGCAGCTAAATTTATTGGTGATGAGAAAATTGAGGCCAGTTTGCTCTGTAATGGAGCAAATCCTTGTGGTCTCTCACTTCTGGGTTCAGGTCCCTGAGGCCCAGCTTCCTGTACTTCTCCTTTGATATTATCCATTATTATCATATATTTATTTGGTTTGAAACCCAAAAGGTAAAAAGGATACACAGTGCAATTTCCCCCTGCTACTCCAATCCCTTCATCCAATAGCAATCAGTTTCTCAAATATCTTTCCAGGGGTATTTTATATGCTAAAAGCCACACACAAACATGTATACCTTTCCTTCTTTTAACAAAATAAGAGAAACTCCACATTGTTTTGCTCACTGCTTTTTCTCATGTTGGGGATCATTCCATTTCGGTACATAAAGAGTATCTTCATTCAGTTTGCTGTCTGAATAATAATCTAGAGACACATGGGAATTCCCAATTTGAGCTCTTGCAAACAATGCTGTGGTGACACACTGTACATACATCGTGCCTCGGGGAGAATGGATATAGCATACATTTCCCTAAGTGCAGTTGCTTCCTCAAAAGATAAAACTGAGAGACGTTGTCAATTTTTCTTCCATGGATGTTTCACCAATTTACATCATTCCTCACAACGTGTAGAACTGCATATTTCCCCACAAACTCACACAATGAATTCATTATTAAACTAATTGTGCTCTATCAACCTGATAAGTTAAAACTGATATTTCAGAGTAGGTTTGAGTTTTTCTTAGTAAGTCAGCTCAATTTTCTTTCATTATGCTTGGGAGCCATAATATTTCTTTTTCTGGAAACTGCCCAGTTATGCAATTTACGTGATACTTAATTAATTTCCCCTATATATTTGGTCCCAGCTTTGAGCTTCCCATTGAGTCCTATTGATCTGTCTGTATATTCATGGTCTAGTACCACACTATCTATATAACAGCTTCATAATATATTATAAATATATAATATCCAGTAGAGCTAGTCCCTGCAAATTACTCCTGGTTTTTAGAATTGTCTTGGCCATTTTAATATTATGCTTTTGTGCTCAACATCACTAATTATTAGAGAAATGCAATCAAAACTACAATGAGGTATCACCTCACACCAATCAGAATGACCATCATAAAAAAATCTACCAACAGTAAATGCTGGAGAGGGTGTGGAAGAACTGGAATCCTCTTACGCTGTTGGGAGGTATGTAAATTGGTACAGCCACTATGGAGAACAGTATGGAGGTTTCTCAAAAAAACTAAAAACAGAGCTACCATATGATCCAGCAATCCCACTCCTGGCATATATCTGGAGAAAAACATGGTTCGAAAGGATACATGCACCCCAGTGTCCATTGCAACACTGTTTACAATAGCCAAGACAAGGAAGCAACCTAAATGTCCATTGACAGATGAATGGATAGAGAGGATGTGATACCTATATACAATGGAATATTACTCAGCCATAAAAAAGAATGAAATAATGCCATTTGCAGCAATATGAGTGGATCTGGAGATTATCATACTAAGTAAAGTAAGTCAGACAGAAGAAGACAAATATCATATGATATTGCTTATATGCAGAATCTAAAAAAATGATACAAATGAACTTATTTACAAAACATAAACAGGCTCACAGACTTAGAGGACGAATTTATGGTTACCAGGGCAGGGGGAGGAGGGGGGAGGGATAGATTGGGAATTTGGGATTGACATGTACACACCGCTATATTTAAAATAGATAACCAACAAGGACCTACTGTAGAGCACAGGGGACTCTGCTCAATATTCTGTAATAACCTAAATAGGAAAAGAATTTGAAAAAGAAGAGATACATGTATAACTGAATCACTTTGCTGCACACCTGAAACTAATGTAACATTGTTAATCGACTATGCTCCAATATAAAATAAAAATTTAAAAAAGAACCATAGTCCTGAAGGATGGGCAGAGCATTGCTGTTGCCTATGGCCCACTGTTGGGTTGGAAAAAGTACCTTAAGAACTTGCCCCCCAACCCATGGCATTTGTCCCATTAAATAGAGGAGGAAAAGAAACCACATAGGGTGGATAGCAACACCAAGGCCCAAATGTCTCTCGGGGGTATTATGCTCACTGGACCGTGGTGTACATTCCCACCAGATTCTCGCGCCTGTGTGAAGAGAAGGCATGAGGGACTCAGTCAGGAGGATTCACTCAAGGAGAGCATTTTTCATGGCTTTTTGAACTGAGATCTGAAGACTACATGTACCCCTGTGGCATTTCCTTCTTAAGCATGTGATTCCCCCGAATAAAAATGATCTGGAGGCTAAGTTCTGGAACTGGGAAGTATCGTGTCCTTTATGAGTAGGAAGAAATTTCAGTGATGGTAGCAAATGTGGCAATAGCAGTGGAACAGGGTCACTGATACTTTGGGAACATCCCCTTCTTATTCCCCTCTGGATATTTTTTGTGTGTGTGTGTGTGTGTGTTTTTTTTTTTTTTTTTTTTTTTTGCGGTACGCGGGCCCCCCACTGCTGTGGCCTCTCCCGCTGCGGAGCACAGGCTCCGGACGCACAGGCTCAGCAGCCATGGCTCACGGGCCCAGCCGCTCCGCGGCATGTGGGATCCTCCCGGACCGGGGCACGAACCCACGTCCCCTGCAACGGCAGGCGGACTCTCAACCACTGCGCCACCAGGGAAGCCCCCCTCTGGATATTTTTTTCACAGCCCTCTCAGGCTGCTCAGACCCAGGGTCTACCTAGAGGGAATTTCCCATCTGGTGGCTATTTGTGGGAATCTGCTTAAGGAATCCAGGTTCCTGGAAGCTCCTCAAAGCTGAGGATGGGGGAAATCAACAAACTCTAATTAGTTTTGGGTGCCAGGAAAGATAAGCTTTATTTGTGCACACTGATAAGGCTTTGGGAAGTAGAGTTTTCTCCAGCGTTCAGGTCTTCTTGACCTAGGACCAGAGCTAAGGCCAGGAAGTGTGAGATTTTCAGGAAAAAGAGGAATCCATTATGTACACATCTAGGCAGCTTAATTCAGGAGGAGAGGGACGAATAAAACCGAGAGTGAGAAGTGATGTCAGCTCCAGACTGTTCTTTGGCTGTGGCTCTTTTGCTCCTCCAAGGTTGCAGATCAGCTGTAGCCCCAAAACTATGGCAGCAACTGGAACATCCAGAGGGTTCCACCTCACAGCAGTTGGAAGGCTGGGGCTGGCATAGGTAGACACTTGGAAACCGGTGGGACACCAGAGAGCAGCAGCTTCCAAAGCCAGAAATACAGCAGCTGGGGACACAGCAGGAAGGGGCAGGAGGCGGGCAGGGAGCCAGGGCCTGAAGAGCCTTTGGGGGGTGCTTGGGTGGATATTTGGGGAGGCACTTGGCAGGGAGCTGGTACTTCTGCTGGTTTTGTTGGCAGGACATCTTGGAAAATGTTCAGTTGCTCTATAAAGCAATGCAGATATTTCAAAAGTTCAGTGATTATAAATCTCATTTGTATCAGTATTTTTCCTACAGAGTCTGAAGTTCTGTAATTGATTTTGTGGTTCCAGGACCCATGTCTTTACAGCAGATTAGCCCTACTTTCCTGGCATAGGAGAAATCAGGCAGTTGGTAAGTTAGACTTTGGTAACACCTTCTCCTACCTGTCCTGGTTCTCCTACGACTCCTGACTTTAAAGGCAGTAACATAGGGCACTAGGCAGTTTCAAAAATCGTAAGTTTTTTTTATAACGTTATCTGGTTTATGCATTCTAGAAACCACATGTTTAGCCTCAGCCCATGGTCACTCCACCTGTTTTCATCATCTCCCTTCTTTTCATTCTTACATCATGGGCTCTACCTTCAGCCCTGTGTGGCTGTCTCTTGTCCTACCAAGTAGCCTCCCCCACCACTGGCCCAATCTCTGGTTACCATTTATCCCCCCTAGGATTGCTACTTCTGAGCCACACCAATGATCTTCATGAGCCTTATCTTCCTGCAATTACCAGGTAGTTCCCATTCTCTCCAACCTGTCCCATTCAGCTGATGTGTGGCAGTCCCAGCCACCCCCAAATTGCCATCAGATCAATGAGGACACTCACCTTGTTCTTCTACCCTTGGGCAAGTGATGATATGTCAAATGCAATGAGGAGATAGTGTGATCTGACGTCTTTTATACATATCTTGCACCTAACTCAAGGGAATAAATCATGTGAAAGCTGTTCTCAACCAGGTGGTTATGATGACAATTTCCCACATTCAAGTGGCTCCGTCACTTTGTCACACTGGGTCACTATTGGATGTTCATGAGTATCTTTCCAGAGCATCCCTCCCCTCCATAAGCCCTGGAATTATTTCCATAAAGATGAGAAGATCGTGATTTATAAGGGAGTTTATAATGGCGCAGCTTCAGGATTGAATTTAGGGTTTCTGGAGGAATCCAACACATGCTTGAGATAAAAATCTAAAGCCACAAATGTTGGGTCACCCGAACATATGAAGGAGTTTCTGAAAACTCGATCAACAGGTTTGGGACCAATAATCCAAGCACACTTGGGCCACAATCAAAGGCTCAGTGTATCTGATTCAGATCCCAAAGTGCCTAAAACATTGACCAACAATGTAGACTCATAGAAAAGCCCAGCTGGAAAGGATTTCAGGCCACTATTTACCCTCCACACATGGATGACGAAACTGAAAGCCAGAGCAGATGAAGGAGATGCTCTGAGTCCTGCAGAGTCTGAACTAGAAGCCAGGTCTCCTAACTCTCTGAGACCATGAATCCAGCCACCTCTTTCTTTGATCACAGTTCCTTGTTTCCAACTTCCTTCATTATATCCACTGGAACCTACTAGAGCCCTGCCCACCAGCAACCTTTCCTAGTTTGCTTTTCTTAGTTCATCATTTCAACCACTCTTTGGCCAATATAATAAACTTTCTTGCCCCTTCGGCTTGTTAATGCACTTGACGGACAAAACCCAAACCCTGGCTGAATCTGCCCTGCTATGCCTAGCTGCTATGAAAATTAAAAACAAAACAAAAACAGATCCTTTGGAAAGTTGGTGTTATCTTAAGATCATAATCATCCACCTGGTTGAGCCCAAAATACTGCTTGGCAATCCTGTATACTTCTCTGAATTTACTGCGCACACACATCACGCCTTTCCTCCTCTCTTGAACCTCTGAAACACTTGATGCTGCCTCTAGATAGATGATACTGCCCCTACTTCATGGGGTAAACAGCACCCGTCAAGTGTAAAATACTCCGCTTCCTACCACCAAGTCTACTCATGCCTGCAACCATCCTTTGTGACTTCCTGTGTTGGAGAAGGATCAGCTCCTTTTCTTTTCTAATGCCTGTCCCTATTCCTTTGCTCTGAATCCTTGTATCTCCTATGAAATGCTCCCACAGTTTACGGTATTTCTCATAACACCATGCTTGTATTTATTTTTCTATATCTGTCATCCTGGATAGAGTGAAATGTCAGTGTTTGCTGGTTCACTCTTTATCCTCAGCACCTACACAATGCCTGACATCTTGTAAGTGCTCAAAAAGTATTTGCTCAGTGAATTAATGAGCTGTGGTTGAGACAAAAGTCTCTCTCCTTTCACTCCTGGAGAGAGAGTACCTGGGAGGCCAGGTTAGCAGCAAGCAAATGGGTCGGGTGTGGGAGGCTGCTCCCAGGACAAAGTCATCAATAAAAACGAACCACAAGAACTTGACAATGGAAGTCAGGAATCTAGTCCTGGCTCTGTTACTCCCCCTGGGTTTCAGAGGAGACTGGACCAGATGGTCTCAGTACATCTTCAAGTGTGTATTTGCATTTATGAGCATCAGACCTCCAAGGATTAACATCCAAGTGCTACCTTTCCTGGTTTGCTGTTTTCCCTGAACTTATTTTATCTGAGGTTGGGAGCAGTGGTGAACTTGATGAAGAGGGGAGAGATGATGGCTGGTGTGTATGTGAGGATGTGAAACATTGCAAGGTAAGCCACATGATGAAGAAGCAACTCCATATAGTCTAGTTATTTCATCCCACTTATTAGAGGAAATTATTTAACTTGTCTGGTTGTGACAAAAGAGAGTATTGTGTATATATGTGACTCTTGCTTAATCGTGTCCCTCCTATCTAAGAGTGTGAGCTATTGAAGCCCAGATCTGTGGGATGGGCAAAATTATGCTCCTTCTTTGCATGGCCCCCACTAAAATATTACAAATAATTTTCAAAGATTGGAAAACATTGTTCTATTGTATTGATCCAAAATCATCAATGAATTACTGTTTAAATAATGAAAAATTATTTATCCCAACAGAAACTCCTTTCTTGGAGTAACTTTGAAATGACCATTTTAATGACATTAATTTTTCACTGAGTACCTGTTAGGTGCAGGATTTTGTGAATTCGAAGATTAAGATACTTCTTTGCCCTTAAGGAATGAATGATACAAGTGGGATGATATGAGAGAAAGGAAGGGAATTAAGATTTATTCTCAACCTCTCATCCATCAAACATGTTATTTTCATTATTCCAACACATTATTTCTTGAGTTCCTTGCTGTTAATCCCACGTTACAGATAAAACAAGACTGAGGCTCAAAAACAGAGTGCAAGTTAGTCAGGGGGTGAGAGGGAAACAGGCATTCTAGGTAGAGGGAAGCAGAACACATGCATAGGCACGGAGATGTGAAAGGGCTTGATCTTTTCTGGAAACAGAGTAGCCATACTATTGGATAAAAGCAAGAAGTGGGACACTAACTGGACAGAAAGGAAGGGAGGGTCCAGAGCATTAAGAGCTTTACTTGCTGGGTTGTGTACTTTAGCCTATAGATTAATAGCTTCCAAAATTATATCCTTTGGAACCCTGTTACCCAGGTTGTGCAAACATCACCTCTTCAGAGAGCCACACCTGCAGACAGTATGAGTTGCTCCGTTGCTCTGGGGGTGCTTCCAGCCCTCCCTCCCTGCCTCCACCCTTGCCTACGTGTCAGTTTCATGTCTTTGCATGCACAGAAGCTGGAAGAAGATGAGTCTTGGAATTGGGGCACTGGCCTTTGAACCATGGGTATGTTATTTAGTATTTTTGAGCCTCGTCTCTCTTTTTCTTTTTTAACCTGTAAAATAGAGTTAACCATAAGAATCTCATAGAGCTATTTAGTGTAATAATGCAAATAATGTTTGACAAGTAGTACATTGAAAATACATTTTAGTTTCCTTCCTTTCCCTCACCATTCTACTGATATGGGGGTTCCTAAAAACTTTGAGTCAGATTTTAAATGATCGTTTATCCTAAATTCTTGACAATTTGGGCTACCTGAGAGGGGGAGCCTGAGCAGACAGCAATCTGGACCTTCCATTTACCCCCTGTTGCAATAGAGTCATTGCACCTTTACCGGCTTTATGTATTAGAGGCAAACAATCAATTTCATCTGAAAACTAGATCATGCTGCCTAAAAACTTTTGACTAGAGACAACTGGGTCCTCCTTGACCTTTTAATCAAAGGAGGGACATGATGAGATTTTTATTTTAGAAAGATTACTTGGGTTAGGTGGCCTTAGGTGCCTTGATTTGGTTACTTAAGCTGAAGTCTATGGTGACAACCAGGCTACAAATCTGATGTGAGGATCAGAGCTGGACTCGGGGGAGCTCTTTGTTAATGAGCTTGTAGACAGAGGGACTGGTTGGAAGGTGATGGAGGGTCTTCTCTTCCTCGAGGGCTGTCTGGACCTCATATATTTCTTGACTCTATCCTCATCTGCCCAAGCACTTCCTCACCATCCTGCCTGCCTGAGGATTCAAGCGTGCTCTGGATTCCTGCTGTCTTGGGTGTGCCCTTAATGGAAGGGTGAGGTACCAATCAGGCCAGCATTGGTATGCATGAGATTCTTATCAAGCTAATTCCTAAGTGATGAAATAAAGGAAAATAAGGATCTTCTTTCTGACTTGAGTGGTCAGATCTTTGAACAGTCCTCCTATGGGACAGAATTCCAAATGGCAGGCAGACATGTGGGTCTGACTCTGGCAAACTGCACTGGGAGAGGATTCATGGTCCTCTCAATGGCAGTGGGATTCACACCTGCATTGCTGAAGGACTCATGCTGCTTGTGCTTTCCTTGGGGTAGAAGGAACAGTCATGACCCATGTTCAATGACCTGGCCCCGGGGGTCTGAGACCATCCCAATTAGTGGATGGAAGAAAGGGACAAGATCTGCTCAGCATAACACATCCCCATGACTTCTGTGACATGGTCACAAAAGCCAATCCCCCGCCCCTGTCTGTATAGTGTCGACTAGAGACGTAGGCCCACCATGTATAGGATGGTGGTTTGAATGAAGAAACCAACACCAGCATTGAGTGGGGTTCTGTAAGCTGTAGGTACAGTACAAACATCATTCTTTATTGCAGTCCCAAGTATTCCCTGGCTGCTGAGTCCTATTCCTGTGGTATTGGGGAACACACACCAGTGTCATCTGGTGCCAGTATTACGACCCCTCCTTTCTCTAAATTCTCCAACTGTAGAAAACTCCCTTAGAATGAAGTAGTAGGTCATCCCTGAGGCACAGGCCCAGTCCTGACACTGACCAGCTGTGGGTCATTTGCCTCTTTCAGGCCTCAGTGTCTTCACTTGTAAAGTGAGTGTGGTTATTTGTGTTGTTTTTATCTTGATCTCTGAGGTAATGATGAGACCTCTGTGCTTAGGGGCTGCTTGATCATATTAGGACCTGAGTGACTTTCTGATTGGTCATCTTTGACGGTTGTTGTGGTAACAAATGTAAGCATCCCTCTTTGAATCCTGGGCTCTACCCTGGCCCCTCAGTTGACCTCAGTGAGTAGAGCAATAACTAAGACCTCTTATTGCAGTTTGTATTTACAAATGTCACCAACAAATGATGCCTTTTAGTCCTAAGATCAGAAAGATGCAGAGAGATCACCTTGCCTATGCTTCTCCTCCAGGCAATGATCCCAAGAAGATATTTATAAATCTTCCAAGAAATGAGACACCACAACCTATAGCAACAGAGCTTTCCTGCTCTTGTATAACTTCATCCCTCTCTTCTGATGTTCACCAAGGTGAACAGAACAGATCTTTGGCTCCACCATCCTCCCATACTTAGTGACTGCTGTACACATAATATCTCTGGGTCATCACAACCACATGCTAAAGACTTCACCATCATTCTCTCCACTGTGTCAAAAAGAGAGAACCCAGTAGATTGTATCTTTCAGCTTGCAATTAACACATCTTAAGGAAAAGGCAGGGATGGTAATACTGCCCCTCACTGAAAAGCCAGCTTCCAGTTGGATCAGGAGTATTATCTTTACCTAGGAAGGACAGTTCTATGAAATGTAAGAGGATAGGGGGCAGGCATTAAGAAGCCTCAGGCAAGTTGCTCAGTTTGTGGCATCAGGACTTTCTGCTCTGTCAGTCTGTGAACCTGTAGTTCTAAGCCATTCATACTTTAGAGATAGTAGTCCCACAAGGGGAGTCCCTCACATTCCCCCACATTTGTCTTACATTTCACAGGTTTTACTTTCTCCTCTGAACAACACTGTGAGTTAGGCGTTACTGCCTATGGAAAACCTGAATATTGGAAAGTTTATGAGCAAGTGAAGATCACACAGTTCTAGGCTGAAGAATAATAGGGTTAACCCAGCAAGGAACTGCATGAAGCAAGGAAAGAATTCTTTTAGTCTTGATCTTGGTGCTGTTATAGATCAGAGACTCTACACCTTCTGTGCATCTGAGCTATCTGGGAAGCACTGTTAAAATGCAGATTCCTGGTTCCCAATTAAGACCTATTGAGTTATAATCTCTGAGGGGTGGGTCCTAAGTATTTACATTGTTTAAATATTCTCTGGGTGATTCTGCTAGTTTGAGAAATACCGTCCTAAAGTGTAATATGTATGTATGGTAGTACCATAGAATGAAAGTCAGCCCTAGAACCTTCGGGCAGCAGTGTTTCCTCAGCCTCTTAATCCCTTCCTCCAAGCTCCTCAAGGGATCTTCACAGGCAGTTAAAAGATGTAAGGAGCACTGTCAACTCACAAACTCATTCCGCCTTGGAGGGGTCTTAGCAAACACCTAGTCAGGTGCTTATATTCCCTCTCCCATATGCCTAATGCTTTCTGGCCTAAAATGAAATGCTTTTATTTGGAGAACTCATTACCTCACAAAGTAGGATATTTCCTTTCTGTAATTTTTGTTAGAAAATTTTATCTAATAAATGCATGAGATCAGATAATAAAGAAATAATGGCAATACCTCGAAAACCGTTCTTGACATAGAGTCAGTACTTATTTATTTGTTGAATGAGTGAATTAACTGGAAATAAAATGTGTTGTTTGGCTTGGTTATATGGTTTCATTTCACACATGAGAGTTGAAGGATCAGATAAGTCATTTCACAGAGTTAAAACAGAGGCAGAATTATGATGACACTTAAGGTCAATTGACTTCACCCAGTGTTTATGTTTGGCGTGGGCAGAGGGGGAGCACGATCCTCTTGGGAGCACAGCATAGGGGTTAAATGTCTAGTATCTGCACTCGGATCACCCAGCTTCAAATCCAGGTTCCATCACTTATTATTTGTACAACGTTAGGCTTGTCACTTGTCTTCTCTGTACTATGACTACTCATCTGTAAAATGGTGATAAAAATCACATCTACTTCATAGAGCTGTTGTGATGATTACATAAATAATATGCATACAGTCGTTAGAAGTCAGGTTGTACATAGTAGGTGCTCTATAAATACAGATTGTTGCTGTTTCTTTTTGTGTTGTTGTTGGTATTATTATGTTACTATTTGGCTAGTTCAGTGTCACTCAGTGCTGAGGGTCTATATTTTTATTTCTCTAAACATTTATAAATAACAATGAATATCATGAGAACATGTCAGTGACTGGGAAAAGCTGGTTTCACGACACTCTTCCCACCTCCCGCCCCCAACAGGTCCACCACCATCTCCTCCAAATATCCCCACGAGTCATGCATAGGTTGAGGCTGCAAGCTGTGACAATGGACATTGGGATGGATCAGGCAAAGATTCAGGGTTAATTGGAGTCATCTATTTGAAAAATGGCTCTCATATATCAGAGCTATTATATAAAGTTATAATGAGGAAAGTTCCCTAAAAATCATTTGCCTGTAGGGTCTGAGAGCAAACTTATTAACTAGGCACTAGAAAAATGAGTAGAGCTAGTGTTCGATCCAGGCAGGGACTGAGTTTGTATGGGGTTCAGAGTATGTCAATCCCTCTACTCCACTGGCAATCAAAGCAGGACAGAGAGAACCTGTCAGCGATAAGGGTAGAACTTCTGGGAATTCAATCAGAAGGAGAAGAATGGAGACATCACAGGTCCATGTCGAGAGGGCATACTGAAGCTCAAGGGAGGAGGAGGGATCCGTCAGAATTCAGGGACTTGAGAGAATTGACAGAGCATCTGTAGAGAGAGAGAGCAGTCTGGGACTTAGGTTCTGTTCTTGTTAGGTGTTAGAAGAAGCCTGAGCAGGTGGTTAACAGAGCAGTAAGATAGGTTTATTTAGACCCCTTTATCTTATTTGAACATCATTTCACACCAGAATGAAGAATGGAGGTACTTTTATTATCCATGTTTCACAGATGGGTGAGTTACATCCTTTGTGAACAAAGCTATGACTAGACCTGTGAGACCTTCTGTTTTCAGGCTTCCTTATACTCTCAGTTGACCCTCTCTGCCATGTTAATAAGCAGGAATTTGTTTTAATGTGACTTGCTTTTCTCAATGGGAGGTAAAACAATGTGGTTGTCCTCCATCTGTAATTTTGTTCTAATAATGTTTTTAAGTGTATCCCTGATCATTGCAAACAATTTCTTTTAGAATCCATTGTTAGGAAGGGCAAGCCTTCTCTTGAAGACTATATGTATATGATAATTTGTCTCTTTAGATTTTATCTACCAGAAAGTTCAGAACTAATCATTAGTCTGAGGTATAGTAACTATTTAGGTCACAAATTTAATACTTGTGTGCTTTGATCTACCTATAGGCTGTCCCCTACTGTTTTCTGATCTCCTACATGTAGTTTTATGACAGAGATGCTATGTCCTCTCCTACCCTGATTCATCGAGAGAATCCAAACTGGTCCTAATACGTGCCTGGGTATGGAATGAGGCTTTCTCATGCCTATAGTCCCACACAAGGTGTCTGTGATCTCATGCTTTATGCCCAAGCCATGTGATGAGCTTGCTCCTGGAAAGTGAGTCTGCTAAGGCGGGATGGCGGAAGGAGGAAGCTGAGCAGAGTCTATGTTTAGCAGATGATTTCTGGGGAGTGGAATCTAGGTCTGGGGCAGAGAATATGCAAAATGAACCTGGATCATCTTATAATACCATAAAACAAGGAAGTGCTTAAAAAAGAATCCAAATGGGGTTAAGCCAAAGGGACACTGGAGCTCGCTGAAAGAGCTCCCATGGAGTGACAGTCCATTTCAGTTTAGTCCCTTGGTCTTCAGGATGCCTGGTCTCTATCCTGACCCGTCTTTACCCAGCTTCAAGGACCCTGGCTCACCATTCTTTCCTCTTTAATCAATAGTCTATATAGCCTCCAGAGGCAAGAAAAAACGTTGCTTGCACAGCATGAAATTACTTCTGGGCTTTTATAACTTTGTTTTCAAAACAGAGTATACCATTCCTGCATACTGGGAATGAACAAATAAGTGAATGTGTGGCAAATGGTGGGAGCTGATTTCTCATTGTTGGAGTAGACGATTACAGACGAACAAAGAAGGAGGCTAGGATAAACCATGAGACACTGAATTAGAGTTGAAGTCATCAGTATGAATTCATTTTCAGCTGAATATAGATACTAATGGATAACTATTGAAAGAATTGCAGACCTGTGCCTATACACTGGTTAGTATGCACATGTATATTTCAAAGCTCCATCCACTGGGAAGGCCAAGAAACAATGACACCCCAGTAGCAGTGAACACAACCAACACCCAGATCTTGGTTTATAATGTAATTTCCTAATAAAACAAAGCAGGGCTCACAAGACAAATAGCTGAATCTAGGACTGGGGCAGAGAATATGCAAAATGAACCTGGATCATCTTATAATGCCATAAAACAAGGAAGTGCTTAACAAAGAATCCAAATGGGGTTAAGCCAAAGGGACACTGGAGCTCATTGAAAGAGCTCCCAAAGCTGGAATAATATGAACAACAAAATAAATAAATTGGCATTGGATTAGAACCCAAAGTATAAAATAAATAGATACCCAATATCTATGAGTTCCTACTGATATAAATAAATGATTGAATAAATTTAAATAAAGAGAAAGAGAGAGAGAGAAACAGAAACAGATAAAACTTCCTACAGAAAAATTCCAAATAATTTGTGTAGCTACTGCCCGCTCAAGGAGATGGAGCATAACTTCCTACCCCTTTGAATGGGCTTTGCATATAGTGACTTCCTTCCAGAGAGGAGTACAGAAATGAAAGGAAAAAGAGTAAACTTACAGTTTGGAAACCTGACAAACACTACCTCATCCAGGTGATCAAGGTCAGTATCAACAGAGATGTCATGTCGATAGTATGTACCGTTGATATGATGATATGATATGTAATATGTTATGATGAGAATGGCATTTTACCCCTGTGATCCTCCTCCCTCAAAGCCATAATCTCATTCTAATCATGAGAAAAACACCACACAAATCCCAACTGAGAGACGTTCTACGAAATGCCGGACCAGTACTCATCAAAATTGTCAAAGTCATCCAAAATAAGGAGAGTTTAAGAAACTGTCACAGTCAAGAGGAGCCTAAGGAGACAAGACAACAGAATGTAATATGGTGTCCTGGATGGGATCCAGGAACACAAAAGAGACACGAGTTAAAAATTAAAGAAATCTGAATAAAATATGGGTATGGACTTTAGTTAATAATAATGTATCAATATTTATTCTTTAATTGTAATTAATGAACCATACTAGTGTAAGATCTCAACAACAGGGGAAACTGTTACAGGGGACGTGGGAAATTCTCTGTACTATCTTTGCAACTTTCCTGTAAATCTAAAACTATGTTAAATAAAAAAGCCTATTAAAACATAGAGTACACCCCAAATGTAAATTACAACTAACATTTGTGTCAAAATGTGTTACCTACAATATCATATATAATCCCCTCCACAGTCCCATGAAACAGATACTCTTATTTTACTTTATTTCTAAATGAGGAAACTGAGCCATAGAAAAGCACAGAAACTTGAGTAAAATCACAGAATTATCAGAGATTTGACATGGGTTCCACCTGACAGGGGTCTGAACTTAACACTCACTCTGTTAAGGACAGTTTGGCCTAGGACTCATACAGGGATGTAAAACTAGGATGTGATTTGATTGATTTTTAGAAAAAGTAATATATATAAATGAAAATTAAAAATCAAGTGATTCAATAGGTTGTAATATGAAAAAATGTGTCACTGTAAATAACCTGCTTATACCTTTATTTCTTTGCCTCCTTTCAGACCTATTTACTTCCCCCAATGAAACACAGTGAATGAAGTCCATGTTCATTGTCCCTTCCCTTCCTCCTCCTTATTTAGACATGGTTTTATTTTTCATACTACTATTGGCTACCTCTATAACTTTAAATACTATAACTAAAATTCTATTTCTTCACCTGCCAAGTTTAGGCAGTATTTCTTGCCTTCCACTAAATGAGTGGAAATTAGCACCACATACTTTCTTTCACCTCAGGATGATTTTGTTTTAATATTTTATTTGTGACAACTTTACAGAGATCAATAAAAACAATGACTTTTTATTACTATTTGTGCTATGTCATGAAGTGTATAGGATCTAGTAATATAAAATATGGTCTGCAGACGTCGTAAACTAAGAGCTGCTGAAAGCACATTAGACCTAGGGAGTGGGCCAGGCCAGCCTCACTAGAGGTTGATCACAGAGCCAGGCAAACGAGAGGCATGTCTGTCCTGACTGGAGACCCAGGGAGAGCTGGGCACTCTGAGGCAGGGGCTGTCCTGGCATTAGATCACTGGGCTCAAACTCAGTTCCCCTGCAAGAACTCCCTTGTTGTAAGGCTGGAATCCAGACTGGAAGAGGGTACACAATGCTGTGAAACCTTCACTCAGGGACCTTTCAAAGTCCTTGGGGAGCTCTTTAAAATATCTAGCAACTTGCTTTCTTTCTTTTTTTTTTTTATTTACATGTTCTTTATTTAGTTCATACAATACTGCATTTAACATTTTTTTTAAATTAGATAAAAGGGCATATTAAATGTCAATCCTCTGTCAACATAAAATTTTTCTAAGTAGAAAATATTTAAAATGTGTAAATATTTAATATTCATTAAGAGTGTAAAGTTAGATACATTCTAAAGAAAAATGATGGTACCACTCACCTATTTTTGCTGGCCCAAGATTTCGTATATAGCACATTTTGCACAAAATGTGAAGTCTTTGTTTTTCATTATTTGTTACTATAAAACAAATGTATACTGTGTGTACGATATTAAAATAAAGCCATACTAATGCAACACAAAAAAGACATTTATAATATTGACATTTCTGATGTACAGACATATTTAGAAAATGTGAAGATGCCAAATGAAGACCTTTATGAAGAAAACCAATGATCAAATTACTAGTTTATTTTCAATGTAATTTTGAAGTCAATTTGATACAGACTGAACAGTGTGTCAATGCAATACTATGTAAGTTGAACAATTAGTGGAGGGAATTAACTAGTACTCTTGTCAAAGAAAATTTGTTTCTGTCAAAACTTAATTTTTTTTGTTTTGACTTGGTGAATGTCTGTTTTCAATAAACAGCAGAAATTAAAAATAGAAAAAAATATTCTTTCACATTAAACTTTGCACAATCAACCAAACGTTTATATTTTGCTTTTTTCTTAAGGAAAAATAAGATTTCATTTCCAGAAATCTCTCACATGGACATAACTGAATATCTAAAATCAAAAATATTTAAAAACCTATCAACTAAATATGGAAGCTTAAGCAATGGTATATCAAAATTCCTAAGACATTGCTTTATACAATATAAAGCATCCTTTTTCCTTCAAAGGGAGAAAGCATCTAAACTTTTTTTAAAAGGATGAATTTCATGACAGTAAAATAGATAGATACTTGTCAAGTTTCTCAGAAAGTATTTCTTCTCACAAGAGGCATTCTTTTTCTGTAGCTAGGGTAATTTTTTTTAACATAGTACTCACTCTTGCTCTTGAAAAAAGACATCCTTTTCCCAAAAATGATTTTCTTAAATGGAGGCATTGTAATTGCTACCAAGATGCAATTTTCCTGGAGGGTCTGAAAAAAAATAAAATGAAATAACTTTATAATCTTTGGCAATTCTAGAATTCCAACAATTTCATTCCTAGGCATATATCCAGAGAAAACTCTAATTCAAACAGATACATGCACCCCAATGTTCGTAGCAGCACTATTTACAATAGCTAAAACATGGAAGCAACCTAAATGTCCACTGACAGATGAGTTGATAAAAAAGATGTAGTATATATATGCAATGAAATATTGCTCAGCCATAAAAAATGAATGAAATAATGTAATTTGCAGCACATGGATGGAGCTGGAGATCATTATACTAAGTGAAGTAAGTCAGAGGAGAAAGACAAATACCATATGATATCACTTATATGTGGAATCTAAAATATGATACAAATGAACTTATTCACAAAACAGAAACAGACTCACAGACATAGCAAACAAACTTATGTTTACCAAAGGGGAAAGGGGGTGGGGAAGGGATAAATTAGGAGTTTAGGATTAGCAGATACAAACTACTATATGTAAAACAAACAAGGTCTTACTGTATAGCCAAGGGAACTATATTCAATATCCTGTAATAAGCCATAATTTAAAAGAATATGAAAAAGGATATAATATATATGTATATAACTGAATCACTCTGCTGTAGACCTGAAACTAACACAACATTGTAAACCAACTATACTTCAATAAAAAATTTTTAAAAGTAGAATTCCAATTCTAAATTATTTTATACATACATATATATATATATATATATATATATATATATATATATTTACTGTTGTTTAAACAGCAAAATAGTGGAAACAATTTTAGTGCCAGATATCAGAGAACTAGTTACATAAATTTATGGCGTATTCATCCAATAGAGTATAATAATGTTGATCAATATTTTTTTGCATGGAAGAGCATTGACAATTACATTGTTAAGTAAAACAGCAGGTTATACAATATTCTGAAATGATCTTAGTTTGTGATTGTTTTAAAATTTGGAAATAGATCCATGAAATTATTAGCAGTAGTTATTTTTAGGTGATAAGATTTTTGGTTGGTCTTGATCATCTTCCTTATGCTTATCTACATTAACATATCTTGCATACACACAAGTACGTATCATTTGTTTAATGAGAAAAAATTATACGTTTAAAATTATAATTATATATAATTATACTATATCTATATGACTAGGTATAAATATTTCACAACAGAGGCAAAATCAAGTCCTAGCAATAGGGGGGATGGCTAAGCTATGGAAATAAGCATCCTGTGTATTGGAAATGATAGACAGGCTGATACTCTGCTCTGAGCCTGGGTAATACAGTCTACTGGGTTGGGTACTTGGTTAAAAAAAATACTTCAGTGTCCCCCAGAAAATAAGAATCAGCTAAAATTTTCACACGAAACTTATACTGATAGGCAACATAGTTGAACCTCAAGCCTCTCCAGGCCTCTATACTTTCTTTACCTCAGGTCCCCCCAGTCCCAGACTGATAGACTCTGAGCTTGGGTATAATCTTTTGGTAGCTGGAGTTTTAAACCTTAAGTTCAGCAAATTCAGTTGGTTTGAGTTTTCATAAGGAATTGGAGTTATGAACTGTCCCACATTATCATCCTACACCTGGCAATACAGCCAAATTGAAATCCATGTCATTGGCAAGTACCCCATTTGCTTTGCATTCCATTGTGCTGTATCTTCCACCTGGAAGATCCTCCCTACTCATCCCAGCCCCAGTACCAAAGTCTGCTTATCCTTAAAGGCCCTGTTTAAATGCTTCCAACCCTACCCCGGGGAGCCTATTCTTCTCTCCCACAAGTGGTGTGCTCTCTCTGTTTTGAATTTCTCCTTCCAAAGCCCAGGAAGCCACCTTTGACCTACACCATCAGGATGAGTCTCTCCCTGCTGTCCTTGACCTTTCTTACTTTTTTTTCCCCCTTTAAGTTCTTTTAGATGCAAAGTAAGAAAAAAATAAGTATGTCAATCAGCTTAAAATTATATTTATTAGTCTACATATTTCAGTCTGGAGTGTACATTGCTTCTCCCACTAGACTGTAAGCTTTTCTAGAGCAGAAACAAATCTCCAACTTACATCTGTGAACACAGAGCCTGGTACACAGTAGGTTTTCAGTATATGTTTATTACATTGATGCCTTCAGTGCTAGGATTGGGGGATGACACAGGTCAATGGATGTGAGGATGCTGAGAACTCAGACGTAAGTCTCAAACCACCTGTCTCTTTAAAACATCCTCAGCTCTCTTAGGAGGAAAGAAGGAGGGGCAGCCTCCACCTGCAAAAGTCTCAGCACACCTGAGCAGAAACCTCAAGTGTTCACAGCAGCCGCACCTCCAAAGCAGTTGTGTTGGTGCTGAGCTGAAGGGGTGGGTGGAGGACAGATGTGGAAGTACAGCTTAGCAGAGTTCTGGCCTCCTAAGTGCAGGGGCGCCAGGAGGTGTTTCCCAGCCCAAATGAGAGGGAGGGGGCTAAGCTTCCAGCGAATGAGTGCCGGAGACCCGGGTGGGGCAAGAGCAGCTGTCCTCGTGTCCCCTTTTCTGGGCCAGTCACCTTAATACTCCATAACACTTCTCCTCTTTGATGTGGTAGGTTGTGCCACCCCTGAGGCCGTGGGGCTTCCGGCGAGCCCTCCAAGAGCCAACCAGGCTCTGATCTCAGGTCCTTTGGGAAACAGAACTACAGCCTCCTGTACAGGGAGTGCAAGGAACGGAGCAGGAGAACAGGGAAGGATTTGGGCCTTGGGGAGGGGGGCTTCTGAGAGCACTTGGAGTCTCCTGAGATTGCTGCTTCTGCTGTGACATTGCCTGGCTAGCCCGTGGAAGCTGGAAGGAAAAAGAACATTTGGTTAGATCAGGGACCCAGGTGCCTTGAGTGTTTGTTTCTCTTCTCCATGAGCTGGAGCTGTCATGGGAACCTAGCATTTACAACCTGTTAAAATCCACCCCAGGAGGGGAAAATGGATTTGAAAGGGGAGCAAATCGTGGTGGGAACTCCCAGGGGTCTCACTCATCAATAACCATAATAACTTATTTTTTTCTTAAATAAGAAAAACAAAAACTGCAACCTAGTTGAGCTGATAGTCCACTTTTCCCAGGCCAATGTCCACCATAGTCAAGTGTAAAGGAGGTCCGAGTCTCTACCCTTTCTTCACTTGTTCTTATTTTGCCCTGAATTTCCTAAGCCTGCATATACCTTCTCTACTTCTCTGGCCCTCTAGCTTCTGTGGCTTTCTCCCATGTTAGATCATTTGGGGTCTTTCAAAGGGATTCATTTCCCTTCCCTTCTCCCTGCCCCAGACCTCTCCTACCTGGAGTATCTACTCCCTAGGAGAAAAAAAAAGAGGAGGAAATGGGGCTGCCTTAGCAGCCTCTGAGTAAGAGATATCCACACGTATACCCACCCAGATGTAGCCTCACCCTAGAGGAAGACATGTGGACAACTTATCCCGGAGTCTGGAGGTCTGTGGGGCTGGGAAGGAAGAAGCCTTTTATGCCTACTCAATTAAAGCCTCCAGGCTACATGTTACTTGAGGGCAGCCATGGAGCAGATTATCCGGATGTTTCACAATTCCCAGGGCTGGATTCCTCAGCTACACGCAGCTGGATGTGGGTCAAAGGGATACCCATGTGAGTGAGTGACCAAAAGGTTGGGGCCTTCAGATTGGCCTGAGTGAAGGTGGGTACACTGACCAAGCCTAGATTACATCCCTAGGGGGCTAAATGGGGATATGACAGTTCTATCCAGGACTGGAGGGGGAGGATCAAAGTCAATACTATGCAAGTCTGAGGAGGACCCTTCTTGTCCACCCCCCACCCAACACCCATGACTTTCATCATCCAGCTCAATGCCATCTCCTTCATGGAGACTTGCCTGGTCTCCCAGCCACATCCAAGTCCTCCGTCCTCTGGAGGATGAACTTTGTAGATGCCTTGTTGCAATAAAAATGGAAGTGAGGTTTCTTTTCCCCCCTCTCCTGAGAACAAGGGAAATAAAGGGAACAGTGAACAGGCTAGAGAAGAAACATAACCTGGCCTGAAAAAGTTAATCACTCCTTGTTTTATTTTCAGTGTTACTAATCTGTAGTGTCTGTAACTACATTTGTACTTCACAAAGCTTAACCTACCACTCCCTGACACTATGTAAATTACATCCTGTGCCTACCACTCCCTAACTTTATGTAAATTACATCGTGGTCCTGGTGTTTACATTCCCTGGTCTCTCTCTCTTTTTTTTTTTTTAACATCTTTATTGGGGTATAATTGCTTTACAATGGTGTGTTAGTTTCTGCTTTATAACAAAGTGAATCAGTTATACATAAACATATGTTCCCATATCTCTTCCCTCTTGCGTCTCCCTCCCTCCCACCCTCCCTAACCCACCCCTCCAGGCGGTCACAAAGCACCTGGTCTCTCTTGTAACAATCACCCACTGTAGCTTTTGCATTTCAGAAAGAAGGTCACAGGCCGATAAACCAGAGACAAATGGACCCAATTACCAGGCTGCCTGATGCCAACTATGACTGTTTTGAAATAACGCAAGGACAAAAAGAATGCAAGACCTTCACTACTTTGATCCTTATCATATACCCTGGACTGCAAGCCCCGCATATAAAATCTTCTCTAATTCCCTGAATGGTGGGGGGGGGGGGGGCACAGTTCTTGAGGCACTAGCCTGCTGTGTCTTCCCTTATGCCTGGCAGAGGAATAAAGCCATCTCTCTTATCCTCCAAAATCTCTGTCGCTTTATTTCTGTACGGCATCAGTGCACAGAGAGCCAAGATTCTTTTTGGCAACAGCCTCTCACAGCCTTTAAAGCTGCTCAAGGTCAAGGTGACCTAAATTCCTGTCCTATCTCCTCTATTAAACAGTTCCTTGATGACAGGGACTTCATCACTTCTGCATTCCTAGAGCCTGATACTGTCCCTTTGCCATTTGCAACAACATGGATGGACATAAGTCAGAAAGAGAAAGACAAATACTCTTATGTTATCATTTATATATGGAATCTAAAAAATAAAACAGATGAGTAAATATAACAAAACAGAAACAGACTCACAGATATAGAGAACAAACTAGTGGTTACCAGTGGGGAGCGGGGAGGGGAGAGGGGCAAGATAGGGGTATGGGATTAAGAGGTACAAATTACTATGTATAAAATAAGCTACAAAGACATGCCATATAGCACAGGGAATATAGCCAATTTTTACAATAACTTTAAACGGAGTATAATCTATAAAAATTTTGAGTCACTATGTTGTACACCTGAAACTAACATAATATTGTAAATCAACTATACCTCAATTAAAAAAAGAGATGGATTTATGCATAATGACTGGAAAAAAAAGAAAAAAGAAGATGCAGGGGGAAGCTTCGGAGCCACGGAGGAGAGCACAGCAACAGGGGTGCGGAGGGCAAAGCGGAGAGATTTCCTCACAGAGGATCGGTGCCGACCAGCACTCACCAGCCCGAGGGGCTTGTCTGCTCACCGGCCGGGGAGGGCGGGGCTGGGAGCTGAGGCTCGGGCTTCGGTCGGATTGCAGGGAGAGGACCGGGGATGGCGGCATGAACACAGCCTGCAGGAGGTTAGTGCAGCACGGCTAGCCGGGAGGGAATCCGGGGAAAAGTCTGGACCTGCCGAAGAGACTTTTTCTTCCCGCTTTGTTTCCTGGTGCGCGAGGAGAGGGGATTAAAAGCGCCGCTTAAAGGAGCTCCAGAGACGCGGGCGAGCCGCGGCTATCAGCGCGGACCCCAGGGACGGGGATGAGACGCTAAGGCCGCTGCTGCCGCCACCAAGAAGCCTATGTGCGAGCACAGGTCACTACCCACACCTCCCTTCCGGGGAGCCTGTGCAGCCCGCCACCGCCAGGGTCCCGTGATCCAGGGACAACTTCCCCGGGAGAACACACGGCGCGCCTCAGGCCGGTGCAACGTCAAGCCGGCTTCTGCCTCCGCAGGCTCGCCCCGCATCCGTACCCCTCCCTCCTCCCGGCCTGAGTGAGCCAGAGCCCCCGAATCAGCTGCTCCTTTAACCCCGTCCTGTCTGAGAGGGAACAGACGCCCTCAGGCGACCTACACTAAGAGGCGGGGCCAAATCCAAAACTGAGCCCCGGGAGCTCTGCGAACAAAGAAGAGAAAGGGAAATTTCTCCCAGCAGCCTCCGAAGCAGCGGATTAAATCTCCACAATCAACTTGATGTACCCTGCATCTGTGGAACACCTGAGTGACATTTTCCATTGACTGAAAATCGTGAAATAATGTAAAATCAAGAATGATCAGCCAGACCTGAGCCAGAATGTTCCTTAAAATAAAACTAAAAAAACAATAAGACATCATAGAATTCCACTTCTAGGCATATACCCAAAGAATTGAAAGCAGGGACTCAGATACTTGTACACCCTAGTTCATAGCAGCACTTTGCACAATAGCAAAAAGGTGGAATCAACCCCAGTGTCCATCAACATAAAAATGGATAAACAAAATGTAGTATACAAGTACAATGGAATATAATTTGACCTTAAAAAGGAATGAAATTCTGACACTTGCTACAACATGGATGAACCTTTAAAACATTATACTAAGTTAAATAATCCAAACACAAAAGGACAAATATTGTATGATTCCACTTATATGAGGTACGTAGAGCAGTCCAATTCAGAGACAGAAGGTAGAATAGAGGTTACCAGGGGCTACGAGCAGAAGGAATAGGGAGTTATTGCCTAAAGGATACCGAATTTCTGTTAAGGATGATGAAGAAGTCTGGAAATGAATAGTGGAGACGGTTGCAAAACATTGTGAACGTACTTAATGCCACTGAATGGTGCATCTAAAAATGGTTAAAATAGTAAATTCTATGTTATGTACATTTTACCACAATAAAAATAATAATAGTAAAGACATAACAATGCCTGACCTAGAGCCAAACTGGCACAGTAAGTACCATGTTATAGTTCATAGAATTAAAAGGTCCTTAAAACCCTTGGGAAGTGGCAAACTAGAAATCAGCTTCCCCTCCAGCAGGCATGGATCCAGTTCCTTAGACTTCAGGAAAAATAAGTTACCAAAAATGGTCCACAAGATGGAGCCGATGTCTGACTCGCTTTGAAATATACAGCCCAGCTCGCCTGGCTGAGATAGGATTGTTTGAGGATGTGGATGCAAGTGTGGGACTCACACTATAGCAGGCTCTGGATTCACAGCATGGATAGACTATTTGTTATCCCAAATCAAAAAATTCTTAGGCCGTACTCAGCCAGGAAGCACAAAGAATGCGGAGTCATGGTTCGGGTAACACACACACACACATAAACACACACACACACTGCACAACACACACATATATACAGATACTCTGATGTGTTCCGGGATGGAAAAACTTGGCCTCAAGTTAAGATTTGTTTCCAGCTGTTTGAGAGCCCTGGTGTTTAATAGACACCAATGCAGGTTTGTTAAACTCAGGGAAGACCTCAGTCTGGGCAAAACCTCAGGTTTGCTGTGGTAGACGTGATGGAGACCTGTGGCCCTGTGAAGCCATGAGGTCTTGCTAGTATGACACCAACTGTCCTTCCTCCACTGGGCCCTCGCCATACCAGGCTGCTCAGTGCTTTCTCCTCCTTCAGCATCTTGGAGCCCAACCCTGCTGATGCAGGGTGCAGTGACCTGACTTGGGGTGAAAAGAGGAAGAGGAAGAGGAAGATAGATTCTCCCCACCTCAGGGGAAGTCTGTGGCCCTGAGCAGAGAAGTCAGTGCCCATCAGAAAAAGGCTGGGGTTACACCCTCCCTCCCACCTCCCCCTGCCACCCTGTGATTTGACAGTGAAAGAACATCACCAACCCCATGCAGGTAACAGTACACCCTGCATTCATTCCTCTTTCAGCCTGAGCACCGCTGACGAAGGCACTCCCAAACGCTCACTACAGGAAAGGGCCTGTGTCTGTGCAAAAGACTTTGTCCCAGGGGTAGAAAGGAGCTGGTTCCACACAGAGGTAGGGAGTAAGACCTTCTCCCCCTTGCTGTGCAGACTTTGACACTTGGGGTAACTGCTCACAGAGGCTTGTGCGGGGTTACAGCACTTGAAACATTGCATTTTACTTGGTTGGTTCCACATTTGCCCATCATGACCATGAGATCCTAGAATTGGGCTCTCTTGGTATTGCCAATGTTTTGCAAGTGTTTGGTTCATATTCATGCACTGAGCAAGTCAGTGAGGAATAGTAGGTCTGAGGAAATTTAAGAGGCAGAGTCAGGACTTCCCAAGGAATCTCTTAACCCTTGTCCAAGAAGATGCTGGAGCCTGGGTGTGAGGAGGATGTCATGGCTGTGTCTCACACAGCAAGTCACCAGGCCCATAAAAAATAAAAGTTCAATAAAAGGGACTCCCCCAATTTCTGTTGTCCCTGTACATGATTCTGACCTCTCTCCCTACAACTTTGACCTTATTACGCTCTAAGAGCCTTTGTTCCCCTCCTGACCTCAGGTTCTATTACAAGGAATCCTCATTTAGTTTGTCACTGAAGGACTTCTTTAATTTCCTCACTGCTTCCTAGTTCCTGGGTCTTTTCATTGGGTACCAAGGCAGAGGGAGAGGGTGCAGGACAGAACGGAGGCCAGGCAGTGGGATGGAGGAGAGCAGAGAGGTGTCTGGCACACAGCTCAGTGACTGAGCCGTTTGGGACAGAAATGGCAACCGGAGGTTGAGAGGTTAGGGAAAGGGAGCAATCAAAGGCGACCCTCAGGCCTCGGGTTTGGGCCCGAGTGGACTGTGGTGTTATTTCATCCCTGAGCTGAAGGATACAGGATGAGATGTTTATTCAGGGTGACACTAACAATTGCAACCTTAGACCTGTTAACCTTAAAGTTTATGAGGTTTTCAAATGTATAGAATGTTACAGTCACTGTAGAGGTAAGGAAACTTTCTAGGAACGTTAGGGTCAAATATACCCAGATTTTATTCCCAATTCTGCTGTTGTTTAAGTGTGACCCTGGACAAGTTGTTTAACTTCTCTGAGCTTCTATTTCTTTATCTCTAAGTGGAAGATACTTTTAGCACCTCCCTCACAGTGAGTGAGGGCTGTGAAAAAAAATGAGATAAACGTGTCAAAAAGCACAGTGTCTAACACATAGAAAGTGTTTAGTACATGGTAGTTATCATTATCATCATCATCATCATCATTATTCTTGTTGTTGTTGATAAATCATCAGCAATTGGTCAGTAAATGGAATTCAGTTCTCATCTTCTCCCACCACGCCAGCTCTTCCTCCCGATTTCCAAAGTTCTGTTATTGACACCAAGTCTCAGTTACCAGTCCTGGAAATCCCAAAGATTTTGGGGGTTCCCTGTCCCTCGCATCCAGCCAACCCCCAAGCCCTAGGGAACCAGAGAGTCAGCCTCTAGGAGGGTTCACACATCTGCTACCTCCTCCTCAACACCAGGGCCAGTAGCCTCGCTCAGGTCCTTCTCGTGTTTTGCCAGGCAATGGCCATAACCCATCTCTCTCCCTCTTCTCTGCTTTCCCGTTGGCCTAAAGGCAGATAAGACTTCCAGTAGCTCAGGTCAGATCTCTCATCAAAACCTCCAATGAGATTCCATAAAATGAAAACAGGCTCATCACATTCCAAGAAGAGAAAGGGGGCCAGTGTGGAGAGCATAGAGAGGAATGGGAAGGGCAGGACAGGAGAGCAGAGTTGACAAGGCACTGATCACAGAGGACCTGGAGGCCAAGGTCAGGAGCTTGGGTTTTATTCCAAATACTATGGAGTATTTTAAAGAAGTCTAACCTCATCTATGCTTTTCTTTATTGTTTAATAATTGGCTTCCATGGGAAGGGGTGGGGACAAGAATGGAAGCATGAGGGCATTAGAAGGCTACTCCAGTACAACTTAAAGGAGATGCTTATGACCGAATGGGGCAGTGGAAAGTGGAGATGGAGAGACACAAGCAAATTCAGGAACTATTTAGGAAGTGGACTGGACAGGACTTGTGGGTGGATTGGGTTTGGAGGGGAGGGCATCTAGGGGGCGAGAACAGTGAAGGCTGGATCCTCTCCTTCCTCTGAATTCTAAATGGCAAGTGCTCTGGAGGGCTGGCAGTCTTCCTACTGGAGGTCCTCACTTTTGCAGCAACTACCCCAAAGGTGATTCAAAGCCAAGTTCTGTCCTGACTACATTTTCTATTGTCTGGGAAGTTGTGGGGTGGTAGGGAGAGAGAAACAAGTCACTCTGCCTGTGTAAGAGCAGCCTGTGTCAGTCCCGGGGAGGAAATCAGCTTGAACCCTCCAAAGGATGTTTACCTCCTATACAATAAGGCCAAGGTCCTCAGTGCTCCATCCAAGACTCAGCCCTTCTGGCCTTACCTAACCCTTTAGCCCCATTTCTGGCCGCTCCCTCACCTGTGCTCAGGCTACCTAGGAATATCTGTGCTTCTTAGAAGCCATCCCACTGTTTGAGCCTGGCTTGTGCTACACAGTGCTTAGTCTGGAGTGCCCCTTGGCCTGGGAAATTCTGCCCGTCCTGCTGGACCCAACCCAGAATTCAATGCCTTCATGAACTCATTCTTTTCTGACCCTCTACATATCCCCAGTCCCCTGTCCAGTCAGAATCAGGAGTCCCATTATAGCACCTGTGATTGTTTGAGCATCAATCTGTCTCCTCTGCTAGACAGTGAGCCCTAAGACCTCCGTTCACCTCCCCCAACTTATATTTCTGTAATGCCCATCCCAGCCCTGCCCACCTCTTACACCAGCTTGCACTTAGGACGCTAAGCTGCTTGTTCTAACAGGACCAGAGCAGCATGGACCGGGTTGGGGTCCAGCAGCAGGCTGGCTGGAGCCCTGAGTGTTGATTGCTAGGCATCTATGCTTTGAGATGCCAGAAATCTCTGTGCCAGATATGCTCCCAGAGTCACCCAAAAGGACTCACATCGGCCCCAAAGCACAGGGTGAGGTCTGTTCAGAGGCACAGAGTACCAGGAAAAGGCAGACTGGGTCAAAGACAGTAATCACGACAGTGGCTAAAAACAAGGAAAGGGAATTAGCCATAAGGGCAGCTCCACCCACATGAGCTGGCTGCAAGGTTGCAGGCGGAGGGCTGCAAGAGTGACCAGAGCCACCTAGCAGCTACCTGCGGTGAGTGTTCCTCAGCCCTCCCCAGAGACATCTTCCAAATCGGTGGGGAGCTGCCCCAGCTGACCACACAATTTGCAGCCCCAGGGGGCAAAAGTTATCCTAGCAAAGTTTAAAAAAGGAAACAACAAACAGAGTAAAATTGTTTAGGGTGTTTATTCAACCGCATTAATATTATTACATATTATTAGAGCTATGTAATTACCAAATAGCACAAATGCAGAAAGTCCTATCATATTAAGGAATAAAAATTATTCCCAATTTTGAAAAATTGAGAAAGGACAAAGGCAATTCATGAGAGAACTGTAAATGGCCAATAAATATGAAAATATGTTCAATCTCCTCAATAAACAAACAAAAACTGTTCTACCTGTCTTTCTGTAATCACCAGATCCTGGGCACTTGAGGTTGTGAGGAATGGGCATACACATGGCGGTGATACGGCCAATTTAACCGTGTCTCCAAAACTTGAATTTAACAGAATAGTAACTATTTCTAGAAAAATGCCCGCATTTAAATCAACAGAATTTGATTGTGTGTGTCATTCTTTAGAGGAGCAATAAAGTAGAAATTGCTTCAATGTCCAGCGATAGAGGAAAGTTAACAAAAATATTGTGCATCCATGAAATGAACGAACTATTGCTCCACCATGTGAACCACTTTTAAAGATGGACACATTCTCATAATGCAATGTGAAAAAGCAGAATATATGGTATGCAGGTGTTGTCAAATTTGTATTCACATGTTTCTGTGAATTTTTCACATTTCCAACGTTTTCTAAAGTTTAGCAAATGTGCCTTGCTTTGATTATAATAAAATCGGTTTATTTTTAAAAGAGAATAATTAGGCAGCGTGAAATTCTTAATAATTAAGGGTCCTGATGCTGATGGGCCCAGGGGAAGAAAGGGCTACGGCATCAGAGCTGGAAAAGTCATCCCCCTCGTTTTATCAATGAAGAAACAAGATATCACTGCTCCTCCCTGGTCACCCCGAGTCGGTGACCGCCTCCCGTGACCACTGCTGCGTGGGGAAAGCTCCTTAACCAGAAGGAAAGAGAAAGGGGACTGTCCCCAGGTGAACAGCCTCCCCTAGGTGCTGCCATGAGCCCTGGGAGGAGGACCCGAGTCTGGCAACTCGCCCCACACCCTTGACAGCTGCCCAGATTGACCTACTCCGCTGCAGCAAATTAAGGCTGTGGCGCTGGCCCTAACCTCAAAGTTGACTTTTCCCGCCCCACTTGCGGTGCTGCTTCTCACTGCTCTCTACTGACATTTTATCACTTTTGTCGTTGTTTACAAAATAAGTAACTTAATTCCATTGTATGCATGTGAACTACCTTTGACATCGAAACACTCTGCCATTGAAACTTTATTTCAAATAAACAAACAAAAGCTCAAAGTTATGGGGATGCTTCCTTGGATCTTGTCTAGGCAGAGAAGGGATGCTGGGAGAGCCACCTCATTTTTTTTTTGGCTCTATTCTGAGCCTCCATCAGGCCCCTTTCTACAAAAACCTGTCTGTCGATGCCTTGGGAAGCAGAACAAAGCAGGGGAGAAGCTTCCGTGGGCTTTGAACGTTCACCTTAGAAGACTGTTGCTGGCATCTCCCGCCCCGCGCTACCTCTGCTCCTCTGGCTTCCCCAGGTCTCCAGGGCTGCGGGGTGGGGGCAGGGGAGAGCCCTTTGGCGATCAACAATACAGTAGGATTTTCACTCTGTCATACTTGCACTCACCCCCTTAGGGAAGTTATAGTCCCTATTGTCTTTCTAGTTGTCAATATAACTTAAAATTAAATTGAATTAGAAAGATAAAGTAATAATAAATCTACAGTCATTTTAAACTCATGAAAGATTTTATGAGTTTTTACTGTTAAATGTACCCAAACTACATTTGGGGACAAACTGGGACTTCACAGCCTCTGCCATGTTTTCTGAATGGCCATCCTCATTAATTTCAAAACTACTTTCCTCTTGTAAAATGGTCCCCACATTTTCCTGAAAGGGGATTCCAGGGATAATGCCATTATTGTATCTCAATTCCACGTCACCATAGTAGATATTAACAGAAAATGACAGCTTTGGGGGATAATTTGTTTCCCTAACAACACACATACACACACACACGCACACGCACACGCACACACGCACAAATACACAGATGCTTATTCACACGTATTCACCCACGTGTTTCTCTAGCTCCAGACACCAAGCAACACCTAGAGTCCAAAAATAGCTGGCATGATTATTTCGCATAATCCTAGAATAGGAGGAGAAATACTGAAACAACCTGGTTAATTTGGATGTCTAACCTAAGGGTGACCAGATGGCCGTATCGCCTTGATGAATTTCTTCAGGGTGTCTGTAGGGGAAGTGTGGGGCATGGGGGAAGAGCGCAGTATTTGGATTCTGGTGCTCTTAGTTTTAAATGGGCAGGGCTACTTCCTCTGTGATGGAGATGTTAATAATAATCAGTTTCATGCCAACATAAAAGTGTTAAAAGTAAGATTAAGAGTTAAAGAAACTGGGGCTTCCCTGGTGGCGCAGTGGTTGAGAGTCCGCCTGCCGATGCAAGGGACACGGGTTCGTGCCCCGGTCCGGGAAGATCTCACATGCCGCGGAGCAGCTGGGCCCGTGAGCCATGGCCTCTGAGCCTGCGCGTCCGGAGCCTGTGCTCCGCAAAGGGAGAGGCCACAACAGTGAGAGGCCCGTGTACCACAAAAAAAAAAAAAAAATGTTAAAGAAACTGTGGGCTAAACCTAGAACTGATAAAAATGATTATGTATAGGAAAGAGAAATGGGGCAAGGAAGGAAGCTGGACTTTGATGAATGTACCTTGTTTTATAGCTTTGACTTCAAAACAATGTAAATGTTTAATTCATGATTAAAAACAAAAGTATTAAACTTAAAAGTATCAAAACAGAGAAAACAAACTACAAGAAATGTGTCTAACCATATATGAGTTTGATGGGATAACTACACTGAGAAGAGAATTATTTCAAGTAACTTTAAAACACAATATTTTGACTCTACAACTCTATTCCGAGGATGAAAAGAATCTCAAAGAAACCTTACATAGCATTGAATGGTCTTATGATTAGTAGTAATATTGGCATTATCATTTAAATAATATTATAGCTATATTGTAGGATAAAACAAAAAAGACCAAAATTTTCATCATAAGAGGAGAAAGATACAAGTGTAAATATGAAAGTAGTATTATTCTAAAATGTTATTTTGAATATAAATATCATTATCCTTGATTTTTTTCTTGAAAGAAATATATTTCCTAGTGTTGCCCACTAGAAACGACCTAGCTACAATAAAACCTTAGTAGTATTTTTCATCCAATTCACCCATTTTAAGGTTTCTAAATACCATTTCCCACTAAAAGAAAGTGAGACTTCTTGGAGAAATGTCTGAGGCTAGATCTGAGGCAGGTGACGCTCAAGATGAGCCTGGGACATCTTACTATACCAGAAAGCAAGGAAGCTGTGGTAGACTACTGGGGTTGTGTCAAAATGACGCAAGAAGCTAAAAAATGGAACAATTTGAGAGTAAAAAAGAATAATCATTGCAATTGATCAAGGCACATCAAAAATAGAGACATCCATGGGTCCATAATGATACTTTTAAAAAAAAGTCATCTTTGGAAATCACTAGGCCACCAACTTATTATTCTAAAAATTGGCAAGAGAAAGACTTTAGCATTCATTCTGTCTTTCTTACCTAAACTGTATTTCAGGTTACCATGTAGTTGTTGAGGAAAGTTCTTCTTGATAAACAATTTTAGTTAATAAATGAAGAATGAATGATAGAATTAGAAAATCACCATTTATTGACCCCTAAAGAAATGATGGGTCTAGGAATAATCATCAATATGTGCTTATAGCATTAGGTGAAAGGTCTATAGAGAAGTTTAAAAGGAATGAATGGATGGTGCTAACATCCTACAGATTACCCAAAACTACAGATCAATCTCAATATCACTGAAGTAGAACATCTAGACAGTGTGTGCCTCTTGTACTGTGCAATAAGAAGTACATAACATCACATTTATGTATACTTGCCATAAATGAATGAATGAATAAATAAATAAGAAAACAAACTTTAATTTAAGCTTCTGATCTAATTGTCAATTTACAAGAAATATTGGAAATATAGGGACATCAGAAAAAAAGTTAAATGACACCAGAAAAAAGCAATCAGTTGAAATCAAAACATGAGAAATTCTTCAAGATAAATAATCTGTTTCTTCTAAAAGTAAATGATATGAAAGAGTAGGGGAACTATTATAGACAAGAAGAAATTTAAGAGACCTATCAACCAAACATGTGGACCTTGTTTTGCAACCTGATTCAAAAAATCAACTTTAAAATCCACGTTTTTTTAGATAATTGTGGAAATGTGAATGTGAGCTAGGTGTTGCATGATATTAAAATTTTGTTAATTCTGTCACAAATAGTAATGACATTGAAGTTGTATAAGAAAAGAAAATGGGGCTTCCCTGGTGGCGCAGTGGTTGAGAGTCCGCCTGCCGATGCAGGGGACACGGGTTCATGCCCCAGTCCGGGAAGATCCCACATGCCGTGGAGCGGCTAGGCCCGTGGGCCATTGCCGCTGAGCCTGCGCGTCTGGAGCCTGTGCTCCACAACGGGAGAGGCCACAACAATGAGAGGCCCGCATACCGCAAAAAAAAAAAAAAAGAAAGAAAAGAAAATGTCCTTATGTCTTCGAGATACATACTCCAGTATTTATGGGTAGGAAAAAATGTGATGTCTTAGCTTTGCCTAAAATAATCCAGGAAAAACAGTTTCTGCAGGGGCAGGGGGCAGTGGGCAGTGGAGGGGAGTAGATGAAACAATATTGACAAAATGTTTTTTAAAAATCTGAGTGCTGGGTAATTAGGGGCTTATTATCCTATTCTAACTCATTTTATGCAGATTTGAAATTTTCCATAATAAAAACAAAACAAAATAATGAATATATTAGGTTAGCATGTGAATGTTCTTTGTAAAGTGTGAAGTTCTATGTGCGTGAGGAACATTATTGCTGAGGCAAATAGAAAGCTGATGGCTGGTCCTGAGCTGATCCCTGAGGGCCAAAGAGCAGCAGTAAGACTCAGCACAGGAGCCAACATTGGTAAGGATGCCAAGAAGCAGGCCCTCTACACCATGGTGGGAGAATAGCTTAGTGCCAAATGCAGCAATTCCCCTTCCACAGGTTCATCTAAGGTTTATCCCATGGTTACATCACATAGTGTATCTTCCCTGCCTAAATGACAAACTCAACCCCATCACTTTCTATCTCATTACCTTGTTTTATTGTCGCCATATTGATTATCACTATTTGTGAGTATCTTATTTGTGGTCTGTTTGTTTATTTTAAATCTTTCACCCCCCTCTTCAACGATTATCATGGGGGGCAGGAACTTACCCCCATTCTGAATCCTCAGCACCTAGTACATTGCTAGGCAGAGTTAGGATGCTTAATATTTGTTGAATGAATAAATTGTGTGCATTACAGCGTATTTAATTATAGCAACAAACTGGAGGTAAGATAATGCCCAGCAATAAGGAGTTGGTTAAATAAATGAGGGACTATCCGTAAAATGAAAAATTATTCTGGTATAAAAAGTATGCTATGGATGAGTGTTCATTCTCATGAAAAAAAATGCTGTAATATATTATTGGGTGAAAAGTTCAAATGGAAAACTAGCATTCACAGTCTGAATACATTTTGTTAAAAGAGAAAAAGCTTGCATAGATAATGATCTGGGGAAATACACAACCAGATGTAGAAATGATTATCTGTGGATGATAGAATTATAAGTTATTTTGTTTATTTATACTTGTTTTTTTACAATGAAAAGAATTATTAAATAATAAGAAAAAAGTTACATTACTGAAAATTTAATACAAATATTATCGAACAAATTAAAATTTTCAAATGAAATAAACTATCTTGTGAGGTAGTGAGTTAACACACTATTTCTAATATGTTTAAGCATTAACCAGGTTACTGTAGAGGGACTTTTTTCTGCATTGAATGAGTGATTCTATTACACGGTCTCTATTAATCTTTTCAAATGTTAAAAATATTGTGAATTTTGGGCTATTAACCCTTAAGTTTAAAGAAAAACATACTTCTAACTAGCCAGGTAATACAGTAATAAGTTCTACTTTATTATTGATAGTGATTTAGTTACGGAATGGATATAATGGATATAATGTCAAAAATGAGCCCAGGCTCTGTATGTTTCTGGCCTGGGTGGAGTTCAGGGTTAATGTGCTGCTTTATATTAAGAATGAAGCACACTTTGATGTAATTTTCTGATTAATACAAAGCACAAAGCAAGGAGAAAATTATAGAGCTCATCGTGTCAACAATCAATCAACAGTTGTTTTTGAGCAACTTCTATATACAAATCATAGCGCTAAGCAGGCAGGGAAACACCAAGACATGTAAGATACAACCTCTGTCCTCAAGAAGCCTAGAATCTAGTACTTGTATAAGAAATCTGCCTTGCTTAGTAATGGAATGAGAATCAACAATTGGTCCTTGAGGTTTGGCTCCTTTGAGTTTCTCTTGAAACAAGTACTATCCGTCCCTCCACAACAGTCCCCAGAGCAAACCTGGCCCTAAGAAGAGCAGAAATTCTTTACCTTGATTTCTTTTAACACAGCTGAGACAAGCTGGAACTTTCAAAAAACCAACTACCGGTTCTGGCAATATTTCTTATAACCATCTCAAATGTTAGGTAAAATAGTATAAATATTATTTTAACATGTATCTATGCTTGCAAGCAAGTAGAAAAAAAATTCTCAAGTCTCATAATTCAAGGGAGAATTTAAAACCAAACCAGAATAGGAAACCCATAGGTGGATATGGAAGCTGCCTAAGGGCAAAGAGATTCATTTTCTAGGAGTTTGAGATCTAAGGTCATGAAAAGAAAGAGACATTGCTGGGCAATGTCCAAAAAAGGACATCCTCAGTAAAAAAAGGTTGACGAGATAAAAGGATACCACAGACACAGGGAAGCTTGTCCACCTTAGCCTGGGATTACAGTTATAATTTATAACCACAGGCCAGTGCCTCATGTTGGTTTGCCGTTCTTCCAAAATATACTACACATGTGGTCTGAGAATCCCTAATTTAAGTAATTAAAATAAAAATTGGTCCCAGGCAGGTGACCTGGATTTTTTGACAGAAACCAACCCAAAATTAATCTAGAAGGACTTGTCTTCAAAAAGTTACAAAAGATGCTCACAAATAAAGTCCCACTGAAGATGAACTCATGGTGGATTGTTTTCTTGTGTGTTTTGTAATTTTGAATTATGAGTTCACCTTCAGTGAAAGTTAATACACTCTGTAAACAGTAGAATGAGACTGCCAAAAAATTTCAAATTAAAGAAATATCTGATAACTGTTATAAAAATAAATGTTTTGGGACTTCCCTGCTGGTTCAGTGGTTAAGAATCCACCTGCCAATGCAGAGGATGCAGGTTCGAACCCTGGTCTGGGAAGATCTCACATGCCACGGAGCAACTAAGCCCGCAAACCACAACTACTGAGCCTGTGTGCCACAATTACTGAAGCTCGCACACCTAGATCCCATGCTCTGCAACAGGAGAAGCCACTGCAATGAGAAGCCTGTGCACTGCAACGAAGAGTAGCCCCCACTTACTGCAACTAGAGAAAGCCCGTGCACAGCAACGGGCGCCCAATGCAGCCAAAAATTAAAAAAAAATAATTATAAAAATAATTATAAAATAAATGTTTCAATTTATTTAAAACAATAATCAATTTAAAATGTAAGAAAACATGTAGACACCATGAAAAAGAACTAAAAGAACTATAAGAAATTATATATATAGTTAATGACATTTAAAAATCAATGAATGGAAGAAAAGGGAGCCCTCCTACACTGTTGGTGGGAATGTAAATTGGTGCAGCCATTATGGAAAACAGTATGGGAGTTCCTTAAAAAAATAAAAATAGAGTTGCCATATGATCCAGCAATCCCACTCCTGGGCATATCCAGAGAAAACTCTAATTCAAAAAGATGCATGCGTCTCAATATTCATAGCAGCACTATTTACAATAGCCAAGACATGGAAGCAACTTAAAAGTCCACTGACAGACGAATGGATAAAGAACATGTGATACACACACACACACACACACACACACACACACACACACACACACAAAATGGAATATTACTCAGCCATAAAAAATGAAATAATGCCATCTGCAGCAACATGGATGGACCTAGAGATTATCATACTAAATGAAGTAAGTCAGACAGAGAAATACCACATGATATCACTTACATGTGGAATCTAAAATATGATACAAATGAACTTATTCACAAAACAGAAACAGACTCACAGACATAGAAAAAAAATTTATGTTTACCAAAGGGGGAAGGGGGTGGGGAGGGATAAATTAGGATTTGGAGGATTTGGGGATTAGCAGATACAAACTACTATATATAAATTAGGTAAACAAAAAGGTCCTACTGGATAGCACAGGGAACTGTATTCAGTATCTTGTAATAAACCAAAATGGAAAATAATATGAAAAAGAATATATATATATATATATATACACATATATATGTGTATGTGTATATATTTAACTGAATTACTTTGCTGTACACCAAAAACTAACACAACATTCTAAATCAAATATACTTCGATTTCAAAAAATTAAAAGTAATTTTTCGAAATTAGTGATTATATTTGGCTAAGAATAAAAGATAAAAAGAAGAGATGGTGGCTTAACAAGTTACAATTTTCTCACCTAAAATTAGTTTTGTTTCTCACATAAAATTCTGCAGTGTGGCCACCCAGCCCTGGCATTGCGGTTCCACAGCCATCTGGGACTGATTCATCTTCTACCTTTCTGTTTACAACTCATAGGGGGTGACACTTGTTATTTTGGTTCAATATGTAGTTCCAGCCATCAATACACAATCCAAACAGGGAGAGGAAGGAAGGGATAAAGTAGGAAAGGGGCAAAGGGTGTGGATCTATCCTTTAAAAAGAATCCTGAAAATACTTCCACTGTTCCTATTGCCCAGAACTGAGTCACATGGCCATGCATAGCCGCAAGAGAGTCTGGGATATTTATTCTGGACAACCATGAAACTGAATCTGAATCTAAAATATGATACAATTAATTAGGAGTTTAATTAATGTGGAAGGAAGGGAATATAGATATTGGAGTAAATTAACAGGTGGCAAATGATATATTAAAAAGAGCTGAAAAGAGAAATCATGAATGGGAAGATATGTTGAAATAATTTCAATACAGTGTTTTCTGGAATAGAGAATATAAATGTCCTACATGTTTCTAATAAGACTTCCATAAAAGAAAGAATGAGTGAGGGGAAATATTTGAAGAGTTGTTGCCCTAACATTTTCAAGAACTAATGAAAGTCATGAATCCTCAGAAACACAAATCTCAAGGGAAAGTTATAAAACGTGCCAGAGAAATGAAAGAGGTTACCTCCAAAATATAAAAATTTGGCCGACAGCACCCTTCTCAAGAATTAGTGTCAAAAAACAGTGGGAAAATATCTTGCAAGTGAACCAAGACAATATTTGCCAAGCTGGAATTCTATATCCAGATAAAATATCATTTAAGGATGAGGAACAAATTAAAATATTTTAGATAAAGATGGATTTTGACAATCATAGATAGTAGCTAAATGAACTAGCAAAGTAATTACTTCAGGAAGGAGGAAATGGAACCCAGAAAGAAGGAATGACCTGACATAGCAATTGGGAGGGGTGGTGGTGAAAATGGGGATAAAAATAAACAAGCATTGACAGTATAAAATACTAGAAGTGATGATGGCTAACTTGAGGGTGTTAAGATGAAGCTATAATATTGGCCAACAATAAAATGTAAGGCAGGAAGAGAACAATTAGGGTTACTGTGCTCTAGAGTGTGTCAGTGTAAAGAGCTGTCTAGCAGATATGATATCGAATTCTGACCCCACTACAGCTAGTTGTTTCCATGTTATCCCTTGTAGGCTTGGATTAAGATTTCCAACTCTAGCCCACTTTGGCCCCAATGACAGGTGTCTTTCCTGAATCCTTTACTTCCAAACTCCCTGCCCATTTTTTTTGTTGAGGATTAAAAGACAATAGTGGTAGGGATAAAAAGAAAAGGGCAAAAGGGAGACCAACCTGGGGCGGAAGAAGCCACACAGCTTGGTGACCGGTCAGATACAAAAGCAAGGAAAAGGGAAGATTCAGAGATTTCACTACAGTTTTCAATGTGGATGGTGACAGAGACCGCACCTTGTGAAACAGAAAAATGTGAAGGAAAAAAAAGAACCTCATTTGAGAGGTAGTTATGTTTAGTATGAGATGTGACTGAGATATCCAAATGCAACTATTCCATAAGAATCAGAGGCTTTCAATCTATAATTTGCAGGAAATATCATAGCTGGAGATGGCGATTTGGGAAACATTCATGTAAGGGAATCACCCAGATTGTGTCTTTCTGTCTGAAATCCTAACCAAGAACCTAGCACATATTAGTCCCTCAATAAGATTGTGAAGAAAGAGTGAATGAATGAGATTTCTCTATAGAACGTTGAATCGTTACGGGCTGAAACTTAGGTATGATACACAGATTTAGAGGTGGAGCTAGGAGAGAGAACAGAAGAGAGGAAATTATTAAAAAGCCCAAAGCACAGAAACACTGAGGGGAAGTGCAGTGTCACAAAGGGAGAGGCAGAAGCTGATCAACGGTGGACAGTGGTGCACAGAGAGCTAAGATCCTGGGAACTGAGGAAAGACCATTGGAAGCAGAGCTTGAGTGATGACTTGGCAACCCTGGAGTGAGGTCATCTAGCATAATGGTTGGTTGGTGGGACAAGCATTATTCAGCTGGATTAAGAAAGATTTAATAAAAGATAAAACAATGAATGGCACTTTCAAAACTGGGATAAGACACTAAGAAAAAAAAAGATAGATGGACATGATAGCTGGAGATAAAGTTAATGCCCTCATTTTGTAAGCAAAGATAACTTTAGTATGATTGAAAACAAGGGAGAGAGACCTAATAAGCCCCCAAATATGGTTCACTAGGCCTCCAGGATAAAGTTCCAGGAGCTTTGGGTAGTTGCAAAAGGCCCTGCCTTATCTAGTCCCTGATCAGCTGTATAATCTCACCTGCCCTGGCTTCCTTGAGCTCCAGTCATGCAAAATTGGGCTACAAAACGTGTACTCACCTTGCCAGCCTTTGCATTTAAGGCTGTTTTTTTTTTAATTACATCTTTATTGGAGTATAATTGCTTCACAGTGCTGCGTTAGTTTCTGTTGCACAACAAAGTGACTCAGCCATATGTTTATATATATCCCCATATCCCCTCTCTCTTGAGTCTCCCTCCCACCCTCTATTCCACCCTCTAGGTCGTCGCAAAGCACTGAGTTGATCTCCCTGTGCTATGCTTCCTACTAGCTATCTATTTTACATTTGGTAGTGTATATATGTCAAGGCTACTCTCACTTCGTCCCAGCTTCCCCCTCCCCGCCCTGTGTCCTCAAGTCCATTCTCTATGTCTACCTCTTTATTCCTGCCCTGCCAGTAGGCTCATCCGTAGCATTTTTTGTTTTTTAGATTTCATATATATGTGTTAGAATACAGTATTTGTTTTTGTGTTTCTGTCTTATTTCACTCTGTATGACGTACTCTAGGTCCATCCACCTCACTACAAATAACTCAATTTTGTTTCTTTTTATGGCTGAGTAATATTCCATTGTATACATGTGCCACATCTTCTTTATCCATTCATCTGTCGATGGACATTTAGGTTGCTTCCATGTCCTGCCTACTGTAAATAGTGCTGCAATGAACATTGGGGTACATGTCTCGTTTTGAATTATGGTTTTTTCAGGGTATATGCCCAGTAGTGGGATTGCTGGGTCATATGGTAGCTCTGTTTTTAGTTTTTTAAGGAACCTCCATACTGTTCTTCATAGTGGCTGTATCAATAAGTGGTGCTGAGTTTGGTTGCATTTTCACCCGTACATAGGCGCGGACCGGCGTGTCCTTGGGATTAGAGAGCGGGACGTTTGGCTTGTGAGCGGGAACGGCTTAGTCGTACACGGAGAAAGAACGATTTAAAAATATGTGATATTGAGAAGGGCAAGAAGATTTTTGTTCAGAAGTGTGCCCAGTGCCATACTGTGGAAAAGGGAGGCAAGCACAAGACTGGGCCAAATCTCCATGGTCTGTTTGGGCGAAAGACAGGTCAGGCTGTCAGATTCTCTTACACAGATGCCAACAAGAACAAAGGCATCACCTGGGGAGAGGAGACACTGATGGAGTATTTGGAGAATCCCAAGAAGTACATCCCTGGAACAAAAATGATCTTCGCTGGCATTAAGAAGAAGTCAGAAAAGGCAGACTTGATAGCTTATCTCAAAAAAGCTACTAATGAGTAATAGTTGGCCACTGCCTTATTTATTATGAAACAGCTGTCTCATGACTTTTTATGTGTACCATATTTAAATTGATCTCATACACTAGAATTCAGGTCATGAATAGCTGATGTAATATTTCTGTCCTGATTTAAATAAGATTGGCTTGTGGCTAAATGAATATGGTCAGCTTTTTGAATTTTGATAGTAATTCTGGTTCAGCAAGTACTGTCAGTGTTTTCCCCTTCTAAAGACATGATTAAACTTGAATAAGGAATGTTAAACTTTTCAGGGATATGGTGAATGCCTTCTCAAACCCTATAGGAGATTGGTTTTATATTTAGATTTCTATAACTGGTTATATTAATATATTTAAATATTGAGAAGCTCCCTTCACTGTCTCATAGACCAGCAAGATTCACCTGTGTTTCAAGTTGTGTTCATTCACCTGTTAAGGCAAGGGCTGAAGATACACTGACAATGTCCACTTTATCTTTTTGGTCTTAAATATGCCAATTTAATTAAAATTCTCCATCTAAAATATTGCGTTTTACTTAATGAAGGGCATTTTAGTGTGGTTTATGTATAGCATCAGATAAAGAATATTTAGTACTTCTCACATTTTAGAGATGATCTTTAAGATCAGATGTTTTTAAAATTCACTGTGACATGATAGGTTGGGAAACTTGCTTGTGAATTCTTTACAAAGTCAGACTAAGTTATAATTCAGGATTGTCTTTTAAACAGGTATTCAGAAACACAACTGTAGAACTACTGTAGGTGTGTGATTGGTAATGATGCTTTTGCCAACTCAGAAGGGTTAAGGTAGAGGAGCTCTATCATTAGCACAGATTTGTAAATTATCTGATCATAAGGCTTAAGAATTAAAAACAAAGTCACAGATTAAAAAAAAATAATAATAAGTGGTGCTGGGAAAACTGGGCAGCTATATGTAAAAGAATGAAATTAGAACACTACCTAACACCATACACAAAAATAAATTCCAAATGGATTAAAGACCTAAATGTAAGACCAGACACTATAAAACTCTTAGAGGAGAACATAGGAAAAACACTCTTGTTTGACCCACCTCCTAGAGTAATGAAAATAAAAACAAAAATAAACAAATGGGACCTAATTAAACCTAAAGGCTGTTTACTTTAGCTTAAACATTTTTTCCTGTCTTCTCAGCCTGGCCAACTCCTATGCATCCTTCAGGACTAAGTTTAAACTATAGGTTTTGCCAAGCCTTCAGCAGCATGAGTGGTCCCCTCTCTGTGGTGCTGACTTCAAGCATTTAACCGTATTGTGACATTTGACTCTCTCTCTCACTGAATTATTAGAGAAGAGTTACTTGCTTGTATCAGACAGTACGTAGAGTATAGTAAGTACATAAGTACGTAGGGCATAGTAAGTGATCAATAAGATTTTCATGAATGAAAGATTGAGGTTATGAACAGAAAATCACCGGACTGGGGGTGGGGGGCATAAAGGGAGAGGGTTGATTCCTGACTTTCAGGTACAGGTAATCACATTTCATACCCATAGAAAAATAGCCTTCAAGCACTGCAAACTAAGTTTCCAAGCATGCAGAGCTGATACAGCTACTTTATTGGCAATAGATCTTATACATTCTTAAGAACAAGATACATCATTAAATGAGATACATTGGGAGCGGTAGCTCTTGCTCTGATGCAATGTCTACAAGAGAAGAGAACATACTTGCTTTTCTAGGGTGGACTATCATATATCCTGAGTCAAACTGACGTATTTCAGATTTATCAGGGCCAAATCATTCTGATCTTCTGCAGCGTCATTAGAGAGGATGTTTTCCTCACTCTATGAATGCCAGTTTTCCTGTTCAACAAGTTCCACTGAGTTAAGATGAAACTGCTGGGGCTTTCCTGGTGGCGCACTGGTTAAGAATCTGCCTGCCAATGCAGGGGACACGGGTTCGAGCCCTGATCCAGGAAGATCCCACATGCCGCAGAGCAACTAAGCCTCTGCACCACAACTACTGAGCCTGCCCTCTAGAGCCCGCGAGCCACAACTACTGAGCCCTCACACCTACAGCCCGTGCTCCACAACAAGAGAACCCACTGCAATGAGAAGCCTGCGCACCAAAACGAAGAGTAGCCCCCACTCGCCACAACTAGAGAAAGCCCGCGCGCAGCAGCAAAGACCCAACGCAGTCAAAAATAAATTTAAAAAAAAAATTTTAAAAGATGAAACTTCTATCCCTCCTGATGGAATCTCTTATTATAACTGTTCAATGATTTAAAGAGTACAAGATAGATCATGCAACAGGAAGAAAGATCTTGTGTAATTAACTTGATTTGGATGAGATCCTTTAGCTTCTGCAATTCTGCACTCTCCTGGTTCTCCTCCACCTGGATTTCTAGAATCTAAGACCCAAAATTAGTCTTATGAATTGTCTGAGTAATTTCTCTGATTTCATCTTTGCCCTCTCCCCTTGGGACTCAGCTTCCTCTCTAAATGCTCGATTTCCCCCTCAGCTCAACTCTTGACTTTCTGTTTGCCCATTCATCCATTTGTTCATGCATTCACTCAACACATATTGACTGAGTGCCTTCTGTGAACCAGTCTCTGTTCTTTACACTGAGGTTGCTGCAATGAACAAGACAGACAGACCAGGTCTGTCCTCTCAGTAACTTTCAATGAAGAGGTGGAACCACATTCATTCCCAAGGAATTGACTGTCATCTCTGGATGACTAATTTCTATGTGTTTATATCAATTTTCAGAGATCCTATGTCTGGAGTTCCAGCCCCACATCCTGCCTCATGGTCATGTGTTGCTAGCACCTCAAACTCAACGTATCCTGGACCAAACTTACTCCTCCTCCCCACATCTCTTTTCTCCTGACTTCTCTGTTTTGTCAGTGGTATCATCATTTCCCAATCACCAGTCACAAAGCCTCAGAGAACCCTAGCTGCTTCCTCTTCTGCAGTCCCAATACATCGCCCAGTTCTGTCTATTCTTCTTCCTTCTGGACAAATGCTTTTGACATTCGTCTTTTCCTTTCCTTGCCCACTGCCGTGTACTGCGTTCAGATCCTCACTTCAAGCCTGGGCCATTGCACCTTCTCACAGTGATATACCATATTTTCTCAGTTCACTTCCCCCTCCAGAGCATCCTAGTTACCACTGCCTAATTAATCTTAGGGTCATGTCAGAGAGTACTGTAGGTGTTCATGTAGACCAACTCCTATTTTCCTAAAGTACTTCTTTCAAAACCATTTTCCTACCGTCACTTGCCACAAATATATACAGTTTCAATGCTGTGATTTGGCAATCAAAACCATCTGTGATCTGGCCTCATCTCTCCTCTCTAAGGATGTGTCCTCGTGGTGTTTCTACACCACAACCTCCACCTTGGATGTCCTTTCTCCTTCCTCTGTTCAAGCTTAAAACTACCCGCCTTCTTCACCCCAAAAAAGCAATCAGAGCTCAGTGTTCAGATCATTGGTTTTGGAGTCAGACATATACAGTTCAAAATCCTGTTCTGACAATTACAAGCTGTACAACCTTGGGATGGCTACCTATTATAATAATATCTTAGTTTTTCTTATCCCAAATATGTGAGAAAAAAAACTAGCTTGTGGGAGAGTTGGGAGGATTAAGTGAAGTAATGCCCGGTTCATAGTATCTGATTAATCTTACCATCAAATCTGTATGCCAAGCAACTGGAATTCCAAGCTACTTCCTAGTAGTAAAAGTTTCTAATGGGGCCATCATAACCGTGTACTCCCCTTAAACATCGTAGCCTCAAGCTGCCAGCAAGGTAAGAACCCCATAATCGTACGCTTTCCTGCTCTGTGCAATGATTCCCACCTTTTCTGCTCAAATAGTTCTTCCTCCGGGAAGCCTTCCCTGGTCCCTATCTAAAATCTCCATACACCTTCGGTTCATGTCTGTATCTCTCTCTTCTTTATTTCATCACAGCACTTTTCATTATGTGAAATAATATGACTGCTCACTTTCTTGTCTGCCTCTGTCCCAGAAGGTGAGGTCCATGCAGGCAGGGTCTTGGTCTCATTCTTCATCCTGTCCCAGCACTGCCAACGGCGTCTGACGGGGTTGAGTAAATGCATAAACAAATGAATCTCTGCCTCCCGAAGTGTCTCCATCCTTCAGACCCAGATCCCTCCTCCGTGAAATCTCATGAATAACCCAGTCCACAGTAACTTGCCCTCATTTGAAGTCCTGTAACAAATCCTCATCTAAATTCATTTGAACCCCCGTAGTGCTTATCTATGTTGTGTTTTGTTTTTGATGTTTCTTGTATTCGTATGTATCAGTATGTGACATTATTTCTTGTATGTGATGTTATCATTCGTATCTTATATGATTATTTACCATGTTTCTCAACTCAGACTATAAGCTCCTTGAGGTAAAGACATACTTTTGTGCATCTCCTAGAATTGTTTAGGTCAATACTTTACACATGATGTGTTAATTAACATCCATTTACTTATTAACTGCTAATATGTACCTGGCATAGTTCTAGATGCTAGGAATGAAATGATAAATAAGGGATAAATAAACACTGTCCCTAAATAATTAATTGGGTGACATTATTCAATTATCTCAGTGTACAGATTAAGAAGAGGGAGCTCTTCAGATGTAGAAAACAAACTTACAGTTACCAAGGGGTAAGCAGGGAGGAAGGATAAATTGGGAGATTGGTACTGACCTATACCCACTACTATATATAAAACAGATAACTAATAAGAACCTACTGTATAGCACAGGGAACTCTACTCGATAGTCTATAATGGCCTATATGGAAAAATAATCTTAAAAAGAGTGGATATATGTATGACTCAATCACTTTGCTGTACAGCAGAAACAAACACATCATTGTAAATCATTAAACTCCAATAAAAATTTTTAAAAAAAGAAGAGATGACTCTTGGCTTTCTTGGAAAGCATTAGAAAGCCTAGTCCAATCAGAGACTGCCACTTCTTGGCTGGATAACCTCAGGTGAATCATGTAAACTCTCAGAGCCTCTCCTAATCTGTTAAACAGAAAAAAGAGACAATAATACTGTCTTACGGATTGTGAAGGAGATATGTGAAAACACCTTATAAACTGCTAAGTTCTATATAAATATCAGTTGCTATTCTTATTACTATAATGACATAATTTAAGAAGGAACTGGAGCCATCCTGAATAAAATACATTCAACAGTGCTGTCACTGAGGGAAAGCCTGTGCCACATATACAGCTTTACCTGCTGCTAGAAGTCAGAGAAGGCTATGGGGCCATGAACAGAGAGCTCTAGCCCATCCAAAGTAGCTTTCCAGGTGTCTGTAATAAAACTATTCTTAGAATGCCCAAACCTTTCTCATCAAAGTCCCCCCGTGTGTCCTGCTAGGGGTCACATACTTGAGCCTGGCCGTACCACCATCTCACAGTCAGCCATTTAATCTATATCTTTGTGCCTTGTGTGCAAGGGCATATACTGCTATTCGGATTCACGTGTCTCTCAGTGGTGAGTCACCATCTTTCCTTCCCAAAACTCATGCCTCACCTCCCTGATTAAGGGTCACTCCCTCCACCCTGAGGTTGGCTTTCCAATCTGTCTGTTCTGAGTCAGGTGGCTCTCCCTACCCGCCTCACCCCTCCACCAAGTCCCAGGGCTTTTTGCCTCAACACACGTCACTGGCATTGGGAGAGGCAGCTCTATGGGTGATGTCATCTGTTTGTAAACAGTTTCCACAAATCACCTCTCACTGGAAATTACAGAATCCCAGAGATGGAAATAAGGGCCCCTCTCATTCAGAGCAGGACTGCCTTTCAGAGCCTCCATGACAGGGGGCATTTGGTCTCAAGCATAAACATCCTGGATGAAATCAATGAAGCATTTCTGACCCTGCCTCAGAGCAAATACCTTTTGTTGGGTGGTTGCCCTGACAGGGCTTACCAGTCATTGGGTCACTGATGCAGCAGCAGCCAAGAAGCCAGGCTTCAATTTTCTAAGAGCCTGGGTGTGTCTGCAGAGGTCTGAGTGTCCCCTTCCCTGGGTGATGGTGATTCCTAAGATAGGAGAATATGACAGCTTGAGACTGAGAACATGGACTTTGGAGTCAGACAGATCCCAGTTCAACTCTCATCTCCCTCACTCACCATCTAGGGACCTAGAACATTCGCTAGCTGTGCGACTTTGGCCAAGTCACTGAAACTCTCTTAGCCCCACTTTCATTACATATAAAAAAAAATAAGGAAATTCCTGTCTATGTATGGAGATTATTTTGAGGACTAAAGGAGATAATATATGTAAAGTGCCTAAACCTGTGCCCAACCCAGCATGAGAACAGAGTAAATGCCCAATAAGTGGTAGCTATTGTCACTATTATTATCACTGTTACTATTGCCTCTTCCCTTGGGAACCCAGCAGGCACCACTGCAGAGGACATTGTTCTGCTTCCTCTTCCTGAAACGAGTGGATAAGATCTACACCTGCAGGCTGAGGTTTCCGAGCTACTCAGGATGACCCCACCACAACCACCACCTCTGGAGAATGACATTCCCATAATTCTGAGCATGACACTTCTCACCCTGCAGAGTCCTGGAAACCCATGTCTCCCAGTCAGACCTCAGCTGCATGAATGAGGCCTGGAGGGGGAGGTTCTCAGTCTCCCGGCATGCTCAACTGGCAAAGTTCCCTTACCCAGCAAGCAAAGCAGTGGGCTGGTGCTCTTCTGTGGCAAAAGTTAAGTCTCAGCTCACCTGATTCCAAAGCCCTTAAGAGTTGCAAATCCAAACCTTTGCCATGCAGCTGCCTGGGCCTGATGGGTAGGAGAGTGAGCACCTCAGTGGCAAGGCTCTGGAAGTCTTCCAGGGACCAAGCTGAGCAGTTAGGAGCATAAGCCCTGGCTTTTTCCATCATGTGCCAGCTGAATGACTTTGAGCAAGCTCCTTAACCTCAGTTTCTCTTCTGTAAAATGGGTATAATAGCACCTACCTCACTGAATCGTTGTGAGACGATGCATGTCCCATAAAGCCTTCAGAACACTGTCTGGCTCCATTATGTGAGTTCTGCTATCACGATTAAGTACCAGAAAGCCACTCTTGTTCAGGCTTTCCAGGGAAATTTTTAGTTTCCCACCTTTTACAAATGTGCCAAGCCAGAGCTGAGTGAGAAAATGGAGTAACAGAACATGATAATAAATACACAAATGAAAGAACAAATAGGAAAGGGAGTGTTCTCAGGAGGTAGAAGTTTTATTAAGACATGTCTTCAAAAGACAATAAAATCAGTAGGCATTTATTGAGCACCTACATATGCAAGTCCCTGCAGACAGTAAAGTCCAGTGTCCCACCCACAGCTTTCAGGTTCCTAAGGAGTAAAAGCACAAGGGGGGTCGGGGGTGGGGGTGGCGGGGTCAGGGAGTTTTGTGGGGCTGAGTACAGGGTGGGTGTCTGAACACCTAAGAGCAGTTATCTTTAAGGGGGCAAGCTCTGAGGCCCTGTCCCGCAGGGGAGCACGGTATTGAGGGGTGCAGGCACGGGGTGGGAGCAGCTCTCGCTCAGGTGTGGGGCAGCCGTGGCCTCAGCATCCGCCGCAGCAGTCGGAGCTCGAGGACCGGGACCTCTGGCTGCTGTCCGTGCAGCAGCAGCAGCAGCAGCGGCTGCCCAGCAGGCGGCGCCTCAGGGGAAGGCAGCAGCAGCCGACGGAGCTGCAGCCGCAGCAGCCCGAGTCCCTGCAGCAGCCCGAGCCGCAGCAGGAGGAGGTGTCGGGCGCCGGGGTGGGACACGGACCCTTCGTGCCCTGCGAAGACCCCTTGGAAAAGTCTTTGCCGGTCTGCTGGGAGGACATCGTCACAGAGAACCTGGAAGAAAAGAAGCTTTTCACATGGGAGCACTGTTTCTTTCCAACACAGGGCTTTTGAGATTTGACTTTGTGAGCACGTGAGCCCGGCATAATGCAAGGAAGGAAAACACACACACACACAAAACACACACACACACACACAAGAAAGAGGGGAAGCAAAGGAACAAACCCCAAACAAGTGTTCCAGTGAGTGAGTTCCACTGAGTTAAACCTGCATAGAGTGGCAAACAGTCTATGCAAAGAATCAATGGTTTTCCATTTTTCCTGACTAGAGTAAGGACCACCCAAGTTCACCACAGTGGAAAAGAAAGAGGATATTGTGGTAATTTTTCTGTTTGATCCAGTCCAAAATCTCCTGGCTCTTTTCCCCTCCCCCATTTCACTGTGGCCATAAACCTTCAAATGATATTCGCCTATCATTAGCATTGCATCAACACTAGCTCAGTTAGAAAATACCAAAATCACACATATGTCCGTCTGTCCTAACGACCCAGATCTAAAGAATACACGAACACCAGAAGCATGTCTTGCTCATTCTTTCCTGCTTATGCCTCTCACTCCCCATGACCATAAGGAAAAATAGAGTGGTGCAGAGGATGGTAATACATCCCAGGTCAGGAAGTCAAAGATCTGGATTCCAGTCACATCTCTGCTACAGACTTGCTGTGTCACCTTGCAGAGTCACCCCCCCCCAACCCCCAATCTGGCTTCCATGTCCTCATGACACCTGGAGAGGTCAGCTCACTTGAAGCTTAAGGCACTCTCCAGGGCCCTCTTTCTGTATCTACCTGCTGGCTGTGTTCTGCCTTCTCCTCCCCTCTGCCTTCAATTCTTCCCATACTCCTCCCCCAGGTTCCACTTGGAGACTTACTAGACCCTGGTTCCACTGGAAGACTCACTCAGCTTTCTAACTGGAATGCACCACCTGCTAGGCAATGGACTGAGGAGTGTCCAGCCAGAGAACCTTTTATAAGACTCCAGTTAGACGCTGGCTCTTGGGAGGGGCCCATTTCCCAATAGACATTGTCAGCTGACGCTTACATCCCAGAGACATTCATCACTCAGGTAGCACCGTAGGTGGTGCACATGGGTATTCAAGTCACCTCACAGAGGTGCCAGGATTGCTGTAGCATGTTTACTTTCCAAACAGGACTCTGTTCATAGCTGAGAGGGCTGTGTGTGTGCTAAGACAGGGCATTGGGGCTCAAGTGAAGAGAAGTCTGCCCCTTTCTTGGGACCTGTTCTCTTTGCCCTTTTCTACAGCGTACATGGACACACACACACTGTTCCCCTGTGCACACGTTCATCCCAGTGTAGTCATCTAGATGGTAGTTTGTATTGGGTTGGCCAAAATGTGTGTTCGGGTTTTTCTGTAACATCGTACAGAAAAGCCCAAACGAACCTTTTGGCCACCCCAATAGTTCACTTGTTATCTTAGTTCACATCTCTCAGAATCTTGGTCCTTGGCTCCTCTGGGAAGGCCACAGTTTACGCCAAAAGCCTGCTGGGTTTCATCCAGATGCTTCCGGGTGGGATTGAGTGGAGATGATGGTGAGGATGTGCCTATGGGAATCTCAGTGGCAGTTTCTTTGTCACTGGAGACCGGAAGAAAACCCCAGGCAAAGTTATGGAATAATTAAGACCAGGAAAGCTGTGAGGGTAGTCAGGTTACCATACCCCCCCATACAGCCCTGGTGGGCCTAAAAGAAAAACTTGTGCAGGATGCTGGCCGAATTGCCAAATACCAAGTCAGCTTGTGAGACTCTCCACTCCTGACCTCATCCCAAACTCCTTTTGAAGATAGGTTCTCCCTGGGGCCACTGCCCAATGTGAAGAGAAAGAAGCAAGAAGGAAGGAAGGAAGGAAGGAAGGAAGGAAGGAAGGAAGGAAGGAAGGAAGGAAGGAAGGAAGGAAGGGAGGGAGGGAGGGAGGGAGGGAGGGAGGGAGGGAGGGTGGGAGGGAGGGAGGGAGGGAGAGAGGGAGGAAGAAGGAAAGAGAGAGGGAGGGAGGGAGGAAAGGAGACCCTTCCAAAGGTCCAAAGTGCCCATGAAAAATTGTGCCTTTGGAATAACTAACTTTTAAGAATTGGGAAAGACTTTGGAGGTCAACTGCTTTCAGAGCTGCTTCTTAATCAATGCAACAGCCCACAACCATGAATACGAGGTAAAAGTGAAATCCAAGACTAAGAATTCAAGAATTGATGGTGAGATATAGGTTTGGGAGTGAGTGAGCTGGGAGAGGCATGAGTGTGCACACAAGGAAAGGTAAGTCACAAAAAGATACCAGTTTCATTTAACATGGCTTTAGAGCCTGATTAACAGGTTGCACGTACCTAGGGCCACCCGTTGGTGCATACAGATGAGACATTTGAAAGGTGAGGTCGGTATTAGAAAAGAGGAAGTAATGAAGTAACAAGATGGAGACAGGATGATGAGAGATGATTTGGGCAAGTACATGCTCATTATATGGCCTTGCTGTAGCCTCATATACTAACTTACTTTACCCATCACTGTTAACTCGTATCAAAGGAAGGTTTAATTGTTCATCTTGTACATAAAAGCCTGATTCAGAATTATCATTTCTAGATTAAGTCCCTTACATATGAACAAGTCCTGTTCCAAGAGCATGTACATAGGTCCAATTTGTTCGTACGTCCAACAAAGTTAGCCTAGGTACCCAACTAACACAATCGGCTATATAGTACTGTACTGTAATAGGTTTATAATACTTTTCACACAAATAATACATAAAAACAAACAAACACAAAAAATAAAGAACACATTTTTAATCTTACAGTATAGTACCTTGAAAAATACGATAGTACAGTTCAACAGCGGCATACAGGGGCTGGCATCGAGTTAACAGGCAAGAAGAGTTACTGACTAGAGGAGGGAGAGGAGATGGGAGATGGTAGAGCTGAAGGATCGTCAGCAGTAGGAGATGGAGGGCAGGCTGCATGTGACAATGTACGCCAGATGTGTGAACTAACTTACGTGATTGGACATGAGTACACACATTCACATCTTTGAAAGTTCACAACTTGAAGGTTCGTATGGAGGGGACTTACTGTATCACTACTGAGACTTTCCTGAAGGAATCATCCTATTCCTAAAGGAAACAGAAAATCCAATGCAGTGACAGAAGCCCCCCGGCTCCCACCTCCATCCCCTCACACACACACACACACACACACACACACACACACACACACACCCCAACCACATGGAGACAGTCTTTGGCAGAGGAGGGGGTCCTTCTTGGTTCCCTACTCAGACCCAAACTCAGGCTTTCAGGAGCCAGGGGAAATGGGCTCAGACATTCCATACCTGCCTCCTAAACAGTCCCCCAGAAACTAACCCCCATCAGCATTCCTCTCTAGTCAACTGATGGAAGCACGCAGAATTATAATAATCAGAAAAGTAAAGGTGTCCATTCATTGGAGCCCAGAATGAGCACCTTAGGTGATCTTATTGCCCATGACTAGGAAATAAATTCTTTTTTAAACCATCACCCATGCTTGAAAGAAACCCTCCCAGAGTCATCTCACTGCGACCTTTCTGGGTACCACCGTCTCCTCTCTGAAAACCCGTTCCCGGCCCTCCTCATGGAAAGCTTGTGTCAGAGGAATGGTCTCGGACATGATCCTTTCCTTCAAGCTTAAAGTTCCCTCCTTCAGATCATAAAAGGGAATATTGTTTCCCAGAGATCTAAGTAGCTTCAGTGCTGAAATCTGTTTCCCAAACTGATTTTTTTAAGTGTTCACTTACATTTAAAAGAAGGGAAGGGAGGATGGCTTGAGGCAGGGGGTGGGGGAGTGGGAGAGGTGAACAAAATAATCAGGAGGCAGGGACATCAGGAAGAAAAAGCTTTATTGTTACAGGGAAAACAGCTTCATGACCGAACTCCAATCCAAGTCCTCCAGAGAACTATACCTGGGAGGGGAATCAGGCCAGTGAAGGTCAGAGGTTAAACATCTAGACCTCACAAAGGAATGAACACAGGCAGGAAGAAGAGGGAAACGCTAAGCATTTCAGAAGCGCTTCCACGCTTCTTCCGTTCTTCCAAACCAGAAAAAGAGAAGACTCAGGCTGGGCAGGTCACCAGCACCTGGGCTCCTGAAGTGTTACTCCTCAGTGGTCTTCATGGCCCAGTGCAGCAGCGGCCCCAAGAGCTACAGCAGCCTCCAGAGCTGGGGCCACAGCAGGAGCCTGGAGGTGGGCAGGGGGACGGGCACTTGGGGGGGCACTTGGCTGGGCCTTTGGAGGCACACTTGGGAGGGGGCTGGCACTGCTGCTGGTTTTGCTGGCAGGACGTCTCAGCAGGAGCTGAACGAAGCTGGAAGAAAATACGGAAGTTTTAATTTCAACTAGCCCAAGATAACTTCCTTACATTTAAAACCGAACTATGAATTCACTAGATTTCTTCTTTATAATGATCATATTTTTAAAACCCAATCTCCCCAAATGAGTTACAAGAGGCATGCAAACAGTTTCAACCTAGGAACTCCATTGTTTCAAATGAATTTTTTGCAACCTCAAAAAGACGCCAATCCTTCTTTCCCTTCCACTAATCCTCCCTCCCCTTCCAGCAGAATCCTCCCTTTCAAACCCACTTTTCTCCTTGTCTTTCTTGAAGATTGTCCTCAGCCTCCACCCAGGGCTTCTGTCTGCCCAAAGCACCAGCACCAAGAGTCCCTCCTGGTCCTCAAGATGCCTTCACCTGGTTCAGCACTGGAGCAGATCACCCAGGAAGCAGGTGGACTGAGGTGCCCTCAGGAACTTCAGCCTTTTATACAGCCTCAGCTCTGACCTGGCATCAGGCGATGCAGACCATGGGGCAGGTTGCTGCTGGCATCTTTCACAAGGGGCACAGGTAACAACACTTCCCTCACATCCCAGGGACCCAATTCCTCCCTCCGTAAGCGTGTCAACTATTAACCCACAGGAAGATCCCCTGAGAATCGCTGCCCTCTAGCTAAGATTAGGATGGAACTTTGCAGGGTGCACACAATGTCTGTCAATCTCACAGGCAGCTCTGCTATGCTCCCTATTTCCCAGGCTCCGTCAGTAGGGTTCTAGACCTCTGAAATGAAGAGAAGTTCTCTCTTCTCGTTGGTATAGGAAATGGTGGGGGAAATTCCCAACCTGAAATTAAATGAACCTTTTTGGAATAAGGATTGAGATCCAAAATAAAGTGCCAAGCCCAAGCCAATAATCTAATGTGACTTTTTCATTTTTAGATGATGCCGTAGCCTGGACTAAGAATGCTTGCTATCTCAGTGATGCTACTTTAAGCAGGTCCCATGCAGATGGTGTGGGTAGTTGGGCTTCTCTCCTTACCTGAACTTAACCCTCTAAGAGAACTCACAAATAACACTGATTCGGCACCAACAATCCCTTTGAAAGGGTAGAAAAAGTCTAGGAATGGCTTCTCTTCCCACATATGGTCCTAAACAAGGCAACTTTGGCCTGCCCAAGGTGAGACGGCAGAGACCAGGTGTATGCTGCAGGTGGAGAAGAAGAACTAGATTTCGATGGAAGTTGCCAGAAGTGAGGCATGAGTTCTGGTCATAACCAAGAAAAGAGCATCCAACCTGGAAAGATCCTTTTTGTAGAGTTTTGCAAAGTCTGTGATGGAACCCTACAAAAAATATTCTGAGGACAAATTAGGTCCCCAGGAAAGTCATCAGATTCTGGTTAGCTGAAAAGGTAGTCAAAATTTGTCATATTCAGAATGAAAGCTGCAGTGAGAAGAAGTAAGACAGGGAGAAACATGAGACACCTCAGTTCTAAGCTGGACAGAGAGACTGTCTCCCATCAGTTCCCAGCTCTGCAAACTCAGACAAGTTACTTAATCATCACTATAAAAGGGGCTAAAACAATTCCTAGCTCACTAAATAAGGAATTATAATGTTCTTAGAACAGTATCTGGGACTATTAGTTCAAAATGCTAGTTTAAAACTAATTTTATCACTATGGATACTCATATCCATGAGAAAAGATCTTTTAAATTTCAAATTACTGATCTGCCAATTTTTGAAGCCAAAACTATTGTTTGCAGTATCAGAGCTTAGCCCTAATGTTTTCTTACAGAAAAAGAGTAATATCTTACTTGCCACTGAAGTATGACATTATAGGAAGGCATAGTCTTTATGAAAAAATACAAACAGGAAGAATTTTAAATTCATTTGTAATCCCATCTTCTGAGTATTCTTAATATTTTGTTATTTTCCTTCTGTCTCTTTTTATGATTATATTTCAATCTTTTCCACTGTGTATAGTTTTTTAGTGATTTTTGTTTTGTTTTGACTTTACCCAGTTTTGATCAGGTACTTTTATGAGTTTATCTTACTAACTTTTCACCTAACATCGTAACATAAACATTTCCCATGTTACTCAGCCTTTGGAGGCGTTATTATGGGCAAACATGGAACATTTCATGGAAGGCCCAGAATCCATTTATAAGTGGTTGGGAGCATGAGTTCTAGAACCGTCTCCAGTTCCAGCTCCCCACTGAGCAGCTTGTGACCTTGGGCAAGTGACCAGAGCTCTCTGTCTCACTGCCCTCATCTGGGATATGGGGAAGGTAATAGTGTTTATCTCATAGGATCATTTGCAGATCAAATGAGTTAACATCCATAAAACTCTTGGAATAGTGTCTGGCACATAGTAAGCACTCAATCAACATTAAAAGTGAAACCTGATGCTGTGTCACTTCTAAATGTTCTATAAAGACCACCAGGTGGGGAGCCAGAGAGCTTGCTTTGGTTGCTAGAGCTCTGCTCACCAGAGGATCCTTCTCATCCCCCGTTTGCTGAGAAAGATAATGTAAGGCAGGCTCTGAATTTCTGAAAAAAGAAGCCCAGTAGGGGTTAAAGGAATTATTCATTTAATACATGAGTGTGATTAATTTTAAAAGGAACAATGTCCATCCCCTTTTACCTATAATTATTTGGCTACGTGGCCACCTAGCTGACACACAGTAAGGTCTTTTGAGTGCAGGCACCCCTAAGGGATCTAGTTTAGTGCTTTGTAGGTAGTAGACACTCAATTTTCATTTCCTTGTCTTGTTGAATTTGCTATTTAGTAAGGAGGATGGATGCCTCCAATAAATCCGAACCCAGATTCTCATTGACAAATTCCAGACCTTTCATGGAATGAGGGAATAGAAGATGTAGAAAGGACCTTGGCTCATTCAGAGACAGTGGTACCCCATCCCGGTCAGGCCTGGGCATCGACAGCCTCCAAAAGTTCCCTGGGTGGTTCTAATGTTCCATCCGGTTGAGAATCACTGATTTAGACCATGCCCCTTATTTTGCAGATGAGGAAACTGAGGCTCAGAGAGAGAAAGAGGCTTGTCCCAGATCACACAGGGACTTAGAGGCTGGATTTCAGATCCTGCTATCAGCCCTCTCTCCACAGCACCTTGCCTCTTGAATATTTTATTTCTTCTTGTGATGTTTTTTCTAGCAAGCTTTATTTTACATAATTGCCTTGTTAAAAATGCCTATTGAAGTGGGGTGAAAATAGTAGTAAACATGATGGACCATTGTCTGAATCTCATGGTTAGAAAATCTGGACATAATTCTTACTATTAGTTGCTGTAAGTAACCAGGAGGCAAGCACCTATATCTGAAAGGCAGTGTCTGGCATCACCAGGGTTGGGCCAGCTGGCAGACCCCAAGAATGCTCCCTAGGGTGGCACTACCATGATGATGGTTCCCTGACCCAGAAATTCAACCTTGTCCATGTCTTTGAGTTTATCAATCCTGGCAGTGCTGAGTCACTGCAGCTAACTCACAAGAGACTGATTATGTCAATTTACAAAGAGAAACATGTGTACCAAATGTTGGCATGATGGGTACGTTCTCTTCTGGCAGGAAAATTTCTCAAAAAAGTCGAGCCATAATCTGGAGATGCTTGGTGATGGGGGAATTACATAATGGCCTCAGGTTTTGATGGTAAAAAAAACTAGACATCCCCATCAGATCATCTGAACATCTCCAGCCCTAGACAGATTAGGGTGGTGCTGAAAACATCTGCCACCTGGCTGCCCTTCCTCTGTGCTCTTTAGTAGATCATTCTTCCCTCTGCTGGAAGGCACCTCATTGGGCGGCCTTTGCTGAGTGCTGCTCTCATCCGTTACGTGCTGATTTTGGAGTTTAACATTGGGAAGATCATTTTATTATTTATTTGTCTTATTTCTACTGTTCACTATTGCCCTGACACACACTGTGGTAGACAGGATAAAGCCTCTCTTCACAAATACGGCCATATCCAAATCCCCGGAACTTGTGACTGTGTTACCTTATACAGCAAGAAGGACTTTGCAGATGTGATTAGCTTGAGGATTTGGGGATCGAAAACTTGTCTTGGATTATCCAAGTGGGCCCAGTGAACCTTTTTTTAAGGGGGAGGCAAGAGGATTGATGTTAAAGAGGAGACGTGTGACAACAGAAGCAGAGGTTGCAGTGATGAACTTTGAAAATGGTCATGAGCTAAGGAATGCGAGCAGCCTCTAGAAGCTGGAAACAACAAGGAAATGGGCTCTCCCTAGAGCCTCTGGGAGGAACACAGCTCTGCCACCACCTTGATGTTAGCTTAGTAAGACCCGTGTTGGACTTCTGACCTACAGAACTTGTCTTAAGCCACTAAGTTTATGGTAATTTATTATAGCATCAATGGGAAACTAATACATACACTTAGATTTTTAAAAATAAATTTCATAACGTGACTTAATTACTTAAAAGGAAATCATCAAAGTATTAAAATTATTTCCACTGATCTTTGGAATTGAAGGCTCACATATCTGATATTGACAGGATGTCTTTCACCAAGGGGAAGTTCAGTTAAGAGATGACAGAGAAAATGCTCAAAGATAAACAAAGATGCAGCCTGGGCTTGTGTCCCAGCTCTGTCACTTACCAGCTGTGTGACCTCTCTGAACCTGTTTTCTCATCCACAAAATGGGGGCAATAACAGTGTCCATCTCATAGGGTCGTATGAGGATCCCTTGAGATAATGTCTATAAAGCCCTTTGCCCCGGACCTGGCATGTAGGAAGCGCTTGGTAATTGTTAGCCACTCTTATTCTTGTTATAATTGCTATTGCCTTTATTAATAGTTATCAGTGACCATTGGAAACCCAGAGATGTCAGGATTGTTGCTAGGGCATTCCCAGGCCCTAGAGACAGGGATGAGGAAGCCACTATCACTGCCCACTGACAGTTGCCCCAATGAGCTATAATAGGAGCAGACTGATGACTATGGACCAAAGCTTAAGCAAAGTGGATTAGAAATTAAAAAAAAAAAAGTTTATAGCAAGTTACAATAGCATACAATATGGCCATTCCATTTATATGTCTCTCCAAATATGTCTGTATCTTTATATATAATACATGTAAATAAACAGAAAATAGTCTGGATGGATCTGTATTAAAATGTCAAGAGCATGTAATTCTGGGTGGGGAATCCCAAGCATTTCTTTTTTCCTTTTGCTTACTGACATTTTCTAATTTTCCTGCAATGAGGCAAAATGTGGATTTTATAATCTATGTTACTTGGATTATAAAATGTCTCAGGACATTCTAAACTCACTGGAAGTATCAGAGAAGTCTTCACAAAAATGGCCTTTGATGCTTCTACTCAACGTTGCAGATGTTTTGAGCTTCTGCTAAGCGCCAGGCGCCATGCTTGGCGCTGTAGGCACAGGGAGAGAGCTGTACACAGTCCTTGCTCCTGGGACTCAAATGCTGCCCTCCCTTCTCCTCCACCTGCAGCTCAGATGCCACCTCCCTACCTGTCTGGTCTCAGAAGCCCTCTCTGTCAGACTCACTGTCTCAGATACTTCATCACACCCTACACAGCTCTGTATATGGATGTCATTTACCCCCAAGATCACGAACTCTTTGGAAGACGGAACTATATGTTATCTTCATATTGAATTCCTAAAGCTGGGGGAACATGGGTGCCCTGAGTGGCATAGTGAACGGAACCCATTGGAAGGAAGTGGGTATCGTGGTCCAGACAAGAATCGGTCTCAGTGCCAGAGGTCTGGGGAGCTTCATGGTTCCCAACTCTTGAGCCCATCTGGGAACTGAGGAGGGGCTGCCTCACCCCATGCTCTGCACACAGAAGGGCCCCAGTGTTTATTGAACTGAAAAGTGACCACTCCAGAGACAGGCCCTGCACCCACATGTGGGAAAAATGATTCTCTCCACCCCAAGACACCACCTTCTCTCAAGGGCACAAAGCTCAACGGATTATGTTCACGTTCAGGGACTGAAGACACTTAATCTGATTGTAAACCTGGAGCCTAGCTCCAGACTGGATACGTGATAAGTGGGAAAGGAATCGAGAAAGGGAGAGAAGAAGGAATGAGGGAAGGAAAGAGGAAAAGAAAAAAGGGGGAAAAGGGAAAAGAAGGAAAGAAAGAAATGAACAGAGATGGGAAATGAGTGACAAATACAGTTCTCTCTTCATTCTGCTTCAAGTAGTGGAGATTCTGTTGACAAATAAAAAAAAATACTAATAAGGCAGGAAGTGACTATCACTTGTAACAAAGAAGAAAGACACCCACACATCTGAGCAACTAGGACGTGCAACTGTAGGTTGGAGCTGCACCTCGTCCCCTTTCCTCCTCCAGTATGTGATCCGGCCACCCATGCCCACCACAGCCTGACTCTCCCCGCCCTGCAAGGCCAAGACTTCTTCACGTCTTCTGTCATACTCCCAGCTCTGGCAGATAGGCAGAGCATGCCTGAGTCATGTAATAAGGGTCTGAGCAATTTACCAGATGCTTGAAGTCTCTAGCTTAATGACAAAATGACCAAAAATTTCCTGCTGCCTTTGTGCCAGTCTTTTCCACCCAAATCCAATGAGTGATTGGGAATATGACTGGCTCTGTCCTAAGACTGCAGTCTGCTCCATCCAGGGAATTCAGTCTCCAGAACCTCTTCTTACTCTCCTTTACTCGTCCTCTGCTCTCCTTACCTCTGCCTCGATATCCACAGACCCTATCAATCCTTAAATGTTCTCCATCATGAGGGCTCCCCATCACTGCCATGTGAGGGCCTCTCTCCCTCCTCCCAACTACCTGTTCTTTATCCGAACCTTCTGATGGCATAAACCATGTTCCACAGTTGACAGCAATCCACGCGCACAGAACCCACCATCACCACCTCCCCTCCAGGCCTCTCGGTTCCCTTAGTAAATGGTCCCAAGACCCAAGACTGAGTCATCCTAGCTTCTCCTTCTTCCTCATCCCACATCCAAAGATGCACCCAGGTTTCCTTTTCCCAGTTCTACTGCCTTCTTTCCTTGGACGCTTGCTATCTGTGTAAAATGTAAATCTCAGCCTATTTAAAACTTTCAGTAGCTCCCTATTACCCGCAAAGGGGAAAAAATCCAAGTCCCTCCAAATGGTGCCTGAATTCTTTGTACTTTGGCAACTTCTACCTCCCCAGGCTTGTCTCCCCTACATGGTAGGGACACTACTGCCACATTAAACTATTACCACCCTGAACGTGCCTATAGGCACCCCCTGTTAGAACACTCTTTGTTCCCCACCCCTACATGCTTCCAAAGACTGTACTCTGAAACACCTGCCCAGGTGGGACCTCATCACTGGCTCCCTGTAATGGATTGCCTCTCTGACAGGGCACCTGCTGTGCCCTGTGTTCATGACTGGCCTCCACTGTTAGATTCTGAGACCCTTCATGTTAGGGTCTGGGTGTTCCCCCTGTGACCTTGGGGGCACATCACAGTGGCTAGCACATAACAGATGCTCAGTAGGGATAAGACTTCCTGAAAGAGTTCCTCAGGGGCAGATGCCTCATATTGTCCATCACTGTGTCCTCAAGGATGCAGTGCAGAGTGCATAGCATTCAGCAGATACTTGTTATGTGAAGAATGAAGGAAGGAATGAGAACTAGTTGTCATTATCAGGGAGGGAGGAGGTCCACAGGGCCATCATAGTCGCTGCAGAGCATGATCTGACCTTGACTCAGCCTGATTCAGTGCAAAGTGTGACTGAAGTCACTTCTCTCCAGCATGTTGCCTTGGTCTCCCTGGGATACTGGACAAACAGGAGACCAAACCCTAGAAATTCTGGATCCCTTCTAGATAAATGGAGGGATATCAGGTCCTGCTTGAGTCATTCTTAGACAATCTGGGTCACCTGGAATCTGTCAGAGATCTGGCTCATCCCTCCTCATCTAGAGAATGAAACTGGCTCTGGAAGTCAGGACTAGGGCTCCAGCCACCGAGCCCCACATCGTTTCCATCTCTGTTGTCCGAACCACCTATTTCAATGGCCACAGCTGAACTGAGGGAGGACCTGGGGAGCTGTAACGTGAGAACAGAGTCCGGCAGTGCCTCACAGAGTGTCCACTTGACTGCCGGCTGCCCAACTGAGGGAGGGGGAGCCCACGGACTTTGAGAGGTGATGGGAGAAAGTCAATCCTGTTTTCTGTGGCTCATCTCTCCAATGGACTGCAGCCTGGGGGAGCAGGAATTGAGCCTCCGATGTGGTGTGTTCAGTCACTGCCCTCCCAGGGAGGTTATTCTGTGGAATCCCTCTAGGTGAGGCCAGCTTTCTGAACTTCTTTCAGTTCCTGGTAGGTATGGCAATATTCCTAGTGCTCAGGGCTTCTCTGGTGCAGAGAGAACTTGGGCCCCGCACCAAACTCTTCATGTACCAAATAGTTGATCTCTTTAGGTTCCCAGTTCATTGCTGAATCCCCAAGACCCAGAAGATGCTTTGAGCATAGTAGAGGTTCATAAATACTTGTGGGAAGAAGAAGGAAGGAAGGAAGGGAGGGAGGGAGGGAGGGAAGCCATGTGCCACTGTTGGCAGCAGCTACCACTGAGCTGGCTGAGAGCAGTGTGAGCCTCTATCAGTACCTGGGTACCCCTGCTGAAGCCAACTTCCCAGAACAGAGGCCACCTCCCACTAATCTCAAGAGTATTGGACACATATTTTCATTTACTGGAGTAGAAAGTCTCTTGGGTCAGAAAGCTTGACAGTCAATGAAGCGCCCTTTGTGGCACTTGGCAAGGGCCCTATGATCCTTTGCTCTTAGGTCGTGCCAGCTCTGTCTCTTCCTGGGGTTTTCAGCGCATCTCTCCCACAAGCCCCACCCCCACCCCAGCACCATGCAAGGAACTTGTCTCAGAAGCACTGTGGGCCTCAGCTACAGAGGTGCCATGTTTCTCACTGGGATCCAGGAGACGGGGTGACTGAAGCGAATCCTATTAGAAGTGGAAGACTCAAAGACCAGTGGTGCACCACTAATAACCTTAAAGTGGAAAAAGAAGAAGTTGAGCAGAGTGAGGACAGTGGGATAAAATCGAATATGAAACAGGGAAATCTGCTCTTGAGTCTCCGTTCTGCCATATTAACTCTGTAACCTTGGGCATGTGTCACATTACTCTTCTGAATCGCAATTTTCTCATCTCTAAAACAGAGGCTACTTACATGCTACCCAACCCAATGAGATCACATGTAGCAAAGTACTTGGTGAGCCATAAAGTACTATAAAAATATAAGCTAATAATAATAATAATATAAACATAACTAATAATGGTGATGATAATCAACATCAACCTATGAGTAGCTCTGTCCCTTGCATAACCCTGCAGCCTTATGTGATGTCAGTGAGCTCGAGGCGGGGAGCGGGGCGGGTGGAGGAAGGGAAGGGAAGACCCCAGGTGACAGCTGAGTGTCAACACTCTGCCAGGGCATTGCTGGTGCCTCTCTGGATGACAGTCCTAAGGGCAAACACTGCCCTGGCCCAAAGAGTGTGAGAAAGAAGGAGTGAACTTGATGGCTAATCTTTGTGACCCAGCTTTGACCCACGTGGGACACTTCTGATGACTGGGAAATGAGTTCTCTAATTTCTCAGTTAGTTTTGCAGGCCCTTGGGAACCAGAAGGTCGGGCTGGGAGTGGAGCCTGGGCTCAGGCAGTCACTCTGCCTTTGGAGCAGTATATCACTGTGTAAGATAAGAAGAGACTGGATGAGAAGACCTCTGCAAGACCCTCCTGCCCGAGAGGATCCCATGGATCAGTGCTGCAGGTTTCCCACAGGCTCTGTCTTCAGGGGCTCATAGTCTTTGGAATGGTACCCAACACCCAATACTGTTGACAGCACCCCTGCATTGGTTCCACTAAGGGGCACACCTGGCTTACAGGAGCCTCACTCTGACCTTGCACCGAGAGTGTCATATCCAAAAGACACTTGGAGCTGCTACTGGAAGGTTCATCCATGAGTCAATCATTCCATCCTCAAAAACAGATGGAGTACCTATAATGTGCCAGGTGTTGTGCTAGACCCTAAAGATACAGACGAGAAGAAGCCTCAGCCACTGTGCTTAAGCAGTTCCCATTCTGGGTCAGAGTAGGGTTGGGTGGAGAGACACATAAACATACATATACGACAGTATGATACGTGCATAGACCCTCCCAAGACATCTCAGTAGAAGGAAATGGGGTGGGGAGTGATAGGGGAGGTAACGCTCAATGTTCTGTCTTGGGTGTGACAGCCCTAGTCTGCCATGCCTGATAGGAGGTGAACGACCCTTGCCCACTCCTTCAACCTTCTAAGCTGACGGGAGGTGAATGACCCTTGCCCACTCCTTCAACCTTCTAAGCTGACGGGAGGTGAATGACCCTTGCCCACTCCTTCAACCTGCTAAGTTGACGGGAGGTGAATGACCCTTGCCCACTCCTTCAACCTTCTAAGCTGACGGGAGGTGAATGACCCTTGCCCACTCCTTCAACCTTCTAAGCTAGGAGCCAGAAAGAATCCCACTTCTGCCATTGATTAGCTAGGTGACTTTGAGAAAGTCACTTGGCTTCTTGGGGCCTCAGTTTCATCATCTGTAAAATGGAAACTATGATGACTCTTCATCTAGTCACTCAACCAAACCACAAATATTTTTTGAGTAGCAGCTATATGCTAGGCGTTGGGAACACAGCAGGGAGCAGACACATGTCTCTGATCTCATGAAGTTTAAGGTTCACTGGGGAAGACAGACATTAAAGCAGGACATCACATTAGTGCTGACAGCTAAAAAAGGGGAAGCACAAAGTCCCAGGGAAATGCAAGAAGGGACTCTCACCCAGTCATCGTCATTCTCTCTGATGTTATGGGCATCAATCAGACAGTGAATATGAAAGTTTTCTTTATACTGTAAAGTTCTGTGTAAATCTGTGCTGGCCTTTCCTGTGTTTTCCCTCTCTCACTCAAAGCTGGAAGGGTTAGAATGTAAGAAAGATAAAAAGGAAAAGCAACATCAATAGAGGTCTTACTATATGGCAGAAAGGGATGCTCAGGAGGCCATGCAGAGGGTGGCACAGCTTAGGGCTTAGATGCGAAGTTCAACCAGGTGTCTTTCAGCTGCTCCACGGTAGACAGGAGAATGATTCCCTTTAGTGTTTCCACCTTCAGCCCTGTTCCTTGGCTTCTAGTTAGTAGGAAAGGGGCAGACTGATGCCCAGCCAAGATGCTGAAAGAAAGGAGAGGTGCACCCAGGAGAGGGTGGGGCAAGAAAAGGTATCCTGGCAGGAATGCCCAGGTGGGAAGATAGGCCTGCCCAGCTTTGAACAGAATCCAGTCTGGCTTTGGAATACAGTGAGTGGACAGATTTGGAAACTGAGGTCCAGAGGGGATAATTGGGTGGCCGAGGCAACACACTGGTGAGTGCCGGTGGCCTGTTGCTCAGTCTGCTGGTCCCACTACACTGTGAAGTCTGGTTGGTGATGTCAACCTCCCCCTGTTGGTCTCCTCATTTCATGCTCCTCTCCCTCGGCCAATGCCCTCAGGTTCTCTCCTGTCCGTTCAAAATCTGCTGTCTGAAAACCATCTGAAACTTACACTGAGTATGGCCCTTTCCTGGGGAATGCATGTGTGTTGAAGCAGGTACTGACCCCAAGAAACTTGCGATCATGGGGTTTCAGGTCTAAGCCCTAGGAGGAACCCTGCACAGTGGTACGTGGTGGTGGCTAAGGTAGATTTCTCTCCAGATGAGGAAACCAAGGCCCAGAGCCAGAGAGGAAAGCAGCTCACCTTGGGTCCCACAGTTAGTAAGTGGCAGGACCAGGACTAGAACCCAGGTTTTCTGAACTTCAGCCCCTTCAGGAAAACTGTAGATGGTGTAGACCATAGGGCAGCCGGAGAGGACCCCTCCCGAGCTGGAAAGCTTTCTCATGGGATGGCCATCCTGCCCCCATACGACAAGGGGGAAACTAGATACGAAGAATGGAAATTTACTTTCCCAACATCCAGAGGTCTGGGGAGGAATTTTGGTCCCTATCCAGGGCTTTCCAGGTTAGCTGCCCCAGGTCCCTTGCCTGACAGCCACAGTGCAAACACAAGCCCTGGCATCCCCCAGAGTCAATATTTTCTTCTCTGAAGGTGTCATCCCGTTGTCGAGATGGCCCCTGGTGGTGGGGCAGGAAAACCCAACCTTTGAAGTCATACTCCTGTTTGAATCTCAGGTCTGTGGTCTTGGGGAAGTTATTCAACCACTCTGAACCTTGGTTTCCATGTCGATAATAATGGGAGAAATACTGCCTAAATTTGGGAGTTGGTCTGACAATAAGTGAGATGACAAATCTGAACTCACTGCATGGTACCTGACACATGGAAGTGCTCAATCAATGTTTTCCTTTCCCCTCTGCAAACCCTTCCTTTCTATAATCACCAGAATATTTCATGGAGTTAATTTAGAGAAAGTCAGTGATGTGATATAGACAAGACATACTGAAAGTGGAATCTTAAGGGAAATCTCTGGGTATCTTTATTAATACAGGTTCCTACTTCTTTGGGCCTGAGATACTTCAGAACTTGACCCAGCCAGTCTTTACAATACCTAGGGGTCAGGATGCTTGGATTCTGGTCTTGGATTTGAGGGCTTTGCTTCTGGGTCTTAATTTCCTTGTCTGTGACATGAGAAAATAGGTCAATAATTCAGCAAAGTTTTATTAAGCTTCTAATGTCTTCCAAGCACCAAACACAAGGCTTGTGTTTGGTGTTTGGTGCTTGTGAGGAAAGAGAGATTAAAGGGATGGACATGAGGATGGGTAAGATGTGGTCACTGCCATACAGGGACATAAAACCTGGTAGTAGAAGCCAAGAAACCCATGAGGGAGCTGGCACAGCAGGTGTTTAAAAGCACAGACTTGGAAACCAGTGTGCTGAATTTGAATGCCAACTCAACCTTGGGCAAGATACTTGACTCCTCTGGGATTTGGATGCTATAAAATTGTTCCTATAAATTATATATCATATTAATATTATATTAATATACATGTTACTATTTATAATATTTATAGCAATAGTATTATATATTATATTATTTATTACTTATTTGTAATATATTTATATTATATAATTGTATTATTATTTATTATATATTTATATTAATATTAATTATATATTATATAATATATTAATATATAATATAAATTTATATTATTTAACTTAAATATATTATATAAATATAATAACTATATTATGTATAATATATTAATTTATTAAAGCACTTTAAATAGTGTCTGGCTCAAAGTATAAGCACCATGTAAGGGTTTGGTATTATAACCAGGTTTACAACATAGAAGGCAGACCATAGTTGCATGCTTTGTAGAGGAAGGCACAGTCAGTTCTGATTAGTTGAGGTTGGTAGCATTACATCAGGCCTTAAAGGAGAAGGAGGTTTGTAGTGACGTGTGGGCAGCCTCCTGCTTTTTAGGTCAGGTCACTGGAATCCAGCCAAATCTCCAAGATGTTCCACCAGTTTTGTACTGATGCTTTTGATTCTGTCTCCCCCTACTGTCCAACGTGTATAAAGCAAATTGGATGCTCAATCTCGCTGTCACTAGAGAGACATGTTAAAACCCTGACATGGAGAGCTTACAGCCTTATTCAAGAGACTTGGACAAGTATGTGACATAGCTGTGGAATAAGAAAGAACAATGGAGAGAGGAGAAGCTGAGTTGAAGGGAAGTTTGGAAAACATGTATTCGTTTGCTAGGGCTGACATAACAATGTACCACAGACTGGGTGGTTTAAAACGCAGTTTATTGTCTCACAATTCTGGAGGCTAGAAATCCAAGATCACGTTGTCTACAGGGTTGGTTTCTTCTGCAGCCTCTCTCCTTGGCTTGCAGATGGCCACCTTCTCCTGTGTCTCCACATGGTCATTGCTCTCTGTGTGTCTGTGTCCTAATCTCTTCTTTGTATATGGACACCAGTCATATCGGATTAGGACCCACTTTAATGGCCTCACTTTACCTTAATTGCTTTTTTAAAGGATCCATCTTCAAATAGTCACATTCTGAGATACTGGGGGTTAGGATGTCAACATATGAATTTGGGGATCACAGTTCAGCTCTTAACAACAGATGAGAGGAACGGCCTCCAAAAGTGACTCCTGTACTATCACAGATATCCATCGATAGTGGGACAAGGATGGAGATGAGGCAGAAACAAACTAAGATCCACGCCCACCTGAGAAGTGTTCAGCAGACTTTAGAAGATGGAATGGAGATTACGTTGAGACTCGGGGAACAGCGAGGTGAGGCAGCTTCCAAGCATGAGCTTTGAAGCTTGTGTCTCCTGGGCACCAGGAAGTTAATCCCCATCATACTCCCTCTCCAAGGCACCTTAACATTTCTACTGAAGCACCAAGGAGTTTGCAGGGATTCCTCCAGACTTACTGAAAAAGAGGAGAGCCATCATGAGACCATCACTGACCCATCCCACCAGCCTACAAAGACTGGACGAGACATTATAGAAGCATTCCCTGAAGCGGGAAAGTTGCTTGGAGTAAGGAATTGATATCTCTGGGGAAATGGCTGTGGCTTATTTCCCTTTTCTCCCCTCGTGAGTGTGAAGAGTTAGTTTTTACCACCTCTCAAGCCAAGCAAAGGGACAAGAAAACCACTCAGAGATTGGTGGTACCTGCAGGAAAGTGAAATGGATATATCCAATCCCATCTGGAGGCTCGATGCGCTGCAGAAATTCAGAGCCCAGAATAGAGACCAGTGAGGGGCTGCTTTGAAGAGCTTACCCTGTGCCCCTGGAGTTAGGGAAGCATTCCTGGTTACAAAGGCTGGATTACTACAGCACCAGCCCAATCCATCTCCTGAGATCCCAATGTACAGAAGATGAAAGAATGCCCAAAAGAAGACCAATGAAAGAGGGAGAAGGAGAGAACCTGCAGGAAAGTGGAAGCTCAGACCATCCACTTCTCCCTACTTACTGCGGGTTCCTGGGCCATGGGTTAGGTCTGAGCTCATGAGGCAGGAAAAACCATTAAATTTAGTGCTAGACTGAAGTCTTCAACCCCTGAAAGTTATCAGAAAGCTGTATCATTTGCCAGAGAGATTAAGGGACAAAAAAAGAGATTGAATATAACATTTTTAAAGTATACGATTTGATAACTAGATAAATAACCCATTTTCTATCTATGAAATACTGAGTTCAAACTTGCAGTAAGTACCAAGAGCCATCTTCCCACTATCAGAAGTTACTGCTGACCACATACATGATTACTGCTCCTCTTATATGGCAACCTTCTCCACCCAGAGAGTTCGCCTAGTGGGTTATTTTTCTTAAAAGGTCGTCCATGCTGTTTCTGTGTATGTATATAAAAAGACTCTTGTCTTGTAAATGAATGTTCATAGCATTATTACTCATAGCCAAAAGTACCTATTCATAAACGAACAAACAGTGGCATATCCATACATTGAGGAATTTTTCAGCCATAAAGAGGAATAAAGGGTTGACACGTGCTAGAACTTGAATGAACCTTGAAAACATTATGTGAAGTAAAAAAAATCCAGACAGGAAAGACTACATATTATATGATGTAATTTATACAAATTTCTAAATAAGTAAATGCATACAGATAAAAAGTATATTAGTGGTTGCCAGGGGATAGAGATGGGAAGTTGGAGGGTGGGAACAGGAATGGGAGGACTGACTAATTGCTAATAAATTTCTTTTTAGAGTGAGAGAAATGTTCTGGAATCAGATAGTTGTGAAAGTTGCAAAGCCTTGTGGACAAACTAAACATCAGTGAACTGCACAGTTTAAAAGGGTGACTTTTATGGTATGTGAACTTTTATCTCAATTTTTAAGGAGCTCCTAGGGCCTTAGTGGGGTTCTGGGAAGGCTTAGCTCCAAAGTCTTCCTGCTGCTGACTCAGACAAGGAACTGTATTAACATTCCATTTCATTTAGTATGCACTACTACACCAAAGAATAGCTATTACATTAGACCAAGGAAATCACATTACAGAAGAACAATGCCAAATGGCGCGGTAGATTATAGAATACAAATACCCGGCATTCTAGCAGGTTAGGAGGAGAGCACAGTGGAGACTTGTTGGGGAATGGGGTGGAGTGACTTGCGGCAGGACTCAGGAAGCCTTCTGGGAGGGGTGGGGCTGAGCTAGACCTTGATGGATGGGTGAGGCACAGGTAAGTGGGTCGAGGGGCCGGTGAGAGGGTTGAGCATCCAAGGAGTCATGTAGAGGCCAAGCGATGAGACACATCCAACTTCCTTCCATGCTGCCTCTGAGACCTAGAGTGGGTGGAACATGGGAGAGAGCAAAGACGGCAGGGGGCAAGCCAGAGATGGAGAGATGTACACCTTGTGGGTGCTTCCCAGGAGAGCAGGTTGCAAGGAGACCAGGCTTTGTATAAAATGTGGTAGGTTGGCAACATTTGTACATTAAACCAAAATGTGGAAAGAACTAGGGCTTCGTTCATTGAAATGAATATAATGTTGTTTCTTGAGCAATTGGCCCACTTAGGATGGGGATACAGGGGAAAACACACTTAAAATTACTAATTAGCTGTATATATTTCTATCTCTTTTAAGAAAATCTCATTTTAGGAAATTATCCAAAGTAAATCTCACCTCCCTATTAACATGTTTTACCCCTCTCCCCCTTGTCCTGCCCATGCTGGCATCTGGGTTCATGAGCAGGGAAGCTTATATGGCCTGTAAGCCCCACGCCAAGGGAAGCCTGGTGTTCTACTGTTCGATTTGGGGTTTTTGCTGGTCCCTACTGTCGAAGGACTGAACTGACAGGGTTCTTGGGCTGGGGCCAGGTGGTCAGGGAAGCCGTGTTCTGTTCCGATGGCCTGGGCAGGTGCAGTATCCTCCTGGCTCATTCTAGTTCACTCTAGCTCCTCCTGCAGCTGGGGATCTCCCTGAGCCCTGGCTGTGACTCCCGAACAGCCTGTCCCCAGCAGCCCACCCTGACACTTTCAACTGTAGAGGCACAGACCCTATTCATCCTGGCTAGGGTCACCCTCCCACCTCCCAAGCCCCCACACCCCCAGCGAACTTTCTGCCAGCACCGTGAGTTCCTTCCATCTCCGTGGGACAGATGGGAACCTCTGGATCCCTTTCACTTCCATGGGAGCCAGGGAAGCTTGGGAGGAGTCTCAGCTCCTTCCACAGCACCAAGTAGGACATAAGTCACAAGATTTCTGTTTCCAGCTTTCTTCTCAACCTGATTATTTATCTACCTCCAGACTGCAGCCCCACTGATGAGAGAGTCAAAGCACGCATCTATTTGATTAGCCATCTCCATCCCCTTCTCCCGCAGGACCTCAGGACCCGAGGAGATTTTAATGACCTTCCTGTGTAGAAGGGAGTTCCCCTCCATCACATCCTCCTCCTCCTCTTCCCTTTGCCCTTTGCCCTTCCTGAGACCCAGAGGGTCACAAGGTCATCAGCTCTCCGAGGTCCTCAGCAATCCCAATATTACAAGCAGGTCCCAGATTTTTACTCCTTCCCCAGGCTCTTTGTTCCCATGTGAAGGGGCCAGATGCCATGGAGAAGGAAACTGTGAGAAATGTGTTCAAGAGAAGAGCAGACGTGTCGGCTTTGGGTAGAAGGGGGAGAGCAGGTGGGGGTCCTGAAAAGAAGCCTGCAGGCCCACAGAACGGACAGGCAACAACGAGGAAGAGGAGAAACCTGTGGGTGCCCCTTAGAGTCCGGTCCAATGTCAAAGCAGCCCCACCCTTAGCTCATCGACAGAAGAGCACAGGGCTGAGTTCATTCCGGCTGGGCTCAGAGACAGAGCAGGAGGCTGCCTTTAGTTCCCTACCCAAGGCGGACCCCAGCAGGTCCGCTGTGCAATTGCGGAGGGAAAATACAGCGTTAAGTGCAGCCCTTACAAGTGAAATAGGGAGCAGAGAAAAATCAAGGCAGAGCTTCACTCTGACCCCTCCCCGGAGGTCCCCTTCAGACTGAGACCTCGTAACAGAAAGACCATACTTGGATTTTACTCTCTGGGAAAGACAGGGCTGCGCTCAGGGGTATGTTGCGGAAAACTGAGTGGTGTGGGCTAAAAAGAGCAGTGGAGTGAAAGCAGAGCCAGGGAATCCCACATGTGAGACTGGCTCCTGCTCTTTCCCAGCCTTTAACCCCCTGAGCTTCCTTATAGCCACCTGTTAAACAGGTGTGACGTAGCTGTACTGCCTGCCTCGGTTATTGTGAGGATTAGAGAAAGAGTGATGACATGAACACATGGGTTGTCAACATTAAGGCAGAACTGTTTTCAAATAATCCTTTAGTATATATCCAGCAAGAAAGTTAGTCCAGGCAGTAATTCCTAAATTCTTTTAGCCTTGATGCCCATGTTCATTCCCTCACTGGAGAGACAGAGACAGAGACAGGGAGACAGAAGAGAAGAACTATGGGATTTACAAAGCAACCAACTTGGAAGATGCTCAGGCTCAAAGCTAGCAGCTGGCCCGTGAGGTTAAAGAGGCATTTTCTCAAGGACCAAGGAAGCTGGATCATGGGCTGAATTGAGACGACAGGAAAGTTGTTTATTTATATGTTTCCGAGAAAGAACAGGATCACAGTGCTTTGGGAAACCAGGTTCTTGACCCAGGGGCTAAGAATCCTCATGATGCTACATGGAGTCTTGAGCCTGGAAGAGAATATGGTTTGGTGAGGGTCAGGTCTCCAGCTTCAGAAGCATAACTCAGGCTCTCCCTGGGAGGAATGGAATGAATAGTCAAGGAGCTGAACGTCAAGAATTACCCTGCAGGTGCCCAGGGTAGAAGGAGCCACTTCCTGCTCCTCCCAGAGCCAGGAATCCCTGGAGCCTAGTCAGGTGGGAGCCTATAAAACACATCTCAGGCACCAGTTCCTCATCCACCCTCAACCTCTGGGACTGGCCGTACACATCTGGGTCTGACCAGGTGAGTGGGTCCTTCTGAACCTAGAGAGGACACAGCTGAAAGGGAGGGGCCTGTTGGAGACCACGGGGAAAGAAGAGGGAGGAGGGAGGAGGATGGATTTTGCCTTGGGGCTGGTGGATCTCCCTGGGAATTACACCCCCTAAAACTGGATGGTGAGTGATTAGCCGGCCTGAATTCTTGCCAACGTCTGGCCTCTGGCAACTGAGACAGCTGGCTGGGGAGGGCGTATCCTAGGCCATTTACCTCTCACAGGTGTATTCATGGATGCTTAGAGAGGGGGCGGGTGCACATGGAGAACATGGTGATACCCAATATTACCACGAAATGCCAACTGGTGTCCTTTTCTCTACTTGAATATAACTGCCTTCCTGCCCTCCTTCCTGCCTTTCTCCCTTTTCTCCTTCCTCTTTCTCATTCATATATTATTCACGTATTCAGTTATTTATTGGGCTCCTACACATTACCTGGTACTGTTCTAGACACTGGAATATAAAGTGTGCAGAACTGAGTGGGGGGCTGAAAATCCCTGTTCTCATGGAGCTTCCATTTTAGTGTTCCGTCTACATTTATTGGACATCTTCTATGCGACAAGAACTGTGCGATATCTTAGAGACACATTCATTTTTAATGACTGTGTGTGCGCTTACGGTTACCTCCAGATATCAGCAGCCTGGGGATAGATTGCAAAGGAGGAAGCAATGACCTAAGGTTTCACAAATCCATAAAGCATCTGGATTGGGTTTTAGGTTGACTGAATTCCCACCTAGATGTCCTGCCAGCAAACCCAGCGGCCTTGCCAGCCTCCTCTAAAAGTGCCCACGACCAAGTGTCCCCCAAAGTGTCCCCAGAAGGACCCTCCCAAGATGCCCTGCTCCAGTCTCTTCCTGCTGTGGTCCTGGACCTAGGGCTGCCGTGGCGTCAGCTGACTGGGACATCAGAGATCCAGCTGTTTCCACAGCCTTGAGGCCGCTTCCCAGCTGGGCTCTGAGCATCACCCAAGTAACCAGCAGGCCGAGGACTGGCTCCAGTCCGTGCTTCTCATCCCTCAGTCTCGTCCACCCCTCGATGAGTCTCACCTTGGGGATAAGACCACACCGGCGCTGCGCTGTGGAAACAGCTGTTGGCACAGAGACTCTGGGCTGGGCTCAAACTTGCTCTCCTGAGGTTTGGATGTGATTGCTCTGAATGAGCCGCTTTGCTACAATAAATGTTTTTAAACCCCCTGGTCCTGTTTTTTTTAATTCAAGTTTTCACTCCGCTTACCAAGTCTTACTCCTCCTCTCTGAATAAATGCCTCGGTTCTTAACTTCGGCTGGATAGGAGAAAAAAGATCAATCTACCAAACAGAAATAAATTAATTTTTAAAAGTACATGTATGCTTTGTTTTAATAAACCTAAAATGTGGACATATTACTGAAACAAATAAATTGAGGATATAATGGTGTATCAGGGAGACTCTTATTACAAAAATATATTTTAAATGTCCCTATAATGATTTTTTAAATGACAATGACATAAAATATCGTTTTATGTAAAAAAGACACGAATTTGGATATTATTTCATAAATGCATTTTCAATAAAATATCATATTAGCTACAAGTTTGTGTTCAGTCTTTGCTGCTAAGTTAGCTATTAACTGAAAGGATTTTTGCGAAGGAAAGCTCTGGCTTACTTGAGTTCAGATTAAGGAAACATAGAGCCACCCTTTCGGATTCTTAGATCCTTCCTATGCACAGAGAAGGCTAAGAGAATTAAGCTCTTTGACAACCACACATTAGAACAGAAGCCCATTGTCAGGTGTGCAGGGATCAGGAGAGGATGCCTGTATGGATTTTCACTGTCCTGCCCTCTCCACAACCTCAGGGTTGTGTGACCCTCCTCCTCTAGCTTATACAGCCCTCTGATGGATGAGGTGGAATGAGCTAGAAAGCAATCTTGTACCCATCCTTGCTGGACCACTGGCATTGTCATTCGGGGAAGGCCCGGGAATGGGGTTTGGTCTCAGTGAGGGTCTCCAGCACCATTGGAAGACCTCCAGTGGAATGACCCCACCCACCTGAAGGCCTATAATTACTAATTCTGTGTTTCCATTCACTTGTCCAACTTCTGTCTCTCCAGTGGAATACAGTCAAGGTGGGTAGAGGCTGTATTTCTTTAAGGCATGTTGGTGTCCAGAGTCGGCCTCATGGCCAGTAAGTACTCGTTGAGTGTGTGTGGGAGTGAGATAATGAACTCTGACCCTTGACCTTACTAGTAGGGGCAGTCTACAAAAATCCTTGAATTTTTCCCTTTGGAGATGCTTTGCTCTTTTAATTCATCTGAGCATATCCCTCTCTCTTGTACTCTCATGAGATCTGTTTGATCTTTATCTGATTTGCTCAGCCCAGAATCTCTGAGAATAAGTGCCTTGGTCACAGGTATTCCAAGGCTCAGATATGCAGTGTTTGGTAAGTATTTCCTTAATGCTTACGTATTCATCTAAAACGTCTTCTCATTCCAGCGATTAAAAAGATACCAAAACTGAATATAAGTGGTCTTAAGCTATCGTGTGTGTGTAGTGATGGTATCTGATTAAGATAGTTTTATTCCATGATAGCCTATAATTAGTACTGTTTGGGTCATGAAAAATGATCAGTTCCATCTTTGACTTGATGAGAAGCAAGTGCACAGGTATTACATAGAAAAGATGTTAAGCAGACGATAAGGTTGTCAGGGACCTGATATGAGGAAGTAATTTAAAAAGCATAGTTATCGGGCTTCCCTGGTGGCGCAGTGGTTGAGAGTCCGCCTGCCGATGCAGGGGACACGGGTTTGTGCCCCGGTCCGGGAAGATCCCACGTGCCGCGGAGCTGCTGGGCCCGTGAGCCATGGCCGCTGAGCCTGCGCGTCCGAAGCCTGTGCTCCGCAACGGGAGAGGCCACAACAGAGAGAGGCCCGCGTACCGCAAAAAAAAAAAAAAAAAAAAAAAAAAAAAGCATAGTTATCAATGAACTGGAAAACCCCACCAAACAAAACAATTGACATTTGGGGCCATACAGGAAAACTGACATTCTGGGACTATGTATGATGCTCACATCCAAAAAGAATTCGGTGGACTATAGCTTCTCGTATAATGCCATTACAGATGGAGTATGTATATGCCAGTGTATCTAATCTACGTGTAAATTTATTAGCACTTCAGATTGAGAAAGCTGTTGATATTATACTGAAATGATTGAGAATGAATTGTGATTTTATTTTGGGGGTCAAATTGTCTAAACTTTCTTCCCAGTTGTGTGAACTTGGGCAATTTGTTTAACCCTAGGAACCTCAGTTTTCTCTTTAGTGTAGTGGGAATATAAGTAGTACCTACATCACAGGATTATTAGGAGGATCAAATGGGGTCATATGTGTAAAGCACTTAGAACAATACCTAGAACAAAATAAGAGGTCAACAATCATTCGTTATTATATTATTTTCTGCTATTATGTGTACGTGTATGTGTGTGTATCTACATCTGTATATCTATATGTACCTCTTCTGTGTTCAATAGCCTCCCTGAGGCTCAGCATGGGGGCGGGGTGCTATAAGGTCACCAAGGTGCTGGATGACACTGTTCTCCCTGGGATTGGATTGAGATGTCAAGTGGATGGAGGAAAAAAAAAAAAAAAAATGCCAGAAGTCCCCAGGGAGGATTCGCACCTTGAAGCTTCATCAACATTTACAGCAAGTGTCGATGATTGACCTGACAGCTTACCTCTGAGGCTGAGGCCGGGGTTCTTTCTACAGGGCCAGTAGGACAGAAGTCCTGACTTCTCTCCTGAGAGGGTAGGTGGGAGGGCTTCTCAGGAGAGTCACTCACAGCTGGACAGGAGCCGAGTTGGGAATATTTACGCCATAGAAATGGATAATGCTTCAAACCAGACCCTTTTCTTTCCGGGGTGCTGGGTTAAACACATCCCAGAGCACTCCTAGTTGTCCTGGACGGCTAGCGGGGAGCACAGGCTTGTACTGAGGGAATGTGCACACCGAGGGGTTGTGAATTTTGGTGTTGGCATGTGAGGAGGCGGCAATCCCAGCTCCCCCCTGGAAGGAGAATAAGCTCAGCCTGTTGATTTTTTAATCCATGTATTTTCATCTGGAGGAAAGATGCAGTTGCTTCAGGTCACTGATGTAACTATGATATAAACATCATTCCTCTTCCATATAGATAGTGATTTTAAAAGAGGTACAATTATGAATATTTAAAGAGTTTCCTCATCTTTTAGGTTAACTGAACTCCTACCAAGATGTCCTGCCAGCAAAACCAGCAGCAGTGCCAGCCCCCTCCCAAGGGTCCCCTAAGTGCCCCACCCCCCAAATGGCCACCTAAGTGTCCCCTAAAGTGCCCACGCCAGTGCCCAGCCCCCTGTCCCCCTCCAGTCTCTTCCTGCTGTGGCCCCAGCTCTGGGGCAGGGGCTGCTACCTGGACCACCGCAGGCCCTTCTCCTCCACCGGTGCTGGCACCAGAGCCCCGACTGCTGTGAGCTGAGCCCTCGGGGGCTCTGGCTGCTGACCTGACCCTAGAGGGGCTGCTGGGGAATGGAATGACCGAGAACCTGCTACGGCCAGATGCCCCCCTCCTCCCTCTCATCTCCCAGGACAGGGGCTGACAGGGACCCCAGAGACTCACAGGGCTTCCTGGGGAGAGCCTTGTGTTCCGTTGGGCAGCCCAGAGGCTCAGCCTGGATATTAGCCTCCTTCCCTCTCTTCTCCGTGTTGGAATAAAGCTCTGATGTCCCCCCTACAAAACCTCTTGGTCCTTCTCCTCTTCTTCGTCATCTCCGACGTCCCCCAGAGTTCAGGGCCTCAGAAGCCTGCTGTTCATGATGCAGGGACAGGATCTGAGTGATTAGAAGGAAAAGCTGCTCTGAGGACTGATTCCCTCCAGGAGGGTCCCCTCTGGCCCCAGCAGCTTCGTCTTTCCACAGTAGGCTGTACACAGGTCCCTGTATTCTGTGTGTTCCGGAGGCTGAGAAGGGCTAGAAAACACTGCTTTGTGCTTTGTGTGTTAGAAATTGTTCTACCACTACAGCGGAAACTCAAAATTATAGCAATGTAGAATAGAAAGCAGCCTGTCTTCACTCGTGTACAATGAAGTCAGAGGTAGGTGTCCCATGGCTGCTTTGTGGCTCCAAAGAGTCATCAGAGAGGATGCCTTTCTATCTTATTTCATCATTAGCACTGCTGTTTCCTGCAAGGCACTCTGATCTCAGGTGGCTGATGGTATTCTCAGCAGCAAGGCTGCATTTTAGGTGGGAAGAAGGGAAAAGTGTGGGTAAAGGTCTTCCTAGGTCATTATCCCTTTACTGAGCTTTTCTAAAGCCCAACAAGCCCTTGAATCCCATTGACTGCCTGTAGGAACAAGAGAGGTGGAGAAGTGTAGGTTTTTATATCTGGACACTATGGACATCAGTGTAGAGATTCTGTAAGTTAAGGATGAAGGGGAGAGTAAGCAGTGGACACACAACCAGTACATCTACGCATATTTGACTTTCTAGGAAAGACGGCCGGGTACTGGGTATCTGGAAGTAGCGACACAGACTCTCCTGGATGTGCTTCACTGTATCTGGGAGAGTTACCCAGGCAGCCTTTAGCATAAACATTTAGGAACATCATACCCACCGTGGCACCTGCATGGACTCTGAGGTATACACTGGGGCAGGTCCAGGTGGAAAACTAATCAGGCAGGAAGGTTGGGAGTTTCTAGAACTGCAGCAGGGAGTCTGGGGTGCTGTGTGGGGACAGGTAGAAAAGCTGGCTCATCTGCAAGTGAGGGAAACTCAGGGTTACTTCTGTCTCCTCACCTCTCATCCAGCAGCCACCCAGAGATGGACTGAGAACCAGGGTCTTGTGTCTCAGCACAGGAAGAGGGTGAAGTAGAACCTCAGAGCATCAGACTCTGGGAAGAGCTGTGCAAACACAATGCAAGTTTGGTGGTTTTTTTGGTTTGTATTTTGGTTTTGGGTTTTTAAAATTTATTTATTTATTTTATGGCTGTGTTGGGTCTTCGTTTCTGTGCGAGGGCTTTCTCTAGTTGTGGCAAGCGGGGGCCACTCTTCATCGCGGTGCGCGGGCCTCTCACTATCGCGGCCTCTCTTGTTGCGGAGCGCAGGCTCAGTAATTGTGGCTCACGGGCCCAGTTGCTCCGCGGTATGCGGGATCTTCCCAGAACAGGGCTCGAACTCGTGTCCCCTGCATTGGCAGGCAGATTCTCAACCACTGCGCCACCAGGGAAGCCCCAAGTTTGGTTTTTATAAAAGCTCCATCCCTTCAAAAATATCTAGTGGAGGTTACTATTATTATCCCCTCATTATTTTTTTAAAAAATATTAAAACTAGATTCACATAATTAGATTTCCATATTAATTCAAATAATTTTGAAATACCAACATGCTCAGTATAATTTTGATTGGAGTTGCACAAAAAGTACAATTTGCTTTGGGAAGAACTGACTTCTTTATAATATTCATTCTTCCCTTCCAGAGAAGAAACATGCCTCTCTACTCAACTTTCATTGTACATCTGATTACAAAGCCTTGTAGTTTCATTGATATAAGCTCTTAAGCTGGTATTAAGGTGATTTTTATTAAGATGATTTTCCCAGCTTTATTGAGATATCATTGACATATAATTGTGTAAGTTTAAGGTGTACAATGTGATGATTTGATAATGTATATGATATAAAATATTTACCATAATAAGGTTAGTTGGCATACCCTTAACCTCACATAAGTACCATTTTTGTTTTTGTTATGAGAGAAAAAGCAATCCAAGAGACGCTCTAGATGCTGGAGTTTACAGACTAGTACTTAATATAACTCTAATAAATATGTTAAAGAAAACAGGAGGATGAATCAGATGAAAAGGAGGAGAATTTCAACAAAGAACTGGAATCAATAAAAAAATCAAGTGGATATTCTAGAACTAAAGAATGTAGCATCTGGAGTTAGAAGCTTACTGGATTGATCTAATAGCAGACTGGGAATGGCAGAAGACAGGATAAGTAAAGAAAAGTCAAAAGAAGATATACAAACATATGCACACAGAGGAGAAATGCGGGGGTCGGGGGCAGAGTGAACAAGTCAAACGCATCATGCTTGAGAAGTCAATATGCATGTAACTGGAGTCCACAAGGAGAAGGGAGAATGAGACAGAACAATCCTTGAAGAAATAAGGACCAAGAATTTTCAAAATCTGGTGAAAGACACAGGTTCAAAAATTTCAACAAACTTCAAGCATGATTCATATAAAGAAGTCCTCATCTAAGCAAATTATAGTGAAATTACAGAAAATCAAAGCATATGTAGAATCTCAAAAGCAGCCAGAGTGGTAGAAACATATAATTTTCAAAGGAGTAATGATAAAAATCAAGGCTGACTTTTCAACAGAAATTATAGACCTCATATTATGATGGAATCACATCTTTAAAGTGCTAGAGAAAAGCATATTTATCATAGCCCAAAATTGGAAACAACCCAAATGTCTATCAACAGTTGAATGGTATGGTAAACAGAATAATGGCCCCCGAAGGATGTCAAAGTCCTAATCCCCAGAATGTGAATACTTTACTTAACAGGGGATTTTGCAGATGTGATTAAATTAAGGACCTCAAGGTGGGAAGATTATGCTGGATTATTTATGCGGGTCCAATCTAAATTACATGGGTCCTTAAAATCAGAGAACCGGGCTTCCCTGGTGGCGCAGTGGTTGCGAGTCCGCCTGCCGATGCAGGGGACACAGGTTCGTGTCCCGGTCTGGGAAGATCCCACATGCCGCGGAACGGCTGGGCCCATGAGCCATGGCCTCTGAGCCTGCGCGTCCGGAGCCTGTGCTCCGCAACGGGAGAGGCCATAGCAGTGAGAGGCCCGCGTACCGCAAAAAAAAAAAAAAAAATCAGAGAACCTTTTCTTTTTCTTTTTTTAATTTATTTAATTTATTTATTTTTGGCTGCGTTGGGTCTGTTGCTGCGCGTGGGCTTTCTCTAGTTGCGGTGAGCAAGGGCTACTCTTGGTTGTGGTACGCGTGCTTCTCACGATGGTGACTTCTCTTGTTGCGGAGCACAGGCTCTAGGCATGCAGACTTCAGTAGTTGTGGCACGTGGGCTCAGTAGTTGTGGCTAGCGTGCTCTAAGAGCGCAGGCTCACTAGTGGTGGCGCACAGGCTTGGTTGCTCTGCAGCATGCGGGATCTTCCCGGACCAAGGCTCGAAGCCGCCTCCCCTGCATTGGAAGGCGGATTCTTAACCACTGCGCCACCAGCGAAGCCCATCACAGAACTTTTTCTGACTCTATTCAGTGAAGGAGGTATAAATACTGAAGAATGGTCAGAAAGATGCAAAGTTGTCGGCTTTGAAGGTGGAGGAAGTAGCCACGAACCAAGGAATACAGGCAGAGCCTCCAGAAGCTGGAAAAGGTGAGGAAGCAGACCCTGCCCTAGAGCCTCCAGAAGGGAATGCAGCCCTGCCTAGACCTTGATTTTAGCCCACTGATATCTTTATTGGACTTCTAACCTACAGATCTGTAAGATAATAAATTTGTGTTGTTTTAAACCACTAAATTTGTGGTGATTTATTATAGCAGCATCAGAAAACTAATACAAATGGATTTAAATATATATAGGGTATAGTCATAAAACACATCTATAAAAAGAACAAACCCAACAATATAGATGAACCTCACAGATACAATGTTGAGTGAAAATAAGTAAGATACAAAATAGTATGTACTGTATGAGTCCATTTATTTCTATTTATGTGAAGTTCAAGAACAGGCAAGAGCAATCTGTGGTGATAGAGTTCAGAATAGTATTTAGTCTTTGCACTAAATGAAAAGGAGCATGAGGCAGCTTTTTGAGGTGCTGAAAATGTTCTTTATCTTGATCTAGATGGTGACTACAGAGGTGCATACATGTGTAACAATGCATTGAGTTCAACACAAGGTTTATGTAATCTGCTAGTTAAAGTTATACCTCTATATAAAAAAAATAATGGGGAAAGGCTAGAATACTCACTTGTTGACACAGTTAGTAATCCGTAGAGTAAAAAAATATTTTTTAAACTTTTTGTTTTTAATTTGTTGGTTGTCCACTAGAGGGCACCCCTGCACAAGAGCGAGTCTTCATTTAATGTTGCAGGTATGGCCATTGGCAGCCTGCCCCAGGCTGGCTTTACGTACAGTTCACCTCCAACATTTCTCCCTCGTAGTCACTATGCCCTTTTAAACTATTTGTGGGAGGCACACATGTAGCCAGACAATCACGCTAAAGTGTGATAAGTGCTGTGACAAAATGTTTTTTTCAACTATTAGACAAGAGCAGATAAGGAATCTGGGGGGCCAGATCAAAGGATGAGCAAGGTTTAGCAATACCTAAATGCATGCAGTCTGTCTCTGTTTAAAAAGTCAAAGCCTTAACATCTGGAGATGTTTGTGTGAATTTTGACCCCTAAAAGTCTTAAGAAAGGATGTTCTTGAGTTGCCAGCATCAATATTTAGTATAAAAAAAATTTTTAAGTGTGATAACTCTTTGGAACTCTCCCATGAAAAGAGGGCCTTCTTCTTCCACTTTTAGAAACTACACACATCTCTACAGATCAAAGTGCAGTCTGTTCGCTATTTACTGTAGTCTGTTGCTATTCATTCATTCTTTCTTTCAACAGTTACTGAGCACCTTACCATGTCCCAGGCCCTGTCATCCAGAATCAGAGGTAAGGATGCTAATCCCCTGTCCTCAAGCAGTTCACACACTGGGGGAGACAGACACGATCACCACACAGTCTAAGGAAGTAGCACGGGGGCCACACAGGACTGGGAGGTGGGGAGGGGGGATTAAAGGATGGTCTCTGGGAATAGATGATTTTTTTTTTTTTTTTTGCGGTACGTGGGCCTCTCACTGTTGTGGCTTCTCCCGTTGCGGAGCACAGGCTCCGGACGCGCAGGCTCAGCGGCCATGGCTCACGGGCCCAGCTGCTCCGCGGCATGTGGGATCTTCCCAGACCGGGGCACGAACCCACGTCCCCTGCATCGGCAGGCGGACTCTCAACCACTGCGCCACCAGGGAAGCCCGGAATAGGTGATTTTTGAAGTTGTGATAGTTTAACAGGAGATGAAGGACATCTTAGGTGTAGAAAATATTGTTTCTAACGCATACCAGCACAAGCTGTGACAAAGGGACATTAGCATGATGCTACCATAAAGGTACCAGATACATAAAATGCTTTGGGAAGACTGAAAAGGGAGACATTAATTTGGTAGAGTCACATCTAGGAAGGTTTTGTGTGCCACTTCCAGGTTGACCTAGAAAAAATGAGTGAAGATTCACTTGGTGAAAAGGTGGTTTGCACAGGCAACCAGCAGGTGGCGCCCACACTTCTCCGCAGCATGCAGATACAGCCTGGCCAGATGCTCCCAAAAGTACACCAACCCCCCACCACCCCCAGGAAGGAGCCAAATGCAGAAGATACCTGCCTGGACCCCATCCCCTCCCCCACCTAACACACACACACACAAACACACACACACACACACACACACACACACACCATAGCACATACCTGAGCTAGTCTGTACCCACTACCCAGAGAAAGGAGAATCTGGGTAGGAAACAGCCATGGTGAATAAACCCCATATTTGCTTTCATTTTACAGAAGAATGTAACTTCTGTGCTTTCTCTTTCAGGAAATAAAAGATCGATCGTTTACTGAATGCCATGAAAAGAGAGAACTAAAAACAGTCATGGATTTCAGAGTAGTGCGGAAGGTGGACATAAAACTAGGGGTACAAGGAAACAGCCTCGATGTGGAGAGAAGATTCACACTCAGAGCCTGAGACTCCCGAGGGCTCCTCTGCGACCCCTGAGCCTGCCCCACCCACACCTGGAGAGGCTGGTCTAGAACGTTGCATCTGCTACAGGCAGGGATGGCTCACCCACAAAAGAACCACACATAAAGAAAGCAAAAGCGGGACCAATGGGGACGACTCCGCGCTCCCATCGCAGGGGGCCCAGTTCGATCCCTGGTCAGGGAACTAGATCCCGCATGCCACAACTAAGAGATCCTGCGTGCTGCAACTAAAGATCCCATGTGCCACAACTAAGACCCGGCACAACCAAATAAATAAATATATATTTTTAAAAAAATGATGAAGGCAATAGGGTGTTGAAGAGAGGACAGGGCTCTGGAGCCAGAACACCTGACTTGCTAGCCCTGTGACCATGGACAAGTCACCCACTCTCACTGAGCCTCCACTTCTCAACTTACAAATGGGTTCGTAACACCCTCCCAGAGGAGTTGGCAAGAAGTGCCTAATGATGCCCAGCATATAACAGTTACTCAATAAACGGTGATGTCTGGTCCCCATTACTCTCCTCCTCTCTCACTCCCTCCCAGCCACACTGGCCTCCTCGCTGTATCTTGCATGCATCAGGCACACTCTCATCTCAGGGCATGTGCACTGGCTGTTTCTTCTGCCTGGAATGTTTCTTACCCATGATATCTCCTTGGCTCACTCCTTAAGCTCATTCAAGTACTGGTGCAAAAGTAGGATTCTTAATAAAGTGGATCAGACCAGTCAGTCCATTTAAATTGCAACTCACTCCCCAACCTCACCACATGCACTCCCACTCCTCCTAATTCCACTCTATTTTAATAGCCATTATCACCTTCCAACATTTTATGTAATTTACTTATTTATTAGGTTCATTCTTTACTGTCTACCCCCCTGCCCCCACTTTTCCACCCCTACTTTTATCTGTTCTGTTCACTGTTGTATCCTTAGTGCCAGGTAACATGGACTGGGACACAGTAGAGGCTCAGTAAATACTTACTGGTTTCAGTGGATATATATATAACTGATTCACTTTGCTGTACACATGAAACTAACACAACATTGTAAATCAATTATACTTCAATAAAAAAATTTTAACATCTTTATTGGAGTATAATTGCTTTACAATGGTGTGTTAGTTTCTGCTGTATAACAAAAAATAAATGAATAAATGCGTGAACGACCTTCCATCTCTGAGAATCAAGTCTCTTCATCTGTCACACAGGGAGAGCTGGTGTTAAGAGGAAAGGTGGTCTCTTATAGAAAAGGACCAGGAGGAGGGGAAGCCCTACATAATGGCAGAGTGTTTTCCAAGAGGCTGTCAAAGGTGCTCAGCAGAGAGGGATGAAGGGCTTCCCAGACACATAACTGGGCCCAATTTTCATGCCCTGTGCAGAGGGGCTCAAACTTGCTACAGTTTGGCTCTGGGGAGGAGCATCAAAGTGTAGGAGCGTGAGCAGGGCTCTGTGTCTTTGGAGGTTGGCACTAATTGCCCCCCACTATACTCTGGGGACTCAGAAATCAGTACAGGTTGTTCCTTGTCCTGGAGGTGCCCACAGTCAACTTTTGTTTTTTGGAGAGGGGCCAACCTGGATTTAATCTCAGCTCCTCCACCATTGAGTTATGACCTTGGACACATCACATAATTTCTCTGAACCTGAGTTTACTCCTCTATCAAACAGGATAATAATGGCCACCGTTCGAGGGTATTTTGAGTGCCCAGCACACTGCTTACACATAGTGTGCATTTGACAACAACTATTTCCCTTCCACTTCCATCTTGAGCTCCGTTTTCCTGAGACATAGCGGTGCAATTCACAACTTTCCCTGCAGAGGGCGCCAGAGCACCAAGGAATCCTAGATTCCCCAGCTCCACCCGGCAGCACAGGGCAGCTGTGGGCAAGGTAAGCCAGCCAAGGTTCTCTGGGGCCCCAGACCTGGGGCTCCTCTCTCTCCATGCCCTCTACCCAAACCTTCCTCCTGGGCCAGCCTGCTGCCCACAGGCTGCCCATCAGCTCCCCTGTCCCAGGCTCTGTCTAATCAACATGCCAATGCTCTTTTTAGTCACTTGATACAACCTCTGTCCTGGGTAAGTAACAAATTGGTTTGATAAAACCAATTTTGCTGGGAAGTTGCTAGATAATACCCGCTTCTGAACACGTATTTGGGAACAAGTGGGCATTCCAGATGCTAAAATCAAGTGTGGCTCATTTAGACAGGCCTGCATTTCATGGGGAATACTGAGGATTTAGTGCCTATTCTCAGTGAGTTTACATTAGATTAAACAGATAAAATTGCTCATACTCCACCATTTTTACACCTAAAAACAATTTCATATGGTCAAATTAATGTTGCACCCCTTCACCTCTTCTCAATTTCACTACAAACCCTAGCTATTTATTTGTTTGTTTATTTATTTAAATTTTACCATTGCATTTCTGCCCTCAGCTTCTGTTTTCGTTCTCGTTCTATCCCCTCCTGGCCCTACAGTCTCAGGTTCTTGCTCCTTGCCACGACCACACCTCGCCCTTGTGAGGCATCTCTCAGGTGTGGCAGCTGCTCTGATGGGCGTGGCCCCCACTGGTGTCTCCAGAGCACAGACACCTCGGGCACATCAGGGCTTGGTCCAGCCGGGGGCTCCAGGTTCTCCCACACCAGTGTGTCCCACGAGCCCTCTCTCGGGCTCCCAGCAGACCTCCTTGCCCTCGCAGACTCTGGAATACGAGTCCCACAGAATAATTATCTTAACCCCTCTGAGTCAAATTGTCCTCCACTGTAAAACGTAAAAGGATAATGCCCACCATGCAAGGTTGTCATAAGGCACCAATGGAGTAATGACTGTGAAAAACCTAGCACCAGGCCTGGCAGATGATGGTCACTGCAAGTTACAGTTCCCTCTCAGGACCCCATGCACCGTCTACAAAACTGAAGCCCCCAAAGCAACCTTACCGTTCCTTCCACCCCTCCCGAAAATCCTGTTTACTGTTGCATCCCCACAGTTCACCATCTTGTCCGAAAGGACTGAGTCCTGCCCTACCAGCTTCTCCCATCCTGTCCCAGGACCCTGGGATCAGCCCTTCCACACAGCCAGAGTAGTGACTGTGATACCAGATCCATAAAACAATATCAGTATTTCCACATGGACCCTGAGTAATAAGAATATCTCATATTCTATTTCAAAAGGGAACAGAGTTGCCATTCACTTCTGCTCTTTCTCCGCAGATGTGGATCCACCCGGGACAACTTCACGTGGCCTAACACACACACGTGTAACTGGAGTCCACTGGAGAATGGGGTGGAGTGGGACAAAATTTTTCCAAATTTGATTTTTAAAAAACTGTACACCTGAGAATCCCAATGAACCCCAAACATAAGAAACATGAAGAAAACTAGACCAAGGCACGTCGAAACCAAATTGCTTAAAACCAGGGACGAAGGGGAAAAAAATCTTAAAAGTAAATGGTGGGGGAGGTTGGTGGGAGGGGGGAATACATTATTTACAGAGGAAGAAAGAGAAGAATGATAGCAGGCTCCTTGTCAGAAACAAGCCAAGCCAGAAGGCCACGGAACAAGATCTTTAAATTACTGAACGAATAACTTTCAACCTAGAACTTTATATCCAGTTAAAAAAAATTATTTTTCAAAAATAGATCTGTCTCCTAAGGCAAAAGAAATAAAAGCAAAAATAAACAGATGCGACCTAATTAATTTTTTTTTTTTTTTTTTTTTTTGCGGTACACGGGCCTCTCACTGTTGCGGCCTCTCCCGTTGCGGAGCACAGGCTCCGGACGGGCAGGCTCAGCGGCCATGGCTCACGGGCCCAGCGGCTCCGCCGCATGTGGGATCCTCCCGGACCGGGTCACGAACCCGTGTCCTCTCCATCGGCAGGCAGACTCTCAACCACTGCGCCACCAGGGAAGCCCAACCTAATTAAATTTAAAATCGTTGGCAGAGCAAAGGAAATGTTCAACAAAATGAAAAGATAACCTAGAGAATGGGAGAAAAAAAATTTAGAAGAACTAAGGAATTTTTAAGACGTTCAAAGGCTGAAAGAATCCATCACCAGCAAACCAGAAGTACAAGGAATGTTCAAGGAAGTCCTGCAGGCAGGAGAAAGGTGATGTCAGAGGGCACCTGAGAGACACAAAGGAGGGAAGAGCACCTGCAATGGTAATCACGTGCTTCAATGTAAAAGCGCTTTTTATTATTTAAGTCTCTTTTAAACGGTACAGTGGAATACTGAATCTCTAAGGACATATTATGATGCCTGGGCAAGGCACCCAGCAGCGAGCCCAGGGCCACCCCTCCTGCGAGGCGCCGGGGAGCCGGGAGGCGGCGCCTTCAGCTCTTGGCCAGCAGGGGGAGCCCGTGGGCTTCAGAAAGGACGCTGCCACCCAGCCGGCCTGCCCTTCCCGATGACAAACTCCCTGGGCCAGGTAGGATAGGGTTCTCCAACAGCGACAGAGGTGGGATCCCTCAAGGATAAATTATAAAACGTGAATGGATGGGTCCTGATCCGGGCTTTCCCATTAATTTGCTGTGCAACTTCATTTGGGCTCCTGCCTTTCTGGGCCTCATCGGCTCCCTCACTGGTAACGTGAAGGGTGAGACTAGCTGGTGTGTAAGGACCCTCCATTTCCCGCACTCTGCCCTTCCTTGGTCCTGCCTAGGATGAGCCAGCCAGGCCTCTCTGCTTCTGCCCTGGTGGAGCTTCCAGTGGTGAAGACAGGCAGAGCCCTCCCCTCCAGGGAAGTTTTAAAGAGAGAAGGCTTTGAGAAATCAGAAGCTTAAAAATCAAGCTCAGGGCTTCCCAGTGGTTGAGAGTCCGCCTGCCAATGCAGGGGACACGGGTTCGTGCCCCGGTCCGGGAAGATCCCACATGCCGCCGAGCGGCTGGGCCGGTGAGGCATGGCCGCTGAGCCTGCGCGTCCAGAGCCTGTGCTCCGCGATGGGAGAGGCCACAACAGTGAGAGGCCCACGTACCACAAAAAAAAAAAAAAAAAAAAAGATATCAATCTCAAGTATTCCCTGTGCCTGTCAGCCACCTCCATTTCCCACGTGCAACCAAAGGCAAAGCACTTAATATAATCCTTTCATTTAATTCAACATTCCAACCCCCAAAGCAAGGGAGATAGAAATAATTGTCCCGCTTTTACACATGAAGACACTGAGACCCAAAGATGTTAAGAAATTTGCTTAAAGTCAGACAGCTAATAAGAGGTGGGGCTGGCATCTGAGCCAAAGGCCGTGCCCTGACACGTGCTCCCCTGCAGGCCACCGTGAGCCTTGCCCTGAGCCTCCTGAGGAATGCCTCTATCTGCTGTTGGTTCCTCAGAATCAGACTCTAACCTGGAAGGGCTCCTGTGGTCCTCTGTGCACTCCCTCATTTTGCATAGGAAGACGCAAATTCCACGGGGTTTTATATTTATTTATTTATTTTTATGTTTCTTAATTGAAGTATAGCTGATGTAAAATACATGTTACAGGTGTACACTATAGTGATCCACAATTTCAAAGGTTATACTGCATTCACAGTTATTATAAAATATTGCCTATGTTCCCCATGTTGTACAATATATCCTTGTCACTTATTTTATACCTAATAGTTTGTACCCTCAAAAGTGTTTTTAAATGTTTAGACCCTCTTACACCTGACCAGTTCTCTTCCTATAAAAGTCCACTTTAATAAGAATGTGGCTTAATGATGGTTCTATACTGTATACTGGGATAGAACCTCAGAGTTGACACATAAGTGCCTGAGTATTATCTAAGCTCGTCACAACAAAGGTAAACGTTCATAATAAAAATGAATTTTTTAAAAATGCTCATTTTATAGATGTGGATATTTCAGCACAGTTTAAGTAACTTGGTCAAGATCATATAACCAAGAGTTAACTAAAAATATCTGTAACCTTAATCCCCCAATTCTAATCTCATGCTTTTCCATGACACCTGTTTTCTTCCAAGTCACTCTTTACCTTCAAATCCTGTGACACATAATGGGTATATGAGTGTGTGTGTGTGTGTGTGTGTGTGTGTGTGTGTGTGTGTGTGTGTGTATCATGTTTATCAGGAGAGGGAAATGACAAGAAAAAATGCTCAGATTAAGACCAGCTGGATGGAGCAGTGGCAAAGGGTACCATCAGCAAGAAGGACCCCTCCTTTCTTGCTGAGACCAGCTCACAGAACCCAGGGCTTCCCGGGGGTCCTCCCCTGCCTGCCCCCTCCCCTGGCCTGAGCTGGGCCACTTCCTCTGTGCCCATGTGACAGAGCTGACCTCTGTTCTGGGTACCAGGTCTTCTGTTCAAACTCCCCAGAGCAGACCCCACCCCAGCCCCTAGCCTTCTCTGAAAGTCAGGAGGAGCCAGGGAGCAGCAGGGGCCCCCCTTGCACACCCCTCATCTTTAATGAAGGAAAGATACCATCACCTGTCAGCTGCCGGGACTTAATTAACACCTGCTCTGAGTTTCAGTTGCTGATTCAGGGCGCTCCTCCCAGCTGAGACTCCTATGGGAAAGTCTGTCAACCTGCTACAGGTGGGACGTCAGAATGAGGTCAGTGTAGGGGCAGGGCTCACTCCTGTTTGAATTCTTCCAGCATCTTAGCACTAGAGCAGGAATCAGCCAACCTCTAACTAAACAACAGCCCTGTTTTGAAACCCTAACCCTCCCCTCCTGCAACCTGCCCAGACCAAGGGAGAGACGTCCGTCCAGCTCACCCAGTCCTCAGGGTCTCCAACCCACACTGTTTCTCCAAACCCCTCTCACACGAGTATATCTCCCTCCTCCCCAGTCGGGAGGATCTCCAAAACTTGAACCCAGGACTGTTTAGCTCTGAGCCTGATATCAAGTCTAGAACCTTCCCAGCTTGAACTCTGCACCTCGGGTCATGACTGGGCTTTCACAATTCCATCCCCATTTTCATCTCCTCCCCAAATTCACACCCTTTGGAATGACACCAGAATTCATCTGAATTATTTGAAGGAGGAATAAGCAAATAAATAAACAAACTCATTACAGAGTGTGATAAGCACTAAGAAGAAAACAAATAGGATGATGAGTAGAGACTGGCTGCAGGGGATAGGGTGGTACCACTGTAGCTACAGGAGACCCGGAAGGGCCGCTTCCTGGAACAGCCCCATATGCACATCCTGCAGCCCAGTATATACACCACCTCTGCCTTCTCAACCACTCCTGCCACCTACATCCAGCATCCCTGCCTTTTCTCCATAGCTCTTGCAACTCTTTGATATGTTTTACTTACTATTTGGCCTGTTTTTAGTCTAATCAACTATAATTGGAGGGTAAGGATTTTGTTTGTTTTGTTCACCCCTCTATCCCCAGCACCCTGAACAGAGTTTTGACACACAGCAAGTGCATCATAAATAGGTGTTGAATAAATTAAAGTGGCCTCCATTTCTCCCCGGCAAGATGAGCATGAGCGAACAACCCGGAAGGAGCTGGCTTTCCAAACCCTCAGCCATTTTCAGAGAAGACTTGGGCAGACATTTCTCTGATCTTCCAGAACCAAAAGGAAGAGCAAGGCTCCTGCACTACAGGCCATGCTGCAGCAGCAATGTCCCCTAGCTGGAGAGATGCCCAGGACCCAGGACCCAAGCTTCTGCCAAAGAGCCTACTCTTCCTTTTACTTGATCCTTCCCTTTCTCGCACCCCCCACATTGAGATCTCTTCATTTAATCACCAACTACATTTTGAAGCTGCCCACTTTGTCTCTGTCTCCTTTTCCACTACTTAGTCCGAGCTACCCTCTTGTCTGCCTGGACCACTGCAGTAGCCTACCAGCTGGTGTCTCTGCTCCTCCTCTGAGCCCTCCCAGTTAGAGCTCGTGCAGCACCCATGGTGCTTATTTTAAAACATAAAATTAGAGTATCTTCTCTCTGATTAAAATCCTTCAGTGGTTTTTCTTTGTTCTTAAGACAAAATCCAAACTCACTCAACCTTATCTCCTACCTCCTTGCCCTTCACTTGCTACACTCAAACCCCGCTGGCCTCCTCTCTCTTTTTCAAATACAGATCTTCTTTGACTTACAATGGAGTCATATCCCAAAAAACTCACAATAAGTTGAAAACACCGTAAGTCAAAAATGCCTTTAGGGCTTCCCTGGTGGCGCAGTGGTTGAGAGTCCGCCTGCTGCTGCAGGGAACACGGGTTCGTGCCCCGGTCTGGGAAGATCCCACATGCCGCGGAGCGGCTGGGCCCGTGAGCCATGGCCGCTGAGCCTGCGCTTCCAGAGCCTGTGCTCCGCAACGGGAGAGGGAGGCCACAACAGTGAGAGGCCCACGTACCGCAAAAAAAAAAAAAAGTTACCTTCTTGGGGAGGCCTTGGGGGCCTGGCTACCTGAAGGAGTGCCCCTTCAGATACAGCTCTTCTGTGTCACACCATCACATTCATTTCCTTCCTAACCCTACATCCTCTGTAATTGCTTTTATTTTTTAGTGTATTGTCTGCTTCCTCCACTAGTGGAAGCTCCATCAGGGTAAGGATCATTGTCTCTTTAATTCATATCCCTTCTCTGAATGCCTCCCATGTGGTTGGTGCTCAATGAATATTCTTTGGAGAGGATGGTTACAGGGGCCTCTCCTTATTAGCATTTTATCAATCTTTTACCCATTGACCCTGGCTGCAACCTTTTCATCCCGCTTGGCCTCTTACAAGCCTGTGCACCTTTGACATCCTCCCCACGGGGAATCCACCTCCTCTCTCACAAGGCCAATTACTTCACATCCTTGAGAGCCTCTGGGGCTTTGCTTTTCCCTCCGACCAATATGTTCCTCCGATACTTCTGTACCGGTTGAACCTTCATCCACCCTTCAGTGCAAGGTTCAAACATGACGTCTTTGAAGCGTGTGCAGATCCCCGACATCTCATCCCTCCCTTTAGGTCCCAGGTGGACTATGGCATCTTCTTGAAGACAGGGATCTGTCTTACTCATTATCATATTCCCAAGACTTACCAGTACACATAAACAGAGTAGGTGCTCAGTACACGTGAGAGGAACTGCGTGGGAGGCCCTTTATTATGTGATCTCTTAGCTCTGGGACTGTCTTTCGTCCCTTCAATGACTCCTCCCCTCTGTTAGCTTCTGCATGTGAAACTTCCTGAGTTTCTCCTCTCAAACCTGGTATTTTTCTGCACTCTATTCCACAGAGCGTCAGAGTTTTAAACAGGTCTTCAATTCCCAGCACACAGGAAGTCCTGCATGTTGGGACTCTTCCTTAGTCTGGGGGCCAGCCCTGTCCTTGACCTCTCCAACCCTCTACCTGGCCAGGCAGCATCAGTGGACAGACCGTATTTTTTAAAGGGTCTCTGATGAACCATTCTGACACTCAATGGTGCAACAGAAATGGAACACAGAAATGGGATACATCCTGTGCAACAGAAATGGGACACAGAGGCTTCCCTGGTGGCGCAGTGGTTGAGAGTCCGCCTGCCGATGCAGAGGACACGGGCTCGTGGCCCAGTCCGGGAGGATCCCACATGCCGCGGAGCGGCTGGGCCCGTGAGCCATGGCCACAGAGCCTGCACGTCCGGAGCCTGTGTTCCACAGTGGGAGATGTCACAACAGTGAGAGGCCCGCATAACGCAAAAAAAAAAAAAAAAAAGAAAGAAATGGGACACAGATTTCTGCTTTATGCCAGGAGGACATGACCTTAGGAAATGACTACTCAAGACTTGGGGGCTGTTGCCTGTTGGGATGAAACTAGGAAGGACAGGGCCAAGGGAATTTCAGTCCAGGGGGTCACTCTGCCTCCTCAGCTCATGGAGTTGATTTTAGACAGGGGTTCCAATGAGGACAGCGTTTCTGTAAAAGCAGAATCAAGTCACACAGCCACAAGACAACAGCAAACCCTCTGAATTCAATGTGGCCACCAAGCACCTAGGACCACGCCCCATGGCACTGTTCTTAGAACTACATAATAGGTCTACATGGGTGATCTCAGGGAAAAGTCAGGCAGGTGCAGTTCTAGGGCAACTACAATTAGTGTCCTAAACTCCCACCCACAGCACAGCACATCTGTCGCATGTTCACCCTGAGACTGAATGAGTGCTGCACTGAGTCCAAGGTTTGGCAACACCTGCATCTCTACCCCCACCCAGATGAACGTCAAGAGCTATTGGTAAGGTTTAAGGTGAAAAGCACAGGCTTTGAAGGGAAACAGATCAGGGTTTGAATCATGACACATCCACTTGCGAACTTCATTCAGCAAATATTTGCTGAAGTCATTCTATGCACCAGACACTGGATCAGACCCTGGGGAGAAAGAAGGAAACAGAACAGACATGGACTTCGGACAAATTAAACTTGCAGGCCTCGGCTTTCTCATCTCAAATGAGGTAATGGCTACCCCTTAGAGATGTTGGGAGAATTTTATAGGATAATACGTGTAATCGTGGAGCTCTTTACCACAAGCTCATTGTAATTAATAAAACAACATGGCAGCACTATGTGTGAAAAGCCATATAATTGTTTAAACTCTTGAACCCTAAGGAACATTCATCCTAAGGAAAAGCCCAGAGACGAAGATTATATATGAAGGAGAGAGATGGGAAAGAAAGAAAGCACCTACTAAGTGTATACATTTTGCGAGGTACTGGGTGAAATACCTTACATTTGTTACCTCATGAAAATGAGCAAAGGAAAAAAAAAGAAGCAACCTAAATATTCAGCAGCAGGATAATGAATGGAATAGTTTACAGTCATTTAAAGTAATTATAAAGTCTATGTAGCAACACAGAGAAATGCTCATGACATCATGTTATCTGGAAAAAGTAGGTTACAGAGTGTGGGCATGCGGATGCCAATTGCAGCTATGTACAATTCCTACTCAAACACAGCCACACAAAACAGCAAGGCTCGCTCTAGAATGATGGGTTGATGAAGATGATTCTTTTGCTCTCCATTTCCCAAACTACCTGCAGTGTTGTTTCATTGTTTGTTATGTTGGTGTGATAGGTGTACTTTGCGGAAGGTACTCTATTTGCTGGTTATTTCACTCTGTCCTATTTGGCCTCCCATCAATTCTGAGAGGGGAGGATAAAGATATTTTCATGCTTCAGAGTCTCGGTAGGCAGCAAATCTTTGACAAGGCATCAGTTGCGTTCAATTAATTGCTGTTTCCTGAAAAATAAATGGAAGAGCTATCCCCTTTATATTTAGCTCTTCAACTGTTCATAGCAAGCCTTCAGCACCTAAGGTACCGTTACAGCAGCACCTGCCCGCTCCAACATCAACAACTGGAGGGTTCTATGTCTCTAGGAGGGTCATCAGCACAGGCTGACCGCCCGCCCACCCACCCATCCATCTATCCACTTACCCTACCATCTACTTCTCTATCCATTTTACAATTCACTATCTGTCCATCCATATACCCCATCCCTCTGCCATTTACCCATCTACTCTTCCTTGGAAGGATATCATCACAAAACTCCCTTACAGGACTTATAAAAATGTCCCAATTCTTCAGCTGAAAAATCAGGTATGAAAGGGCAAGGTCCGTGTTCCCAAATGGGGTCAATGAGGCAACAGGACAGGACCCAGGAGACAGGCTTCTCATCTTCTCTCAGTCCCCGGTGGGCTGTTTAACAGCTGGTTCAGCCACTGGGCAGGTTCTCAAGGCCCATCCTGGGAACAAAGGGCCTCAGTAATCAGGTCACATTTGTCACCAGGGTCCTCCTTGTCCCAGAAGCACCCAGTTGGCTGGCTGGAACAGGATCTTCAAAGCATCCCAAGTATTTGCTAGCTAAATCTGTCACATTCTAGCCCTGTAGATGGAGTGGGAGAGGCTGTGCCGTATGCACTTGTCAAGCTGCCAACTAAAAACCTGTTTTAATCAATTAAATAATGGGCGCTCGCTACCTGAGCCTGGACTGTGACCTTCTCGATCAAGCGCTAATTGGGGTTGATGAGAACAAGCTACCCTGGACCTTGTCACTCTGCATCAGACTGCTTAGAGCTCTACCTTAATCCCTAATGAGGTCAGATGGGGACACCGAGCCAGGGTCTGCTGACTGACTGGGCCGTGTTCACAGAGCAAACTAAAGTATTAAACATGTATCAAGCGTGTGTTCTATGTGAGGTCCAGTGCCGGGTGCTAGGAATGCAGGGATGAACCTAGCACGCTTCCTGCCTGCAGCCACGCAGTCTAGGGGAGAAAACAGACCCTAAGACACTGACAACAAGTGTGCAAGGGGCCAAAACAGGGTGCAGTGAGAGTCCAAAAGTAGGAGCAGCCACATTTGTCTAGATAATCCCAGAGGCTTTAGAGAAGGAGGCATTAGAACAGGGCCTGGACAACACAAGCAGACATGGCTGTTCCCTGATAGATCAACCCATGGAAAAGCAAGGGAGAGGGCCCTCACACAAGGCCTCCGAGACCCTCTTTAACAGTACAGCTCAGAGTTGAAAATGTAAGCCACAGAAGGTCCTCCTGGTGTTCCTGGAATACACTTAAGGCTGTCATACCACCAGGTTACTGTTCTTTCTTCATTTTGTCTAGAATAGCTTCTCTTCTCTCTACCTGGCCCCAGTGTTCCCCAACCTACTACACTCCACTCACGCTTCAAGGCCCAACTCTTGAAGCTCTCCTGGAGTGACCCAGCCCCAGAGCCAGGCCCCTCTGCTCCTCAAGTGGGGGACCACATTTATCAGGTTGCATCCCATTAGTTTGTGAATCCTACCACCTTATGTCCCCTGTAGCCCACAAAATGCCTGGCGCACAGTAAGTCCTCAACATCTGATTGTCGAGAGACTGACTCCTCCTAGGATGGACTCACACTCAGGTGATCCAGTAGCACCATCCCGACCCACTTCCTACAAGGCTGAGCTTGTTGGCGTGGCAGGAATCCATCAGTTAACTTGGGAAAAATAAGTCCATGTGGAATGCAGCCAGCTCCCCAGCCAGTGTGCCGCAGACCAGCTGCCACCTCCAACACACAGCATAGTTTCTAATGTTTATACGAAACTTGGAGCTTGCTGGGCACCAGTCAACAGTCAGCCGCCCACAGGTACTGACTGAGCCCTCACTGCATACAAGGCATCAGAGCACCAGGACCCTTTAGAAGCTGGGAAGAAAAGTGGGAAGTGTTTACTCGTCATTGAAGATGAGATTAAGGTTGTTTCTTTTTAATTCATTGAAAAGGCAATCTGATTGATATCATCCTCATTATATATACTTTCCTGACCTTCCCATAGTGGGCCCGTCTTACTTGTATAGCTAGATTTCTTTTATTAAGAAGAAAATTTTAAGACAATCAGTAGGGGTCGTGAAGATTTCAGGAACATAGTCTCTGATTAATATTTATTGATAGATTACCAATAGGCTCCAATTTGCTATATACCTAGTTATTAGCCATGATTGGGAAAGCAAGGAGGTACTGAGCGTGTGGAAAGGAGAAGGGCTGGTGGGGGCATTGGGAGGGTCGAGGGAGCGGCACTACAGAGGCCTCTGGAGGGTGCTGTCAGGGCAGTGATGTCATCAACAGGACAGACCTCACGTGGCCAGGCTTCTTCCCAAGTTGCCCTTCTCCCACCTCAGCTCACCGTCCTTCCAACTTGAACCCTAAGGCCTGGGCCCCTAGAGCAGTTCGGTCTCTTTAGTTAACCTGCCCTGCCTGGGAACAAATGATTCTGCCTTCTTGTTTAGAAAAAAATGGGGGGGGCTATAATTTTTTTCAAAGGGAACTTTGACAAACCAAGAGGAAAACAAAAGAAAAGCAATTAAATAGAAAGTGGTAGAAGTGAAAAGCTGTACCAGGCACAGACTCCTTACCCTGCAGCACTGAAGATGCAGAGTGGCTTGGCTGGCACGTGCAACCCAGGGCTCTGCCTTCTTAGTCTCACCAGGGATCTGCTACCTGCCTCCCAGGTGCTGCCTCCACACCTTACCAACATGGTCCAGGCAGGCGAGAAGAAAACATTTTGCTGTTTCTCACCTGGGGGCTCTGAACTGAAGGCAGTTCTACCCACCCACCCCAACCAGCATCCCCAGGGGCCCTTTGGTCTCCCTTCTTAGCGGGTACCTGCCAGCAGATGAGCCGGCTGAAGTTTTCTCTTCTGTAATCTTACCGGGAGAGGCCCCAGCCCAGACTCCCCTCATGTTGCCTGCTCTCAGGGCCCCATCTACTCGCTGGTGCATGTCTCTCAGCCTGGGTCCTCTGTTCCGGTTAGCAGGTCAAATGCTCACTGGGCCTGTCATTGACTGTCCTGTCAGTCACCCCTCCCCAGGACCCTGACATCTGGTGCCGCCCCCTGCCCCGGCTCCTGCGCAGGACTCACTGGGCTCGTCTCCCTGCAAACCTCAGGCCCAGCAGCCACTTGGGCACATCTGGGCAGTGGTGGGGCTCCGCACCTCCCAGCCTCACTCTCGACCTTAAGCGCAACCAAGCACAGGTCTGTATTGCTCTGTTTCGCCCGGACCCTCCACGTGTCATGCTCACACCTGCCTAGACTGTTCCCACTGCTCCTGAAACGAAACTCAGCACCCTCACCCCCTACCCCACTTCTCAAAGTCTGTAAACCCCTTTTCCAATCTCAGCTCTGCCATTTAACAGGCGCCTGACAGGGACAAGTCTTTTGAACCTTCCAGGGATAAGCCACATCTGTAAAATAGGGAAACTGAGCATAGCTAACGCAACGAATCAAACGAAAGACAGTACAGGTAAAAGCACCTTGTTAACTACAACTGCGCTGTTAGTTTTCTTGGTGGACCCCTCTCCGGAGCCCGACATTTTTTGCAGGTTTTCTCGCTTCCTTGCCTGTCCTCCACTCAGGCCTTCCTGCTATACACCCAGCTCAACACTAGGTGGCAGCCTGACCACAGGCTCTTGCTGGATGAGCCCTGCCCACCCCCCACCCCCCCCCACCCCCCCCCCCACCCCCCGCCCCGCCTGAGGGTTTCACCTGGGTTAGCCTTGCGCAGGCACATCTCATGATCCGCCCTATCCCACAACCATGGCTGTTGGCAGCAGAAACCCAGGGAAAGCTTCCTGCTGCTACATTCAGGCTGAAGCTGCCATGGAGACAAGACGAGGCTTGGGCCAGGTCCCAAGTCAGCTCTTCTGCCAGCTGGGGCTGCCTTTGTAGAACGAATGTCCAATACAGCCCTTGGTGGAGCTGAGGCCTGGGTGGCCACAGAGAGGCCTGGCCTGGCAGCCTTTCTACCTACAGGGCCTGGGACCCAGAGGGCCCTCTGGGATCCCACCGAGCCTGGGGACACAAGCTTCCTACATTCAGCCTTTCCCTCCACCACTCCCTCCCCTCAACCTGTGTGTGATCAAGGCGTTCTTATTCGAAAACAGTTCTTCCTCATCTGGTCTCTCCTTTCTTAGCCAAACTGATTGAAAAGCTGTCTTCACTCCCTCTCCCCTCACCACCTCCCACTCGTGCCTCAACCTGCTATATTCTGACGTCTCCTCTGTCCTTCAAAGTCTGCATCCCTGCTGCCATATCGCCAACTCCAGGGCCCTTTCCAGTCTTCACCTTGGCGCATCTCTTTGACCACACTTACGCCCTTTCCTTGATACAACTCTTTCTGTTCTCCAGGCCACTGTAAAATGGGTTGATCTTCTTAATCTGCTCCATACACTCTCCTCAAACCTAATACTCTCATTTTTTTACCCAGCACTTATATCCCAAAGATTTTCAAATCTCTGCCTTAGGACCTGGCATCCTCTTGGCTCCAGTGCCCCATCTCCAGCCGATTCAACACGCCTGAGACTGAGCTCCTCTCTCTGCCCTAGGCCTGATGCACATGTTCCTCCTCCTGTTTTCTGTCTCAGTGAAGAGCATCACCAGCAACCCAGTGGTGGCCAGAGCCAGACCATTGGAAGTCACTGCTGACCCTCCCTGTCCCTCCTCTCCCCACAGCCGCTTGATAGCCACGTGCTGTCCACTCTGCCGCCTGGGGACCTCTCAGCCCTCTCCCCATCACAGTCCCTCCCCTGCCCAGGGAGGTCCTCATCTCCTCTTTTCCTGAACAACTACAACAGGCTCCAAATTGGTCTCCCTGCTTTCATTCCTGCCGCCACCACTGCAGCTCCTCACCGCACTCAGCGTTCTTTATAAAATGCAGAGCTAGGGCTTCCCTGGTGGCGCAGTGGTTGAGAGTCCGCCTGCTGATGCAGGGGACACGGGTTCGTGCCCCGGTCTGGGAAGATCCCACATGCCGCGGAGTGGCTGGGCCCGTGAGCCATGGCCGCTGAGCCTGTGCGTCCGGAGCCTGTGCTCTGCAACAGGAGAGGCCACAACAGTGAGAGGACTGCATACCACCCCCCCAAATAAAATAAAATAAAATAAAATGCAGAGCTAAACAAGCCATTTCTATGCTCAAAACACTTCAGGGCCCTGAGGGTAGCATCCAAATATTATTGCAAGAACCTTCATGACCTGGATCTGCCTGCCTTCTCTAGCCACACAGCTTGGTGGCCGCAACTCTCTCTCCGTCTCTCTGCCCCCACAAAAGTGTCCCTGGACATCCCACACCCTCACCTTCTACTATCCCTTCTGTCTGTACGTCCTCTCCTACCTCCTTTTTGTCCACTGGGATTCTGTTCAGAATTGTAACCCCAGTGCTGTATTGGGGGCCCCTTCTCTGTGCTTCCTTTATTTACTTTGTGAGATCACATGTCACTAGACGCTAAGCTTGAGGACAAGAACTGTGATTTTTTTGGTCTTTGGGTCCCCAGCACCAAGTTCACTGTCTGACACAGAGAAGGGGTAAAACAAATATTTGTTGGATGGGTAGATGGATGGATGGAAAATGAAAAATTATTGTCCAGGAAACGTTTCCTGATTATTCACACGTGGTCTGGTGTTTAGACTTCTCACCTTAACCCCAAGCGTCTGGCACCTATTACATGAAGCCAGATCTCAGACCTCAGAATGCCCCAAAGCAGCACAGCACAGAGCTTTCCCTGGGATCAGCGGGTGGGAACATCTTCCCCAGGTTCCCACCAAAAAGTTTAGGCGCTGAGTAGAATGCAACCAATGCAGGGCTCCAACTGTACTCTCACTTCGGCCCAGAGGGATGCCCTTGCCAGACCAGGGAGATGGGAGCAATGCAGTTAAGCACTTAACCAGAAGACGAAGCCAACCTCTCTACAGTTTGTCCCCTGCAGAAGAAGGGAGTGCCGAGCAACACACAAGCCTGGGGAACTCCAGAACAGGCGCACAGAAGGCAGGACCCCTATTGACAATTCAAATGAGATGCAGTGATGTTTACAATAGCCAAGACATGGAAGCAACCTAAATGTCCATCGACAGAAGAATGGATAAAGAAGGTGTGGTACCTATATACCATGGAATATTACTCAGCCATTAAAAAGAATGAAAGAATGCCATTTGCAGCAACATGGATGGACCTAGAGATTGTCACACTGAGTGAAGTAAGTCAGACAGAGAAAGAGAAATATCGTATGATATCGCTTACATGTGGAATGTAAAAAAAAATGATACAGATGAACTTATTTACAAAACAGAAACAGATTCACAGACTTAGAGAATGAACTTATGGTTACCGGGGTCGGGGGGGAGGGAGAGGGGCGACGGATAGTTAGTTAGGGAATTTTGGATTGACATGTACATGCCGCTATATTTAAAATGGATAACCAATAAGGACCTACTGTATAGCACAGGGAATTCTGCTCAATATTCTGTAACAACCTAATTGGGGAAAGAATTTGGAAAAGAATAGATACATGTATATATATAACTGAATCACTTTGTTGTACACCAGAAACTAACACAACGTTGTTAATCAACTATACTCCAATATAAAATAAAAAGTTTAAAAAATATTCACCTATTAAACAAAACAAAACAAAAACAAGTGAGATGCAAACACAGGGCAAAGTCTTCTTTTTTCATGTGTTCCCCAGCCTTGTTTGGCCTCCCTGCAACAGCTTCCAGAGAAGTGAATAAAACACCAAAGAGGGAGGAAAGCTTGATTTATTTCTCACTCTCAGCCTCTCTCTCCCAAAGGCAGAGTCCACTGATCAAAACCTGAGGGTCTGGAACCTGGGCAGACCCCAGGAAGTAGAAGCCCAAGTGCCTGCTCCTACTAATAATGACCACAGCAGGCTATGGTAGCACTGACAATGTTGGCTTCCATCGCAGGACACACTTTACAGGCTGGATCTGTTCCTGCTCTTTTCTCTGATTGCTGTCCCACCACACTGCCTTAAGTCTTAGCCATCCCTCAAAACCCTGTGCAAATGCGTGATCTGTGAAGCTCTCTCAGAGCCACCTACCACCAGCCTGAATTAAACAATATTTTCCCCATATTTCTATAATACACTGCTCATACTTCTTTTACAACACTCATCTCAATTTCTCTTTCATTGGTATTTCATATGACTGTCTTTGATTATGTTCCCGACAAGGCTATAAATGCCTGGCAGAGAGGGACTTTTTACCCATGTCTGCATACTCCACGATTTTAGCCCTATGTTCTAGGCATTTGATAAATGTCCATTAAATTGAATTACAATTTTCAAAGCATTACAAAGCACCATGCAGACAACTAGGTTCATAAGTTCAAAGCATATGGAGAAAATAGGAGTGATCATATGGGTGGGGCTTATCTGGGAAGACTTCCTGGAGGAAGTGTGGCTGGAGGAGGCTGTGCATGGTGGGGCTGAGAATCATGACCAAAGCCTGGCTGTTAATTTAATGTCTGGGAGGCAAAGGCCAGCCTTCTCTCCTTCCTTACCCACCTTTTTCTCCATCCCAGGATAGAATAGTGGCAGTATAGTACTGTGGTTAGAAATGCAGACTCTCAAGACAGACTGCCTGGATGTATATCCTAGCCTAGTCACTTAATAGCTGTGTGACCTTGGGCTAGTCACCTCACCCATCTGGTCTCAGTTTCTTCCTCCCTGTAAAGTAGGGGTAAAGTAGTATCTAACTCACTGGATTATGTGATGATTTAATGAGTTAATTTATGTAAAACTCTTACAAGGTGCCAACAGCTAATTTCAATGTTTTATATAGGTTAACTCATTTAATCTTCACACAGCCCAATGAGGTCAATACTATTATTATCCTTATTTTACAGGTGAGGAAACTGAGACTCAGAGAGCGTGAGGTGGGGAGACTATTAGCATATCCTACCCCAAAATGTCAAACCTTCTACAAACATGACAAACTTGGACCTGTTTACCCCGAACCATACAACTCTTCCCCTGAAGAACCAGAACCAAAATCATAGCTCAAAATAATAATAACTTTGGGGCTTCCCTAGTGGCACACTGGTTAAGAATCCACCTGTCAATGCAGGGGACACGGGTTCGTTCGATCCCTGGCCCGGGAAGATCCCACATGCCGCGGAGCAACTAAGCCCGTGCGTCACAACTACTGAGCCCGCGTGCCACAACTACTGAGCCCACGTTCCTAGAGCCCGTGCTCCGCAGCAAGAGAAGCCATCACAAAGAGAAGCCCATGCACCGCAACGAAGATTAGCCCCGGCTCGCCACAACTAGAGAAAGCTCGCGCACAGCAATGAAGACCCAACACAGCCAAAAATAATAATAATAACTTTGCCTTTATTATAATTCATAACCATCTGCTAAACACCTTCGCATTTGAAGCTCACTACACCCCTATGTAAGAGCCAGCACCACCGCTGCTTTTCAGATGAATGCTGAGGTCCGGAGGGGAGGTAGGACTTGGAGAAGCAGACAGCGTGGCTCCAGGTCAGAGAGCCTCCACTAGGCCCGACCAGCCTCCAGCCCACAGGCTGGGCCGCAGGGCATCAGGCAGGGGTCAGCAGCCCCACACCCTCCTCTTCCTCATGCCCTGAACAGCTCGTCCTCCGGATGAATCCACATGGTCTCTGCCCAGAGCCCACCTTGGCTGCTCATACCATCAAGAAGGTGAGTGAATTTACAAAAAACCAACTGAGGCTCCAGGGTCTAGAGATGACAGAAAACGAAAACCATCACCAAACAATAGCGAAAGAAGTGTTTAGAAGTAATTTTCAAAATAAAAGAGTTTGAATATACAACAAAGTCATGACTTACAAGGATTTTTAATGAAGCATGTCTACTTCTAATCTGATGAGCATCGATCATTAAATTTTTATAAACTGTGAGAAACAAACAAACAAAATAAAAGAGTTTGGTTTGGAAGACTATAGTTTTCATCTCTAAAAAACTGGACAAAAGAATTGAACCAAAACGCTATACATAAATTACAAATGGCCAATAAAATATTCTCCTCATAATCAATGAAAAGAATTCAAAACACAGCACTGAGACACCACCAATTAAAGTGGGAACTTTTAAAAATAATAGATATAGGGGTGGGGGGCAGTTGCAGAGGCTGAACGTTCATGGGAGTATAAATTGAACCACCTTTTGAGAGAGCAGTTTGGTCTGTGGTATGTAAGGGCCTTAACGTTATTGATGTTCTTTGACCTCACAGTTTCGTTTCTAGATATTTATTAAGAAAAGTGTATAAAATAGTCACAAAAATAGGTTTAAGAGAATTCATGTGGTGTGTTTTACAAAAGAAAAAGAAAGAGGCAACCCAGAAAGCTAAAGAGGGGAATGATTAAATAAGTAATATCACCTCCATCCAGTAGAATCCTTTGCTACCACTAAATATGACGTGGAAAAGTTGAAGATTATTTAATGACCTTAAAGAAGTTAATTGTGAAAAGCAGGTAAAAAATAAACAGTATACTGTATACTGTATATAGACTAATCCTCATATTGTAGAAAAGTGTATGTATACAGGGACACTATAATGAAGTGATTAAAAGCCCAGATCCTGAGCCAGAGTGCTTGGGTCTCAGTCTGAAACTGCCCTTAAATGCTGTGTGACCTTGGGCAAGGCAATTAACTGCTCTGTTCCTTGTTTAACTCATTTGTTATAGAAATAATAATGGTACCTTTCTCACTGATGCTGGAAGGACTGAATGAGTTAATAACTGGAACACAGTAAGTGGACCTCCATCAGGTGAATGGCTGGATGGATGCCCTTAACCTCCAAATCAAAAACTGAACTCTGCTCCTCTGGTCATGATATGGGTCCCTGTGGGAGAAAGCACTGTCCAGGGGATATGAGTGACTAGTCTTTTCAACATTCATGTTTCTTGTTATAAATCAATCAACTGAAATCGTGAAGGTCAGTCCTAGTCTCTGGGCTTGGCAGATGTGAGTCTGCCACTCAAGAAGGCACTCCTCCCAGATTCAGAGCCTGGGGACCTGTGTATGTGTCCTAGCCCCTGTGAACCAGGTCATTTGTTAAGGTAACAAGGCTGCTCCCTCCCTAACATGCCTCTCCTTCTCTCAGGACTTACTGGCCTTCCTCAGTCGCTTAAAGTTTCCACATAGATGCTTCTTTCAAACAATGTGCATGTTATCTTAGAGCCATGAGGGAAAACTTGTGGAATATACACAGGGGCTTGATGGGAATGGAGTTTATTTTTTCACATTCCCTGAGATGGACTCTATTCTCTTTGAAGGATGGAAGACTCAGCCTTCCACATCATATCAAACAAATTAAAAGGCACCTACAGACCACTTACGTATAATTTTTACTAATTTGGGGGAAAGTTTTAATAATTTTGTTTTTGAAATTATTTATATATAAGTAATACATTTACCTGATTTTAGTTATGATTTCTTTGCAATTACAGTTTGTATTCTTGAGAAAAACTCTATTAAAAATTGCTTAACAGGGCTTCCCTGGTGGCGCAGTTGTTGAGAGTCCGCCTGCCGATGCAGGGGACATGGGTTCGTGCCCCGGTCCAGGAAGATCCCACATGCCGTGGAGCGGCTGGGTCCATGAGCCATGGCCGCTGGGCCTGCGTGTCCGGAGCCTGTGCTCCGCAACGGGAGAGGCCACAACAGTGAGAGGCCCGCGAACCGCAAAAAAAAAAAAAAAAAAAAAAAATTGCTTAACAAGTAAGAATTTCTTATGATTACTAAATTTAACAATGCACAAATTTCATGAAGCTTTATTTCTAGATCTATAAACATTTACAGAATTTAATTTTGCACATTTTGTATTTTGGAGCAGACATACATATATCACATATAGGATGACATCTATTTATTTTTGACTCAAACATCTTGTTGGCCTTTGCAAAGCTCAGAAGCCCCAGTGATATGGTTTGTCGCATGTAAAGTATCCTGTCCCCCTGAGTTGAGTACGCAGGGCTGAAGCCCCATTCCAAATGCCCCACAAACCTTTTCCACCAGGTACTTTCCCTTCACGTAGAAAGGAGGTGTACTGCACTGCTGCCCCCTGGTGGTACTGAAGACTGACGTCTCTAAAGGAGCTTCTGCAGGACATTTGCTTATGCTGGAAAGGGAGATGGTATCAGAAACCCGGACAGGCTCAGTAGTGTGGCACCGGGCACAGCAGCATCTGGAGGAATTGACCCTGAAATCTCAGCAGTGACCCACCCCAGGCTTCTCTGAGCTGCAGGGATGATAGTGGGCGTGTATATGTGTGTCTGTTTGTCGGGGCGTGCCCTTCACAGAGCTGCTCCCACTGACAAATGGGCTCCCAGCATCTGGTTTGGGGCAGGCGCTGCCTCATCGCTCTGTAGAGCTAGACCTCTTGCCAGGGCTGTGGCTACACTGGGCAGGGACGGCCCTATGCGTGCCTGATTATCCCACCTGGGGAAAGTGCAGTTCTGGAGCAGCCCATGCGGAGAGGCAGGAAGGTAAACGTCCCTTGGCTCTCCCGCCTCAAGGCAGAAGACAGCTGTCTGTGCACTTCTCCTGGGGCCCCTGAGACCAAGGCTGCAGCCCACCCTTGTCCTAGCCACTCACAGGACCACTCTGGACTCATCTCCCAGGGCTGATTAGGCCACTCGGCTGTGTGTGGAGTGTTCTCAGTGCTCCCCATTTTACACAAGCTACAGGCAATAGATGGTGGTTCCCTTCTCCACATCTCCAGGAAGTGGGCAAAGTTTGGGTGGAGCAGGAACATCCTATTCTTATGTATTTCCATTTAGCAAAGAGAAAAAAACTATGGAAAAAAAAAGCCAAATGGCTTTGCCTCTATTGTTGCCTGAATGGTGAGAGGCCTGCGGATCCATAAGGCTAGTGATTGTGGAGGGACTGAGGAGAAGGACTGGGACCCGTTGAAAGAGACACGGCTAAACTCTCAAGGCAGCACCACTTCCTATCCATCAGGGCTGAAAGGGGCTCCTGAACCTCCTCTTACAGCACTAAATAGATGACCAGGGGATGAGGCTCCCCATTCCCTGGTGCCACCAGGGTAGCTGAGGCAGTTTTGAGGCCCATGGCTCTGGCTGAAATGTGGAGGAATAGTTGTCCTAGTTTATCTGGGGATTCTCCAGAAGAGAGCTGACATCACAAAGATAAAATGAACCCAGCTCTAATAGGAATGCTTGTTGGGGTCCTGGAGGCCGTTACAATAATGCATGCCATTGGAAGCCTGCACCTTCTCTTGGAAAAAAAAGTAAGACCCATTATGGTAATGAGACAGCCTGGTGCCGTTCCAGACCCAGAGTTCTGCTTGGGCTTTGTGTCATCCCTTACTGAGCAGGTAGGAACTCCGTCAATGCATGTTTTTAAATATCTTAAATAAGAAAAAAAAAATCTTTTTTTTTTTTTTTTGGCAGAGCTGTGCAGCTTGTGGCATCTTAGTTCCCTGACCAGGGGTTGAACCCAGGCCCTCAGTGGTGAAAGGGTGGAGTCCTAACCACTGGACCGCTGGAATTCCCAAATCCTTTTTTATTATTATTTTATTTATTTATTTATTTTTTGCGGTACGCGGGCCTCTCACTGTTGTGGCCTCTCCCGTTGCGGAGCACAGGCTCCGGATGCGCAGGCTCAGCGGCCATGGCTCACGGGCCCAGCCGCTCCGCGGCATGTGGGATCTTCCCGGACCGGGGCGCGAACTCGTGTCCCCTGCATCGGCAGGCGGACTCTCAACCACTGCGCCACCAGGGAAGCCCGCAAATCCTTTTTCAAATTTAGAAAATTTCGTTTCAAACCATTATATGTTTATCATAGAGAAATCATGAAAGACACAGCAAAGAGGTGAATACAAAAAACACCAACAATAAATCCCTTCCACACCCTCCTCTTTATGCAAATTACCATGTAAATAGCTATATGAAAATGTACATTTATTATTACATGTGCAGATGACTATGGAAATTATATTTGTAAATTATACATCTATATGTAAAACATATAAAAGTTATAATTCTATGAAAGTTACATTTATACATATATGCACATACGCATTATACAAGGATATATGATTGCAGGATAGCTTCCATGGACTTTTCCCAGCGATTTAGAGCATCCCACGTGAGTAGTGTTTGGTGATTGAGATGAGTGCTAAAGAGCCAGGTTGCCAGGGTTCAGACCTCAGCTGTGCACCTTATGAGAGGTGTGTGCTTGATCAAGGTACCTGTGTTAGTTATCTCACCCGTAAAGTGGAGAAAGAATGGTATCTCCTCATAGTAGTTGTGAGGATAGATAAATCCATACATAAAAAACTACATGTATGCTTGGCACACGGCATGGTAAGCACTCAACAATGTTAAGAACGGAATAAAGCATTCTTTAAGGCCAGCTATTTATAAAGCAAAGGATGTTTGAAGAAGGAGGAGAAGCTGCAAATGGTCCTAATCTGCTTGACCTTGATCCAGTATAGAAGATTCTCACGGGTTGGGCTTTCTTCCTACGAGGATAATTATGGCTTTTAGCAGTTGCTCCGGACCAAGCCTCAACTGTGGAGATTTCCATCTCCAAGAAAACCTAAGGATCAGGGCTGAATGTCACAGCATTACTCCAAATGTACCCATGTAACACCAACCCTCCCCCCATCTCTCTCAAGCCCCTATCCAGTCTACCAGGGTAAAATCAGTTTCTCACTGGTCCATCTCTCTCCCTCTCAGGATTACTAGGCTGTTACCTAAGAAGTGGGTAGGGAGTGGATCTCTAATTGGCTTATTTTTTCACAAGACTCAGGAAGCGGACCAGAGGATGTGTGTGGTTGGGGAAGGCATAGTCAACCATTAGGGCCTCAACTTTTGCATCTGACTTCGAGAGGCACGTTTAACAAACTAGAACAAGCTGGGCCACAGTGACCAGAAAAATCAATCTTTTGTTTTATGAGACCTACTCACCATTTGGGTTCTGCTTTTTTCTTCCAAGGGAAAGTCACCATCCACAGAGGAAAAATTCCCTTACACAGGCTGAAATCTACCTTGTGTTTTACTCCTAATCCCAAACATAAATAATCACAAATAATAAAGGTGGGACGCTATGCTACATGCTGACTTGTATATTACTATAAATTTACTGAGTGCCAATTTTATGCTCGGCATATTATAAAATGAACCAGACCTTGTCTCTCTGTCAAGGAACTAACGTGCAATTAGTAGGTATAATGGAAAATATATTGAAATAACCAAAGAACCTTAGCTCAGAGAGCAAAAGCCCATGCTGTCGCCTTTGGGCCCCTCCTAAACTAACCTTAGCTTTGGTATGATTCCAGGTGGCTCCATTACAGTCATCGTCAATCCTGAAAATGGCTCTTTGGGCCTCATTCTCTGGTGCAGAGAAAGATGTTTTGTAAAGACGTTTTGTAACTCTGCTCACAAAGACTGCAACACCCTCCCCACCAAAAGACACTCTCTGTTATTTCATCAGGGATCTTTTCCACTGCCTACCACTCACAGCACGCACATAGTCACCCTTATAAAACAGAGGACTAAAATCCACTTCTATTTTCCATGACACACCAGCCAGGAACTCACTGCTCTAACTACCATCTATTTTGTGATAAGATCAGTAGCCATATGTATTGTTGAAGTGTTTGTATTTTGAAAGGGTGTTGTAATATTTAATTGCACCTCCTTTCCCACAAACAGTGAAAGATTAAGTCATGCCTTAACATAACATAGGGTATTATTTATCCCCACTTAAGCAGTAATGCAGTAATCTGAGGTAAACCACAGATTTATGACTTTTCCACCCATGACCTGATCTCACTTAGCTGGTGCTGGCCATCTGCCTCCCCCTTAGAGTTTTGCCAGCAGAATAAGCTGCTGATTACTCTGCTCTCCACCCTTACATAAACACCTCACCTAGGAGGATGTGGGGCCTGCAGGTGGCTCTGCTGTGTTTTGTGGGATCTGTTGAAATAAATCAGATTATCTAGTTCAGTAGCATGTCACAAGTGCCAAACCCACACACCTCCATAGGGGAATATGACCGTCCACCAAATGGAGGCACCTTTCATCCCCTTATACAGAAGGACAGCCCTTACCTCTCCCTGGATCTAGGAACTAACAATAAAATTTGCCTATGCTTTTCATTTTGACCTTGCAACCTTGCCCATCTTCTTTGTCTCTCCTATCTCTCAGGGTTCTGATCTTCTCCTGAGAGCATCGTGGTGCAGTGGAAAGAGGCCACTGCCAGTCCCCAGAGTCAGAGTGTCAGATAGACATTGGCTGAGTCCTGGCTCTACCGCCTACCATCTGCATAACTTTAGAACCCAGGTTCTTTCTGAGCTTCAGTTTCCTCACTGGAAAATGAGGATCATCATATATATCTCCCTTACAGAGTTGTTGGGAGATCAACACCATACGTAAAGCACATAGAGATGCTTAACAAACTCTCCCCTCTCCCATCTGCACTTATCCCTACCACCTCACCAATCTACCTCCTGCTTTCTCATACAAGAAAATGCCAGTTTCTGTTCTTTTCCTCTAATAATACTTCCCAGATCTTCTTTCTAATCTGTATACCCACAACCTTAGCCAGGTAAGTTTCTTGCGAAGCCAAGACCAGAAATGTGTTATTGGTGGGTCAGTTACCTGGGAGGCCAGGTTGCAGAAAGAATGAATTATTTTTAATAAACATCAGAGTAAAGTGGGCAAAACATTATTGAAGGTTATAAAATTGGAGAAATTTTATGAAAAAAAATTTATGAATATGGATCAAAAGCTTTTAAAATGTTCATAGCTTTTTTTTTTTTTTTTTTTTTTTGCGGTACGCGGGCCTCTCACTGCTGCGGCCTCTCCCGTTGCGGAGCACAGGATCTGGACGCGCAGGCTCAGCGGCCATGGCTCACGGGCCCAGCCGCTCCGCGGCACGTGGGATCTTCCCGGACCGGGGCACGAACCCGTGTCCCCTGCATCGGCAGGCGAACCCTCAACCACTGCGCCACCAGGGAAGCCCCATAAAATGTTCATAGCTTTTGATAATGATTTTACCTCTAGGAATTTATCATATTAAGGAAATAAACAGATATATTCAAATATTTATGTATAGAATGTTCATTATAGTAATAGTGAAAAATTAGAAATAATCAAAATATCTAAGAATCGGATTACAAGGTAATGGAGTAAATACTAGGCAGACATTAAAAATCAGGTTTTAAAGAGTTTATAATGACATTGGAAAATGCTCACAATTTGATATAAAATTATGAGTATATTATCAATTTTTAAAATATATAAAACACTGTATTACCACGTGAACCAGCAATTCCACTTCTGGGTGTATACCCAAAAGGAGTGAAAGCAGGGACTCAGAACATATTTGTAAACTCATGCTCATAGCAGCATTATTCACGATAGCCAAAAGGTGGAATTAGTTCAAGTATCCATCAGTGGATGAATGGATAAACAAAACATGGTCTGTACACATACAGTGGAATTTTATTCAATCAAAGGAAGGAAATTCTGACACATGGTACAACACGAATGAATCTTAAGGACATGATGGTGGGTGAAACAGGACAGTCACAAAAGGACAAATAGCATATGATTCCACTTATATGAGGTACCTGGAGTAGTCAGACTTAGAGACAGAAAAAAAAAATGGTGGGTGCCAGGGACTGGGGGGAGGGGGGAATGGGGAGTTAGTGTTTAATGGGTCTAGAGTTTCAGTTTGGGAAGATGAAAAATTTCTGGAGATGGATAGTGGGGATGGTTGCATAACAGTGAGAATGTACTAAATACCAAAGAACTGGACACTTAAAAATGGTTAAAATGGTAAATTGTATTTATTTTATTATAATAGAAAAATTATATATACATACGTATACATTTATACAATACATGTACACACAGACACACGCATATATAAATGAAACACTAAAAAGCTATAAGTGTTTCCCTGGTGGCGCACTTGTTAAGAATCCGCCTGCCAGTTCAGGGGAAACAGGTTCGAGCCCTGGTCCGGGAAGATCCCACATGCCGCGGAACAAATAAGCCCGTGCACCACAACTACTGAGCCTGTGCTCTAGAGCCTGCGAGCCACAACCACTGAAGCCCGCGTGCCTAATTGCCGTGCTCCGCAACAAGAGAAGCCACTGCAATGAGAACCCCGCACACTGCAATGAAGAGTAGCCCCCACTCACCTCAACTAGAGAAGCCCACGCGCAGCAACGAAGACCCAACTCAGCCTAATTAATTAATTAATTTCAAAAGCCAACATGCCCATTTAAAACAAAAGCTATAAGCCAGATGTCAGCAGTAAGTTGTGAAGTCTGAATTGTGAAATTATAAGAGATTTTTACTTTCTTCTTTGTATTTTCTTGCATTTTACAATTTTTCTATCATGAACACGTATTACTTTTTTCAGGGAAAAATAAGTGTGTTTCTTTAAACCCATTGGAGTTTCCTTGAACGGCCTCCTTGCTTTGGCCAGGGAGGGGGAATGTCCTACAGGCAGATGCACGTGCTCCACAGCAGGAATTTCTCCTCTCCAGGCCTGTGCTCTGCCTTTACAAGGGGGTTTCAGGCTAGCAGACCTCATAAACAGCCTCTCGCCCACACAAGAAATTGTTGGAGACGACTTATGAGGTCTCTTTGAATCTTGTAGGTGAATTTATGGCCGTTTCATGAAGGATTCCTCCCTTTGGCCCCAGAAACTATGTTGGGACTGTCCTGCCTGACTTAACAGCCAAGAGTCATGTCAAGGCTGCGTGTGGCAGCAGCACAGTGCAGTGAGAAAAGTGCCACACAGGAGTCAGCCATGGAATTCTGCAGTGTGACCATCGGCCAGACCCTCCCCCTCTCTGGCCCTTTCTTCCTTCAGTGATAAGATGAGGGGATCAGGCAAACCACGACCCCCTTCCTCAAACCAAGCTCAGGCCTTGCTTGCCCCAGGGAGCCTTCGCTGATGAACTCCTCCAGCCTCTTAGGGGCACTTCAGCAGTCACGGCTTCAGATGCTCCTCTATAAAGCGGCGGTCGAGATTTGCCTGTATGTTCTTGAGTGGTTTTCATGTGATTAAGGTAGATAGCTAGTGGGAAGCAGCCGCATAGCACAGGGAGATCAGCCCGGTGCTTTGTGACCGCCTGGAGGGGTGGGATAGGGAGGGTGGGAGGGAGGGAGATGCAAGAGGGAAGAGATATGGGAACATATGTATATGTATAACTGATTCACTTTGTTATAAAGCAGAAACTAACACACCATTGTAAAGCAATTATACCCCAATAAAGATGTTTAAAAAAAAAGACAATAAATAAATAACAATGCCTAGGAGTCAGGGTCACAAAGTCTTCCAGTCCCACCTGCCCTTCCATTCCCAGCAGGGAATCTCATTCATTTGCAATTAAATGGGCCTCAGGCAACTCACAAACAGACCCTGCATGTACTGAGCACTTCCTCTGCCCTATTTAGAAGCCACCATTGGTTCCCCTTTGCCCTTAAAACAAATTCCAAATGAGGACTTTATTCTGATAGTCAGAAGGCCCCATCTGGTCTGCTTTCTGTCTTCCTTTGCCAGACTCAACTTTTGCTTTATCCCTGCTCTGCCCCCCCTTGGTATCCTTACCTTCTGGCTATAGCAAGCTTCCAGAAATTCCCTAACATACCATGCCCTGTAAAGCAGGGGCCTTTTCATACGTTGGTCCTTCTTCCTCCAGCTAGTGAATGTGACACCCTTCAAGACCCAACTTGCATAATAACAGCAAACATTACCAGTCCCTTACGGTGTGACTAATAATGTTCTAAGTGCCTTACCTGTAATAACTCATTTTTTTTTTGCACATAGCCAAATTCTGAGCAGGTTTTTCTTCTACTGCCTCGCTTTTCTAGTTTCCTGCCTATTTTCTTAACATAGTTCTTTACCCTTCCAGTTGATTCTATAAACCACTAGATAGCCTTCCTATGAAATGCTATTCTGCCAAAGGGAGCCAGAGTTGATGACTGCTGCTTAAAACCCATCATCTTATCTTATAAGGTATTTAGCTAGCTGAGTGTCACTGAATTCCAGGTACCTGTGCTGGTGTAGAGGGAATACAAGGCCTCAATTCTGCTCATGAGGAGCTCACATCTGTATGAAAAAAAAAGATAAACAGCAATGTGAGGTAGTTAAAGGTACAATGTGAATACCTATGAAAGTATAACTTAACTCTATGGGAACTCACATGGGGAGTCTGAGAGGGCTTCACAGAGGAGGTGACATCCAAAGAAGCAACGCAGCATCAGTGGCCAGAGTGGGCTCTGAAGCTGGACGACTTGGGTTCACATCCCGCTTCTGCCACACTTTGGATATGTAAGCTTGGGCAAGTTGCTCAGTGTATTTGGTCCTCAGTTTCCTCATCCATAAGTGAGTGACAATAAGAATATCTACTTAGTAATCATCTCTGCAGCCAGCACAGTCTGCAGGATCTGTCTATGGAACGTACTCCCAGGACTGATGCCAGCACCATCTGCTTTCTCACCAATCTTACATTGCTGTGAAAAACCATCTGTCTCAAGCCCAAGCCTCAACTCCAGTCACTAATTTATTACTTAGGCTTTTCCCCTAAGTAATGGGGCGGCTGGAAGGGTCATTCTTTTAGTCTTGGACCTAAAATGTGGCTCAGCCTCTCTTTGCTGTTTCCAACTTGACATGCACTTTAAAAGGTTAGGCTAACATTATTTTAGGCTTAGCTTTCTTATTCACTGAAGAAAAGTCTCTTCATTATGAGTCCAGAATCCACTCTTCTGAGCCTATTCTGAATTGTTCTCTCCAAAGCCACAAAAATACTATGCGTTAGCCTTCTAGATTCCCCTAAAAACATCCTCCCTAAACTAAGGAGCCTGGTATAGTAAAAACTCCTAGTCTTCTAGAGTCAGAGAGACCTGGGTTAAATTCACAGATCCTCTAGTTGTGAGACTTCAGTCAAGTCACTAAACCTTCCAAGTCTTTAATATCTATTTCATAGGGTTATTACAATGCCCCAATAAAGAAGATATGTAATAAAATTGTTTGAGTCTCTTCTTTTAATTTGTTCTTATTATGTTCTTTATTCCCATTTTGAAATATCTTCTGATGGTCCCATCCCCAGCCATTCTTACTGCTGCCTGTTGTCCCAATTTCTCTACTTTCAACTTTTTCTACTAAAAGTCCTATCTCCCAAGAGTCATACTTCTGAGTTTCTGGTGCTACTTCCTTGGAGCTGCTTGGCATAAAAGCCATGTTCATTGTTCATTCTATTTTAGCTCAATAAAAGTGTTTTCATTCCCAATTTAAATGTACATCGTAATTATTCTATTGAATATTATGCTGAAAAGATATGTCATTGAACTTCCACATGGCATTTGGCAAGACCTCTTACACTATCTTTGGGACAAGTTAGAGGAATCTTGAATATACGGATGATTATATTTTGCCAAAACTAAAGGTGATGACTAATGAAATAGAATCTTTATTAAGAAAGCATATAGTATGATGCCAGCAGCCTATCCACAGCTTATTCTAGTTAACATTTTTATTAATCACTTGAATGCTGATTTCTAAAACAGACCAATTGAATTTACAGATGACAGAAAGCTGGGAAGGTTAATAAACACTTTCAAGTAAGAAATGGTTTTCAAAAAAATATATATATCTTAGCAGGTTGTATTGATGCTGAATAAAACAAGACGTTTAAAGGGGGCAAATGTAAAACTCTTTCTTTGACTCCAATATACCAGCAGCACAAGTGCAGGATAAGATTGGTTTAGCAGTAGTCACTCTCCCACAGTCAAATCAGTATGATTTCATATTGTTATATAATTGTCCCCCTAATCAATATAATCTTAGGATGCTTAGACATCTAATAAGGGAGGTAGTGGTCTTCCTTTATCTTATGCAGCTAGATCACACCTCTGGAGTAGAATTCAGCTAAGGGTGACACATTTTAAGAAAGATATTGGTAAAATGAAATGTATTTAAACAGGAAGTCGTTAGGATTATGAACCATATCATAAGAGGAATGTTTGAAGGAAGCAGGGATTTTTAGACTACACAAAACATCCCAAAGGTTCGAAGGGAACAGGACAGTAGTAGGATGCAAAAATATAGGATACGTTCTCATTTCAAGGAGCTCACATACTAGGTGATTAGTGTTGTGATAGAGGCAGATTCAAAATGGGGAAGAAATGATTAATTTTGCCTGGGGGAGTCAGGAAAGTTTTCACAGAAGGGAATGAGGCTGAAACTGAATCTTAAAAATAATGGGAAGGATTTTACCACCAGCAGAGTACGTCATTTGAGGCAAAGGGAACAACACACACTTGAATCCCCAGGGCAGGGATTAAAGCAGTGGGTTAAGAAGTAAATGGGGGACTTCCCTGGTGGCGCAGTGGTTAAGAATCTGCCTGCCAAGGCAGGGGACATGGGTTCGAGCCCTGGTCCGGGAAAATCCCCCATGCCGTGGAGCAATGAAGCCTGTGCGCCACAACTACAGAGCCTGTGCTCTAGAGCCTGCGAGCCACAACTACTGAGTCCGTATGCTGCAACTACTGAAGCCCCTGCACCCTACGGCCCGTGTTCTGCAGCAAGAGGAGCCACTGCAAATGAGAAGCCCGCACGCCGCAACGAAGACTAGCCCCCACTCACTGCAACTAGAGAAAGCCTGCACACAGCAACGAAGACCCAACGCAGCCAAAAATAAATAAATAAATGTATAAAAAAAGAAAAAAGAGGTAAATGGGAGGTAAGAAAGTGATGACAGCAAGTACCAAAGATAGACTCTAGGTTTCTGCTTAAATGTAACTTCCTTAGAGAAGTTTTCCCTGGCCCCTGACCCCCAATCTAATTAGGTGTCCGTGTTACACTGTCTCCTAATGCTCCATAATAGCTTCAGGGGCTGTGCCTGGCATATGATAAACACTTAATAAACATGTTGAATCATGCACATAAAGACCAATTTAAAGCAGAGTATAACAAGTGCTATATTGTATATAGCACAGTTTTCAGGAGAAAAGGAAGATGTGAACTAATAACACTTGAACTAATTGAGCCTTATGGGAGAAAGAGAATACAAGAGGACATTGAAGGGAGATGGAGCAGCTCCAGTGGATGCATGGGGGCAGGAAACAACACAGCGGGTAGAGAACTGTGAAAACTTCCGTATGTTTGTACGTAGGTGGATATGGGTGCGTAGTAGCTGACAAGACCAGAGAGGTAGGCGAGGGCCGAATCATTCATCCAGTCACTGAATATTTATCAAGTACCTACTCATGAAGGGCTTCCTAATCCAGGCTAAGAAGTCTGGATTTTATCCAAACAGTATTGAGTAACTACTGGAGGATTTGAGAGTATTATGATTCAATTCATATTCTAGAAAGTTCATGCTGGAGGTTGGACAATGGATTATTTACATGGTGGCAAGACTGGAGGCGTGTAGAGATCACTTGGGAAGCTGTTTCAGAAATCCAGGTAAGAGAACCACGGCAGTGGGAACAAGGAGGACATGGTTCCAGGAAGTATGTAGACACTAGAATTGACGGAATTTGATGGGGATTTCTTTATGATGGGAATGCTCTCACTTTGGGAAGTGAGAAAGTGCGAAATTTAGGATGATTCTTGTGTTTCTGGTACATGCAATGGAGTGGATTGTGATACACAGAGAAAAGGACTACAGGAAGAAGAGACAGGTAAAATAGGGGTAAATTGTGAAGTCCATTTAATACATGTTGATATTTGTGGAAGAGATTGCTAGCTGTTTACCAGAATCCATTATCTCCTTTTTCCACATAACGGTATCTAGCATGTGGCTGTGCCAGGAGCAAAGTATGCAACCTCCCTCTCAGTTGCCTAAGAAGAAATTCTTGCCCTGGATTTCTGCCCTCTCCTTCTTCTATTCATTGGAATGGTAATTACTATAATGACCTAGGAAGTCACAAGTTGAGGATGGCAGAGCCTCCATTAGCCTGGTCCCTGTGTGCATCAGAGCTGTCTGCTAACTTAGAACACTGATCATAGGTTGTTTACATGACAGAAAAATAAATTTATTGCTCTCAAAGCCATTAAATTTTTAGTCTTTTTGTTACAGCAGCTGAGCCTACACCATACACTATTATGAGGTAGATTTATCAGTCATAATCACATTGGGTGGGATGAACGACATTAGCAAGTTGCTGAAACAAAAGTTTCCAGCCCACATCCTCCCACAGAAATACCAGTTTGAAAACTATCCACAGACCAAAATATCTTCATGAGGGTCCCAGAATCCAGGTGAGAGATTACAGCGATCAGGTGGAGCACAGAAACTAGAAAAGATGCATTTAAGAAAGTAGGAAGGATAGTATCACTTTACCTGTGTCACCCTTCCCCCCAGCCTGTGGAATGCAGCACCAAGAGAGATCCCTTGGCTCAGGAGTTCTCCTGTGGGGAAAAGAGAGCAAAGTGAGAGTCCAGCTTCACTACTGACCCTGGGACCAGGCCCACCCCAGTGGACCCTGGTGTCAAGCCAGCCCCTGTAGATCCTGGCTTTAGGATCACCACCATGGACTCAGGCACCAGGCCAACCCATGGACTCTGGAACCAGACTCACTTGTCCACAGACCCTGGCACCAGGACCACCCGCTTGCAGACCCAGGTATCAGGTCTGTTCACCTGTGGACTTTGACAGCAGGCCTACCCATGGACCCTGGCATCTGGCCTTCCCAGAATCTCTGGCAGGGTTGACTGGTGAAGAGATTTTCCTGCCAAAGCCAGTCTTTGAAGACTGGAAGAAGTGACTACTTCTTTAAATGTGCAGGCACCAATGCAAGACTACAAGAATCATGAAGAATCAGGGAAACATGATAATACCAAAGGAAAAAACTAAAGTTCCAATAACTGACCCTAAAGAAATGGAGATCTACAAACTGCCTGACAAAGAATTCAAAATAATCAGGTGAAAGATATTCAGTGAGCTACAAAAGAACACAGATAGCTAATTAAACAAAATCAGAAAAAACAATACATGAACAAAATGAGAAGTTCAACAAAGAGACAGAAACAATACAAGAGAACCAAGCAGAAAGTCTGGAGCTGAAGAACACAATGACTGAACTGAAAAATTCAATAGAGAGGATAAATAGCACACTTGCTCAAGCTAAAGAAGAAAATCAGCAAGTTTGAAAACAAGACACTTGAAATTACCCAGTCAGAGGAACAAAAAGAAAAATGAATGAAAAATAGTAAAGAAAGTCTATAAGACTTTATGGGACACTATCAAACAACCCAACACATGTTATGGAAGTCCCAGAGGAGAAAAGTAAGATAAAAGGGCAGAAAGATTATTTAAAAAAAAATAATGGTGGAAAACTTCCCAAATCTAGGGAGGGAGATGGACACCCAAATTTGTGAAACCCAAAAAATTTCAAATAGATTGAATCTAAAGAGGTCTACAAGTAGACACATTTAATTAAATTGTTGAAAGTCAAAAGTAGAGAATATTGGGGCTTTCCTGGTAGCACAGTGGTTAAGAATCCACCTGCCAATGCAGGGGACATGGGTTCGAGCCCTGGTCCAGGAAGATCCCACATGCAGTGGAGCAACTAAGCCCATGCGCCACAACTACTGAGCCTGCACTCTAGAGCCTGCGAGCCACAACTACTGAGCCCGTGTGCCTAGAGCCCATGCCCCACAACAAAGACAAGCCACTGCAATAAGAAGCCTGCACACCACAACGAAGAGTAGCCCCCGCTGACCGCAACTAGAGAAAGCCCACGTGCAGCAGCGAAGACCCAACGCAGTCAAAAATAAATAAATAAATTTATTTTTTTTTAAAAATAGAGAATATTGAAAGCAACAAGAGAAAAGTGACTTGTCACATACAAGGGGTTCCCCCACAAGACTATAAGCAGATTTCTCAGCAGAAACTTTGCAGAAACAAGCGAAATTATATATTCAAAGTGCTGAAAGAAAAATTCCTGCCAACGAGGAATGCTTTACCAGCAAAAGAGTCCTTTAAAAATGAAGGTGAGATAAAGACTTTCCCAAACAAACAAAAACTGAGGGAGTTATCACCACTATACCTACCTTACTAGAAGTGCTAAAGAGAACTCTTCAAGTTGAAACAAAAAAATGCTAAACAACAACATGAAAGCATATGAAAGTATAAATCTCACTGGCAGGGGTAAGTATATAGACAAAAGCAGAATAACAATACTTTGAGTGGTATGTAAGTCACTTTTAACTTCAGTATAAAAGTTAAAAAACAAAGTATTAAGAAAAACTATAAACACAAGAATTGGTTAATGTAAACACAATATATAAAAAAAGAAAATTCTGACATCAATAACATGGTGTGTGGGAGACTGGTTCAAGATGGTGGAATAGAAAGTTGTGTGCTCACTCCCTCTTGCGAGAGCACCGGAATCACAATTAACTGCTGAACAATAATTGACAGGAAGACACTGAAACTCACCAAAAAAGATATCCCACATCCAAAGACAAAGGAGAAGCTGCAATGAGACAGTAGGAGGGGCGCAATCACAATAAAATCAAATCCCATAACTGCTGGGTGGGTGACTCACAAACTGGAGAATGATTATACCACAGAAGTCCACCCACTGGAGTGAAGGTTCTGAGCCCTATGTCAGGCTTCCCAACCTGGGGGTCTGTCAATGGAAGGAGGAATTCCCAGAGAATCAAACTTTGAAGGCTAGCGAGATTTGATTGCAGGACTTCAACAGGACTGGGGGAAACAGAGACTCCACTCTTGGAGGGCATACACAAAATAGTGTGCGCATCAAGACCCAGGGGGAAGAAGCAGTGACCGCATAGGAGACTGAACCAGACCTACTTGCTAGTGTTGGAGGGCCTCCTGCAGAGGCAGGGGGTTGGATGTGTCTCACCGTGGGGACAAGGACACTGGCAGCAGAAGTTCTGGGAAGTACTCCTTGGTGTGAGCCCTCCCAGAGTCCGCCATTAGCCCCACCAAAGAGCCTGTAGCCTCTAGTGCTGGGTCACCTCAGGCCAAACAACTGACAGTGAGGGAACTCAGCCCCAGCCATCAGTAGACAAGCAGATTAAAGTTTTACTGAGCTCTGCTCACCAGAGCAACACCTAGCTATACCCACCACCAGTCCCTCCCATCAGGAAGCTTGCACAGGCCTCTTAGATAGCCTCATCCACCAGAGGGCAGACAGCAGAAGCAAGAAGAACTACAATCCTACAGCCTGTGGAATGAAAACCACATTCACAGAAAGATAGACAAAATGAAAAGGCAGAGGACTACATACCAGATGAAGGAAGAAGATAAAACCTCAGACAAACAACTAAATGAAGAGACAGGCAACCTTCCAGAAAAAGAATTCAGAATAATGATAGTGAAGATGATCCAGAAACTCACTGGAATTCACTGCTGTGGAACAGAATAAAGAATGAAAAGAAATGAAGACAGCCTAAGAGACCTCTGTGACAACATTAAATGCACCAACATTTGCATTATAGGGATCCCAGAAGAAGAAGAGAGAGAGAAACACCCAAGAAAATATTTGAAGAGATCATAGTCAAAAACTTCCCTAACATGGGAAAGGAAGTAGCCACCCAAGTCCAGGAAGCACAGAGAGCCCCAAGCAGGCTAAACCCAAGGAGAAACACGCCGAGACACATAGTAATCAAATTGACAAAAATTAAAGACAAAAAAAAAAAATTATTAAAGGCAACAAAGGAAAAAACAACAAATAACATACAAGGGAACTCCCATAAGGTTAACAGCTGATTTCTCAGCAGAAACTCTAAAAGCCAGAAGGGAGTGGCACAATATATTTAAAGTGATGAAAGGGAAGAACCTACAACCAAGATTACTCTACTCAGCAAGGATCTCATTCAGATTCGATGGAGAAATCGAAAACTTTACAGACAAGCAAAAGCTATGAGAATTTAGCACCACCAATCAAGCTCTACAGCAAATGATAAAGGAACTTCTTTAAGTGGGAAACACGAGAGAAGAAAAGGACCTACAAAAAACAACCCAAAACAATTAAGAAAATGATAATAGGAACATACATATTGATAATTACCTTAAATGTGAATGGATTAAATGCTCCAACCCAAAGTCAAAGGCTGGCTGAATGGATACAAAAACAAGACCCATATATACGCTGTCTACAAGAGACAGGACACATACAGACTGAAAGTGAGGGCATGGAAAAACATATTCCATGCAAATGTAAGTCAAAAGAAAGCTGGAGTAGCAATACTCAAATCAGATAAAATAGACTTTAAAATAAAGAATGTTACAAGAGACAAGGAAGGACACTACATAATGATCAAGGGAACAATCCAAGAAGAAGATATAACAATGGTAAATATTTATGCACCCAACATAGGAGCACCTCAATACATAAGGCAACTTCTACCAGCTCTAAAAGAGGAAATCAACAGTAACACAATAATAGTGGGGGACTTTAACACCTCACTTACACCAATGGACAGATCATCCTGACAGAAAATTAATAGGGAAACAAAAGTTTTAAATGACACAATAGACCAGATAGATTTAATTGATATTTATAGGACATTCCATCCGAAAACAGCAGAATACACTTTCTTCAAGTGCACATGGAACATTCTCTAGGATAGATCACATCTTGGGTCAAAAATCAAGCTTCAGTAAATTTAAGAAAACTGAAATCATATCAAGCATCTTTTCCGACCACAACACTATGAGATTAGAAATCAGTTACACGGAAAAAAAGGTAAAAAACACAAACACATGGAGGCTAAACAATACATTACTAAATAAGCAAGAGATCAGTGAAGAAATCAAAGAGGAAATCAAAAAATACCTAGAGACAAATGACAACAAAAACACAATGATCCAAAACCTATGGGATGCAGCAAAAGCAGTTCTAAGAGGGAAGTTTATAGCAATACAATCCTACCTCAAGAAACAAGAAAAATCTCAAATGAACAATCTAGCCTTACACCTAAAGGAACTAGAGAAAGAAGAACAAATAAAACCCAAAGTTAGTAGAAGGAAAGAAATCATAAAGATAAGAGCAAAAATAAATGAAATAGAAACAAAGAAACAAGAGCAAAAATCAATAAAAGTAAAAACTGGCTCTTTGAGAAGTTAAACAAAATTGATAAACCTTTAGCCAGAATCATCAAGAAAAAGAGGGAAAGGGCTCAAATCAATAAAATTGGAAATGAAAAAGGAGAAGTTACAATGGACAATGCAGAAATACAAAGCATCCTAAAAGACCACTACAAGCAACTCTATGCCAATAACATGGACAACCTGGAAGAAATGGACAAATTCTTAGAAAGGTATAACGTTCCAAGATGAACAAGGAAGAAATAGAAAATATGAACAGACCAATCACAAGTAAAGAAATTGAAACTGAGATTAAAAATCTCCCAACAGTGCTCCCTTCGGCAGCACATATACTAAAATTGTAACGATACAGAGAAGATTAGCATGGCCCCTGCGTAAGGATGACACGCAAATTTGTGAAGCGTTCCATATTTTTGGCTTTGTGACCACATAGATGGGTGGGATACGGAGGGTGGGAGGGAGAGAGATGCAAGAGGGAAGAGATATGGGAACATATGTATATGTATGTATAACTGATTCATGTTGTTATAAAGCAGAAACTAACACACCATTGTAAAGCAATTATACTCCAATAAAGATGTTTAAAAAATAAATAAAAATAAAAGTTGAGTTTAAAAAAAAAAAAATTTCCCAACAAACAAAATCCAGGACGAGGTGGCTTCACAGGTGAATTCTATCAAACATTTAGAGAAGAGCTAACACCCATCCTTCTCAAACTCTTTCAAAAAATTGCAAAGGAAGGAACACTCACAAACTCATTCTATGAGGCCACCATCACTCTGATACCAAAACCAAAGATACTACAGAAAAAGGAAATTACAGACCAATACCACTGATGAATATAGATGCAAAAATCCTCAACAAAATAGTAGCAAACAGAATCCAACAACACATTAAAAGGATCATACACCATGATCAAGTGGGATTTATCCCAGGGATGCAAGGATTCTTCAATATATGCAAATCAATCAATGTGATACACCATGTTAACAAATTGAAGAATAAAAACCATATGATCATCTCAATAGATGCAGAGAAAGCTTTTGACAAAATTCAACACCCGTTTATGATAAAAAGTTATCAGAAAGTGGGCAGAGAGGGAACCCACCTCAACATAACAAAGACCATATATGACAAACCCACAGCAAACATCATTCTCAATGGTGAAAAACTGAAAGCATTTCCTCTAAGATCAGGAACAAGACAAGGATGTCCACTCTCACCACTATTATTCAACATAGCTTTGGAAGTCCTGGCAACAGCAATCAGAGAAGAAAAAGAAATAAAAGGAATCCAAACTGGAAAAGAAGAAGTAGAACTGTCACTGTTTGCAGATGACATGATACTATACTTAGATAATCCTAAAGATGTCACCAGAAAACTACTAGAGCTAATCAATGAATTTGGTAAAGTTGCAGGATACAAAATTAATGCATGGAAATCTCTTGCAGTCCTATACACTAACAACAAAAGATCAGAAAGAGAAATTAAGGAAACAATTCCATTCACCATTGCACCAAAAAGAATAAAATACGTAGGAATAAACCTAAATAAGGAGGTAAAAGACCTGTGCTCAGAAAACTATAAGACACTGATGAAAGAAATCAAAGATGACACAAGCAGATGGAAAGATATACCATGTTCTTCGATTGGCAGAATCAATATTGTGAAAATGACTATACTTCCCAAAGCAATCTACAGATTCAATGCAATCCCTATCAAATTACCAATGGCATGTTTTACATAACTAGAACAAAAAATCTTAAAATCTGTATGGAGACACAAAAGACCCCGAATAGCCAAAGTAATCTGGAGGGCAAGAAACAGAGCTGGAGGAATCAGACTCCTTGATTTCAGACTATGCTACAAAGCTACAATAATGAAGACAATATGGTACTGGCAGAAAAACAGAAATATAGATTAATGGAACAGGATAGAAAGCCCAGAGATAAACCCACACACCTATGGTCAACTAATCTATGACAAAGGAGGCAAGGATATACACTGGAGAAAAGACAGCCTCTTCAATAAGTGGTGCTGGGAAAATCGGACAACTACATGCAAAAGAATGAAATTAGAACACTCCCTATCACCATACATAAAAATAAACTCAAAATGGATTAAAGACCTAAATGTAAGACCAGAAACTATCAAACTCTTAGAGGAAAACATAGGAAGAATATTCTTTGATATAAATCACAGCAAAATCTTTTTTGACCCACCTCCTACAGTAATGGAAATAAAAACAAAAATAAACAAATGGGACCTAATGAAACTTAAAAGCTTTTGCACAGCAAAGGAAACTATAAACAAGACAAAAAGACAACCCTCAGAATGGGAGAAGATATTTGCAAATGAATCAATGGACAAAGGATTAACCTCCAAAATATATAAACAGCTCATGCAGCTCAATATTAAAGAGACAAACAACCCAAACAAAAAATGGGCAGAAGACCTAAATAGACATTTCTCTGAAGAAGAGGTACAGATGGCCAAGAGGCACATGAAAAGCTGCTCAGCATCACTAATTATTAGAGAAATGTAAATTAAAACTACAATGAGGTATCACCTCATACCAGTTAGAATGGGCATCATCAGAAAATCTACAAACAACAAATGCTGGAGAGGGTGTGGAGAAAAGGGAACCCTCTTGCGTTGCTGGGAATGTAAACTGATACAGTCATTATGGAGAACAGTATGGAGGTTCCTTAAAAAACGAAAAATAGAATTACCATATGACCCAGCAATCCCACTACTGGGCATATACCCAGAGAAAACCATAAGTCAAAAAGGCACATGCACCCCAATGTTCATTGCAGCACTATCTACAATAGCCAGGTCATGGAAGCAACCTAAATGCCCATCAACAGACGAATGGATATAGAAGATGTGGTACATACATACAGTGGAATATTACTCAGCCATAAAAAGGAACGAAATTGGGTCATTTGTAGAGACGTGGATGGACCTAGAGATTGTCATACGGAGTGAAGTAAGTCAGAAAGAGAAAAGCAAATATCGTACATTAACGCATATATGTGGAATCTAGAAAAACGGTACAGATGAACTAGTTTGCAAAGCAGAAATAGAGACACAGATGTAGAGAACAAATATGTGGACACCAAGGGGGGAAAGAGGGGGGTCGGAGTGGTGGTGGTGGGATGAATTGGGAGATTGGGATTGACATATACACACTAATATGTATAAAACAGATAACTAATAAGAAACTGCTGTATAAAAAAATAAATAAAATAAAATTCAAATCAAAAAAATAAATGAATAACATGGTGTGTGGGAAGGAGGGGATAAAAGTGTAGTTTTTTGTATGTGATTGAATTTAAGTTGTTATCAGCTCAAAATGGACTGTTATAACAATAAGGAGTGTTATGCAAGCTTCGTGGTACACACAGAAAGAAAAAAATCTATAGCAGTTACAAAAAAAGATAAAGAGAAAAGAATCGATGTATATCACTACAAAAAAATCATTGAATCACAAAGGAAGATAATCAAATTGGGTTAAAGTCAAAGACATGGATATGAATAAGTCATCAAACGTGTACAGATAAAGAAAAGATGACTTCAGATGAAACACGGGAATACAATCTTTAAAGTGTGCATGTGGGAAAGAAGACACTATCACAGTGAAGTGTGAAAGAATAATAAGAGAATTAGAGGGTAATGGTCTATTACAGAAGCCAAGAGAGGAGACAGTATCAAGGATGGTGCTGTCAAATGAGAGACCAAGAAAATGTCAGAACTGAAAATGGTCATTGAATTTAGCAGTTAAGGTGACTTTGATTTTATATTACAGTGGAGGGTGGCAGAAAGGGAGACAAAGTCATACCAAAATGGATGTAGTAAAATTAAGAGGAGAGGAAGAAGGGTCAAGGGGAGATTATTCTTTCAAGAAGCTTCACTCTGCAGAAAAATGACGAAATGGAGTGAGATCAAGGAAGAAGTTATTTTAAGATGGCAGAAACCTGACCATGTTATTATGCTAAGGAGAAAAGGGAAATGTACAGAAATATTGAAGAAAAGAGCCAGATTGACAGATGGAGGAAGGAAGTTCCATGAGAGTATGGGAGATGATGGGATCCAGGACATCAAGGATTAGCTGTGGACCAGAGTTGGGACCCTTTTCCCACTGTAAGAGAAAGTGAGTGCAGAAGGAGGTAAATTTTTACAGGTGTAACAGAAATTAAGAAATGATCATTATTTTCTCTAAAAGTAGACAATGAGGTTAGTGTTTGACTTTAGCTCAGTGAAAGTGGTAAAGCTACCGGGGGTGGAAAAAGTACGTAGGGATAAATCTGGAGTTGAGTGATTTCTTCTGTATGTAGACAGTGGGAGGGTGTAGATGGTAAAACTGGTCCAAAATAAGAATTCTGAGCAGCAAGTGTAGTATAAGGAGGAAGGTCAAAAGCAGAGGATGTAGGTGAAAGCAGTTGGTGGATTTCTCTTAATCACTGGAGCCTTGCATCCTTGGAGATTGTATCCCAGGTTTGCCACACTGTCTGCTACAAACTTCACACCATCACCACCACCATGCCTTTCCAAGTCTGAGAACTACATTTCCCAGAACCCCTTCCAATATATTTCAAAATTACAGTTTGCCACTGAAAGAGACTTGTGTGAAGTTTGGAAGGTGGGAGCAAAGAGGAAGCCCTTATTCCAAGGAGGAAAATGTGGCCAGACGTGATAGTTTTTAGAACTTCCCCAAGGTAACTTTTTCTCCAGTCCTCTGGAGGCCTTCACTCTGTCAGCTCCTCCCACATTCACATCACCTTGAATTCCTATGTTAAATCTCTTATTCCCATAATACTCATATTGGCTCCCTTTTCCTAATCAAAACCAGATGGGTTCAAAAAGTCTACAAATAATAAATGCTGGAGAGGGTGTGGAGAAAAGGGAACCCTCCTGCACTGTTGGTGGGAATGTAAATTGATACAGCCACTATGCAGAACAGTATGGATGTTCCTTAAAAAACTACAAATAGAACTACCATATGACCCAGCAATCCCACTACTGGGCATATACCCTGAGAAAATCATAATTCAGAAAGAGTCATGCACCAAAATGTTCATTGCAGCTCTATTTACAATAGCCAGGACATGGAAGCAACCTAAGTGTCCATCGACAGATGAATAGATAAAGATGTGGCACATATATACAATGGAATATTACTCAGCCATAAAAAGAAATGAAATTGAGTTATGTGTAGTGAGGTGGATGGACCTAGAGACTGTCATACAGAGTGAAGTAAGTCAGAAAGAGAAAAATAAATACTGTATGCTAACACATATATGGAATCTAAAAAAAAAAATGCTTCTGAAGAACCTGGGGCAGGACAGGAATAAAGATGCAGAGAATGGACTTGAGGACACAGGGAGGGGGAAGGGTAAGTTGGGACGAAGTGAGAGAGTGAAATAGACATATATACACTACCAAATGTAAAACAGATAGCTAGTGGGAAGCAGCCGCATAGCACAGGGAGATCAGCTCGGTGCTTTGTGACCACCTAGAGGGGTGGGATAGGGAGGATGGGAGGGAGACGCAAGAGGGAAGAGATATGGGAACATATGTATATGTATAACTGATTCATTTTCTTATAAAGCAGAAACTAACACACCATTGTAAAGCAATTATACTCCAATAAAGATGTTAAATAAATAAATAAATAAAACTACTCCAAAATTAACAAAATTTAAGCCTGATAGCTGTAACTCATAGAGGTCCTGGATTTATTTTGCCCTAGTCCTATTCAAAGATGTCACCCCATTAGTAGATGCAAACTATTATATATAGGATGGATAAACAACAAGGTCCTACTGTATACCACAGGGAACTATATTCAATATCCTGTAATAAACCATAATGGAAAAGAATATGAAAAAGAATATATATATGTATAACTGAGCCACTTTGCTGTACAGCAGAAATGAACACAACACTAAAAATCAACTACACTTCAATAAAAAATTTGTCATGAAGAACCTAGGGGTAAGACAGGAATAAAGACACAGACCTACTAGAGAATGGACTTGAGGATATGGGGAGGGGGAAGGGTGAGCTGTGACAAAGCGAGAGAGTGGCATGAACATATGTACACTACCAAACGTAAAATAAATAGCTAGTGGGAAGAAGCCGCATAGCACAGGGAGATCAACTCGGTGCTTTGTGACCACCTAGAGGGGTGGGTTAGGGAGGGTGGGAGGGAGGGAGATACAAGAGGGAAGAGATTTAGGAACATATGTATATGTATAACTGATTCACTTTGTTATAAAGCAGAAACTAACACACCATTGTAAACCAATTATACTCCAATAAATATGTAAAAAATACAAAATAAATTTTAAAAAATTAAATAAAATTTAAAAATTTAAAAAATTAAAAAAAAAAAAAACAAAGATGTCATCCCAGGCAGCCCAAGATATTTTTTGTTAATTTTCTCCTCATCCATAAGGCATGAAAAATCAGCCTTATTTGGTACTGTAGAGCAAGTCTGTCCCTTGTCAAAATTTAATGATTTGGGGATGGAAAAATGTACATATACATCTATATATTTGTGTAAATGCGTGCACACGCACGCACGTACAATGTAATCTGAGAAAGCCCAATGGCAAATCCTCAATACCCTTTCAAATAGGAGTGTGTCAAGATTGTTGAAAGGAAGTGGTAGAAAATTCCAGGTTCAAAAATAATCCCAAACCAATATAACCTGACTGAAGACACCACCCTTAGCACTGGGCTTTGCATATTATAGCTCTTCAGTAATTTATATTAACTGTGTGTGGGAATGTGTGTGTGTGTGTGTGTGTGTGTGTGTGTGTGTGTGTGTGTGTGTGTGTGATGCATACATAAATCTTTAACAGTTTTCCTGATGCCAAAACTCCAGGCCAAGCTTCAATCCTGATCTAGCTTCATCATACTATTTCACACAGTCTTGGACTGCCTCACCATTGGAAGCAGATTCACACAAAGAAAAGGATCATGGGAGCATAGCAAGTCCTGAAAAAATGCTTGCCGAAGTCACATGAATTGCTGAGAGCCACTGGACTGAAGAAATTAGTTTGGTTACTTTAAATTCATATGTAACAATGGACTCCCCCTTTTTTAAAAACCTTATGAGTTATTCTCTTTGTTACCAAACTTGGTTCCAAATGCTTATAAATGATTCCAAAGATCCAATTCATGCTTAAACTGCTAATATTTTCATCCACCAAATGATATTTAAAAGGATGTAAGGCTCTGAATGCTTTGAAGGAAGAGCTCCTGTTAACATTTTGAGCACATATGTATACAGCCTTTCAGGCAAATTACTTTTATTGTACAGGTTCTAGGCTGTTTTACGGGAAAAAATCCCCTGCTTTACTTAATAATCGTACCTTGCAAATTGTCAAAATACAAATTATAGATCATCTAGTGAATCCTAGATTTGCAAGACTAATCCAAGTCCCTACCTCTTCGGTCAGGTTTATCTAGCCAGTAAGTTTCCAAATCCACCAGGGAGCAGCCTCTTCTTCATATTGTCATTACAGGTGATAGATATTGTGACTGTAAAAACCATTTGAGTTTCTGAGACTCAGCCTTCAGAAGTGGCCCTGAGTAGATTTCAGCAAGCATCTGGAGGCCCCAGATTGTACACCTCACTTAGATCTGCACAGAATGAGTCACTGAAGCCTCATATTACAGACTGAAAGCCTGCGTGTGTCCGTAGGCATCTCTTTGTAAGACTCTGTTGCACCAGTTCATGAATCTTGATATCAACAGTGATGTGAGAAAACAAGTGGATCTGGGGGTGGGGGCATTCTCAGCTGGTGTGGCTAAGGTTCCATCTTCCCCATGAACTTTTCATAACAGAAAATTTAAGTTCCTTTGAAGGTTAGGTTCCAACAGTCAACCCATTTGGCCTCTGATTTCAACTAGGAAGAGAGAATACCAGGAGGTAACAGAGTTAAGAACCATCTCCAAGAATCATCACCCCCAAATTTATTGATAACCCTCTACCAATCAGATTAAACTTGAAAATAAGATGGAAAGAAAAAATATATTAAATTCTTATCATGTGGTCAACATTATCCTAATATTATCTCATCTAATTCTCACATGTCTGGCATTATCCTCATTTCATAGGTATAGAAAGAGACTCAGATTTAGAAACTTGCCCAAGGTGTTATAGGTAGCACATGTTGGAGCTGTAATATAAAAACAATCTGTCTTGGGCTTCCCTGGTGGTGCAGTGGTTGAGAGTCCGCCTGCTGATGCAGGGGACGCGGGTTCGTGCCCCGGTCCGGGAAGATCCCACATGCCGCGGAGCGGCTGGGCCCGTGAGCCATGGCCACTGAGCCTGTGTGTCTGGAGTCTGTGCTCCGCAACGGGAGAGGCCACAACAGTGAGAGGCCCGTGTACAGCAAAACAAACAAACAAACAAACAAAAACAATCAGTCTTACTGCAAAGTCAATATTCTTCCTACTGCATCATAAGCCAAGAACAGCTCCCCAAGAGGAATTTGATAGGTATCAGTAGCAACTCTCAGGTATCAGTTCTAAGTTGAGTTCACTGCGAAACCAAAATACGGGTTCCTAAGAGTCCCAGCACAGAGAAAATGTTTGGTTCTTAATGATAGGCACAGGCCCATTTAGGCCCTAAGGCAAGTCCTTTAAGGAATTCCCTTTGAACGTAACAGGAAGTTAAAGTGGACTACTTTAACTTGGAGAAGGACCCCCTTGAATAGAATGAGATTTGGAAACAAAATTCAGCTGATATTCAGAGGAAAAACCAAAAGGTGGGACTTTCACAGATACAATTAAATTTGTTTTTAATATTCTAAGGTATTGCTTCGCCCTCAAGACAGCCCATTTGCCAATAGTGCACAAGCTTCACCAAATGGACCTAAAGTCGAACAGTCTGGTAGGTCCTGAGAACCCAGAGCAGTGTGGATGTTGAGTGAGCAGAGGATGATGAGATGAGTGGAACAGGGCAAGAAGAAGGTCCAGACCTGGAGAAATGGTATAGCTGAGATTGTGCCCTAGCCCCTGACTCCAGGCCTCTGCTTCATTGGACTAAACAACCTTTCAGAACCCAGGCAGGCAAAATTCTCTGCAGGTGTCATCAAATTGATCCTTAGAAACCGTCACTTTGATTTCTTTCCAAATAGTGCTTAGGCCTCTGGTAGGACGATAGCTGTTCTCCAGAATTGCAGCTGAAATGATCTGACATGTGCCCACTTATTCCCTGACACTAATAACACCTTGTAGTTATTACAGAGGGGAAACAGAAGCATTGAGGAGTGAGGAAACTTACTTAAGAACACTAACTAACCATGACTTAGTTGCACAACTCTGTGAATATACTAAATACCACTGAATTATATACTTTAAAAGGCTGAATTTTATGGTATCTTAATTATGTCTCAATAAACTCGTTATTAAAAAAATCATGACATCTTCTGGGGCAATGCTTTTGACAGATAAGTAGTATTTCTGCCTTTAAAAGCCAACTGTTAGCTCCTAATTTATTTTTATCAAACATGATTGAGTGCCTCCTAGGTGTAAAACACTGTGATAGATGCTATAAAATATTTTTAAAGTATCTTGCAATAATTATATCATTTACTAAGCTTTATTATATGCCAGATAGGTACTAAACAATTTCACATGTTATCTTAAGTAATCTCCACCAGTGAGGTAGGTGTTATTATAAAAATTGGAAAACTGAGGCTCAGAGGATTAGATAATTGCCCAAGGAACACAACCAGTAAAAGACAGAGCTGAAATCTGAACTCAAATATTTCTGACTCCTAAGTCTATACTTTTATTTAGTATGACCTGCAAGTCAAAAGAGGAAGAGAGATCAGAGCACAAAAAATAAAAGCATGAGTGGCAGAGTTCTGAGAGCAGGCAAACTATGGAACTAGATTCAAAGTTCTAAACTAGAATCAAGTTGCAGTGAAAGGATGGCTTTAAAAGTCTACCTCAGTGTGGAGTCTGGGGGTCTGAAAGTCCTCCTGACACAAGAGTCATCTCAACAAAAACAAGCACAATTCCAAAAAAGGCATACAATTGAAAATGACCATAATATCCAAGAGACAACATAACATTCTGTGTCATTGTTTTGGTCTGGGATTCCCTGGCTATGAGAGCAATGGATACATCAGTGGTATATCCATTAACATTTTTTGAGCAGACACTCTCTCTAAGTGTTAACTAAGTTCTAGGCATTGTCTAGACAGTGAGGTAAATAAGATTAATGGCTTCCCTGAAGGAGCACCCAGATAGGAATTGATCGACCCAAAATATGTGGTATATACGTGGTTAAGTGACAGGCTTTAGCATTGGACAGTATTGGTTTCTATCCTAGTGCTGCCACTTACTAGATGTGATTTTGGACAAATTATTCAATGTTTCTATGCTTTCATTTCCTTACCTGTAAAATGAGAATGATAATAATACTGACCTCACAGGATTATTGTGAAGAATAAATATATAAGCATGTAAAACTGCCATGGCAGGCGATTCCCTCAGGCATTATATTTGATATACTCTATGTATATAAATGACATTTTCCCAAGGGTCTGGGCCCAAAGCCGCCAGACTACCAATGGACAGCAGGATGCTAGAAGAAAGCCTACTCTAAATTCACCCTGAACACTTCTGAAAAAATTACTTTTATGTATAGCCCATCGACATAATTTTACAGCCTAGAAAAAAGCCTTCACAGGGCCAGAGAGTATGTTTCTTCTCTTCCTGGCTGATAGCACTCCTTTTATTACTCTTTCACATATTTCCTAAAACACTGCATAATTTTTTGTGCAATAGGTGTATGTAATAGATATGCAGAGGTATGCTAGTATAATGGTTAAAAGAAAAGGCATTGGGCTTCCCTGGTGGAGCAGTGGTTGAGAGTCCGCCTGCCGATGCAGGGGACACGGGTTCGTGCCCCGGTCCGAGAAAATCCCACATGCCGCGGAGCGGCTGGGCCCATGAGCCATGGTCGCTGAGCCTGCACGTCCGGAGCCTGTGCTCCGCAACGGGAGAGGCCACAACAGTGAGAGGTCCGCGTATCGCAAAAAAGAAAAAAAAAGAAAAAAATAAGAAAAGGCATTATGATAAAGTAGATATAGGTTCAAACACTGGTTCCTCCACTTTCGAGCTGTGTGACCTTGGAGAGGACTCTTATGATCTCTGACCATGTTTCTTCATCTGTAAAATGGAATACAGTACAAACCTCATAGAAATTGTTGTGGAGATTAAATGAGATGATATGTGAAAAGAATTCAACACAATACCTAGTACATAGTAAATTCTCAATAAATAATAGCTATTATTATTGTAAAAAGACGTGAACTAGGCTATCCTAATGGCCCAGGTTCATTTTCAATTAAATAAGCATCTATCGTACACCTGCCAAGTATCTTACACTTTGCTACTTTTGGTGGGTACTAAAGGGATGGAACTACATTTGTCCTCTAAAACATAATCTCTGCTTTTCACAAGTGTATGACCCTGAGAAAAGTGTCGTGCAACGTGTCCTCATACTGGTAGGTGGGCCGGTACCAGCCTTTCTGCAATCATCTCAGAGATGAGAATGTGAAGAGGTAGGAAAGTAAACATGCACAGAGGTGGAGTTAGGTTTGTTGAAATGAATCAGCCCATCCCACAGAGGGCAGCACCGACATGTTAGCTATATAAGGGCCACCAGCTCAATCCGTTGTCACCCTGCAAGCTGCATCAGGCTTTATCCTACTTGTTCCTTTGGTGAACCAGATGAGAGAAAATTCATCCAGCTATATCAATGGATATTTGGTTGGTTGTTGCCCATGGTAGAAATCCAGGGGTATGAGCTAAGGCAGAGTTAATATATATTTGGCCTTTCTGCCTTTCTTCTTCTTTTTTTTTTTTTTGAAGTACACGGGCCTCTCACTGTTGCGGCCTCTCCCGTTGCGGAGCACAGGCTCCGGACGCGCAGGCTCAGCAGCCATGGCTCACGGGCCCAGCTGCTCCACGGCATGTGGGATCTTCCCGGACCGGGACACGAACCCGTGTCCCCTGCATGGGCAGGTGGACTCTCAACCACTGCACCACCAGGGAAGCCCTGCCTTCCTTCATTTTTGTTTCTTTCTTTTTTCTTCTTTTCATTTGCTTATTTGTTTGTCAGTTTAGTTTATTCCAGGGTATTTTTAGAATAAATCTGTCTTTGTTGTGGAGAAGAATAATGTAAGTAGAAATCTGCCTTCTTCTAGGCCATTCTAATACTCTCTTCCTAATTATTTTTCATGCCATGTTTTCTGGGTTGTCTAGCTCAAATAGGGAAAAGACCAGCACTGTTGTAGAGTCCCATCCTTGGTCAGTGTCAATTTCCAGAGCTCCAAGATCTAATCATCCGCTAGTCAAACTACTGCCTACATTGCTGATTCTTTCCCCCGATTATTGAAAGAGAACAGTGTTTGGTCAAGGCGTAGGTTAGGATACCTCCTGAGCGTTGATGAGGGCTATCTCATGCTTCTGAAGCACCAGGATAGTGTTGGCCCACTTTGCCCATTTTTAATTTGTTAAATGCCTTTACAGTCCAGTTTAGCTTCTGGTACCCAGAGGGGAGGTAGGTATTCATGTTAGAAGGTCTGTTATTTTTGACTCAAGAAAACCATTGAAACTAGCCAGAGAGACTGGGGAAATAAATCTTGGCAGTTCTAGAAGACTTGGAAGCTCCACGCTAACACCCAGAAAACCAAAGTACACAAAGGGTAGAGATACTGTGTTAAGAATATATTCATCCAGGACATGGAGATCTGAGATCTAGTCCCAGTTCAGTCAGTAACATACCATGACTTGATCTTAGTAACATAACTCAAAGTTAACAAAATTAGTTTTCACTGTGTTAAAGTGTGTTGTAACATCCGTGACCTATCCTTACTTGTTGATGTATTTTAGGTTTAAAAGAGACAAGATATTTGAAAAATCATGATGATGATTATTAAAATCAGAACTGTTTAGAATTTAAAAGAAAATAAAATGAATGATAGGATCCTTTCTTTTCCTTCAGGTTCACTTAAAGCTGCAAAAAGATGACCAACCTCTTGAGAAGTGTTGTCACTGTCACTGATGTTTTCTACAAATACACCAAGAAGGATGGGGAGTGTGGCACACTGAGCAAGGATGAACTAAAGGAACTCCTGGAGAAAGAGTTTCGTCCAGCTCTGAAGGTGAGGACCATGTGCCAGGACTGAAAGCTGCTAGGGTCCTGTATATTCTCTGTTATATGACTAAAGAGTAGCTAAAAAGTGCACAGTCCCCATGGCCTTTGAGCTAACTCTATGAGCAGTACTTTTTGAGGACATCCAAAAGTCTGTTGAGGCAGTGTTTACTTTTAGAAAGGTGAATGTTTTCTTCCTTACTTTCCTGTACACTCCCACAATGCAGACCTTCAGACTTTTTCATGCCCCCAGGTTTTTCCTTCTAAAATAGCAGAAAATAAATTTGTGCTAAGATATCAATTTATAAATTACCCTAGTAAACGAGGAAGAAAAGGTATAAGAGAGGGAAAACATCTATAAGGGGAGTCAATCAAGTAGCCAAGGTGACTAAAATCTGAAAACAAAATACAAGCATTTTTTTCATCTACTTCCATCAACTATTAGCTTCAAAATTATAGATCGTGGGCTTCCCTGGTGGCGCAGTGGTTGAGAGTCCGCCTGCCGATGCAGGGGACACGGGTTCATGCCCCGGTCCAGGAAGATCCCACATGCCGCAGAGCGGCTGGGCCCGTGAGCCATGGCCGCTGAGCCTGGGTGTCCGGAGCCTGTGCTCCACAATGGGAGAGGCCACAACAGTGACAGGCCCGCGTACTGCAAAAAAAAAAAAAAAATTATAGATCGTAACATAGAATATATTAGTATGCAAGACTTAAAATGTATGTAAAACTAAAATACACCAGGTACTGAACTTGGTTTATTCAGCTCCTTCCTGTATGCCATACCTGAGTACCTAGTCTTCTAGCTTAGGTCCTTGAACTGTATCCTGCTGAGGATTCCAATAGCTTTTATTCCTTTCTATCACCTCTTCACACCTGCTAGGTGCTGTTAGGCTGCCTTAGCCTAAAGTATTTCTTGGTTGGATTAAAATACCTAACATCAAACATTCACAATTCTATAGCTCTACCCAAATAATTTAGCTGAGAATATGGACTAGGCTGACCAGGTCTCCTTTGATGTGTTGCTTGTATACAGAACCCAGATGATCCAGACACAGTGGTGTCATCATGCATATGCTAGATCGAAATCATGACCAAAGAGTGGACTTTACTGAGTTTCTTCTGATGGTATTCAAGCTGGCTATGGCTTGCAACAAGGTTCTCAGCAAAGAATACTGCAAAGCTTCAGGGTCAAAGAAGCACAGACATGGTCGCCGACACCAAGAGGAAGAAAATGAAGCAGAAGAGGAAGAAGAGGATACATTCGGACAAAAATCAGTTTACAGATATTCAAGTTGCAGTGAGGGAGAGGAGCATGGTTATGGTTCTGAGAGCTCGAGGGGAACTGTGAAACATAGATGTGGGTCCAGCTCTAGGAGGCTGGGAAGGCAATGTGGTTTATCTAGCTCAGAGAGACAAAAGGGATCTGAAAAAAGGCTCCTTGGGTCCAGCTCTGGTCACTCATAGAGTAGTGGCAAAGAAAGACATGGTTCCAGCTCTGGAGAGCTGGTGGAAAAAAGAAACAAGTCACATGTTAGCCCCTCTAGGGAATCTGGGGAGGAATATGAACCTGAATCTGGATCAAAGAGTGGGGGAAGGAAAGGTCATGGTGGTCTGTCACGTGGATTAGATGATAGTGAACATGAATCAAACTTTACTTAGTCAAGGAGTGCAGGACAAAAACTTGGGTCTAGCTCTAAAAGTTCAGGAAATGGTTGAAGGGAAAGCCACGCATGTGGTTCCAGCAGTTCAGGTGGGTGTGGAAGGCTACAAAACGCTTCTAGTTCTTGTCAGGCAGGTAGATTTGGAGGGCAAGGAAACTAATCTAGCTATACCCAATCAGGTTATCAATCAGGAAGTAGTGGAAAAGAAGGTCACAGATATATCTCAGGAAGTCAGTCCTCTGGATATGGTCAACATGAGCCTAGCTCCTGTAGCCAGTCTTCTAGTCAGAGAGGATATGGATCTAGAGCATGTGGTCAGCCACAGAACTGTGGAGGACAACAGGGAACAAGTTCAAGTCAGTCCTCTTGTTGTGGACAATATGAGTCTGGAGTACGTCAGTCTTCTATTTATGCTCAACATGGATCTGGTTCCCGTGGATACTCTTCAAATTCTCACCAAAAAGGGCCTGGTTCAAATGAATTTTCTAAATGTGGTCAACATAGATCCAGCTCAGGTCAGTCTCCTGGCTTTGGACAACATGGGTTTGGACCAGGTCAGTCCTCTGGCTTTGGACAACATGGGTCTGGCTCAGGTAAATCCTCTGGCTTTGGACAATACGGGTCAGGCTCAGGTCAGTCCTCTAGCTTTGGACACCATGCGTCTAGATCAGGGCAATCTGGCTATGGCCAACAAGGGTCTAGCTCAAGTCAATCATCTGGCTTTAGCCAACATGGGTCAAGTTCAAGTCGGTCTTCTGGCTTTGGACAACATGGGTCTAGCCCAGGTCAATCCTCCGGCTATGACAAAAATAAATCTAGGGTAAGTAGACAAGGAAGCAATGGGCCTAGTTCAAGCAAAAAGTGTCCAATATGTAGAAAACCAACATCAAATTCACCCCACAGTCAAACAAGAGGAAGCAGTCAGGAAAGAACTACTCAGAGTGATAATGAAAGAAACAGGGGTCACAGTATACCAGGAAGTCACACTGACAATAATGACAGCATTCATGGACATAGCCAGAAAAGGCCAGGATCAGGTCAGGAAAGGAGACCGTCCAGAAGGCAGGAAACAACACATAGCCAGTCAAATGACAGTGAAGCAAGTCAGATAACTGGGAAAGATATTCAGCATTTACCCATGGACATTCTGGAAATGACCATAGAGAATTGAGATCTAATACAAGTAGAAATAAAAATACAACCCATGGACAATCAGGAGAGAGAAGTAGATACTCTAGTATAGGTCATGGAGATACAGCAACGACCCATGAACAATCAGGATCTAGCACAAGAAGACAAGAATCTACTCATGGTGAGTCAAGGGATACCGTGACACATAACGAGATTAGTCGTCTATATTCTGCATAAGAAGAATCCAGCAGAAGTGGAAGAAAAGGATTAGTCAGAGTGAGTTCAGTGACAGTGAAAGGCATTCAGGAGTCTCACACAGACACTCAGGATCCACTCATGGGCAGGTTGGATCTCAACATGGCCAGTCAGGATCCACAGTTAGAGAGAGACAGAGAACTGTTCATGGGCAAACTGGATCTCAACATGGAGAGTCAGGATCCACAGGTAAAGGGAGACTGGGAACTGCTCACAGACAGTCAGGAGACACCACACAGTCCACACAGTCCACGTCCAATACAGTTGGAAGACAGGGATCTAGTCACAGTGTCCAGCGACAGTGAAAGGCATTCAGAAGTCTCAGAGACACTCAGGATCCGCTCATGGGCAGGCTGGACCTCAACATGGACAGTCAGGATCCACAGTTAGAGGGAGACAGGGAACTGCTCATGAACAGTCAGGAGATACCACTAGACACGTCCACTCTAGTCATAGACAATCCACACGGTCAGGATCCAGTACAGCTGGAAGACAGGGATCTAGTCACAGTGAGTCCAGTGACAGTGAAAGGCATTCAGAAGTCTCACAGAGACTCTCAGAATACACTCACGAACATTCTGGGTCTGCCCCCAAACATTCAGTCACTAATACAAGCAGAGCACATGAACATTCAGGAGATACATCTAAGCGCTCAGTATCAGATCAAGGGCAGATGTTGACTCATGAACAATCAGGATCCAGAAGTTCAGGGAAAGAGGTATCTTTCCATGGACACACAGGAGACAAATCTACACACTCACAGTCAGCTCGTAGGCAGACCACATCTACCCATGGACATTTAGTATCTGGCACAATAGAGAGACATGGGTCCAGCCATACACAGTCACATGATACACATAGGCAGTCAAGCGATAGCCTAAAAACAGTCAAGTAGCAGCCATGCTCAATCTGGTATGTCATTCTCAGTCACAGATTAGTGGAAGACAAAGACATGGATCAGGTCAAGGGTGGAAACATGGCAGTTATGGAAGTGCAGCATATGACTATGGGCAGTCTGGGTATGGACCTTCTGGGGCCAGCAGAACAAGGAGTCGTAATTCTAGTCCTTTGAGGTCAACAGATAGAGCTACAACCAAGCAAGTGTCTAGACATGGACAATCAGTTTCTAGTTTTGACCATACGGGATCAAAAGCAACAGAGCAAGAAGACAAGATTCAAGTCATGGACAGTCAAAGACAAGGCAGTCAGCTGATTCCCATAATCATTCTGGATTCAGTACAACTAGAAGGCAGGGATCTAGCCATGGGAATTCAGTACCAACTCAGAAACAGTCAAGAGACATCCATGTTCAATCTGGAAGGCAGGGATCCACTCCTAGCAGTCAGCCAAGTGACCACTCTGTATCTGGCCATGGAAAATCCTTAGCAGCTCACAGCCATTCAGATTCTAGTTCAACTAGGAGTCAAGGATCCCATAGTGATAGTACAGGGCATTCAGAAGATTGTGGGGAAAAGATTCATGAACAATTAGGATTGAGGCATAGACAATCAGAGTTCAATACAATAGGTATACATGGATCCAGCCAGCAGCTCTTGGGAGATACATCTCATGAGTTGCTATGATCCAGCACAAATTTAGCAACACAGGGATCAAGTGATGGACAATCAGGAGATATCCAGGGTCAATCTGGATTCAGCACCAATGATAGACAAGTATATAGTCATGGTCAATCAAGTGACAGCTATGAGCAGTCAAGTGGCAGTCACTCACTTGATAGCCAAGACCCTATGGTAACTGAAGAGTATAGATATAGGTATTTATCAAGCAGTATAAACACACGGAGTGGGGAAAGGCAAAAGCAAGAGTCTGGATCGAGTCAGTCAGGGACCATGAGAAGATAGAGTCAGGATGTGGATGATAAGCAGACAAGAGACTCTGAGGCCAGAGGTTACCATGGAAGAGAGAGAACAGACTCTGGTTCCTTTTACTTAGATAGCAATACCCCACTCTGTGAATATGTCCAAGAACAAAGGTGCTATTACTTTGAATAATAATTTGAAACCAAAGGAAAACAAACTAACTCAAGATAAGACCTAACCCAAAGGAGAAATGAGACACACAATATGGGATTAAGATATTTAACATGGTCCTTTCTTTTGGTAGTGGAGGTATATGTCTGATCTTTTATTTTAACTGTAGCACTGTATTCTATTTCTTTTGTTTGGTGCAAAGCTTTTTTGTAAGGCTCCATAATCATTGAGCTCTTTGGTTAGAAAATAGTGGATGGAAGAAGTAAATTGAATTTGAGACTACATTTAGAATGATATGACAAAGTGATTGGGTGCTCTGGAATAAAGTGAGCATTTAAAAAATTTCTGAGACTTAAATTTTGGATATTCCAGATTGTTTTAATTGAGTGTTAACAAACCTAACCAGGAAGCTAAGAGACATGGTTTAGGAGCCAAAATTTCCCTAATAACATTATAATACATTCCATGCCCTGAACAAAGAATGTTGTAGTACTTGAAGATTCAGAATATTTGCATCTTTTGTGCCACCACTGGAACTCTGTACTACTACTTTTGAACTTATTGTCATGACTGCCTGGATACAGGATCCAGAAAATTGTATTGTGTAAACATTGAAGTAAACTTTCCATCAAGGTATATTTTGTCTTCTCTTTTATCTTCACAAAAACAAACATAGTCTCCTCCCATGGGGTCAGATGCACATTTCTTTCTTCTACCTCTGGACACCTAGATGGCAGGAAAATACCTGAATACTATTAATAGGGAGTCCAAAGAAGGCAAAACTCAATCATGTCTGATCTTTTCCTCAATCTAATCACTGTCCAAAGCATTTATAGGAAGAAATGTTTTATGCTGAGGAGTTGATCTCAGATACTTTGGTTAATCATGATCATCAAAGCAATCATTATTAAACATAACCCTAAGTGGCTATTTCCTGAGACCACACAAGCTCTGAAAATAATAAGAGTTGAGTCACAGACTTTCTCTGTCAAATATATTAACGGAAATATCCCTTAGCAATGGAAGCTAATGGGAGTGGAGGCTGATGGGGTCCTGAAGTTTCCAGTCAAATAAAAACAATTAAAAATATACTCCTCCCTAGGAGGAAAAAAATATGTGAATTTATTATAAACAGAAAGAGACATAACAAGGAGTAGAAAAATATGTACAAAAGATACTAATTTCAGTAGAAAGTTTACTGCTGTAAAATCAAAAGGAAAAGTCCACAATGTGAGAACTAGTACAGACTTTAAAGATCATCCCCTTAATTTACAGATTAAAAGAAAAAAAAGCAAAGCATATTTAATCTAACCAAAAAGAGTGATAATTCCTTAAATCAGAATTTGATGCTCCACCATCTTCTCCTCCCCCAAAAAACTCAAGCTACTTTTCTTCAACCTTCTCATTTGAAATTCAAACTAAAGTACAGTTCATCAATGGGTGTTCAAGATCGCAGCCACTACTGGGGACAGAAGTTATATGAAAGACCAAAAAATAGTCTCATTCTTCTGATTAGACTTAGAACATATTCCATCTAGTTTTTAATATTTCATTTTAAGAACTATACAAACTTTAAATCATGCTATGTGATAAATAGAACACTAGTCATATTAGTTTATTAGTGAAAGAAAATAAAATTATTGTTCTACTATTAACAACACACACAAAAAATAACTGAGTATATGGTAGTTAACCCTAAGTGGTAACCAATTCATACAAATCTATCCATCATCATACTTTCATTGAATAAATGCTAATTACCAAAGAATAGTTAGAAATTTAAATATTATGCTTAATCTCATCCAGTCAATTTCTATTGTAGGTAAAGTAAATGAGACTCAAAGAGATTAACTTGCCCATATCATGCAGATAATTAGAAGTGCTGCTATGACTAGGGTATAGGTTTCTGATTCTTAAACCAAAGCTCTTTCCATTCTGCCAGGGGCTCTGCACTCATTCCATTCATTTATAACTTCCACATTCTTTAATCTCCAATTATAAAATTTAGGAGTATCAAAAACTTCACCAGTTCCCTGAATCAATGTTAATTTGCCTTTATTGTATTTGTGTGTGTATAAATACATAGGATCAAATATTTATCAGTGATTCCCATAATCCCTTGACCACACTCATTTGAGTTTAAATATAATGAAAAAATTATATTCCAGACTGCTAAAACCATCAATAATTTTGTTTTAGTCAAATTGAAGGCAACTGTCCCTTGTAAATTACACCAAAAGTATTCTAAAATAGTTCAAAAAGAATTACATATTCCCCTTCTAAGATAAAAGCAAGACAGCAGGTATGGTCTACAAGGAAAACAGTTAGAAAATGTACTGCACCCATATGGAACCCCTATGAACAGTTGAATTTCTTAGATGCAATTCTGCTGGGAAATTAGTCATAGGGTATGTATGACTAGAGATTTTCCCTCTGCCACCACGTGTGTGCCAGCATCCTATGGATAAAACATCTCTGTACCAAGGAACACTAAGTTAGGTCAAAGCATTCTTCAAAGCATGTCTGTACTGTCAGGGAGGAGCATGTGGCACTGAGGAGAAACTCTGAATGGCCAAATTAGGAGGAACAAAGATAAAATTCTTCTTTCCCCAAACTTTCTAGATAAAGATGACCTTTGGATGTGGGAAATTGAAGGTCAGTTTGTACTGGACACACTACATACACTGGTTGTTCTGCTGGAATGTAAGTCATAGTCCTCTGTGTTATGAGAGTTTATGATAACCAGAAAAGGCCTTCCGAAATAATACTACATGTAGTTTATTTTTGTGTATGGTGTTAAAGAATGTTCTAATTTCATTCTTTTACATGTAGCTGTCCAGTATTCCCAGCACCATTTATCTCCATTATATAGTCTTGCCTCCTTTGTCATAGAGTAATGGACCATAGGTGCATTGGTTTATTTCTTGGCTTTCTATCCTGTTCCATTGATCTATATTTCTGTTTTTGTGCCAATGCCATACTGTTTTGAGGACTGTAGCTTTGTAGTATAGTCTGAAGTCAAGAAGCCTGATTCCTCCAGCTCCGTTTTTCTTTCTGAAGATTGCTTTGACTATTCAGGGTCTTTTGTGTCTCCATACAAAGTAAAAAATGTTTTGTTCTAGTTCTGTGAAAAATGTCATTGGTAATTTGATAGGGACCGTATTAAATCTGTAGATTGCCTTGGGTGGTATAGTCATTTTGACAATATTGATTCTTCCAATCCAAGAACATGGATTAAAGACCTAAATGTAAGACCAGATACTATAAAATTCATAGAAGAAAACATAGCAAGAACACTCTTTGACATAAATTGCAGCAATATTTTTTGACCCCTCTCCTAGAGGAAAGGAAATAAAAACAAAAATAAACAAATGGAACCTAATTAAACTCAAAAGTTTTTGCACAGCAAAGGAAACCATAAACAAGACCAAAAGACAACCCACAGAATGGGAGAAAATATTTGCAAATGATGCAACCAACAAAGGATTAATCTCCAAAATTTACAAACAGCTCATGCAGCTCAATATCAAAAAAACAAACAATCCAATCAAAAAATGGGCAGAAGACCTATATAGACATTTCTCCAAAGAAGACATACAGATGGCCAAGAGGCACATGAAGAGATGCTCAACATCATTAAATATTAGAGAAATGCAAATCAAAACTACAATGAGATATCACCTCACACCAGTTAGAATGGGCATGAGCAAAAAATCTACAAACAATAAATACTGGAGAAGGTGTGGAGAAAATGCAACCATCCTACACTGATGGTGGGAATGCAATACAGCCACCATACGATCCAGCAATCCCACTCCTGGGCGTATGTCCAGAGAAAACTATGGTTTGAAAGGATACATGTACCCCAATGTTCATTGCAGTGCTGTTTACAATGGCCAAGACATGGAAGCAACCTAAATGTCCACTGACAGATGAATAAAGAAGATGTGGTGTGTGTGTGTATATATATATATATAATGGAATATTACTCAGCCATTTAAAAGAATGAAATAATGCCATTTGCAGCAACATGGATGGACCTAGAGATTATCATACTAAGTGAAGTAAGTCAGACAGAGAAAGACAAAAACTGTATGATATCATTGATATGCAGAATCTAAAAAAAATGATACAAATTAACTTGTTTACAGAACAGAAACAGTCACAGACTTAGAAAACAAACTTATGGGTACCAGAGGGGGAAGAGTGGGGGGGAGGGACAGATTGGGAGTTTGGGATTGACATATACACACTATTATATTTAAAATAGATAACCAACAAAGACCTACTGTATAGCACAGGGAACTCCACTCAATATTCTGCAATAACCTAAATGGGAAAAGAATTTGAAAAAGAATAGATATATGTATATGTATAACTGAATCACTTTGCTGTACACCTGAAACTAACACAACATCGTAAATCAACTACACTCCAATATAAAATAAAAGTTAAAAAAATAAAATAATACTACTTGCAATCAAACGTGAGTATATAAGCTGTGGGGGCAATGAGCAAGAGGAAGAAGAAGAAGAGAAAAGGATGAAGATTGAGGTAATGCTGGATTCGACTGGAAATCAACCCAGCCAATAAACAGAGGGCAGCTTCCTCTCTAATAATAAACCACTTGGCACGATTAAAAGGCCACTAACCCAGACTTTTAAACCTATTTTAAGTGACATCTTACCATCTTTGGGGAGTATGTTAAGTGAAAGTGAGAGAATTCTACTTATGAAGTACACGAAGGTACCAGTAGGAGAAGTTTATAAGTATTCTTTTTGTATTATGAAGCCATCTCACACGAGGAAGTATAGAATTTGCAAGGCATTGTGTCCATTTTTAAAGATTATTTAAATATATTAAATTGCCTCTTATATTGCCTGTTTTTTTCATTTCTCCATGATGAACACTGATGAAGATCTTGTGACCTCCTACTGCCTACAATAAAGTAATTAGGAAAAGGATGAAATGGAGAATCACTCTCTGTTCCCAAATACTTTGATGTGTTTCTGGCTTTACCAACTTTCCCTAGGATTAAAGTTGTAAGGGTTGACTGGTTATCAGTCCTTCATTAGAACATAGTCATGAAGTGTAGGAGAAGCAGTTTCCCATAGTGAGGCTATTAGAGAAGAGGAAATATAGAGAGAATCTGAAATCTACAAATCGATGATTTGCTGAGGGGGTTGCAGGGACATGATTTAAGGACTAAATAACTTAGATTCCAGTGTAGGCAAATTCTCCCCTTCCTCTAATGACCCAACTTAGAGTCATTACTTCAAGATTCCTCTAGTGCTGGGAGTCAAAAAATTGAGTTCCAGTCTACTTCTATTACTTCAGTTAATACAAATCATGCAATATTTGTGCTATTTATCCCACTGCGGATTAAAGAAAGAAAATTAAAATATTGAATGCCTACTTACTGTGCTTCAGATACTTTCCCTACACCTACCTTGCAAATCAAAAATGATCCATACTTTACAGGCAAAATTAGGCTTAGAGAAGTTTAAAAAAACTTACTCAAATCCACATAGCTGGTATGCAGCTAAGCAGCAAAGTCAGACCCCACTCACGCAAAAGCCCAGGCGTCTTCCACCCCCTCACACTACCCAACACAGAACCCTAACACCCAGAGAGCACACATCAAATGTTTGTTTCCCTTTCTTTCCTCTAAAAATCAGCTCACATCTCTTCTTTTAGATAGAGATAGATAGATAGATGATAGATAGATAGATAGGTAGATATAGAGATATAGAGATAGATAGATGATAGATAGATTTTTGAATTTTTTAAATGTTAAAGTCTTCGCCGTACCTCACCCAGCAGTATCTTTCCCTTGTCAAGAGGGCTTTAATAAGACAAAAATTCAACCCTTCTTCTTCCTCAAATTCTCAAGATGAATTTTGTCAGCTCTGATGTTGTTTGTTGAATTGCTTGGTTGGCTGGGTGTCTTAAAACCCAATCAACCAAAACACAAACAAAATCACATCTCATTTACACTAATTTTAGCATAAAAAAATGCATTAGAGAAATTATTTCCAATTGGTGCAATTTCAGGGGCTGGACAAGTATTATGTTGCTCCCAAAGCATACCACATAAGCCCTAGATTTGAATATTTGGGGGAGTTGGGGAATACCCAACACCCTTTATTTTCCAGCAACATTACTATCTAATTCCTATTGTTTTTATTTCTTCCAAATCCTTGCCTCACTCTTCCTAATACATTTCCTGACAAGTTTTGTCAGACTCAGCTAGCCAAGCCTGTAAGAAGAAATGGTTGAGCTCCACCTATGTGTGACAAAATACTCACATTTCTACAGCTCTCCAACAAGCAATCTCAGAATGTGGGATAGGCTGATGAGCAATCCCTCTCTGATTAGTTTAACTACAGAATCCAGATGATCCAGATGATGTAGGTGTTGTCAATGCAACATAAGGATCATTTGTTCACTCATTTCATTCATTGGAGGCAAGTTAGTAACTACTTAGTTGACAGATGCTATACTTGGCACTGAAGTTACAAATACCAGAAAGACATTGTCCCTGTCCTTTAGGAGTTTACATAGTAATTAGGGAGACCAACATATGAGAAAGCAATAGATGAATACTGTGGCAAGTGCTATAATAGACATGATTAAGGGACTGTGTTTGCGGTGAAGTGATCAACTGATTTTAACTCTGATTAAAAGTGAAGAAACAGTATTCAAAGAAATCTTAAGAGGGGAACTTTGCAATGAGTCTCCAGAAGTGGCCAGGAGTTATCCAGGTTTACTTGGGGAGACTACCCCAGGAATATATATCTTTAAGTGTGCATAAAGTCTTAAAGTAAGAAAGACGATGGTGAGCTAAAGGAACTCGAAAATAATTCAGCACAGGTAAGACACAGGTTGTATGTGGCAGCATGGTAGGAAATGATGTCAGAACAACAGGCAGAGGTTGGATAACAATGAATCTGATAAAACTTGCTAAGAACTTTAGTCTTTAGCTATAAGCAATGAAGAACCATCAAAGGGCTTTTGTAAAATCACATGATCATATGTTCATTTCAGAAAGGTTTTTTTTTTTGTTTTTTGTTTTTGTTTTTTGCGGTACGCGTGCCCCTCACTGCTGTGGCCTCTCCCGTTGCAGAGCACAGGCTCCGGACGCGCAGGCTCAGGGGCCGTGGCTCACGGGCCCAGCCGCTCCACGGCATGTGGGATCCTCCTGGACCGGGGCACAAACCCGTGTCCCCTGCATCGGCAGGCGGACTCTCAACCACTGCGCCACCAGGGAAGCCCTGTTTTTTTTTTTTTTTTTTAATGGCAGAGGGGCAAGACTTGAGGTGTGAAGACCAATCCAGCAGCTACTATGATAATCTGGGTAAAAGATGACAGAGGCAACATGGGGTACATAAAAGGGGCTGGATGCAGAACATATTTCTGAGATTTGTGGTTAGATAGTATACAGTGACTGAGATGAAGGTGTCTAACATGACTTGCTAGATTTCTGGCTTGAGTCAGAGACCAACTTTGTAGGAAGGAAAAAAAATGAGACTTTGATGAGAGAGTAAACTTTGTTGATATTTTCTTTACATGGCATTGTTTGGTTCAGGCCATTGGTCATATACAGAAACCTAGAAGTTCAAAAACGACCAACAGGCTATACATAGTCTACTGATATGTTTCATTTAGCCAGCACACCACTAGTTCACACTATTTAAAATATGAATTAGTTAACAATGTTTAGAAACTGGGAGATGACACCAAAAAAAAAAAGGCCCTGGATTTCTGATTTCTCTTAAGCCAAATATCCAGCCTGGGTCAACATCCTCCTCTCAATAATCAGCCAGATCTGGGCAGCTGTGATCTCATTTTGGATTGGACATGTGCAAGCCTGTTCATGAACGTCTCCCCAGCACTGTAGCTAGCTTCGGGCTTTACATGGATTATTCCATTTAATAATCATATTAATTTTGAAAATTAGGCATTTTTATCATTTTATGGTTGATAAAACTTGTTAACTGTTTTTGTCTTGGTGTTTGTTTGATGAGAGAAAAGAGAAAAAGAAAGGACAGTATAAAAAAGTCTCAGTATTTACCTTTAACAGAATTTCACAGCTGAAAAGGACACTGAAGATTATCTAGGTCAATGACTATAAACCTTTTGTTCTTGTTTTTGTTGTTCCATAACCATTTAAGCATCTTTCTCCCAAATGCCCTCCCATTAAAAAAATGCACACACCTACCTACACACAAATTTTTTCCTGTAATTTCAAGGACTTTGCAGACCAACTGAAGTCTGATCATAGATATTGACAGATTAGGAACCTCATGATAATCCCTTTATTTATTATTTGTGGGAAGTGAATCCCAATTGCACACAATTAATATATATTGACTGTTTAATCAGAAAAAAATCTGCAGACTATATCCCAGCCCAGTTCTTTTTCTACCATATTCTTTTGTCTTTTGGAAACAGAACCAAAGGAAAATGGATTCATGTCGGTATAGACTGAGGTTTAAGGAGAACTCAACATGAGAGCCCAGCTTTTTAAGTAGTCTTAATGTTTTTTCTTATTTTTTATTATTGGCATGTTACATAAACATGCAAGCTTACTAGTATAGTGAGTTAATTTACTACTATAAATAAACAAAACTCACATCAAAATTATCCTGGCCTCTATTAATCATAGGAATAAAAATGACTGCACATCATTATTAGTTCACACAGTGCATTCTTTCAACAAAGACATACCACAGTAATAGAAAGTGTTTTGAAAATTAATTTTAATTATAAAATGATACATCAATATATTTTTCCTTTTAAAAGTAGAATATTTATAGATGAAACTACAGTCCTTTCTGATCTTCATCCCAAATTCAATCCCTCTCCTCCTTCCCCAGAGATAATCACTGGGAAGTTGAGCTTATTCCTTCCAGACAACTTAAAGCTATTTTTTACACACATAAACCAGTACACAGAGAAAATACTTTACATTTACTATGCATTTTTATATTTAAAAAGTCATATTGCGTTTATATTTATGCATTATAAATTTTTCACTGAATAATATTTGGAGATGCTGATTTACAGAAATCTAGTTTATTCTTTTTAATTGCTATAGAATTCTATGCTACATCAGACTATACTACAAAGCTACAGTTATCAAAACGGTATGGTACTGGCACAAAAACAGAAAGCTAGATCAATGGAACAGGATAGAAAGCCCAGAGATAAACCCACGCACATATGGTCACCTTATCTTTGACAAAGGAGGCAGAAATGTACCATGGAGAAAGGACAGCCTATTCAATAAGTGGTGCTGGGAAAACTGGACAGCTACATGTAAAAGTATGAAGTTAGATCACTCCCTAACACCATACACAAAAATAAGCTCAAAATGGATTAAAGACCTAAATGTAAGGCCAGAAACTATCAAACTCTTAGAGGAAAACATAGGCAGAACACTCTATGACATAAATCACAGCAAGATTCTTTCTGACCCACCTCCTAGAGTAATGGAAATAAAAACAAGAGTAAACAAATGGGACCTAATGAAACTTAAAAGCTTTTGCGCAGCAAAGGAAACCATAAAGAAGACCAAAAGACAACCCTCAGAATGGGAGAAAATATTTGCAAATGAAGCAACTGACAAAGGATTGATCTCCAAAATTTATAAGCAGCTCATGCAGCTTAATAACAAAAAAACAAACAACCCAATCCAAAAATGGGCAGAAGACCTAAATAGACATTTCTCCAAAGAAGATATACAGAGTGCCAACAAACACATGAAAGAATGTTCAACATCACTAATCATTAGAGAAATGCAAATCAAAACTACAGTGAGATATCATCTCACACCAGTCAGAATGGCCATCCTCAAAAAATCTAGAAACAATAAATGCTGGAGAGGGTGTGGAGAAAAAGGAACCCTCTTACACTGTTGGTGGGAATGTAAATTGATACAGCCACTGTGGAGAACAGTATGGAGGTTCCTTAAAAAGCTACAAATAGAACTACCATATGACCCAGCAATCCCACTACTGGGCATATACCCTGAGAAAACCATAATTCAAAAAGAGTCATGTACCAAAATGTTCATTGCAGCTCTATTTACAATAGCCAGGAGATGGAAACAACCTAGGTGCCCATCATCGGATGAATGGATAAAGAAGATGTGGCACATATATACAATGGAATATTACTCAGCCATAAAAAGAGACGAAATTGAGCTATTTGTAATGAGGTGGATAGACCTAGAGTCTGTCATACAGAGTGAAGTAAGTCAGAAAGAGAGAGACAAATACCGTATGCTAACACATATATATGGAATTTAAAAAAAAAAATGTCATGAAAAACCTAGGGGTGAAACAGGAATAAAGACACAGACTTACTAGAGAATGGACTTGAGGCTATGGGGAGGGGGAAGTGTAAACGGTGACAAAGCGATAAAGAGGCATGGACATATATACACTACCAAACGTAAGGTAGATAGCTAGTGGGAAGCAGCCGCATAGTACAGGGAGATCAGCTCGGTGCTTTGTGACCGCCTGGAGGGGTGGGATAGGGAGGGTGGGAGGGAGGGAGACGCAAGCGGGAAGAGATATGGGAATATATGTATATATATAACTGATTCATTTTGTTGTGAAGCTGAAACTAACATACCATTGTAAAGCAATTATACTCCAATAAAGATGTTAAAAAAAAAAAAGAATTCTATGATACAGATACACTGAATTTTATTTAGCCATCCATCTATTGGTGGGCATTTAGGTTGTTTTCAGTTTTTCAGTATTGCAAACAATGCTGCAATTAGTATCTTGCACTTGTCTCCCTGTTCACACAGGTAAGTGTTTCTCTAGGGTGGAAACCTAGAATGGAATTATTGGCAGATAGGATGTGTGTAATTTTGAATTTAATAGATATTGCCAAATTATCCTCCAAAGTAACTGTATCAAATTAGCCTCCTATCAGAAGTATATGAAAGTTCCCTTTCCCCAATACTGGGCCAAAAGTTAATATTATCAGCTTTAGAGGTTTTGATAATCTTAGGGGTAAATAATAGCATCTATCATCATTTTAATTTGTATCTTCCTGAATACCAGCAGGTTAAGTGTTTTCTCTAAATTGTATTGCCTTGTTGGGTTTTCTTTTATTTTTCTTTGCTTTTTTTGTCATTTCCATCAATTCTTGGGTATAAATAAGGGAAGTCATCAAAAACATAGGGAAGTCCTGAACAGTTACTATTCATTGAGCTTGAACATAGATAGATTTTTTTTAAACTTTTTTAATGTTTGACCCCCTTCACCCATTTCTCTCACTCTCCTCCCCACTGCCTCCACCTCTGGGAAACACAAATCTGCTCTCTGAATCTGTGAGCTTGTTTTTTGGGGGGGGTGTGTGTTGTTGTCTCTTATTACAGTCTTTGCTTTAGTCTATTTTGTCTGACATAAGTATAGCTACTCCAGCTTTCTTTTCATTTCCATTTGTATGTAATACCTTTTTCCTTACCTACACTTTTAGTCTGTGTGTTTCCTTACATCTAAAGTGAGTCTCTTGGGGCTTCCCTGGTGATCCAGTGGTTAAGACTCTGAGCTTCCATTGCAGGGGGCACGGGTTCGATCCCCAGTAAGGAAACTAAGATCTCACATGCTGTGTGGCGAAACTAATAATAAATAAATAAGTAAATAAATAAATAAATAAAACTTAAAAAATGAAAGTGAGTCTCTTGTAGGCAGCATACAGCTGGGTCCTGTTTCTATCCATTAAGCCACTCTATGTCTTTTAATTGGAAAAATTGGTGCATTTACATTTAGAGTAATTATTGTTAAGTATGTACTTACTTCCATTTTGTTAATTGTTTTCTGGATGTTTTTGTACATCTTCTCTGTTCCTTTCTTCTTCTCTTGCTCTCTTCCTTTGTGGTTTGATTATTTTCTTTAGTGATATGCTTATATTTCTTTCTCTTTATCTTTTATATATTTACTATAGGTTTTTGCTTTGTGGTTACCATGAGGCTTACATACAACAATGTGTATCTTTAACAGCCCTTTTTAATTTTATGACAACTTAAGTTTCATCCCATTTTAAAGCTCAACAGTTTTAATCTCCCTGACCCTATATTTTATGTTTCTGATGTCACATTTTACATCTTTAAAGGGGAAGAAATCTTATTTGAAGAAATAATGGCTGAAAATTTTCCTAACCTGGGGAAGAAAACAGACATCCAGATCCAGGAATCCCAGAGAGTCACATTAAAAGGAATCCAAAAAGACCCACACCAAAACACATTATAGTTAAAATATCAAAAGTTAAAGATGAGGAGAGAATCATAACAGCATCAAGAGAAAAACAACTTGTTATGTACAAGGGAACTCCCATAAGACTATTAGCAGGTTTTTTTCAGCCGAAACTTTGCAAGCCAGAAGGGAGTGGCATTATATTTTCCAAGTGCTGAAAGATAAAACTTCCAACAAAGAATACTCTACTCTACAAACTTATCATTCACAACTACATAAGAGACAAAGATTTTTCCAGACAAGTAAACATTAAAAGAGTTCATTACCACTAAACTGCCTTACAAAAAAAAAATGTTAAAGAGATTTCTTTAAGTTGAAAAGAACAGAGCTAATTACTAATAATAAAACATAAAAAAGGATAAATCTCACTGGAAAGGTAAATATATAGTAAAGGTGGTTGATTAACCATCTATAAAGCTAGTATAAAGGTTAAAATACAAAAGTAGTAAAAATAACTATGATTACAATATTAGCTAAGGGATACACAAGGTAAAAAGACGTGTAAAGAGTTTTCTTTTCTATGAAATACTTATTTTAATCCTTGATCCTTTTACTATTAGGTTATCTTATCTAGGTTATCTCAATGTAATTTGAATACCAACACATTACTTGTTAAATATGTTGCTGGTATTTTCTTCCAATTCAAAGCTTCTTTTAACTTAGAGTGTCTTTTGTCAAATACAAATTTGGAACTTTTATGTAACCAAATGTATCTACCCTTTTCTTTTTTTTTTCTTTCTTTTTTTTTTTTGCAGTACGCGGGCCTCTCACTGTTGTGGCCTCTCCCGTTGCGGAGCACAGGCTCCGGACGTGCAGGCTCAGCGGACATGGCTCACAGGCCTAGCCAGTGAGCACGAACCCGTGTCCCCTGCCTCGGCAGGCAGACTCTCAACCACTGCACCACCAGGGAAGCCCTACCCTTTTCTTTATGAATTCAGCTTTGGGGGACATATTCAAGAAAACCTTCTCTCCTAGAAACAAAAGATATTTTTCATTCCTTTACATCTTCAAATAATTTAAGAGTTTTATTTGCTTAGTTTTGTTTTGGTTGTGGTTGTGGTTTAGGTCCTTTATCCATCTGGAATTTATTTTTGTATGGGGCATGATCTGATTTTCTATAGAGGTATCTATTTGGTTTTAACATAACAGGAGAAAATTGCATCCTGCCATTTTCAATAATGTCCTCTCCCCATGTATTTGAAATGCTACCTCTAACACACTATTCCAAAATCCCTATAGGTAGGTCTGTTTCTGGCTTTCTCCTCTACCCCATTGTTTATTTGCCCTTCCACACCATTCTTTAACAATTAAAACTTTAAAATGTCTAGATCACTAGGGGCCAATTTCTCCACACTTTGTTCTTCTATTCCAAAGATATATTGACTTTTCCTTTATATTTATACTGTATATGAATTATAGAATCATTTCGTCAGATTCTACTGAAAATCTTCAAGGATTTTAAAAGGAATTGCATTTAATTTTTTTATTAATTTGGAGACAAATGACCATTTAACCATTTCTCAATTTATTCAGGTTTTCTTTTATATCTCTCTGTAAGTTTTTTTTTCCTATAAAGATATTGCACTTTTTCATTAGGTTTACTTGGGGACACTTTATATTTTTGTTGTTAATGTACATGGGATTTTTCTATTATATTTTTGAATTGGCAATTTTTAGGAAGCTACTAATTTGTTTATGCTAATTGTATATTTAGTTAATGTGCTGTACTTTATTGTTTTCTTTGAATATTTGTCAATTAATTTTCTTGGGTACATTTTGTCTGAAACTGATAAGTGAATTATCTACCTTTTCCATATTTATGCCTCATTTCTTACTTTTATTGTAGTGAAATATACATAAAATAAAATTTACCATTTTAACGGAGTTTAATTGTACAGTCCAGTGGAATTAGTACATTCACATTGTTGTGTAACTGTCACCACCATCCATCTCCAGAACACTTCCATTTGCCAGAACTGAAACTCTATACTCATTAAATAATAACTTCCCATTCCCCCTCCCCTCAACCCCTGACAACCACCATTCTATAGAGGCATCTATTTGGTTTTAACATACCAGTAGAAAATTGCATCATGCCATTTTCAATAACGTCCTCTCCCCATGTATTTGAAATGCTACCTCTAACATACTATTCCAGAGACAGACTATTTCTGTCTCTATGGATGTGACTGCTCTAGGTACCCCATATAAGTGAAATCATACAATATGTGTCCTTTTGTGTCTGGCTTATTTCACTCAGCATATTGTTTTAAGATTCATCCATGTTTTGGCATTCTGTCAGAATTTCATTCCTTTCTAAGGCTGAATCATATTCCATTGTATGTAGAGACTGTGTTTTATTTATCCATTCATCTGTCAATGGACATTTGGGTTGTTTCTACATTTTGGCTACAGTGAAAAGTGCTGCTATGAACTTAAGTATGCAAATAGCTCTTTGAGAACCTGCTTTCAATTCTTTCAGGTATCTATCCAGAAGTGGAATTGCTACCTCATTTCTTATTGGTTAAGACTATGAAGTATTAGTATTGATAGCAGGCATCCTTGTCTCATCAATGGTATGTTTCAGTATAATGTTTGCCATAGGTCTCTATTAAATAACATCTATCAGATTAAAGAAGTTCTCTTCTATTCCTAGTTTGCTGAAATTTTTACCATAAATAAGTTTTGAATTTTATCAAATGCTTTTTTTCAATCTATTGAGATGATTATATGGATATTCTCCTTTCTTTTCAATTTATTTTATGAATTGTATGATTGATTTTCAAAGACTGAGCTTTCAATCTTTTGGTAAACTTCATTTGGTCCTTATTAAATATTTTTGATACTCTCCTAGATTTGATACACTAATATTTTATTAGGATATTTGCAATTCTGTGTTCATAAGTAAAATTGATCTACAGTTTTCTTTCCTAGGGCTTTTATTATATAATTTTCATGTCAAGGTTAAACTAACCTGAAAAAGTTGGTTGAGAAATTTTCACTCTTCTCTGTGCCCTGGAATAGTTCATATACAATATTTCTTGAAGGTTTAGCAAATCTAGCTCAAAAAAGTACTGGGCCTCCTGCCTTCGGAGAGCTTGGAATAGTCAGTCTCTCATAGTCAAAATAGAAAGAATCAGAAATAGGTTTCTTGGGCTAACTTTGGTGGTTTATATTTTCTTAGAAAAGTATCCATGTCATTTTCAACTTTATTAGTATTTAATTGCTCATACCACCTTATTTTAAAATCATTATTTTACCTGTAGCTATTCCTGCTAGCTTTTTTTTTTTCTTTTTTTTTTCTTTTTGGCTGTGTTGGGTCTTCGCTGCTTGGCGAGGGCTTTCTCCAGTGGCAAGTGGGGGATACTCTTCGTTGCAATGTGCAGGCTTCTCATTGCAGTGGTTTCTTGCGGAGCATGGGCTCTAGGCACGTGGGCTTCAGTAGTTGCGGCACGCAGGCTCAGTAGTTGTGGCTCACGGGCTCTAGAGTGCAGGCTCAGTAGCTGTGGTGCACGGGCTTAGTTGCTCCGCAGCATGTGGGATCTTCCCGGACAAGGGCTCGAACCCATGTTCCCTGCATTGGCAGGCGGATTCTTAACCACTGTGCCACCAGGAAAGACCCCCCCCCTTAGCTTTTTTACTGTTCTTTAAAGTCATTTTTATGGTTATTCTTCTCTTTATTTATGTTATTATTCTTTTAAAAGAATGCCCATGGTTTGGGGGAGAAATATAACTTTTCTCTATCAATTTCTGCTTTTATCTTTATTATTTTCCTCATTCTATTTCTTTTGGGCTTGTTTCACCATTCCTTTTCTACTTGAAAGTTTAGTTTACGTTCTTACACTTTTCTTTGCAGTTAATATCTTTAAGGCAGTAAATTTTCCTTTGAGTTCTTTACCTGCATTTCATGGATTTTAAATATACTGCTTTAGTGGTCATTCTATTCTAAATATTTTTTCATCTCCATTTTTATTTTCTGTGTGTCTCATGAAGTACCTAGAATTCTATATGTTGTTTTCTATATGTGCGATTTTAACATTTCCAGATATATGGAATATTTGGTTTTTATTTTGTTTTACCTATTCTTCAATGTTGATTTCTACTTTTTTATTGTAGTAAATTAATGTGGTATTTTTTATATCCAATTTTTGCAGTTTGTTGACACTTCCTGTGTAATTTGGTATATGATCAACTTTTATTAATTTTGCATGTGCTATTGAAAAGAACGTGTATTCTCTGTTGAAAGCAGAGTTTAATATATATCTCCTAACCTATAAAAGCTTGTTAGCTGTATTATTCAAGTCTTCTATATCTTTTTCACTTGATGATTTTGACTTCTAACAAAAGTATGAAGGTCACCTACTATAATTGTAGACTTCTCCATTTTTTTCTTTATTTTAATTAGTTCTTAATTTATATACCTCAAAACAAAGTATTAGGGGTTAAAAGTTCTTCGCAGATATTTTTGTGAATTTTTCCTTTCACCAATATGTTATACCTCTAATTACCAGTATGTTTCACTTTTAATTCTATTTTATCTGATACTAATTTTAATGTTTATGTGGCATATCATTTCCATCCCTCTCTTTTTATCCTTTATTTATAATTTTATTTTATGTATATCTCTAGTAAATAATATATGGCTAAATAACAGTTATTTATTTCTCCAGCATTTATATCCATTAATATAAAAGGTTATAATATAAAACCACTCATTTTATCATGGGAAAAAACTACAAAGGAAGAGTATGAAATGGGATGCAGAAATGTCTTACTATTACCATAATTTCAAAAATGTAAATGGTCTAAACTAACCAATGAAATGACAGAGGATTTCAGATTTGATAACACAAAAAAGATTCAACACATGGTGTCTACAAAAGACATGCTTAAGACAAAGGCACAGAATGGTTGAAAATAAAATGATAAAAAATAAATCAAGCAAATATGGACTAAATAACATTGGAGTAGAATTCTTAGTATATGAAAAAGATATTTTGGAAAATATAAAAAAACAAAGGAGACATAACTGTCAAAATATATAGGTACCTAATAATCAGGCTTAAAATGTAACAGACAACTAAAACAATTCCAGGGAAAAATAGATGAATAAATAAATATGATTTTCAAATTTTAACATGCTCTCTCAGAAACTGATAGCTCAATCAGACAACTCCATCTAGTTTTTGGGTTAAAAAAAATTATGAAGAGAATGGAGAAACAATTATGAACTAAATTATGATGATAATACTGCATATCAAAATTTGTGGAACAGAGATCAAACAGTTCTTAGAGGGAAATTCATGGCATTAAATATACATATCAGGAAAAAAAGGTAAAAATAAATGTGCTACACATTCAGATAAAGGCATGGGAAAAGAGCAAGAAGGAACAAAAGAATAAAGTCAAAAATCAATGAATTAAAGAACAAAAGGATTGGGGATTAATTTTAAAAAGCTATTTCTTTGAAATGATTAATAAGATGGACAGAGCTCTGCCAACACTGATATAACACTAAAAAAGATGAGAAACAAATATAGCAAATATATAAAAGGAGACATGACCACTGAACATAAGGTAACACATTTGAAAATTTAGATTAAAAGGATATATTCCTATAAAAAATATAAATTGCCAAAACTGATGCAAGAATAAATTCAGTCGGCCAATAAGTATTGAAAAAATTTAAATAATAATTGAAAGTCTTTTCTTCCTACCTTAAAATAAATTCACAACAAGATTTTTAGTGAATTTTACCAGAATTTTAAAGACTTAGTTCATATTATACAAATTCTTTCAGAAAAGAAAAAGAGTAAAAGCTACCCAGATAATTTTATAAAATAGCATAATCTTTATTCTAAAACTAGATATGAGTATTACAATAAAAGAAAATTATAATCCCATATAATTTATAAAAGTATATTCAGAAAATTATAAATAAAATATTAGGTAACCATATCTGACAGCACATTTAAAAATAATATCATGATCAACCAAGGTTTATACCAAGAATGCAAAAGTGATTCAAAATCAGATCATCTACCTTTGTAACTTGCCACATTAATATGCTAAAAGAGAAAAATAATCTGTTTATCTCAATAAAGTAGAAAATGTATTTGAAAAATCTCAATGCATATCAGAGTTAAAAACTCATACTAGAAGTAGATGGGAAGTTTATCAACTTGGCAAAGATTATATATCAAAAACTTACAGTATATCTCATAATAATGAAGCAAGTTTAGAGGCATTCATTTCAGAAATAAAATCAGGGACAATATTGCTGTTAGTATTTAACAAAATATGAGGTAACCAGCCCAATGCTATAAAGAAAAATAAAGGAGAAGTATATTGATTGGAGGAAAGAATGAGAGAGAGAAAACCATCATTATTTGCAGATGATATGATCCTCTAGCTAGAAAAAAAATAAAATCAGCAAATTATTACAATTAATAAAATAATTCAATAAGTTTATGAGTAAGGTCAACTTACAAAAATTAAAAGCATTTCTTTCTCACCAAAAGTAACCAATCAAAAAGTGTATTAAAAAACAAGATATCATTCAGACTAGCAACAAAAATACTATGTAACTAGAAATTAATGATAATACATAATACCTTCAGGGAGAAAATTTTTTAATCTAATAAAGAACACAGAAGTTCATCTGAATAAATTAAGAGACATCCCATCTCTTGGTTGTGATGACAATATTATAAATATATCCATTTATCCCATATTAATCTATAATTTTAATACAATCACAAATACCTCAACTATTTTTGAATTTTTTTGAGAAAGGTGATAACTTTATCTAAAATTTTTACGGAAGAATAAAGATCCATGAATAAGTATGTCAACATTTCAAAAAAAGAGCAAAAAGGAAGAATATGTCCTATGAGGTACTGAGAAATACCATAGTCATAATAATAAAAAAGTGTGATATTATTGCAACCAATAAATCAGTGAAACATAATGGAGAGCTTAGAAATATAACCTTGCTTATATGGGAATTTAATATACAATAAAACGGGCACCATGTATCAGTGGGAGAAGGACAGATTACTTAATAAATGGAGTTGCAAACCTAGCTCATGCTATAGAGTAAAATAAAATTGGATCTTTACCTAAAGCTATATCAAAGGTAGACTGCAAATGCAATAAAGATCTAAATGAGAAACATAAAACTATAAAGTAAATAGAGGAAAATAACTTCGTAATCTCTGGGTAGGAAAGGACACTGTCGACAGAACTTTATATACACACATTTTTTTAAATAGTGATTATTTTTATGACAACATAATTAAAGATTTCTGGTCAGTGAAAGGTGCCATGACAAAGTTAACAGACAAGTAACAGATCGGGAGAAATTACTTGCAGGGTCTACATCCAACAATGGATTAATATAAGAATATACAAGGAACTCTTTCTAAAAAAATTAACAGAAAAATGGGAAATACATTTGAACAGGCAATTTATGGAACAGATAATCAAAGTACTTTAGAAACATACACAGAGATACTCAAACTTATTAATTAGGGAAACACAAATGGAAATAACAGTGAAATAGACTAGATAAGCTAGGTGTCGGTTGGGGTGTATGTGGGTTTAGGAAACACTTTGGGTAGAAAAGTAAAGTAGTACAGCTGTTCCAAAGAGTGCTCTCAGTATTTTGTCAAATCAAGCATACACATACCCTACCACCAGGCAACTCTACTTTTGTGTTTAGAGCCTCAGAAAACACTTCTCAAACATCCCTAATGAACATAAAAGGATATTCATTGTTTTTCATACTGGGGAATTGCAAGCCATCTGAGTGTCCATTACTGGGGAAGCACATAACTATACAGATAGGTACACATCGGTGGCACAGTTACAAGCAATGGGGTAGATATACATAGAGCAGGAGGGATGCTAAGTGAAAAAGGTAAGAAACAGAATGAGATCTACCACATAATAGCACGTACATAAAAGAAAACAACATGCACACAGAAATAACAATGCATATTTTATAGAACATATACAAAATTAAAAGATATACAGTAAACTCATTAGAACAATTGTCTAGTGGGTGAGGGACAGAGGAATGTGACTGAAGAATGGGGATATAAGTTAATCAATCAATGAACCATTCCAAAAAAATCTGCATAGACCAATAAGGATAATATGCCATGTTTAACAAATATAAATTAAATGAATGAATGCACGGATAAATAAATTGATCCAATGTATAATATAAATTTTTAAGTTAAAAGAGTTATCTTAGTTTCACAGGACAGTTACTAGACCTTTAGAGTTAGTAGACATCTTTAATCCTTACAATAAAATTCAACACAATTTGTTATTGAACTGGAATTCTGGTTTTCTAGCCAAATATAACAGCCTTACCATATCCTAGAATTGATACATGGTGGTAAATTGAAATTGAGGCTTTGACTTTGTACTTGGCCATGAACACACTGCTTAGCATTTTTCTTGTTAAAAAAAAAAAAAAGGATAATATGCCATGAAGTGAGGAACATGATTAACTCAAATCTCTACAACTAGAATTTAAGAAAAAAGAAAAAGAAAAGTCCTTGGTGTCCTGGGCATTGATGGTCTCAAGTCAGCAAGAAGTCTGGGGTCAAAGTCTATGAAAAGTAATATTATAAGATCACAAAACTGTCTATGAGAAGGGGAAAACACCTTGGGCAGAGTGAAGGCACAGGAAAGAATAAAAGACCTAAGAACAAATGGATTCTGGATCTCTGACTTCAGAAGATAAAAGGAAAGTTAGACAAGGGAAAATTAAATCATCTTCTAAATAGGAACCATGCTTAGACTGCCAGGTAGCTTCCAATGTTGGACAGGGCAGGAGCCACAGACACACACTCCTCTTTCTGCAGGGGTTCCAGAAGCAGGCTTCCAACATCCTCAGGCAGGCCCCTACTCTTGCTCACAAAAGAATATATCCTTAAAAAAAAGTATAATGTGACGAATATTGGTTCAGTCTTTGGTTTGGAGGGAAAAGGAAGCCATGAAAGAGTTGGCAGGGAGGGCTTGTTTTTCCTCCTCCTCCCCTTTCTCTATTATCACTCTTTCCTTAACATGCCCTAGTTGCTATGTTTTTTATATTTATTATATGTGCAGAACACAGTAAAAAGCAAATAGCAATTATAGCAGTTAGTTCTACTTCCATCTGAAGTAACAGAAAAATTCAACTCAAACTTTATTAAATGAAAAGGGGAATTTATTGGTTCATGTAATCAAAAAGTTCTGCATGGGTCTTGCAGACAGTACTCAATCCAAGGCTCAAATGGTATCATCAGGGTTGAGGGAGTCTCTTAATTTCTAGCTCTGCTTTCCTCTCTGCTGACTCTATTTTCAGGCAGACTGCTGACATAGTTGCAAGATGGCTGCAGTAGTTCAGACTACATGCTTCCAGGTTCAAAGCTCAAGATGTAGCGGGTGGGGGAGCATGGAATGATGTCTCTTTACTGGTGGTTCCCACAAGGGTCCTGAGATTCACTCTGCCTGAATCAGCCCAGGTTACATGCCCACCTACTGTTAGCAATTATATCCAAGAGACATTCTTCACCTCAGAATCAAAGCTAGACCTTCCACTCCACCCAACCACATGGAATAAGAATGGGAAATAGGTGAATTCTGACGTGAAAATCAGGGGCTGTTGCAGAAGGTGGAATGTACAGAAAGGAGACAAATAATAAATGTACCTAGAGTAATTTTCACCAAGTTTTTTTTTTAGTATTTTCATTTATCATTCACTGTTCCCTTAAAGCTACTCTTTTCCTAAAACAGATGAAAACCTTCTCCCTGATCTCCCAGAGTTAGTAAAGGAATCCAACAGACCACCCTGCACCTTTCAATAACCTCCACATTCTCATGGAAAGGGGATCAAATAGTGAAGAAAAATGAAAAGAGGTATATATCATGCTCTTCTCTCTTGATGAAAACGTGTAAAAAATCAAAATAAGAATGTGTCACATTGAGTTATCAATTCTGTTAAGATTTCATAATAACATAATATTAGTAATTGTCATTTATTAAACACCTGCTATAATGTCAGGCAAAGTGCCAGACCACTGACATATAATTCACTTAATATTCTTGACAACCATGCATATTATGTATTATTATCCCTACTTTAAAGATGAGGAAACAGAGTCAAGAAGGTTAAGAAGGGCTTCCCTGGTGGTGCAGTGGTTGGGAATCCGCCTGCCAATGCAGGGGACATGGGTTCGAGCCCTGGTCCAGGGGGATCCCACATGCCGCGGAGCAACTAAGTCCGTGCGCCACAACTGCTAAAGCCCCTGCACCTGGAGCCCGTGCTCCACAGTGGGAGAGGCCGCCATAGTGAGAGGCCAGCACACGGCAGCAAAGAGTGGCCCTGCTCGCCACAGCTTGGGGGTGGGGGGGCACGTACAGCAACGAAGACCCAACACAGCCAAAAATAAATATGTAAAAAATAAATTTAAAAAAATTTTTAATTAAAAAAAAAAGGTGGTTAAGAAATCTGCTCAAAATCACAGAGCTGGTACTTCGAGGAGCCAATAGTCAAAGGCAGTCTGTAGGACTTGTGAGACTGGGCTCTCAACACTATACCATGGACTTTGGGATCTGGGCACCAATTAGGCACCAATATTGTGACCACAGTGTTATTTCAATGCAATCCTTTCATGTACCTCATCTGAAAAGTTCTTATAATTAGGAATTTCATGGAGAAAATGAAGTGATTAGTTGAGGATTAATAAATTAATACTATAAAAAGAACTGCAAATAGTCTTCTATGAACTGCTTTAAGCACAGATATATATGAAATACTACCAGAGTATACTTTGCAAGTGTAACTGATGGCTTGGTTAGAAAAATGATAGAATGAGTTCAAGAGGCAGAATCTGGGAAATATGGGTTTAAATGGTTAAACACAAGTTGAGAACAAAAAATACTTCAATTTCTCAAGGACTGCCACAGCAGAGCAGAAAAGTCATCCTGAAAAAAGCCAAAGACAGAAGATCTAGGTTCCAGACTAACACACTGGTTTGATAATCCACACTGTAGGATGCCAAGAAAAGATGTCTGATACAGCCCTGGAGGACTTTGCCTCAAGTTGTTAAGATATCCTAAAATGAGATAAATCCCTTGAAATGAATGCTCTTAGAAATTGAGAAAATCTGGTCATACTTTAGGCAACACTGGTAAAACAAGTAGAAATGTTGGTGGGCCAAGAGTCCATCTCTACTTCAGCAAGATCACCATTGATGAGGAAATCTATGAGGTTAAAAGAGCATTATTCATCTCACGAAGTCACATTTAAGGACTCTGGAGCCTTCGGTCTCAGTGATTCTGGACATACAGTAATTTAGAGTCTGAATGACTGCTTTTAACTTTTGCTGTAAGCAGAAATTATAAATAATATGCCAGAGTGGTTCTGATGTTCACCTTCTGAACCCATCAGTCCCCAAACTATTAGACTTCTGGCCCTATAGCTAAGTCGCATACATTATTCCGGGCCCTCCCCCAACTACACCTGGGTGATAGGGGTGTGATGTAGTCAGTATCTGGAGCTGGGCTATACCAATAGTCACGGAGATTATTAGCCAAACATGTGCCTAATCTACAGAGTGTAGGTGGTGAATTATGAGTAACCAGAAGATTTGCAAGGGGGAACCAATGTCCAAGTTGATAAAAAAGTGGGTGCAGAGCAGTTAGAGGGGTCTTCAGGTACTGGAAGTTCAGTGAGATCCCTCATCACCCAGAACAAGTACTGACCTTCAGCAGGAGGAATTTAAGAATGGAAGTTCCCCAAAGTTCAGGAATCAACATCAGGTCACCTGTTCTACTACTCTGGCTTTGATCCCTCTCAGTAGTGATAACTAGGTCTCTGCTTGGCTCCTGGTCCTGGAGTGTCCCATGTTAGGAGCTCTTCTTTATTTTTCTGCCTTCCCTACTTCCAAAATTAAAATCCTGCTACCCGTGAACTGATATTGTTGATACCAACTCCCCATCACCTCTCCATCTAAATCTCCTATTCCTGGCTTCTCAATCATTGAGTTTTGTCCACCTGTCAGACCCTACTTTACTGAGGCTGCCCCTCCCTAACCTGTCTGCCTACACCAGCTATTGCCAGCCCCTCCCTAACCTGTCTGCCTACACCAGCTGTTGCCAAAACTCTAACCTATTGCCTCTTGTTTTATTCCCTCCCTCAACTTCTGTGTCCAATGCATTGTCAAGCTCTAATTCTGAAATGTCTCTTCTCTTCAATCCCACTGCCAACACCTTAGTTTGGTACCTCATTATCTCCCCTCTTTTTTCAAACTGGCTGCACCCTTGCCTGTATCAAATTCAATTCACCATCCATACTCCTACAGTTATTCTTACTAAATAAAAATCTGATTCTGTCACTTTTCTACTTAAAATTCTACTTAAAAATTCTACTTAAAAAAAATTCAGTTGTTCTCCAATGTAAATAAGATAACATCACATGACTTAGCATGGCTTTTGAAACCTTTCCATATGGCCTTTCAGGTCAATCTTCCCATGTTCTGTCCCACAAAATCCAATAAATGCAATCTTTAAAACTCAGCTCAGATATCATCTCCTTTGCAACTCTCTAAAGGAGAATGAGCTAAAATAAACAAGAGGGACTACATCAAACTAGAACTTCAAATAATACATTGAAAAGGCAACCTACAAGTTGGGGGAAAATATTTACAAATCATATATCTGATAATGGGTTAATGTAAAAATATATAAAGAACTCACACAACTCAACAGCAAAAAAGCAAATAATCCAATTTAAAAGTGGGCAAAGGATCTGAATAGATATTTTTCCCCAAAAGACATACAAATAGCCAATAGGTACACGAAAAGGTGCTCAGCATCACTAATAAACAAAGAAATGCAAAGCAAAACCATGATATCACCTCACACCTGTTAGGATGGCTATTATGAAAAAGACAGGAGATAAGTTTTGAGGATGTGGAGAAAAGGCAACACTTATACACTGTTGGTAGGAATATAAATTGATAGAGCCACCGTGGAAAACATTATGGAGGCTCCTCAAAAAACTAAAAATAGAACTACCATATAATCCAGCAATCCCACTGTTGGGTATTTAACTGAAGTATCAGTATCTCGAAGAGATATTCTCATATTCATTGCAGCATTATTCACAATACCAAGATATAAAAACAACTTAAATGTTCTTCAACATATGAATGGATAAAGAAAATTTGATATAAAATATATATATTTATACATTATATATATAATGGAATATTTTTCAGCCATAAAAAAAGGAAATCCTGCCATTAATAATAACACAGATGAAGCAAAGGACATTACCCTAAGTGAAATAAGAAAGACAAATACTGTAAAGTATCACTTATATGTGGAATCTAAAAAAAGTTGAGTTCATGGAAACAGAGAACAGAATGGTGGCTGCCAGGAGCTGGAAAGTAGGGGAAATAGGGAAAATGGGGAGACGTAGGTCAAAGCATAGAGACTCTCAGATGTGAGAAGAATAAGTCCTGAGGATCTAATGTGCAGCATGGTGACTATAGTTAATACGGTATTGTACAATTGAAACCTGCTGAGAGTAGATCTTAGGTGTTCTCACCACAAAAAGAAAAGAGTTAACTATGTGAGGTGATACATGTGTTAATTATCTTGATCTTGGTATTCACTCCACAGTTTATATTTATATCAGATCAACACACTGTACCCTGAATATATACAATTATATTTGTCAATTATTCCTCAATAAGGTTTGGGGAAAAGTTAAAAAGTGGAAGAAAATGAACTGCTTCCTCATTTGTCTTTCCATTATGGTTTATAAATACCTTCACCATAACATATATCACATTGTATATATATGTTTTCTTCATTAGATTATGAACCCTTTGAGGACAGGGAGCATGACTTCTTCACTGATGACCCCATGACAGGTATGATGACTGGTAGGTAGTCAGCTGGTAACAGATGTTTGTTGAATGACTGAATGATCCCTGAATACTGTGACCTGTTCTTCATCTGAACTTCCCTCTGACACCTGCAGAAATTGTCCCTCCAGAATACGCTCTAATCTATCTTCTGTCTATAATATCCCTATATATAAAGGGAGCATGTAAGAAGGGGAGTAGGAGCTTATTCCAAGTTCTAGCCTCTCCCGATCTTCCACATTCTCCTGTAATTACTGGCGTATGCTAGACCCCATCTGAACAGGTGATATTGGTGAAGTCTGGTCATAATGGCTATAATGTCTCTGTCCTAACTTGCTCCTGGATTCTTTTTTTCCAGTTTCCTAATACTGCACCACCCTGTTATCAAAACTCAGTTTCTATGGAACATGGAAAGGGGACTAGTCAATCCTTTAGTGCTGATACTAGTCTTTGCCGATGTGACCACTCTGAAGATCTCATAATCTCTCTGTTCATAACCATTCAAAAATTAAGTCATGAAGGCTTTTTCTTTAACTACAATGAGATGATCAGTTTCATTTGTATCATCTCTTCTATTATTTTTTTCTCTTCTTACTTTGTCCCTAATTGTTAGAGAAAACTTTCATATAACACAGTACTGCATAGATGCTACTCCCATCTCACCCTAGAAAGCTTCTGGCCATCTCTGCATTGTACTTGAGGGGTGTAATAAATCACCATGATTTTTTGAAAAGTAACATCTTATTGGTGTAAGTGCTCCTGGGAAACATTTCCCCACTATTCAAAAGACATGTCTTTAATCATTGTTTTCTCTGTGACCGTCTCTCTCACACATATTCTCATTTTTGTGTGTGTGTGTGACTCTTGAATCTGCATTAGCTGGAATGATGTGTTACACACACACACACACACACACACACACAAGATTAAAGTAAGAAGAACCTGAGGTCACTATTGGGAACTTGAAGTTTTTCCTTGGGCTCAACATTACTTTCTTTTACTATTGTCTTGGTAAATACAAGCTATGAGTAAAGGTGGAGATACTGCTCCACCACTGGATAGCTAAGCAGGAACATCAGCTACAACTACACCAAGGAATTCAAGAGAATATTCAACCTGGAAAGACTCCACCTCCAAAACAGCACCTCCCAGGAAATGACTACAACTCCTGTAGGAAATCATTTAACCACAAATTCCAACTCCCCTTCACTCCTACAGCCTCAGTCACACATCTCAAAGGGCTGTTCCCTTGAATTGTGACAACCTGACCCACATAAGGAGCCCAGAGGCCATATGGCAGCATAATGCCTTTCTAGCCCATTGGATAGGAAAAGGGAGGGAAAACCACTAATGAATAATTGCAATTGAAATCCTATAATTTCTGATTTGTCAATAACTCTGACATTTGGGGCATTTTCTTCATCCCATAACAAATCTTTGTAGCTACAAGATGTAACTATGGACACCTAAAATGCCTCTGAAACCATTTCATTGTCTGGTAACGGCAAGGCAAAGGATAAGTTCTCTCTGAGGATAGAGAAGATGCCCCACATCCCAGAGTTTACTATTCCATGGTCAGTAATTTTAAGGGTTTAGGGGGGAAATCCTTTGGTATTTAAAGGTAAAAGCTAATATGCAAGAGGGATCAGGTCTGTTTGCAGGAAGTGGAATATGAAAACATACCCCATGTATATATAGGGTACAGTGGAAATTCCACTATAAAGTGGAATTGATAGTCCTGTTACCCCTGCAGTTAGTAAACTGCACTGATCAAATAGCCGTATGAGCTGAGTTTAATCAAGTCAGGCAAAGAAATTTACTTGAATCATAGAATCACAGCTCTCAGGTGGAAAGAGGGATTTATCAGACATCCCCCCAGTGCTCCTCTACTTAATGACCCTCCAAAATATCCCTGTCTCATGCTCATCTCCCAGTAACAGATGTAACCTGGTGCAACACAAAGTGCATTTGGAGTGAAAAATCTGAGTTGGAGGCCAGGTCTTGAATTGCTGATTAATCAGCCATGCAACATTTGACCTCCTGGTCGTCACCCACAATGTGAGGAGCCTAGACTAACTGACTGCCAGCAGCTCATCCAATTCCACATTCTCTACGCAGTCACGGAGAAACATCTCCAAAGATAATTCTTTTCATGTTTGGACAATTCTGACTATTAAAATGTTCTTACTTATACTAAGCCAAAATACGCTTCCCTACAGTTTCTACCTATTTATGTGAGTTTTTATACAACCCAAGCATAATAAGAGCTTCTCGTATCATTGAAAACAGATATTCTTCTCCCACCATCTGCTTCTCACTCGGTTCCCTTTACCACCTATCTAGCCAATCACCCTATTTACTTCACTCAGAACACATAACAATTTGACAACATCCCTATTGAGAAGTGGGTGTCAGAACTGAATTAAAAAGCTACAGAAACAATCTGACAAGTGCTGAGTGAAGAACACCATCACTTATTTTGTTCTAATTAATGTGCGCTTTTAATGCAGTCTGAAATAGCATTACCTTTTGGGCTACTACATCACACTGCCACTACCACAATACCCCTTCTTTTACTCATGGCTTCTACCCTGTCCTTGGGAAGTTTAATTTAGAACCAAAGTCAGAATCTTACTTTTACTTCAGTAAGATTCACTTTTATTAAATTTGAGCTATTTGTGTGACATGCTAAAATCTCCTTGGATCTTCAGTCTATCCTAAAAATATTTGCCATCTGCCCACATTTTCTTTTGTTTCTCTTTTTTCTTTTTTTCTGGCTGCACCGTGCAGGATCTTAGTTCCCCAACAAGGGAAGGAACCTGAATGGTTCCTGCATTGGAACCATGGGGTCTTAACCACTGGGCCACTAGGGAAGTCCCTCTGCCCACATTTTCATGCAAGTTATTGGTTGGAATATAATGATCATAACATGGTCAAGAAAACAATCCTGGAGCAGACTACTAGGACTGCCCTCTATATTGATAGGAACCTGTAAGATTTGTGTCTTCTGGGCGTGAAACATCAGATCCCAGATTACCCCATCCTTGCCACTCTCTAGACTCCACTTTTCTCAGCTCACTCACACTGCTGGCCCTGCAAACGATTTCCACAGTTAAGGTCACCCAGGACATAGGGCACTTTGAGAGAAACCAGTTTAAATTACCAAAAATATAAATAAAGCTAAGAAAAAAAGAAGAAAAGCTCACACCCAAAGCAATGTCGTGTACTGGAAGTAATGTGGGAGTTGGAGTGAGAATGACCTGGGACTGAATCTTTGGTCTGTAACTTACTCGCTGGGTAACCTTGTGCACCCCATCATTATCAGTTTCCTCATCTCAAAATTACGGGTAATGATAATGCCCCCACAGGGTTGTTCTGAGGGTTAGAAGAAATACGTGCAGAATCTTAGCACATTCTTGGCACATGATGGGCATGCAATATAGATTACTACCATTATTATAGCCTGGTAAGAGAGAGACAATAACAATAACTCCTGGCACAAAAAGACAATTAAACCCAGGAAGAAAAGAGGAGAAAATGAAGACCTGTGTTCTGTGGATGTTAACTAATGTTCCACAAAAGAAAAGAAAGAACTGGTGGTCTGTTAAGGTTAAAAACGAGGGCATTAAACAAAGTTTTTAAAATTCAGGCATGTGTATACCTCACTGACTCTAAAACAAGATCACCTCTCCACCCACCCCCACCCCCACAACCATCCCACCCTTGCGTTTATTTGATCATGTCTCAGGAACTATTACAGGGCCCAAGAACACAAAAGATGACTCAAGACCCAGTCAATACCAGGGTGAGAAGAAACACAAAATGGGGCACTGCGGGTCTGGGAGGATCCCACGTGCCGTGGAGCGGCTGGGCCTGTGAGCCATGGCCGCTGAGCCTGCGCGTCCGGAGCCTGTGCTCCGCAACGGGAGGGGCCACAGCAGTGAGAGGCCCGCGTACCGCCAAAAAAAAAAAAAAAAAAAAAGGGGGCACTGGGCACTACAGACACATAAGTAAATAATTAAAATAAAATATCACCAGTGCTATAAGAGAGATGAATACAGAGTATGTGTGGGAACAGCGATCCATCTGGAGATGTAAGGTAAGGCTTTATGAAGGACGTGGTGATTCTGGAGGATCTTAAAGGATAAAGAGAAGCTAAGGTTGAGGGACTCACCCAGGTAGTAAGGACAGCATGTAGAGAATCTGAACAGTGGTGGACCATTAAAATAACATGCGAGGAATGTGGATCAGGCTAGAGTGACTTTCCCATAAAATACAGGTGATAAGAGAAGCAGCTAAAAAGATACAAATTCATTCCTACTGTGAAGGGGCTTATATGTCAAGTAAAGAAATTTGGAATTTTCCAGGCAAGCAGGAGTCACCAGAAGGAATGATATGATAAGAGTAAAAGATGAATCAGGCAGGCTAATAATGGAGGGGCTAGTTAGGACACTTTTTATTAATGTCCAATCCAAAGATGGTGAGGTCTAGAACTAAAATTGCTGCACTAGATATAGAGAACAGGCCTGCATATTAAGAATACTGGTCTAGGTAAAAGTGACATGTCATGACATTCGCATGAGGGCTGAAGACAGCGAGAAATGGAAAATGACTTTGCGGGGTTTTAGACACTCAGTGGATGGAGATGTCATTGACCAATATGTGGACCTCTGGAGGATGGTATATTTTGGTATAAGGCACGATAATGAGTTCAGTTTTGAACAGTATGGACTGAACTAATTAGGGGACATCCAAATGGAAACGTAAGCTGTTCAACATACAGTCTGGAAATTAAGAGAGAGGCCAAAGATAGGTGTCTCCTGTATATTTACGAGGTTAATGAGAAAACCCACAGTTTAACCCACAGGAAGAGTAAATAGAGCATGTCTCTGATACCCCAATGTAATAAACTTGAAAATAAGAGTAATGATTCTTTCCCAATAAGTTCATGCCAGCTCAGAGTGATCACTGCTTCTAACTCAAGAGCCCACTTTCTTGTTCTCTTTTGGAAAGTCAAAATTAAATTTGCCTACCTTCTCTGAATTGCATACTCTGTAGAAGATCAACATTCATCATGGCAAGTTCTCTCAGGATTCAGAGATGGAATTCAGATATAAAGGGACATGCAGGTAGGTGCTTGTGATGTTTGCTTAAATATAAATTGAATTTAAGTTTTTCAGAAATGTATATTCTACTCCTCTAGAGACAAGGATAAGGAAGTACATTTATCAATAGATAGTTATCAACCACCCGCCATTCAAAGCAGGGGTAACAACAACCACAACAAAACCTAGACGGTGTGGACCCTGCACACTAAGAACCCACGCTAGCCAAAGTGTACCTTCCATAAAATCTCCAGTATATGAGAATAATGTAAAGCGAAATTTGGAACTTGGCAAGACAAGTACAGATGAGGACATGAAGAAGTTGGGAAGCAAACACATTGCTAGAGAAATAATAGAGGTGGAGATATGGGTGGATCTGGGTTTGGTTAGGAATGAATCAGACCAACCTACAGAAGATGGCTCCTCCCTGGATGGACCTGCTATAAAAAGGCCATTATCCCAGACTTCAGCACACAGCAAGCTCCTTCAGGCTACATTCTACTTGCTCTTCTGGTGAAGGAAGGAAGTAAGTAAGAGGAAATACATCTAACCTTGTCTACTTGCTCTTAAGCAAGGTGGAGATCTGGATGTATGTGTGGTCTGAGGCCACAAGTTCTGGATGTTTGGGGTTCTTTATTTTTAGTGGCAACGTTACTAAAAGTTTATTTTGACATAGAAGGAAAATGAGGGCATAACTTTGCTTTCCGCAAGGCTACTCTCTTAATACCGCTGGATTATCTATTTATCCATTCACTGAACAAATATATATTAACTACCTTCTATTTGCCCAGTGCCGCTCTTGGCTGATTATGTGGCAGTGGACAACGTAAACTCCCTACTCCTGGGAGCTTACATTTAGTAGGGGGAGACTTTCAGTAACAATAAATGAATAAAAATTTCAAATAGTGATAAGAACAATGAAGAAAATAAGAGAGTGATATAGTAAAGTTAGGAGGAGAGTACTTTAGATTGGAGGGCTAGAAAATGCCCCTCGGGGAATTATCTTTTGAGCAGGGATCTTAATGACAGATGAAACCAGTCAAGGCAAATGAGAGGATTCTAAAGCAGGAGTAAACTTGCTTTAAAGGATAAAAAGAAGCTAGTGTGCCTAGAGCATGTTTAACAGGAGGAACAGTGGTATATGGTGATGTCACAGAGCTAGACAGGGGTAGACCATGTAAACAGGGGCACAGTAGAGTTTGTACATCATTTTAAGTATATGAGAAGCCACTGGAGAGTATTAAGCAGGAGGAGTAAAAAGATCATTCTGAGCTGCTATGTGGAAAATAGGATAATAGGCAATGGTGGGAGAAGGGAGATGGACTGCAGTTTAGATGAGAGATGGCAGCGTAATAGAAATAGTGAGAATTTTTTTCCCCCACGTCTTTACTGGAGTATAACTGCTTTACAATGTTGTGTTAGTTTCTGCTGTACAACAAAGTGAATCAGCTATATGTATCCATATATCCCCATATCCCCTCCCTCTTGTGCCTCCCTAATGGAATATTACTCAGCCATAAAAAGGAACAAAACTAAGTTATTTGTAGTGAGGTGGATGGACCTAGAATCTGTCATAAAGAATGCAGTAAGTTAGGGGGCTTCCCTGGTGGCGCAGTGGTTGAGAGTCTGCCTGCCGATGCAGGCGACATGGGTTCGTGCCCCAGTCCAGGAAGATCCCACATGCCGCGGAGCAGCTGGGCCCGTGAGCCATGGCCGCTGAGCCTGCGCATCCGGAACCTGTGCTCCGCAATGGGAGAGGCCACAACAGTGAGAGGCCCGCGTACCAAAAAAAAAAAAAAAACAAAAGAATGCAGTAAGTCAGAAAGAGAAAAACAAATACCATCTGCTGACGCATATATACAGAATCTAAAAAAGCGGTACTGATGAACCTAGTGGCAGGGCAGGAATAAAGACACAGACGTAAAGAATGGACTTGAGGACATGGAAGGTAAGGGTAAGCTGGGACGAAGTGAGAGAGTGGCATTGACATATATACACTACCAAATGTAAAATGGATGGCTAGTGGGAAGCTGTTGCTAGCACACGGAGATCAGCTCGATGATTTGTGCCGACCTAGAGAAATAATTCTTTGCTCAAACCAAAATCTAGAAGTTATGCAGGATTCCAATCTTTCCTTTACACCACACTGATTCATCACCCTGACCAACCAACTCTGACTATAAGACGTGCCAATCCATCTTTCTCCCTGTCCACCACTACCATCCTAGTCGAGGCTATCCTTCACTCCCACCTCTATTATATGAAAATACCACAATTTATTTATTGTTTTTATTGATAGATATTTGGGTTGTTTCCATTTGGGGAGGTATTATAAATAATGGAGCTATGAACATTTTTGTACATGATTTTTGGTTACAAATGTGTATATATTTCTACTGGGAACATTCCTAGGAGTAAATTACTGGTTTTAGGTATTACCAAACAATTTTTGAAAGTACTTCTGCCAGTTTATGTTCCTTCTAGCAGTGTATGAAAGATCCGGTTTCTCCATATTCTCACCAATATTTGGAATTAGGATTCTTTTTCCCTTTTGTCTATTTTGTCATTTTGGTGGGGGTACTACTGTCTCACACTGTAATTTTAATTTGTATTACCCTGATGATTAACAAGGTTAACTTTTTGTGTTTATTAGCCATTTCGATATCCTGTTTTGTAAAGCTCCTCTGCTCTCTACCCATTTTTCTATTGGGTTGTCTGTATTTTTTGTACTGATTTATAGAGTTATTTTTATATTCAGGATAGAGTCCTTTATTGGTTAAATGTGTTGCATATATCCTCCCACTCAATGGCTTTCCTTCTCTCCTTTAATAGAGTCTTTGAATAAACAGACATTCCTATTTTTAATGCAGTCCAATTAATCCATCTTTTTATCATTAATATTTTTTGAGTTCTATTTAAGAAGTATTACTCTACCCCAAGTTCTTGAAGATATTCTCCTATGTTGTCTCCTTTATCTTTTTATATATAAAATCCACCTGGGAACAAATTCATTTTTCCATATGGGAATTCAATTAACACAGCACCATGTATTCAAGAGACCATCCTTTCCCTGACAACTCTCACCACAATCTTTTTCATAAATTAAATGTGCATAATGATATAGGTCTGATTTTGGACTCTTACCTTTCATTTATCCATTTGCTTGGCATTGCATTGATGTCACGCTGTCTTCTTTTATAATGTACTTTGATATCCGGTATGTCCACAAACTTGGTTTTCTTCAATGTTGTCCTGGCTAATCCTGGACCCCCATATTTTAATATAAATTTTAGACACTGTAGAAAATTTTTCTATATACAGAAGACACATCAGTCTCAGTAATGACAGTTTTGTTACTTCCTTTCCAATTATTCTGTTTTTCATCCTTTGTCTTAACTGTTGCTCTGGCTAGGACCTTCAATACAATGTTGAATAGGATATTAGCAGGTGTACTGATCTCATCCCCAAACTCAGAGAAAAGTTTTCAGCATTTAACCATTAAGTATGATGTTTGCTATAGCATCTTCATAGATATAATTGGTATTTTTTATTTATAAAGAAAAATTAATATTGGATTTTATCAAATGTGCTTTTGCATCTGTTGAGAGGTTCATAGAATTTTTCCTCAGTATTCTATCAGAGTAGTTAATCAGTTCTCAAATGTTAAACCAAACTTGAATTTTTGGATTAAAATTTTCTTAAGTATGATGTATATTCTTTTTGTACAACACTGGATTCAGTTTATTATCTTCTTTCAGATTTTTGCATCTATATTTATGAAGGAAATTGTCTTGAAAATTGTTTCTTGTAATATTCTTGTCAGGTTATGGGTACTGAGGTTATGCTGGATTCATAAAATGAGTGTTCCCCCTTTTCCATTTCCCTCAAACAATCTGTGTGATGTTAGGGTTATTTATTTCTTACACATTAAATAAAATTCACTAGTAAAGCCATCTGATTTGTAGTCACCCCTCCCCCCAACATGGAATATGTATTCATTTAAGATTTAATTTCTTTTTTTAAAAAGATTTAATTTCTTTAATAGATATAGGAATATTTAGGTTTTCTATTTCTTGTTGTTTTCATTTGCATAAGCATTTTTCTAGAAATGTGTCTATTTCATTTAAATTTTCAAAAATTTTGGTTAATGTTTTTTATAATATGCACTTACCTTTCTAATATCTGCAAAATCTAAAGCAATGTCCCCTTTTATTTTCCTGATATTGGTTACTTATGCCTTTCTCCTCTTTTCTTAATTTTTCAGGGTTTCTCAGTTTTATTAATTTTTCAAAAATCTTGGCTTTTGGGCTTCCCTGGTGGCGCAGTTGTTGAGAGTCCGCCTGCTGATGCAGGGGACGTGGGTTCGTGCCCCGGTCCGGGAGGATCCCACATGCCACGGAGCGGCTGGGCCCGCGAGCCGTGGCCGCTGAGCCTGCGCATCCGGAGCCTGTGCTCCGCAACGGGAGAGACCACAACAGTGAGAGGCCCGCGTACCGTAAAAAAAAAAAAAAAAAAAAAAAAAAAAAAAAATCTTGGCTTTTTGGTTCCCTAAATTTGTTTTCTATTTCATTAATATCAGTTCTTACCTTTATTATTTCCTTTAGTATACTTTCTTTGGGCAGAATTTGTTGTTGTTTTTCAAACTTCTTGAGGTGTATGGTTAGGTTATTGATTTTTCAGCCTTTCTTCTTTTTTAATATATGTATTTAAGCTATAAATTTTTCTTTAGGCATGGAATGAATGTATCCCACAAGTTTTGCTATTTCATATTTTTCTCATTTTCATTTACTTCAAAATATTTTCTAATTTCCATTGTAATTTATTCTATAACCTATTTGTTATTTAGAAGTTAGTGCTTAATTTCCAAACATTGGACATTTTTGTAGGTTTCTTTCTATCATTGAAATCTAGCTTCATTCCACTGTGGTACAAAACAAATTCTGCATGATTTCAATCCTTTAAAATTTGTTGAAACTTGCTTTATGACCAGCATATAGTAAATTTTTTAAAGTCTCATATTCATTTCAGTAGGATGTGTATGCTAGATTTGTTAGATGCAATGTTCAATACATATTAAAGTTTTATGAATAATTTTGTGGAGCTCTCCTACATCCTTACAATATTTTTATTTACTTGTTCTATCAGTTGCTGAGAGAAGTGTGTTACCCATTATAATTATAGATTTGTCAATTTGTCCTTATAATTCTGTCATTTCTTTTGTATGTATTATGAGGCTATGTTATTAAGTACATATCAATTTAGATTTTTATATCTTCCTCATGAACTAATTATTTATTGTTATGAAGTATTCTTCTAGTTATACTTTTTGTCTTAAAGTCTACTCTACAGGTATTAATATAGCAACAACAGCTTTCCTTTAGTATTTGAATAATGTATCCTTTTTCCATCATATATCATATTTAAGTGTGTCTCTTGTAGGCATCATGTACTTGTTTTCTTTCAATCTAGTCTGACAATCTTTGTTTTTAAATTACAGTATTTAGTCCACTCATACTATTATTACTGTTTAAATCTATTTGGTTTAAATCTACCATATTACTACTTGGTTTCTATTATCCCACCTGTTCTATATTTCTTTTTCTCTTCTTGACTTTTTTGAATGAATTACATATTTGTCAGTTAATTTTTGTCATATTGGCTTATTAATTATACATTCTTTTACTATTCTTTTCATGCTTACCCTAGAGATTACAACACCTATCCTTGACTTATTAGAATATATTATAAAAACGACTTTAACACTACTCAAACAATTCAAGTATCCTATAGTACTTGAACTCAATTTACCGCCTCCAGCCTTAGGTGATATTGTTATGCATGACCATAAATCCTACAAAATATATTATTGTTGTTGTTTTCAATCAGTACCCATTTAGATTTCCCCACACACTTACTCTGTTGACATTTCTTCATTCTTTCCTGCCTCTCTGTGCTTCCAACTAGGATCATTCCTTACTATTTCCTTTACGGATCTGCTGGTGATTGGTTTTGTTTTTGTTTGCCTGAAAATATCCTTAGTTAAGCTTTCTTCTTCTTTTATACTTTCACTGAGTATAGAATTCTAGTACAGAACTTACTTTCCTACAGAAAGATGAGGAAAACATTTGTCTCCTGGCTTCCATTATTTCTTTTGAAAAGTCAGCTGTCGGTCTTACAGTTGCTCCTTTGAAGATAATGTGTTTTTTCTCTGGCTGCTTTTAAGATTTCCTCATTGTCTTAAGTGTTCAGAAGGTTTTTACTATGTGTCTAGGCATGGTTTTCTTTTATATACCCTGCTTGGAGTTGATAATAGTTTTTGATTCTGTGGCTTGATATCTTTCATCAGTTTTTTTAAAACTGCAGTTACTTAACCCCCCAAATTACTGTACTTCCCTTCCAGTCTGAATGTAGGCTTCAATAAATTGTCACAATTTTGGTAGCATTATGACACCTTCACACACACACACACACACACACACACACACCAGCTTTCTAGTTGTTCTTTTTTGTTTTTGTTTTTTTGTTTTTTTACATCTTTATTGGAGTATAATTGCTTTACAATGGTGTGTTGGTTTCTACTTTATAACAAAGTGAACCAGTTATACATATACATATGTTCCCATCTCTTCCCTCTTGCGTCTCCCTCCCTCCCACCCTCCCTATCCCACCCCTCCAGGCTGTCACAAAGCACCGAGCTAATCTGCCTGTGCTATGCAGCTGCTTCCCACTAGCTATCTACCTTACGTTTGGTAGTGTATATATGTCCATGCCTCTCTCGCGCTTTGTCACAGCTTACCCTTCCCCCTCCCCATATCCTCAAGTCCATTCTCTAGTAGGTCTGTGTCTTTATTCCTGTCTTACCCCAAGGTTCTTCATGACATTTTTTTTTCTTAAATTCCATATATATGTGTTAGCATATGGTATTTGTCTTTCTCTTTCTGACTTACTTCAGTCTGTATGACAGACTCTAGGTCTATCCACCTCATTACAAATAGCTCAATTTCGTTTCTTTTTATGGCTGAGTAATATTCCATTGTATATATGCCACATCTTCTTTATCCATTCATCCGATGATGGACACTTACGTTGCTTCCATCTCCTGGCTATTGTAAATAGAGCTGCAATGAACATTTTGGTACATGACTCTTTTTGAATTATGGTTTTCTCAGGGTATATGCCCAGTAGTGGGATTGCTGGGTCATATGGAAGTTCTATTTGTAGTTTTCTAAGGAACCTCCACACTGTTCTCCATAGTGGCTGTACCAATTCACATTCCCACCAGCAGTGCAAGAGTGTTCCCTTTCCTCCACACCCTCTCCAGCCTTTATTGTTTCTAGATTTTTTGATGATGGCCATTCTGACTGATGTGAGATGATATCTCATTGTAGTTTTGATTTGCATTTCTATAATGATTAATGATGTTGAGCATTCTTTCATGTGTTTGTTGGCAGTCTGTATACCTTCTTTGGAGAAATGTCTATTTAGGTCTTCCGCCCATTTTTGGATTGGGTTGTTTTTTTTTTGTTATTGAGCTGTATGAGCTGCTTATAAATTTTGGAGATTAATCCTTTGTCAGTTGCTTCATTTGCAAATATTTTCTCCCATTCTGAGGGTTGTCTTTTGGTCTTGTTTATGGTTTCCTTTGCTGTGCAAAAGCTTTTAAGTTTCATTAAGTCCCATTTATTTTTGTTTTTATTTCCATTTCTCTAGGAGGTGGGTCAAAAAGGATCTTGCTGTGACTTATGTAATACAGTGTGCTGCCTATGTTTTCCTCTAAGAGTTTGATAGTTTCTGGCCTTGCATTTAGGTCTTTAATCCATTTTGAGCTTATTTTTGTGTATGGTGTTAGGGAGTGATCTAATCTCATACTTTTACATGTAGCTGTCCAGTTTTCCCAGCACCACTTATTGAAGAGGCTGTCCTTTCTCCACTGTACATTCCTGCCTCCTTTATCAAAGATAAGGTGACCATATATGCGTGGTTTACCTCTGGGCCTTCTATCCTGTTCCATTGATCTATCTTTCTGTTTTTGTGCCAGTACCATACTGTCTTGATTACTGTAGCTTTGTAGTATAGTCTGAAGTCAGGGAGCCTGACTCCTCCAGCTCCGTTTTTCGTTCTCAAGATTGCTTTGGCTATTCGGGGTCTTTTGTGTTTCCATACAAATTGTGAAATTTTTTGTTCTAGTTCTGTGAAAAATGCCAGTGGTAGTTTGATAGGAATTGCATTGAATCTGTAGATTGCTTTGGGTAGTAGAGTCATTTTCACAATGTTGATTCTTCCAATCCAAGAACATGGTATATCTCTCCATCTATTTGTATCATCTTTAATTTCTTTCATCAGTGTCTTATAATTTTCTGCAAACAGGTCTTTTGTCTCCTTAGGTAGGTTTATTCCTATTTTATTCTTTTTGTTGCAATGGTAAGTGGGAGTGTTTTCTTGATTTCACTTTCAGATTTTTCATCCTTAGTGTATAGGAATGCCAGAGATTTCTGTGCATTAATTTTGTATCCTGCTACTTTACCAAATTCACTGATTAGCTCTAGTAGTTTTCTGGTAGCATCTTTAGGATTCTCTATGTATAGGATCATGTCATCTGCAAACAGTGACAGCTTTACTTCTTCTTTTCCGATTTGGATTCCTTTTATTTCCTTCTCTTCTCTGATTGCTGTGGCTAAAACTTCCAAAACTATGTTGAATAAGAGTGGTGAGAGTGGGCAACCTTGTCTTGTTCCTGATCTTAGTGGAAATGCTTTCAGTTTTTCACCACTGAGGACGATGTTGTCTGTGGGTTTGTCATATATGGCCTTTATTATGTTGAGGAAAGTTCCCTCTATGCCTACTTTCTGCAGGGTTTTTCTCATAAATGGGTGTTTAATTTTGTCAAAAGCTTTCTCTGCATCTATTGAGATGATCATATGGTTTTTCTCCTTCAATTCTTAAAGTAATCTTACTCTGAAACAACCTACTAAGCCATTCCACAAAGTGATCCGTTAAAAACTGAATTATACTAGATTACTCTGTTACCAAAAAAAAAAAAAAATCATTTAGTGACTTCCCATCACTTAGAATAAAATGCACAAATATTACCCTCTTTGGAAGATCATCGTTTTCTGACCCCTTTCTGTAAATCTGAATTTAAGTTGTATCACTCCTGATTTGTTCTGGAGTTGTATTTTTTCTGTATCACTAACATTCCAAGTTGATTCCCATGTTGGGATTACTGCACTGTTCCTTTTACTTAAAATTCTTCAACTAGTCAACAAGGTTAGTTGCTTATTTTTCCATTTTAAGCTCAAATATCCTCTTTACTGCAAAATCTTCTCTGATTAATCTAAAGTACATTCCCCATAATAACTCTATATAGCACCATTGTTATTTTAATGGTAATGTATATCACTCCTCAATATCTAATCACTTCATTCGTTTGTTTACTGTCTTCATAAGAATGGGCACCTCATTTATCTTATTAGTATATCCCCAAAGCATAAAATAGTACTTAATCCTGTGGTAGGTGTTCAATATTTGTTAAATAAATTAAGGTGTGAATGAAAGAGTGTAGAAATCAAGGTAACGTCATGCTTGGAGGTATCAATCTGGAAGTCATCAGATAGATAGTATCTGAAGTCAAGGGATCCAATGAGATTTCGAAGTGCATAGATACATGGACATGGGCCATGGGGATTTCCAACATGTGGAGAGTAAGCAGATGAGAGGTTAGCAAAGAATACTGAGAAAGAGCAGCCAATAGATAAGAGGTATATCAGGAGAAGGTAGTCTTGAGATCCAAGAAACAAACAAACAAAATTCCATGAATGGTTAGGGAAAGGTTAACTCTACTTTACACCACCAAGAGGTTGAGTAAGATGATGATGAGATGGAACCAAACACTGTATTTAGCAACCTGGAGATCATAGGTTATTTGACACAAATCAGTTTCAAGTGTTTTGGAGACAGAAAATTGAGAGAACTGGGTTAAAATGAATGGTAAACATAAAATGAGGGAAAGCACAGAAAATTCTTTGAAGACTCTTTGGTGAGAAAGTAAACAAATCATTAGGAGAGCTGGATGGGGTGGAACATCCTGGTTGAGGGAGAAATACTGTTCAAGGGAACAAACTTGTCTTCAAGATGATACAAACTCCAGCATGTTTTTGTTATGGGTCAAAATTAATTACTAGATAAGGCAATAGTACGGAGGTAGGAAAAGTGACCAGTTTCAGGGATATTTTTAAAGTACACTGAATAAAACACTGATGAATTAAATACAGGATGTGAGAAAAAGGAGAACCAAGACTAATTCCCAGGTTTGTGGCTTGAGCAATCAGCGAGATAGGGATAACTGGGGAGGAGAGGGTGTGGGGTAAAGTAGTTGGAAATGAAGACTTCTATCTTGAACATGGTAGGTTTAAGACCTCTCTTAGGCCCAAATAGAAATATTTGATAGGTATTTAGATATACACGTGTCAAGCTTAGAGGAGACTTTATAGCTGGACATGTAAACTTGGGAGTTGTCAACCTATACATAGGATTTAAAATTATAGGGCTAGATGAGACCCCCTCCACCCTGTTCAAGGGAACATAAATAGAGAAAAGAAACTAAGGAGTCAATCTCAGGCACATCGACATTAGGGACTGAAAGGAGACTAAGAGCAAATAGGCAGTGAGGTTAGAAGAGAAACAAGAGAGCACAGGGTCTCTGAAAGAGGATGTAGCCACCTGCATCAAATGCTGCTGATATGTCAAGCATATGTGAAATGAAAATGGATAGTTGGATGTAGTAAGATAAAGGACTTTTTTTTTATCTTCATAAGAGATTTAGTGGATTTTTTCAGAGAGAAAGATAATTTGAGTGAAAGAAAATAGGAAGTAAAGAAGAACTATAGGCATATCTTTTGAGGGATTTTGCTATAAAAGTGAAAAGATAAATCAGGTGGTTTCTAAAGGAAGATGTAGGATGGGAAGAGAGGATGTTAATAAGAGACACTTCAGCATAAATATATGCTGAAGGGAGTGATCCAGCAGAGAAAAAGAAATTGATGATGTAGGAGAAAAAGTGGACAACTGCAAAAGCAAATTGTTTGAATAGGCAAGAGAGTGAGGTCCGTTGCTGAAACAGAGGAGAGACACATAGTTTATCCACCAAAACAGTAGCGAAGGTTAAGGTATGTGGATACAAATGCAATAGGTTGGGTGAATAGATATTGGGAAAATGAAATTATCTTCTAATGGCTCCCAAGTTTTCAGTGAAATAAAAAGCAAGGCCCTCTTCTGAGATAAAGGAAAGGAAGAAGCTGTTGGGGCTTTGCCAATGAGTACAAGAAAGAGTGGGACAAGAAACAGAGGGTGTATGCAAGGAGTAATGATGGAGATTAACTATAATGTCTAACCAAGGTAAAAAGAGAAGTGAGTACATAAAGCAGTAAAAAATGAGGTTAAAGAATTATTGAAGTATGGGTACAAGAGGAAGTCAGAGAGTAAATCCTTGAGAGTGAGATTTTGGAGACAGTGCCATTACAATTAAGTCCAGGTCTGAAATATCACCACAAATAACAGTAGCTGAAAAAAATCTTAAAATCTTAGGTGTGTTTCTGTAAAAAGCCTATAACCATATTTTTAATTCAACCTTTATAATCTGCCCTTTAACCAGAAAGTCTGACCTATTTTACATCTACTGTAACTAATGATAAAATTATATTTAATTCTACTCTTTTATATTTTCTGTTTATCCTGCCTTTTCTATGCTTTTTATTTTCTTTTCCCCTGGCTTCTATTGAATTGATCAAGGTTTTTTTATTCCCGTTTTTTCTTCTCTTAATGGTTTAGAAGTTATAAATTCTATCCTTCTAGTTCTTATCCATAAGCTTATCAAAATACATATTTAACCATGTCAAAAATTAATCAGTACCTATTTCCTCTTACCAAACAATCTAAGGTCCATAAATGCTATAGATCTACTACAGTAATGCCTTTCATACTGTTATTTTCTATGGCTTCCAAATTCTCAGTGAAATAAAATCAAGGACATCTTCTGCCTGGTTTTATAAGTCCTAAAGTAGTCATTATAATGCTTTTATATAATAAATGCTTGTTTAGATTTGTTGACATGTTTAGTAATTCCTTTGTTCAATGAGATAAACTGAACATTCCTTAAATGCTATTCCTTAAATGGCAAAATGAAAGCTAGTCAACAAAATATTTTTTTTGTTTTGTTTTTTATTTTTTATTTTTATTGGAGTATAGTTGATTTATTACAATGTTGTGTTAGTTTGAGGTGTACATCAAAGTCAATCAGTTATACATATAAGTATAGCCACTCTTTTTTTTTTTTTTAGATTTTTTTTCCCATATAGGCCATTACAGAGAATTGAGTGGAGTTCCGTGTGCTATACAGCAGGTTCTGACTAGTTATCTATTTTATATATAGTAGTGTGTACATGTCAGTCCCGATCTCCCAATTTATCCCCTCCCCCCTCTTATCCCCTGGTAGCCACAAGTTTGCTTTCTACATCCATGCCTCTACTTCTGTTTTGTAAATAAGTTCAGTTATACCCTTTTTTTTATATTCCACATATAAGCAATATCATATGATATTTGTCTTTCTGTGTCTGACTTACTTGACTCAGTATGACAATCTCTAGGTCCACCCATGTTGCTGAAAATGCCATTATTTTGTTCTTTTTTATTGCTGAGTAATATTCCATTGTGTATATACACCACATCTTCTTTATCTATGCCTCTGTTGGTGGACATTTAGGTTGCTTCCATGTCCTGGCTACTGTAAACAGTTCTGCAATGAAAATATTTCTTACAATATTGAAAATTTATTAAAGCCATTTGATCCAATCAAACCTTTTTTATAATATTGAAAAGGTATTAAGCCATTCTATCCAATCAAAACCAAAAAAAAAAAAAAAACTGAAAGGATGTTTGTTCATTGACTGTCTCAGCCATTTGACAAACTGGCTTGCAGAAAATAGTCTCTCAACATACATTTAGCAAATTAGCTTTTGGAGAACGGATTTTTAGCAAATTGGTATGAGTAAATTTTCCTGCTTCTGACGAGTAGCCTTTCTAAAATCCTGTTATGGACAATGGCCAGATCAGAAAAGGGTGTCTTATGTACAGCACACTAAGGTCTGTGAGAGTGTCTAAATCCTGCTGTGAATGAGTTCAAGGCCAAAATGTTGGCATTTTTTAGTAAGTAGTTCAGTCAAACTCTGTGTTAATATTCACCATGTAGATAATAGATAGAAGTTTTTCGTGGCCATCTTCCATTTTTAAAGCTGGACTACATAGGGAAAGATGTAGGTTTATAAATGTGGAAATTCATCACAATAACTGATATGACCTACAAAATAAAATAAATATAAGAAAAGTACATTTTAATTTTTTTCTAGGTTCACCTATACTTCCAAAAGATGTCTACTCTCCTGGAAAACATCACTGCCATCATCAAACTATTTCACGAATATTCAAAAACAGATAAGGAGACTGACACATTGAGTGCAAAAGAGCTGAAGGAACTTCTGGAAGCAGAGTTTCAGCCAATCCTGAAGGTAAAAGATATTTGCCAGCATTAAAGGGTGTATCATTTTTGTTCTGCATCAATCTGTCAAAATATTACTGTGAAATCTTTATGAGTTGTTTCTTTTGGAAGAGGAACAAATGTAATCTTATTTCAAAACAGATATAATTTGTTCAAATTCTTTATATCTCTATATATACTACACACACACACACACACACTGTGAAAAAATATATATAAATATTTAGTGACAAATAAGTGAAAAACAGTTAGTTAATTCATTGTAATATTCCCCCTAATTTCAAGAATGTAAAGAGGGTACAACTAAAAGACAATTCAGTTAAGGAATTTATAAAATACTGACATTTGAAGAAGTAAAAAGAACTTGCCCCATCAAATTTTTTGTGTCACCATACTAGTGTTTAAGATTTATTTTTCATTTTTTATTTTTTTTGCGGTACGCAGTCCTCTCACTGTTGTGGCCTCTCCCATTGAGGAGCACAGGCTCCGGACACGCAGGCTCAGCGGCCATGGCTCACGGGCCGAGCCGCTCCGCGGCATGTGGGATCTTCCTGGACTGGGACACGAACCCGCGTCCCCTGCATCGGCAGGTAGACTCTCAACCACTGCGCCACCAGGGAAGCCCAAGATTTATTTTTTTTAGGACAGTACCAACAGCTCCCTGCTGAGTCAGGATAAGATAAATATTATTAAAGAAAAAATTAAGTTCTACTTTCCTGTACCAAGAATTCACATTCCCTAAGTTAACTTTAATTATTTAATTACCCATTTGAGTCAGTCTCATGGATTTTCCCTCTCTGTCTTCCTTGTATACAGAATCCAGATGACCCAGATACTGCTGATGTTTTCATGCATATCCTCGATGTAGATCACAACCATAAAATAGACTTTACAGAGTTTTTCCTGATGGTATTCAAGTTGGCTCAAGCATATTATTATACCCAGAGACCGAATTTCAAGACATTAGGGAAAAAGCAGAAAAAGAATAGATACCATTATGAAGATGATACAGAAGAAGAGGGTAAAGAAGAAAGAGAAAGAAAGTCCAGTCATTCAAGAAGTGATGGAAAGAAAGAAGATAGAACAGAGGAAGAGGAAGAAGGAAGAAGCAGACATGGGTCTAGTTCTGGAAGGGAAGGAAGACACAGAAATAGATCTGGGAAGAAACGTCATGAATCAAGTAGGGAAAAGAAAAGGAGAGCGAGTTCTACTGAACTAAAAGAAAGAAGTCACATGTCAAGTGTTAGCCCCATCAGGGAATATGAAGGAAAAGAAGAAGAACGTGGTTACGAAAATAAAGATAGAGGATGTGAAAAATGGATAGGATCAGAGCCTAAGGGCTCATATCAAGTTTGTGAAGAAACTGTGACTATGGATTTTCAGTCCGGTTGCAGTACACAGCAGGTTTCCAGTATCAGTAAGGGCAGCGACAGCAAAGAACATTCACAAGATTCAGGTAGACAACCAGTGATCACTCATGGAAGGTCGCCATCCAGCTCAAGGAACCAACATGGGTCTTCCCACGACCAGTCAGCAGACAGCCCTAAGCACTCAGAGTCGCATCAAGGGAGGACAGACACACACAGGAAGAGTGAATCTGTCCATGGAAAGTCAGGATCCAGCACTACGCAAAGACAGGGGCGCCACCATGAGCAGGAAAAAGACAGCTCCAGACCCTCTGGAACTGGACATGGACACGCCTCAACTGGATCCGGAAGCAGTAGGCACAGGGAATCCAGTGTTGGTCAGTCCAGTGACAGCGAAATACAGTCAGGAAATTCAGGTAGATATTCTGTGACCACTCATGGAAGGTCTGGGTCCAGCTCAAAGAACCAACATGGATCTTCCCAAGGCCAGTCAAGAGACAGCTCTAGGCACTCAGAGTCACATCAAGGTAGGACAGACACACACAAGAAGAGTGAATCTGGCCACAGCAAGTCAGGGTCCAGCACTACTCAGAGACAGGGGCACCACCACGAGCAGGAAAGAGACAGCTCCAGACACTCTGGAACTGGACATGGACACACCTCAGATGGATCCAGAAGTGGGAAAGACAGGGAATCCAGTGTTGGTCAGTCCAGTGACAGCGAAGGACAGTCAGAAGATTCACATAGACATTCTGTGACCACTCATGGAAGGTCTGGGTCAAGCTCAAGAAACCAACATGGGTCTTCCCATGGCCGGTCAGGAGACAGCTCTAGGCACTCAGAGTCGCATCAAGGGAGGACAGACACACACAGGAAGAGTGAATCTGTCCATGGAGAGTCAGGATCTAGCACTAAGCAAAGACAGGGGCACCACCATGAGCAGGAAAAAGACAACTCAAGACACTCTGGAATTGGACATGGACACGCCTCAACTGGATCCAGAAAAAGTAAGCAGAGGGAATCCAGTGTTGGTCAGTCCAGTGACAGTGAAGGACAGTCAGAAGATTCAGGTAGACATTCTGTGACCACTCATGGAAGGTCTGGGTCCAGGTCAAGAAACCAACATGGGTCTTCCCATGGCTGGTCAGGAGACAGCTCTAGGCACTCAGAGTCACATCAAGGGAGATCAGCATACAGGAATAGTGAATCTGGCCACAGCAAGTCAGGGTCCAGCACTACTCAAAGACAGGGGCACCACCATGAGCAGGAAAGAGACAGCTCCAGATACTCTGGAACTGGACATGGACACACCTCAACTGGATCTGGAAGCAACAGACACAGGGAATCCAGTGTTGGTTGGTCCAGCGACGGTGAAGGGCAGTCAGGTGATTCAGGTAGACATTCTGTGACCACTCATGGAGGGTCTGGGTCCAGCTCAAGAAACCAACATGGTTCTTCCCATGGCCGGTCAGGAGACAGCTCTAGGCACTCAGAGTCACATCAAGGGAGATCAGCATACAGGAAGAGTGAATCTGGCCACAGCAAGTCAGGGTCCAGCACTACTCAAAGACAGGGGCACCACCATGAGCAGGAAAGAGACAGCTCCAGATACTCTGGAACTGGACATGGACACACCTCAACTGGATCTGGAAGCAATAGACACAGGGAATCCAGTGTTGGTTGGTCCAGCGACGGTGAAGGGCAGTCAGGTGATTCAAGTAGACATTCTGTGACCACTCATGGAAGGTCTGGGTCCAGCTCAAGAAACCAACATGGGTCTTCCCATGGCCAGTCAGGGGACAGCTCTAGGCACTCAGAGTCACATCAAGGTAGGACAGACACACACAAGAAGAGTGAATCTGGCCACAGCAAGTCAGGGTCCAGCACTACTCAGAGACAGGGGCACCACCACGAGCAGGAAAGAGACAGCTCCAGACACTCTGGAACTAGACATGGACATACCTCAACTATTTCTGGTAGCGGCAGACACAAGGAATCAAATATCAGTCAGGCTAGCAACACAGAAGGACATTCAGGAGATTCAGGTAGACAGCCTTTGACCACCCAAGGATGGTCTGCATTCTATTCAAGGAACCAAAGTCATGGTTCAGATCAAGGTTGGAGACATGGCAGCTATGGCAGTGCAGATTATGACTATGGACAGTCAGGGTTTGGTCATTCTCAGGATGGAAGTGTCAGTCATGATTCCAGCCATATGGGAGCCAGGGACAGATTTGAATATAGGAGCATTTATGGGATCCAATATAACAGGCAGTAACAGACACCCTGCAACATATGGCCATTCAAATTATATTTCAAAACGGTTGGGGTTTGGACAGTCACATAGACACTATTATTATGAGTGAGAAACTATTAAATAAAGTATTAACCCAAAGAATTGGAGAATGACCAAGACAACTTTGAGTTCATTATACTTTCAGTGAGGTTATCTTTTCTTGTCATTTTTTTAAAAATTAGTTACACTATTTCTTTACATTGGTGATAGTTTCTTTTCATTCTATAGGAAGCTTTGAACTTTATAGTTAGGAACTGGTTAATGGGAGAAAGCAATATCATGGAGTGCTAAATTTGGAAAACCATAAGTATTTGGGGAGGTTGGGGTTAAGTAAGGATTTTTCTTTTGAGAGGTTAAGTTTCAGAACCTCTCCAAATTGGTACATTAATATTTGTAAAAAAAAAAAAAAAATCAAAGGAACCAATAGTATAAAATCACTGTTCTGTCAGCCAAAGCTGCTATATTAATATTAAGGGTCATCACACTTGCCTCTATTATCCTTCTATTGGAACTCTGTATTATTCTTCATTCATTAATCACCTTGGGCACATAGAATCCACAAAAATTGAACTGCATGAAAACTGAAAATAAAAAATTGATCATATATCATACTGTGTCTCTTCCATGCTTCTCATAGACCCAAAAAGACTTATCTCCCCATAGTAAGAATGACATATTTTCCCCTGTCACTGAAAACTATATGTCCAAATGGCAGATGTTCACCATGCGAAAGAAATAAGGAGTCCAAAGAAGAAAAAATTTAATCAAATCCTATATCATTCTCCAACATAGTCATTGTTCCATGTAGTCACCATCAGGATGAAAAAAGGCTTAGCTCAATCATAGATAGCATCATAATTATTACAAAACATCAACTCGGGGCTTCCCTGGTGGCGCAGTGGTTGGGAGTCCGCCTGCCGGTGCAGGGGATACGGGTTCGTGCCCCAGTCCGGGAGGATCCCAGGTGCCGCGGAGCAGCTGGGCCTGTGAGCCATGGCCGCTGAGCCTGTGCGTCCGGAGCCTGTGCTCCGCAATGGGAGAGGCTACAACAGTGAGAGGCCCGCGTACCGCAAAAAAAAAGAAAACAAAAAACATCAACCCAGTGGCTATTAGCAAAGTCAAACCAAGATCAGGGAACAAAATACTGATCATAGGTCCTTCTTACAAAGATACAAAGAGATATTTTCCAATGGAAACTAATGAGAGCAGAAAAACCATGCTGAAGTTTCTTGACAAAGGAAAAGCGATAAAGAAAATCGTCTCCTGTCCTGGAAAGAAAACATATATTCATATATTTTATGACTAGGCAGGAGATTTAATAATTTTAGTAAAACTGTGAACAAGCTTCTACCATTAAAAGGAATATCTCTCTGTGAGAATCATACCCCAAGTTTTCCTTCTCCATGATATCAGACCAGTAGGAATATTAGACAATATCTAGTCCAATGTTTGCATTTTGCAGATGATTCTATCACAGAAATAATCCATACCAAATACCTCAAGTCCCCAACTCTGAGTTTAGTGGTTTTATAAAACCACTTATAAAAGCTGCTTTGCTTTGACTTTTAGTTAAATAAATTAAGCTAAACCTAAATTACCTGTCAAAGTTAAAATGATCTGCAATGGGGCTTCCCTGGTGGCGCAGTGGTTGAGAGTCCGCCTGCCGATGCAGGGGACACGGGTTCATGCCCTGGCCCGGGAAGATCCCACATGTCACGGAGCAGCTGGGCCTGTGAGTCATGGTCGCTGAGCCTGCGTGTCCGGAGCCTGTGCTCCGCAACGGGAGAGGCCACAACAGTGAGAGGCCCGCGTACCGAAAAAAAAAAAAAAGATCTGCAATGTACACAGGGACTGAGTGAAAAGCAACCAACAAGCTCATTTTTCTAATTAGTCTCAAACAATATTATGTCTATGTTTGTGCTCCATTAGCCAAATGAAGGGAGCACCACCCACAACGGGAATCCTGCTTCCCTACTTGAAGTACTATCCCCAAATACCCCTACAAAGCTGCAAAGTCCAGACAGTGCCAAGAACACAATCAGCATCCAGTAAATGTTTGCCATTAAGGATGGAATTATAGGCATGATTGAATGAGGGGATGGAGAGTGAGAACCAAGGAAAGAATATTGAGAAAACCCACCATTAAAAGTTCTGCCCAAGTCACATAACAAGTAGGCAGTGGAAACAAAATTTGAAACCCGATTCTATCTTCCAAGTATAAGTTCTTCTCACTGAAAAGGAGAGAGCGTTATCAAAGTTTCAATAGTTCAAATTTCAGGTAAAATGAAGAATGAAATACATTCATTGATTTTGGTAACTTGACATTTGCAACGTGGAAACAGTTATTTCTGTGGAGAGGTGATGATGTAAACTCTGTTGGAAAGCTTACAAGTGAGTTGGTTTTTAAAGAACTGGAAACAATAAAGGAAGTTCAGAGTAAATATCTAACCACACTTCTCCTGTGAAAAAGCCAAAAATTAATTTCCAACCAAATCCCTTAGGTTTTACCCATCACTAAGTGTCCTGGGATAGAGAGATTCTGGGGGTGAAGGCTGGGAAAACAGTCTGCGGGAGATAATTTTTGAGAATTAAGTAGGGATCATATCATGTAATATCTTGGAAGCCACAGGAAAGAGATTAGATTTCTTTTTTAATTTGTAGCTAAAAAAAACCACGTAACATAAAATTTTATCATTTTATCAATTTTTAAGTACACATTTTAGTAGTATTAAGTATATTCACATCGTTTTGCAACCAACCTCCAGAACTTTTTCATCTGCAAAACTGAAACTCTGTACCCATTAAAAAACAATTCCCTATTTCCCCCCTCCCTGCAGCCCCTGGTAACCACCGTTCTACCTTCTGTTTATCTTAATTTGACTACTAAAGATACCTCATATAAGTGGAATCATGAAGTAGTTGTCTTTTTGTGACTGGCTTATTTCGCTTAGCATAATGTTCTCAAGGCTCATCCATGTTGTAGCATGTCAGATTTTCCCCTTTTTAAGGCTGAATAATATTCCACTGTATGTATACCACATTTTGTTTATCCACTTGTCTGTTGGATGGACATTTAGGTTTCTTCCACTTTTTGGCTATTTTGAATAATGCTTCTATGAACCTGGTTGTGCAAATATATCTTTCAGACCCTGCTTTCAATTCTTTTGGATTGAAATGGGATTGCTGGATCATATGGTAATTTCATATTTAATTTTTTGAGGCACTATCATACTTTTTTTCCGTAGGAGCTGTAGCATTTTACATTCCCACCAACAGTGCACAAGTGTTCCAATTTCTCCAGGTCCTCACCAACACCTGTTATTTTTTGTTTTTCTGATAGTGGCTATCCGAATGAGTATGAGGTGGTATCTCATTATGGTTTTAATTTGCATTTCTCTAATAATTGTGGTATTGCACCTCTGATCTTTTACATCATCTTTGGGTAAATATCAATTCAAGTCCTTTGCCCATTTTTTTATTAGTTTTTGTTGTTGTTGTTGATATGTAATAGGACTTCTTCATATATTTTGGATACTAGCACCTTATGAGGTATGTAATTTGTAAATATTTTCTCCTATAACATAGGTTGCCTTTTCATTCTGTTCTACCTTTTGATGCACAAACTTTTTAAGTTTGATGTAGTCCCATTTATCTATTTTTGGTTTTGGTGCCTGTGCAGAAGGCTGGATTTTATTCTGATCTGATAGAAAGTCTTTGAAGAATTTTGAGCAGTGGAGTGATAATAATCTGATTTTTTATTTTAAAAACATTTTAACTGTCTGATAGAGGATCTATCTCCATTGGGATTAAAGGCAAGACTGGAAAAAGAATAACAGGAGTCAATACAAAATATTATAGTAGTTGGGATGAGGGCAGAGGTAATAGAGGGAGTAAGAAGTGGTTATAATTGGTGTATATATATATATATATATATATATATATTTTGCGTTACGTGGGCCTCTCACTGCTGTGGCCTCTCCTGTTGCGGAGCACAGGCTCCGGACGCGCAGGCTCAGTGGCCATGGCTCACGGGCCCAGCCACTCCATGGCATGTGGGATCCTCCCGGACCGGGGCACGAACCCGTGTCCCCTGCATCGGCAGGCGGACCCTCAACCACTGCGCCACCAGGGAAGCCCTGGTATATATTTTAAAAGCAGAATCAATAGAACTTGCTGATGGATTGGTTTTGGAGTATAAGAGAGAGTGTAGATTCAAGGGTGACTCCCAGATCTTTGGGCTTGGAAGAGCTTGGCTGAACAGTTCTCACTTCGGGTCTCTCATGCAGTTTTAAGTAATAGTCAGATGTCATCTGGAGTTTCAATCATCTGAAGGCTCAACTAGATCAAACGTACAAGATGGTTCATCCACATGACTGGCAGCTGATACTAGCTGTCAGCTGGGAGCTGAGCTTGGCCACTGACTGTGGGCACCTCTATGTGGCCTCTCCAGCCTGGCAATCCCAAAGAAGTCTGATGTCTTACAAAGACACCCAGCCTTCCCCAGAGAGGGCATGCCAAGAAAACCAAGTGGAAGCTGAGTGGTCTTTTCTGAACTAGCCTCAGAAATGACACAGAATCACTTCCTCTTTATTCTACTGGTTACAAGCAAGTCACAAAGTTTGACCCAAATTCAAACAGAAGGACCGTCACCTTTCAAAGAGAGAAATGCCAAACAATTTGAGGATGTGTTTCAAAACCACTACACTTACAATGTCAAGTTTTTCTAGGATAAAAATTTTAAAGGTGAATGTAAGTGAATCCCTCAATTAGAACATAAGTATGAGAGACAGAAGAGAGGCCAGCTTCCTGGAGGTAATGGAATATGTGTAAACTTGGAATACAACTGGATAATCTGTGTGGGCTCAAACATGAAATCTAAGGGACTCAAGGACAGAAGTCAAGCTTGAATACCATCAGCTTAAAGTTAAGATTCATCCAAGACAACACACCGACTGGGAGAAAACATTTGCAAGTCATATATCTGATAAGGGGTTAATATCTAAAATATATGAAGAACTCATACAACTCAACAGCAAAAAAAAAAAAAAAAAAAAAAAACAATTTGTAAAAAATAGGCAGATCTGAATAGGAATTTTTCCAAAGAAGACATACAGATGGCCAACAGATATATGAAAAGACCCTCAACACAACTAGTTATGAGGAAAATGCAAATCAAAATCACAGTGAGCTATCACCTCAGACCTGTTAGAATGGCTATTATCAAAAAGATAAGAGATAACAAGTGTTGGTGAGAATGTGGAGAAAAGAGAACCCTTGTGCACTACTGGTGGGAAAGTAAATCAGTGCAGCCACTATGTAAAATGGTATGGAGATTCCTCAAAAAATTAAAATTAGAACTACCATATAATCCATCAATTCAACTTCTGGGTATTTATCCAAAGAAAACAAAAACACTAACTCAAAAAGATATATGAACCCCCATGTTCATTGCAACATTACTTACAATAACCATGATCTGGAAACAACCTGAAGTGTCCATAAGTAGATAAATGGATAAAGAAAACGTGGCATATATATATACATACATACATACATACACACACATACATATGCACACACACGTATACATACAATGGAATATTATTCAGCCATAAAAAGGAATGAAATCTTGCCATTTGTGTCAACATGGATGGGCCTTGAGGGCATTATGCTAAGGTTAATGAGTCAGACAGAGGAAGAAAAATACCATATCATCTCACTTACATGTGGAACGTAAAAGAAACAAACAATAAAAAGAGAAAACAAGCTCATAGATACAGAGAACAGATTGGTGGTTGGTGGAGGTTGCAGGGTGGTCAAAATGGGTATAGGGTGACAAAACTTATAAACTTTCAGTTATAAAATAAGTAAGTCATGGGGATATAATGCACAGTATGTTAACTACAGTTAATAATACTGTGTTGCATATTTGAAAGTGCTAGGAGAGTATATCTTAAAAGTTCTCATCACAAGAAAAAAAATTGTGTAAATATATATGGTGATGGATGTTAAGTAGACTTATCATGGTAATCATTTTGCAGTGTATACAAATATTGAATCATTATGTTGTACACCTGAAACTGAAACAGAGCAGAACCTTATGGTCCTTGCCCCCCACCATGTCCTCAGCCTGCCTTTTGTCTGTGGAAAAACTTTAGCCAAAGAATAAGTTTAATCAGAGAAGTGAGAAAATACAGAAACAGAGGAAAACAGTCAAAGGAAACCAAATAATAATAGTTTAGTCATTAAGCATAGTCAAGGACCTTTAGTTCCTCCTTAAGGGCTATAGATAATATTCTGAGCCATATCCTGTGAGCTTTCTTATAGATACTGAAACCCTCACCAGGTGGAAGAAGTTAACTGCATGATGACCAAGCTGTAGCCATGACATAAGCTGCCACAATTCTGAGAACTGGCCCCAAAGAAACGGAAACAAACCCACCCTGGAGCTGAAGATTAACCGTGCCTAACACAATCAAGATGATGCTGGTCAGACCACTGATGACCAATTTCAAGATGACTGTCAGAGCTGACTGCACTGTTTCTGCATGTAGCCCCTCCCTCAACCTATAAAAGCTCTTGCCCAATGGTTGCAGGAGGCAGGGAGTCGGCCTTTGGACAGGGGTCTGCCCTCCCTGCCGGTTGGCGGCAACCAAAATAAAGCAAACTTTCCTTTCCACCAAACTTGCCTCCTTATTGGCTTTTGAGCAGCAAGCAGCCAGATCCCACTTTTGGTTACAAAACTAACATTATGTTATATGTCAATTATACCTAAATTAAAAAAAAAAATTCATCCACAGCTAGCAATGTTCTACTTTACTGGTAGTAACTTGCTATAAGTTGACCTTATTCAAAACACTTAATAACTATGTTATTTTTTCTACCATAAAAAAAAAGAGAATGGAAATTTATTGATTTCTCACTGCACATCACCTTCCTCACAATACAGCAAGGTAAAAAAATTATAATTTACCCTTTACAAATTATAAAACTGATGAGCAAAGACATCAACAATAACTTATCTAAAGGCATGAACTGAGTGACAAAGCCTCAAAGCCCAGTCCCTTCTACTACGACATACTGACTAGCACAGTTTCTGGCACACAATGGATCCAGATTAGACACCAGTTTCCTTTCTTGACTTCCTCTAAAAAGCAGCTTAGGGTTCCATTTTTAGAGCCTAAAAAGAGAAGGCATATCTTCATATTAACTCAGCAAGGTCTCTTTCCTTCCTTGGCAGTAGGCTTTAATAGAAGATAAGTTGAACCTAAAATTCTCAAAATGAAACTTTATCATAATCCAAGCAGAGACTCTTCTTGGTTCTATAAAAATATACTATTAAAATGTACAAAAACATTAATCATTGCCTATGGTGTCATTTCAGGTTCTAAACAAGTGGTGTTGTTCAGAAATCACACCACCAAGGTGACCACTTACTGCTAAGATGTTAACATTTAGGGAAGTAGAGGACATGAGAAGAAAATGAGTAAATTACAATCATGTCCTATGCTATTACCAAAGTGACTGAGCTTTTGGCAATAAGATTGTGGTTTTAATTTAACAAATGATTTATCTATATAGCTTCATATGAAAATGAACAAAATAGTCCCTAGCTCTTTGTGGGGCTGTACAGCCATCAGTTTTCATTGCTCTTCCCTTCCAAGGACTTGTTCCACTCTCCTCAGCACCTCTCCCAACCTGTCACGTGAGGAAAGGATTGGCAATACATATCAATGGATGTCTGGGATCTAGACAAACACATTTCCACACACCTTCAAATAGAAAGCTGAGAATAAGGATTAGACTGATCAGAATCCAGATAATACAGTTGTTGGTTGGCTTTTGATGAATATTACTTCATTCTTTCATCAGGAGGATTCAAGGAAGTTAAATATTAATCATTTAGTTGTCAGTCTCTATACTAGATGTTGGAGTTACAAAGATGAGACAGATCTGTTCCTTCAAGAGATCACTAACAATGGAGGAAAGACATAATAGCATAAGTAGATTTAAAAAGATATTATTAGGGCCTCCCTGGTGGCGCAGTGGTTGAGAGTTCACCTGTCGATGCAGGGGACACGGGTTTGTGCCCCAGTCCGGGAAGATCCCACGTGCCGTGGAGCGGCTGGGCCCGTGGGCCATGATCGCTGAGCCTGCATGTCCGGAGCCTGTGCTCCACAACGGGAGAGGCCACAAACAGTGAGAGGCCCGTGTACCGCAAAAAAAAAAAAAAAAAAAAGAAGAAAAAAAAGATATTATTAATGTGCAGCAGTGGTTGAAAACTATAAGGTGCTACCTAACTGTATTTAGTGGTAAGAAAGACCTGGTTCAGGGCTTCCCTGGTGGTGCAGCGGTTACGAATCTGCCTGTCAATGCAGGGGACATGGGTCTGGGAAGATCCCACATGCCGCAGAGCAACTAAGCCCATGCACCACAACTACTGAGCCTGGGCTCTAGAGCCCGCAAGCCACAACTACTGAAGCCAGTGTGCCACAACAACTGAAGCCCGCACGCCTAGAGCCCGTGTTCCACAACAAGCGAAGCCACCGCAATGAGAAGCCTGTACGCCACAACGAAGAGTAGCCCCCGCTCACCGCGAGTAGAGAAAGCCCGTGCACAGCAATGAAGACCCAATGCAGCCAAAAATAAAATAAATATTAAAAAAAAAAGAAAGACCTGGTTCAGATAAACGTTTTGAATTTAGGAGAAACGTGCACTAAATCTCTAAAAATGGCTGGAAATGTGCCAGGTTGACTTGGGAAGGAGAGTATTCCAGGGGGGTTAACCATCCTGTGCAAAATCCCAAAGATGAAAAAATAAACAAATAAAGGTGCTCTAAAGGAAGTGATAGTAGCTCAGCATAGCTAAGATATAAGATGAATGTTGGGACATGGCATAAGGTGATTCTGGAATCCTTGGAACCAGATTGAAAAGCTCCTAGTAAGCCATCCTAAAGGATTTGGTCTACATGGGAGCCAACAAAAGGTTTTAAACAGAGAACATGATTACGTTTGCATTTTAAAAGATCATTTGGTGTGAAGACATGGAAGGGATGACGTCAGTGGCAAGAAGACTAGCTAGGAGACCATTGCAATATCTTGGCAAAATTATGTTAGGAGTCAGTAAGAGCAAAGCAGAACTGAATGTCACAGACATGACTGAGATAAAGTGAATATGATTTGGGGATAGATTGAATGTGGTGATTGTGCAAAAGGAAAGTCTTAGATAATCTACCAGATTTCTGGCTTGCATTTCTAAGTAAATAGAGCACATCAGAGGTGAAAAACAATACCTTAATAGATGAATGTACTTTACTGGGAACTTTCTGACAGTTTTAAAGTTGAATCACATCCCAACCAGTGGTTATAAACTAGTAACCTAAAGGCCAAATCTAGCCTACAGATGTGTTTTATTCGGCCTGCACCATTTTAGCTCAAGTATTCTGAATCTGATATAGTTGGATGATTCCACATAAAAGCATGCATAGCTGCCTTCTTTCAAAATTGTAAGACAAGGCATGGGTTCATTAGCATCTTTTTCTGAAGACAACCAGCAATACTTAAGAAGTAAGACTGCCACCTATTGGCTGGACATATACCAGCCTGTTCATTCAGATCCATTATATCCACTGTCTTCCCTCCACTGAAAGCTGCCTCATTTATCTAGGTCATCTACCTGCCTGATCCCATTAGGGATATAGATATGTGACCCCATCTCCAAGCCTAAAGCACACTGAAGCTCTCCTCACCACTAGCAACCCCCATTTCACCCCACAGTCACAAGGGGAACTTGAAGTCAGTCAAGGGTGAACTGGTACAACAATTACACCGTGGGGGTCATTGGAAGGAGGGGTGGACCTTTTAATGATGGTGTAAAGAGGCTTAAAATTCTCTTCTTCTTACCAGATCTCTTATGTGTTCCTTTGTTCTGAGATACTTGGTTGTATTAGTACAAAGAGGGAATCAGAGTGGGATTAGGAGGAAAGGACCTAAAAGAAGCTACTAGTACTAGCCACTCTTCCAGGTCTTAAATTAAAGGACTACAAGAAATTCATGAAGTTCTCCTTGGTCACAAAGTTGATCTGGGTGATAGAGCAGATAGAGGTTTGGGCTGAACCTTGGGAAGTGTGCATTTCTCTTGCATGTACCCTTGGGTATCTATCTTCCTGGAACAGAGTTCATAAGCTGTCAGCTATGGGAAGTGAACGAATTTTCACATTAAATTCAGTGTGAAGAATTCTCAAGAGAAAGGCAAATACAGTAAGAAAATAAACTCTCTTTGCAGAGGGAAACTGCATACTCCCTGTGGCAGATTTTAAACGGCTACAAATTCGTTGACACTCCTGGCATCAAGCGGTGGAGTCTATGTCCACTCCCCTTGAATCTGGCTGTCCCGTGACTACTTGGGCCAACAAAGGGGAGTTAAACCTGTGCCATTTCCAGGGCTAGTCTTTAAGAAAACTGGCAGATTGGCCCTAAGAGACTGAACATACAAACAAATAATGGCCAGATCATATATAAAAACAGAATTCTGATCCACAACCTGCAGAAACCTGCCCAGGAAACCAACCCCTTATCTACAATAAACCACCCAGGAAGCCAGCCTACTATAAGTCAGATTTGTAGTTAGACTGTTATCTCTAATAATAATCCAGGAAGCTAAACAATTACTTTCGTAACAAGCAATCCAAATGGCCAGGACTCAGCTAATAACTGACAGCTTCCCTGAGTTTTATCCCTGACTCCCACTTAAGACCAAACAGATAAAGCCAAATATGCACCCCCATCCAATCAGACAGGATGTTCCATTTCTAATTAACCCACCTACAGCTTCCCCATGCCAATGGGGAATGTGACTTTAGACAGCAGATCACGTTTCATTTGGAGGAGATAGAGCACATAACACAGGACACCTAAAGTCAGTCAAGGACAAAAAGAGGAAAGGATAAATGCAATGTTTTGGTTTTTAACCATTTGGAAACATAGTCATTCCCCACCTTCACCCCATTCCCCTAACACTATTTTCTTCTTACCATGTTCCTGGCTCTTGTGTTATGTTTTTCCAGTAAGGTCTTCATTCATAGGGTCTGAAAATACAGAGGAAAGCAAAAAGCAAAAAAGCACTATTTGGAGGAACTCTACTCACAAGTCACAGCTTCCCTAAGGCTGTACTCCAAGTGACGTGAAAACCTACCATGATTTTCCAAAGTTTAGGAAGGGGATTGGGCAGCACCCAGATCACACTGCACCCACTGCATTATGCTTCATGAGGTCTCCAGGGAAGTATCCCCTAAAATGAAAAGTCCTGAAAAAGACATTTACATTCTTAGATCTTCTCTTGCTGGAAACACATATAAGTACATAAGTTCACCCAATTAAGACAGTCAATATTAGGCTGACAACTAAACTCTGATAATTTTATGATAAATTACTATCTATGAGTTTTCATATAACTAAACTTTGAGGCAATGTGCCAGATAACTGACAGAATTAACTTATTTAATACTCTCAAAGGCCCTTTAAAACAGGCATTTTACCCTCACCTTAAAGATAAGGAAACAGACTCAAAAAGGCTAGGTAACTTGCCTGACGTCATAGAGCCATAAATGGAAGAGCCGGGGGCAAACTCAGGTGGGTCAGACTCCAAAACTTTAGCAGCTGACACTGTTCCACGTTGGCTTGTGGCCTTGTCTACTCAAGAAGGGCAACAATATAGTGGCGGGTGTGTTTTTTAGGTCAACCCCATTATGTAAACTTACCTCACAAGATTTTTTTAAAATAGGAATTGTTACCAAGTCCAAGATCGTTCTGCTCACCACACAACAGGCCAACAAATTGGAGATGAGGTGCTGAGGCAAGGATTAATGACTTTATTCAGAAAGCCAGGCATCCGAGAAGATGGTGGACTAGCATCCTAGAGTACCATCTTATCGGGGTCTGGATGCTAGTTTCTTTTAGAGAACAGAGAGGGGGAGGAGGTGAGGAAGTAAAGTAAAAAGGTCATAAGTCTTGCAAAATATCTCCTGGTTTTGGCCATCCTCGGGGAGGGGATGTGTTAACTTCTTCTTTCCTGCAGCCATTCACAGGTGGGCAGGGTCAGGGTGTGTCCCTGTGGGCTGAACAAAGGCACTTTGGTTTAACATTCAGGCAGAGGGGTAGGGTTCCCCAAGGCAGGCAATTATGTATGCCTATATCTATAGACGGAACAAAAGCAATGGAAGGCAAAGGTCAAAGTAAAAGAAACAGATCCAACATGGAGTCAGTTTGTTCTTCCCTGTTACAGAATTGCATTTAAAAAAATTTAGTTGAAATATAACCATACTACACATGAATTACATATAATTCAGTGATAGTTATCTTGAGTGATAGGGGTACACTGTACATGAGCACTAGTAAAAAAGTGGGAGAAGAGTTGGTGTGCTCACCACCACTGGGGGTACCACTAAAAATGCCTGATCCAGCCTGAAGGGATTTTGCCCTAAGTTGGTCAGGAAATCCCAAAGTAGAGTTGGGAAACTACAGGAAACTGTGAACACAGTTCAATACTGAAATGCTGATGAAGGAATTAAAATGCTGATGGAGAGACTAAGCCAGGCTTCACCATGAGATCAGCACTGCTTGAGGAATCAGCTTTTTCAACATAAAAACACATCACTGGTGACACGAGGTCATGCTTGAAGGCCTTTTGGAACTGTATCTCAGTAATTATTCTGGTTTTATAGAGGTTCACAGCTCAGGGTAATTTTTATACTATTGTTATTTTCTGCTACCTTTTGAATATCCTCCCCCAACTTATATGTGGGCAGGAAATTACAAATAATATGCAATGTGGTATAGACAGAGTCTTGTGCAAAACTAGATCAATAATCTCGAAGATTAGGGATGTTATTTTATTCCCAAGCTCAGATTTTAATATTTAGCATTATTAAAATGATCTCTGTTCAATTTTCATTCCAGCCTATAATATCTTCAGTGGTAGTATTGAATCTTACATACAACATATTAGCCACCTATTCACACTGTTGTTCAAGTCACTGGTTAAAATGGTGACCTACACACAGTCAAGGGAACCAGCACACCAGCTAACCACCCTACAGACTGTTAGCAACCCATGAGTCAACAAGATTCAGAAACCCTTCCATCATATGGACAGACCCTGCCACCATTCCCCTGAAGGCCTCAGCCACCTCATAAATTTCCATCAAGGTGGCTGGAGTCATTAAGTGACAAAAACCTCTGAATAAGAGAAGAGGTAGACAAAGAGAAAAGCAATGTAAGAGAAGCTAATGCTGACAAGGAAGAAAAACATGGATTTTTTTTTTGTCCTTTTATTATGCTTCAGAGAGTATTTGATACAGGGCAGCATTTCCCTCACTGTGTTCCCTAATAATACATGTTCTTCAAAAGAAGAATTCCAAGGGGAAAAACATTTAGGAAACCCTGGTTAGACAAGGGTCTTAGGTACAGCACAGCTTCTCAGAGTCAGAGCCTTTAATAGTCTAATGCACATTGTACCTCCAAGAGAATTGTGTGTGCTTTCCCTAACATTCGAACACTATAACTTATTTCTCACAGAGCACCTATTAATACCCTATATCCCTGATGGTATGAAGATGAGCAAAAAGGAGACTTTATCATGAAGATGGGGACACAGCAATGAGGGTAATGGGATGACAGATCCATGAACAAACAATTAGAATACAATGTGACAAGAGCCATGGGAAAACCCTATGTAGATGCAAGTGATTTCAGTAGAACAAATGACCTCAGGGGAAGTCACATATAAGCGATGACATTTCAGGAAGATCTTACAGTATATATAGGAGAGCTTGTTGGGCAGAGAAGAAATACAGCAGAGGAAACAGCATGTGCAATGACATGAGATCAAGAGTGAGGGTGGTATGATCAAGGATAGTAGTTAACATTCAAAGGGACAATCCCATAAGAGACAGTTCGTAGAAGAGGAGGCTAAAAAAGTGGATTCCCGTCTGATTTCAAGGTGGCTTGTGGGCCCAAAGTTTAAATAATTTGAATTTATTCTATAGGCAAAAGAGACGCCACAAGCTTTAAGGCAGGGAAACGACATGATACGGTTTGTTTATAAGAAGATGAACCTGGCAGCAGTATAGAAGGGATAGTAGGAAGATATCCTGGTGGTAGAGAAAGACTGATTACAAAGCTGCTGGAAATGGTCAAGATGCAAGGTGACCAGGGTCAAAATCAGATCAGTAGTGCTAGGACAGAAGAGGGCTGGGTCCAGGAGACAAGTCTGCGGTAGGACTGACAGGATAGGATGTGGTGGTCATCTGTGGATGAGGGTGGGAAAAAGGGGGAGAAATGAAGAATGACTACAGAAGTTCTTAGCCTGAGACACTCAAGAACAATGATGTTACTGATATGACAGACAACAGGAGAAAAGATACTTCTCATTATATATTATAATGGAATCAGTTTGAACCTCTTAGGTTTCAGATGACAGGGATATCTAAATACGTAAAGAGATCATATAGGCAGTGAGATATAACAATCTAGAAAAAAAAGTGCAAGTTTGAGCATGTTCTGCAAAGAGATAGTAGTGTTTTTATAGGAGTGAACACACGGTGTATGGCACGTGTCTGATATACCAGGGTAATAACAATGATAAAAAGAGAAAAGTAGACCCTCCTCCCAACTTGGGATAACTAAATGTTTGCACCTCCAATGTCCTCTCTGTTCTCATTTACCACAGTACTTCAAAGACTACTAGTAGTGATTTAATTATCTCATAGGCAGGTTTCTTCAATACTCAGAGATGGAATTCACAGTAATCAATGAGGTCACATTAAATCCTAGGTGGGCACACTCTTTTTTTTACACTCTTCACCTCTCTTGGATTTCAGAGCCCTCTTACATATGCATATTCTATCACTCTTAGTTCAAGGATCACTGCTCTTCAGCAAATATATATATCAAGCATTGTTAAGTCACCACAGCAGACACAAGAACGTATAAGGGATGACAGATGTATACAAGGAACGTGTGATTTCCAAAGAGACTCTTCTGTAAAGTTTCTGGTAGAAAGGACTAATATTAATCTAAATCTGGAAGTTGCTAATATAAGCAGAAATGAGTACTTAAAGAAGTTGTGAAATAAACAGTAGAGAAAGAAAGGTGGGGATAAGGGTGGATCAGAATATGATTGTGAATGAATTAGACCATCTCATAAAGGATGGTGCCTTCTGAGAATGAAGCTTTCGTTGCTATAAAACGGCCACTCTCCTGACCTTCGTTCGGCACCCTGCCAGCTCCTTCAGTCCACACCCTAACTTGTACTTTTGGCAAACTACGTAAGAAAAAAATCTATCCAACTATTCCTACTTAGTATTACCCAAGATGGAAATCTAGGAATGTGCTCTAAGGCATAATACCACTGGGAGCTTAGCTTTTTTTCTTTATTTTATGTTCCCTATTATCATAAGATTCCATATAGAGAGGAAACTAAGGACAGAAATGTACCTTTTCTGAGATTACTCAGTACTCTCTTTGCAGTGCTGCATTGTACAGCCCTAAGACATGGGAGGCCATAAGAGGGTCAGCATTATTGACAGTCTCTACTATTTTCAGAGAGCTTTATCTAAATGTCATACAGCTCTTACTGCCTCCTGCACTGTTGAATCTAAAGATGCAGGGAATTCTTGTGTCCTCCTACAACCTTTGGGATATATGATAATTTAGACAAGTCTTCAGTGAGATAGAAGCTGATCTTAGGAGACCAATCCCATGACTCTCTATTATCTAGATTAATGATAGCTAAATTCTAATTCAATGATTCATCTAATCCTAATTCAATGATTCCATTTTTTCAGGTAATATTTATTCAGTTCTACCATTGAACAGGTGCTTTCATATATGTTGGAGATACAAAGATGAATAAGCTATAGAGATACAAAAGTCCGTAAACTAGCCTCACAAAGATCACTTACCACATGAGACAATCCCATAAAATGCTAACTATAATTTAGTATATTACATGATATGTGTAGAACGAAAAGGACACAGTATGAACAGTGTGCTAAGGATAAATGAAGGAAGGAGACCCTACACAGATTAATTTGTTCAATTAATTTGTATTTTTTGTACCATCATGCGACAGATAATAAGTGCCTACTCTAAGCCAGAATCTATTCTAGGTTTTGGCTTTACTGCAGATGGCAAAACAGATAAAATCACTCTCTCAAAGAGCTTATTCTTCTGCGGGAGATAGGTACTACACAAATTTCAAATGGTAATAAATGCTGTAAAGAAATAAATGTGTCAGAGTATCTAGCAGGAAGGAGAGTTACTCTGAGGAGGCATCATCTGAGCACAGATCAGAATTACAAACAGAAGTCAGCTATGTGGAGAACAAAAAACCAATAACCAAGTCAGAGAACAAGGTTTTCTGGAAGGTACAGGCTGAAAAAGACACGATATTCTTCTGAGCTGAGAACTCACTGTGTCTTCAGCATGGTGAAAAAAGGGAGAATAGAGGTACGAAATGAGATCACAGAGGCAGATGGGGGTCCAATCACAAAGTGAGTAGTGGTAAGAAGTTGTCAACTAAGTATGATGAAAAGCTCTTGGAGTGCTTTAAACAAGAAAGTAACATTTTGATTTACATTTTTTAAACTTCAGTCTATTACTGTATTGATAGTAGATCGTGGAATAAAGCAAAAAGAAAGAGGGAGACTAATTGCACAGTATAGTTGAAAGGATGGTGGCTGGGACTAGGTTGGTGACAGTAAAGATGGAAAAAAGGAGATGAATGGAGGATATTTTGAAGGGAAAGTCAATGGGACTTGTTGATGTACATTAAAGATGAGGAAAACAGGAATGAAGGATGACTTCTAACAATTTAGTCTGACCAAGCTGACAGATGATGGTGCCTTTTCTGGTTCCATTTATTTTGGTCATGTTAAGTTTCAATGCCTACAAACACCTGGAAATTCAAAAAGGCAGCTGGATAACATCCATGTGCCAAACTGAGTGTTCATTTTTACTGCTTGATACCTTAGCAGCATTTAGCACAGTTGACCTGTCCCTCCTGATTCCTCCTGGCTCCCATGACACCATGTTCTCATGGACTCCTCCTACCTCACTGTCACTATTTTTGGGTCTGCTTGGCTGGCTCTGCTTGACCTCTAAAGGTTGAAGGTCTCCACAGTTCTATCCCTTCTATACAGCTACACATCTACTAGGTTGTCTCAACCTAGTCGTTTGACCTGCCATCAGTATGTCAGTGAGACAGCTTATAGTCAGTCCAGTGATAGTAAGGGACAATCAGAAGATGCAGAAGAATAGTCAGTGTTCCCCCATGATCAGTTTTAGTATGGCAATAGGCAATATGGATCCAGCATAAGAGGAGAACAAAACTCTCATCATGGTCAGAGAGGAAGCAACTCTAGACAGTCAGGATCTCAGCAGGGCCAAATACCCAGTCTTGGAGAGTTTGGTTCTATGCAAGAAAATATGGGTCAAGTATAAGAGGACATGCATCCAATCATGGACAGTCAGGAAAGAGTTCCAGACATTCAGCATCATCTCATAGCAAATCATTATATATAGAGTCTGGAATCAGTATAAAGAGACAATGGTGCCTAGTATAGTCAATCCAGTGATAGTGAAAGACAATCAGAAAACTTAGCATCAACCCATGAACAGTCTGGGTGTGGCCATAAACAATCAAAATCTGACAAAACAGGAAAACAAGGCTCTAGCCTCGTGCTAGACTCTCAGGACCAACATCTACCCATGGACAGTCTGGATCTACACATGTAGAATCTGGGCCCAACACAAGAAGACGTGGATCCAGCCACAGTCATTTAGGAGAAAGCTCCAAATACTTCTCACAGACAATCATCACCTCTGCAGTCTAGATTCAGTACAAACAGTAGAGATATAACTTTACTCAGTCCAGTGGTAATGAAGGACAGTTAGGTGACTGGATAGACAGTCACTCTCTTCCCACAGTCCACCTGAATATAGGCATGGGCAGTCTGGATCTAGCACAAGAAAAAGAAATGGCTCCAGCCATGGACACTTAAAAGATAGGCCAGGGACTCATCAAAGATGGGTATCCACTCAATCTGGGTCTTCCAATGAAGAATCTGTGTTCAACACATGAGAAAGAAATGGATCCACCTACGGACAATCAAAAGGCAGCACTGGAACTTCAGGGTCAACTCACAGACAAGCACCATTAATATTCTGCAGACATTAACAGTGATGCAGACATCAAGAGACACAGTTATACCCAGGCCAGTAATGATGAAATACAATCTGGAGATACAGAGAAAGAATCACAATAAACCCACTGGCAGTCTGAGTATAGACAAAGATAGTTGGGCTCTAACACAAGAGAAAAACAAGGATTGAGTCTTAGAAACAGAAAAGATAGCTCTATAAACCCTATGAACTCTAGGGCTTGTCAGAGCCAGATATCCACTAACGTTCACTCTGAATCTACAAATGAAATCTCAGGATCCAACTCTAGAAAGAGACAAACATCCAACCACAAACAGACATGAGAGCTTTGGAAAATCAGTGTCCCATCATGGCCACATAAAAATTCATAAACAGTTGGGTCTAGTCATGAAGAGGCTCAGATAGAGAGTGAGGATTAATCCATGAAAAGTTTAGGTCCAGCATAAAAAAGAGACAAGTATCTAGCCATAAAAAGGAGATGGCAGTGGACATTCAGGGTCTACATCCACACAGCCTCTACCACTGTAAGCAGGAAACAGACATCAGTTATAATCAATCTAGTGATAGTAAAAGGCAATCAGGAGATTGAATAGACAGCTTCCACTCATGGTCAGTCTGAGTGTAGTCATAAGCAATCTTGGTCTAGCACAAGAGGAAGACAAGGCTCTACCAAGGAGAATCAGAAGACAACTCTAGACATTCAGAATGTCAACATGGCCAGACAGCAACTCATGGACATTCTGGGTCTACCCAAAGAGAATCTGAGTCCACTATAACAGGAAGACATGTACAGTATTTGGCTATGGAAAATCAGGAGATAGCTCTGAATACTCCAGTTCTGCTTACAGACAATCTGAAAATACAAGGTCTAAATCAAGTATAAGCAGACATTGAGGATCCAGCTATAGTTGATAACACAATCAGGAGACTCACATAGAAAGTCAACATTAGTCCATGCATGGTCTGAGTATGATTATGGACAGTTCAGAAACAGGAAGTCAGAAGACAGGTTTATATACTCAGAGTCTCACAAGGACAGACACACACTGGAAGACAGTCTGGACCTACTCATGAACAGCCCAGATCTAGCACCAAAAGCATATAAGGTAGTTATGGACAATCAAGAGATAGCTGTGGACACTCAGGATCTACCCACACACAATCATTTACAAAGTCTGGTTATAGTATCAGCAGAGAAGGGGGATCCAGTTATAGTCAGTCCAGTATATTGAAGGACAATCAGAAGACAAGGAGCAACAGTCTTCACCTTCCCATGATGAGTCTGAGTATGGATCTAGTAGCACATGAGGAATAAATTACTCTAGCCACGGGAAATCTGGAGATAGGCCAGGGTTCTATCAAAAATGGACATTTACTCAGAGGCAAGCTAGGTCTACCCATGCAGAATTAGAGTCTAACACAAGAGAAAGATATGAGGCTTTTATGGACAATCTGGGTCATCCCACAGGCAATCATCATCTACACAGACTGGATCTGGAATAAGCAGACATCAAGGATCCAGTTACAGTCAGGCCACTGATAGTGAAGGGCAATCAGAAGATTCAGAGAGACAGTCAGAATAAACCCATGGGTGGTCTAAAGCCCAGTTCAAAAAACCAGTATGAATCAATCCACTCATGGCCAGTCACTACACAAATCTAGATATTCAGGGTCTCATCAAGGCCAGAGAGCCTTCCCATGGACACTCAGAATCCAGCAGAGGAATAAATCAAGGATCCTGCCACAAGCAGTCAAGACATAGCTCTGACACTCAGGGTCTCTTGAAGGGCTGATGACAATTTATGGACAGTCTGATTCCTCTCAAGGATCATCAAGATCAAGCATGAGAGAAAGATAAAGATCCTCCGTGAACATACAGGACACAGTTCTAGAGACTCAGCCTGGGTATGCAGCAAGCAGACATCGAGGATCCAGTTCTGGTCAGGCCAGTGATATTGAAGGAAAATCAGAAGATTCAGAGAGGGCATCAGCATCAACTCACGGACAGTCTGGATGTAGACATGTGAAATAGCATTCAGGAGGACAAAGAGAGAGGTCCATACAGTCAGAATCTCAAAAGAGCCAGAAAGCCACCCAGGGACAGTCAAGATTCAGCCCAGCAAGCAGATAAGCCTCTAACTAGGAGCACACAGGAGACTGCACTAGATATTCACAATCTCCTCATGCCCAGATATCCACCAACGGACAGTCTGGGTCCATCCATGAGAGAGATCTGAGGATACAACAGAAGGACATGTATCCAGCTATCAACAATCAGAAAATAGCTTGACACTCAGGGTCAGCCTACAAACTTCATCCATACAATCTGACCCTAGTAAAACTAGAAAATGAGCATACAATTGTCAGTTTAGTGGTGGTGAAGGAGACTCAAATAGAGAGTCAACATAAACCCATGGACAATCAGAGCCCCCAAAAATAAGCCCCCCAAAAGACCCATTCATGAACATTTCTGAAGACCAAGTTAGAAATTCAGAGTCTAGTCAACTACCCACGAGCAGTCAGAATCCAATACCAAAAGAATAATGTATACAACAAATTCTTTCCAGGAAAAAGTTATGGTCATAATCAGGCAAGAGCACACTCAGAAGCCAGACACATCAAACCCAAGATCAGTTTGGGTCTAATCATATTCAGACAGTCATTAGTAGAGACAAAGGCAAGGATTTGGGTTATAATTGCAAACATGGCAGCTATGGAAGTGCTGAATATGACTATGGATGGTCTGAAAACAATAGAACAGAACATTTAGCTTTGACTCCAGTCCACTGAAATCTGGGAATAAAAGTACAAACAAGCCTAGGCTTGATCAGTCAGGATCTGCTTCTGATCATTCAGAGTCCAGATCAACAGGTAAGATAGAAAGGCAAGGATTTAATTTTGGATACTCAAGAATAAGTTATAAACTTAATTTGATACCTATGATCAGTCTGAATCTATCAGAGGTGTAAGACCATCAACTGCTTAGAGCATGTCCCCTGAATGACCTTAGACAATTAGAATCTAGTCATTTTCTAACTAATTCCCCTACTGTCCATAATTCACTTCAACTAGAAAACAGGCAGCTAACAATAGACATTCTAGTAACTCTGAAGTTCAGTCAGGATAATCAAACAGAAAATCATCATCTACTAGTGGACAGATGACTTCTGGCCATGAAAGACCAGGATTCAACTCAACAATACTGGAAGACAGGAGTGCAATAATACCCACCCAAGCAAGTTACATCTACAGTCATTTTGAGTCCAGTACAAATGGAAAGCAGGATAATAATGTCCAATCTAGTGATACATCCAGGCAATCATGGTATGAACAAGGACAATCAAGTTCCCCAAAGTGAAAATCACATCTCCAGTTCTTACAAATCTGGTGACCCAAAAATAGGAGAATGCAACTATTGCTATACATTCAGTATCAAAACCAAAGGGTTAAATGGAAGGTATAAAAAGGAACCTAGCCATACTCAGCTATGGGACAGTGGAAGGTACAGCCAGGATGAGGATATTTATCAAGATGGCAGTTCTGAGACAACAAGTAACAATGGAAGCAAGCGAAAACCAAGTTTTTACTACTTTTTGTAGCAACACTCCACTCTATAAATACATCCACGAGCAAAGGGACAATTACCATAAGTGAAACACCAAGAGAAAAATACATAAAGCACAGGAATTTGTAGTGAAAAACTACTTTTTAAAGACAGTTATCTGTCTCTATTATTTTCTTTAAAAATGTAATTCTACTTTAATCATTATACTTCCTGTTAATCTTCCTTTAAAGAATAGTATATACTCCTCCCCCTCAGCTATATGTTAGTGATATAAGTTTAAATGTAATAATATAATACAAAAAATTTTGCTGCGTAGGGTTCAATAAGAGTTAAATATGAGCACTTAAGTTTTGAAGTTTCTGCCAAGTTTGATATTGCATGTGACTCAAAAGTGACATATTAGGTCTTACAGCATCATCAGATTACTGTGACGGCCATACCTTGAGTTTATAGACAGAGCTTTCAAGTCTTTGGTTTCAGACTATCTACTGCATAAAAATTGCCAATATAAAAGTATAAACACTATGTCTTGCCTCTTCCCTTCTCCATTATCTTACTATATAAATGGTAAAAACTGACCCAAACAGGCAGAGAACTAAGGATGCTTTGCAGAACAGAAGCATTTAAGCACAACCATGGAAGACGAGCCCTCAAACAAGCCTGAAAGAGGGCATGAAACTCAGGTTGTAAAGGGCTGATGAGTAAATGGAAGATAAGGGAGTCAGAGACAGGGAATGCTCACTGCTCTTTTAAAAAGTGAGTTATGAAGAGGTGGAAAGAATTAGATGATGGTGATAACTTAGATGACAAGTCATCATCCTTCCCCCATCTCAAGCCCTCCCTTTAAGATGTATTGCTTTTCTCAGTGTGTATGATAACAACATAATCATCCAAGCCAGAAGCCTTGGTTACCTCCATTCCCTCATCTCTCAACTGACTGATCTTCCTTATTCTACCTCATCTCCCTATGGTCTAGTATCAACATAGAAGTGAGTCAGATCATGTCTCTCCTCTGCTCAAAACCCTGCATAAGCCAACAATACTCTAGTATGTTAGATGTATGTATCACATAGAAAAGGCAGGGAGGCCTTGTGAGACGGTAATATTTCAGCAAAGACTTGAAGGAGATAAAGGATTAAACCAAATGGATATCTGAGGGAAGACGTTCTTGAAATAAAATTCCTAAGGAAAGAGTGTGCCTGAAGGTTTTGGAGAACAGCAAGGAAGCAGCATGGCTTCAGCAGAGTCTATGAGGAGAGGGAAAGTAGGAGGAGAAAAGGTCAGAGAGGAAACTGAGGCCCAATTAGCTTCACACTCATTACATTCGCTACATTCCCTCTCCCCTCCCTGTCCCTCTCCCTCTCCCCCTGCCCCTCCCCCTACCCGTTCCCTTACCCCCACCCCAAAAAACACACACACTAAAAGGCAAAGGTTCTGGATCTGACTCCCATCAACCAGGGTCTATAGGTCTCGCTTTTTCCCCTCCCATACTTAAAGCTCGGACATCCCCTCTGATGTCTCCCATGCTAGCAGGTCTTTTATGCCACCTCTGTAACATCTGGAGGATCCCTAAGGAGCACTCCCAAACACTTTCTCCATCTGCCCACTTTGAGAGACCAGGTCTACATGCAGAAAGCCTCAAGTAGGTAGGAACAAAGGGATACAGGCTATAAATGGCCATGCCAATAAGAGAATCAAACAGCAAGTTAAGGAGATGGAAACACACTAGTGAAAGATATTGACAGAAAAAACAAGAGGATACAAGTAAGAATGAGCTCTGGATTCCCAGCATCTGGGTGTTTTTGAGAACTTGAAGGAGAAAAGGGAGAATACTAAGATGAGAGAGAGAGAAACAACTGAATAGGAAGGCAAATCCTCAAGCAGAGTTATTCCAGGGCCTAGGTCTGGAGCTGAAAGATACATCAACGTGCCTGGCCCACCTCCCAGATAACACATGTTAAGGTATAAAATTACATCAGATCCATTTTTGATTCTTTTGAGATAAGAGAAAAAATGACCCCTGTACCTGGGGAGAAAGATATGGGCGGGGGGGAACACCTCTTGGCCAGTTTTATATTATAGCTGACTTCTTTTTGATTCCATTTACCCCCAAATCATGACCATCAACACTCTGTTTGTTATGTCCCTGCTTTTTACCGTCTCCTCATTCATAGACACTAAGGTACAAACAACTCTCAGAAACTGCACAGGGAGTTGAGGGTAAAAGACAGAAAGGACAAGAGGGAGACTTTCCCTAGCATTTCCCTAAGACCCAGCAGATGGTGCTATAGGAACAGTGCCTTCCAGACAAGAGTGAAAATGTGACTGAACAGAGGTGGGAAGAAAGCTTCACTGTTTATCCTCACCAATCTTATTTGTTTGTTGGTTGGTTTTCTTTAAGTCAAAATTAGATTCCTTAAGAATTGTCCCCCAAACCCTTCCAAGACACGAATAGTCCCCCATTCCCTGGCTATGCTTAGGAAGAAACAGATTTGAGTTTGAATCTTTTTCTCCACTTAATAACTGACTTGAAACAAGTTTTGTATTTTCTCTGAGCCTTGGTTTTTCATCTGCAAAATAGAGGTAATAATTCCTACATCATATGGTTGTTGTGAGGATTAACAGAATGATGTACAGAAGGGCACAGAGCACTGTGCTTGGCATAAAGGGGAATGTAATTTCCTTTCTTCTGCCAACACATAAGGCACTGAAAATCCTAGAACATGTCACATACCTTAAGAAATCTCTTCTCCTGAACGCTGTCACCTTCAAGGGCATAAACCACTAGCTAAACTAATGGCGGAAGGCGGGGGGTGCAGACTTCATGCCCACTCTGTTAATGTGGGGCATGTACTCTGGTAAAATCATGAATCTCAGTTTGAGAAAAGACTTCTCTGATAATCTAGTCTGACTCTTACATTAGTAATTCTCAAAGGGGAGACAAGAGGCCAAAAGGCACATTCAACATGCCTGTTGTTTTCATGACACAAACCGAGAAACAAAGCTCATCAAACTCTGATTGTTGATTTTGCAGGATAATCAGAAAATAAAGCACTGAAAGGATTAAAACTGCTTACACGATACATGAAAGTTCCTTTAATGCCCCGACAATAAATACAATTACTTTGGAAAGACTGCATTGCATTTTCAGCCAACAGAGATATTAAAAGTTTCTTCGTTACATCAAGTCAAAATTTACCTCCCTTTCATGGTCGCTTGTTCCCTTTCCTACCACCTCACATACACCAGCGTTCACAGACATGCATGCTTTTCTCTGTCGCAAGAATTAGTGCTTCCGATGTCCACACTTCCCAGCCCTTCTCTTCCCTCTAGATTCTCCTCTCCTGTGAATCTTCCTGACGAGCAAATATAGAAGAGGGCCAGCAGGGTGGCAAACTACAGCCCAGAGGCCATATCTAGGGCATCACCAATCTGCTAAAAATGGCCCCTAAGCTAAGAATGCTTTCTACATTTTTAAGGGTTGAAAAAAACTTGTTACATGTGAAATTATGAAATTTAAGGGTCAGGTCGATCAACAGGTTTTATCGAAACACAGTCGTGCTCATTTGTTTACACATCATTTATGGATGCTTTCATGCTGCAAGAGCAGGGTTGAGTAGTTGCAACAAAGCCCATCTGGCCTACAAGCCTATAATATTTACTACCTGATCCTTTACAGAAATGTTTGCCAACCCCTCCTGTAGGAGAGCACTGGCCCCAAAAACATGTTTTACCCACAACCCTTTCTTCCCTCTGTGGTGACAGCCAGCTCCTGCAGGAAATTAGCCCTCACTCAGCAAATTCCACCCCCACTGCAATCCCACAGTCTCAGTCACACCTCTGATGAAGCATGACAACCAGGCCTAAATCACGCATCCAGAGGAAACGTGGCCACAGAATGGATACTGACTCTGCAGCCCTCTGAGTAACACTGAGAAGAAAACATGTAGCCTAATAATGGTAAAATTTGGAATCACATAATTTATCATTTCCCAATAGTTGCTACAACCCCTTCCCAAACCCTGATGATCATATTGCACAAGTTGTAAGTCTATGTCACTTCACCCAGCTTCAGTGAGATTTGTGCTACATATTCACAACAGATGGAGTGTACAGCAAGGTCCTCAGGGACGATTCCTAATGTAAGATTCAGTTTATATCCAGGTGAAATCATGTCCTCTGAGCTGAACATGGGAAGAGAAAGGGCAGATCCTAATCCTGTGAAGAAACAGAGGTGGTCAGTGCAGAGCACTGTAGTCATGACCCTTACTCCTCTTTCATTTCGATTCAATTTGGCAAACGTTTATTGGGGACCTTTATGTGCCATGCAATGTGCTGTGTCTCCAAGTGACATAGGGATTATATAAGGCCTGTTCTCTATTCTAAGGAGCTAATAATCTAGAAGTGACATAGGCACATAGCCAAATACATTTGGGTGTGTGTGTGTGTGTGTGTGTGTGTGTGTGTGTGTGTGTGAGAAGGATATACACCAAACAATTAACAGTAACTATTTCTGGGCAGTAGGATTACATGTATTTTCATTAACTTTCCTCTATCTACATTTTCTAATTTTTTGTATTAAATATTAATTACATAGACAATTTTAAAAGACTATAATAGTGTGTGATTGATATTAAAATAAAATTATGAATAAGGGACATAATTATAACTCTCTCTCAAGTAATTCAGGAAAGATTTCCTACAGAATATGAAAGGTGAGTTTGAAAAATGAATAGTACGCGTTTGTCAGGAAGATAATGACGAAAGATATTCCAGAAAAATACGTAAAATAGTATGGTATCTTCAGGAAGGTTTATGAAGTTAATTACCAGTGGAGCACAAAGAAGGATAGGGAGTGAGGAGATGTGGCTGTAGAGAGGCCACATCTTGGATACCTTGGATACCATGCTAAAGAGCATGGATTTCTTCCCAATGTTAGATAGTGGTTGAGTGAAAGCAACATTGATGAATGGTCACTAAGGTCTCATAAATAGACTTAGGTAAAGAAACAAGAGGACCTCTGCGGCCATTATCCGTTCCAAGAGGCAATAATATCATGGGTGACACCTTGGCTGGAGTCCTGTATAAGAAAATTAAGTTTAAAAAAGAGAGTTTGACTAGATGATCTTCATGGCTCCTAAACATCAGATTCCATGATTCATTGACATCTGGTCCGTGATGTCCCTGCACACACTCCATTCAACTTCAATTAAAATCCACATAATTTGTTATCAATGCATTATGCTAGACATCTTGTTGAACAGCACAGAGGTCTTTCATTGCAGTGTCCAGAGACTCTGGCAGGTGGGGTTGATACTAGCCCAGATTTGGGAACTGCTAACGCAATCTCAGGTGAACAGGTAAGGAAGCAAGAAGGTAAAAACACCTGGGAGGTGGAAATGTAGGTGGATCTGGGCTTGTTTGGAAGTGAATTAGGACATCTCAAAGAGAGCAGCTCGTCCCTAAGATGGACTACTATTCGTTCTATAAAAAGGCCACTATCCCCAACTAGCAGCACCCTGTAAGCTGCTTCAATCTCCATCCTACTTGTTCCTCTGCTGAACCATTTAAGTGAACAGGAGAACTTAGGGTTATAAATTATGAGAATCCAAGATGTGCTCTAAGGCAAAGAGGCTCTGGGCACCAGGCTCCTTTGTAACATACATACTTTGGGGAACTTTGGTATAAGTTTAGCTTTATTGAGAAGGAAAATGAAGAGATAGTTGGGATTGGTAGTACCTCCTTTCTTTGGGGTCATTTCCTTAAAGATCACAAGGCTCAAATTATCCTTTACTCTGAGCCTTTTCTCTTTGATGTGTAATCAGTAAAGCCTGAGGGTCAGTCCCTGCTTAAAGAATGAAAACAGAGGGCTTCCCTGGTGGCGCAGTGGTTGAGAGTCCACCTGCCGATGCAGGGGAAGCGGGTTCGTGTCCCAGTCCGGTAAGATCCCACATGCCGCGGAGCGGCTGGACCCGTGAGCCGCGGCCACTGAGCCTGTGCGTCTGGGGCCTGTGCTCCGCAACAGGAGAGGCCACAGCAGTGAGAGGCCTGCATACCGCAGAAAAAAAAAAAAAAGGAAGAAAAAAAAAGAATGAAAACAGAAGCTGAGCCTCATAGCAGCTGTCCCTGGCTCCATATCACATAGGCCTATGGTTGGCTTTGCCCACTTTGTCTACTTTCTCTGGCCCACAGTCTTGAGCATCCAGGTGAGCCCTGGTGCCTCCCAGCTGGAGTCAGGCATGCATGTGAACAGACCTGTCCCTCCCTAGTTTGAGGGTTGGGACCTAGAGCGAAACTGAGGAAGTGGATGGATTGGCGCACTCAGGATTCCTACAGCTCCCAAACAAAGCTATGAAAATTATCCCTGGTAGAGGCAGGGAGCCCAGAACAGAAAGTCATTGTTGCTCCATTCATTCAGGAATGGAAAGAAGAGATATATCAATAGATTCTCTTCCAAATTACATCACTTTCTTGCTACATGGCTTGAACAACTCATTCAACTCTGGATTGGTTCTTGATTACAACAGAATGAAATTAATCATGGCTAATTAATGAACAATTATTACAAATGACTCAAACTATTTATCTATTTAAGAAAGAAAAAAGAATAATAATAGGTGGGTCTCTGTCCTTTTTTCCCCTCTAGGTTAACTGAATTTACAGAGAGATGCCTAAACTCCTACAAAGCACTGTCACTATTATCAATCTTTTCTACCAATATGCCACCCAGGATGGGGAGTGTGACATGTTGAACAAGGCAGAACTGAAAGAACTTTTGGAAAATGAGTTTGATCAAATTCTGAAGGTAAGAACTCCACGTCTGGACTGAAGACAGCTGCAATTCTTTTCGTCACCTCTTTCTACCTTTTTGTCGCATACGTCAAATTCCTGGAGAACTTTCCCTACTTGATTGTAGAGAACAGTGTTTAAAAAAGGGCTTGAAATAAAGTCAAAAGTTGACCCATGGGCTTCCCTGGTGGTGCAGTGGTTGAGAGTCCACCTGCCGATGCAGGGGACGCGGGTTCGTGCCCCGGTCCAAGAAGATCCCACATGCCACGGAGCGGCTGGGCCCGTGAGCCATGGCCGCTGATCCTGCACGTCCGGAGCCTGTGCTCCGCAATGGGAGAGGCCACAACAGTGAGAGGCCCAAGTACCACAAAAAAAAAAAAAAAGTTGACCCATAATGTTTCCATAACATGACCAAGGGAAGTGATCCTACTAAACAACAGGGGAAAATCCACAGATTAAATAATGTCCTATGCGAGTAATTCTTCTGGAAAGAAAATGAGCTGGTTCTCAGAAAAACTGCAAAATAGATGAAATGCATCTTCTTCCCTTTGTCTTTCTTCGACCCAGAACATCCTGACCACTGTCCATTACTGAGATTCTGGCACTATAAGGCCTCTGAGTTCAGGAAATTAGCATCTTACTCCTAAATCATAAAATAGAGTGACTACCACCCTAAAATGTTAGCTCAGGAAATAAATATTCATTAGCTCTTGATCTTCAATTCATTAAATCAAGCTGTCTACTGAATAGTTTTATTTGGGTTTCTATGGATGCCTTAAATTCAGCGTCGGATGCGAAACTCATCATCTTCCCCTTTAAATAACCCTCCTCCTCTTCCGACCAAGGCATAATCTGGTGCCATTCTTGATTTCCTCTCTCAGCAGGATCCTCCACCCTCCAACTTCTATCAAATTCACCAACAGTCTCTCAAAACAGCCCATTTCTCTCCATCACTATTGCTAGTCTTTGGGGTCAGGCCACCTTCCACTTCCAATCTCAACATTACATGCAAATCTAATCATTTCACAACTCAACTCAAAATCCTTCAACAGTTCCCAGCTCTTAAACTTCAAGTTCCTTAACACAACTTAAAAGGTATGATCTGGGGCTTCCCTGGTGGCGCAGTGGTGAAGAATCCGCCTGCCAATGCAGGGGACACGGGTTCGAGCACTGGTCCAGGAAGATCCCACATGCCACGGAACAACTAAGCCTGTGCACCACAACTACTGAGCCTGCGCTCTAGACCCTGTGAGCCATAACTACTGAACCCACGTGCTGCAACTACTGAAGCCCGCACACCTAGAGCCCGTGCTCTGCAACAAGAGAAGCCAGCGCAATGAGAAGCCCGTGCATCGCAACGAAGAGTAGCCCCCCGCTCGCCACAACTAGAGAAAGGCCACACACAGCAATGAAGACCCAACACAGCCAAAAATAAATAAATAAATAAATTTAATTTAAAAAAAAAATCTTTAAAAAAAAAGGCATGGTCTCGTCCCTATTTATCTTTCTAGCCATATCTCTTGACTGTTAGACTCTATATTTAGCAATCCTGAATCTCTCAGTTCCTTGTATGAGCCATGCTTCCCCTCACCTCTGGCTCTCTGTTCATATTGTTCCCTCTGCCTGCAACAATCTTTTGCCCCTCATGCTCTTTCCATACCCCTTTATTTGGCTAATTCCAACCCATCATTCAAAACACACCACTTTCTCTCATTAACCATCCTTGAACCCCCAGTGGTTGTCCTCTGGTATAATGTTTCACATGAAATTATCACCATACATGGAACTTTTAAGTTTGTGTGTCTTGCCCAGTAAACGTTAAGTTCCATTTTGTCAGGAACCAAACTTGTTCACTGCTTTATCCCTGAACCTCACTCAATGCTAGGCAGATAGTAGGTGCACAATAAATGTTTGTTGTTGAGTTAATTAAGTAGTTAATTAATTAAAAGCTGGACAAATAAAGAAAAGCCATATAGAATTAAAGCAGTTATCCAAAATTATTGTTTATAAATTAGCTAGTCATATATATTTGACCCATTCCTTAAAAAATAATCAATTCCCTGTTCCCTGTCATCTTCCAGTTGCACCCTCTTCTAGCTATTCATTGCATATTCCTTTTTCTCTTTCTGCATGAGATAGGGCAGTCCAGCCTAAAGGACTATGAGGCTGAGCTCCACCTAAGTAAGCTAAACATTCATATTTCTACAGCCTTCCTTCAATTGGTTAGCTCAGTGTGCGCTGCATACTCACAGAGCTTCCTTTTGTACCTTGTTCCTATACAGAATCCAGATGACCCAGACACTGTAGATACCATCATGCAAAATCTGGATTGAGACCATAACAAGAAGATAGAATTTACTGAGTACCCTCTGATGATGTTCAAGCTGGCTCAGGCTTGTAATAAAATCGTCGGCAAAGACTACTGCCAAGCTTCAGGGTCAAAGCAAAAAGATCACAGTCACCAGCACCAAGAGGAACAGAGTGAAACAGAAAAGGAGGATGAAGGGCAAGAACTGTCTTCTAGTATTCAAGTTGGAGTGAAGGAAAACATGATTCTTACTCCAGAGGCTCCAGGGGCAGCATTAAACACAGGTCTGGGTCCAGCTCCAGAAGAACTGGGCATCAAGGAGGCTTGTCTAGTTCTGGGCACAGGCAAAGCTCTGGGGAAAGAAAGAGTCAAGTTCAGGCTACTTCAAGAATAGTAAGAAAAATAAGCATGGTTCTCATCAGCACAAAAGGTCTAGGAGTGAATAAGCTGGTTATACTCATTCAAGGAACTGTAGCACAAGATCAAACTCAGCAAATCAGTCAGGTACTTATGGAGAACAAGGGCACGTGTGCCACACAGAGGATCAGTCTTCCAGTTCTGACCAACACTGGTCTGACTCAAATGAATCTTTAGGGAAGAGACAACATAAGAAAAAATCATGCCATTCACTTAGTAAGCAGCATCGTGGAGTCATCACAAGGAGTTGTGGAGGACAAGACCACTGGTCAAATTCAAATGAGACCACTGGTTGTGGTCATGGCTGTGGCTCAGACCAGCCCTCTCAACAGAGATGGCATGAATCAAATGAAGGATATCAATCAGGAACCTGTGAAGAACAAGGATACTGTTCTACTTCTAGTTCGAGTGAGGTATCCAGTTATGGCCAACACAGGTCAGACTCAGGATGGTCTTCTAGCTCTATCCAATGTGGGTCTGGATCAGGTCAATCCTCTGGCTACAGACAACACAGATCTGGCTCAGGTCAGTCTTCTGGCTTTAGGCAGCATGGATCTGGCATAGGTCAATCCTCTAGCTATGAACAGCATAGTTCTACTTCAAGACAGTCACCAAGCTGTAGTCAACATGGATCTGGCTCAGGTCAGTCATCTAGCTGTGGCCAACACAGTTCCGGATCAAGCCAATCTCTTAATCATGGCCAACACAGGACTGGATCAAGTCAGACTTCCAGCTATGGCCAACAAAGGACTAGATCAGGCCAGTCTTCTGGCTTTAGACAACATGGGTCTGGCTCAGGAGAGTCTTCTGGCTTCAATCAGCACAGATCTAGCTTAGGTCAATCCTCCAGCTATGAACAACATGGTTCTACTTCAGGACAGTCACCAAGCTGTGGCCAAGACAGATCTAACTTAGGTCAGTCTTCCAGCTATGGTCAATGTGGCTCAAGTCAACATGGCTCAAATCAGTCTTCTAGTCACAGCTGACACAGTTCTGGCTCAAGTCAGTCTTCTGGCCACAGCCAACATATATCTGGCTCAGGTCAGTCTTCTACATTTGGTCAGCATTGTTGTAGCTCAAGAGAGTCATCTGGCTTTGGTCAGCATAGATCTGGCTTAGGTCAATCCTCTAGCTATGAACAACATGGTTCTACTTCAGGACAGTCACCAAGCCGTGGCCAACACGGATCTAACTTAGGTCAGTCTTCCAGCTATGGTTAACGTGGCTCAAGTCAATGTGGCTCAAGTCAGTCTTCTGGCCACAGCCAACATGGATCTGGCTCAGGGCAGTCTTCTAGCTTTGGTCAGCATGGTTCTAGCTTAAAAGAGTCATTTGGCTTTGGTCAGCATGGATCTGGCTTAGGTCAGTCATCAAGCTATGGACAATACCAATCTGAATATGGTCAATCTTCTAGGCATGGAAAACATGGTTCTGCTTCAGGTCAGTCCTCCAGCTTTGGACAAAAACGGTCTGGATCAGGTCAATCTAGCTATGGCCAACACAGGTCTGGCTCAGGTCAGTCTTCTAGTTGTGGCCAGCATGGATCTAGTTCAAGACAGTCTTCAAGCTATGGCCAATATGAGTCTAGCTCAGGTGTGTCCTCTAGCTATGGCCAACCTAGGTCTGGAGCAAGCCAATCTTCTAGCTACAGCCAACATAGGTTTGGCTCTAGTCAGTCCTCTAGGTATGACCGTTATGGGCCCAGATCAGGTCAGTCTAGCTTTGGGCAACATGGGTCTAGCTCAGGAGAATCTTCTGCCTTTGAGCACGGATCTAGCTTAGATCAATCATTAAGCTCTGGATAGCGTGAATCTAGATATGGTCAATCCTCTGACTATAGACAACATGGTTCTGCTTCAAGACAATCATGAAGCTGTGGTCAACATACATCTGGATCATGCCAGTCTTCTAGCTATGGCCATTGTGGGTCTGGATTAGGTCAATCTTCTAGCTATAATCCACAGAGGTCTGGATCAGAACAGTCTTCTGGCCATGTCCAATGTGACTCTGGCTCAAGTCAGTCCTCTAGCCATGGCCAGTTTGGATCTGGATGGAGTCAGTCTTCTAGCTATGGTCAACACAAATCTTCCATGGGTCAGTGTTCTACCCAGAGTCAACATGGATCTGGCTTTGATCAGTGTCCCAGTTCTGAACAATATGGGCCTGGCTTATGTCACTCATCTAGCCCTGGACAATATGGTTCTTGATCTGGTCAGTGTTCTAGCTCTGGACAATATGGGTCCGGCTCATGCCACTCATCTTGCTCTGAACAAGGTGGTTCTGGATTTGGTCAGTGTTCTAGCTATGAGCAACGTGAATTACAAGGGAGATGTAGGTCAAGTTCAAGTGGAACTCATGAAGGGTTTAGTAGACCCCAAATAGGCTCAACCCCCAATCAGTCAAGAAGAAACAGCCAGGAATGGTCAGGGTACAGCCAGAAAGAAAGAAGTAGGAGTTGTAGCCCATTAAGTAGCAAGTCGAATGGATATGAGAGTATTCATGGACAATCAAGAACATGTAGGCAACAAAGCCAAGGACAGAGCCTGGGTCAAAGGGAATCCGGCTGTAGCCATTCAAATTGTAATGAAGGGCAAACAGGAAGCAGTTATAGACAAGATGAAAGCTCCTCAAGTTGTGGCTTTAGACAGTTTACACCCTCCTATGGACAGTCTAGATCCAACACTACCAATACATTGTTAATTTGCAAGGAGGATAATAGACAAGGTGGCTATTATTACCAGAGAGAAGGAGGTAACTATGAAGGGGGAGATACAAACTCAAATTCCCACAATTTCCATAGCAGCACTCCACTCTCTGAATATGTCCAAGAGCAGAAGTGCTAATTCAAGGAATGAATAATAAATAGAAGTGAAATTAACTCAAGTAGTAGTTTAAGAAATATGAAACTTATATACAAGCAATTCATTATGAAACTTCTTTCTAACACTGGATGTATCTATTTCTGTCTTTGCCTTTTAAACATGTAACTGTACTCAATTGCTTGTTATTGGGTTCCTTCCAAAGAATGTACAGTATGGGGGCTACTTAGTTAGGAAATACTGAGTTGAATAAATAATGTGTGGGAATAAATTTGGAAGAATAAGGCAAAGCATTGGAGGAGCCTGGGGTTCAGTTGAGGTGTCTTTTTGAGAGCTCCTTACTCACCATATGATGCCAAAACTAATGTTTCATCTCTAAAGAGCAAAAAATTATAAATGTGTTACCAGTTCTGGAGCCAAAGCTTCTCTTATAGTAACATGGACCATAATTTTTTGTGTGCCCCACAATGGATGACAGCAGAAAAAAGAAGACCCTAAAAGCAAAGACACAGCATTGATAGTGTCTTTGCTTATCAAAACCACCAAGCCCCTATTCTTAGCTGCATCTTTAATGAGTAAACTAACAAGAGGCATTAAAAAGTGGCACCAGGTGCTTCTCCCTAACCTGTGAGTGAGAGCAATTTTTTCTTAAAGGGCAGGGATGAATCAGGTCAGGATTAAAAGATCCAAATGTGGGCTCTGGGACTTCCCTGGTGGCGGAGTGGTTAAGAATCTGCCTACCAATGCAGGGGACAGGGGTTCGATCCCTGGTCTGGGAAGATCCCACATGCCGCGGAGCAACTAAGTCAGTGAGCCACAACTACTGAGCCTGCGCTCTGGAGGCCACGAGCCACAATAACTGACCCCACATGCCACAACTACTGAAGTCTGCGCACCTAGAGAAGCCACCGCAATGAGAAGCACACGCACCGCAACGAAGAGTAGCCCCCGCTCGCCACAACTAGAGAAAGTCGGTGCACAGCAACAAAGACCCAACACAGCCAAAAAAAAAAACAAAAAAAACAAAAAAAAAAACAAATGTGGGCTCTGACCTGGTTTCAGCAAGAGAGATCTTGACCCCTACTACTAAGAATTTTCTCCAGGTTAAAAAAAATTTATAAGAGCAATAGCGTGAAAATACAATGGCTCTAAACTACTTCTGTAGTTCACTGGCCTGCCTCATAGGACAATACCATTTATACAGCGATTGAACAAAACACTGTCAGCCACTGCTTCATAGTTTCTTAGTTTGACTGTCGCATATTTGTTTCAAGTCTTTGGATTCAAATAACTGGACTGCATTAAAACTGACAATAAATAATGGTGATCAAATACTGAGGTTTGTCTCATCTCTGCTTCAATTCACTCTCACACACAGGTGGTCAGACTAAAAACTAACTTAAATAGTTATTTTCCAAGGCCCTGTCCTTCACAGATAACCCAGAATATGTAAATAATTTTTTAAATTCAAAAACAAGACAACTCAATCTTAAAATGAGCAAAAGATCTGTTTGGACACTTAACCAAGCAAGATGTACAAATGGCCAATAAGCACCTGAAAAGATGCTCAATGTCCTTAGTCATCAGAGAAACGCTAATTGAAAAATAATGAGGGGCTTCCCTGGTGGCGCAGTGGTTGGGGGTCTGCCTGCCGAAGCAGGGGACGCGGGTTCGTGCCCCGGTCCGGGAGGATCCCACGTGCCGCGGAGCGGCTGGGCCCATGGGCCATGGCCGCTGAGCCTGCGCGTCCGGAGCCTGTGCTTCGCAACCAGAGAGGCCACAACAGTGAGAGGCCCGCGTACCACAAAAACAACAACAACAAAAAAAACATAATGAGATACTACTACACACACATTAGAATGGCCAAAATTAAAAATACGGGCAATACCAAGTGTTGGTATTACTGGTGGATAGTAAAATGATAATGCTTTGTGATGACCTAGACCCAGAGGGGTGGGATAGGGAGGGTGGAAGGAGGCTCAAGAGGGAGGCCATATGGAGATATATGTATACATATAGCTGATTCACTTTGTTGTACAGCAGAAACTAACACAACATTGTAAAGCAATTATACTCCAATAAAGATATTTTTTAAAAAAAGAAGAAAGTACAATGATATATTCACTTTGAAAAATAGTATGGCAATGGCTTATAAAGTTAAATATACACGAGTATATGACCCAGCAATTCTACTCCTAGGTGAAATGAATACATGTCCACGTGAAGATTTTTACATGAATGTTCACGACAGCTTTAATAATAATACCCAAAACTTAAAACAACCAAAATGTGCACAACTGATGAACAGATAAACAAATTGTATAGCCATCCAATGAAACACTATTTAGCAAAGAGAAAAGAATGAACTGCTCATATACATGACATGGATGAACCTCAAAAACATTATACTGATCAAAAGAATCCAGACACAAAAAAAGTACATACGGACTTCCCTGGTGGTGCAGTGGTTAAGAATCCACCTGCCAATACAGGGGACATGGGTTCGAGCCCTGGTCCAGGAAGATCCCATGTGCCGTGGAGCAACGAAGCTCGTGTGGCACAACTACTGAGCCTGTGCTCTAGAGCCCGAGAACCACAACTACTGAGCCCGTGTGCCACAACTACTGCACCCCTCATGCCTAAAGCCTGTGCTCCACAACAAAGAGAAGCCACCGTAATGAGAAGCCCGCACACCACAATGAAGAGTAGCCCCCGCTCGCCGCAACTAAAGAAAGCGCGCGCACAGCAACAAAGACCCAACGCAGCCAAAAAATTAATTAATTAATTAATTTTTTAAGAAGTACATGTTATATGATTCCATTTATAGGGAACTATTAAAGACAAATTTTAAAATACAAAACATAGAAAGTAGACCAGTGGTTGTCTAGGGCAGGGAACAGAACTTATGAACTTATGGATTAGCTGGAAAGAGGAACCCAACGGAACAGTCCAGGGTGATGGACTTATTCTACATTGATATATATTTACATCAAAACTCATAAAATAGTATACTTAAAATGGTGTATTTCAATACCACAAAAAAGTTAATTTTGTTTAAAATCTCCACATGGCTTTTTGTGAAACTTGATACACTAATTCTAAAATTTATATAGAAGATCAAAGAATCAAAAATAGCCAGGACAATTTATAAGATAAATAAGGAGGAGGAATGTCACCTTAATAGATATCAAACTATGTTACAAAGTTATATTATCTAAGACAATGTGGAATTGTTGTAAAAACAGACATATAAAGCAATGGAGGGACTTCCCTGGTGGTCCAATGGGTAAGACTCCGCGCTCCCAATGCAGGGAGCCAGTGTTCAATTCCTGTTTGGGGAACTAGATCCCTTATGCATGCCGCAACTAAGAGTCTGCATGCCGCAACTCAGAAGTCCACATGCGGGCTTCCCTGGTGGCGCAGTGGTTGAGAGTCCGCCTGCCGAAGCAGGGGACACGGGTTCGTGCCCCGGTCCGGGAAGATCCCACATGCCGCGGAGCGGCTGGGCCCTGTGCTCCGCAACGGGAGAGGCCACAACAGTGAGAGGCCCGCGTACCACAAAAAAAAAAAAAAAAAAAAAGAAGAAGTTCACATGCTAGCAACTAAGAAGTCTATATGCCACAACTAAAGATCCGCATGCTGCAGTGATGATCCCACATGCCGCAACTAAGACCCAGCACAGCCAAAATAAATAAATAAATAGTTTTTTTAAAAAAAAGCAATGGAACATCCAGAACAGACCCAATTAAGTTATAAATGTCCATAAATCAAAAGACATTCTCAAAAAGTAAAAAAGACAAGCCATCGATGAGGATAAAACTTCTGCAAGGCCTATAAACAACAAGTAATTAATAGCTAGACTGTACACAGAACTTATAAATATCAAATTAGGAAAAAATGGCAAAACTCACAAAAAGAAAGTTTACCAAAATAGAAATTTGAACAGCCAAGTGACATTTTAAAAACAATGCTTAGGGAAACATAAAATTAAAATACAATGAAATACCATTTCATACAGATCAGGTTAGAAAGAACTAAATTCTGGCGATATCTAGCATTGGGGAGGACTGGAGCAATGAAGGTCTACATTGGTAACCATTTAGGAAGCAATCTGGCAATGACACAGGAGTCAGACAATGTTGCAAATAACTTAAAAGTTCAACAGAAGAATGGATAAATAAATTGTGACATATCCATATACTAGAATGCTATACAACAGTTAAAATTAATGAGATATACCTGGGGTGGAGGGGAGGGGAGTACAGAACACAACACCGAAAAATATTCCACGTTGGCATGTAGATTGTTTTGGGTTGAAGGCAATCAAGGCCTAGCAGACTTAGGAAGAGTTTTGTTTCAGAGGTTTGTTTGTTTTTGCCTCTCCCTTAACTGTCTAAAAGGGTTTAGGTAGGGGGCCTATACCAGGACCAGAGCTATTAGCAGAGATAACTTTTTGTATCAGAAAGACTTACCTACATGGCCTGGAAAACATTTGTTTACCAAACATTTGCTCTTCTCAACTTCCTGTGATTTTTCTTCCTCCCTTTGAGGACCCCTACCCCCTTCTCCTTTGTTCAGAATGGTATATAAGCCTCAATTGCCTGACTGCCTTTGAGTCTCATATTTTTATGGTACTCTCATATGTATGAAATTAAATTTGTTTTTCTCAAGTTAATCTGTCTTACATCAATTTAACTATTAGACTAGCCAAAGAACCTAGAAGGAAAGAAGAGAAAAGTTTTCTGCCCCTAAGTATATTCAGATCTTCCTCAACTTATCATGGGAGTTATATCCCAATAAAACCTGGAAGGTTAAAATATCTTAACTTGAAAATGAATTTAATATACCTAACCTACCAAACATCATAGCTTAGTCTAGCCTACTTTAAATATGCTCAGAACACTTATATTAGCCTTTAGTTGGGCAAAACCATTTAAAACAAAGCCTATTTTATAACAAACTGTAGTACATCTCATGTAATTTATTGAATACTGTACTGAAAGTGAAAAACAGAATGGTTGTAAGTGCATCAGTTGTTTACCCTCGTGATTGCATAGATGACTGGGAGCTGTGGCTCGCTGCCACTGGCCAGCATCAAGAGAAAGAACCGTACCACATGTCACTAGCCTAGGAAAAGATCGAAATTCGAAATTCAAAGTACAGTTTCCACTGAATGCTTATCATTTTCAAACCATCACAAAGTTGAAAAAGTGTAAGCCAAACCACTGTAAGTCAGGGACTGTCGATGTATCTCAATAGGGAGAAGTCCCCAAAATATAAAGTGAAAAAATTGTAAAGCATGTATACGTTGTGTGTTATCCTTTATAAAGTGTTACAATATACATCATAATACCATATATTATTTGTAGTTAACACATACTTGGTAAATATAAAAATCTTTATGGGAATGTTAAACACCAGATTCAGGATAGCGGTTACCTCTGGAGAGAGGGGAGAAAATGGGACTGAAAGAATAAATGAGGCCAAAAGTTTTCTTAAGCCAGTTGATGTTTATTATATTATTCCCTACACTTATTTGTAAACCATAATTATTTCACCAAAGGAGGACACAAAGATCAATGTGAGCATGCCATCAAGGACCACTCAAGGGAGAAAGTGTTCTGACAAGCTACTCCACTGACATACATGGTCCAGCGTGTCCCGGGAGTTGAAATAAACGTATCAGCAGCTCAATGCCTGATGAGATTCATCAACTGAATCACACAACCGTCTGGTTCAGACCTGAAACTTACCAGAGAACCTTCTGAAATGTTGGCTTCCTATAATTTTCCCAAAAGGCCAAAGCATTCACTAGCCAGATTAATAAAGACACCTAGTATTTCTGACAGCACATTTCTGATTGGAAATTAATAAGCTGGCATTCTAGTTTTCATGCTTCACACCCTGGTTAGTTTAGTTACAAAGAAACAGCTTTCCTAAGTCTAATCATCTCTGAGACACTGATATCAGTGTACATCTGAGTCTACAAGGATGAGGACCAAACTCTAACCCTTTTACCAGGCAATAACTCAACCTTACTTTTTGCCTCTTCCAAATTTCAGGGTTCAGGAGAAAGAAAATTAAGATAAAGCAAAAAGAAATTCAAATAAATGCCTCGTTGTACAGATAAGCCAAGTTTTTCATAGTATTCCTCTTCTCCTTGTTATGACTCCAAAATCTAAGAACCATAGTGTTTCACCTAAGAGAGAGGGGTAGACTAACTGTTTGGGGCAGGATCTTACAGGATCTTAATAACTTATCCAGGGTCTGGATCCCAATTCAGAAAATAAAGAAAGTCAATTTTTTTTCTGTGCACTCAATATGCAATTAATCTCTGGGAGACAGATTCATACTAAGCAAAGTCTTAACAGTCCAATTTTTAACAAAAGATAGATATGCATTGAGAACAGAAACCAGTTGTCTATCATGGGAACTTCCTTCCCACTGGATAGATTCATTTAAGAAATATCAGAGCTTCTTCGATGACCTTTAGAGCAAAGGAGTTTGATTCTCAAAGTGTTGCCCTATCATGATTTAACAATTTGTCTTAAAAGGGAAAGAGTATGAAACTAACATTTTTATTGAGTTCTCTATGAACTGGGAATACTAAATTATGTGCTGTACATATATTATTTAATAATATTATTTATTGCTTAATTTCACTCTCATAGCAACCCTGCAACTAGAGGAGCTACACTCATTTTATTGAAGAGGAAACTGAGGCTCTGAAAGGTCAAGTGACTTGCTTACGTTAGTAGAGACAGGATTTAGACCCAAACCAGTCTGACTCAAAAACACACATGAAGTTACCATATGTCTTCCACCCTAGTAATATTTCTCTTTAAACAACTACAGTCAAACTTCTAGGACCAGAGCAGCCCCCTCGTCTGGACACCGCTGGAGACACACCATCTGGTACTCATCCTCTGACTCTCCTTTTCCTACCCTCCATGCAAAGATAATGTCCTTGAGGGACACTTGAGAAACACCCTTGCTCATTAGCAACATACATAAGAAAAATTTTAAGGGAGGGCCCTGCGGCAGATAACTCCTCACATTTTATTTATCTGATCACATTTAATGCTTCTCATTAGGTTCAATTCCAGAGGGTGGCATTTCTGACCTAGTCCTCCCTAGTGCATGCCTTATTTGAGGTTCACTAGGGACTACTTATCAACAACCTCCCACAGTCTAGCACTCCTTAAAAACAAAGATCCTACATCAATTCCCCCAACAGCCAGAATTCCCTGTCTCTGCCCTGCCCGCATCACCCACTCCTGTGCCCTCTGACTCCCTCACTCTGTACTCTCTACCCCATATATGAAAGATCCCTGAGCAGCCCTCCCGGCTCCTGCTTGGTCCTTATCTACAAGTCCTAGTCAGAGCACATTCCAGATGTTGAAGATATTATATCATCAGGTAATCTGAGACACAGCTATGACAAATTTGCCTTGCAATACTCCCAGACTGCAACAGGCAGAGAACGAAACTCCATGTGCAAAGACATCAAAGAAGTAATATGTTCAGGGACCAAAGAGTAGATGTCTTTGGCTGAAGCATGTAGGCAAAGAGTATCAGGAACTGCGCCTGGAAAAGCTAGTCGGGAAAGGCTTAAGTGGACTGTGAGGTACACAGAAAAGAAAAGTCAGGGAAGAACACTGATAAAGATGAATCAAAGTAGGAGGAGAAGCAGGGGAAACTGCTGTTCCAGAAGCCAAAAAAGAGAACTCCGGTAAGTAACAGGCATGAATATAAAAGGTATTTTTAAAAGTTACAATAAATAAAACCAGAGAGAACTGGCAGAAGAGTAAACAAATAGATCGATATATCTGAATAAACAGTCCAGAAATATATATACATATATATGTATTTTTTTAAAGGACACATGGAGTGTCTGCTACATACTCAACATATGTAAAGCACTTGGAGACGTGCCTAATCCACAGACATCCTCTGGTAAATGTTAGTGGCTACCCTTATTATTATTTGTTGTTGCTGCTGCTGCTGTTGCTGTTATCATTATTCCAAATCAGTATGGAAAGGACAGATTCTTTCAAGAAGTTTGGTAGGAAAGAGAAGTAGGAGAGTAAGCAAGGAAGACAGAAGAAGCCTTTACGAAGAACGAAATTAAAGTATGGGTTGAAAACCTAGGAGGCACCCAATAAAGTTTACTAAATGAGTGAATAATATTTGTAAGCTAAGGAGAAGGAGACTGAAAAGAAAGAGATGCTTGATACCAAAAAGGGGGTTCATTGCTGGCTCAAGGATCTGGAAGAAATGACAGAAATGGAAGCAAGAGCACATATAGCAAAATCAGCCCTAGAAAGGAATAGGATTCCTTATATGCTTGAGGGTAAAAGGAGGTAAAAATGAGTGAAGATATTATTATCTCAGTGTTACTAAAAGAGGTGCCTAGGGTGAGAATTATCACCTGAGGTACTTATTCAGAAAGCTAATTCTTGGACTGTAGCTGTAGATTGTATATCAGATTGCTGGTTGAAGGCATATGTATTTGGAGGACGTGAGGGGGAGGACACAGGGAGGAGAAGGAAGGGAGAGGAAGAAAACAAGCTCAGCCCATCATGATCATTATCTGTGACATCTCTCAGTGGAGGTGGAGGCCCTGTCTAGATGAGGAGTCACTGAGCCTAGCAGGAGGAGCTGATCTCATTGCACCCTTAATCCAGTCCTTTTCTTCTGCCCACTTTGGGAGCAATCTGGGTGACCAGATTTGTGCCTCTTTGAGACGCTTACCCACTGCTGACAAACTCACGATGCATTATAACATAACTGAGGCCTATACTTTCAAAAGTGTGATTATGGAATCCAGGACAGATATGAAAGAAGGCAAGACGGAGACTGGCAGGCTGAACAAATAGAGACAGAATAAAGAATAAGTTTATTTAAAATGCACACCCAACCAACCAGCAGTTCCACTCCTAGTCTTGTATCTTAAAAGAAGGTGTACATATATGACAATAATAATATCTAACATTCATATAAAACTTAGTATAAGTCAAACCTATTATATGTTACTATATTATATGCAACCCTCTCAATTACCCCATGAGAGCGATAATTCCATATTCCCATTTCACTGATGAGGACAGTGAGGCACAGCAATTGCACAATTGGCTATGGTCACCATAGCTAGCATTTGAACCCCAGTGGTGTGACTCTAAAGTTTTTCTTCTTAACATAAGGCACCAACCATGGCTGTGAAATCTGTCCACTGTCCAGAGACGCCCACAGGGAGCAAGTCCAAGAAATCCAATGCATGTCCACGTAACAACCCACATATCCTTAGCACAACGCTACAGCCATGTGAGTACTTTTTCCTTTTCCCCAGGGACCCTCCATTTGCCAAGCTATGTGTCCAGAGGACTAGGCCCATGCAAAGAGGAAGCCTTTCTAACTCACACAAAGGTGCCACAGTCTAGCTGTGGTCCTACCTACCTGCCACAGCACCACACTATTTTGCGTGGGAAGATATTTATGAGGCTGTTTGATGCGGCACTGCTTGTAGCGATGAATGTGGAACTGGATAAATAAACTGCACAATATACTTATACTGGAAGGCTATGGAACACTTAAAAAGGAATGAACTACTTGTTATATATATATTGATTATTTAAATATAACATTGAGTGAATCAAGCTGTAAATTATATACAGTATACTATGTAAATTTTAAAACCCAGAAAGATTACATTTTATAAACACACACACACACATACACAGATTCACCAACTTTGTGTTGGTGATTGCTTCTGAGAAGGGGAGGAGATCATAACTTGGGGAAGAGCATAGGAGACTTAAATGTACCTGTAATGTTTTATTCCTTTTAATAAGCCTTGAAGCAAACGTGACAAAATATTTGTCACTATCAATTCTGGGTGACAGGCATGCAATTACTCAAAATAAAAATAAAGATTAGTTTTTAAGAATGGGCTTAGTAGGAACCTAAGGAATAGAAGAGTAAGAAGGCTATGCTGTGTGATCAATAAGCGAAACTCTGGGAGTCCTGGCTTCCCAAGAGGTGGAGTAGTTATCGGTGAATGCAAGGTTCAGGGTGTGGCCATTTGAATGGGTGGCTGATGTGCAATGGAAAGGAGCCAAAGTCCTTATTGAATACGGTTATAGGGCAAGATTAGTCAACGGAAAAATGAGGTTGGAAAGAGGGTGGAGTACGTATGCATCAATGGGGGGAGTAGTCGTTGAAAGAAGCCAGGGTGGTGAGCAAAGGCAAGCTCAGCCCATCTCCAGCCACAACACAATGAGAGAGAATGAGCACCCTGCACTGGAACTGCTGGAAAGTCATGTCACTCAGGAAAAGTCTGGTTTCAGTTCAGGTGAGGAGGTAGTTACCTCAAAAATTCTACCGACTCTATCTTTCTAATTCATTGATCCAAAACTATGGGTTCAGTCAGAGAGGAGTGGTTGATGTTACCAACAAAAAAGACCTAGGGACACCTTATACTGGGAAATCAAGCGGCCAACTGCATCAAGGAGCACAGAATGCTGAAGGAGATTATCACAAAGCAAAGGCCAAACGGGCAGTAAACTACTCAGTCCTGGGAAATCAAGTTGGCACTGAATGAGTGAAATGACCTGAGGGAGCAGATAGAGATATTTCAGAATATTGTCAATGAAGAGATGACTCTGGCTCAGGAAGTGGTTCTGGCTCTGGAAACAGCTCTGGGAAAGTGTCAAGGGATGAATGGAGAGAGGGGCCCACACGTGAAGGGATGTGAGGTTGAGAGTCCAGATGGACCCATACAGACAAGGTAAAACCATATCCTAAGAATTAAATCTTTTCAAGATAGAATAGAAGAGTGACTAGGTCAGAATGGTGAAGAGGAAGACAGGCAAGTAGCCAGGAAGGAAACAGGAATAACTGGATGGAACTTGCAGATGTCCCCTGATGCCACTTTTGGGCTAGGAGAAAGTCAGTCCCCTCATGCATGCCAAGGCATACCAAACCATGTTTGTCCTCCCCAGCACTGAAGGGCCTCACCTTGGAGACACTAATGGAGGCCCGTGTCCCCTCAGCTCTAGGATGCCCACACTTAGAGAGAGGGGACTGTTCGTTGTCACTGGAAATGTTCATTCAAAGAGACTCCTTTATTTCTGGGCAGAGTACAATGTGCTAAAAAAGAACTGTTTGGGCTTCCCTGGTGGCACAGTGGTTGAGAGTCCGCCTGCCGATGCAGGCGACAGGGGTTCGTGCCCCGGTCCGGGAAGATCCCACATGTCGCGGAGCGGCTGGGCCCGTGCGCCATGGCCGCTGAGCCTGCGCGTCCGGAGCCTGTGCTCCGCAACGGGAGAGGCCACAACAGTGAGAGGGCCGCATACCGCAAAAAAAAAAAAAAAAAAAAAAAAAAGAACTGTTTACCTTGATCAAGACCTTATTCACAAAGTACACTGATGCCTTTCTGTTAAAAAAGAAAAAAATTCATCACACTCACTCTGGGGCAGAGGAAGAGCACAGACCCACATGCTGCATCCTCCTCTTTATTTTTCTCCAACTCCCCTCCATCCCTGTTTAGGCAGTCTTTTTTCTATTCTGCATAGAGGTAGAGTAGAAAAAAATATATAGGTTCCTTGCAATAGCATCTTCTTTCAAATTTGAATGTCTCACACCTGCACCTTGCCTTTTGCATTTAGAAGAGAGGAATGCTGATGTCTTCTTCCTCAGGTCCTTTAGTTTGGGCTGAGGGGCCCTCAGAGTACACTTTGTGAAGCCCACAGGGAGCTGGGAAAGACCTCATTATTACTACACATAGATGGCTGCGGATGTTTCTGTACCTATAAAATGTTTCACTTCCAAGTATTTCAAAAGTCAGCACAATAAAACCACTCTATAGTGTAAAATAACTGGTTATCAAATCCATCTTTGCTCTGTTTGTAGAGGGAAGTAGTAAGAGAATTAAATGCCTGATATGGTGGGGAACTAGGACCCAGTGGTGACAAGTAACTTTTTATGGTTCACCAGTTTGGTGAAAGCACCAAACCCTCCTGGGCCACCTTGACAACAGCACCATTCTTGTCCAGCTATACTCACTGAGCTGGGGAGCGTCATTTGAGGAAGGAGAGGATGGGGAAGTAGAGCAGGACTGCGATGAGACCTAACACTCAGTCTTCAGACTTGGCTGCCTTATCCTCCTACAAAGCAAACCCAGGGCAGAAGCACAGATCTTTCTGTCTCTGTGCAGCCTTGCGTATACAGAGCTAGGCAGTAACACGTCCTTCACTGTGTCAGGGAATTATGTGTATATTCCACCTGAAATAATCCCGTCTGCACCTGGGGCCTCCCTCTGTGGCCACTGTCATCTCCTGCAGGAGCTCACCCCTCACTCAACAAATTCCAACATCCCTTCCTACCACACCCTTGGCCACATCGTGATGAAGCCAGGCTGCCTGTCTCTGAGCAGCAGCCCCCAAATGGCAAGAGAACAGAGGTTGTCTCAATGGCCCATTAAATACCCAGAACTAGTAATTACAGTCAAGCCTTGTTGAGCATTAATACATGGTAGCACTGCTCTGAGAACTCAATCACTATAACTGTGTGAGGGAAGTATTATCTTCACCCATATTTCACACACAAGAAAACTACACCATGGAGAGGTTAAGCAGCTTTCCCAAAGACATACTGCTAGTAAGTGGCCCAACAAGGATTTCAGCCCAGGCAATCTGATTCCAGAGCCCATACTCTTACCCACTGTGTGATTCTGCCCTTTGGAGGAATTCAGAACAGCTAATATGATTGTTACGTTGAGAAATATGTAATCTACAATTTGCAGCCCTGCCTCCCAATGAGTTTTCACTCCTTTCAATGTTTACGTTTGAGGCTTTCAGGCTTCACATCTAAAATGCAACAGGGTATGTAGTTTTATCTTGTCATAATGGAGTAGAAAACAAGATCTCAGTGGGAGTACCGTCCCCATGCCAAGTTCAGGAGCAGTCAGGTCATGTGCTCATGTCTTCACCAAGAGTGACTCCAAGTTTCCAACTTTGCAGACCAGAGAGACAATGTCAGCACTAACAGATTCAGGCATTCAGAGGGCAGAGCAGGTTTGGAGAAAACAGATATTTAGTTTAGTTTATTCATTCAGTCAACAAGTATTTTCAGAGCATTGAGTATCTGACACTGTGGGGGAATCTGGGGACACAACAGGGAACCAGAGTCTGGCAGCATTCCTTGCAGGATATGCTAGAGGAGACTGAGAAAAAACAATCAAACAGTACGTAAGAAACAGGATGCCATGACAAAATAACCCAGGGAACCTCTTTTATACGGGCGTTCAGAAATGTAAATAGTAAATTTGAGATCCTCAAAGACTGGGAGGTGGATATATAGGTCCTAATGACATGCCCCACTTTATGACTTTATGCCAACTTCCCAGGAACTTCCCTAAGAATACTTTAGGACACTGTAATGCAAACTTCTTGACCTGGTGCTCCAGGCCCTGCTGCAGCCCCGACCTACCTACCTACCTCTTCCCACCACCACTTCCAAACACACCCTCTCCATTCCATTTAGGCTAATGTCTCACTGTCCCGCAACACCTCACGTTCACCCACCCTGTTCTCTCCCTTCACCTATTAATTCTACCCACCCTTCAAGACCAGGCTTCCTCATTTTTATCCACTACAGGCTTACCAAGCTTCCCTCTCCTCTACACTACTAGTTTGCAAACAATTACCTCCAAATAAAGCCTGCTGTCTTTCACTGCTGTTTCACAAGCACCATAACCAAGGACTTTAACACAGACCCTAACCACCATCTCCTTGCAACAAGTGTGGGCAGGAAGGGAAGGGGATTCAGTATACGTCCAGAGTTCTCAGAGCCAGAGGCTGAGAGAATGGACTCAGGCTCAGAAAAGCAGCTCGAGGGGACCAAGAACAGTGTCCAAGTCCACAAGTCCACATATCAGTGTCCAAGAAGCACAATTTCCAAATAGCAAGACACAGAGTCTCCAATCAAGTGGAGAGATCTCTATAGTTGTGAATACAGGTGGCAAGGAGACAGTTCTAGGGGGAGACTAAAAGGCCAGGTGGGGTATGTAATCAAAGCCTAGGAGTAGAGGATAAAGCATAAGCCTGGTCTCACAGACCTGGTCCAACACAGGCTGGAGGGAGCACAGACTTGTGACCGGGGGATAACCAGGGGCACCACGTATCAACTGGCAACAAAAGGAATCTGGGGGAGAATTCAGGAACCTAGACACCAAGACTGGGTGACTAAGTTTGATAATCTGGCTCAATTCTAAGTTTAAGCTGTAGGTAGAGATCATCAGTGGACTTGTTTGGGGAAAGTACAGAAAGTAGATGAAAGAGAAGAAATGAAGGCCAAAAATGTCCATGGATAGATTACTAGTCCCCCGGGTGCAGGGCCCAAGCCTCAATTCTATCCTCCACAGCACTTAGCAAATACATATTTATTGATTACATAAAAAAGGAAGGGCTTCCCTGGTGGTGCAGTGGTTGAGAGTCCGCCTGCCGATGCAGGGGACGCGGGTTCGTGCCCCGGTCCGGGAAGAACCTACATCCCGCGGAGCGGCTGGGCCCGTGGGCCATGGCCGCTGAGCCTGTGGGTCCGGAGCCTGTGCTCCGCAGCAGGAGGCCACAATAGTGAGAGGCCCGCGTACCGCAAAAAAAAAAAAAAAAAAAAAAAAAGGAAGATCACAGAGAGTCTGGTGTCACCCAATTGAGGAAATAAGCCAAGCCAACCTGAATCATCACTTAAGCAAGCTATGTATTTTTGCAGGTTTACAAGAAACCTCCATCACCGTGGCAAACACAGAGCAGTAATGTGACGTGGTGAAGGAAGATGGGGCTAGAAATGAGGGGGAACTACACCAACTTTGCCAGCAACCTCCTGTAAGACCTTAGACAAGTCACTTCACTTCTCTGAGCCACAATTACCCCATCTATAAGAGGGCAAATGTAATTGCTTCAAATTTTTCATGGTATCTAAAACACTCTTCACCCAGTTCTCTGCTTGGCTAACTTCATTTTTTTTTTTTTTAATCTCTGATCAAATCCTGCATCCCTAATGAGGCCTATCCTAGCCACCCTATTCAATACTGCAACCAGCCCATGCCAACACCCCACCCACACACACTCTGGTTTACACTTTTCTTTTCCATAACACTTCTAACACACTATATAATTTATCTATTGTCTTTATTGCTGCCTGCTAGAGTGTAAGCCCCATGACAGCAAGGATCCTTGTCTGTTCTAGTTCACTGATATTATCAAGTCTCTGAATAGCATCTGGGACAGCGTAGGCATCCAATAAATATTTGAAGAATGAATATATGAACAAATCAATTAAAGGCCAAAATCTTGTGAAATAAAAAAACTACAATAACAAATCTGCCCACACCCTCAAGCATCCCTAAAATTCCTTAATACCCTCTTGAGGGAACCCAAAAAGGCAAACATGTCCACAGTGCTCTGGGGCCATCTGCTGGCAGCTCTACCTAGTAGCTACCTCAGCAATTAAACTGACAGGAATTTCCAGTGGAGTATGGAGTTGCAGGGAACATCTCCCTTCAGCCACTGAGCACACTCAGGCTACAGATAAAAAAGAAAGAAAAGGGCTTCCCTGGTGGCACAGTGGTTAAGAATCCGCCTGCCAATGCAGGGGACACGGGTTCAAGCCCTGGTCTGGGATGCCACGGGGCAACTAAGCCCGTGCGCTACAACTACTGAGCCTGTGCTCTAAAGCCTGTGAGACATAACTACTGAGCCCTGGTGCCACAACTACTGAAGCCTGCGCGCCTAGAGCCCATGCTCTGCAACAGGAGAAGCCACCACAGTGAGAAGCCCACGCACTGCAACCAAGAGTAGCCCCTGCTTGCCGCAACTAGAGAAAGCCCACGTGCAGCAACAAAGACCCAGTGCAGCCAAAAATAAATAAATAAATTTATTTTTTTAAAAAAAGGAAGAAGAAAGCTAGACTACAAATCAGGAGCATCCAGAAGTTTCTGGAAGAGAGAGTTAAAATTTCTCTGAAGGACCATATGTCCCAGTGTTTCCCAGAACTTCTTTCCACTTACGATAATAACAGTAAGTACTACTTACTAAGCTCTTATGTGTCAGGCACTGTTTAAAGAACTTTCATGTACTATTCTGTTTAATCTGTTAAACGTCATCAAGCCGTTGACGCTCATACCATTACTACCATTTTATAAATGAAGAAAGTTTTTTATTAATTTATTTTTGGCTGCGTTGGGTCTTTGTTGCTGAGCATGGGCTTTCTCTAGTTGCAGCGAGCGGGCTACTCTTCGTTGTGGTGCGCGGGCTTCTCATTGCGGTGGCTTCTTCTGTTGCAGAGCACGGGCTCTAGGCACACGGGCTTCAGCAGATGTGCCACGTGGGCTCGAACCCGTGTCCCCTGCATTGGCAGGTGGATTCTTAACCACTGCGTCACCAGGTAAGTCCCAGAAAGTTTGTTTTTAAAATAAATGCTTTCGTTTAAGTAAAACAGTGAATCCATATAAATTAAAATATCGATAAGAAAAACCAAGACGTGGTGCGCACGCGGCGCTTGGGGAGGCCTAGCGTGCCTGTGTTGGCAGGTGTGCCAGACCAACCAGCCCACCCCCCAAGCCAGGCACGACCTCAGTCCTGGGCTCTGGCTCCCAGGGCCGCCCGGTTCATCCTGCTCACCTCAGAGAAGAAGGAGGACGCTCCCCAGAAGGCCATGTGAGCTGTTTCCAGGCCTCAGATGCTCCCACCTGCCTTTCTCAGCTGAGCTGGCTGGGCCCCGCCCCCCTCCGGAAGTGCAATCCCTCTTCCCAGAAGCTGCTTCCTCTACTTCCTCCGAGGGGAGGCCAGGCCAGGCTAGGGGCCGCCACGGGCACCAGCGCTTCTGAGGGCGGATGCCTGAGGCATGGCCTCTCGCAGTTTCCAGGCGCACCACCGAGTGGGCGAAGGGCTACGCAGGAGGCCGCCGGGCTGCCCGCCCACCCCGCACGCTCCACCTCCGACGCGGGGAGGCCTCTGCTCCGAGGATCCTCCGCATCTCGGAGGACGCCGCGCTTAGTCCAGGCCTGACCACCCCGACAAGCCCCAGCAGCCCCTCCCCATCGGCGCCGCAGGGCTCAGCTCTGGGCCTCTCAGGGGGCCCAGGTCTGGGCGCTCCGGGGCAGCCACTCCAGGGCAGAGAGCACAGCGCCCCGAGGGGTGTGGGGGAGACCCCCAGGTGGGATAAAAGCCCGGGCTTCCGGGAAGGCGAACAACTGCGTCCCCTGGTGGTCAGGCGGGGCCTCGGGCTCTTTCCTCAACTGCAGCCCTGATTACAGTGTTTCCCAAAAGGAGGATGCAAGATGGTTTTAGGTGCTAAGTACGTTTTTGAAATGCTGGAGTTATTTACTCTTGGGTGTTTTAGAAAGAAATTACGAGTACAACAACCCCTTTTCTTGAATATTATTTTGCTATGAGGCTAACTTTTTAAAAGTGAGTGGTTAACATTAGTTTAAAGGAAATATTGAATAAAAAATAAACAGATGTTGCACTAAAAAATCATGGTAGTGGTACTCAAATGACTTAAATCCGGGAAAACTATCAGCCCTCCAAGGACGATGAGGGGAATACGTGGGTGTGATGGTTAATTTTATGCGTCAACTTGCAGGGAGTTTTTGCCTGACATTAGTATTTAAATCAGTGCACTTTGAGTGGGTGTCATCCAATCAGCTAAAGGTCTGAATAGAATTAAAAGAGCCACCAACCTGAGCAAGAGGGAATTCTCCAGTGGAATGCCTTCAGACTTCATCTGTGCCATGTGATCTCCTGGGTCTCCAAGCTGCAGATTTTGGACTTGGTTGCCTCCATAACTGCATGAACCAATTTCTTATAATAAACCTTTGCCTACATATATACACATCCTACTCGTTCTGTCTGTCTGGAGAACTCTGACCAATAGAGTGGGGCATCTCAAGCAGTCCTTCCAGCTTCCACACTGACACTAGGTGGAGCTGTGAGGAGGACAGCAGGGGAGAGAAAGTTAGACTCCAATACCTGATGCTCTGAAGTGCTGAGGGGTCACTCTATGCCCTATTCTGTAGACACACTCGCCCCGGTTCCACTGCTTCTGTCCTCTTTCCCCTTCCCACCAGGGCCCTTGCACACCAGGTCTTGGGGCATTCCCACTGCTCATTCTTCCTGGAGAACTAAGTAATGCAAAGTAGGTGGAGTCTGTACCCAGTTCAGGATATCTAGTTTCCTAGCTCCTCTCCCTGATGACCTTGCAGCACTTGCTTATCAGAGTCTTTTCCCTTCCCTGGAATTCTGTTGTATCTGTAGGATAAGAGGGCATGACTCGAAGGTCTAAGGACTCTGCAGGATGTGAGTGCCTTTCCCCACGCCTGGCCTCTTTCCACCCCTTTCTTGTCTTTGCCCCCGAAATGGTAGAAAGACTTAACTGATTGCTAAATTTTGTAAGCGTGATTGGCTCAGGTCTGCCCTTCTTCTACTGGGAGCTGCAGAGATCCTCCATGCCATAACAGGGACCTACATCTGTGCAGGGAGGCCTGCCCCAGCCCAGGGCTGGCATTAGGTGGGTAACTCTGCCTAACCATGGGGTCTACCATGAGCAAGCCCTAACAACAGACCTAGAGCCACAGCCTATAACTGAATGTCTATCAGCAAGAAAGTGGCATTCTGGCTACCACACTTTCTTCCTGTTTAATTTTCCAACCCTGTTCAGAAACAGAGCAGGGGGTAGGATGCGATTTATTGACATTTCGTTGTACAATGCAACAATTCCTTCTAGCCCCTCTACCACTTCCATTCAATAAGATGATGAAGACATCTAATGAATAAATTCTCTTTCATGGATTGATGTAACCCTTCATAGGTACTATAAGAAACTGAGAAGGGGCAAAGCTTGATGGTAAACACTATACAATTATACACCCTTGATGGAAAACATATATTGGAGTAAGACCTTTTCCGGGATCCCTCAGGAAACATACATGACTGTCAATCAGTCAGTGGTTTATTCAAAGTTAAAAGTAGAGATTTAGGGGCTTCCCTGGTGGCGCAGTGGTTGAGAGTCCGCCTGCCGATGCAGGGGACACGGGTTTGTGCCCCGGTCCGGGAAGATCCCACATGCCACGGAGCAGCTGGGCCCATGAGCCATGGCCGCTGAGCCTGTGCGTCCGGAGCCTGTGCTCCGCAACGGGAGAGGCCACGACAGTGAGAAGCCCGTGTACCGCAAAAAAGAAAAAAAGTAGAGATTTAGAGTATACCGTTTGTGTTCAAATCCTCTCCCTCTCCATGACTAGCTATGTGACCTTGGGTAGGTCATTTAACCTCTGTTCCTCAGTTTTTTCATCTATAAAATGGGGATGATAATAGGAACTCAAAAGACTTGCTAAACACCATAATACTTCTGGTATGTTTCACATGCTGTGTTAGTCCCAGATCCACAAGCATTTTATCTCTAGAATAAAATCTGTGGGACCAAGAAAGGAAATGTTTTGCAGAAGTCTTGGGAATAGTAAAATCAAACCAAATGTGAATGTTTGGGCCAGGAACAAGGATAAATTTCTAGACAAACCTGAATTAGAAAACAGGACCATCTTCCCAGGATGAACTCCTCAGACAAATATCAGATTGACTAACTTAGCTTCCAAACCCAGGCTGTGCTTTGGGGCACATGAAACACACCTGAGCAATGTATACAGGGCTCTGTTCCCTGATGGCAGTGGCTTTAATTCCTCTAAACTTTCACCAGGTGTCTATAGACACTCATACTTCCCCTCTATGGCTCCTGAGTCAACAAAAGTGGAAGCTGGAACAGAGAGGGAATAACTAGCCCAAGGGCAGATGGTTTGGCAGTGAAGGACTCTGCACTAGAACCCAGGGTTGAGTGGCTGATTAGTGCTCAACCCCAGCTCCAAAGTGCTCCAGGGCTAGGAGGACAAACAGATTTCAAAGCAAGAATCCAAGGCCCAGGAGGAACCTAAGACTCCATCATATCACCGTCCCTCTACCTTTTATTATCTTCCAGACTTTCTGTGCCTATTAATTTTGGCCTCGATCTTGAGCTCTTTTGACCTTATAACCCACTTCCCTTCTAATAACTGGGTCACAGTCCAAATCCCGGTCTTCAGTGCTTCGGGCAGGAAGGAACATTGGGGGTGGGCCCCATGCTGCCTGACCCACCATGTGGGAGATAGGTTGAAATTAAACTCCTTTCAAGTCTGACTAAGGGGCCGTTCAGTCTTCTCATCCCAATGTGCCTCATCCTCTGTAAAGTCAGAACCCTGCCACCAGCTCCAGCTCCAGCTCCAGCTCTGTCACCTGGGGGAGGGGGGGCATACTCTTCAGGTATGGCCCTTTCAGAATGCCCTCTGGCTTCTTCTGACCTGGGTGAACTACCAGGCCCCAGGGTGTCTGGCTGAGATGAAACTCCTCATTAGATTTTTCATGATCAGAACAATCAGTGCACAGTAATAACAATAATGAAACATGAGCAACAAGAGTAACAATAATCACTAATGTAAACTATGGACCTTGGGTGATAATGACATGTCAATGTAGGTTCACCAAGTGCAATAAAAGTGCCACTCAGGTAAAAAAAAAAAAAGAGTAACAATAATACTGTTATCAGTTGGCCTCTTTTGTTATTTATGAGCCCAGGGGAGGAGCCCAAGTTTCCACGGAGCAAAGCCTCCTTCGCTACTGCCATGCGGTCTGCACCCGAGCTGTCACTACACTGAGGCTGGCAAGAGGGGCCACACTGCACCATCTCCGACCACAGTGGAGCCAGAACTCTGAGACTCAGCCAGTGGGCCAGCCTGGGACAACTGATCCGGCCTTGGTTCAAACTGATGCTCTGGGGCCAGGAAAGACATTAGAGGGAACTGAGGGGCACCCCGTGACATCTGTGAAAAACGGCCACCCAGACATTCCCCAGAACTGGCTGAGTCTAGAGAGATGTGCCTCAAAACTCCTCCAGAGCCTTTGCCAAGACTCTTTTTGTGCAACTTTGGCCTGTCTCTGCCTGCGTCTTCCTCAAAGAGAAGAAAAGGGGGTGAGACAGACAGACTGGAAGTGAGAGAATGAGTCTGATTACTTGATTATTAAATTGATCAGCACCACGGTCAGGAACTGAATCTGAGCTTACATCCCCCAGACACGTGCCCAGGACTCAGCACAGAGCAAGCTCGCATAAATGTTTGTTGAATAAATAAACATGAATTAATGTGACTAATGAGTTCTGAGTGCCAGCTTTATGAGAGGAGTTGACAAACTACAGCATAACCAGAGCCGGCAACCAGGACTGTGAGTGTTCCGGAGACCTCGTCACGTGACAAAAAGTTAACAGAAGAGATAGAAACAGAGAAGAGGAGATGTAAGAGGGAGACTGGACAATTGTTCCTGAAATCAGAAAGAAGGAGGAAGAATTTTATGAGCCTTGATTTACATTGTTTCAGAAGGCAGAATGGGAGCCAAGGAGCAGAGTTCACAGGTAGATTATAGCTCCACGCAGATGGATATTCCCCACAGCTGGAACTACCCAGGTGTGGGACAGGCTGCCTGTTGGGAAGGGCCTCCTCCATCAGAGGCTGGACACCACCATGGGGAGGGGCACAGGGACGGGCCTGCATTTTGTGAGGTGCAGACCAACCGCTGAGATTACCTGGAAGAGTCCAGATTCATTTCTCCCTTCCCTCAGAAGGAGAACAGGTTTTCATGTGACATGAGTCCTGTGAGGCCCTGAACAAAACTATGAAAAAGGAAAATCTGACTTTAGCCTCCCTCACCTACCTTTTCAGAACACTTGTCATCTCTGCTTGTAAAACTCCTAACATGAACATTCTTGTCTTGGATGTGAGTAAACAAAGAAAAGAACTTACTTAAGAGTGTTAATGCCTTAAGATACCAATCCACATTTTGAAAGAGGGTGCTTCAAGAAAGCAATGAGCAAATCTAATGCTGGGTTTGCAGCACAGTAGCATTTGAATGGGAAAGTCCTCTCAGGGACCCTCCGATCAATCAAGCAACAGGGCTCAGAACCTAACCGTGTTCAGCACAGTGCTAGTCAGAGAGCAAGGGAACTGCATTGGGAGGCAGAGTCCTGGGTTAAGCCCTCGCTCCACCTTATACTGACTATGTCAGTTAAGTTACTGATTCGTTACTTAGCTTTGCTGAGCTTCATTTTCCTCATCGGTAAAATAGTGTTACGGCCCGCCTTCTTGAACACAAACATACAAAGAGCAGAGAAAAGAGGTCTGAGGGAACACAGAAGGAGAAGCATCAGCTCTGACCCAGGGAGGGGGCTGAGCTGAGCTACAGACCATGCCTCGTTCCTGCCTGGATCCCAGGGTTCTGTCCCCCACTCAGGAGGCCCCTCTGTTCTCTCCCATCATCCGAGGTATGCTCAAAGGCCTCTGAACTCACTCCCTTCCACAGCCACTTCAAGCAGTCCAGAGGATTTCCTCAACCTCTGCCCTTCCCATGCCCAGAGGCATTTACCTGCTTCAGAGGAGACAGTTCCCATAAACCAAAAATCTGCTTAGCCAATTCAGACCACTAAAGCCTTGGGTTTCTTTATTGAAAACCTTGGGTTTCTTTCTGCAAATAAAGGGCTTAATTATTCTGTTGTACAGAACTGACTCACAGCAAATTAAAATTGATTTTCACAATGACCTGATGACCTTGCTCTTCACTGATGATATGGCAGCACAAAAAAAAAATCAACTAAACTGCAAGACTAAGAACATTTTAAAAATTGAAATGTAGTTGACTTACGATATTATATTAGTTTCATGTGTACAACATAGTGATTCAATATTTCTATAGATTATACTCCATATAAAGTTATTATAAAATATTGGCTATATTCCCTGTGCTGTACATTACATCCTTGTTAATTTATTTAGTTCATACCTAGCTGTTTACACCTCTTAATTCCCTTCACCTGCTTTGTTCTTCCCCCACCCTTCTTCTCTCTGGTAACAACGGGTTTGTTCTCTGTATCTTTGAGTCTGTTTCTGTTTTGTTACATTCATTCAACTAAGGATTTAAGTATTAACTGAGATTCAAGAAAATGGGATCTTTTGGTCATTGCCTGTCTGCTTGTTTGTTTTGGCCCTGGACAGTTCCAGTATAGATGAAATTAGGGGTGGACCAACACTTTCTGTAAAAGCCAGATAATAAATATTTTAGGCATTTGTGACTATATTACATAGTTATTTATACATAACAAGAGGGAAAACAAATTTCCACCATCTTTTGACAAAATTCAAAATATAAAAATAATAATTGAATACAATTTTTTTAATAGAGGTCTACCAATGAGAAAAATTGCAATTCCTTTTTAAGGAGTAATATTTCATTTAATTGAAGCTCAAAGTTATTTTTTCCTAACACCAAAGTCTATTGCAAATATTCATCTGCTTTTGCTGATGTGTAATGAAATTTTACATATTTCATACTTAAAAATGTCTTCTCACATGGATACATATTGCCAAATACTGATATCAATCCACAAATATGAATTTAATTGAGCATACTCATTTTTGGAAGGTATTAATAGAATTCTACTAGGTTCATTTCTTGATATTTGCCTTAAAATATAGCATCACAGGGACCTTCAAGGTGGAGGACTAAGACGTGGAGATCACCTTCCTCCCCACAGATACATCAGAAATACACTACACGTGGAACAACTCCTACAGAACACCCACTGAACGCTGGCAGAAGACCTCAGACTTCCCAAAAGGCAAGAAACTCCCCATGTACCTGGGTAGGGCAAAAGAAAAAAGAAAAAACAGAGACAAAAGAATGGGGATGGGACCTCCACCAGTGAGAGGGAGCTGTGAAGGAGGAAAGGTTTCCACACACTAGAAGCCCCTTCGCGGGCAGAGACTGCGGGTGGCGGAGCGGGGGAGCTTCGGAGCCACGGAGGAGAGTGCAGCCACAGGGGTGCAGAGGGCAAAACGGAGAGATTCCCGCACAGAGGATCGGTGCCGACCGGCACTCACTAGCCCGAGAGGCTTGTCTGCTCACCCGCCAGGGCGGGCGGGGGCTTGGAGCTGAGGCTCGGCCTTCGGAGGTCAGATCCTAGGGAGAGGACTGGGGTTGGCTGCGTGAACACAGCCTGAAGGGGGCTAGTGCACCATGGCTAGCGAGGAGGGAGTCCGGGAAAAAGTCTAGATCTGCCAAAAAGGCAAGAGACCATTGTTGTGGGGTGCACGAGGAGATGGGATTCCTTCCCTGTGTGCCCACAGAAGGCAGAGCACCGCCTAAGTGAGCTCCAGAGACAGGCATGAGCCACGGCTATCAGCTTGGACCCCAGAGACGAGCATGAAATGCTAGCACTGCTGCTGCTGCCACCAAAAATCCTGTGTGCGAGCACAGGTCACGATCCACACGTCCCCCGGGAGCCTGTGCATCTCGCCACTGCCAGGGTCCCGTGATCCAGGGACAACTTCCTAGGGAGAACACACCGTGTGCCTCGGGCTGTTGCAACGTCACGCCGGCCTCTGCTGCTGCAGGCTTGCCCCGCACCCCAATTATGACTACCATACCCTTCCCTCTCCCCAATCTGAGTGAGCAAAAGCACACTAATCAGCTGCTTTAACCACCTCCTGTCCGCACGGGAACAGATGCCAGAGGGCGACCTACACACAGAGGCAGGGCCAAAACCAAAGCTGAACCCCAGGAGCCGTGCAAACAAAGAAAAGAAAGGGAAATTTCTCTGTGCAGCCTCAGGAGCAGCGGATTAAATCCCCACAATCAACCTGATGTACCCTGCATCTGTGGAATACCTGAATAGACAACGAATCACCCCAAAATTGAGGTCGTGAACTTTGGGAGCAACTGTAGACTTGGGGTTTGCTGTCTCCAACTGATCTGCTTCTGATTTTTATGTTTATCTCAGTTTAGTGTTTAGCACTTGTTATAATTGGTAGATTTGTTCATTGGTTTGGTTGCTCCCTTCTTTTTATTAGTTTTTTTAATTTTAATAATTTTCTTTTAATTTTCTTTTCCTTCTTTTTTTCTCCCTTTTCTTCTGAGCCGTGCGGCTGACAAGGTCTTGGTGCTCCAGGCAGGTGTCAGACCTGAGCCTCCAAGGTGGGAGAGCCAAGTTCAGGACATTGGACCACCAGAGACCCCCTGGCTCCATGTCCCATGTAATATCAATTGGCAAGAGCTCTCCCAGAGATCTCCATCTCAACGCTGAGACTCAGCTCCACGACAACAGCCAGCAAGCTCCAGTGCTGGATGCCCCGTGCCAATCAACTAGCAAGACAGGAACACAACCCCACCCATTAGCAGAGAGGCTGCCTAAAATCATAATAAGTTCACAGACACCCCCAAACACACCACCGGATGTGGTACTGCCCACCAGAAAGACAAGATCCAGCCCCACTCACCAGAACACAGGCACCAGTCCACTCCACCAGGAAGCCTACACAAGCCACTGAACCAATCTCACCCACTGGGGGCACACACCAAAAACAACAGGAGCTACGAACCTGCAGCCTGAGAAAAGGAGACCCCAAACAGAGTAAGTTAAACAAAATGAGAAGACAGAGAAACACACAGCAGATGAAGGAGCAAGATAAAAACCCACTAGACCAAACAAATGTAGAGGAAATAGGCAGTCTACCTGAAAAAGAATTCAGAGTAATGATAGTAGAGGTGATCCAAAGTCTTGGAAATATGTTGGAGAAAATACAAGAAACGTTTAACAAGGACCTAGAAGAACTAAAGAGCAAACAAACAATGATGAACAACACAATAAATGAAATAAAAAAGTCTCTAGAAGGAATCAATAGCAGAATAACTGAGGCAGAAAAACGGGTAAGTGACCTGGAATATAAAATAGTGGAAATAACTACTGCAGAGCAGAATAAAGAAAAAAGAATGAAAAGAATTGAGGACAGTCTCAGAGACCTCTGGGGCAACATTAAACGCACCAACATTCTAATTATAGGGATCCCAGAAGAAAAATAGAAAAAGAAAGGGTCTGAGAAAATATTTGAAGAGATTATAGTTGAAAACTTCCCTAACATGGGAAAGGAAATAGTCAATCAAGCCCAGGAAGCACAGAGAGTCCCATACAGGATAAATCCTAGGAGAAGCACACCAAGACACATATTAATCAAACTATCAAAAAGTAAATACAAAGAAAAAATATTAAAAGCAGCAAGGGATAAACAACAAATAACATACAAGGGAATCCCCATAAGGTTAACAGCTGATGTTTCAGCAGAAACTCTGGAAGCCAGAAGGGAGTGGCAGGACATATTTAAAGTGATGAAAGGGAAAAACCTACAACCAAGATTACTCTACCCAGTGAGGATCTTATTTAGATTCAACGGAGAAATCAAAACCTTTACAGACAAGCAAAAGCTAAGAGAATTCAGCACCACCAAACCGGCTTTATAACAAATGCTAAAGGAACTTCTCCAGGCAGGAAACACAAGAGAAGGAAAAGACCTACAATAACAAACCCAAAACAATTAAGAAAATGGTAATAGGAGCATACATATCAATAATTACCGTTAATGTAAATGGATTAAATGCTCCCACCAAAAGACATAGACTGGCTGAATGGATACAAAACAAGACCCGTATATATGCTGTCTACAAGAGACCCACTTCAGACCTAGGGACACATACAGACTGAAAGTGAGGGGATGGAAAAAGATATTCCATGCAAATGGAAATCAAAAGAAAGCTGGAGTAGCAATTCTCATATCAGACAAAATAGACTTTAAAACACTGTTACAAGAGACAAAGAAGGACACTACATAATGATCAAGGGATCAATCCAAGAAGAAGATATAACAATTGTAAATATTTATGCACCCAACATAGGAGTACCTCAATACATAAGGCAAATTCTAACAGCCATAAAAGGGGAAATCGACAGTAACACAATAATAGTAGGGGATTTTAACACCCCACTTTCACCAATGGACAGATCATCCAAAATGAAAATAAATAAGGAAACACAAGCTTTAAATGATACATTAAACAAGATGGACTTAATTGATATTTATAGGACATTCCATCCAAAAACAACAGAATACACTTTCTTCTCAAGTGCTCATGGAACCCAGCATAGATCATATCTTGGGTCACAAATCAAGCCTTGGTAAATTTAAGAAAATTGAAAATTTTTTAACATCTTTATTGGGGTATAATTGCTTTACAATGGTATGTTAGTTTCTGCTTTAAAACAAAATGAATCAGTTATACATATACATATGTTCCCATATCTCTTCCCTCTTGCGTCTCCCTGCCTCCCACCCTCCCTATCCCACCCGCCCCCCCCCCCCCCGGCGGTCACAAAGCACTGAGCTGATCTCCCTGTGCTATGCGGCTGCTTCCCACTAGCTATCTATTTTACATTTGGTAGTATATATAAGTCCATGCCACTCTCTCACTTCGTCCCAGCTTACCCTTCCCCCTCCCCGTGTCCTCAAGTCCATTCTCTACGTCTGCGTCTTTATTCCTGTCCTGCCCCTAGGTTCTTCAGAACTTTTTTTTTTTAAGATTCCATATATATGTGTTAGCATACGGTATTTGTTTTTCTCTTTCTGACTTACTTCACTCTGTATGACAGACTCTAGGTCCATCCACCTCTCTACAAATAACTCAATTTCGTTTCTTTTTATGGCTGAGTAATATTCCATTGTATATATGGGCCACATCTTCTTTATCCATTCATCTGTCGATGGACACTTGGGTTGCTTCCATGTCCTGGCTATCATAAACAGAACTGCAATGAACATTGTGGTACATGACTCTTTTTGAATTATGGTTTTCTCAGGGTATATGCCCAGTAGTGGGATTGCTGGGTGGTATGGTAGTTCTAGTTTTAGTTTTTTAAGGAACCTCCATACTGTTCTCCATAGTGGCTGTAACAATTTAAATTCCCACCAACAGTGCAAGAGGGTTCCTTTTTCTCCACAACCTCTCCAGCATTTATTGTGTGTAGATATTTTGATGATGGCCATTCTGACTGGTGTGAGGTGATACCTCATTGCAGTTTTGATTTTCATTTCTCTAATGATTAGTGATGTTGAACATCCTTTCATATGCTTGTTCACAATCTGTATATCTTCTTTGGAGAAATGTCTATTTAGGTCTTCTGCCCATTTTTGGATTGGGTTGTCTGTTTTTTTTGATATTGAGCTGAATAAGCTGCTTGTAAATTTTGGAGATTAATCCTTTGTCAGTTGCTTCATTTGCAAATATTTTCTCCCATTCTGAGGGTTGTCTTTTCGTCTTGTTTATGGTTTCCTTTGCTGTACAAAAGGTTTTACGTTTCATTAGGTCCCATTGGTTTACTTTCGTTTTTATTTCCATTTCTCTAGGAGGTGGGTCAAAAAGGATCTTGCTGTGATTTATGTCATAGATTGTTCTGCCTATGTTTTCCTAAAGAGTTTGATAGTTTCTGGCCTTACATTTAGGTCTTTAATCCATTTTGAGTTTATTTTTGTGTATGGTGTTAGGGAGTGTTCTAATTTCATTCTTTTACATGTAGCTGTCCAGTTTTCCCAGCACCACTTATTGAAGAGGCTGTCTTTTCTCCGTTGTATATTCTTGCCTCCTTTATCAAAAATAAGGTGTCCATATGTGCGTGGGTTTATCTCTGGGCTTTCTATCCTGTTCCATTGATCTATATTTCTGTTTTTGTGCCAGTACTAGAATCCAACTCGGAAAAGAAGAAATAAAGCTGTCACTGTTTGTACCTTGGTGTTCTTGCCAGATGGTTTCCCAACCTCTGTCAGAACTGGTTTTAAAACAATAAAGCTCTGAGATATTGTCACTTATGTGCCTTACTCCCACCTATGGTGTAGCTGGATGAGTTTGTGGTGAGTCAGATAAGAAATAAAAGAAATCGAACTTCACATTTAGTCCCTCCATGTGTCTGAGCATAGAACCAAGGGGCTTTTGGATCATACCGCAGCAGCTCTCTTGGGTAGGACCAATGGTTCATGCACTTGTACATTCACTCTGAAAGAAGTAGAGGCAAGTTCAAATATCCCTTCACTAGTACCTCATTGTTTTAGCTTCTGAACATTCATCCAAACTCTTCCAACCCTATCAACCTCATCAGAGAGTTCTGACATATATACAAACCACATTTTCCTAATTCTCTCTCTTCATTTGTCTTTGAAGTTCAAAGGAAAGGCTGGCTATTTTTAGAAAATTTCTTCCAAAGACAGGTAGGAAGACTAGGAGCCTCATTCAGGAGTTATAAAAGGAGAGAGGGCTTCCCTGGTGGCGCAGTGGTTGAGAGTCCCCCTGCCGATGCAGGGGACACGGGTTCGTGCCCTGATCCGGGAAGATCCAACATGCCGCAGAGCACCTGGACCCGTGAGCCATGGCCGCTGAGCCTGCGCATCCGGAGCCTGTGCTCCGCAACGGGAGAGGCCCCAACGGTGAGAGGCCCGCATACCGCAAAAAAAAAAAAGAAGAGGAGAGAGCTTGAAGTAAGATTCAGGAAACTCCTCTTTAGGATTTATTCCCTTTGAGAGAAAACAAACAAACAAAATCCAGAAGGCTAAAGAGCCATTGTTCCACAGGAATTAATACGAATTTTCACCGTAATTTGATTAAATAAAACCTTGTAAAGAAACCAAGAGGAAGCCAAAGTAAGGAATAGAGTCAGATTCCTTGACCTAATGGGTCTCTACCAGTTCAAAATATCTTGGCCATTGTTAAGTAAACTTTATTCATTCATTCATTTACTAATTTATTCATTCATCAACAAATATTGAGTACTTACTATGTTCCAAGAATCATCCAGGCACCAGGGATGCAGCAATTTAAAAAAAAAACATAGAAAATTTGGTTCTTGTAGAATTTACATCCTAATGGAGAGACAATAGGAAACAAATTAGTAAAATACATCTTACATCAGATAATGACAATTTCTACAGTGGAAAAAAGGGAATGCAGGAAGATAAGGAAGGTTGAGGGTCACAATTTTAAATAGGGTGGTCAGGGTAGGTCTGCTGAGAAAGTAACATTGGAGCAAAGACCTGGAGAAGGTAAAGGAAAGAAACAAATGCCTGGAGAAGAGCATTCCAGGCAGAGGGAACAGCAGCTGCAAAAGCTCTGAGGCAGCATGCTGCTGGGTATGTTCAGGAAATAGTAAAGTGACAAGTGGATACAAAATGAGCAAGGGGTGAGTCACAGGAGGCAAGGTCAGAGAAGTCATTCTGTAGACCCACTAATCATGTCTGGTAGGCTTAAGGATTCTGAATTTTCCTCAGAACAAGCTGGAGAGAGCCATCAGATGGTTTTGCCTCAATCCTTTCCCATTTCCTGTACATACCTAGACTTTTTCCCTTGTGTGTTTGGAGCCTACAGATCTGGACTAGATGATAGTGACCCAAATGATATCCATGTCTGTGCAGGCGGTCATCTGACTCTTGGTCCCTGCACAAAGTTTCCTGCACCCGGAAGCAACATCATCAGGGATGCTGCACTTGGTTAACCAGCATGAGCCTGCAAACATATGGCTGCCTAAGAATCTCAACAGCACACTAAGTCCCTTTTAGGGAGGGAGAAAAGAAACAAAACAGCCATTTTTAAAGTCAAAACTTTAAGGAGTTTATAATACAGTTAGAAAATCAAACAAATACGCAGAGAGAGAGAGACTTCAGGATGATTGCAAAGCAAGCTTCTAACAAGTGTAAAATTTAATAATACTACCCTATACTATAACACATGTCTAGCTTTCTTACATTCTCACCCATAAAACTTCTATCAACCCTTCAAAGTAGTTATAAATTTGAATACCTTACAGTAAAGAAACTAATGAGCTTTAATGACATCACTGGAAAGTTCCAGACAATTAACTCGCAGCAGAGCCAGGACTTGAACCCGGATCCACAGTGTCTATGTCCAGGACTCTGCACTGCCCCATAGCTGGCCATCTTTGATAAACAACTAAATGCATAAGGGACTATCTAAATAGGAGCAATCAGAATCTCATAAAATTAACCAGATCTTTGGAGGAAGAGCTTTGAACCAAGTCTTATACGTGGAATGGATGTGGACTGACATCTGGAAAAGGGCAGGAATCCTGGGCATCAGGAGTAGTTTGAGTAGAGACACAGATGAACATCTACCCAGTTAAATGCAGGGAATAGGAAACAGATTAGGTACCTATAGGAAAGGGCCATTTTAAGAAGCAACTGAAGATTATGTAGAAGAGGGGTGTGCACCCCTTTCTTCTTTACCTCTCACACCCTAAGTATCCATACCCCCTTCTCTCCAGTTTCTCCTACTTCTCAGGAAACTTCTTCCTAGGCTCCCTCGTGAGCTTCTCCTCCCTTTTTGCCACATTTTATGAGGCTTTTCCCACTCTTCCTTCCTTATGCCAAGTGCTTCTCTACCTTGGCTGCCACTTTATCATCAAGAGAGTTCTAAAAAATCCCTGGTGCCTGGATTCTATTCCCAGAAATTCTAATTTTATAGGTCTGTGTTGTGACCTGAGCTATGTGGATTCTTAAAAGTTACCCTGAGAAAAAGGAACCCTCCTACACTGTTTGTTGGTGGGAATGTAAATTAGTGCAGCCACTATGGAGAACAGTATGGAGGTTCCTTAAAAAACTAAAAATAGAGTTACCATATGATCCAGCGATCCCACTCCTGGGCATATATCTGGAGAAAACCATAAATCAAAAAGACACATGTAAAAAAAAAAAGACACATGCACCCTAATGTTCATAGCAGCGCTATTTACAATGGCCAAGACGTGAAAGCAACCTAAGTGTCCATCAACAGAGGAATGGATAAAGATGTGGTATATATACACAATGAAATATTGCTCAGCCTTAAAAAAAGAATGAAATAATGCCATTTGCAGCAACATGGATGGACCTAGAGATTATCACACTAAGTGAAGTAAGTCAGAGAAAAACAAATATGATATTACTTATATGGGGAATTTTTTAAATGATACAAATGAACCTATTTACAAAACTGAAATAGACTCACAGACATAGAAAACAAACTTGGTTTACCAAAGGGGAAGGGGGGGAAGGTTAATTTAGGAGCTTGGGATTAAAATATACACACTACTATATATAAAATAGATAAACAGCAAGAACCTACTGTATAGCATAGGCAATTATACTCAATATCTTGTAATAACCTATAATGGAAAAGAATCTAAAACAGAATATATATATATACATATATATATATGTATATATATATATCTGAATCACTTTGCTGTACCCCTGAAACTAACACAACATTGTAAATCTACTATATTTTAATAAAAACTTTTCTTCAAAAAACTCCCCCAGAGGGCTTCTCTGGTGGCGCAGTGGTTGAGAGTCCGCCTGCCGATGCAGGGGACACGGGTTCGTGCCCCGGTCCGGGAAGATCCCACATGCTGCGGAGCGGCTGGGCCCGTGAGCCATGGCCGCTGAGCCTGCGCGTCCGGAGCCTGTGCTCCGCAACGGGAGAGGCCACAACAGTGAGAGGCCCGCGTACCGCAAAAAAAAAAAAGGAAAATGAAGTTCGTAAGAACAGGGTTTACTCCAAACGCAGAGAGAATAAAGAAAAGATCCAGCAACTGGATGATTCCCAGGTGCGGAAGAGACAATCCCATCAGGATCGGTGGCCCCTGCAGGATGAACAGGAAGAGGTAAGAGAACGAGAGCAAGAGAGGAGGAGCTGGCAACAGCGCGAAAGGCAATTCCCAGCTGAAGAACTGCTGGAGAGGGAGGAGCAAAAGGAAGCCAAAAGGCGGGACAGAAATTTCCGAGAGGAAGAGCAGCTGCTGAGATTGGAAAGAGAAGAGAAAATACGCCATCAGGAAGAAGACAGAGAGTTCCGCGAAGAGAAACAGAAGCTGCGCCGGCCGGAACGCGAGCAACAGCTTCACCGGGAGCGAGATAGAAAATTCCGCGAGGAGGACAGCTCAGCCGGGAAAGGGAAGAACAGCTGCGCCGCCAGGAGCTAGAGGATGCCTTCTCCCAGGGGGAACAACTTAGGCGCGCCGAGCAAGAGGAAGAACAGAGACGTCCGAGGCAGAGAGACAGGAAGTTCCTAGAGGGAGAGCAGAGGCTCCGGCAGGAGCGAGAGTTAGAAAAGCGACGCGTCCAGGAGAAGGACAGTAAGTTCCTCGAGCAAGAAGAGCAGCGGCAGCGCGAGGGGCAGGAAGAGCTGAGGCGCCGGCAGGAGCGGGAGAGAAAACTCCGGGAAGAAGAACAGCTCTGCCGCCAGCAGCAGGAGGAGCAGAGCTGCAGCCAAGTCTGGGAGGAGGACAAGGGCCGTCGGCAGGTTCTGGAGCCCGGCAAGCGTCAGTTTGCCAGTGCCCCGGTGCGCTCCAGCCCTCTGTTATGAGTACATCCAAGAGCAGCGATCTCAATACCGCCTTTAAGAGATGCTGCCAAATCCCGACACCTGCCAAAGCTTCGAGCAAAGGAAAACGAGAAACACTAAGTAACAAATGACTCTAATGTTTCCGGTTGGGGGAAAACTCTCTAGTGTTAGAATATCTCTTTTTTACAAAATCTTAAGCTACACTCTTTCATGTACTTTGTACTCCTGCCTTTTATTCTTCCTTAAGTAGTTCTTTACTGCAGGATGTCTTTGCTCTTTGGTGCAGATGTGGTGTGCATTTTTTAAAAACATATAAGCCATTTCATTCCTGTAAGGAGTTTTGTTTGGGGAACACGTTCATTTATTGCTTTCAAAAGTAACAAGAATATTATGTCGATTTGAGATTCAAAAGAATGGGTCTGTTTTTTAATTTGTTGATCCATCTTGTAGAGAGTTCAGATATATTTGATGTTCAAGTTGGTATTTCTTCTTGGGCCTAAATTACATTAATATTTACCACCAAATATCTTGTCACTTTTTGTAGCATAATTAGCACAAATTCTGCCAGGGGACTGAATTTTTACAACAACGCTTGAATAGTGCAGGGGGGATGGCTTCTCCAGAAAAACTCCCTGTGAAATCAGCCCGTAACTGGAAGAAATATCTGTTAACAATAAGGTTTAGCTTGAAGACTTAGAATTTGAATTCGATTTTTTTTTTACACTTAACTCTATAATTATTTAAAATCTCATGAAGCAAAAGCAAGGTGTTTCTCAAACAACTCCAGAGCTCAAACTTTAAAACCATGTCTGCTTGTAGTCTGTAGTGCTCAGTTCCTTTCCCCCAGTCTTCGATGAGCTTGAGAATATTACTACCTTTGTTAATTTTAGCTGAGAGGGGACCTGCTCAGGATCCTGTAAACATCTACCTTGCTCTAGAGCCAACCAGAGATCACAGAGCATTTTGGGGAAGGGAAGGGGGAATGTTTGTGGACAGAGGGGCATGTCCCTGGAGGCCCTTTGACAAGACCCATCAGCCCACAATCCTTTGAGGCCTATTGATACTACTTTGGAGACATACTTGTTAAAATAATTGGACTGTGTAAAAAATTAATAATAAATGTTTTGGCAAACAATTATTTTTTGTCTGTTTTAACTATGCATCAAACCATAACTCAAGATTTAATGGTTGGGAACTGACATAAGTTTCCAATCACTTAAGGGTGTTCGGTTACTATTATCTATGTCTAAGTATAAAAAAGGAAAAAGAAAAAAAAAACCTCTCTATTTTCCCAAACCATTTTTCTCTGTTAGGGTGAATGCTATATTATTTCCATCCCCAAGCTAGGATTCTTTTTCCAAGTGTTTTTATTCTTGACCCTACAGCTTTCTTTGCCCTTTCTTGCGGTGACTCACTGCTCATGACAAATGATGGTGCTTCCAGTGTGTGTTAATATTTTCTTCTAAGAATACAGCAACTTCTTGGTCTCTGAAGTCTGATGAGGCAAAAGTAGAAAATGGCCTGAAACTTCAGCTCAGCATTACAGAAATTAAATGACCTCTTGATTTAAGCAACACAATCCATAAGGTGACTTAGTCAGAAGGTGCTTAATAATAATCAGGCCAAAAGTATCAGATTATCCTCTAAAGATCCAAACACCCCTGTGCCACCTGCTGGAATCTATATTCTATACCACGGTATTCACAGCGTGGTAACTAGGAATAAATCCAAGAAGGCCCTGATGCAGGATAGTATCATTTCTAATTGTGAGGGTCATGGTTGAGAAGATTTCCTAAGTTATAGACACTAAACATTTTGGCCAATGGTGGAGACAAGAAAGCTAAGCCTATAGCTCCTGAGTATCGTTCTGATAGAGTAAGGTGGCATTTTCTGCAAGGAGCACAAGCCTCCCTCTCACTTTAACACAAATAGCAGATGCCCACCAAAGATAAAACCTGGGAATCCCCTGATACTGACTTGGAGCTTTGTCTCTTTCAAATGATTTCTATCTGCAAAAGTACTTCCCTATTAAGGTAAGTATACGCTTTTACTTACTAAGAACCTTTACAGAAACCCTGGAAAGAGCCTCACTGGCTTTCCCCAGGATCCTCTCAATGGGCACTCATACCAGAGCCTCCTTATAAGTGCCAGCCCCAGGATGCTCCTGCAATACACACTCATCATCATCTAAGCTACAGTTCAACAATAATAATCATGATAAAAACAATCAAAGCCCTTCATACTTCTTGTAGCACTTCACAAGATGAGGAAAGAGCCAATTTCCAAAGAAGAAAGTATTGTTTTGTCACAGTTATAATAGCATGTACTTAAAAATCAGCCAGCCAATGCCCTAGGGCTCTACTTTTAGCATGCTGGCAGGAGAACATGCTGGCGGGCCAACATTCCTGCTCCACAAGGATAATGTATATGCATGGGCAGAACCTTGAGGCTGTTGGGCAACTGTCTGCTTAACTATAAACTGGGAGCTCTATTAACATCACCTTGGCTGCTGCTGGAAAATGGGGTTGAGGATTTATTATGCTCTGTTATGGAAAAGCTGGTCTCCACGTTTTATGAATTATGTCCCCACAAAGGTTCATTTGATGAAGTCCTAAGCCTCAGTGCCTTAGAATGTGACCACATTTGGAGGTAGAGTACTTACATAGGTAATCAAATTAAAATGAGGTCATTAGGTAGGCTCTAATCCAACATGAATAGTGTCCTTATAAGAAGAGGAAATATGGACATAGACAAGGACAGAGGGAAAATGATGTGAAGACATAGGAAGAAGATGGCCATCTACTGGGTTGGCAAAAAAGTTCCTTCCGTTTTAAAGTAAAAAAAGACATTTTTCATTTTCACCAAGAACTTTATTGAACAATGTATTCACCCTTTTGTTCCACTACCTTCTGCCATTTTTCAGGCAACTTTGTAATTCCATCTTCCCAAAACGTTTTATCTTTTTGAGCAAAGAACTGTTCCAGGTGCCAGGAACAGTCTGCCAGGTAATTGAAATTTTTTCCATTAAGAGCATTTTGTAAAGACCAAAATAAATGGAAATCTGAAGGTGCAAGGTCTGGTGAATACGGCAGATGAATCAGAACTTCCCAGCCAAGCTGTAACAGTTTTTGCCTGGTCATCAAAGAAACATGCGGTCTTGTGCTGTCCTGATGGAAGATTATGCGTCTTCTGTTGACTAATTCTGCTTTTCGTCGAGTGCTGTTTCCAGTTGATCTAATTGAGAGCAGTACTTTTTGGAATTAATCGTTTGGTTTTCCAGAAGGAGCTCATAATAGAGGACTCCCTTCCAATCCCACCATGTACACAACATCACTTTCTTTGGATGAAGACCGGCCTTTGGTGTGCTTGGTGGCGGTTCCTTTCATTTTCCCCACGATCTCTTCTGTTCCACATTCTTGTACAGTATCCACTTTTCATTGCCCGTCACAATTTGTTTTAAAAACAGAACATTTTCGTTACATTTAAGTAGAGAATTGCATGTGGAAATATGGTCAAGAAGGTTTTTTTCACTTACCTTATGTGGAACCCAAACATCAAAGCGATTAACGTAACCAAGCTGGTGCAAATGATTTTCAACGCTTGATTTGGATATTTTGAGTATGTCAGCTATCTGCTGCGTGGTATAAAATTGATTGTTCTCAGTTAATGTCTTGATTTCATTGCTATCGACTTCAACTGGTCTACCCAACTGTGGGGCATGGTCCAGTGAGAAATCTCCAAAAAGAAACTTTGCCCACTACTTTTGACACATTCGATCAGTCACAGCACCTTCTCCATATACTGCACAAATCTTTTTTTGCATTTCAGTTGCGTTTTTATCTTTCTTGAAATAATAAAGCATAATATGCCGAAGATGTTGCTTTTTTTCTTCCATCTTCAATATTAAAATGGCTACACAAAAATTCACCAATTTTGATAAGTTTTTTTTACATGCACGCTGGTATGACAGCTGTCATAATACAATCTAACAAAATTGTTTCAAATGAAGTTAAAGACAGCTAAGCACTACTAGAGCCATGTTACAGAAAAAGTGAACTAACTTGTTGGCCAACCCAATACAAGCCAAGGGTAGAGGCCTGGAACAGATCCTTCCCTTATGGCTCTCAGAAGAAATCAAACCTACCAACACCTTGATTTTTGACTTCTGGCCTCCATAACTTTGAGAAAATAAATTTCTGTTGGTTAAGCCACCCAGTCTTTGGCACTTTGTTATAATAGCCCTAGAAAACTAATATACCATGGAAGGTGAGGTTATGCTTCTAGGGAAATCTATCAGTATTTTGATGATCTTTATCCTTTGACATTGTACAGGTACAAGCAGGTCCTGGTTGCTCAAAGACAATTTCTTTATTAAATCTGCCATAGGGGCTTCCCTGGTGGCGCAGTGGTTGAGAGTCTGCCTGCTGATACAGGGGACACGGGTTCGTGCCCCAGTCCGGGAAGATCCCACATGCCGCGGAGCAGCTGGGCCCATGAGCCATGGCCGCTGAGCCTGCGCGTCCGGAGCCTGTGCTCCGCAACGGGAGAGGCCACAACAGTGAGAGGCCCGCGTACCGCAAAAAAAAAAAAAAAAAAAGTGATTTAATATTTATCAGAAAATATAGAAGCAAGGGTAGGCAGGAAAATTTGGGAAAGGATGTCAATAATAGGGCTTACTATATACTATATTGTTATTATACTATATAATATTATTATGTAGTACACATAGTGTTATACTATATCATATTATTGTATATTAAAATTATCATAAGCTGAAGTAATTAAAATACTGCAATAATAGTGATAATTAAAATGAAAGAGAAAGGTCAATGCAACATAATAAAAAGCTCAGGAACATATCCAAGCATAACTATGAGAATTTAGTATTTTATGAAGAAGATATTTTCAAATCTGGATGCTCTTTCCAGAAGTTTGGCTGGGAAAGAAACAGGAGATGAGATATAGCTACACTACAGACACCAGTTGCAAGCCCAGGTTGTTACCTGTACTTCTGACTGACTGACTACAAATTAGAGGTTCCCCCAACCTCCTCCTTGTGTTCAATTAATTTGCTAGAGTGGCTCAGAACTCAGGAAACCCATTTACTCACTAGATGACCGGTTTATTACAAAAGGATATAACTCAGGAACAGCCTGGTGGAAAAGATGTATAAGGCAAGGTGTAGGGAAAGGGTGCAGAGATTCCATGCCCTTTCCAGGCACAACACACTCTGGGAATCTGCACATGTTCACCAACATGGAAGCTTTCCCAACCCTGTCCTTTTTGGGTTTTGATGAAAGTATGACTGATTAAATCATTGGCCAACGGTGACTGATTCAACCTCCAGCCCCTTTCCCCTCTCAGAGGTCGGGGGGATGGACTGAAAGGTTCAACCTTCTAATCAAGTGGCTGGTTCTCTTGGTAGCCAGCCCCCATCATTAGGTGCTTTTCAAAAGTTACCTCATCAACCTAACAAAAGACACCATTCTGGCTCTCAGCACTTGGGACATTCCAAGCATTTTAGGAGCTCTGTGTCCCAAATGGGGATGAAAACCAAATACATGTTTATTACAAATCACCATATCACACCTCTTTAAAGACCCCATCTCCAAATATAATCACATTCTGAGATACTGAGTGCTGGGGCTTCAGCATATGAATTAAGTCCATAACAACCAAATGTCCTTGCTCTTTCCACTGAAGTACACTAGTTATGCTAACTCTACTAGACCACAAATTCTACGGGGCTGAGGACTGTGCCTGTCTTAAATTCTCTACCCATATCCATCTAGGCAATCGTAGGCATTCATTCAACAGATATTGTTACTCTAATGAACGAATCCTAACTTCTCTCCCTATTCATGCTGCCCAAACCCTCCTCCAGCTGCTCCACGGAGTCTTTGCCTTCACCAGCTCAGCCTGCCCACCCATGTAATAGAGCAAGTCAGCAGCTTCTTAACGGCCATCTAGAAAGAACCACCCACGTCTGGGAGGCATGTGGGCCTCAAGACTTCATGCCTGGGGCTTGTACGCCACCTCGTGGTCACTGACTGCAATGTCCCGAGTAGATCCATCATTAGGCAACAGGGAACGTGGAAAGGACCTCTCACTGCACTGCCCTGACCCTGGGCTGACAGGAAGAGGTGACGTTGTGTGTTCCTTCTTCAAATTGCCAATGGACAGGAAATTCTCACCTTCCATTCATCTGTAACTGAGGTTGTAAGGCGGAGAGTGCTGCACGGTTCTGAAACCCAGATCCTTTACGGATAGGTGTTCCTACTGCATTCCCTTTATTCTAAGGTATTGTGGGTTGTAAGAGGCACCATTGATTAAAAAGCATCATTTTTGTTGGGGGGATAGGGGAGCACTATATTAAATGTGGCTTTCAATTTTAAAACACATCTGAATTTCAGCAATGTTGTAACATGGGAACAAATAGTTCTTAGAATGTGGCTCTCATCCATAAAATCTCCCTGAAAGGAAGGGTGGTATCCACTACAGGCTTTGTGTTCATTTCAGCATCTATAATACTGTTCATGATCACAGCCAGCTCTGGAGGGCAAGTGTTTCAAAAATCACTGCCTAGAGGAGTTCCCCTGCCAGCCACCTGCTAAAAAATGAAGAAAACTCCTGTATGGAAGGAAAGACCAAGATAGAAACTACAAAAATAACTTGACTTCCATCAGTGGAGTTGTACAGTGCTAAGAGATGGTTATTCATTTGTTAATGACCAGGGCTGTAGACTGAGGACTAGCTACCAACTCCCAGCCTGCAGTTTGCTGAGCCTGCAGCTGGCTAATCAGGTAACCTTAGATCTAGAAATGCATACCCCTCCCCATCCCACTCTCTGGGTAGGTACAGGCACAGGAATGTGTTGTTATTGTAATAACAAAATACCTCTTTGAAGTGGAGCTGCTGAGAAAAATGTCTTGACATAAGTTCAGGGTGGAAGGCAAGACCCAGAGGGTATGTATAAGTGATAAAACATGACTGATAAACTTCTAGTCATGGAAAGAGAAATCTGGGTTTTTCCAAGAGGAAAGAGGAAAAGAAGAGGGAGGAGTCCACAGGTGGCGGAAGGCTGTGTGAGGTGTGATGTACCCCTTCCCAAGACCCCCAAATCTAAAATAAACACAGATGCTCGTGTGGGTGGTTTTTTGGTAGAAATCTAAAAAGAGGCTGAATTATCCATGTCAAGGAAGCAGAAAGCCAATACAGGTAGGAGGCCGCCACGAGAATAGGAGCTTCAGGAATACACAGAGATCACCCAGAAGGCTTGGAGTTTCTGCTGGACAGATTTAGTGTGGAGATGGTTCAAGTTAATTTCATTCAGCTCTGAGAGTCAGACCATTTCTGGCTGACCTATGGACAATATATGTCAAAACCTTTTTCAAACCTTCATTGTCCTTGACTCTATACCTTTAAGCCAAGCTGACCCGCCCATTGATCAAGCCCCCAACAGCACAAAGACAGCACAGAATAGCACCCCTGACATTATCTGATAGGCATGGCTAGAACCCCCTCACTGCTTCCATTCTGATCCAGCAACTCCTGTCTGCTGACCTTCAGCTTGATGTCCTGGTTTCAAACGTGTCCCTGTCCCTTAGACTTGGTGTGATATATTCGCCAGCTCTGACTCCTACCAACCCAAATCCAACCCTCTGATTCGTTCTCTTAAATATCTAGTGTAGCTTAAACCAACTTACCTTGAGGGAAACCTAACTCCCAAGACCCCCATGAAGAGGAGAAGGGAATTATGCCTGTATATGTTATTCCTATAAGTCATGCCAAAGATTCTCAGAGAGGGCTCTGGGACTACCTACCTCCTAAGCACCTAGCTGGTGAGTGAGACTTATTAAAATGCAGATTCATGACCTTCTGAATTAGAATCTCTGAGTGTGGAGCCCAAGTGTCTGAATCATTAATAAGCTCCCAAGGTAAGTCTTATGCATACTAAATTCTGAGAACCATCCTCAAACAAATGGAATGTACTTAAGTGGAGACACTCTCACAGTTAGGGACTGAATGCTCTTGGCCAGCTAGACATTCTAATCAAATAGATTCCAATTACCTCATGCAACCATTAGAAACAAGGAGGTAGATTATTCAGTGATATGAAAGGGTATTTACAATGTATAGTCACATTAAAATAATCAAATGTTATCCCACTTTTGTGTGAAAAGGGAATGTTTACATATGCATAGAACACAAGTCAGGAAGAGCATACACTGGAAAATTAACCTGGATGATAGAATTGTGTTTTCTCTCTCCCTTCCTTCCTTCCTTCCTCCCTCTCTCCCTCCCTCTCTCCCTCCCTCCCTCTTTCTCTCCCTCTCTCTCGCTTTCTTTCTTTCCTTCTTATCAGCAATTTCTATATTTTTGCAACAGGTACACAAATACATATGCATAATGAGATTTCTGTGAGATCAGGGACTTTGTTTTGTTCCCTACTAAATCCTTGTGCCCTAGAAAAGACTCTGGCACAGGAAGGTCTCCAATAGGTACTTGCTGAATAAATAATAAAGGGAAATTAACTTTTTAAAAAAAATTCCAAATATGACCTAACTTAATCTACCTTGAACATAGATATGGTTCCTAATACCAGGTTACTATAGTATAAATAAACGGCTTTGACTGAGGGTGCGTGCTGGGTGAGTTCACAATTAAACAGTAATGATGTTGCTTATATATTTGTAGTTGACACTTTGATTGAACACATATTCAATTTATGAAGTAATATGAATAGCATTTAACATTTATCATTTCATCTAACATCTTTAAAACCCCTTACTATGCACAACTGCAAGAGTAGTTATTCTAAAGGATGTCAACTACAATATGACAGGGGAGAGGTACCCAGTAATTCACAAGAGAAAATTAAGGGGGCCAGATGTAATACTTAGGACTCCAGAAATTGATACAGCAGTGAACAGACTGGACCTGATATTGTGACTCAAAGGGGAAAGTATGATGCCTTATCCCTAGCACCCAGCACAGTGAAAAGCATATAATGGGGCTCAATAAATGTAACTGTTGAATTTCCAAGACTTGGGGAGAAAAGACTTCTGGATGGAATACATGAGGGAAGTGCATACCCTCATCAGAAATAAATAAACAGCGCTATAAGGAGGAAGGAAGCACGGTGCTAGGCGACAAGATAGAGCTGCATGTACATCTCTAAGACTGAGGATGGGAGATTGCTAGGGAGCATTGGAGTGTAGACAGATATGATGTGTGAGAATATGCTAGAGGCTTCCTTGGCCAGATGGAGTGTACTTATGAGCATTCCTGAAGCAGATCACAGATATCACACCAGAGCACCCATGGGCTGTGACAAGAGGCAGCACAAAAGCACGGGAAGGCTTCAGAGCCAACTCCACATCTGCCTCTTTTTTTGGCTTTGTGAGATTTTTTTTAAAACTCTTTGATGGGACTTCCCTGGTGGCACAGTGGTTAAGAATCCGCCTGCCAATGCAGGGGACACGGGTTTGATCCCTGGTCCGGGAAGATCCCACATGCCACAGAGCAACTAAGCCCATGCGCCACAACTACTGAAGCCTGCGTGCCTAGAGCTCGTGGTCCCCAACAAGAGAAGCCACTGCAATGAGAAGCCTATGCGCACCACACTGAAGAGTAGCCCCTGCTCGCTGCAACTAGAGAAAGCCCACACACAGCAGCGAAGACCCAACGCAGCCAATAAATTAATTAAATTAAAAAAAAAAGAAATATGTACAGTTAAAACAAAAAAAAACCTCTGTGAGCCTTGGGGACTTCCCTGGTGGTCCAGTGGTTAAGACTCCATGCTTCCACTGCAGGGGGTGCAGGTTTGATCCCTGGTCAGGGAACTAAGATCCCACAAGCCGCGTAGAGCGACTGAAAAAAAAAAAAAACTAAAATCAATCAATCAATTAGTTAATTAATTAAAAACTCTTTGAGCCTTAGTTTCTTCATCTTTATAAAGAGGCTTATAATACTTACCTCATAGGTTTATTGTCAGGATCAGGGAAAATGTATATAAAATATTAACCCTGGGCGGGGATTTTCCTGGCACACAATAAATGTTGAATAAATAGCAGCTAATATCATTACACTGGTGGAGTGGGGGTGGGGGGGTGCTGGCTGAAGTGAATTAGAAACTATGTGCTTGAAGGACCACCAATCCCAGGGCTGTGTGACATCTGCGTTAGCACAATCTACTAAAAGTACAGTTTTTTGATAAGGTCTTGACTTTCCTTCCTCTTTCCATCATAAGAGTCATCTCTCGCAATGAAGAAAGTGCTGCACAGTATGGAATAAGGAAGAGTTGACTGATGCTGTGAAAGTGATGAAAATCTTGAAGGAGAACAATGTCATCTTAGGTTTCATGAAAGCCAAGACATGAAAGACTGGGCATGATATGAGATAAAAACTAAAAATCAAAGTTCAAAGGAAATGCAGGCATAGCTCCATGTTGTGCTTAAGAAAATCACTGATGTACTATTAATTTGTAATTACATTATTTGGTGACAGTCTATTACATGCTCTATTAAGCACTGTTTATAAAATATACATTCCTATGAAATCATAATATTTTGTTGAAACAATTTTTCATTAACTTCTGTATATTCAAATCTTCAAAATACAAAACTATTAAAAACCCTAGAACAGAAAATGGATTTAAATATGGACATTTTTCTCATTGGCCTAAAAAAAATCTTCAAAGGGAAAGAAAACAGAAGTATATATGAAGGAGAAGATGACAAGATGATGAGCTCACCTTTAGACATATTTAATTTGATGTGGCTGTTAGACACCCTGGTGGAGATGGCCAGTGGACTATGGAGTACGGAGATAAAGATTTGGAGGTCAACTTGTATATAAGTGCTGGTTAAAACTAGGAAACAGGACTTCCCTGGAGGTCCAGTGGTTAAGACTCCGCACTTCCACTGCAGGGGGCAAGGGTTCACTCCCTGGTTGGGGAATTAAGATTCCTCATGCCACGCGGTGCGGCCAAAAAAAAAAAAAGGTAGTTTGCAAAATGAATTGTTAAAGCATAGTGATAATGAAAACTAGGAAACAGGGATTTCCCTGGTGGCGCAGTGGTTAAGAGTCCACACTCTCAATGTAGGGGGCCTGGGTTCGAACCCTGGTCAGGGAACTAGATCCCACATGCATGCCACAACTAAGAGTTCGCATGCCACAACTAAGGAACCCTCAAGCCGCAACTAAAGGAGTCCGCCTGCCTCAACTAAGACCCAGTGCAACCAAATAAATAAATGAATATTAAAAAAACTAGGAAACAGAATGAGATGCCCAGGGTTGGGGGCGGGGGATGCACAATAAGAAGAGTGGGGTGGGCGCCGAGGACAGAAGCCTGGACAGCACCAGCGTTTAAGGGGAAAGCAAAGGAAGGGACCCCAGAAAGAGAAGCAGAAGAAACAACCATAGAGGTATATGGAGAGACAGGGATGTGAGCAATCCCAGAAGCTAGCATGTGGAGGACAGATCCACAATGTCATTCATACCCCTCACTCAGGGAGGCCACGTGAAACAAGCACAGAAATAGGCCCAGGAGATTTGGTCATTAGGAGGCCTTTTTCAAGAAGTACGTTAGAATGATGATAATAAAGCCAAATTGCAGAAGCTTGAGGAAATGAGTGGGAGCTGAGAGAGAGCAGATGTTACATGAAAACTACTCACATATAGATGTATAATTAAGAAATAAGAGAGGAGAGTAGGGGCACCAGTTATTAAGCTAGTATCTGTTGGCTTCAAAACCACTCTTCTGTGCACACTTTGGGGTGTTGGAGCTGGGACTCCACTTTGCAGCTGAATCCCAGTTACCTCTGCCAATGGGGACCATGGAGGGAGACCGGAAGAGGAGAGGAACTTACTACTCCCCCTGGCTTCTGGTTAGCTGCAGTGTCATGCCAGCTTCATTTCTTCACCCAGCAGGGCAGTTTCCCCACAAAGGAACAATGTATTCGCAACTGAGAAGCCCTGCAGGAGGAAGCTGAACTAGCTTGGGTTTTGTTCCCCAAAGGCAGTTGAATCCAGTGTGCAGTCTTTCCAACCTCACAGAACCAGCTCTGAGACCTCTGCACCAGCAAGAAGCACCCCTTCTCAGAGGCTTAAGTCTCAGTCCCCCTCCTCCAACCTTCTGATAATTCCAACCTCTCCCCTTGGAAGTTAGCCGTGGGGGTAACTGCTGGTTCCTGAAATTGCTACTTGCATATACCCTAGAGCAGTGGTCCCCAACCCCCATGCTGCAGGGTCCACGGCCTTTTAGGAACCAGGCCGCACAGCAGGAGGTGAGTGGCAGGCGGGAGAGCGAAGCTTCATCTGCCACTCCCCATTGCTCCCCATCGTTCACATTACCACCTGAACCATCCCCCACCCACCCCGTCTGTGGAAAACTTTTCTTCTACAAAACCGGTCCTTAGTGCCAAAAAGGTTGGGGACCACTTCCCTAGAGTTCTCTTTACCCTTTGTTACCTAGTTAACGAGTCTCTCTGTTAAATTCTTTCTGTTAAAATAACTGGTGTGTAGCAAACAACCCAATCAAAAAAATGGGCAGAAGAACGAAATAAACATTTCTCCAAAGAAGACATACAGATGGCCAACAGGCACATGAAAAGATGCTCAACGTCGTTAATTATTGGAGAAATGCCAATCAAAACTACAAGGTATCACCTCACACCAGTCAGAATGGCCACCATCAAAATGTTTACAAGTAATAAATGCTGGAGAGGGTGTGGAGAAAAGGGAACCCTCCTATACTGTTGGTGGGAATGTAAATTGGTACAGCCACTATGGGGAATGGTATGGAAGTGCCTTAAAAAACTAAAAATAGAGTTACCATATGACCCAGCACTCCCACTCCTGGGCATATATCCAGAAAAGATGAAAACTGATTTGAAAAGATGCATGCACCCCAATGTTCATAGCAGCACTATTTACAGTGGCCAAGACATGGAAACAACCTAAGTGTCCATTGACAGATGATTGGATAAAGAAGATGTGGTACATATACACAATGGAATATTACTCAGCCATAAAAAGAATGAAATAATGCCACTTGCAGCAACATGGATGGACCTAGAGGTTATCATACTAAGTGAAGTAAGTCAGACAGAGAAAGACAAATATCATATGATATCACTTATATGTGGAGTCTTAAAAAATGATACAAATGAACTTATTTGCGAAACAGAAACAGACTCAAAGACATAGAAAACAAACTTACGGTTACCAAAGGAGAAAGTTGGGGCGGGGAGGGGATAAATTAGGTGTTTGGGATTAACAGGTACACACTACTATACATAAAATAGATAAAACAACAAGGACCTACCATATAGAACAGGGACCTATATTCAGTATCTTGTAATAACCTATAATGGAAAAGAATCTGCTGTGCACCTGAAACTAACACAATATTGTAAATCAATTGTACTTCAATTAAAAAAAATAATAGTAGCTGGTGTGTTTTTGTCTGCTGCCTGATACATAGGAAATAATGACTTTTTCTTACATTGATGAAACTAGAGTGTATTAATAGACTATGATAAAGGAGCCCCTAGAGAGAGGGATCAAAGAAACAGAAAAGAGGAGAAAACTATGGCCAAAGTCGGAGAGTATACAAAAAAGGCAGGATCAAGGGCAGGAGGGTGCTGGCCTAGAAGAGAAGGGGGGAAAGAGGTCAGGATGGGTGTGAAAGAAGACATGACTGTGTATGGCAGAAGTTGAGGAAAACTGTGCCTAAGGGCCTGTGTTTCTCCAGGAATTAGGAGGAAAGCCCCCCTGCAGAGGTGGGAGGATGAGAGATGAGAAGAAGCATCTTCAGATGTGGAGAGGTCCCTGAGGGGAATGAAGATCATTAACCAAAGACAAGTAAAGGGGCTGATAAGAACACAGGCTAAAGTGGAAAGAACAGGATCCATGACTACTTGATCTTCCCCACTGGACCCGACCACAGCTGAGCGGGTGCAGCAAAGATACGATGAGGGTCATGAGGGTCCTGTTGGACAGACAACCACTTCAAGACAGAACTGAAGGGAAATGAGACTGTCGTTGACTGAATTACTCAGGTGGTCCATGGAGTCCAGCCTGGGAGGTCAGGAAAAGAGGCATTCAACAGACAGAGAAACAAGGGGATCAGGGACTCCATTAGGTGAAAGCAGATAAGGAGGTGAGGTCCATGTCAGCTCTTATAGGACCATGGTGCCAGGCTCTGAGCTAATGACACCTGCCACCCTGGAAAGAGAACCATTTCACCTCTACATAAGTGGTTGATCTCTTCCCCAACAAAGCCTCCAGATATTGGGAGGGAAATTATGATGTCAGACAAACATTGGTTTTTGTTGTAAGCTTTTTTTTTTTTTTTTTTTTTTTTTATTTGGCCGCCCCGGGTCTTAGTTGTGGCACACGGTATCCTCGTTGCCACGTGTGGGATCATTTAGCTGCCGCATGTGGGATCTTTTAGCTGCCGCATGCAGACTCCAGTTCCCTGACCAGGGATCGAACCCGGGTCCCCTGTATTAGGAGCACAGAGTCTTAACCACTGGACCACCAGGGAAGTCCCTGTAAGCTTTAAAGAAGCATACACTTTATATTTCAGGTTTCCTTTTTCAGCAGTCCCGTCTATTTGCAAAGATTTATATTTCATAACTCTTATTCTGTCTTAGAGTTCTTCTAAAGAACTAGGGAAGACTGACTGACTTTTTAAAAAGTAGAATAGGGCTTCCCTGGTGGCGCAGTGGTTGAGAGTCCACCTGCCGATGCAGGGGACGCGGGTTCGTGCGCCGGTCCGGGAAGATCCCACATGCCGCGGAGCGGCTGGGCCCGTGGGCCATGGCCGCTGAGCCTGCGCGTCTGGAGCCTGTGCTCCGTAATGGGAGAGGCCACGGCAGTGAGAGGCCCGTGTACCGCAAAAAAAAAAAAAAAAAAGTAGAATAAAACTCATTCTGTCTTGTGATTATCATATGGGTCCATTGGACCATTTTAGAAATCTAAGCTACATTTTGAGGTCTTAATGATCATATTTTTTCTCTATCATGAAACATTTCAAGATATAAGAAAACAGCAATGATGGGAACACTTCAAGAATACTGCAAGAGTGAAACAAATCATCACTGTGACAGCATCTGCAACATCCTTCAGTTTTCCTAGGAGGTACCCAAAGCATTGCATCATCTTTTAAATACAAATCTTCCAAATACAAATACATAAATGTACGGTGTTGATTTGTATTTGTTTTAGTTTTTCTTGAACACAGTTGAATAATTAGAATTTTTCATTTTCTTCGGTTAATAGCAAAGAGAAGAAAATTGGCAAAAGAACACATCGCTCAACTATCTCATGAATCAAAAGATAAATGCGAAGAGACCCATAGCAAAACTCTCTAATGACCATGGCAAAATTGATCAAACAAATGAAATCTCATACTTTGAGTCTTCAGAGGACAGTATTCTCAGTGAATTTACTCAAGCTCAGGGATCATTGCATGGGAGAGCGAGACATGGTCTCATTGAGATATTGTCACCTCGCTGATTACCAGGGTTGATTCTGCTGCTCTGGCTGGCTAGCTGGGTGCAGCCTGCCCTCCTCACACCTCGGTGTCTGTCTCTCCCAAAGCTGAATGCTTGGTAGAGGAAGATGGTGTTCCCTAGTAGAGAAGATCATTATTTCCTAAAGGTAATACAAGTAGCTGTGCTGCCCTCCAAATAAGCTTGCAAGAATCAGAGAGTGAAGAATATGTTTCTAAGGACAAAAAGAAATATGGTATTTTCATCCAGTTAGTTATTCAACAGGAAGAACTGTTTCACTCAATATTATGCATGAACCTTAATTATCCCATTTTGCTAAAAAGACGTGTGACTTTATTCTTTCATCTCTTATAATGTTTATGCACTAAAATGTACTTGATATATTTGCCATAACAATGCTGAAGACAGGTGTGTGTAACAAGGCAACTGGGAAGAAATAGGTGATATAGAAACAAAAACATTCATTGGATTATTTGGTATTTATAAATCTAAAAATGAAAATGTTTTGCAATTATGGAATAAAGATGATACACATACATATAAGCCTATATATGTGTGTGTGTGAATGTATACACACATCAAACACACACACACACAAAGTGAGTATGTATATCTTCAAATCCAGGAACATATGGAACAAATATTTGAGTTTGCTATATCTAAATTCTTATTATAATTTCTAATAAATTTATTTTTTACTATTTCCTTCTTCTTCTATAAATTATAAAATGATTCAAAAGATAGATAGGTGGGTAGGTAGATAGATTCGATAGATAGATAGATAGATAGTTAAAAAGAGTGCCTTGGACCCAGATGGTAAATGGTGATCATTATTTTTCCTGGTATACTAAGGGTGTAAGGCGTCATGCGACTCCTATAATTTGACAACTCCTTCTAGGTGAAACCTGTAATGAATTAGGTCTGTCTTCCCCACCCTCCCAACACCAGCTCTGCGACCCACAGTAACTCCAGCCCCGGTTGCTGTGCCCACGGTTGAAGCCATAGGGCTGCCACCTTCTGGGATTGTGGACAATGATGGTGGGTGGAGAGCGTGAGGTAGCATGACAGCATTTCTCTCTGGCAACTTCTGGGGCACGGCTTCCTGGCATTTTTAGAGCCCCCAAATATTTGTGACAACAGGTGGTGCTCACATCTCTAAATTACTAGAGTTCTGGCTACCAAGGTGTCCAAACTCAGGAAATTGAGTGGAACAGAGCCGGACCACCCTGAGGGCTGGGATCATTGAGCCCATAGCAGCTCTACTCAGGGACCCACCCACAAGCTCTCCAGAGAGATAAGGAAAGCTGCAACTCAGACAGTACATGTTTCTGAGTCATTTCCTGGGGAGTGGCTCTGAGCCTCTACCCTGCCCCAGGCCCCAAATCTGCATGAGCAAACATAATTTTTTCCACTCAGACCATCAAAACCACCACATTTCCTGGTCCACTGCTAGATCTCTTACTGACCAGCCTGGCTTGGAGGGGAGAGACAGAGCAGTGGGTCTTCCTCCATAGGGACGAAAATCATGAGACAGACTAGAGACAGGGTTCCTCTCTGCTCCTGATTTGTGGGACCAGAACAGGAGGCGCAGCGGCACTCAGCCCTGCTGTGCCCAACACTCCCTCACACATTCAGTCTGTGCCTTGGTGCTCTGAACTGGCACAGGGTACGTGCTCAATAAATATTTACTGACTAAATAACCTTCCCATCCTCACATTGTGAGCCTGTTTAACCTGGTTTCTTTCGTGTTTTAAGTTTACGACTTAAAAATTCATACTGCTTTGCTCTAAAAGAGCATTTGCTTTTCTCTCTTCCTCTAAAGCGCACCCAGCAAACCACAAGGAGAGGCCACACTCTGGATAATAACTGGGAAATCATAGACCTTTCTGGCAGCAGGGGCTTGACTGAGAAACGGGAAATTCCTGTTCCTCGGGCTGACGGGTTTTTTTGCTTTGGCTCCTTATCAAGGGGTAACTAAGCAACAGAGGGGGATTTTGCCAAGTGCCGAGAGGCTCACAGTGGAGAAAAGGGAGCTCTATAGGCTGGGCTGGAAATGAGGAAAGGGTGGCTAAAGGAAGCCAACCAGAACCAAAGCAACATTCCCAGTGGGCTCCAGAAATGCCTCATATCTAGGATAAAACACAAAAATGTACCACAGCATTTAACTCCTTTGTATCCATTTGGTGTTTTATGCCTCAGCTGACTTGCTGATCCACAGACCTAAGAAGTGACTTGCTTTCTGTATCAAAAACTACTAACCTCTGAAGGACAATTTTGCAACATCTGTTAAAAATTTAAATGCTCGTATCAGGGAAACCATTGATTGCGTAATACTTCCAAGAATTTCTCCTCAGTTATACCTGTATGTGTACAGGATTTCTGGAACATTTCTTAGGGAAAAAATGAAACCATCTAACTGTCTTTCAGTAAAAGTCCACTACTAGACCTTTGATATTATATCTGTATTATAGAATGCTATGTAGTCATTAAGAAGACTAAGGTGGAAATATATGCACTGATATGAAAAGATGTCCAAAATAAATCATTAAGTGAAAACAAAGTAAGTGGTGAATGATGATATACAGTGTGACTCCATATATGTAAATCAAACAAAATAAACTCCTCAAGAAACAGATTACAGAGGGTAGTGGATCTAGAAGGAACGAGAAGCTGCTGCTTTTCACTCTAAAGCCTTCTACATTATTGGAACTTCCAATAATAAGTCTGTATTTCTTTTTCTAATAATAACAATGAGTTTTAAGAGAAAAAATTAAAATGCATATATACAGACATATATACAATGTCTAAGGAAAATATTTTATTATAAAGTGTTGAAGCACTTGATCTGACAGGTCTACAGAAGGGCTGAAATTCACTATCACAGGAGAAAAATCTAAGATATGCAGTCACTATATGCACTCACTCTTTCGTCTGTTCATTTACATATTGAAGGCCACAACTGCGTTATGTGTTAATTAAAAAAAAATAACTAAGATATGGCGTCCATCTGCAAGGAGCTTATAGTCTCAACAGGAAGAGATGTACGCGTAGATAAATAACTGCTTGCAGCAGTCAAGGACATCAGGGTACTGTGGAGACACTGGTCAGCTCTACTGGATGGGGAGTGGGTGGGAGAGGCCATCAGGATCACCTTCAGAAAGAAAGGGCTGCTCTGTTGAGTCCTAGGATGAGCAAGTATTTACAGTAAAGCCGGAGACCTAGTTCTAAAGAGTCCTCACCAATTCCTGCAACCCCTCTGGACTTCAGCTTCTTTATCTCTAATGCAATCAGCTCCAAGAATTCCAACCCATAGAAAATCATTCAAATAGACAGTTAATGAGAACCTGACTGTATAACACAGGGAACTCTACTCAATGCTCTGTGGTGACCTAAACGGGAAGGAAATCCAAAAAAGAGGAGATATATGTATATGGATAACTGATTCACTTTGCTGTACAGCAGAAGCTAACACATTGTAAAGCAACTATACTTCAATAAAAAATAAATAAATAAATAAATAAAGTGTGGCTTGTGTAGACTAAAAAAAATTTTTAAATAAATTTAGACAAAAAAAGAAAATCATTCATTCACTCAGCAAATACTTACTGAGTATCTCAGTGGTCCGAATAACAGAAACCTTGAAATAATAAAAACCCAGAGGGACCAAAGTCTTAGGGATGTCTCATCTTATAATTCAGGAAGCAACCAAAGTTACCTCCACATTTGATCAGTGGAGGAGAAAGAGGAGACAGTCTCTCCTCTGGAATCTAGAAGTTGTTCTCTTCCTGCCAAAGGCTCAGATGTTCTACATAAGCCCAACTGTTGCCAGGTTGCAGGGCAAAAGACGTGCAGAGAACGGAAAGCCAATTCCGGGAACAGGCCACTTTAGCAGAACACTGCAAAATGCACTCAACAGAGATTCAAGTCTGCAACCGCCAATTAGCTGGTGAAGACAGTGCTTGAAGCCTGAGCTTTAAGAAATTGTCAACAAACTCTTAGACTTCATAGTAGGAGCTTTGAATATCAGGAAAGGACCGATGTGGATCATATGACGGAGGCAGCAAGGCAAAGAGGAGGTACATAAAAGTTCAGGGAAATAAGCAAACCCAAGATTACAAAGTAGAAGATCAAGACAGCAATAATTCCTTTAACCACACCTACTTAAGGAGTTTAGTCAGATCCCTAAGAGACACAGAATTTGTTACCATTTAAATAACACTAGAGCATGGACTTGAGGATATGGGGAGGGGGAAGGGTAAGCTGTGACAAAGCGAGAGAGAGGCATGGACATATATATACTACCAAACGTAAGGTAGATAGCTAGTGGGAAGCAGTCGCATAGCACAGGGAGATCAGCTCGGTGCTTTGTGATCGCCTGGAGGGGTGGGATAGGGAGGATGGGAGGGAGGGAGGGAGACGCAAGAGGGAAGAGATATGGGAACATATGTATATGTATAACTGATTCATTTTGTTGTAAAGCAGAAACTAACACACCGTTGTAAGGCAATTATACTCCAATAAAGATGTGAAAAAAAATAAAATAAAATAAAAAAAGAACAATTATAAAATACACAGAAAAAAATAATAAATAAATAAATAACACCATATTACTCTATTACTTATATATTTATGATTGAGTTAACACTTTAAAAACAGTATATAGATTTTTCTAAAGTGTGAATTCAGTCATTCTCATCTTCAGTTAAAACAAATAAATAAGTTACTCTGGGGAATACTTACTTGAGCTGAGTGGACCCTTCTGACAGCGAGTCAAGATCCTGGTTCCTAGAATAGGCAAAACGGGTAAGAAGATGCCTTAACAAGGATTACTCCTTCCAGGGTGGGCCGTACTTTAAGTAAAAAGGGAGTAGATAGTTGTCATTGATTATTTTCCTTGGATCCTGAACATCCAAATCACAACCAGCCATCTCCTACTGCAACTTCTCAAGGGAGATGTGCAAAATCACTGCTTGTTATTATAAATCATGAACCTCCAAATCCCATATAGAAATCCCAGACAGCGAATAAGTTGAACTAAACAATAAAATTCCTTTCAGGCTTCAACTCTTTCCTCACTTTAGGCCTTGCCCTTGATACCTAACTAATCCAATGACAAAAAGAGTAAGACACCAGAGAAAGCACTGAGGAAACACAATTCTTTCCAGAGTGCACCCCTGTTCCAGCTGTCTACTGCCGCATAACAAACCACCCCAAAACTTAGTGCCTTATAGAACGGCTCTCCTCTGCTTCACATGGTGGCAGCGGGGTAGCTGGAGGCTGGAGGGTCCACTTCCAAGATACGCACCTCACACGGCTGGCTGTTCAGTGCTGGCTGGTGGTTTCCCTGCACATGGGTCTGTCCATGTGGCCGCTTGGGCTTCTTCACAGCATGGTGGCTGGTTTCCTTGAGTGCGCACCCCAAGAGAGAAGCAGATAGACTCCATGTCACCTTTTAACATCAAGTCTCAGAAATCACATAGTGCCACTTCCAAAGTAGTCACCACAAGCCCACCCAGGTTCAAAGGGAGGAAACATAGATCCTACCTCCTGAGGAGGGGAGTGTGAGGGTCACATTGTAAGAAGGGCGTGTGGGAGGGCAGATAGTGTTATGGCCATTTTTGGAAAATATAATCTCCCAACACAGCTCCCCAACATCCATTCCATCCCTAAACAATTTGTCTCAGCTAATTGGGGTAATTCCATCCCTTTGGCCATCTATTCCTTCAGGGATAGGCAGGCCTAAACCGTGTGAGGTAATGGGATTTAAGAGAAGGCTGTTCAGGATTTCTGGAAAAGAAAAGCAAGTTTCTCCACCCGAGATGTGAACAAGAAAATACATGCCCTGGATGTGTCACCTATGATTATAATGGTAAAGTGGATCATGGGATAAAAAGATGAAAGAATCTCACCCCTAATGACATCCCTGAGCTGCTGAACCAATCAACCCTGCTCTTCTGCTCCGGGGGACTCCTGTTGTAAAGACAATAAATAATAACGTTATGGTTCCTTAAACTGTCTTAAGTCAATTTCCTATTATCTTCACCCAAAAGCACCCTAACTCATATATTTTCTCTCTAAAGCCTGGGAACAGAGCTGAACTAACCTGCCCACTCCTAGGCCTTCCAAGAGCTGGGGGGTGGGGATATGGGGACCAGGGAGAGGTGAATCAGAAGGAAGTCTTATTGCACAGAAATGTCAAACCGTTGAAAAAGACTGCAACGCAGACCACAAGAAACTTTAAATTCTTCATTTGTCACATAAAAGTCCTCATGCCTACTACTAACCCATCACACACTTGTCCTAGACCCAGAGTATGGGTAGTAGTAGTTTGAATGACATTTAGGGTGAGTGGGTGGTGCCCCACAAAAAAGGCATTATACTATACCTGGTCCTCAAGGAGCTGACAGTCTAACAGGAAAAAAATTGGTACATACTTAAATAGCTATAATTCAAGATAGGCTGTAATACATGCCACAAAAAAAGTGCAGATAAAAGGCTGTGGTAGATCAATGAAGAGACAGATCCTTTTTAGTTGGAAGAGATAAGTAAAAAGCTTCCTGGAGAAGGTTCTTTATGAGTTGGGTCGTCTTTGTACAGGTAGAATTTGGACATGAGAAGATGAAGGAAAAATTTCAGATGAAAGGAAGGAAACACAAGAAAAAAAATCAGTAAGTGGGAAATTCTGGGGCTCCTAAAGACAGGAAGATATTCAAACTGTGACCTAGCACTGACCAATCAGAACAGTGGCCAGGCTACGAGGCTGGAGCAAGTCCTAGAGACCCTCACCACTCCGTGCATTAATCCTTAAGTTACTTGATTATGGGAATCACATGGCCCAGGAGAGGGACTGAGGTGGCTGGGGCTTCAGGTGAATGGCACTCAGGGATTCAGGCAAGAAGCGAGGACAGGGCTACCCTGGTGGGCAAGTGGTTAGGAATCTGCCTGCCAGTGCAGGGGACATGGGTTCAAGTCCTGGTCTGGGAAGATGCCACATGCTGCGGAGCACCTGAGCCTGTGGGCCACAACTACTGAAGCCCGTGAGCCTAGAGCCCGTGCTCTGCAACAAGAGAAGCCACCACAATGAGAGGCCCGTGCACTGCAAGGAAGAGTAGCCCCCATTCGCTGCAACTAGAGAAAGCCCGCGTGCAGCAACGAAGACCCAACGCAGCCATTAATTAATTAATTAATTAATTTTAAAAAATTAGAGAGGACACTTAGCAACTGGTAGAGAAGAACTTCAATATTGTAACAACTAGTGTGGGCGAACCAGTGAGAACCGGCAGGAGGATCAACCCTGCCTACAGGCAATAGCGAAAAGTTCCCACTTGACCAGAGTTCACAGTAAATGAAAGAAAATAATGAAAAAACAGAAGCTGGGATTCGAATTTCATCTTGAATTCCAAGATGAAAAATTTGGACAAAAAATGAGCAATACAGATCCACTGAGAACACTTTGATGACACATTCAGATCACAACGGATTAGACATGGATCTGATATGGTGTGGCCTCCTCGGAGTAGAAATGTAACATACATGCAACTATTTGCTGTGGGTCATTGTGAAAGAGAAAATTTCTCAACTCTGCCTAACGACAGTTGGAGACTAAAAACAACTATGTGGAGGACTTTAATGGTTTCCAGCCACCAGCATGAAAGATGTCTAGAAGAATATGAAGGAAAATGTAGATGTGTGCAGACAATGGAGGAAAGCAGTTAACTTCCACCAGCTTGCCCAGGAACTCCATGTCTGTCCTGAAGATGCCATCACCATAGGACAAATGAGGGAATTAGTGAGGGCCAGCAATTAGGGCAGAGGCAACGGGAAGTGAAAAGACAAGGGCTTGAAGGGATAACAATAGTGACACCAAGATCTGCAAAGTAGAGCCTACAAAGCACACTTTCATTTAATCCACACAGCAATACTGCAAGTAGTAATTAACATTTGTATAACACACCACCATTTGAAGAGCCCTTTTATATTTATTTTCTCCTTTATTGCTATCACCATTTTACACAAGGAAAACTGAAGCTCAGAAGTAAAAACAGTTTATCTAGGGAGAGGGCTGGAACTCAAACTCAGGCCTTTAGATTTCTTGTCCAGCATTTACGTTTACATCACAGTGGCCTCAGAGATTGACGGGTCATTCCTTAATATTGCAAATGTGGCCTCAGTGCTGTGGGCAAGCACTGCAGATTATGGGAGAAATCAAAGGCTCTCCCCTTACAGTCCTTATCTTCAAGAGGTAAATCTTCCAGCCCAGGACTTAAATGGGAAGAGCCTCAAGAGACTGAGTGTACACCTTCTGATGCAGATGACTCAGTTTCTAGAAGGAGCCCATTCCTGTTTTTTTTTTAAAAAAAAAAATACTTATTTATTTATTTAATTTATTTGGTTGAGCCAGGTCTTAGTTGCAGCTCCAGGGCTCCTTAAGTTATGGCTCCAGGGCTCCTTAGTTGTGGCATGGAAACTCTTAGTTGTGGCATGCATGTGGGATTTAGTTCCCTGACCAGGGAAGGAACCTGGGCCCCCTGTACTGGGAGCGCAGTTTTATCCACTGCGCCACCAGGGAAATCCCAGCCCATTCCTGTTTTATTAATCAAATTAGATTTGGGGATCCTCAAAGGCAGGAACCATGACTTTTTTATCTTTGTACCCTCAGGCCCTAGCACAGGATCTGGTACTTAATAAATACTTGCTGAATAACTTAACTTATATAAAATTTAAAACTCTTAACAGAAAGAGCTTGCGATCCTTCCCCCAAAAAAGAAAAACAAAACAAAGAGTCAACAATTCTTGGAACAAGTATTTAACATTGTCCTGAATGTTAAATCACACAGAATTAAACCAAATACAGCCCCTACTCTGAAATCATACTATTCGTTCAATCCCATGAATGTTCACTGGGTCCTACTATGTGCAAATGGCTATGAATGACACAAAAATGAACATGACGGATCCATAATTTCAAGGAACTCACATGCTATCAGAAAAGATACATCTATTAACATAAATCCCTGTAATACACAGCAGAATATTAAAATCCCTCCCCACAAGAAACAATTTACAAAATATTATGGAAGGAAGGGTAAATGTGGGTGGTGGAGATCAGAAAAGCTTCATGAAGGAGGAACTTCATTGAAGGAGCCATAGAATTTCATCAGAGGGAACTGAAATTAAGGATGTTTCAAAGGCAGAGAAAGCTTGGGTAACAGCAAAGAGGTAAGAAAGTACAGAGGATCTTTGAGTGATAAACAGTGGTTCCATTTGTTAAAGCATGGAGCATAGAAAGGAAAGTGGCAGATGACACGCTGAGAACCCCTGCCACAACCTGTCAGCGTCCTATACCTGTTTCACTTCAGACAGCATAACCTGCTTCACACTCTTGCTCTCCACTCCAGCTCCTCTCATCATCCCGGCTGAGCTCAGCACTGACGAGGATCACCCACCCAATGCCCCACCCTCATAGCTCTTGACCTCCCTCCTTGATGCCCACGCCACATACACTGCAGTCAGTTTGAGGCCCTTAGGCATGCTTGGATTTTGCCATCATAAGAGTTCTATCTACAAATTACTAAACTCACTGGAAGTTTGTATTATACGAATAACTTCTTAAATCCCCAGCTCTCTCCATCCCTCTTTTCCATTTAACTTGTTCTTTGATGTTATGGAGAAATTTTTTTGTGCCCACCCACCTTCCATGTCCTCACTCCTTCCTTTTTCTTCCTGTACTCAATGCCCAATCAAGTGGATTACTTTCTCACCCACATCCTCAACTCCTTCACTGCTTTATCCTTTTGTTATATCCATTCTGTAAAACCCTAAACCTATTTCACAAGCCTCTCTCTTGGATCCGGTGACTAGATTTCTAAACACACCAGAAGAAAGCCATACAGCCTCACAATCATACAATCATGTGTATTAGAGTCACTGCAAAATTATAGCTTCCTAATCTTCTGCACCACTCAGCCATCTGAGTCAGCTCCTGTTTCCATTTCCCTCTGGGACCATAGAGAACCTCTTCAAGTCTCCTACTCAAATCCTGTGGGCTCTGTCAAGCATGTCCTTACCTCCCTCTTCGTATGCCAACAAGGGTATCAGGAAGGATACTCCTCTGCAGCCCTCCCAAGGCTATGGTCCCTCTATAGTCTCACTCCTCATTTTCCCCTCTTCCACTCTGTGGAGTAATTCATCCACCATAGCTCCTGAGACCTTGCTCTATCGTTTGTATCATCTCAACCTTGTACATGTGCCTTCCCATTCTGGTGACTCCTCCATACCCTGTGAACCCCCTCAAGGGAACACTGCAGTAAGCAGGATACTGGCTCTGCCCTCAAGTAGATTGCTGTCTAGTGAGGAAAATAACCAAGTAAACAGAAAATGACTGTAGAGTATAGTAAGAATTACAGTACAAGGAGCTATGGGGGAACGTATAGTGGATACAGGACATGCTGAATTCCTCCAGCTTTGAATTGTGACAACACATGCGAAGTTCTGTCTACCAGAGAACCTCATTAGAGACTCGGTGCCCAAGGCTTTTACTGGAGGCTGGTCGCATACGCACACTCTCTCCAGCATGTACTGGAAAACTCCAAACTCCCAGAAGGAAAGCAGGTGCTTGGCATAAACTACATTGTTTGTACCAACAGTTTAGGCACAATGAGCCACCTTAGGCACAGTGAGGCACAGTGAGGGAACAGATGAGAACCCTCTTGAAATCCAAGTTCCCAGATGCCAGCCGAAGTCCAGCCTTGCAAGCAGGCCTTTCCAAGGACAGCAGTCTCGGGCAGCTATGCTAACTCTTTTTTTGCATAGATACCTAGCACTCTCTTAGGAGATGAGGAATGCTTAGGGAAGATGATTTCTAAGTTATATGAAGGATGACACTATGGACTTAACTGTGTCTGTCCCAACAACAACAACAACAAAATTTGCATATGTTAAAGCCCTAATGTGACTGTATCTGGATATAGGGTCTTTAGGAGGCAATTACAGTTAAATGATTAAATGCTTAAATGTCATAAGAGTGGAGCCCTAATTCAGTAGGAATGTGGCCTTATAACAAAAGGAAGAGAGAGAACCCTCCCTCTCTCCACCATGTGAAGACTCAGCGAGAAAGCAACCATCTGCGAACCAGGAAAAGAGCCCTCATCAGGACCTGAGTCGACTAGTACCTTGATCTTGGACTTCCAGCCTCCAGAACTGTGAGAAAACAAATTTCTGTTTAAACCAGTCAGTCTGTGGGAGTTTGTTATGAGAGTCCAAGACAACTAAGATGAGAAAAAGACTATTGCAGGCAGACCAGACAGATGTGCAAAGGCCCTGAGGTGAGACAGAGATTTGAAGAGCTATAAGTAAATGTGACTGTTCCCGGTCCTATTCTCTCCTAAAGTGATTTCATTCCTCTTCCAAACCCCCCACATCTAAGCAGAGGCCAAGTTTGATTGCTTTTGCCTTCTCGGTACTTGGAAATTCCCTGCCCCACCTCCATGGCCATCTCACCTTGGTTATTGCAACAGTATCCTAATATGTTCCTTGCCTCTAGTCTGTCTCCTCTCTGGTACATTTTCTATGCTTCCCAAAAGGTGAAGTGGATCAAATCTCCTGATTTAAAATCTTCAGTGGTTCTTGATAGATAACCCTCAGATACAATCCAAATTTCCAAGCGTAGCCCTTAGTGCTCTGACCCTTACCTCTCCAGGCTCAGTCCCACAGCTCCTGGCTCACATTTACCATCACCCCATACCCAAAGCCCAGGACTACCGAACCACCTGCAAGTACTGAGAATACACATATGCTTCCCCCCTGCTTACTTTTGCACAAGCCATTACGGAAGGGTTCCTCTGAAGACACCACTCTACGTTCTAAGTATTTTACATGATTACATCTTCATCCTCACAACAACCATATGAAGTGAGTACTACTACTCTCCACTTTATAGTTGAGGAAACCAAGGCACAGAGCAGATAAATGACTTGCTGGAGCTCATACAGATAATATGTTGCAGCACTGTGCTTCACCTTGCTTCACCACTGTGCCCATCTACCTGATGAATTATTTTATTTACTTTTTTTTTTTTTTACACCTGGTGGATTCTTATTCATCCTTCACTACCCAACTCAAGCACCACTCTCTCCACAACACTTTCTCTGCTCCTCCAGAGTTAACCACTCACTTCATTCCCAGCAGTATCACTGTGCCTTGATCACACCCCTGTTATTATGGTTGGCTATTGTATCCATTTAAGATCCTGCCCAGCCCTGCACAGAGCTCAGGTTGCACATAAGAATTACCCTGCACAGTGGAAGTCCCCACATTTATTTCCTGAATAAATTGACTCATCTGTACCTCATTTTTGTCTCTTGGTATCAACTTACCAGCCCTCACTCATCCTCAGCTCCCTGCCCACTTTAGCCCTTCACTTTGACACACCATTTACCTACTTTGCCAATTCTACTTTGCGTGCCATCTTCCTGAACTCTCCCCTCCTTTAACTGAAAACCCCTTTCATCATGACCCTGGTGAGTTGTCAACACAGACAGCCCTCACTGGGCGGGGCTGATTCCCCAACCTGGTTCTGGAGAATTCATACTTATTTGATTCAGCTCTTTACGTTGGTTTCACTCAAGCTACCTCATAGGGCAGGGAAGTTATTGAAAGAATAGAGGCCTTACATGAAATCAGGAAAACTAAACAACCAGGTGCAGGGAGAACAAGAACACTATTCTGCACATTTTTTCCAAACTTCACAGCTCCTACTTATTTATGGTGTCTGCTTCTTCCTAATTTTTATTTGCCGTGACCTCATGATTCTGTCCATGCAAATGTTCAGCTTCACTTTTCTCAATGCCTAATTTGCTATGTGTTGCTAATTTCAGTTTCCCAAAAAGCTGAAGGGTCCCAGCTCATCTTTTCACGTCACGTCGTGAAACATCCACTACTATCCATTCTATGGACTAGCAGTCCTTGAGTCCAGCACTAACCTCAATCCAATCAGCTGTGACAGTGGGCACAGGGTCAAATCATGCAAAAATTCACTAATGGGGCTGGATTTTCAGCAGAGGCAATAAATGGGGTGTTTTTCCTTAAAGAGGAATGTTGTATGGGAGGTCCCATGATTCAGGTATGGAGTAGTTTAGACCAATGATTCTTTACTATTTTTGATCATAGATTTTTCTGAGAAACAGATGAAAGCTCTGAAGAAGAAGTTCTCTTATGCAGAAAATTTCACATATACCTTTAGGGTATTTGTGGACCCCAGCAGCCATCCATGGAACACCCCCCAAAACACCATAGGTCTAAAGTCTATCCATAGACCACCCCAAAGGCAGACATTAATATCACATTTATGTTTGTATCTCTTGTACCTAGCAGTGGGCCTGGCACATAGTAGTTTTCCAAAAATATTTTTTGAATGAATAAATTGAAGGAGTCATTCATTAATTAAGGTTAAAGAGGATTTTCAAAGCCAGATAGAAGCTAAGAAGTTTGGATTTGATATAAAAGGCATTAGAGAGCCATCTTGTTTGGTTCTTTTGTTGTGTTTCGTTTTTAAGCAGGCACTTGATCAGAGCTGTACATTAGAAAAATGTGTCTTTAACAGTCAATAGAACAGATTGGAGGGCAAGAGACCAGTTAGGAAACTGGAGGAAAGAGGGAATGCAAACCTAAACTAGAACACTGGAGGTGAGAATAGAAAGTATGAGGGGCAGATCCAAGAGAAAGTGTAAAAATAAAACTGATGGGGCTTCCCTGGTGGCGCAGTGGTTGAGAGTCCTCCTGCCAATGCAGGGGACACGGGTTCGCGCCCCGGTCCGGGAAGATCCCACATGCCGCGGAGCGGCTAGGCCCGTAAGCCATGGCCGCTGAGCCTGTGCGTCCAGAGCCTGTGCTCCGCAACGCGAGAGGCCACAACAGTGAGAGGACCGCGTACCGCAAAAAAAAAAAAAAAAAGAAAAAAACTGATGGTACTTGGCACTCGATAACATTTGGGGGTAAGAAAGGGATTTAGAGTCAAAACCTGGCTCCAAAGTTCTCAAGTCGGGAGAACAGAAGAGTGGCAATACCATTAGCAGAGGTAAGGAAGACAGAAGAGAAACAGATTTAGGGAAAACAAGTATCTCTTGAATTGAGTTTGAGGCTCAGGTGAGACTTTCAAGTGGATTCAAGAACAACTGAAAATGTGGGTCTGGCGTAGGTGAGAAGAGATGAAGGTCTGATCAGAAGTGACCAGCTGAAGCTGCAGGAGCAGAGGGGATGCCAGGAAGCAGTTTACACAATGCCCTGCAGCCCATTATCTTTCCTTTGCATCTATTCCCGTTTTTGAAGCCCTCCCAAAGCCATCTCTTTTTTTTTTTTTTTTTCGGTCCTCAGGCCTCTCACTGTTGTGGCCTCTCCCGCTGCGGAGCACAGGCTCCGGACGCACAGGCTCAGCGGCCATGGCTCACGGGCCCAGCCGCTCCGTGTCATGTTGGATCTTCCCGGACCGGGGCGTGAACCCGTGTCCCCTGCATCGGCAGGCGGACTCTCAACCACTGCACCACCAGGGAAGCCCAAAGCCATCATTTTATCTGATAGTCATAACAATTTTGTGAAGTAGGAAAGGAAAGGGCACCTACTTTTACAGGTAAGGAAATGGAGACTCAGAGGACTGAGGGGTTTTGCCAAACGTATTGCAACGAAGTAATTACAGATCTAGGATTAGAACCCAGAGCTTCTGATTCTTCATACAACTCCCAACTCCGTTGCCAACTGCACACAGATAAATGCCCTACTTGCAGGGTTCAGTAGTTTGCAGTAGTACTGTACCGTTGCAGTTCTTTGGGGTCTAGGGTCTTGCTCTGTTTTGTTTGTTTTTTTTAACTGTTTTCGGTTTAGAGAGAAGTCTGAGACAACGGTGCTCCAGCTGGCACAAATCACTACCATTTAGTCTGTTAACGTCTCCAGTGCGAAAGAGACAGCCCTGGTTTCTAAGGAACTTATAGCCCACACTCCACGTTGCACGTTTTTCAAAGGGACCTTTCTGCCTGTCTAACATGCATGACCAGAATGAGCTCGTGAGCTTGTACAGGGAAAAGACCCACAGACTTGGACAGACTTCCAGAAGACCGCTATGCAAAACTTTCAATTCGGAAAAGTTCAAAATCTTCAAGGTTCACGGGACAGGGGAGAGAGATTATTTAGGGCTCAGGGAGGACAATGGGTTTTGTGTGAGTTTTAAGGTGAAGCCGTATGCTTGGCAAAGAAAGGCGACGGTGACCCGTCCGGATCCGCGCGGCGGCGGACGGAGCGGAGGAGGGGTCGCGTGAGTCAGGCGGAAGCCGCGCGGGGCGGAGCCGGGTGGGGCCGGACCTGGGAGTTAGCAGACCCGGCCCGCCGCCCAGTGCGCGCCTCGCCGCTCTTCGCTCGCAGCCCTGTGCTTCGTTCCTCTCCGAACATGGTAAGCCGCGCTTTTTATTTGTCTTCCTCTTGCATGAAAAGAAAAAAGCAACAGCATACTTTTCACCAGACTTGGTCTTTGATTTTTATATGGACGTGTTAGGAACCAGAGCAGGACGAATGAATCTATGGCAGGGAATTAGGAAAGAGCGGATGGAAGGAAGAAGCCCTGAATTATACCTGTAATAACAGCCTAGGGGTAGCAACGGGAGGTTCTTTTGTTTTCCAGGCGAAGGTCTAGGGCTGGGATAGAGGAAATGCACTGCGAGCCGCGCCCGCTCGGAGCCCCGCACAGGGTGAAGCCGCCCCGACCCCTCGCTCAGCCGGGACGGGGGCAGGGGTGTCCGGCCGGTGCGGGACGCCCCTCGCCGCCGCTGTCCGCGGAGCCCGGGGTACGACCTAAAGACAGGGGTTGGAATTCTGCGCGGCGACGCTAGTTATGTACAGTTCTAGAGACCAGAAAGGGAACGTTTCAGACCTAATGGTCTGACCCCTAGGGGAAATCAGAGTTTCGGTAAAAGACCGGCAAACGGCCAAGGCGCAGAGACTGAAACTGAAGCGGGTCCCAGCTAGCCGAGCGGCGCCCAGGAATGTGGGAGGAGCCCGGCGACCGGAAGCCCCCTCCTCCTTTCTTTTTCCCCCTAGCCCACCATCTTGTTAGGTGCTCACCCCGTCTCCTGTTTTTCTTCTCTCAGCTCCTGCCATCCCCATTTTGAACTCTTTTCTTTTCCATTAATACACCTCCAAAATCTGCCTCTTCCTTGGCCTCTCTTTAGTGAAGGGAGGTCTGCAAACTTCCGCCCAAGGGCCAAATCGGGGTTCTGTTCGCCCACGAGCTACGAACGGATTTTACATATTTAAATAGTTGAAAGAAAGTCAAAGGAAGAATAATACTTTGTAACACGTGAAAATTATATGAAAATCAAACTTCAGTGTTCATAAAGTTTTATTGGCGCACGACCACGCCCATTCATGAGTTTTCTGTGTGGTTGCTGCCCTGCTACAAAAGCAGAGTGACAGAGACCATATGAGCCGCACTGGCCTAAAACTTATACCATCTGGCCCTTTACAAAACACGTTTGCCAACCCCTGCTTTAGTCTGCCAGTCTGTACCCCCGACTGCGCTTTCTCCTTTCCGTGCAAAAGCGAGGAATCAATGTCCCATGGAACATAGAAAAGGCAGACCCAGCACCACCAAGTGGTAAAGACGTGGAATGACCGCCCCGGCGGAAGGTGGATGCCACCAGGGCTCCTTGGGAGGAAAGGGAGCATGTTAGTTAAGAATGAGAACTGCAATACTTGAGTTTTTTCAGGCGTTACTTTTTTTTTTTTTAACTTTCTCAAATGTTGAGTGTTTAGCATGCATTTTTTAACATTTATTTTTGTCTGCGTTGGGTCTTAGTTGCTGTGCGTGGGCTTTCTCAAGTTGTGGTGAGCGGGGGCTACTCTGTTGCAGTGCAAGGGCTTCTCATTGCGGTGGCTTCTCTTGTTGCAGAGCACAGGCTCTAGGTGCACGGGCTTCACTAGTTGCGGCATGCAGGCTCAGTAGTTGTGGCTCACGGGCTCTAGAGCGCAGGCTCAGTAGTTGTGGCACACGGGCTTAGTTGCTCCGCGGCATGTGGGATCTTCCCGGACCAGGGCTCAAACCTGTGTCCCCTGCATTGGCAGGCAGATTCTTCACCACTGCACCACGAGGGAAGTCCCTAGCATGCATTTTTTTTAATTCTCTCACAGCACCCATTTATCACGCTGTTTTCTCCTTCCTATCATTGTTCCCATCAAATACAACTCTGAGGATGCAGTGATGGGGAGCACTGGCCTCCATCCAAGCAGGAGATCTCCTCCTTCAGCCACTTCTCGAACTTGAGCAAAGCTTTCCTGTCTCTGGGCCTCTCTGCCCCTCCAGCACTACAAATTTTGCAATTCCATTTAAGTAATTTGATAATTGTGTTTCTTTTCCTCTGGAAATTACCTCTGGGAAGAAATGCAGGGGTTTTAACTTTCTCCATGTGGCTGATAGCAACAGTTTTAAAGGGGAAAAAAAAATCTGTCAAGATTGACGTTAAGGAGAGAAAAAGGAAAAGCAGAAAGCCACTTTGAAACTGGAAAATCAAAAAGCAATCTGAATTCCGCAAAGAAAAGAGGCAGAGGACACATCTGTAGGTCTAGAAAAAGATCACAAAGCCCTTGCTCCTCAACCTGGAACCTTCTACCCTATCTGGTGTGCCCTTCCAGTCAGCCTTGTTCCTGTAATCTGACACGTTAGTAAGACTGTGAGATTGTAGTCCTGGTAAGAAAAGCTGTTGTGCAAACACATCTGTTTCTAGGCTGTGGTATTTTGTTTCTCACCAAAACTCTGAAGCTACCAACACTTTTCTAAAGAAAAAGTTCTGACAGTGTGACCATTGAGGAAGAATAGATCTCCAGAAGGGGCTTTATAGATGCTTCAGGATGCAATGAGCACCGGCACCTGGCTAGGCAGTTAAAGCACCTGGAGAGACTGAAGGAGGGAAGGAGACTGGCAGCTGTGCAGCTAAGAGCTCAGATCAATAACAGGGCTCACATCAATCCTTAACATATTAATTATGGGGCCTGAAAGTCTCTAGCTCTGGGCTCCAGGAAGTCCATCCCAAGAACAAATTAACGGGCTAAGTGCCACATTGCGAATGTCACCATCCAATGTAGACATTGTTAATGTCCACAGAGAAAGCTTTGGAGGAAGGGTGTGGCCCTGCAAGATTTCCAGAAAGTCTGCAGTTCCCCTTCTTATCCACCAGGGGGAGCCCACGAGTTCCTCACGTCTGGGGCCCAGGCGCTGGCTGGAATGAGGGGCAGACTCGGCATGACAGAATTTCCTTGAAGACATCTGTTGTAAGGAAGGCAGAGCCCAGAACAGGATATGAAGCTTGTGCTCCTTCTAGTGCAGCCACAGCTGTGGTTCAGCTCCGTAGATGCGATGGGAGCTGTGTGAGCGGCAACCTAAGAGCCCCCATATCAACCTTCCTGGTGTGAAGTGACCAGAGAAGTTCCACCAGCCTTTTCTGTGGGAATTAGTGGCATCTGGGAATAGAAGGAGCAAAGGCCAAGGGCTGCAGAAAGCAACCTGGAGGCTGAGATTGTAGCAGTAGCTCTGCCATGTCAGTTCCCTTCTCATGCCTGTTTCCTCACGTGTAAAATTAAGGGGTTCTAACTCTCAAATACGAAAGCTGCTTTCCAACATCCAAAAAGTTCTCAGATCTCCTACCCCATACACAATAATAACTATGCTTTTAGTTTTCTTCTAGAAAATGTATGAGTCCTGGGAATTCAGTATTCCTTTAAAAAGAAATGCCATTTCACTTATCACAGTAGCCTCCATATACTCTTGGAAAATAGGGAACTTTTTAATCTATAGACAATGCTTGGTATGTATATGGATTTGTGGATATATAGTTATACATATATTTATCCACACATTCTAAAAATATCAGTAAACCCTGTCACCTCACGCTCATCTAGGCAGTCTACTGCTTTCAAACATACCAGCATGCTCCATATTTACCCTCACTAATTTTCACCTGGAATAAACATGTGAGGAGATGTGGGGAGGAAGCTCACCGAATGTGACTTTCTGTGGTTGTCTTGGGCCCCTTAGCCCCCTAAACAACGACCGAGTCTTTCAGGAAACTGCTTGACCCAAAATGAAGAGACAAGATCCTCTGGAGTTTTCCCTAGCACCCAGCTTTTGATATCTTGCCCTTGTCTGAACCCTGAATTTTTTTTTTTCCAAAGGCAAAAACATCCAGCCCTACAGAGACTGAACGGTGCATCGAGTCTCTGATTGCTGTTTTCCAAAGGCATGCTGGAAGGGACGGTAACAACAGCAAACTCTCCAAGGCGGAGTTCCTTATCTTCATGAATACAGAGCTGGGTGCCTTCACAAAGGTATTGGTCCCTGCCCCCACCCCCAGGCCACACACAGCATGAAACAAGACCCTGGGAGAATGGCTAGGCGTGAAGGACAGCAGCTGAGCCCCTAGGGCTGAGTAAACTCTGAATGACTATTAAAGGACCTTCTGTTCTCCTCTTCTTTGAATAAAGTATGTTCTAAAGATCAAAGTTATCAAACTACACTGACATAGGGAACAGTGATTTTTTTCATTTAAGGAGAGGGGCTTACAAAATGGTAAATGGAGTAATAGAAGAGTTTTCAAATTTTATTCCTCCACCCCAAAGCCTCTAGGGCAGCCGTAGAACTTTCTGTAGTGATGGAATTAATGTTCTATATATGCGCTACCTGATATGGTAGCCACTAGCAACTAAAGGACTGACTTTCTAAATTAATTAAGTAGCCATATGTAACCAGTGGATGTAAGTGTGCGTATGTGCTGGGGGCTTGGATGAGTGGAGGATGGGGCTGATTAGGCAGGGACCGCATCCTCTTTCCACCTCCAGTCACTCTGCTTTTATGTAGTTTGTATATTGGAGTTGCATGCAACACTTAGAAAAAGTTTTCCACTGTTTTTACAAAATTGAGTAACCCCTGATGGTCACAGAAAGAACCCTGGACTAGGAGCTAGAAAAGCTGGGTTCGTGTCCTAGGTCTTCCGCTTAGGCCACTCACTTCACCTGTTTGAGTCTGTTTCTGTCTCTGAAAAGTGCGAATATTAATAACCCCTACCCGGTACCTCACACTCTTGTAAGAATAAAATGTGGAAACATTTTTGAAAGCATCTTAGAAAGTACAATATAAAGGTACTAATATCATTATTGTTATTATCTTTGCAGAACCAGAAGGACCCTGGTGTCCTTGACCGCATGATGAAGAAGCTGGACCTCGACTCTGATGGACAGTTAGATTTCCAAGAATTTCTTAATCTTATTGGCGGCCTGGCCCTAGCTTGCCATGACTCCTTTATTAAGTCTACCTCTTCCCGGAAGTAAATCGGAGGAGCCTTTGGGCCTGGCCTCCAGCCCCACTCCCTTTCCTTCAGCCTCCCAATTATCATCTACCCCTCACAGCCCACACATACCCTGAGCCCAGTGTACCCACCACCGCATGCAGGCCACTCCTGCTGGTAGTAATAAAACAATATTGTTTTTTAAAGCACACACTGGAGAGTCAGTAAATTTGTGCAAGGGAGGGAGATGACTGGGAGGAATATAAATTAGATTGATGGAAACAGTTACCAGAAGTTGCAAAGTAAATAGTAAAAATGCATCTTGGGTGTATAAATAATCATGACTAATGATACCAACATAATCATCTAAATTACTCAGACTGATGGAGAGACATCACTTATTGTTCACTCATTAAACGTCTATACACTCCTACTACAGGCACTGTCATAGGCTTTGAAGATACAGTCAGCAAGACAGATAAGTTCCTGCCTTCACTGAGGTTACCTTCTAGTGGGGGGGGGAACAAATGAATAAACAAACAAATAAACAAAGAACTATGAGTGCAAAAACATAGTTGTTGTCTTTCTGAAAGCCAAATTGAATTCTTTTCAAAAACTTGATTAGAGAAACTCACTGAAGATAACTGTGGTTGATGTAGGTGTAGCTGAAACAACTGTAAACAAATGTGAAAAGCCTCATAAAAATCTAGAAGCATCTTTCACTCAGATTGCCTCACAAGTATCTTTAAATTCCTCCACTTAAAGGAACTGGGACTTCATCCTGGTGGTCCAGGGGCTAAGACTCCACGTTCCCAATGCAGGGGGCCCAGGTTTGATTCCTGGTCAGGAAACTAGATCCCACATGCTGCAACTAGGAGTTCACATGCCACAGCTAAAGATACTGCATGTCGCAACTTAAAAAAAAAAAGAGATCCCACATGCTGCAATGAAGATCCCTCGTGCAGCAACTAAGACCCAGTGCAGCCAAATAAATACATAAGTAATAAATTGTTTTTTTAAAAAAAGGAACTGAAAATCATAAGTGTGATTTATGCGAGAAAGGCAGTATAGCAAAATATTGGTAAATGTACATGTTTTAAGTTTAAATATTTAGAATATTTTTATGAATACCCATTTTAACTGATTTTTTTTTTTAAGTTAACCAGCCAGCTACTGGTCCCTAGCCTTCAGAAAAGACAGTCTCTACCATTTCCCAATAAACTCGTATTCTTCTCTCTGCCCCAGCTTGATCTCTTCCACTCCTTTCTCCACCCTGTGACCAAAGAGTTTTTAAAGGCAAACTTGATGTCACTCCCTTGGTTAAAACCAAGCATTGATTCCTCTTAATAAGCAAGATGAAATCCACAGTTATCTTTGGGCACCCAAGGGCTTTCATGGTGGGTCCCTAACCCCTTCTCCAGCCTCATTCCCACTTCTCTCTAGACTTGCCAAATACTCCTGAGCTGATAACTAAGTGCTGTGCCTCTGTCCCTTCATAATCTCTTCTTGCTGCCCTGAAAGCCCTTCGCCCCTTTCCCACCTTTTCCTACTCTATAGAGCAGCACAAGTGTCATCTCCCCTTACACTGTGCTTCCACAGCATTCTGTTCTCACCTCTCTTACAGCACTTATCACTCTGTATTGCAACAGTGATGTCTTCCCAGACTTGACTTTGAACTCAGGAAAAGGGATCTAGTTAAATGCATCACTGTATCACTAGTACCTAGCGTGGTGCCCGGCATATAGTGGGTCTGAAAAAGTAGATAGTGCTATAAAATCAGACTTGGGACACTACGCATATCAGTCAGGGTTCCCACAGGAAACACGTGCACACTCACCAGGGTCACTGAAGAAAGTTTACTGAAGAGACTATTACAAAGTTGTGCTCAGGGATAAGAGAAACAGAGGGATGTCAAAGCACCAGGGACTAACAAAATTAGGAAGCTGTTACCACCACTAGGCCTGACTGGGCAAACCAAGGAGCAGTTACTGGAAGCTAGCAAGAACCACAGGCAAGGGAGAGGAGTCCCCACAGATGCTGTGGCCTTGTTCATAGAAATACGGCCACTATCAGACCACAGGCGGCAGGAGGGAGCCAGGGGAATAAATACCGATTTCTCTCTCTTCCCATCTTCATGATCTCCTGCCAGCACCTCCCATGGGACAAGCCAGCTGGAAAGCTGAGAAGGGCAGAGAAGCATAGAAAGTGGATATGGAGGGGCAAAGAGAATATCTATCACATCGTAGAAAGATGAGATCATTATTTCCCTACCACAGAGTTACTCCTGTCAGAGAGAGAAGCAGAGGATAAAGTGCTAATGCAAATAAATATTTTTTAGTATATATCCTTCATTTATTAAATGTTTTTTTGTGGTTAAATTTACATAACATGAAATTTAACATTTTAACCATTTTTAAGTATACAGTTCAGAAGCATTAAGTACATTCACACTGTGGTGCGACCATCACCACTATTCATCTCCAGAACTTTTTCTTCCATGACGGAAATTTTGTACTCCCCACTCCCCTCTACTCCCATCCCTGGCTACAGACATTCTACTTTCTGTCTCTGTGAATTTCACTACTGCAGGTACCTCATACAAGTTTTTTTGTAACTGGTTTATTTCACTTAGCATAATGTCCTCAAGGTTCATCCACGTAGCGGCACATGTCAGAATTTCCTTCCTTTTTAAGGCTGAATAATATTCCATTGTATGTCCATTGTATGTATATATTACACTTTGTTTATCCATTCACCCCCCAATGGACACTTGGATTGCTTCCACCTTTTGGTTACTGAGAATAATGCCACTATAAACATGGGTGTACAAATATCCATTAGAGTCCCTGCATTCAATTCTTCTGGATTATACACCCGGAAGTGGAATTGCTGTATCATATGGAAATTCTGTGTTTAATTTTTTAGGAACCACCATGCCCTTTTCCACAGCAGCTACACCATTTTACATTCCCATCAGCAATGTACAAGCAATGTCCAATTTCTTCACATCCTCACCAACACTGGTTATTTTCTGTGTCTTGGATAATGTTCAACCTAACAGGCATGAAATGGTATCTCATTATTTTCATTTTCATTTCCCTAGTAATTAGTGATGTTGAACAGCTTTTCATGTACTTATTAGTCACATATATCTCGACTGGAAAAATATCTATTCTAGTACTTTGCCCATTTTTTCCCTATTGAGGTATTAATTGGTATAAAAAAACTGCACATAATTTACGTATACAATTTGGTAAATTTGTCCATTTTTTAATTGGGTTGTGTGGTTTTTTATTATTGAGTTGTAGGAGTTCTTTATATATTCTGGATATTAATCCCTTATCAGATACATGATTTGCAAATATTTTCTCCCATTCTGTGGGTTGCTTTTTCACTCTATTGATAGTGTCCTTTGATGCACAAAAGTTTTTAATCTTGATAAAGTTTTATTTTTGAATGTGTCTATTTTTCTTTTACTGCCTGTGTTCCTGGTTTCACATCCAAAAAACTATTGCCAGGGGCTTCCCTGGTGGTGCAGTGGTTGAGAGTCCGCCTGCCGATGCAGGGGACGCGGGTTCGTGCCCCGGTCCGGGAAGATCCCACATGCCGCGGAGCAGCTGGGCCTGTGAGCCATGGCTGCTGAACCTGCGCGTCCGGAACCTGTGCTCCGCAACGGGAGAGGCCACAACAGTGAGAGGCCCGCATAAAAGAAAAAAAAAACCATTGCCAGACCGAATGTAGAATTTAAAAAAAAAAGAAAAAAAAATCAAGCAAAGATCTAGCCCTTTTTAGGAAGGTTTGGGCCATGATGTTAGGACTTCTGTCAAGATTGAGGATGGAGCAAATACAGCAAGCCCCTTCCTACTGCAAATAATGCTGGATAAAATGGAACACCCCCCTCCAAAATAAGTTTAAATACTTAGTTCAAAATTCAGAAAGAGAAATATCCAGATGCCAAAAGCAAAAAAGGAACCCACAGTTGTAATTATGCCAGAATTGAGGTCATGTGAACCTAGGCTGCAGAACAGGAGCTCTTAGCTAAAGGAGACAAACCACTAAAGAGTTGCCCTATCAGTGATGAAGACTGAAAAACTCAGCCCACCACCCCAGACAAGACTCAGAATAAGCCATAGGGGGAACAAAGTTATCTGAGAGAAGTCAAAATGCTGCACTTGTGCTTCCTGGAGGCATGGGGCTCAAACACACACTGCTGCTTTGTACAGAATCTCCAGGCTAAGAAACTACCTTAAAAGTGCTCCAGAGCAGTAAACACAATAAAACCCTAGGCAAATGCAAACCACCTCATGGAGACACCCCAGGCATTTGGAGGATTTCCACAGAAGACAAATTCTGCTAAAATAGGCTGCAAACATTACAAACATTACACTGCATGTGAGAGGCTATCAGTATGTGCAAAAGATGAGAGACTTTGCACCCAAGTAAAGAGAGAGAGCAATCTGGAAAGGACTTTAACATGTTTGTTTAAAATGTTCAAATAAACACAGGCAGGAAGTAGGATACATGAAACAAGAACAGGGATACATGAAGTAGGAAAAAAAAAGAGAAGCAAATAGAGAGTCTATACGTGAAATATATAGTCATGCAGATATATAAAGGATCATGAAGCTGGACGTTTCACCAACAATTCCTGGCCCTGCTGGGGTGATGACGGGAGGATCCCGTCCTGCCCGCTAGACCTCAGGAAGACCTCACTGACTCACTGCACCCGCCCACCTCACAACGACCCTGTTGTACTCTCCACGAACCTGGTGAGAGATGTTTCGGGAATTTGGGCAGAGAGACAGAGAGGACCACACCTGTACAGCAAGATTGATAATTCACGCTTTGTTTCTCTGCTGTCTCTAATCTCCCCTAGTCACCAGTGAAAACATTCCTGAATGGCCACAGTCAAGAAAGAAGACTCTGAGAGGGAAAGACAAGTCTGCACTGGCTGGGAACTGGCTCTCAGTGACTGAAGCACCCTGTGAGAACAGGCAGCGAGGGCGGAGAGGAACAACGATAATCCCGGGCCCTTGCCGCACCTCTCCCGGCTGAGACTGCAGCCCACACAGAGAGAAATGTTGCTGTTGCCAGATTCATATTTCATCCTCACAGCGACTTAGTGTCAACGTTATCTTAAACATGATGCATGGAGTCACCAGAACTTCTGGTAGGAATGCAAAACAAAGACAACTCAGGAACGTTGTAAGTCCAGTCCACAAAGAGATTAACTTCTGACAGAGCAAGAAAACCAAATGTGGAAGTTGGAGAAGGTGTACGTTAACATCACCTAGGCAGCAGAGGTTGCTTCATAAATGCTAGCGACCCTCTCCTCATTTCATCACCATTAAACCTCCTGAACGGATGGCTGGAACTTTTGTTCTCACCCTGCTGACTTCTGGGGAGGGGAGAGGAACTAGATGTTGGGTTCAATCACCAATGGCCGATGATTTAATCCATCAGGCCTATGTAACGAAGTCTCCATAAAAACCCAAAAGGATGGGGTTTGGAGAACTTCTGGGTTGGTGAACACATGGAGACAAGGAGAGAGGGGAGCGCTCTGAGGGGACATGGAAACTCTGAGCCCCTTCCCGCAAGCCTTGCCCTATGCCTCTCTTCCACCTGGCTGTTCCTCAGTTATATTCTTTATATAACCAGGAATCTAATAAATAAAATGTTTCTCTGAGTTCTGTGAGCCACTGTAACAAAGTGACGGAACCCAAGAAGGAGGTCATGAGAACCTCCAAAATAGAGCCAGTCAGTCAGAAGCACAGGTGACAACCTGGACTTTCAGTTGGCTCTGAAGTGAGGGGAGGGAAAGGACTGAGCCCTTACCATGTGGATCTGACCCTATCTCCAGGGAGATAGTGTCAGAATTGAGTTAAATCGTAGGACACCCAGCTGGTGTCAGAGAACTGCTTGGTCGTGTGGGGAAAAAAACACGCATACAGTAGTTGGTGTCAGAATCATTACCTAGCATCCTCTAAAAGTGACCAATGGGGGAGTTCCCTGGCAGTTCAGTGGTTAAGACTCCGTGCCTCCAATGCAGGGGACACAGGTTCGATCCCTGGTCTGGGAACTAAGATCCCGCATGCCGCACAGCGCGGCCAAAAAAAAAAAGTGAGCAATGAGATCGTTTTGCTGTCATTATTTAGTATCATTAGTAACTCATGGATTTAAGCATATTAAATATGTTTCCATTGTTTTCCTTATCAATGCTCATACTGTCTCATGTTTGGCCAGTGGGAGTTCCTTTGAGGTGGGGCCTAAGTTCCTATGACATGACCCTAGTAGTCTTTGATAACTTCCTTCTTGCTGGTATAAGATGTTCCTAGATCATCTAGTGCATTTCCTGCACCAGACCTTTCTTCAAGGATCCCTTCTTCCTTTTAGCAACCTCTCATCCTTTTTGTTTCCTTTGCCCACTCTTCTTTCTGTACCTTAAGACTCAAACTCAGTCTTTGACCTTCTCCTCTTATGTCCCTAGTTTCTCCCATCAATGAAAGTCATAACCAGTCACACTTCAACTAGCACTCCTAGCTGGGCTATATGTCTGCGTTCTTTTTTTTTTTTCTTTTTTAATAAATTTATTTATTTATTTATTTTTGGCTGCGTTGGGTCTTCATTGCTGCGCGCAGGCTTTCTCTAGTTGTGGCACACGGGGGCTACTCTTTGTTGTGGTGCGCAGGCCTCTCATCGCGGTGGCTTCTCTTGTTGCGAAGCACAGGCTCTAAGCATGCGGGTTTCAGTAGTTGTGGCTCGGGGGCTCTAGAGCGCAGGCTCAGTAGTTGTGGCGCACGGGATTAGTTGCTCCGCAGCATGTGGAATCTTCCTGGACCAGGGCTCGAACCCGTGTCCCCTGCATTGGCAGGTGGATTCTTAACCACTGCACCACCAGGGAAGTCCAATTTCTGCATTCTTAACAAGAATAAGCTCTTCAACCTGGTTTGAACCTGCACCATCTGCCCTCCAAATTCTCGGGCTTTTGGACGGAGACTACATTATCACACCGGCTTTCCAGGATCTCCAGCTTGCAGGTAAATTTTGTAGAATATGTGGAATTAGGCCAAATAGAGGGGAGGGGAACAACAAATAGATTACCTCTGCACCTTTGCTGTTTTTTCCTTCACATGGAATTCAATTTGACATGATTCAACTTAAATTTATTGTCTTCCATGTCCTAAATGTTGTACCCTTATTGTTGGCATTAATAGTAATAATTCTAATAGCTAAAACTTAAGTACTTACTGTGTGTCTAAGAGCTTTACATATATTATATCTTAACAAGTATTCCTCAACAATTCTATAATATAAGCACAATTATTAATGCCTAGTTTATAGAGTAAGACACTAAGGCACAGAGAGACTGAGAAGTTTTCCCAGGTCTCACAGCAAATAAGAGGCAAGGCCAAGTCTGCCTGACTCCTCGTGATGGTTAATTTTATGTGTCAGCTTGATTGGGCAAAAGGGATGCCCAGGGGCTTCCCTGGTGGCGCAGTGGTTGAGAGTCCACCTGCCGATGCAGGGGATATGGGTTCGTGCCCCGGTCCGGGAAGATCCCACATGCCGCGGAGCGGCTGGGCCCGTGAGCCATGGCCGCTGAGCCTGCGCGTCTGGAGCCTGTGCCCCGCAGCGAGAGAGGCCACAACAGTGAAAGGCCCGCATACCGCAAAAAAAAAAAAAAAAAAAAAAGGGATGCCCAGATAGCTGATAAAATATGATTTCTGGGTATGTCGTGAGGGTGTTTCTGGAAGAGATTAGCATTTGAATTGGTAGACTGAGTAAAGCAAAAGGTCCTCCCCATGTGGGTGGGCAGCATCAGATCCCTTGAGAGGCTGAATAGAACAGAAGACAGAGGAAGGGCGAATTTGCCCTCTCTGAGCTGAGACATCCACCTTCTCCTGCTCTCAGACTTCGACACTCCTGGTTTTCTGGCTTTCAGACTCAGGTGGGGACTTGCAACATCTGCCCTCCGAATTCTCAGGCCTTTGGACTTGGACTACATTATCGCACCAGCATTCCGGGATCTCCAGCTTGCAGAGAGCATATCATGGGACTTCTCGTCCTCCATCACCTCATGAGCCAATTGATATAATAAATTTCCTTCTATATGTATCTATATATGCTCTTGGTTATGTTTCTCTGGAGAACTCTGACTAAAACACTTCCAAACCCTATCTTGACCACTAATCCATTTGTTGTTTCCCTCCCCTCTATTTGGCCTAATACCACATATTCTACAAAACTTACCTCAAGTCTCAGGTCTTCTGAGAAGCCTCCCTTCCTAGTCTGACCAGTGTGACTCGCCCTGTCCCTCAACTACTTCACTACCCATGAGGCACTTAAGAATACACTGCCATGCAGCTTCATTCCATTTCAGCTGCAGATTCTGATTCCCTGAGTCCGTGGTGGAACGGGAGATTCTGCATTTCTAACAAGCTCCCAGGTGATGCCGCTGCTGCTGGCCCATGAACCACATGTTAAGTAGCCAGGATATAGCAGACATACATATATAACTTCATCAACTATATTTACCAAAATATGAACAATGGTTATCGCTGGATGCTCCTTTTGTTCTTTATATGTTTCTGTATTTTTCATTTTTCTATCAATGGATACCGTTTACTCTTATAATCAGAAAAAGGTATATAAGTATTAAGCTTTCGGGACTTCCCTGGTGGTCCAGTGTGTAAGACTTCATGCTCCCAATGTAGGGGGCCTGAGTTCAATCCCTGGTCGGGGAACTAGATCCCACATGCATGCTGAAATTAAGAGTCCGCGTGCTGCAACTAAGAAGCTCACATGCCGCAACTAAAAGATCCCGCATGCCACAACTAAGGATCCCACATGCCACAATTAAAGATCCTGCATGCCACAAAGAAGATCTTGCGTGCCACAACTAAGACCCGGCAGAGTGAAAATTAATTAATTAATTTATTATTTTTAAAAAGTATTAAGCTTTCAATGTTCCTCACAGTATTCAAAATAAAGTTCAGATTTCTTCACTCAGCACCAGTAGCTCTTTGTGATTTGGCCCTTTACAGATTCTATGTCTTGATCTCCTGCAAGCTCCCATGTACCCACACATCCCACGTACCCACCAAACCTTCCAAATCATCTGTGGTTCTCTGGATGCCTCTCCCTTATTCCCTCATCCCCCCACCTTCTTCACCTGGCTCTTACTCATCCTTCAGGTTAGCCTCAAGTGGCTCCTCCTCCAGGAAGCCTCCCCAACTCCCCTATCTCTGCTCTCTTCTCTGCACTCCAGCCAACAACCAGAAGCACTTTGACCACAATACTTTTCACCTTACATGTTTTATTTTTCTGCCTGGCCTACTAGAGCGGGGTTCCTGAAGACAGAGACTACGTCTTTCTATATTTTTCTATATTTTCTGTATTTCTATATCCTCAGCATTTAGATAGTGCCGGGCATATAGTTGGCACTCAGTAAGTTTCTGAATGAATATACAAAAATGATCTGTATAATAAAGTGCAATGGCTTTCCCAAATATTGGTTATTATTATCCTCACTTTGAAGATGAAAAAACAAATTCAGAGAGGTTAGTAACTTGGCCTAAGTCTCAAAGCTAATGAATGGTAGAACCTGGTTACTATGAGGTCTCTCTCTCTCTATATATATATACATATATATGTATGTGTGTGTGTGTGTGTGTGTGTGTGTATATATATATATATATATATATATATAAATAATTATTCTAAGTTGCTGATGTCTTAATTTCAAATGCATTTTAACAGCCCTGCATTTTTACTTCCCTCTTCCCATGATTATTGTTTTTGACATCATATTTTATATCGTTTTGTTTTGTGTATCCCTTAACTATTTATTGCAGATATAGATGATTTTACTACTTTTGTTTTTTAACCTTCCTACTACCTTTGTACATGGTTGGTTTACTACTTTTTCTATATATTTGCATTTTCCAATGAGTTTTTTCCTTTCGTAATTTTTTTTTTTTTCTTTCGGTACGCGGGCCTCTCACTGTTGTGGCCTCTCCCGTTGTGGAGCACAGGCTCCGGACGCGCAGGCTCAGCGGCCATGGCTCAACGGGCCCAGCCGCTCTGGGGCATGTGGGATCTTCCCAGACCAGGGCGCGAACCCGTGTCCGCTGCATCGGCAGGCGGACTCTCAACCACTGCACCACCAGGGAAGCCCCCTTTCGTAATTTCTATGTTTCTAGTTGTACCTTTTCTTTTTTGCTTAGAGCAATTCCTTTGACATTTCTTTTTTTTTTTTTTAAGGTTTAGTTTTATTTATTTTTGGCGGCGTTGCATCTTCGTTGCTGCACACGGGCTTTCTCTAGTTGTGGCGAGTGGGGACTACTCTTCGTTGCGGTGCACGGGCTTCTCATTGTTGCAGAGCACGGGCTCTAGACGCGTGGGCTTCAGTAGGTGTGGTGCACGGGCTTAGTTGCTCCGCGGCATGTGGGATCTTCCTGGACCAGGGCTTGAACCCACGTCCCCTGCATTGGCAGGCGGATTCTCATCCACTGCGCCACCAGTGAAGTCCCCTTTGACATTTCTTGTAAAGCTGGTTTGGTGTTGCTCAACTCTTAACTTTTGCTTGTCTGTAAAACTTTTGATCTCTCCATCAAATCTGAACAAGAGCTTTGCTGGGTGGAGTATTCGTGTTGTAGGTTTTTTCCTTTCATAACTTTAAATATATTGTGCCACTCCCTTTTGACCTGCAGAGTTTCTGCTGAAAAGTCAGCTGATAGCCTTATGGGAGTTCCCATGTACAGAACTTGTTGCTTTTCCCTTGCTGTTTTTGTTTTTTTTTTAAGCTTTATTTATCTTATTTTTTATTTATTTTTTGGCTGCGTCAGGTCTTAGTTGCAGCATGCGGGATCTTTCATTGCGGTGTGCAGGCTCTTCATTGCAGTGCGCGGGCTTCTCTCCAGTTGCAGCGCACAGGCTCAGTAGTTGTGGCGCATGGGCTTAGTTGCCCTGCAGCATGTGGGATCTTAGTTTCCCGACCAGGGATGGAACTGGTATCCCCTGCATTGCAAGACGGATTCTCAACCACTGGACCACCAGAAGTAGTGGAAGCCCCTCCCTTGCTGCTTTTAATATTCTCTCTTTAATTTTTGCCATTTTAATTACAGTGTGTCTTGGTATGGTCCTCTTTGGGTTGATCCTATTTGGGACTCTCTGTGCTTCCTGGACCTAGATGTTTGTTTCCTTTCCCAGGTTACAGAAGTTTTCAGCTATTATGTCTTCAAACATGTTCTCTGCCCCTTTCTCTCTTCTCCTTCTAGGACCGCTATAATGTAAATGTTAGTACACTTGCTATTGTCTCAGAGGTCTCTTAAACTGTCCTCACCTCTTTTTATTCTTTTTTCTTTTCTCTGCTCAGCTTCAGTGATTTCCACTACTCTGTCTTCCAGATCACTGATCCATTCCTCTGTATTATTTAATCCACTGTTGATTCCTTCTAGTGTATTTTTTTAATTTCAGATATTCTTCATCTCTTTAGTTCTTCGTTATATTTTCTCTTTATTGAAAACTTCTCACTGTATTCATCCATTCTTCTCCCAAGTTGTTTGATCATCTTTATGATCACTACCTTGAACTCTTTATTGAATACATTACCTATCTCTACTTCACTTAGCTTTTCTGGGATTTTATCATATTCCTTTGTTTGAAACATGTTCCTCTGGTGCCTCATTTGCCTAATTTGTTGTTTATATCTCTATGTATCTGGTAGGTTGGTTATATTTCCCAACCTTGGAGAAGTGGCCTTTTATAGGAGATGTCCTGTGTCCAGCAACATACTCCCCTCTGGTCACCAGAGCTATATGCTCCAGGGGCACCCCTTATATGTGGGCTGCGTGGGTCCTGTTGTGGTGGCTGACTACTGTGGGCAGTCTGGTAGGCATGGCTCGTCCCTTGTCCAGTTGGCTGCCAGGCCCTGCCTTGTGCAGAGGCTGCCAGCCGCTGGTTGATGGAGCTGGGTCACAAGGCGGCTAGCTGCAGAACCCCAGGGGGGTCCTAGGGCTAGTGCTGGCACACTGGTGTGCACAGCCAGGTTCTAGGGTGGGTGGTTGTGAAGCCACGGTTCCCAGATCTAGTGTTGACCTGCTGGTAGGCAGGGCTGGTTCCTGACACAGATGGCTACAGTTTCCGGGGTGTCCCAAAGCTGATGCTAGCCCACTGGTGATTGGGGATAGATCCTGGGGTGGCTGGCTGAAGAGTCCAATGTGTCTCATAACTGGTGTTGGCCTGCTGGTAGCCGGGGCTGGGGCCCAGTGGTCTCTGGTTACAGGGCCCTGGGGGTCCTGAAGCTGGTGTCAGCCCGCTGGAGGGTGGGGCTGGATCCCAGGACCACTGGTTGAGGGGCCCACAGGCTGTGTTGGCCAGTTGGTAGAGAGGGCCAGGGCCCAGGGGCCTCCCAGGGCTTGTTCTGGCCTGCTGATGTGTTGGCTGTGTCTTGCCACGGCAGATTGCAGGGCTGCAGTGGTCCTGGGGCTAGTGTCTGCCTGCTAGTGAATGGTGTTGGGGTCCAGGGGACGTGGACTGAGCCTGGCTGGGAAGAACTCTGCAGGAGTGGAATCCTGCCAGGACCCTGCCTGACCATGAAACACGCACAGGTAGCCAAAGGTCAGTGCTCAGGGAAACAGACAACTGGGACAGCCTGTGTCTACACACTCTCACAAAGCAGGTCATTTCCACTTAGAAATCCCACCTGCAGCGATTTTATCACCTTCCTTCCGAAGCCAGTATTTCCTCTCCGCATTGGGCAGGTACCACAATACTCCAGGTGCCCGGGCTGGACAATTCTGGGTAGCTGTGCTCATCCTCTCCCTCATGCCCTGCAGCTCAGTAATGGCAGGACTCTTCCTGCAGATTTTTCTCAGATCTGTACCTTCCTGTCTACTCTTACCACCACCATTCCAGTGCAGGTCTGTATCATCACCAGCTTCACCTCCATCATCTCCTGGCCCCCATTCTCTCTCACCTCCGGTTGTCAGTGGTTCTGGCTTCTGCTGTTTAGTTGTGTCTACAATTTAAATTTTTAGTCTGCAACTCAAAAGCATCAATAATCTAGCCCTTATCCCTCACCCTAACCCTTTTTCTAGTTGTACTTGATCCTTCTCCAAACCTGTCCCGCACATTCGCTCCTCTGTGCTGAGAGGATGGTCCTCCTCTCAGCACCTGTTCCACATGCCCCATCGATGCCTATCAAATGGGATAGAGACCCAATGTTCAAGGCTCTCTTCAAATCTTATCTCCCATGAAGTTATTCTTAAGGATCCCAGCAAAGGAAGCCTGCTCTTCTAAATTCTTGCTGGTCTTACTGTCTACACCCATGCAAAACTGGCCACACACACTACCTCCTATTACAGCTATTTGGGAATATTCCCATGTTCCTGCCTAGATTACGGCTACGTTCCTAAGCAGCTGTCCTATTGCTGCTCTACCCCCCCCCCCAAAAGTAGAGGGTGGTGGTGGCAATAGGGAGGCTTTAACAGTAGGCTTATCTGGGTTCTAATAGGGCCATACAGATGCCCTTAGGTAAGTTATTATTTAAACTCTCTGAGCTTCCTTTCCTCATCTGAAAACACACTTAGCATCTGTCTTACAGGGATTTTATGAGACTTAGAAATAATATATGTAAACCTCAATAAATTACAATAATCATAATTCTAATAGACCTCAAATACTTCTTGGGGTGATTATAAGGAACAAATAAAATAACACATGAGACAGAGCTTTGTAGACTATAAAATTATTATGTTAATTTTTAATAAGCGAGACCTGGATTACATTTTTCTTTTTATAGGACATGACCAATATAGACCTCAAAGATGCCCCCCATTAATTACCAGCAAGTATATCCTCCAATATCCAGGCACTTTGGCTTTCAGAATATCTGTGCCCAAAACTGTTAGAATGAATGCGCTTAAAAGCCAACCAATAAAACTGGTTGAATTCTATGTCCCAGTTGAGGCTTTTATCTATATAGCACCAAACGCTAGTTCAACCTAATGTCTCTATTTTCATGCTTTTTTTTTTTCATCATGTACACAGAGCATTACTGTTCCCACTGTTCAAGCCCTGAGAAACGCTACCAAAGGAATGAGCCACTGGGGCAGGGTTCCCACCTAAATCACAGCCTCCATCTCAGTACAGCTCTGAACACTTCCCAGCACCATCTTCATCCCTCGGGTTTCTCAACAAAGCTTCCTGCTCCATATGCTGCCAGGCCCAGTCAGAAGAAAGCAAACCCAACTGCAGAGCTACTCACTCTGCAGCCACCAGAGGGTCCCACAGCATTAGCTAGGAAGCAAGGACACACCCTCTCCCAGCACAAATCTCCACCAAGCTTACACTTCCCCGGTGCCTCACAGCAGCTTCCCCTAGCTTCCAGCTACCAAACAGGATTGCCTGGAACCCCCAGAGCTACTTGCTGGCTAATACTATTGAGGCACCAGTTCATACTAAGTGGCCAGCTTTTCACAAGGGGTTTGTGTCACCAGGGCCCCATGGAGTCACATTTCTGTGGGTCTGAGAACTCCTCAGCCACATTCCATTATCCATGAACACAGAGTATCTGGGGCTTAAATAACTTTCTCTTTCATACAGGCCCCAGAATTTCTGTCTGGAACACCACTTCCTCTCAAGTTTTAATAAAGAAAAGGTAACTGCATATGAGACTGGCAGACTACAGCCCATGATGGGCAGGTCTCATCTTGCAGAGTTCTCCCCCAACTCCAAGCATTCTTGGGGTACAGACAAGCTGGTGTTCTGTTCTGGACTGATTACTTAACTCAAGGTACAGCATCCTTTTTTCTTCCTCCTTTGAAGAGCTCTGGAAAATCAGAGTCCCTTATGACTAGAAGATGGAAGAGGAAGGCTAGAATTCCCAGGTTTTTCTTTGTCGACTACCCCAATCCATAACATAAGTAGACCCGCAAACTTGTGACTGATTTTCATTAAGTTTTTTTTTATAAATTTATTTATTTTTGGCTGCTTTGGGTCTTCGTTGCTGCATGCAGGCTTTCTCTGGCTGCGGCGAGCAGGGGCTACTCTTCATTGCAGTGCACAGGCTTCTCATTGCAGTGGCTTCTCTTGTTGCGGAGCACGGGCTCTAGGCACGCGGGCTTCAGTAGTTTTGGTGCACGGGCTTAGTTGCTCCATGGCACGTGGGATCTTCCCAGACCAGGGCTTGAACCAGTGTCCCCTGCGCTGGCAGGCAGATTCTTAACCACTGTGCCACCAGGGAAGTCCCTCATTAAGGTTTTGTCTGTCTCTTTTTTGAGTGTTTAAAAAGAGGCTGGATATATTTGGGAAAATACTTTAAAATAATTAAAAGACCTTGAGAGGTTGGCTGCTACCTTCAGGATGGCTGCACATAAATCACTTCATATAATCCCCATAATAACTTACCTCCCAGGATAGGAATACGAAGTCCATTTTATGGATGAGGAGACAGAAGGCATGGAGGCTTACTTTCTATGGCACAAAGCAATCATGCAGCAGAGCCAGGTTTCAACACAAGTCTGTCTGCCTCCAACCCGCCCTCCACTTATTAATAATAATTATAGTTAACAGGAGTGGGGCACTTACTATGTGCCAGGCACACTGCTAAGTATTTACTCATTTATAGCCACAATATTCCTAGGAGGCAGGTATTCCTTTTGAGTCCATTTTCCAGATGAGAGAACTGAAGTTTGGAAAGGTTGGTGACATGTCCAAGATCACATAGCTAATGAGCGGCAGAAAAAATATGACTCACTCCCCAAGCCTGCGTTCTTAACCCCTGTGATATGTAGCCAAACTGTCTCTCCGAATGTCCAGTCCCCCTCCCCCGTGCTCCCCTTGACACAGGCACACTGGTGTTTTTCAATTCCCATCCCAGACCAAGCCCCTCCCCACCTCCCAGCCTCTGCATGTGCTTTTCCCTCCACCCAGAAAGCTTCCTCCTGGTCCCTCCCTTATTTGCAACCCTAGTTCCTCTTCTTCCTCTAGGTCTGAGTTCCAATGTCCCCTCTTCAGTGTAGTCTTCCCTGACTTTCTACTTCGATTCTTCTCTCACTCAGATCCTTGTTTTTCCCATCAAGGCACTCATTACAACTTACCCAAAATTTTATTAGTTTCATTTTACTTGTATTTTATTTGCCTTTCCTGCTAGAATGAAAGGCCTATGAAGGCAGAAATTTGTCTGTCTTGGTCCCTGACATATCTCCAGTAGCCAGAAGATTCCAGGTATTAATAGGTGCTCTGTAAATATTTGATAGATTATAATCATTAGAATTTGCAGCTCACCAATAGAAGAAAGCTAAGAGTTCTAAGCTAACCCCAAGCTCTGTAAATATTTGATAGATTATAATCATTAGAATTTGCAGCTCACCAATAGAAGAAAGCTAAGAGTTCTAAGCTAACCCCAAGCTAAGAGTTCTCTTGTGTTAAAAAAAAAAAAAAAAAGGTTTCAGCTTCTGCTGCTCCAAGAGGTAAGTTAGCACAGCAAGCACAGCCTCGATGGAGTCCTCCCAGTGCCCTAGCAGGAAGTCTGCTCAAAGGTGTTCACACACAAATCCCACACCAGGGACCTTGGGCCACAGAACAGCCCTGCTTGGCCTCCTTAAAGCTTCTTCTCCACAGGGAGGGATCACACAGAATCTAATCTGCTGCCCAGAAGCTGCTGCATACCAGGGCTGAGCTGGATGCCTCATGGTCATGAGCCAGTTCATTCTTTGCCATCACCCCAGACGATAGGCATCTATCCCTATTTTACCCATTAGGAGACTCAGGTTCACAGTGGTGAGATGGCTTTCCCAGAGCCACGCAGCTGGTAAGTGGGAGAGTCACTCACTCCCCCTTTAACATTCTTCAGTGGCTCCTTGTCACCTTCAGAAATGAACTCCAAATTCTTTAGCACGTAACAGAGCAGGACCCTATAGAACTTTCCTGGGACAGACCCTTCACCACCTTGTCTTCTGCCTGCCTCCTTTTTGTAGAAAAGCTGTAGTCTCCCAGGCTGCCCCTGAGTCACAAAAGCCTGACTCAAGAGTTAAGGACTGAAAGGATGTGAACATGTAGTGGCAAAAATAGCAGTTGGGCCAGGAGAACTGATAAGAATTTAAACAGTAGATTGGCCATATGGCAGTCACAGAATCTTTAGTTCTTATCTGAAGTATATAGATAACAGTATCCGATGCACATTTCCTGAGTTGTTTTACAGATGCTAAAACCCCCACCAAATGGAAGAAGTTAACTACTTGATGACCATGAGCACTGTAGCCCCCAGAGCTACCGGAGCCTGAGGATTGATAATGTTAACCCCTGTGACACCACCCTGTTACCTCACCATCAACCAATCAGAGAATTGTGCAAGAGCTGATCACATACCCTGCGACTCCCCTCCCTCACCTTGCCTTTAAAAATGCTTCCCCAACCTAAATGTCCATCAACAGAGGAATGGATAAAGAAGATGTGGTACATATATACAATGGAATATTACTCAGCCATAAAAAGGAAAGAAATTGGGTCATTTGTAGAGACATGGATGGACCTAGAGACTGTCATACAGAGTGAAGTAAGTCAGAAAGAGAAAAACAAATATCGTATATTAATGCACATATGTGGAATCTAGAAAAATGGTATAGATGATCTTATTTGCAAAGCAGAAATAGAGACACAGACGTAGAGAACAAACATATGGACACCAAGGTGGGGAAGAGGGAGTGGGATGAATTGGGAGATTGGGATTGACATCTATACACTCTTGATACTTTGTATAAAATAGATAACTAATGAAAACCTACTGTGTAGCTCCGGGAACTCTATTCAGTGCTCTGTGGTGACCAAAATGGGAAGGAAATCCAAAAAAAGAGGGGATATTTGTATACATGTAGCTGATTCACGTTGTTGTACAATAGGCTAACACAACATTGTAAAGCAACTATACTCCAATAAAAATAAATTTTAAAAAGTAAAACATAATAAAAATGCTTCCCTGAAACCCATGGGGGAGTTCAGGTTTTTGAGCATTAGCTGCCCCGGACTCTTTGTCTGGCACCTACAATAAACGCTGCACTTTCCTTCGCCACAACCTGGGGTCAGTAGATTGACTTTACTGTACACTGGCGAGCAGAGCGAAGTTTGGTTCAATAACAAGCAGAGTATCCCAGGTGCCCTGGAGAAAGGCACCTCCTCTTGAGACTCATCCCCATCTGAGGCCCTAATGGACTTAGCACTCTCCCCATGCAGAACTGAGGCAATTCCTGGAATAGACACAATACCTCAGAATTCCATGCCCTGGCACATGCTTTTCCCTCCTATCTGCCCAACCACAGAATGTGGCTAACCCTACTGGTCCTTTAAGATCCCCATAAACAAACAAACAAAAAGGACAGTCCCTGATAGGAGTCTATCCTAAGAAAATAAACATGGGCAAAGATGTTTATTCAAAAGTAGTTCTTTTATATACAATTATTATTTATGACAGTAAAAATTGGTAACAACTTAAATGTTTGAAAAATATGGGAAATGTTTAATAAATTGTATTTCCCTATTTAGGGTGTACTAGTAAAGCCACACTTGGAGGTTTGTTGTTTTGTTTTGTTTTGGGGGTTGCCAGCAAAAAGTCTTGACCAGGCAACTGTAAATTGGTAGTTCTCAAATGAACTGCCATGGAGGACTGTTGTGACTCCTTACTAGGGCTCTGTAATTGGTGAATAAAGTTTCCTTTTGTTACAACTATGATTCAAACCATTAATACAATGCTTTGGAAACCCAGGACTTTGGAAGTCCTGTCCATCTTGTGGAGCTGCAGCCACTAAGATGTGGGAGCCCTCAGAATCTGGCCAGCAGGCCAAAGAAGAGAGCAGAGAAGCCACAGTGTAACTGAATACAGTTTTCCCTTGGTACCCTTGTGGGTACTGGTTCCAGAAACTCCCCCCATACCAAAATCCATGGATGCTCAAGTCCCTTACATAAGATGGTACAGTATCACATAAAACTTACACACATCCTCCAGTATACTTTAAATCATCTCTAGATTACTTGTAATACCCAATAGAATGTGAATACCATGCAAATAGTTGTAAATAGTATGTAAATGCAATGTAAATAGTTGCCAGAAAGGCAAATTCAAGTTTTGTTTTTTGGAACTTTCTGGAATTATTTTTCTGAAAATTTTCGATCCATGCTTGTTTGAATCTGAGGATGAGGAACCCCCAGATATGGACAGCCAACTGTAGTTACTTGTTGAGTGGGAAAAAAAAAAAAAATGAGTAAATGAACAATCATGCTCTTGATATTTAGTGACATACAAAGTAATAAAGATAAGGTATTATGGGACAAAAATAGAATACATAATTCTATAATCAGTGTGGTCACAATTTAGGAATTTCACATCAAAAGCAAAAAGAATGAATTTGCTTATTTTTAACAATTTTCAGCACTTCCTCGCTCTTCACTAAATAACTACCACCCAACCCACCAATGGATTTGATAGCAGTTGTCACAACGGCTATTGTTTGCCAATTCTGGCTGATGCCTGACAACTCTGATGAAAACTGGATGTACTCTGTTGGAGTAGAGAAAGCTTTGGAGTTCTTTCTTCCTATTGGATTGCATCTGGAACTTTTCCTTTGCTGCCCACTTTTTTAGTGAGCAAGTTTGGTGAAAGGTGGGAGAGACAGATCCATTGCCTCAATTAACTTTTTCTGAATTCCCTTTAAGGATCAAATTCAACAATTCCTTCTGGGGTCAATTTTCAAAAAAAAAAAATCCTCCCTGGACTTCCCTGGTGGCGCAGTGGTTAAGAATCCACCTGCCAACGTCGGGGACGTGGCTTCGAGCCCTGGTCCACGAAGATCCCACATGCCATGGAGCAACTAAGCCCGTGCACCACAACTACTGAAGCCTGTGCACCTACAGCCCGTGCTCCGCAATAAGAGAAGCCACTGCAATGAGAAGCCTGTGCACTGCAATGAAGAGTAGCTCCTGCTCGCCGCAACTAGAGAAAGCCTGTGCGCCCAACGAAGACCCAACACAGCCAAAAATAAATAAATAAATAATTCTAAATCCCCAAATTATATATATATTTATTTATATTTATATATGTAATATATGTGCATAAAAAGACTAAAAGGTATGGACAGAAATAATCCAAAAAAATCTATAAAAGGAATAAAAAATAGTTGTATTTGAGCCAAAGTGAGGATGATATCAAGGGAGACACAGATTCAAGAAGCACCTGAATTGTGTTCCACTGGACTACAAATGAGGAGGCTTATAAACGCAAAAACTGCAAAATTACATAAGTTGTTTGTCGAGAATTAAAATTAGATCTGGCAAGAAGTAAGGGTGCTTATTAAGTAAGGGTTGGTTGGTGCCCCAAATGGTTGCACAGTTACAAAGGAAGACCTTAAGACCATGAGGTTGCAGCTGGCAGCTGCTGGCAGATACTGGGTTTTTTGTTTGTTTTGTTTGTTTGTTTTTTAGCCACGCTGCACAGCATGCTGCATCTTAGTTCCCCGACCAGGGATGGAACCGGCGCCGCCTGCAGTGGAAGCGAGGAGTCTTAACCACAGGACCACCAGGGAAGTCCCTAGCAGATACTGTTTTGAGAGGGGCTGGTGGTGTTCTTGAGTCTGATACAGTTCAGAAAATTCAAGTTCTTAACGATGTAGGAACTATCTGAAATCACATTCACAATGGCCACCCAACTCCATTTAGGATGCCTGAGCCACACTTACTCCATTTTGATCTTTTAAATGCACTCTTCTCTTTAATGATTAAAGCAGATGTACAATGCATGTTTGGCAACAAAATAGGCTGTTCTAGTTAGCATAAAGTTTAGGTGAAATCATGTATAAGCCAAAATGGCTTCCCCATACCTCATAATGTAAAAACTTCTTCCATCAAAGGAAATATATAAAAGTATGTCTCTTTGGTCCATGAGTTTACAAATAATCTTATTTTCCTTTTTATACATTGGTATATTTTCCAAACCTTCTACAATAAGAATGTAATCTTTTTTACAATCAGATTTAAAAGTCATGGTAGAAGGAAACAATAGCAAAGATCAATAAAACTAAAAGCTGGTTCTTTGAGAAGATAAACAAAATAGATAAACCACTAACCAGACTCATCAAGAAAAAAAGGGAGAAGACTCAAATCAATAGAATTAGAAATGAAAAAGGAGAGGTAACAACTGACACTGCAGAAATAAAAAAGATCACGAGAGATTACTACAAGCAACTCTATGCCAATAAAATGGACAACCTGGAAGAAATGGACAAATTCTTAGAAATGCACAACCTGCCAAGACTGAATCAGGAAGAAATAGAAAATATGAACAGACCAATCACAAGCACTGAAATTGAAACTGTGATTAAAAATCTTCCAACAAACAAAAGCCCAGGACCAGGCGAATTCTATCAAACATTTAGAGAAGAGCTAACACCTATCCTTCTCAAACTCTTCCAAAATATAGCAGAGGGAGGAACACTCCCAAACTCCTTCTACGAGGCCACCATCACCTTGATACCAAAACCAGACAAGGATGTCACAAAGAAAGAAAACTACAGGCCAATATCACTGATGAACATAGATGCAAAAATCCTCAACAAAATACTAGCAAACAGAATCCAACAGCACATTAAAAGGATCATACACCATGATCAAGTGGGGTTTATTCCAGGAATGCAAGGATTCTTCAATATACGCAAATCTATCAATGTGATAAACCATATTAACAAATTGAAGGAGAAAAACCATATGATCATCTCAATAGATGCAGAGAAAGCTTTTGACAAAATTCAAATTCATTTATGATAAAAACCCTGCAGAAAGTAGGCATAGAGGGAACTTTCCTCAACATAATAAAGGCCATACATGACAAACCCACAACCAACATCATCCTCAATGGTGAAAAACTGAAACCATATCCACTAAGATCAGGAACAAGACAAGGTTGCCCACTCTCACCACTCTTATTCAACATAGTTTTGGAAGTTTTAGCCACAGCAATCAGAGAAGAAAAGGAAATAAAAGGAATCCAAATCAGAAAAGAAAAAGTAAAGCTGTCACTGTTTGCAGATGACATGATCCTATACATAGAGAATCCTAAAGATGCTACCAGAAAACTACTAGAGCTAATCAATGAATTTGGTAAAGTAGCAGGATACAAAATTAATGCACAGAAATCTCTGGCATTCCTATACACTAATGATGAAAAATCTGAAAGTGAAATCAAGAAAACACTCCCATTTACCATTGCAACAAAAAGAATAAAATATCTAGGAATAAACCTACCTAAGGAGACAAAAGATCTGTATGGAGAAAATTATAAGACACTGATGAAAGAAATTAAAGATGATACAAATAGATGGAGAGATATACCATGTTCTTGGATTGGAAGAATCAACATTGTGAAAATGACTCTACTACCCAAAGCAATCTATAGATTCAATGCAATCCCTATCAAACTACCACTGGCATTTTTCACAGAACTAGAACAAAAAATTTTGCAATTTGTATGGAAACACAAAAGACCCCGAATAGCCAAAGCAATCTTGAGAACGAAAAACGGAGCTGGAGGAGTCAGGCTCCCTGACTTCAGACTATACTACAAAGCTACAGTAATCAAGATAGTATGGTACTGGCACAAAAACAGAAAGATAGATCAATGGAACAGGATAGAAAGCCCAGGGATAAACCCACGCACATATGGACACCTTATCTTTGATAAATGTGGCAGGAATGTACAGTGGAGAAAGGACAGCCTCTTCAATAAGTGGTGCTGGGAAAACTGGACAGCTACATGTAAAAGTATGAGATTAGATCACTCCCTAACACCATACACAAAAATAAGCTCAAAATGGATTAAAGACCTAAATGTAAGGCCAGACACTAGCAAACTCTTAGAGGAAAACATAGGCAGAACACTCTGTGACATAAATCACAGCAAGATCCTTTCTGACCCACCTCCTAGAGAAATGGAAATAAAAACAAAAATAAACAAATGGGACCTAATGAAACTTCAAAGCTTTTGCGCAGCAAAGGAAACCATAAACAAGACCAAAAGACAACCCTCAGAATGGGAGAAAATATTTGCAAATGAAGCAACTGACAAAGGATTAATCTCCAAAATTTACAAGCAGCTCATGCAGCTCAATAACAAAAAAACAAACAACCCAATCCAAAAATGGGCAGAAGACCTAAATAGACATTTCTCCAAAGAAGATATGCAGACTGGCAACAAACACATGAAAGACTGCTCAACATCATTAATCATTAGAGAAATGCAAATCAAAACTACAATGAGATATCATCTCACACCAGTCAGAATGGCCATCATCAAAAAATCTAGAAACAATAAATGCTGGAGAGGGTGTGGAGAAAAGGGAACACTCTTGCACTGCTGGTGGGAATGTGAATTGGTTCAGCCACTATGGAGAACAGTATGGAGGTTCCTTAAAAAACTACAAATAGAACTACCATATGACCCAGCAATCCCACTACTGGGCATATACCCTGAGAAAACCAAAATTCAAAAAGAGTCATGTACCAAAATGTTCATTGCAGCTCTATTTACAATAGCCAGGAGATGGAAACAACCTAGGTGCCCATCATCGGATGAATGGATAAAGAAGATGTGGCACATATATACAATGGAATATTACTCAGCCATAAAAAGAAATGAAATTGAGCTATTTGTAATGAGGTGGATAGACCTAGAGTCTGTCATACAGAGTGAAGTAAGTCAGAAAGAAAAAGACAAATACCGTATGCTAACACATATATATGGAATTTAAGGGAAAAAAATGTCATGAAGAACCTAGGGGTAAGACAGGAATAAAGACACAGACCTACTGGAAAAAGGACTTGAGGATATGGGGAGGGGGAAGGGTGAGCTGTGACAGGGCGAGAGAGAGTCATGGACATATATACACTAACAAACGTAAGGTAGATAGCTAGTGGGAAGCAGCCGCATGGCACAGGGATATCGGCTGGGTGCTTTGTGACCGCCTGGAGGGGTGGGATAGGGAGGGTGGGAGGGAGGGAGACGCAAGAGGGAAGAGATATGGGAACATATGTATATGTATAACTGATTCACTTTGTTATAAAGCAGAAACTAACACACCATTGTAAAGCAATTATACCCCAATAAAGATGTTAAAAAAAAAAAGTCATGGTAAACGTTATTATTATTTTAAGAACGTCTATCAAATGTTTCTCCTCCAGGAATTGTTCTGCGACCATTCCATGGGGACTTGGAGGCCCCTCCTCAATGTTCTCACAGTGTCCCTTCGTGTCCTCTACCATTCACTGAGCTCACTGGATTTTAGCCATTTGCTAATCTATCTTCCAACAAGATTTGAAGCTCTTTGAGAGACAGGACTGATTCTTTGATTTCTGAATCCCCAGGCCCTAGCACATACATTAAGCATTCCTAAATGTTTGTGAATCAAATGAAGAAATCAAATAAGGAGTCTATAGTATACGGAACTCAGGTATTCTCATTCTAAACCCAGTTGCATATTTCCTGGAACTAAAGGGATCTAGAATTTTCTCCATTCTTGACTGTAACCTAGGGCCTAGCAAGAATTTAGGAAGCCTGTGTTTTTTGCAGGAGTGCCCCCCTGAACATTCAGCACCAGTGTTGCAGGAATCCAGCAGAGTGAGAGCTGAAATCCAAGTTTTTTCCTGGCAAGAGCCAAGATTAGTCACTTAGAGGCACTTGGAGGATTCCCCAAGTCTGCTCATTCCTTTGGGATCACTCAGTCCTCCCAGGACCTCCCCTGGGAACAAAGGAAAACCCAAGACTTGGGACTGGGCCCTTTTCCAACAACAGCTGCTAGTAGTTTGCATTTAACCCTAAACCACAATTAAAATAAAGGGGGGGGGTACTTTCCTGGTGGCGCAGTGGATAAGTCTCCGTGCTCCCAGTACAGGGGGCCAGGTTGGATTCCTGATCAAGGAACTAGATCCCACATGCATGCCGCAACTAACAGTTTGCGTGCCACAACTAAGGAGCCCTCCTGCTGCAACTAAGACCTGGTGCAACCAAATAAATAAATATTTTTTTAAAAAAATGGCGGGGGGAATAGCGTCAGCTAGGAAACACTTAGGTTTTCTCTAAATTTCTTCTAAAGAGTTTGAGAACCAAACAGGCCAATTTCAGGACAAAAAAAGGAGACCCTGAAACAGGCTTTAACAATATCAACTACGACAGAAACCATTCACACTAAGAGGGGTAAATCTCCAGTTCAACAAAGGGTTTGTAACGCCCTCGAGCTGACTAGCCACCAAACGGCAACCACCCCCCTCCACTCCGCGAGCAGGCGCCGGCAGGGAACTCGCCTTCTCTGAGAGCTGCCCGTGGACTGGGGGCCCAGGCCTTGGAGACCCTCCCAACTGACCTCCTAGGGCCTTATCTGAAATCAACCAAGTCTGACGCCCTCGCGGTCGTTAGGACTCCACGAGCCCCTCCCTGCAGTATCATCTAGAAAATAATTCCTAGACCCGTAGGTTACGGACGAGCGCTTACAATCTGGTTCTGGGCCAGCGCGCCCCACCCGCAGAATGGCTGGATTCTTGGATTTGCACACTCATTCGCTCTCTAAAACCAAACCCGAGAGGAAGGGCATGGCCGAGGGTGGGGATGTCCTAAAATATTCCAGAGTATTTGAGTAGGAAGAGAAGTTTACAGTATTGTTCTCACTGGGGGCGGTGTGGAGCCCTGGAGCGAGGCTCCTCCGCACAGCGAAAGAAGGGTGTGTGCGCTGCGCCCGGGGTGTGAGTGTTGGGTGCGGGGGCAGGAAGAGGAGGGAGGAGAAGGGGTGGGGTGAGCGGAGGCCCTGACACCGGCCCAGGCTCCTCCTGCCTCCCCCGCTCCCCGCCCCCACTTACTAAGGCGCCCAGCCCGCGGCGCTCTGCTCACTGGCCGCGCGTCACCGCCAGCCGAGCGCCCCCGCCAGCCGAGCACCCCCGCCTGCCGAGCGTCCCCGCCGCGCCTCCTGTCACGGTGAGTTCCGCCCGCCGGTCCCGGGCGGTCCCCAGCCCCAGACCCCGCGCCCGTGGAAACCCCCGCATCGGCGGCTCTGGCTCGCCCGGCTGGCTTCGCCGGGTGTCCCGGGCGCCGGGGGGCCTGGTCGAGGATCAGCTGCAGATGGGGAGGTATCTGGGCCACACCCCGGCTTGGCGAGCAGCGTCCCCGACCCGCCCCGGCGCGACCCCCCAGATCCTCGCGGGGGGGGCGGGAGGGAGCCCTTGTCCTTCACTACTGTACCTCCGTTTTGGTTGACCCGGGGTCTGCTCTCTCCTACCTTTCGGTTTATCTTTTTTTACACCCACTTTCCTACTTTTCGACTAGTCTCCCCAGTTACCCGAACCCCCGCTTCTGGCCCCCTGTCCTGGCCGGCGTATTTCTTTGTGCGCTCCGGCTGCAGGCTGACCTCTGTCCAGATGTTCGTAGCCACCTCCTAGATGGACGGCCCGTGCAGGCTCGGGGAGGGCTGGCGGTTTCCCTACCCAAAGGACACCCCTCAGCCCCTCTCCCCGATGCTTCAGGTTGGGCTTCCTGTTGTTTGTCTGCTAGACGGGAAGGTTCTTACTGCCGACCGAGGGAGGAAAGTCTATTAGTTTTCTTTATAACGCAGTTTTGCTGAGGGGTGGGGGTAAGAGGGGGAGGGAAGCCCATGTGAAACCTGTGTGAAGTGATTTTTGTACTGAAAGGGATCCCTTCTTGCTGTCTTAAACAAGTGGAACTATACAGAGATAGAGGAAGAGCAGGCTTAATGAAGGATCTTCTAACCCAGACTAATCTGTCCCAGTGCAATGAGCTGTAGGTACCTGGTCACAATTTGAGCCTGGCCAGAGGAGGGGCGCTTCCCCCAGGCCTGGATACCACACTCTCTAGCCGCGGCCGGACTCCACCTAACTGAAACCCGGAATCTGCCTTGTTGGGCCGGGATGGTGGGGAAAGCAGAGCAGCAAGCCCCGTGCCAGGCGCAGCCGAGCCCTGGGCCGGACTCTGGAATACATTAAGCCCACCCCCTTCGCTGGGAGCTTTCTGCAGGGCGTGGTCAGCACAAAGGGCTCCCGGATTCTCCTAGTGGAGGCCTGTGACTCAGTTGTAAGCCCATGTGGGTGTGGCCCGGATGGTTCCAGATCCTCTCTGCAGATGGTTCAGACAGAACACTCCCTGAAGGAAAAGGGGAACTGTGCCATCTTAGAGGGCATTTTCCAAGAGGAAGTGAGTCACACCAGGACTTGGCCCGCAACCTGAAGGAGAGGTTTCTTGACTGAACTGCGGGTGAAGACAGCAGTTAGACTGGTAGGGCCGTGGCAGAACTGCTGCTGGGTTATCGGCCTGTATGCCTGCTGGCAGGCTGCCCCGGCTTTATTTGGGAGGTAGCTCTTCCCGTTAAGAGGTTTGCAGTTGCTGCAGACGCTTTTTCCCCTGCAGCCTGAGTTTCAACCTGCAGCAGTGGATTTTTATATCCTGCACCTCAGGTGAGGCCAGGCTCAACACTCTGTCAATGATCTTTGCCTCCAGCGTGTTTCAGCAAATTGCAAAAGGTAATGACAGGCATTAGGGCAGGAATGAGTTCATATAACTCATCTGGAATTTCTTCATCAGCCCTGCCCCCACAGATTCCTCTCCAGTTTCTATTTAATCATCTCTTCCAAATGATGTATTCCTTCCTTGACAGCCAGAAGCTACTTTCTTCACTGGGTCCTTGATATACCATTTGGAGATTATTTTGGTTCTTCAAATTTTCCTGAGGGTCTACTGAGCATAGCACCCTGACTTCTAGGTGATGGTCTTCCCTGGCTTTTCCTGCATACAACATCAGATGGCCCCTTTTCCTTCCATGTCTGGCCCCTGTCCAGCCTCTCCAGCAGCCACTCTAGTGAGGTCAGGCCTTGCGCTAGGTGGAGCTGAGACTGAGTGCCTCCTTGCTTGCCATGGACAGCTCCAAAAATGTGAATTTTTTAGAGCACTACCCACTTGGTATGGCCTTGATCCAGTCTAGTCTTTTAAAGTTGAGGGAAACAATGGAATCCTTTCAGAGTTATAATGTGCAGATTAGCACTCAGAGTGCTGGGAAAGCTAGACTGATCTTTTTATTAGGATCTTTCTTAAGCTTCTCATTTTCCCGGGACTCAACAATTTAGGAATCTCACATCAAAAGCAAAAAGAATGAATTTGCTTATTTTTAACAATTTTCAGCACTTCCTAGCCCTTCAGTGGTTTTAATAGCAGTTGTCACAGTGGCTATTGTTTGCCGTTCTGGTGATGCCTGACAACTCTTCAAGGAAAACTGGATGTACTCTTTTAGGGTAGAGACGGCTTCAGAGTTCTCCTATTGAATTGCATCTGGAGCTTTTCTTTTGCTGCTCACTTTTTTTAGTGGGAAAGTTTTACATTTGGTGAAAGGTGGGAGAGACAGCCTGGATCAGATTCATTGCTTCCACTCACTTCTTCTGAATTTCTTTTAGGGATCAAATCAAGAATGCCTTCTGGGTTCAATTCCCCATCCCACCCCCCCCAATTTTTTTCTTCTTAAATTCCTCAAAGCAAAAGGAAGGAAACCTAAAACACATTTTAGATAACAGATGTTTGTTTTTACCGACATTCTGCCAACTGTTTTCTGGGTGGGCTGTAAGAAAAGTAGGGTATAGACAAGACACAAAAGAGCAAAGCAGATCAGACTTCTTGCTCTTTGGAAGTCTCCTTTTTGAAATTATGGCCTGGATCTGGGCATGGGTCCAGAGCAAACATTTGGTATTACTTAGGAGCAGACACTTTTCTAAGGAGGCCTCCTACTTCCCTGCTACTCCCAGAAGGATCAAAATTTACATTATTGTCAATTTCCTTCTTACTGATTCATTGAGCAGGCTCTGAGGACAAGGTGCTAGCTTATGTGACCCTGCTACTGGAGCCCACAGTTTAGTGTGGAAAGAAACGAACAGTTAACTAGAATTCGGGACATATTTTAAAATAGTATGACCTTAGCTGGTGAACTCCCCAGAGGCAAGCATCACAGGATAGAGGTGGTGGAGAGCACACCCACGTGTGCCTAACACCGTGACAGGGTCATGCAAAGTAGGTGCTTGGTGAAGGAACAGAAAAAATGGAAAATTGAATTCCCACCACTGTAAATTTGTAAAGCTCAGAATTCTTTTCGGAAGAGAAAACTACACAAAGAAAGACACGTGAGCTTCCACTCTTCAGACCTGTGTAGGAGATACACAGACATCAGAATAAAATGATTCAATAAAAGGTGAGTGAATGATGAATTAGTTAGAGCCTGTGGAGCTCACAGTGAGAGAGCAGTAAAATGGGATAAACCAAAACTCAAGAAAACGGTAAAACTGAGAAGAGAAAGAAAAGTCAGGTCGTGTTGGGTGACCAGACCTGTTTAGCAGGACACACCGTTTTCTCCTCCGCTATGGAATGTACTCTGCTATGGAATGTACTCTGCGGTTCATTCATAGGCCGCCCCTTTCCTGGCCCTTCCCAGCCCTCACCTCCTCCCACAGAGCTCCCAGCCTCAAGGGTTTCAGCCCAGACCCGGTAATCACACCTGCACCTCAGCTCCAGCCAAGGGAATTGTTTGATTGATTCATTCACTCATTAGCAAACACTAAACCACTATTTAGCTGTTAGTGGATAGAACTGAATAATTCACAGTTCTTAACGTAGAGGAACTTAAATCTAAGATAGAGAGACGGGCAAATGATTGGATGGAGTGTTTCAGGTGCCGGAGTAGGCTGTCTGGGTAACAGAGAGGACGCTGCGGCCTCTCAACCCCAGGCCCAAGGCTATCCATTGGAAGTGTTTCCGAGCCAGAAGCTATAGAGTCCCGGGGTGGGACTCTTCCGGGGCGGTGGAAACGGCGAATTCAAGTCCCTGAACTGCTTGCTGCTTTAGCAACCAATGGTCAGTGCTTCTGTCAGCCCAGGCCGGGCAAGCCCCGCCCAAAATGGGAGGGCCGGGCAGGCTGACTCAGTAGGTCAACCGCTGCACTCTGGAAGAGCTGTATGATTCATCCACTAGCCGAAAGAACAGTATTAATCACATCTTCCGCTTTTCCTTCATCTCACTTTAAAACCAGTGTACTTGCTTCACCTTCAAAACGGAATAACTTGCTCGTAGCCCAGGTCAGTGCCCTCAGGGGCCCTGGTTACTGATGAGAGGGTGGTCATCTCTGGTTTTCAAAGCTGTTTTCACTTTCACAACCTTAGACCTCCTGAGTAGCCCCTGATCTACATTCTTATTGCAGAACAAACAGGGAGTCTGTGCTGACTGCGGTGTCCACAGCCCATGTGCTGAGTAAACAGCAGAGGGAGATCCAGTGGGGCAGGAAAGCTCTGTAACTTCATAATGAGCATAGACAATCCTGGGGTGGGTTTGGAGTGACCTGAGTGCTCACTAGAGGAAGACTGGCCTCACTCTCTTGAAGAAGGTATTCAGGGGTGGCCAGGACTTCCTCAGCTTACAAGCTGTATTTCTTAGAGGTTCCTAAATTAGCCTGTTTCCTATTTTAGGGGTCCTTACCCTGCTGTATTCCCTTTCTTACTTCTCTGGCTTTGCAGTGCATTTTCCTTCTGCTCTGCCCTGTGAAGAATGTGAACTAGGTGTCCCACAGCCAGTTCCAGTATCTGGGATCTTTGGGCATTTGTTGTGAAGTGCTCTGCCCCTTGAGCTTGGGCACGGGTATTTTTAAACCTCTGTGGTGGCTGACTCCTTTCCTGAGATATTTCAGAACTGGGGTGGGATGCCACAGCCTTCTCCCATAGGTGACTCATTCAGTTCAGTTCTCTTATGTTGCTGGACTTCCAGAGCCAATCCAGGCAAGGCTGACTCCCTCTAAGCCCACTGCCATCTGAAGCCAGATCCTGGCTGTGTCAGGAGAGAGGGGAAAGGGTGTGGTTCCCCTGGAATTCATCCCACAGTGGACCTTGAATTGGCTGCTCTCTCCAAGAGAACTGCTTTCCAGATGAATCATGCCAGATTCTGGTTTATAGCATTCTCCAGAGTATAGCATTCTTTGGCATGCTGATTTCTGTACTTTTCTGGGGATTAAGGGATAGAACTTTTGACTCTTAAAGTGTAATTTTTCAATCCTCATGTTTACCAACTCCACCTTCTCTGTAGCAGACAGCATTTACGGATCTGTGTTGAGTATGCATGTGTCAGCGGAAGGAACCAGACTGAAAGCATGTCTCCGGTTCCTATTGAGACTCTTCAGGGGAAGTTGCCAGCCTCTCCTTCAGTCTCTGCTCTAAACTTATTCTTGATGGGTTTTTTTGTGGTTTTTTTTTTTTTTTTTTGAGTGGTATATTACAGTCTCAATTCAAATTCACCTGTTTCCTATCCAGTAGTGATTTTAGGTGGTGTTAGCCAAAGCTACTCCATTCTGGCTGAAGCATGCTCTCCAGTTAAGCAAGATTCATTGGGCTCCTATTAAGTACCAGGCATTGGGTCTTGATGAGACATATGCCCCTAGATTATTATACCTGAATATAATGATCTGACACATCCTTTCCTTTCTTTCTTTTTTTTTTAAATTAAATTAATTAATTTATTTATTTATTGGCTGTGTTGGGTCTTCGTTGCTGCGGGTGGGCTTTCTCTAGTTGCAGTGAGCGGGGCTACTCTTCGTTGCGGTGCATGGGCTTCCCGCTGCGGTGGCTTCTCTTGTTGCGGAGCACAGGCTCTAGGTGTGTGGGCTTCAGTACTTGTGGCACGCAGTCTCAGTAGTTGTGGCAAACAGGCTTAGTTGCTCCACGGCACGTGGGATCTTCCCAGACCAGGGTTCGAACCCACGTCCCCTGCATTGGTAGGCGGATTCTTAACCACTGCACCACCAGGGACGTCCCTTAACTTTGTTTTAAACTATTCACAATGAAAAGCTCTTCCTTTCCCACTGCACCCCAGACTGTGAGAGTAGCTCTTTTGTCTAGTGCTGCCAAAAGTATATCAGATCCCCAAAGGAATTAGGATATACTATTACTTGTTCCTTCTCAAGGAAGTAGATAATGGGCTTTGGATAGCTTTTATTTGGGTAGGGCAACTGCATGTTACTACCAAAGATGCAAATGTCTTTGTTACAATCAATAACAAGTTCAGAACTTTAGTAAAGAATACATGGTGGGCTTCCCTGGTGGCGCAGTGGTTGAGAGTCCGCCTGCCGATGCAGGGGACACGGGTTCGTGCCCCGGTCCGGGAAGGTCCCACATGCCGCGGAGCGGCTGGGCCCATGAGCCATGGCCGCTGAGCCTGCGCGTCCGGAGCCTCTGCTCCGCAGCGGGAGAGGCCACAACAGTGAGAGGCCTGCGTACAGCAAAAAAAAAAAAAAAAAAAAAAAGAATACATGGAATTCCCTGGCGGTCCAGTGGTTAGGACTCAGCACTTTCATTGCAGTGGCCTGTGTTCAGTTCCGGTCGGGGAACTAAGATCCCGCAAGCCACGCAGTGAGGCCAATACATACTCAGGAGACAAAATTCATTTTTAAGCAGATTTCTAAACCCTAGAATGACTGAACAAGGTTACCTAGTTAAGCTTGGAGAGTTGAAGTTTTTATATTAACCAGGCTTGATTGTGTGGGTTGTTGGTATTCAGCCATATCCATAGTGAAGAGTGCCATTTACCAGCGCTAAGAGAAACGGAGAAACGTCTGTTCTTTCAGTAGGTGCTTTGTCAGTTAAAAGGAGGGGCACTGATCCTTTTAGCAGGCAACTAGATAAATCCCTTATTCAGAGCACCAATACCTAAACTGCCTATTTCCATCAGCAGGAGGCATAAAACCTGAGTCCTTATATTCATTGAATTTTACAGCTGAAAAGGACTGAATGAATGAGCTTATCACCCTCTTCCAATCATTCTCAAAAGACTGATAATTCATGTCACTTAAAAGTTAATGTAGGGCTTCCCTGGTGGCGCAGTGGTTGAGGGTCCGCCTGCCAATGCAGGGGACGCGGGTTCGTGCCCCGGTCCGGGAAGATCCCGCATGCCGTGGAGCGGCTGGGCCCGTGAGCCATGGCCGCTGAGCCTGCGCGTTTGGAGCCTGTGCTCCGCAGCAGAAGAGGCCACAACAGTGAGAGGCCCGCGTACCGCCAAAAAAAAAAAAAAAAAAAAAAGTTAATGTAAGTTGTTTCTTTACAGCCTTTAATAGGTTCCAACAGACCTCACCAAAATGCCCTCTCAAATGGAACACGCCATGGAAACCATGATGTTCACATTTCACAAGTTTGCTGGGGATAAAGGCTACTTAACAAAGGAGGACCTGAGAGTACTCATGGAAAAGGAGTTCCCTGGATTTTTGGAAGTAAGTGTTGAAAGGCTCAGAAAGAACCAGAACCAGATGTAAAAATCAATGCTTCTGGGCCCTAGTTCCTTTCCCTTCCTCTTTCTAGCCCTTCCCTGTGGAAGTCACTACTAGAAAGGTGTTTTCATTCATTTACTTATTAAACATTATTGAATGCCTACTGTTTGTAAGATACTAGGGGAGGAAACAGAAGGTAAAGAAGACACAGCCCCTGCCCTCAAGGAGCTTACAGTTTGGAAGTGAAATGAGACTACACACAAATCACCATAATGCAAGGTGTTAGAAGGAATCCATCTGGAGTCATCTGTGTCCATTGAGACAGAGTTGCAGGAAGGAAGGCCTTTCACCAGAGTAATCAACCAGGTTGCCTTGTTGCCCTCGGGTCCATAAACCAGGCACTGGAGGTACCACATCCTGGTCACATCCACTTTGAGCAACTTGAATCTCCCTTCTTGAATTAAATCCCTTTAGATAAAGGCTTTAAAATTTTTTTCCAACACTGCTCTAAAGCAATGGTGTCAAGTATCTGCTGAATGAGTGCCAAGCGGCACTCCAGAAATAACTTCTTTTCACATTGAAAATGCAATGAGACAGGAGCACAGTTTGAGCTTATGCCTCACCTTTGACAGATCGAGGGGTCCGTGAAGACCAGAAGAGGATCTGCCATGAGCTCAGATACATCACTCAGGACATTAGGCAACAAGGCACAGTTGCCCTTTTACATCATAGGCCCTCAAGAGACGGCTGTTGCGTTTCACTGAAGGTGAAACACTGCCTAACAAAATATTAGATTGAAATGCAGGCCCTTCTCTCCCTGCCACAGCCAGAGTCATTTGAAGGGATCAGTACTGTGTTTGGTGTGCATTAGCCTCTAAAGGGTGAAGGGAGGAGATGGTAAAAGACAGGGTTCTGCCTCTTGTCATCTCCTGGTAAACAGCATTAATCAAGCCCCTGACTCCTGACTCATTAAACATAGGGTTTTGTAGTACATGATGATTTACATGTTATCAATACCAGTCAGATAAACAGATATAAATAGCTTCACTAGTATCTCAGAGCTGCAGTTACCACAATTCTATCCCAGAATGAGTTAGAGGATACAGCTGTTCTGCTTTTGTACAGTTCTGTGATAGAGCCCCAGACCAGGACCCTAACTGGGAAGGTTGCTTCAGCTTTCTGTACCTCAGTTCCTGCCTCTGGAAAATGAGAGGCTGGACATGATTATCTCCAAGACCACTTTCACTTTCTGTGACCCTTCCAGGCAAGCATAAAATTCAAGGACAAAATGTGCTCATTGTAAACCTGCCCATCACACAAACAAAGGCGTTCTCGGTCTACTTCTGAACACTCATTAATTGTGTTGTCGCATAAGTTAGAAGCCAGGATGATATCACATGAGACGAAGATCCTTCCTCCCTAAAGGCTTTGTGGCTTGGTAAACATAAAGTGTTCAGTACCAAGTACTGAACATGGCAGTATAATTTATTCTAAGCATGGGGTCATAATTCCAAGCACACCCACACTCGCTGCATTCACAGATCGTTTTGTTTCTGAAGTTGACCGCTTACGTCATCCAAATTTCACTCCTGACCACGGCCAGGAAGCTGGGGTTAAGGCCAGAATTAACTGAAACCCACCAAAAGCAGATGTAGCTGCATAGACAGGTTATAGCTGATTGCTTAGGGCGTGTAGGAGATGCTGCTTTACCTTAAGGGATTTCTGAGTGCAGTTTATAAACATCCAGCACACTTGAGACACTGAGTATCAGTTCCCTCACTCATTTATACAATCAATGAAATTCATAAATATTTTACCTGAGTCCTTTAACACCTGTAAAGGGCCATATTTCCCTCTGGTTGATGGCATGGACCCTACAGGAGAAACCACACTTTCCCACTTCTAAGCATCATCACTACGAAAAGGAATGATCAAGCCAATCACCTTGAAAACAGAGTAAAAGAAAAAACAAAGGGGATCTTACCTGCTCATCTTAGTTCCATGTATTCATGCTAGGCATTGAGAATCATGGGGAGTTTTATAACTCCATCACACATACTGCTTTTGAAGTACATCCAGTGTAAAACAAAGAGTACATCCAGCAAAGAGTATAGGATGGCATAGATTGACCAACTTATTAAGAACAGAAGCAATCTTAGAAACACTCTAGTCCAACCTCAATTCTTAGTTGTTACACGAAGGCCCACCAAGCTGTGTGACTTACTCTAGGTCACCTGGCTAATATGATATGAAGCCACCCGAGACTGGCCTCAGCTGTGCCAAGAAATGAGGACCATCTGCCTGAACTCTTTAAACCTAACACACCCCAGGGAATCATTAACACCTCTTTAAAATCCATAGAACAATGATCTGAAAGTTACTCCCTAAATAATCGCATGAGGTCTTTCATAGGAGTTTCCTTCTTTAAGGACTTGACCGTGCTCTCAGGAATGAAAGCTTGTCAAGAGAATATAAGTTTAAACTAAAAAATGGGGGAATTTGGGGTGGTTCTCAGACAGAATTTTGTGATTTTGAAAATTGTAACAGTTGGACTGTAAGTAAAGCATGTCAGAAGGGCATGCTGGTTTCTAAGTGGACTGAGAGTTCAGAGTCGTGAGTCTCCCTTCTCTGGCACTGAATCTCCTCTTTCTAGAAATAGGCTGTTTCTAGTCCCTGAGTTATAAAAAAGAATGGAGTTATATAAAAGAGTGCCATGGAAACCTCTTTCCTAGCTTGAAATAAATATGAATTTACTGAAATGCTCCCTCAAAGCAGAAAAATACATTTAGACGACCTCCAAAGATCACTATGACCTAAAGCAAGAATTCAAATAATTAGGAGATTATATATATAGCTGTCAGCAGTACAAATCAAAGAAGCTCATCATTGCAACCATTGACTCGTATTTCTTGCCTCTGTCTTTTTTTTTCAGAATCAAAAAGACCCTCTGGCTGTGGACAAAATAATGAAGGACCTGGACCAGTGCCGAGACGGCAAAGTGGGCTTCCAGAGCTTCTTTTCACTAATCGCTGGGCTCACCATCGCGTGCAATGACTATTTTGTAGTACACATGAAGCAGAAGGGAAAGAAGTAGGCAGCACTGAGCAATTACTCCCACCCTGATAAGAATTCTCATAAAGGGTCACTTAAGGAATCTGCCCCACAGCTACCCCTGTATAAGGATTTCCTGAGCAGACTGGGACCCTTAGAAAATGTACAAATAAAATCCAGCTCCACCTTGAGAAGCAGAGAAAGAAAAGTCAATTAAAGCCAGATAAGCTTTTGATTTTTATATTGCTTGCATCCCCTTGCCCTCAATAAACAAATTCCTTTTTTAGTTCTGAATTTGAGACAGAATGTTTGTTCTTCTTCAGAAATGTTTGTTCCCTGCTTCATTCACAAAGAGCCCACATGCCCTTAAGCATCTAGCGCAAGGCAGAGCTCTTTCCACAGAACCTGCAAAATGGGAAAGCACTCTCCACTCAGGCTTGGAGTCTAACTTCTCAAATTGATCTGCCCTGTAGCTGTTCCTAGCTGAAGGACAACAACTCCAAGGATTAAAAGAAGGCACTTCAGGGTATATTCCACCTTTATAATTCCTGAGCATAGTCCTGCCCAGTTAAATCAGTGCCTTTCCAACCAGCACTTTGTATGCCTGAGATGTCTGAGTCCATTTTTCATAGCAAAGTTTCAGCAAACTAGGGTAAGAATAGTTCCATAAGACAACTAATCAAAATCAGTCTAGTGTGATGCCTCTAACAATATAACATTAACGTTTTTAGAGCTGTCATGAGATGCCATGATTGTACTAAGATGTCAGGAAATAGGCTAGCCATGATTTATAATATAATGGGGTGGTGCTTTTTTGTTGAAAATGAAATGCCAGTACTTATGTCTTGATAAATAGCAGAATGTTTCTCCCAGCCCTTTCTGTGTCTGTTACAAGCTTCAGCAGATATGCATTCCATAGCTATTATTAAATAGCTATGCTTATTAATAATACAGTATTCTATATTTTTTATGGAGAGATGAGGTATTAATTGGCACATGAAATTGTCCCAATTAAATAGGTCAATGAAGATGGAAACATCAATATAACTCTGGGGGACAGTTCAATATAAGGTCATCCACCATCACAAGGAAAAGCATGCAAAAGGGAACAGGATGTCCAAAACTATCTTTGGGGAAAGGATATCTGTAATAAAATCAAGGCCAAAGATAAAATTCCAACCATTTTATTTTGTCTCAGCCAACAAATGAACAAGGTAAGACAACTTATCTTGTTAGCTATAGTTAACGGATAGCTTTGCTGCTATAGAGTTATATCAGTCACAAAGTTTACAAAGAGAAGGATTTACTACAAGATATGAAATGGAGGAGCGGAGTTGGCCAGCTAAAGAACTGACTCGAGGAGTGATTCCCAAATCCGTGCTATAGAACTGGGCCCCCAAGGGAACTGCTGGCTCAGGAAGCTGCCTGCTGAACTGGGAAGCCGTTGCTAAAGCTAGCAGCTCCAGAACCACACAACCCATGGCACAGTCCACACTACCAAATATGGGTACCCATTACCCTGCCTCTTTCCACACATGACTTGGCTCCCACATCCAAGTATCAAAGAAGTGCATCTCATTACCAGAAACTCAATCACATCAAAACCTGATGTGATGTGCAAGGGAGTCTGGCAAATAAAGTTTTACATTTTCCAACCTCTACACACTAGGAGTTGGCATGCTGGTCCACCATATCTGCCACAGTGACAATTCTTAATTCTAAGAGAAATCTTCCAGTGGTCCTAGAGACTGTTGTACAGAATGAAGTAAGTCAGAAAGAGAAAAATATTGTATAATATTGCTAATATGTGGAATCTAGAAAAATGATACAGATGAACTTATTTGCAAAGCAAAAATAGAGACACAGACATAGAGAACAAACATATGGATACCAAGGGGGGAAGGGGGAGTGGGACGAATTGGGAGATTGGGAATGACATATATACACTATTATGTATAAAATAGATGACTAATGAGAACCTACTATATAGCACAGGGAACTCTACTCAGTGCTCTGTGGTGACCTAAATGGGCAGGAAATCCAAAAAAGGGGATATATGTATACATATAGCTGATTTACTTTGCTGTACAGCAGAAACTAACACAACATTGTAAGTGACTATACTCCAATAAAAATTAATTTAAAAAAATAAGAGAACTCTTCCAACCTGTAGGTTAAAGAGATTATTGCTCTAAGGAAACGAGACTCTAAAAGATAACCTCTGACAGCTACAGGGAATAGAGAAGCAAACTGGCCCATCCCAGTGAGGCAAACTTGTATCAGTCCAAATTTACCCTTTTAGTTTACACCACCTGCATCCTGGGGCAACTGTGTTTACTGGGTGTTATAAAATTGGTGTTCAGTTTGCAAATGGGGAGGTGAAAGTGTAACACAGGGATATTACAGGCTCAGATGTCCCGAAATACATAGCAAGCTTTCACACGCTAAGCCTCTTTACCTGAAAACAGAAAGAGAACTATTCCAGGAGAGAGGGCTCTGTGGCTAGGAGAGAGGAAGTATCATTCATCTTCACAGTGGATTTGTAGAGTCTAAAAATTTCTAAAGGAACGTATTATCCCCAGAACATGGCCTCAGATGCTCTGGCCAGGGAATCATCTGAGTCACTGTATTTGAGATGTGTGTGTGGTGGGGCTGGGAGGAGAGGAGAGGGAAAGTGGACAATAACATACTTTTTCTCACCTTAGCCTCACTGCTTGAAGCACTTAGTAGGGAGCTAGTACAAGGAAAATTAAAAGGCTATTTATGGTTTGAAATCCTACACGGCTTTCCATGTCAACGAAAACACAGGGCTCCCACAATCTGACCTGCTGAAACAGCCGTTCAGGCTTTCGGAGCCACAGCCTAATGGCTCCCAGGGGCAAAGCTGCAATTATGCCAACAGTCATCAAGAGGAACCATCTGGAAAATTCCACTCATTCTGCTACACGGCTGAGTTGTAAAAGCAGATTCTGCCCCTCCCCACACCCAGCTGTGAAGGAAGAACAACTAACAGTACAGAAAGCCAGTTTCAAACATGCTGCAGAGCTGACCTTGAAAAACACCTCATTTTCTCTCTTGGACCCTGACCATGAGCCAGTTACTTGTGATTTAATACTTTTCTATCCAACTCATCTCAGTGGGAGACCAAGGGCAAGTATATAAACCTCTCTCTCAATTCGACCAATTTGAAAGTGATTGTTCAGGTAACTTCTCTGGCTCTTAACCACAGAGGAATAGTTGTGAATAGAAGTTCAGTCATTTGGCAAATATTTACGAGGGGGACTATATGAATGACACCAAGCAAAGTTCCGTGGCAGATATAAAGAAGCAGAACAGGGCCTGCTCGGAGAGATTATGATCGGGTTGCAAGTGAATAGATAAAACAGACAAAAAGTTAAATAACAACACAACAGAGGATTGGCAAAGGTGAGATGTGATGGGCACCCTTGGTCACTGTTGGTAAGAATGTAATTTATACAACCTCCGGAGGAGGCAAAAGTTGGCAGTAGGTACCAGGATCCTCTGATGTGTTTTCTTGGATCCAATATTTCTATCCCTAAGCATTTCTCGTAACAAAGTAATCAAAGATAGTGACAAAGATTCATATGCAAAGATGTTTAACGCAGCATTCTTTAGAATAGTTAAAACCCAAATAAAACCTCCATGTCCAACGATACGGTTATGGTTAAATAAGTTAAGTGTAGATGCACATGGGATACTATATGACTCATGAAAACCATGACTGAAGAATATTAAATAAGATGGGGAATTGTCTATGTAAAGTAAAGCAGACAGCAAAATTGGTATATAATGGGATTCTTCCCTTTTTAAAATATGTGTCTGCATACACACACAGACAAAGACCAAAGGAAATATACCCACGTGTGTTTTAGTTTCCAAGGTAGGAGTTACTGGCCTGGGAAATTGTTGTCTTCCAAAAGAAGTTTATGAGCTTATTTTAATTTTCTTCTCTACACACTGCTACGTTACCTAAATTTTCTATAATAATTCTACTTTTGCAACCTGGGAAACAAAATTCTAAATAGTATTTTTTTTAAAGTGCATGTGAGGGGCTTCCCTGGTGGTGCAGTGGTTGAGAGTCCGCCTGCCGATGCAGGGGACACGGGTTCGTGCCCCGGTCCGGGAAAATCCCACATGCCGCGGAGCGCCTGGGCCCGTGAGCCATGGCTGCTGAGCCTGCGCGTCCGGAGCCTGTGCTCCGCAACGGGAGAGGCCACAACAGTGAGAGGCCCGCGTACCGCAAAAAAAAAAAAAAAAAAAAAAAAAAAAAAAAAGCGCATGTGTATTTATTGAGGGTCTACCATGAGTCAAGACCTGTATGAGTTACTTCTTAAACATTATCTTATTTAGCCCTCACAGTAACCCTCTTATGGTATTATGATATCCATGTTACAGATGACAAAACTAAGACTCAAGTAACTCCCTCAAAGTCCCACAGTGACAATGTCAAGATCTGAACTCAGATATTGTCTTTTTCTTTCTTTCTTTCTCTTTCTTTCTTTTTTCTTTCTTTCCTTTCTTTCTTTATTTCTCTTCTTTCTTTCTTTCCTTCCATTCTGCAGCTGTGTCAAGATGCTATTTGCATGTTATAACATTCAAAAAAGTAAGAAATCATTGTGGGCTGGGCAAGACTAGTCAGAGAAGGTTTTGTATAAGAGGTAGGATCTTATCTGGTCTTCAAAGAGTAGAAGAAATTTGGATAATAGTGTTCTTACTACAATCTAGGTTCTGTTCTAGTGCTTTACAAATATTAACTCATTGCTCCTCCCAGCTTATGAGGTAGGTGCTATTACTTTACAGGTGGTTTGACCAGGGTACCAAGCTGATAAGTGGTGGGGGCAGAATTTGAACCTAGACCATCTAAGGTTTTAACCGCTCTTCCCTGGTGCATCTCTGGACATGGTAATGATAGCACAAAGTAATATCCAGACAAAGAACACCTGGGAGGCCTTTCACAGTCCAGCAGGCTAGAATGGAGTGTATTCACGTAAGGAAGTGCATGTAGGTGGCACAGGAAAGGTAGGAGGTGATAAGTGAATGATAACTGGGAAATAGTAAATGATATGAGAAGTGTGGTGGGTGAGGTCACTGGATTAAAAACTCTACAAATCTAAGGTCTGAGTTATCTCTACTCCTTTGGGAGACAGAGATGAGCCTCTTGTTTAAAAGGAGGTAATCAGCAGAAAATGTGTTCTTGTGAATGTTCTACCCACTTTTTTTCTAGCTTTCACATTCCAGTCACATTCCAGCTACAAAAGATAAAGCAGGGTGGGGATTCTTATTTGTCTTTCTAAGAAGCTCTGAGAACAGAGGAGGAAGGAAAAATATTGACCACTGCCAAGTCCTGCCAAAACCAAGAGAGGGAGAAAATCAAGATGATGGGGCCATAAGGTCTGGGTGAGAAAGCTGCCTCCATGGAACACGAATTCACCTTGTTTCCCACCATGAGTCCCATTTACCTGCAAAATGGCATGTTCACTCCAACTGTAGCTACCCTATATATTTTTTTTTAAATTAATTTATTAATTTATTTTATTTTTGGCTGCGTTGGGTCTTCGTTGCTGCGCGCGGGCTTTCTCTAGTTGCGGTGAGCCGGAGCTACTCTTTATTGTGGTGCGCAGGCTTCTCATTGCGATGGCTTCTCTTGCTGCAGAGCACGGGCTCTAGGCGTGCGGACTCAGTAGTTGTGGCTCAAGGGCTCTAGAGTGCAGGCTCGGTAGCTGTGGCGCACGGGCTTAGTTGCTCCGTGGTGTGTGGGATCTTCCTGGATCAGGGAGCGAACCCGTATCCCCTGCATTGGCAGGCAATTCTTAACCACTGCGCCACCAGGGAAGTCCCTATTCTATATTTTTTTAGGGTAAAGTCTGGAAGAGTTATGTAAAAGTAAAAATGGTTGTATTATTAAAGTTTTCTTTAACATTTATACATCATCCTTTCAATAAGATTGACCAAAGGTGGAAAAATAATTTCAATTAGCTCTCCAGACACAGAACTTGTACTGCTCAATGTAAAAATCCTATTTGTCACGTTAATGAGCAGCCCCTGCATTTCGGGTTCTTCATGCAAAGGTTCAGCCTGTCCCTTTCAAGCTCTTCTGGGCATATCCATCAAGGCTCTAATGAGCATTAATAGCACTTAGCCTCAAGCCTGTTCTTCTAGAAGGAGGAGGGAGATGATTCAGCTTTGGTCTCAGCAGGGAGGACTCTGCTCTGTCCTACCCAATCCTGGGTGAGTCAGCGCACAGAGCCAGGTTTCTTGGCATTCTTACAAATTTTACAAATGTTAAAATTTCCTTTCAACGACGTGATTTAAAGCACTACAGGAGTAGCAAACGACACAGAAAATGTGGTCACTGGCCTGCAAAGAGTTTACAGTCTGGTGGAACAAGAGCTGTACATATCACAGCAACAATACATGACAGTGTGTGAGGTAAAGAAATAGCATCAGTGGTGTTAGCTCTGAGGGTTGGGGCTTTCATGGAGGAAGCATCTTGGCCACAAAGGACTGAAAGGAAGATCCACTTCGGGCAGGGAAGGCTGGGAAGAACAGAAAGGAACACATAGAAAACGTGGAAAGGCAAGAAGGAGCAGTGAGAAGCCTGGCAGGGCTGTGACCTGGGATGGGAGTGCTGTCAGATGGAGGATGGACACGGACCTCCTCACGGCTAATGGGGGGTGGGGGCCGCTGGTAGGATTCATCAAGGTGTTGAGCAAGGGAGTGGTATTTCAGCACAATTAATGCGACACAAGTAACAGATGTGGGAGAGACTAGAGACCTACCAATCAAGTCTACTGCTCACTGGACTGCTGTGAAAACACTTAGGGAGATCTCAATATGCTGATTTGGAATGGTCTCCAAGACACAGTATTAGAGTAATAAAGTACAGAAGAGTATGCATCTGTTTGTCTATGTGTCTATTAAACGACCATTTGTGAAGAAATGACAGGGGAGAATGTAAGCACATAATTACTTAAATATGCAAAAAACATATCCAAAAAGAATATACAAGAAACTGATGAAACTGGATGATTCCCAGAAAGAACAGGATGGCTGCAGGAACAAGAATTGGGAAGGAGAATATTTATGTGTCCTTTTGTATCATTAGAATTTGAGTCCATGTAGAGATACAAAAAATTAATAAAATTATACTTTAAAAAATAATTCATTGTTTTAAAAAATATTTTAAAGAACTTTCCTGTCTTTAGTAAACATGTATTGTTTTAATAATCAAAGCTTCACATTATTCTCTTAAGGTTTTATGTGCATATTGTAATAATCTGAGTAAGATAAGTTAAGGTTCAGACTAGAGTACTCGAGGCAAGAATGTAAGGATGAGGTGGATGCAAACAGACAGAATGATATCGAAAGTGAGGATGGGTACTGGAATTGAAGAAGAATTTATTCTTCAAAGGCCACTCTTCACACCGAATATATACGATAAACAGCAGATAATTAGGATCTGCTAAGGATTCCCTAAGCCTGTGCTTCTTCACACTGTGGCCAGGGGGTTTTGGGTGACAGTCAACGACAGAGTTTACTCAAGTTATAGCCTCAGTAGGGAGCACTTTTCTGGAGCACCCACTTTACTTAATGGTGTCATTTAAAACAATTTTATACTAAAACAGATCTTCAGCATAAAACACAGGACTTCTAAGAAAATTCCCTCCTACAGGGTGTTCCTTTTGGCTGCACCTTTTGGATACCTCCCCACAACACACACACACACACACACACACACACACACACACACACACAAGGCAGGTGTTCACTTTCCTCTGCTACAACCAGCACTTTGGAGGACCCACTTGAGAAGCCCACGTTGGGCAGCCAGTCTCACCCCATGCAATGCAAACAGCCCCATGTGGCAAGCTTCCAGCATCCTCACACCCCTTCTACCCTTAGACCCCCACCATTTACCCTGACCCTCTGGGTCCTTCACTCTCCTGTCTCCCCCATGTCTGACCTCTTTGTTTATGCTCTTATTTACCGCCCTGCTCCAACTTTAGGACTGAGGCACACTCACACTTTGCATGCTAACAATACTGACTTCCTTCCTTAACAGAGATTCTCCCTAATCTATGTTTTCTCAGACCACCCTGAAAAATCTAGAACCTTCTACACGACTGCAGTCTCCTAGGCAGCACCACTCCCACCAGGCATTCTCAGGTCACAGATCCAGGGACCAGAACACAAAACAAAGTATTTTAAAAATGTAACAGGACTAGATGACCCATTAAAATGGGTGGAAAATAGAAGTATTAGTTGCACCTTCAAAATCTATGCAAGCTTGACCCCTTGGGCTGGGGGCTGGGGTGGCAGACTTCCAAAAGAAGCCCAACTGCAGTGAATCATTATATACGAGGATTTGTCCAAACCAAATCCTGAATTTGATCTGGCATTAGCCCATAGACTTTGCACATTCTCTGCTGGGATCTGTCAGCAACACTGTGGGTCAGGTGTGTGACCTTGGCTGCTCCTGTGGCCTCCACTTACACTTCATGGACCAGGTTTTGCCTTCTTATCCCTCCTTCACTGGCCTCCAACTCTCAGTCTAGGCCTGGTTCTGCCTTCTCAGCACTGACCACTCATCACAGTGGGAACAGGAAGAGGGAGGGGTCAGAGGAGCTGCTTGAGTGGACAGAAGATTGAGAGGTCCACTGACAACATCCCAGAAGCCTGGGAGAGGGGCTTGCGAGCCCTGTGATGAGAATGCTTGGGAGGTACCTGGTACAGTACTTAACGTTAGGGCTCTGGAGTCAAGCAGACCTGTGCTCAAATCCTGCCTGTTACTGTCAACTTTATGACATATCGATAAGAATAGGTACCACCTATTGCCCATTTTCTATTGGCCAGGCATCTGCTGAGCTCTTAATATGCTTTATCTCATTTAATCCTCACAGCAACACTTTGAGTTGAGTATTCTTATTGTCCCCACATTACAGATGAAGAAACTGAGCTGCAGAGAAGTTAAGCAATTTGTCCAAGGTCACAAAACTTTTTAAGTGGTAGAGCTGTGATTCATACCTAGGTCTGACTCCGAAGCCTATGCCTTTAGTCAAATAACTATTGAGTAGACAGGGAAGAAGTCAGAAAAACAGATTTGAGAATCAAGTCCAGTTATCCTCGTCATTAGAGACCAACAGTCCCAGCCTGCAGGGCAATATCATAATTGTTTAAGAGTCCACACTCAGGAGCCAGATCTTCTGGGTTCAAATTCTGGCTTTGCTACTTACAGGCTATGTAACCTTGAACAAGTTACTCAGCCTCTTTGTCCCTCTGTTTTCTCCTATGTAAAATGGAGACAATAACAGAACCTACCTCAAAGCATTGCTCTAGGATTAAGTTACTATGTCTACAACACCTAGAACAATGCTTGGCACTATATAAATATTGACTATTATTAGTCATGCAACTTTTTCTCAGTTTAAGTTTAGGAAGTTGGAAGGAGAAAGACAAAATCCTGGTAGACAGGTTATATGCCAGGGAATATTATAAAGCCACATAATTCACCTTCCAACCAGCAGGTCCCTCCCTACCCTCAAGCTACACAAAATAATGCTTTGTTGAAAGAGCAAGAGCTTTGGAGTCACAAAGACTTGGGTTCAACGCTTACTTCACCACCTCCTCTGTAGCCCTGGGCAAGTTACTTGACCTCTTTGAGCTTCAGTTTTCTCATTTGTAAGACAGACCCAATTATATCCAAGTGGCAGGACTGTTAGGAGGAATAAAGGAGATAATTATATAAAATACGCATATTGGTGTTTCTCAGCCATACACAGAGGCAGAAGCAAGGTTCTTTATTCTAGCAAAGTCTTGCTCAGGAAGAAAAGGCAGACCTTTGGTACTGAGTTGGTCAAACATTAATTAAGGGCAGCCTCTTCTGCTAGATGTCTACTAAATGACACCGCACATTTGTGCCAGTAAAAGCTCTTTCCATTCTAGCTTATCAAGTCATAAAACAAGGGAGTAACTAAATGTTAGTCATTTTCAGGGGACTTCCTATGGGGAACTTAAGCTTATAAAACACTGCAGACAAATGAGCATCACAGTTTGGGTTCAAAGCAACCTAGGGGTCAGAAGACCTAGGTTCTCCTTTTTGACTGTGAGCAAGTTATCTAACTTTGCCGGGTAACTTGAAAATTGGGGAAAACAATATCCATCCCTGTAGAGTTTTGTAATGACTAAATGCCATAATATATAACACACACTGATTCTTTCCTGCCTTTCTCCTTTTCAGATAGACAAGACATCTCTCTTCCCCCTAGGGTTAATCCCTCCTCCTGTGCTCTAGTTTTCAGCTCCTCCCTGACCTCTAAGAGATTTCACTTCACCAGTCATCTACTTTCTTCTATACCTTCTTCCCATCACTCCCTCTACCAGCTCATTCCACTCATTTCCATCAGTGTTTATGTATGCCTAAATCCTCCTACTAGAAGAAAAAATTACTCCCTCAGATCCATATTCCACAAATTTCTTGAAAAAAAATTAATCTCACCTGCTCTCTCCATTTCCTCACCTCCTCCTTCTTAATTCTTTCTGCTCTATATTATGTCCATACCACTCCACTGAAAATGTTTTCGCCTAAACTACCAAAAAACTCCCTCCAATAGATAATTTTTAGCCTTTAATATATTTGACCTTTCAGCAGGATTCACTCTTGTTAGCTATTCCTTCTTTTAAAACATTCTCCCCTTGGGTTCCACAAGGTCTCGTTCTTCAGATTTTGCTCCTGCCTCTCAGGTTTATTCTCATTCTCCCTTGTTGGCATCTCTTCTTCCTTAAATGTTGATCTTTCTTAAGGATATTGCCTCAGCCCTTTTCTCTTCCCACATTAACTCTGCCCTGGGTAGTTTCATTCACCACACCTCTTCTCCCATTCAGTTACCATCAATATTGTAAAAACCCCACTTGGATGTTCCACAGGCTGCTCAAACTCAACATAAAAATTACAGTCATGAGTTTCCAGTCTGGCATGTAAGAAGTTTGGAAGTCAGCACTCCACCTTAACAACAAGTAAAAAGTTGAACAAACTGAGAAATCAAAACTCTTCTTAGATCCATGGGAGAAGTGAGGTCACAGGGAAAACCACTGCCCCCCAAATTGGATAGGTCAACAGGAGAATATAAAGAATCACAACCCACTAGAACAGACACGTCCATAAGAATCAGTGTCAGAGTAGGGACATCTGAACTGTAACTGATAAATTACTGGAGGCTCAATATGGGCAAGTCTGAAAGACAAAAACTCCAGGGAGGCCCAGTCATTGGGAGGCCCCCACACTTCTAAAAAGTTTAGCTCCTGAAGTTCCACCAGGTTCTCACAGTGACTATTAAAGAAAAATCCCAAAGTGCTTCCAGCGGGGAGAAGAGAAACGAACCATTATGAAATACTCCAGAGCATTCTGTTTTTCTTAACAAGGTCTGTCCTCAGAAGAAACTATTAAAACCAGAACTTGCTAGGGTTTTATCAGAGCCTAACTGACCTGATGCAAGGGAAACACCCAACTCCAGCTGGCTCTAGCCTTCCACAGTTGGGAGAAGGAAATACCAAACTTCAGCCCACTGTAGCCACCTTGTTCCACCTAAAGGGAGGTAGGGAGGAACTGAGAAGTATGTGTGAAGTCCACAGTCTAGAAGCACAGGCCTACCAAAAGACTGAGATTAATCAGGACTACAGAATGCTTCCCCTCCCCTGACACCTTACCAGTACTGTTACTAAAGGCCTATTTACAGCAGTTCCTTTTACCTAGTACATCATGTCTGGGTATCAAGAAAAAGTTACAAGACATACTAAAAGGCAAAAATACAGTTTGAAGAGACAGAGCAAGCATCAGAACCAGACTCAAATATGGCACTGTTGTTGGAATTACCTGACAGGTAACTTAAAACAACTATGATTAATATGCTAAGAACTCTAATGGATATAATAGACAGCATGCAAGAACAAATGGGCAATGTAAACAGAAAGATAAAAATTCTAAGAAACAGCAAGAAAGAAAAGAGATCAAAAACTCAGCAACAGGGCTTCCCTGGTGGCAAGTGGTTGAGAGTCCACCTGCTGATGCAGGGGACATGGGTTCATGCCCCGGTCCGGGAGGACCCCACATGCCACGGAGCGGCTAGGCCCGTGAGCCATGGCCACTGAGCCTGTGCATCCGGAGCCTGTGCTCCGCAACGGGAGAGGCCACAACAGTGAGAGGCCCGCATACAGCAAAAAAAAAACAAAACTCAGCAACAGAAATGAAGAATGCCTTGAATGGGCTTATTAGTAGACCGGACATGGCTGAGAAAAGAATCTCTGAGCTTGAGTATATCTCAGTAGAAACCTCCAAAACTGAAAAGCAAAGAAAAAAAGGTCTGAGAAAAACAGAATATTCAAGAACTGTAGAATGACTAAAAAAGGTGTACCATATGCATATTGGGAATACCAGAAGGAGAAGAAAGAGAGAAGAACAGAAGAAATATTTGAAACAATGACTGAGAACTCCCCCAATCAATGTGAGACACCAAACCACAGATCCAGGCATCTCAAAGAACACCAAGCAGGATAAATGCCCAAAACACTATACCTAGGCATATCATTTTCAAACTACAGAAAATCAAAGATAAAGAAAAAATCCTGAAAGAAGCCAGAGGGAAAGAACACCTTACCTATAGAAAAGCAAAGGTAAGAATTACACCCAGCATTATGCAAGCAAGAAGAGAGTAGAGTGTAATATTTAGTGTTCAGAGGAAAAAAAAATCCTAGAGTTTTGTATCTTGTGAAATTACCCTTCAAAAATGAAGGAGAGGACTTCCATGGTGGTACAGTGGTTAAGAATCTGCCTGCAAATGCAGGAGACATGGGTTCGAGTCCTGGTCCGGGAAGATCCCACATGCCACGGAGGAACTAAGCCCGTGCACCACAACTAGTAAGGCTGCACTCTAGGGCCCGTGAGCCACACCTACTGAAGCTCGCATACCATAACTACTGAAGCCCGTGAGCCTAGAGCCCATGCTCCGCAACAAGAGAAACCACCGTAATGAGAAGCCCATGCACTGCAACAAAGACCCAACACAGCCAAAAATAAATAAATAAATTTTTTTAAATGAAGGAGAAATAAAGATTTTCTTAGACAAACAAAAACTGAAGGAATTTGTTGCCAGTAGATCTGTCTTGCAAGAAGTGTTAAAAGAAGTTCTCGGGACTTTCCTGGTGGTCCAGGGGCTAAGACTCCACGTTCCCAATGCAGGGGGCCTGGGTTCAATCCCTGGTCAGGGAACTAGATCCCACATGCGTGCCTCAACTAAAGATCCCGCATGCTGCAACAAAGGTCCTGCACACATCAGCGATATCCCGTGTGCCACAACTAAGAACCGGCGCAGCCAAATAAATAAATAAATATACAAAAAAAAGTTTTCTAGGGAGATGGAAAATTATATAGGTCAGAAATTTGCAACTACATAAAGAAAGAAAGAGCATCAGAAATGGAGTAAGTGAAGGTAAAATTAAAACTTTTATTTTTCTTATTCTTAATTGATCTAACAGAAAATACATTGTCCAAAATAATAATAGCACTGTATTCAATTATGCAACAGGAAAAAAAATCTGTTAGGACATAGTTGAATTCAACAGTACCATCAACTGGATATAACTGACATCTATAGACTACTTCATCCAACAACAGTTGGATTCTTCTCAAGTCCATATGGAACATACACCAAGATAGACCATATCCTGGGCCATAAAACATACCTTGACACATTTAAAAGAAATCATACAATGACTGCTCTAATACCACAATGAAATTAAACTACAAATCAATAATATGGAGATTAAAAGCACAGCTCTAAATAACGTATGTGTCAAAGAAGAAATCTCAAGCAAAACTTAAAAATATTTTGAACTAAATAAAAACAAAAACACAACTTATCAAAAGTTGTGGGATGCAGTGAAAGCAGTGCTTAGAGGGAAAGTTGTAACATTGAATGCATATATTATAAAAGAAGAAAGCTCTAAAATCAATTACTGGGACTTCCCTGGGGGCGCAGTTGTTAAGAATCCACCTGCCAATGCAGGACACACAGGTTCAAGCCCTGGTCTGGGAAGATCCCACATGCCACGGAGCAACTAAGCCCATGCACCACAACTACTGAGCCTGCACTCTAGAACCTGTGAACCACAACTACTGAGCCCACGTGCCACCACTACTGAAGCCCATGTGCTCTAGGGCCCGTGTGCCGCAACTACTGAGCCCACGTGCTGCAATTACTGAAGCCCACACGCCTAGAGCCCATGCTCTGCAACAAGAGAAGCCACCACAATGAGAAGCCTGCGCACCACAACAAAGAGTAGCCCCCACTTGCCACAAGTAGAGAAAGCCTGCACACAGCAATGAAGACCCAACACAGCCAAAAAAAATCAAATACCCAAGCTTCCACTTTAGGAAACTAGAAAAAGAAGAGCAAATTAAATCCAAAGTAAGCAGAAAAAAGAAGAAGACAGCAACTTAGAGCAGAAACCAAGGAAACTGAAAACAGCAAGTCAATAGGGAAAGTCAACAAAACCAAAAGCTAGTTCTTTGAAAATATCAATAAAATAAAAAAGAGAGAGAACACAAACTACTAATATCAGAAATGAAATAGGGACATCACTACGGATCCCATGGACATTAAACAGATAATAAAGGAATACTATAAACAACTCTATGCCCACAAATTTGATAATGTAGATGAAATGGACCAATTCCTTCAAAGACACAATCTGTCAAAGTTTACAGAAGAAGAATAGATAATCTGAAAGCACTAGGCCCAGATTGTTTCAGTGGTGAATTCTACCATACAGTTAAGGAAGTACACCAATTCTATATATAATCTCTTTCAGAATGGAAAAGCAGTGAGAATACTTCCTAACTCATTCTGTGAGGCAAGCATTACACTAATACAAAGATCAGACAAAGGTGTTACAAGAAAACAAACTACAGACCAATATATCTCATGAACACAGATGCAAATATCTTCAACAAAATATAGTTGACTCTTGAACAACACAGGTTTGAACTGTATGGGTCCACTTATACATGGAGTTTTTTTCTAATAAGTACATACTACAGTACTACATGATATGCAGTAGTTCAATACCACATGATTGAATCCATAGATGTGTAACTATGGAAACAGAGGCCAGACCATAAAGTTAAACACAGATTTTTGGCTGTGGGGAGGGTGCCCTTAAACCTCTCATTGTTCAAAGGCCACCTACACTAGCAAATCGAACTCAACAATGTATAAAAAGAGTTATACACAGCGACCAAGGGAGATTTATCCCAGATAGGCAAGGTTGATTCAGCATTCAAAAATCAATTAATGATATAGGACTTCCCTGATGGCGCAGTGGTTAAGAATACGCCTGCCAATGCAGAGGACCTGGGTTTGATCCCTGGTCTGGGAAGATCCCACATGCCATGGAGCAACTAAGCCCGTTCGCCACTACTGAGCCTGCGCTCTAGAGCCCGCAAGCCACAACTACTGAGCCCACGTGCCACAACTACTGAAGCCTAGGCTCCTAGAGCCTGTGCTCTGCAACAAGAGAAGCCACTGCAATGAGAAGCCCACTCACCACAACCAAGAGTAGCCCCCACTCGCCGCAACTAGAGAAAGCCCGCGTGCAGCAACAAAGACCCAACAGAGCCAAAAATAAATAAATAAAATTAAAAAAAAAAAAAACTTAAAAAAAATCAATTAATGACACAAATGAACTTACTTACAAAACAGAAACAGATTCACAGGCTTAGAAAACAAACTTATGGTTACCAAAGGGGAAAGGTGGGGGGGAGGGATAAATTAGGATGTTGGAATTAACATATACACACTACTACATATAAAATAGATAATCAACAAGGACATACTGTATAGCACAGGAAACTACCCAGTACTCTGTAATAACTTATATGGGAAATCTGAAAAAGAATAGATATATGTATATGTATAATTGAATCACTTTGCTGTACATCTGAAACTAACATAACATTGTAAATCAACTATAGTCCAATATAAAATAAAATTTTTTTAAAATATAAATTAATGTAATCCACCAAATCAAGCTAAATAAGACAAATCACTTGATCATATCAGCATATACAGAAAAAGCATTTGATAAAACCCAACACCTGTTTGTAATAAAAACTATCATTAAACTACGAATAGAGGGGAACTTCCTCAACCTGATGAAAAACATCTACCAAAAAAACCCTACAGTTAACATCATACTTAATGCTGAGAAACAAGTAGCTTTCCCACTGAGATCAGGATTAAAGTAAGAATACCCCCTTTCACCACTGCTTTTCAATATCATACTGAAAGTCCTAGCTGATGCAATAAGAGAGAAAAAGTAAACAAAAGATAGGCTGAATGGGAAGGAAGAAGTAAAACTGTCTTTGTTCACAGATGACATAATCATTTATGTAGAGAATCCAAAAGAACTGACAAAAAATCTCCTAGGAAATGCAAATCAAAACTACAATGAGGTATCACCCACACCGGTCAGAATGGCCATCATCAAAAAAATCTCCAAACAGTAAATGCTGGAGAGGGTGTGGAGAAAAGGGAATTCTCTTGCACTGTTGGTGAGAATGTAAATTGATACAGCCACAATGGAGAACAGTATGGAGGTTCCTTAAAAAACTAAAAATAGAACTACCATATGACCCAGCAATCCCACTACTGGGCATATACCCTGAGAAAACCATAATTCAAAAAGAGTCATGTACCACAATGTTCACTGCAGCACTATTTACGATAGCCAGGACATGGAAGCAACCTAAGTGTCCATCGACAGATGAATGGATAAAGAAGATGTGGCACATATATACAATGGAATATTACTCAACCATAAAAAGAAACGAAACTGAGTTATTTGTAGTGAAGTGGATGGACCTAGAGTCTGTCACACAGAGTGAAGTCAGAAAGAGAAAAACATATACTGTATGCTAACTCATATATATGGATCCTAAAAAAAAAAAAAAAAAAAAAAAGGTTCTGATGAACCAGGGGCAGGACAGGAATAAAGACGCAGATGTAGAGAATGAACTTGAGGACACCAGGAGTGGGAAGGGTAAGCTGGGACAAAGTGAGAGAGTAGCATTGACATATATACACTACCGAATGTAAAATAGATAGCTAGTGGGAAGCAGCTACACAGCACAGGGAGATTAGCTCAGTGCTTTGTGACCACCTAGAGGGGTGGGATAGGGAGAGTGGGAGGGAGACACAAGAGGGAGGGGATATGGGGATATATGTATACCTATAGCTGATTCACTTTGTTATACAGCAGAAACTAACACAACATTGTAAAGCAATTATACTCCAATAAAGATGTTAAAAAAAACACAATCTCCTAGAACTAATATCCAATAAAGATGTTAAACAAAAGAACAATCTCCTAGAACTAATAAGTGATTATAGCAAGGTTGCAGGATACAAGGTTAATATACAAAAGTCAATTGCTTTCCTATATGCCAGCAATGAACAAGTGGAATTTGAAATTAAAAATACAATACCATTTACAATAGCACCCCCCAAAAATGAAATACTTAGATATAAATCTAACAAAATATGTATAAGATCTATGAGGAAAACTACAAAACTTTGATGAAAGAAATCAAAGAACTAAATAAATGGAGAAATATTCCACATTCACAGATAGAAGACTCAATATTGTCGAGATGTCAGTTCTTCTGGATGTGGAGGGTATTGTGTTTAGTGAAATAAGTCAGACAGAGAAAGACAAACACTGTATGTTTTCACTTATATATGCAATCTAAAAAATAAAACAAATGAATAGGTAAAACAGAAACAGACTCACGGATACAGAGAACAAACTAGTGACTACCAGAGAGGAGAAGGGTGGCAGGAAGGGCAAAATAGGTGAAGGGGATTAAGAGGTACACACTACTAAGTGTAAAATAAATAACTTACAAGGATGTAATGAACAGCACAGGGAATATAGTCAACGTTTTATAATAACTTTGTATGTAGTATAATCTATACAAATATCAAAAACTATGTTGTACGCCTGAAACTAATATAATATTGTAAGGCAACTATATTTCAAGAAAAAGAAGAAAAAATGTCAGTTCTTCCCAACTTGATCCATAGATTCAATGCAATCCTAATTAAAATCCCAGAAATTTGTTTTGTGGATATAAACAGATTCTAGAGTTTATACGGAGAGGCAAAGACAAATAACAGCCAACACAATATTGAAGGAGATGAACAAAGCTGGATGACTTGGTGAAAGAACAGACAAATAGATCAATGGAACAGAAAAGAGAGCCCAGAAATAGACCCACATAAATACAGTCAGCTGATCTTTGACAAAGGAGCAAAGGCAATACAATGGAGCAAAGGTAATTTTCTTAACAAATGGTGCTAGAACAACTGGACATCCACATGCCAAAAGAAATTAATCTAGACACTGACCTTACACCTTCATAAAAATTAACTCAAAATGGATCACAGACCTAAGCGTAATATGCAAAACTATTAACCTCTTAGAATATAGCATGGGAGAAAATCTAATGACCTTAAGTTTAGTGGTGACTTTTTAGATAACACCAAAGGCACAATCCATGAAAAAAAGAATTGATAAGATAGGTTTTATTAAAACTAAAAATTTCTGTTCTGCGAGAAGAGAAGGAAAAGACAAGCCACAGACTGGAAAAAAATATCTGCAAGAGACATATAAAGGACTGTTATCCAAAATATTCAGAGAACTCTTTAACTCAACAATAAGAAAAAAAATAGCCCATTAAATAATGAGCTAAAGACTTTAGTAGATATCTCTCCAAAGAAGATATACAGGTGGCAAATAAGCATGTGAAAAGATGCTCCACATCATATGTCACTGGGGAAATGAAAATTAAAACAACAATGAGATGCCACTACATATACACTAGAATGACCAAAATCTAGAACCTGATTAACACCAAATGCTGACAAGGATGTAGAGCAACTGGAACTCTCACTCATTGCTGGTAGGAATACAAACTGGCACAGCCACTTTGGAAGACAGTTTGGAGGTTTCTTACAAAACTAAGCATACTCTTAATATACAATTCAGCAATCATGCTCTCTGGTATTTACCCAAACATGCTGAAAAAACTTATGTCCACATAAAAACCTGCACATGGATGTTTATAGCAGCTTTATTCATAGCTGGCAAAACTTGGAAGCAACAAAGATGTAGGTGAATGTATAAATAAACTGCGGTATATCCAAACAATGAAATATTATTTAGCTATTTATTTTAAAAAGAGCTATAAGCTATGAAAAGACACAGAGGAAACTTAAATGCATATAAGTGAAAGAAGCAATCTGAAAAGGCTACATATAGTATGATTCCAACTATATCTAGAAAAGGCAGTAAAAAGATCAGTGGTTGCCAGGGGCTAAGGGGTAGGGAAGGATGAACAGGTGGTGCACAGATGGCAGTGAAACTAGTCTGAATGATACTATAATGGTAGATACATGTCATCATAAATTTTCCCAAACCTACAGAATTTACGACACCAACAGTGAACATTTTAATGTAAACTATGGACTCTGGATGGTAATGATACCTCATGGTAGGCTCATCACTGTAACAAATTTACCACTCTGGTGGGGGATGTTAATAAAGGGGGAGAAGGCTGTGTGTGGGTAGAGGCAGGGGGTATATGGGAAATCCCTGACTTTCTGCTCAATTTTGCTCTGAACCTAAAACTGCTCTAAAAAAATAAAGTCTAATTTTTAAAAAACCTATACTCATCATTTTTCCTACACTAGCCCACCCCACAAATAAAAAGCTGACCTTTTGGGGGTTCTTGGTTCAAACAATAAAAGTCACTTGGGCTTATTGAAGCAGAAGGGCAATTTTATTAATGTAACTCTTAACTCATCTGTCTACTTCAGTTTTGCCCCATTCCAATCAACCCTCTCCATTCAGCCAAAGTGAGCTTTCTAAAATGCATTCCTGAAAACCCTGCAGTTGATTCCATTTGTTCTTAGGGCAAAGTTAGAAACTTAGGTGTTGCTGTTAGTGCCCTGCTCACAACCCATTGGCCCACCCTGGATATCACCTACAGACCGCTCCCATACAGGCAATGACTTTGTGCCTCTCAGCCTGCCTGAGGGCATTCTCTAAGAAGCTGGGGCAGGTCCCCAGGAGCAACCTCCAACCCACGAGGGACAAGAGTGCTGGATAAATGTGCCTCCTTCCTCACATCAATGTGACAACTAAGAGGCATGTCCTACACGGTCTCTCAGGGGTCTCCAGTGGCACTGAGCTTCAGCTGTCCAGAGCAGTACCCTCCTGTTTAATACAGCCTTTACAAGTGTTCTTCCTTCTCTGTCTTACTTCCCCATTGCTTCACCATGCTTCCTGGAACCACCTTCCAAATAAACTACTTCTGCCCAAACCCTTGCTTCAGTTGCTGCTTTCAGGGTACCTCAACCTAAGATAGTGCCCTTACACGGTCTACAACTCCCTTCATCACTGGGGCCCTGCTTCCTCCTTTACCACTTCCCAATCTGCACTCTATTCTCAAGGTGTGTAGACCTTCTATCAGCTCCTTTCATGCTCTCGCTCTTCTAGGTCTTTACACATTCTATCTTTCTTCTCCTAGAACACTCTATCTCCTACTCTTCATCTGACTAGTTCCTATTCAACCCTGAAATATCTGCTTAAATGTCACTTCCTCCAGGAAGCCTTCCTGAATTTCCAAATTCATGTTTTGTGTTCCTTCTATCTGCTCTCAGAACATCCTGTTCTTCCCAAACATAGAACTTATCATAGCACTTTGTAAAAGTTTCCTCAATTCTCTGCCTCAGCACTCACTAAGTTTCAGGAGTACTTGTTCATTACTGCACCAAAACAATCTAGCACAGCTCTAGGCCCAAAGCAAAACTTTATGACTGTGCCTGGCACATGATAGTTGCCCCAAAATATATGTGGAAATGAAAAGGAAAGAATTTGAAGCAGTGTTCAAAACAAGTTACAGGGCTTCCCTGGTGGCGCAGTGGTTGAGAGTCTGCCTGCCAATGCAGGGGACGCGGGTTCGTGCCCTGGTCCGGGAAGATCCCACATGCCGCGGAGCGCCTGGGCCCGTGAGCCATGGCCGCTGAGCTTGCGCGTCCGGAGCCTGTGCTCCGCAATGGGAGAGGCCACAACAGTGAGAGGTCCGTGTACCGCAAAAAAAAAAAAAAAAAAAAAAAACAAACAAACAAGTTACAGCAAAACTTAGCCAAACAGGCAAGACACAGTTCAGAGAAGCAGCATATGATGCTATGGTTCAACTTCCTTCTGGTTGTCACCTGAGACTCTGTGGAACACAGAATGGACCAACCTCCAACTCCAGAAATCATGAAAATAGCTTTCAATAAATAGGACACAAATAATGTAGGTCTTTGGATAGTATCACTGTCAAAATAATCCATAACTGGATGAACTGATTTACGGTTAGCTTTAATAAGTTAGCAGCAGATCCTCAAAGTCTAATAACAAATTTCTGTAATTTGGCAACAAAAGAGAGGCTGTATCAGAGTAGGTTAACTGCTGCATCAAACAGCACAATAAAGTCCAATCAGGCCTGGCAGCTCTCCTTCAAGTGGTAACTGAGGGACTTCAGTCAACAAGCGGGGAGGAGGGAAGGGGAAAACAGAGAGTATGAAGAGCCCACATCTGATATTTAACTGCCTTGGCCCTGAAGTAAACAACTTCCCTTCCACTTACATTCCTCTGTGAGTACCAGTCACATGTCCCCACCAAGATGCAAGGTCAGGGACTTGCAAACATAGCTCCTGGCTGGGCATCTGCTTCCCAACAACTGCCCTAGGCCATGGAAGGGGAACACAGATCTTTGGTGGTCAGCTAGCTGCCTCTGCCACCTGCTGCAGGAAACTGAATTGTAGCTTACAGCTCCAATACCTTCATCATATTGAATGGAGACAGAGTCAAAGATGGGGGGGGGGGGGGGACATTGCCAGCTTCTCTCACAAGGACCGTAGCAATATTCTCTGCCCTTGTTGATCTCCCTGCCTCCAATTTCACTCTGTTCCACCCTCATCTCCACTTCCCATTGATCATACAGTTGCCTTTCAGAGTCACTGTTCTAAATTCAAACCTGCCCCATTTAAATCATATCAATGGTTCTCCAGTACTTTTAGGATGAAGTGTGCATTCCTCAGCATGGCATCAAAGGCACACCAAGGCCTGGCTTCAGCCTACCCCTCCAATCTCATCCCCTGCCATTCCCTCTCTCACTCTATGCTCCAAACTACCTGCAGTTCCCCAAAGCATCAGGCAACTTCATGCCTTCAAGCTTGTGCACATGCCATGCCTCTATCTGAAACGCCGTCTCCCCTTCTCCCAGGGCACCCTTATGTTATTCTTCAAGATTCAGTTCAAGTCCCTCTTCCTCTGCAAATCCACATCCCCCACCCTGCCTCACTATAGTTAACCATCTTCTCCTTTGAGCCACCACTTGTCTTGTACATACATGGACCATCATACTACACTACAACTACTTGCTTTAAACATCTACCTTACCTTTAAACTGTGAACTCCTTAAGTTCAGGGACCAAGTCTTTTCATGTGTTTTCTGAGTCTACAAAATATCCAATATGTACTAGGAGCTCAATAAATGTTTGATGAATGAGCTAATGCATGTATATACATGTGAAGGAATCACAAGTCATGCAGAGTAAATCTTCAGTGGTGACATTCTTTTGCTGCTTATAGAAGCCAACAGATGAAGATAATATTTCCAAGCCAATAAATATGCCTCTGGGGCCTCTAATTTCAATGCAGCTTGTGACTAGAAAATTCACGAACAATTTTATTCTGATTTCAGATTTGGCTAGGAGGTCAAAACAGTATTTTCTCATTTTTACTAATCCTTTCATACATATTCATAAATTTAAACCAAACACGCAAAACCAACTCAGACACCCAGATGCAACAGCAAGCAGGAACAAGTTCCTGTCCAATGAGAAATCAACGCAATACAGAATCTATGTCCAGTCTAAACAAGTTTCTATGGATGAAGATGGACTCAATTTTGTTTAATTTTTAATCTTCTTTATAATAACAAGAACCAGATAAAAATAGGTGAACTGATTTTATTAAAGAACTTTTTAGGGAAAAAGTTGAATACAGTCGGCCCTCTGGTATCCGCAGGTTCCGCATCCTTGGATGAGGACGGCCGACTGTACTATGCCGTTTTATACCAGGGACTTGAACATCTGCAAATTTTGGTATCGCTGAGGGTCCTGGAACCAATCCCCCCATGGATGCTGAGGGACTAGTATATTCACACTTTTCCTCAATTAAAATGTCAATATTTCTACCAAAAATAGAAGTTTTCTAAGTATCAGAAGGCAATGCCTTAATATAACCTTTCCTAGCCTGCCTATTAAACTTTGATATGAATCATACATCATAGTTTCAATGCTTGAGTCTAACTATATTTTCACAGTCCTGATAATTTTATTAACCAGGGAGATGCTAGGAAATAACATTGATTGAGATGTAGTACATACCAGGTACTATGTTAGATGCTTTATATATATCATCTTTTTTAATCTCCCTAACAACCTCATAAGGAATTGCAGTAAACGCTGGACAGGTTTCAGGCTGCCCAGCATCTGAAATCCCTGCATGTGTTTGAGGAATTCTCTATCTTAGGAGTCTTGTGCGACGCAGTCTGGCTCCCTCTAAAAGGCTGGGAAGCCAGGTACTCATTTTCTAAGACTCCCTTACAACTAGGAAGTTAGCAGGAAACCTGGGCCACCTATCAGATAGACAGATCCAGACTTGAATCAGAAGCTAGTGACCCAGAGAAGCAGGAACTATGAAGAATCTCTGCTAATTAAATGCTTACCTGTGGTCACGTGGCATAAAGAACCAAAGCAGGGAAGATATGACGGCCAAAACAATCATAGACCAATATGAACAGTATAGGGAATTCCATTCCAAGGACTGTGTAGTAGAGTGGTTTCTTCTAATATTACTGGACAGAACGAAGACAATAATAAGCACAAATTCCTACATTTTACCTGCACAACATAGACTGAAATCCAAAACTATATATCTCAAAAATTAAAGCTCTCATCTGTATTTTACCACAATTTTTAAATGCTTAAAAAATAAATATAAAACTCTTATCTCTTATGGTCACGAGACTGAGATAGTAAAAAAACATCACAAAGTTTGATTCTGTGGGTCACCAAATTATGTGTTCAATTCATAGCCTTGCAAGACCTTTTGAGATCAACAACGGCAGAGATTCAGGGCACTGAGCATAAAGAATTTAACTCCAAGTACAGGCATGCCTCGTTCTATTGCACTTCACTTTATTGCACTTCACAGATATTGCATTTTTTACAAATTGAAGGTTTGTGGCAACCCTGCATTGTCAGATGATAGTAAGCACTTTTTAGCAATAAAGTATTTTTTAATTAAGGTATATACATTGTTTTTTTAGACCTAATGCTATTGCACACCTTACAGTATAGTGTAAACATAACTTTTATATGCACAGGAAACCAAAACATTTGTGTGACTCCGTTTACTGCGATATTTGCTTTATTGCAGTGGTCTGAAACTGAGCCCAAAATATCTCCAAGGTATATCTGTACTGGAATTGGGAAATATGGTATCATTTGGCCAACTCAGAGCACTCAAAAATCTCACTCTCACTCATCAACCAAAGCTGCCACTCCCTCCTTGTCCAATGAGACTGTTACAGCCTCCCCCGATGATTCTGCCATTTGAGTGAGGCACTGCACAAGGGGAAGCCAGTCCATCTCCTATCAATTGACCCACACCGACACTCATCGTCCTGAGCCTTTGACCAGAGCAGATCTCAACATGCCCTGAAGAGCCAACTACAAGGTCAGACTCCTGATGCCATTGGTGAAATGGCTTTCTGCTTGTTACAGAGTTGTTAGAGATGGTTGACCCTGACTATTAAGAGGAAATAGGGATGCTGCCATATAATAAGGCTGGGAAGAGGATGGCTGGATGCAGGAGATCCTTGAGGTAACTCCTAGTACTGCCATGATGTCCAATGACCAGAATGAAAAGATACAGATAGGACTGCCAAAGGCTTGGATCCCCAGGAGTGGAGGTTTGGGTCACACCACCACTGTATAAAGAACATCAGTCTGCCAAGATAAAAGGGTGTGGAATGGGGGAATGAAGGAGGGAAGTCAAATACTTACTTTGGCCTTGTGACCTGATGCAGTAGCATGGAATATAGCATTTATCCATAGTTTCTTTCTTGCAATGATATATATGTAAATACATATTTAAACTAATTTTCTCTTTCTCTCTCTTACATAGGGTACGTTGCTGATGATTAAATTTACAACTCAGTCTGTAATATTACAGAACATTGAGATGGGATCATGCTAGACCTGAAGAAGGAATGGACACCACCTACAGATCTTGAATATGGAGATGAACAAATGAGACTTTTGTATGCCCCTTGGGGGAAAAGTGAAAGCATTTTAAATTATACAAATTATAGTTGCGTTATGTTGAGTGGGAGAAATTTTTTCTTTTGGAAGTATAAATATAGGGGAAAGGAGGTAGGTCACTGTTGGGCTACCAATGGAATGGACTCCAGTAGGGGGTGTTTTTTGGTTTTTTGTGGGGGTTTTTTGGGCTACCTGGCATCTGGATGCTCTTCCTGTGTTTGGAAATTTTCCAGTCTTCAGAGTTTGGGTGAATGGGGAGAGCCCCCCTCTCACTGAAAGCTGAAACACTACATACTTGCTTTCCCAGATTCCTTCACTGCTAGAGAACAGCAGATGACCTAAGTTCTCCAAGCAGACACACCTTGCCCCAAACACTGAATTGGAAGTTAGTGACACTAGTTAGAGACTGCAGAGAATCCACTGACTCGGTGGCGGGGTAGGGGGGCAGCAATCCTGAGTTTCCATAAGCAGAGAGGGCAAAGGTACCATATAACATCCAGTGTCCAGTGTCAGCAGCATCAGTGTCTAGCTACAGGACAGTGCTGTCTACACCTGTGGAGGAGAAGTATTTGTAACATACTTCCCCTGTAGTCCTGGCAGCTGCCTGGCCTCTCCTGTTCCTATGCATTTTCCTTTCTCGAGACTCCATGAGTTATCCAATACCGTTTTAATAAATCCTTATCTGCTTAAGTGTGCAATTAAATGTGTAGTTGGTTTCTGTTGTTATAAACTAAGAACCCTGGCTAATGCAGGTGGATGTTATCTCATTTCCCTCACAGGGAAATCAACATCTTAGAGAGATTAAGTGACCCACAAAATAAGACATAACCCAGGAGTGGCAGGGCTGGTTTCGATCTAGGCCCGTTTGTCTCTCTTCGTCTGTGCTTTTCCCACTCTGGCACACTGCAATATCCAGAACTGAAATCCTTCAAATCAAAGAAACTGTTAAATTAACATAGAGAAAGTCATGCACAACATTTCAATGGAAGATCAGGAAAAATCATTTTTTTCCAGCAACATTTTCCAAATTCCACTTATCAGAATCAACCACCAGAGTAGAAAGCACTGGAATGCAATATTTCCATCCTCTTCAAAACAAACCTGTTTCCTTTCTCTGCCAGAGTGTGCCAGGAAAAAATGTTCCTAAGAAAGCTAAGAAAAAGTCAAAAGACTGTATCTTTTTTCCTCCTGCTATAAAGTGGAAGCAATCTTTTGAATAATTAATTGACTATATAATTAAGGGACATAACTCCAGGGAGACTCAGAGTCCTCTCTTCCATCAAACAATTGTGGGAGGTGCACACACTCCAAGTCAACAAGCCCAGCCCTTTCACAAGAACACAGAGTTGGCTCCATGCCTGTTTTGATTAGAACACCACCCTGCCTCTTCCTCCCAGAGATCTTTCGACTTGTTGTGTCTTGTATTCAGTGGGCACCCAATAAACACTTACTGAACAAATAGATCCTCGCCATGCCTGTATTAAGAGTTCAAAGCCATCTAACCTGGAGTTCAGATCCTAAATATATGGAGGATCTGAAAAATAGAAATTATTTTCATCTTTTTTGAAGCTTCTTTCATTCATTTTGTCAATGCCCCAAATTCCATTCCTTGATGTTGTTAGTGCTAAAGAAGATGAACTGGAAGCAAATTAAGCATAACCAACAGGGCCAGACCTTCTTTCTAAAAAGGATCCCTAGAAAAGCAGAGAATTCCATGGGACAGGGATGAAAAGCTCTGCCCAGAAGGTAGGGTGTTTTTAGCCCCTGATGCCTGCTCTCAAAGAATGTACACTAATAGAATTAGACATGCTATTTCCTTATGCCTGAACTAAAAAGAAAGACGAGACCTATCATTCTCAGTGTCTGGGATTCCCTTCTACCTACTATGGGAAACCATTTATATCAGATAAATATTTTCATCCCCTCCAGGATCAATAGGCAGTGATTCTGAAAATAAAACTCAGACCTACCCCATACCACAAACTCCCACTCCTGTTTCCTATCTTTTTAAAAAATTTTCACCTAGAGGCATAGTGTGGGCAGAAAACTGCCTTATTCGCCCCATGCTCCCCCACCCCCACATCCTCATCCCAATCCTTGGAACCTGTGAATATGTCATTTTACATGGCAAAAGAGACTCTGAAGATGTGATTATAGTTAAGGACCTTAAAATAGGGAGATTATCCTGGATTATATGCGTGGGTTCCATGTTATCACACTAGTCCTGAGAAACTTTCCTGGCTGGATTAGAGAGAAGAAAGGGGAGAAGGAGAGATTGGAAGGGTAAGGGGGACTCAACCTACCATTGCTGACTTTGAAGAGGGAGGAAAGGGGGCATGAGTCAAGGAACGTGGGTGGTCTCCAGAATAGCCCTCAGTTGACAGCCAGCAAGGATTCAGGGATCACAGTCCTACAACAGCAGGAACTACAACAACCCAAATGAGGAAGGAAACAAGTCTTCCCTTAGAGCCTCTAGAAAGGAATGCAGCCTGTGGACACCTGGATTTTAGCCCTGTGAAACCATGTCAAACTTCTAAACTAGAGAACTATAAGATAATGCATCTGTGTTGTTTAAAATGCTAAATTTGTGGTAATTTTTTACAGTAACAGTAGAAAATTAACACAAGACATAAGCCTCCTGAGAGTTAATTATTCTTTGCCTGTTCAAGTTTATTTCATTTTTTAATTTTTTTTAATGTTGTATCTATTTTATTTATTTATTTTTGGCTGCATTGGGTTTTTGTTGCTGTGCGCAGGCTTTTCTCTAGTTGTGGCGAGTGGAGGCTACTCTTTGTTGCGGTGCGTGGGCTTCTCATTGGTGCGTGGGCTTCTCATTGAGGTGGCTTCTCTTGTTGCGGAGCACAGGCTCTAGGCACGCGGGCTCAGTAGTTGTGGCTCACAGGCTGTAGAGCACAGGCTCAGTAGTTGTGGTGCACGGGCTTAGTTGCTCCATGGCATGTGGGATCTTCCCGGACAAGGGCTTGAACCCGTGTCCTCTGCGTTGGCAGGCAGATTCTTAGCCACTGCACCACCAGGGAAGCCCTCAAGTTTACTTTAGAAACAAGGATGCAGGCAAGCCAAGGGAAGAGTCTGCTTTTGTTGTTGCTATTGTTTCTCTTCTCATTTGTTTTCCTGACCAGCCCTGCCTGCCTCTGGAGTGACTACAAGCATCTTCTTTCCGGTGTGAACTTCCTCCAGAATGAGTGGGCCATTGGGTTGTGGTTGTGGACAGGTCAGTATCTGAGCTAATAAAGTAGGCAGTTTCTCCTCAGTGAATCACAGAATGTTGGAACTAGTTAGGGACCAATCTTATTTAGTGAAGTAAACAGATAACCAGAGAGTCAAAATGACTTCCCTGAGGATACACCGTGAGCTATTTCAGACCAGGGACTCTAAGACTAGTCTCAGCTTCCAGTTCAGAACATGGTTTCCATCACACTGGTGGTTCAAAAACTCAGCCCTGGATGTGCATAAAATCATGGGGGGAGCTTTTTAAAAAAAAACAGTGATGGGGCTTCCCTGGTGGCGCAGTGGTTGGAAGTCCGCCTGCCGATGAAGGGAATACGGGCTCGTGCCCCAGTCAGGGAAGATCCCACATGCCGCGGAGCGGCTGGACCCGTGAGCCATGGCCGCTGAGCCTGCGCGTCCGGAGCCTGTGCTCCGCAACGGGAGAGGCCACAACAGTGAGAGGCCTACGTACAGCAAAAAAACAAAACAAAACAAAAAAAACCCAGTGATGCCAGGTCCCCACCCCAGGGATTCTGATTCAGTTGGTCAGCAGCGGGACCTAAATCAGTATTATTTTTTAAAAGCTCTCCTTTTCTTATGTGCTTTACATCAAGACTCTGAATTGTGGCCCGATCTCAGCGCACACTGAATTCTACTTAAAGGTCCAGATTAATGATAATTAATGTCCAGTATAACAAAGAGACCAGTACCAGTTCTATTCATGGTTACATAGGGTTTCATTAGATACAAAGCAAAAGCAAAATATTTAGTTAGATTTCCACATGTTCTTCCTTATAAGTTCTCTTTTTCCCTGTGCTCAATTACCTTCTGAGAGAAGACCTTTTGCCACTTAGAATGTCTGACAGCTGACTTCATTTCCTGCCCGGGATCCTATGCTGTCATTGTATCTTGTTCCTTTCCATGCTTCCAGGGACTAAAGTCCCTCCCCAAACCTCAATCCCAACGGTTGACAGCCCTCTTCTGGTGCTCACCACCTGCCTGCCTGAACAACCTTTGGCCTACCGTGGACACCTCCACGCTGTGCTGGGCCTGCAGCCATCCCTGCCCTTCAGCAGCAGCCACAGTCTTCCTCCCCAGAAGGTCTGCTACTGAAACCTGCCCCACACCAAGATCAAGTTGTTGGTGTCCAGTTGTACAGAGAAAAAATTATTTGCAGATGCTTTGATTTTTAAGATTAACATTTGGTTTATTAAAGTTAAAATTTAAAGCCTAGTATTTCTAGTATAAATCTTCATATTCTAGTTATTAATCAAGCAAAATTCAACAATCACTTTTAAGGTGTGTCTTCACAAATTAATTAAATGCCCTTAAGTAATTTAAAATTGACTTCGTAGATTTAGTATATTTTGCTTTTACTTTTGATTTTTTTTCTGTTAATGAGACCTCTCTTTGGCTCTCAAGTCATTGTAATATCATCAGATCTTCTGATCCTAATGGAATTACGTTGTAAACTTTTGTGCTTTATTGCATGATTTGAGTTGACCAAATTCTGTATTCTCCTCGTCTTTTCCTTTCTTGGCAAGGCCATAACTCACAAATTTTTAAATAGCCTCCTTTGGATTCTACATGTGTCTCCTGGTTTTGTTTGGCTCCACAATCATTAGGCTCTGTGCTGCTGACCGCCCACCCCCCCACTATAGGCTAATAACACCCCCCACCTATGCCTTGCCTTGTCCTCAGTTTCTGACCCTCCTTAGGCCTGTGCTGACACCCCTTCCTAGACCAAGTTCCAGTGCTGAGACTCGACTTTTGCATGTTGCTCTTGTCTTTCCCGTTCCTGAGTGCCCTCTCCCCCTTCTCTACCCATCCTTCAAGGTTCATCTCAAATCCCACCTGCCTTGACCACAACCCATGGCGATTTCCCTCTCTTCCACACATGTATCACCACCCATTGCTGATACTATTCATTTTATATTACCTTGTGCATCATATTATTGCTAATTATTTTTTCCTGCTTTTTTTGTCTTCTCTCGCCTAGATTAGAAACTCTCAGAAGGTAAGAGCTGTGTTTTAGAGTGGTTACATCTCTGCTCGTGGCCTAGCCTGTTACCTTGGGCATGACGACAGCTCAATAAGACCTAGAGGGTATATGTCAATTCTGCTCCTGCCCAATATGCTATGGATGATCAATGACAATTGAGCAATATTAATCCAGACTAACCACTCGAGACCCATGGCACATCCTAATCAGGGGATAGCATGTCACTCTGCTTCTCAGCTTGCTTGATGCGGATTTACTGACTTCAGCCAGATAGTAAATTCCAGAGTATCTGGTACAGATTTTCCATCCTGAAATTACAATGCCTGTAGTTGTTCAAACACTTCTGTCTGAAAAACGTCCTCCCATGTGCTTAACTCCTACTAAAAAGAAAATGCTGACTAACACATTTCAGCATGCCTTACTTACGGACAATGAGTATGTGTGAAGAGACAGGGAATGAGCGAAGAAGCAGCTCACAAAAAAAGCCTTTTCTAGGTTTAGTTGTGTCAGGACTGCACGGGAAAACAGACCTTATTTTTATCAGAACTAAGTTTGCAGTTTCTTGACATACATGGAAGAGCAAAAGGGTATCTATAGTTCCCTCTACCCAGAGGAAGAAAATAGGAGAAAATGTTCACATGGCAAATGAACCATGTGTACAACCAAACCCCCAGACCTGAGATGTCTCTGATTTACTGCAGGAAACAGGGGAGTCTCCCAACTCAGCTATTGGTCTGGCTGGCGGTTTTAATTGAAAGCAGTTGCCCTCTCCCCACCCAGCCATGAGTATGACTCATCACCTGTCCCCCAGGCCAAGTGTTTTACAAAATACTGTGCATCACCATGGCAATAGCCAAGCATCTGCCCTCACTTGGGTGAGGTTAGACTAAGTACTATGTACTTAGTACTAAGTACATTTTAATTTATTTTTTGTATCTGTTTATTTGACTAGTTATAGATTTGAAATATTAATCACAGGAAGAGGCCATTTGGTACAACAGAGCTGTCATACAGCAGTGCAAGAGGCAAAAAGAAAAGGGGGAGACCCAAAACAATAAAAGTAACTTTTTGTTACCAAAACAAATAACTTTTAACTTTGTCACAGACAACACTGAACGACCTGAGGAAGATGGGAAATAGAGATAATAATTACTGAGGTCTTACTATGAGGCATCCTAATCCTCCAGCATCACTTATTATTATTCCTGTTTTACAGATGAAGAAACTGAGACACTCAGAGCTTAAGGTTATACAACTGGTAAGTTACAGAGCCAGGATTCAAACTCAGGCAGCCTGATCCAAGGACCCACACTCGTACCAGCTATATCTGATTACCACAGCTTATAGGAGAGGGGGAACCTCACAAGTTGTCTGATTGTGTTCTTTGTTGGTTTATTTGTTTTCCCAACTAAAGTCAAATTATATCAAGGCTTTAAAGACTAAAACAGGATGGATTTCTAATTTGAAGGTTAACTGATAAATAAGCAAAAAACGGAAGAAGTGGTACAGCAGAGACCGACTAGTAGGACGGACATGCTCCACACACAGATGCATGGAGAAAGTTCTGTGTTTGGTGCCAATCAACCTAAATTCCTCCTTATACCAGGCAGGCAGCTTCACTCTTCCAAAACCACAGATTTGGCCCACTTTGGCCAGGCATCTCACAAATCCCAGCCCTCATCACAAGGGTGTCCTGCTGGGGACAGATCAGCACAAGTCCACCGCCATTACTGGAAACACAACCCACAGAACCTATCCTACCAACAGAGGGCCATCAGGGACACCAAGGACAGCGTTATGCCCTGAAGAAATGTCCTTATTTGCCAGGATGCCCCATCTGCTGTTTGAATTGCTTGAACTCAAGAAAGGGCTATTAACTCTGGGTCCAGAGCCATTATTTAAGAAGATGAAAAGGGAGGCAGTGACCACATTTATTTAATGTGCAGCTAAGAGTAGAGATTTGGTTGAACCTAAATTCAAAAGCAAAGAGAATTAAATATAATCACTTTTTAAGGCATTGAAGTGATTTAAGTATTCTGTCACTGTTGGCTAGCAGTTTTCTTAGACCTAATTCAGGTCATTAAAGGTAAGATGAAGTCCCTGTGGGCTTATGGCATTATGCTGTGTCATGATGCAAAATGGCTATGCCACAATAAACAAGTGCACCAGCCTGTCACTGTGAGGCCTGCCCCGGAGAGGTCAGCAACCTGTGATGGCCAGAAATTCATCTCACCGTCACAGTGCGGACCCTGCAGTGGGGCTGCCTGGGCTCATCCCCTACCTCTGCCATCTACTAGCTCTGGGACTGGGCAAGTTATCTTATTCTCTGTCCTTCAGTTTCATTACTCAAAATAGGGGGATAGGGCTTCCCTGGTGGTGCAGTGGTTAAGAATCCGCCTGCCGATGCAGGGGACACGGGTTCGAGCCCTGGTCTGGGAAGATCCCACATGCCGCGGAGCAACTAGGCCCGTGAGCCACAACTACTGAGCCTGCGCGTCTGGAGCCTGTGCTCCGCAACGAGAGGCCGCGATAGTGAGAGGCCCGCGCACGGCGATGAAGAGTGGCCCTCGCTTGCCGCAACTAGAGAAAGCTCTCGCATAGAAACGAACACCCAACACAGCCAAAAATAAATAAAATTAAAAAAATAAAAATAAAAAAAAATAGGGGGATAGTAATAGTTCCTACCTCTTATGGTGATTGTGAGGATCAAAGAAACTAATTCATGCCAGGTGCTTCCTGGACATCCTGCCACACATTTCAATCTTAGATTTAAGAACATGCCGTTCAGTTGAGCTTACTTATTTCTACCTGAGTTCAGCCTGACCTCTGAAATATGCTTTGTGGGGGAGGACAGTTTGCTTGCTAACTGGGAAGTCACTATATAAAAAGTTTTTTTTTTAATTTATCTAATTTGTCTCTATGTTCCTCATGTTCAGTTTTTCTGAAGTATTTACAGCCAAAGGGGCCTCCGCAGAATACTGGAGCCCTAACAGGGCAAAGTCAAGCACAGTCACTTTTTAAAATCCTGTAACTCAGATCACAGTCCCAACCAAGCACCTGGATCAAGTTTGAAGGGGAGTTGGGTGGGGTCAGATGGATTTCAGAGAAACAAACCATAAAGCCACCTCCTTCTTTGCTATGAATCCGCTAATGCAAGGATGGCCAGCTCTGAGGAAGGGGACCCGATCCCCATTGTTTTAACTCACAGTACCCTTCAGCAAGAGGGGTGCAAGCTGCCATCAGCCACAGGGGTCTAGAGGTATCAGTCAGGGGGGCAGTGGGGGGCCATGGGTAACCTACCTTGCAGCTTCTTTTGCAATAGCAAAAAGGATTATTTGACCTGGTTGCATATTTACTTATTTACTTGCAGGGCCTTGTGGCAGGTACTCATGAGGAGAATAAAGTGCCAAAGGGCCCCAAATTGCCCCTTGCTTACTGCCACTTCTCTCATTTCATACTCTATGGCAGAAGTGTTTAGTTACATCAAGGATGTCTATCAATCATGTTTTAAGAGTATTTTGAGAATTTCCTATTTTCCCACTCTCCCCTCCCCCATCAAGATCAATGAGGCATCCAGGAGTATTTCAAAACTAGGCTTTGTCTAGATGTATTAGAAAAGGGAAAAAGACAGGCCATATAAATACTATTTGACCAGAGCCATTCTCCTGATTCGAGAACTTCCTTTTGAATTTCCAGCTAAATACCCCAATGTGACGGGCATGTAAATACATTCTTGTCCACTAGCTTGAAATGTTTCTCAAGAATGGGCCTAAAGCTGCTAATACTAGTAAGCTTACTGATACTCCAGTTCAGTTACAGGAGTTCTTGGATGATGTGACTTTCAGTAACTCTGCTTTACTGGGTTCTTGCTTCCCAGCTCCTCTACGTGGGAAGGGCTGGACACAAAATGGCTATTACAGTTTCTAGGTACAGGCACTGGTTAAGATGTTCTGCATACCGGGTAGCAGCTAACTCAAATGCTTGGAGCTGGCAGGTGACAAATGAAGAGAGAGTGCCTGGGGGTACAACCCCATCTCAGTTCAGGTTTATTGCTGCCAGGTAGGAAAGATGGCAGATTTACAGACATTCCCACATTTTTAAGAGAAGCCAGAAATTCAGGTTGTTACATGAAATCTCCCGATTTTTAAAGTTGACAAATTACTAAAATGTTTTTCAGGGACTGCATGGGTGACTAAATATGTAATTCATAACCTCTGACCACTAATGACACCCCCTGAACATCTGCATCTCACCTTTAAAGGTCTGGTGACCTTGGAGCACTCATGATATTAAGTTAGTGTCCCACGCTACTCCTTGCTTAGGTGCCCACGGGCCTGGCTGTTGGACACCCATCATCTCATTTCACCCCCCACAACAACACTGAGTTAGAGACTAGTACTATTTCCACCCACAGATGAGAAAAGTGAGTCTTGAAGACTGTGAGTAACGTACCCAAGGTCCCAGAGCAAGTACACCTTGGGGATTTGTCACGGGGCAGCCATGCACTCTAGCTGAGGAGTGGGGCTCTACTGGCACCTCGGGCCTAAAATCCTGGGATTCCACCGGTCCCACCTCTCAGACTAGGGGTACTACTACATTCAAATTCAGTGTGGTAGGGCTTCCCTGGTGGCACAGTGGTTGAGAATCTGCCTGCCAATGCAGGGGACACGGGTTCAAGCACTGGTCTGGGAGGATCCCACATGCCGTGGAGCAGCTGGGCCCGTGAGCCACAACTACTGAGACTGCGTGTCTGGAGCCTGTGCCCCGCAACGAGAGGCCGTGACAGTGAGAGGCCCGCACACCGCAATGAAGAGTGGCCCCCGCTTGCCGCGACTAGAGAAAGCCCTCGCAGAGAAACGAAGACCCAACACAGCCAAAAATAAATAAATAAATTTATTTAAAAATATATACATACATACGATATTTATTTTTTTAAAAAAATCAGTGTGGTAGGATGTTGACCACTCCAAATACAAAATGTATTTAATTCTTCTCCTTCAGTGAAGGAGTGTTACAGTTTTGCCAGTAAATATCTAAAATTAGCAATCTAAAAAGCTACTGTGAAGCAATTCCATGCCCTGCATTCAAATGTCTGAATCTGCAAAATTTGGCATAAAGAGTGTTAGCAGTGGCTGCCAAACCCAAGGGAGGAGTTAAGGGGAAAGGTAAAGCATGGAGCTACTAGCTTTTTGTTTTGTTTTCCCATGACAGTAGTGAGAACTAGAGATTGTAAAAGCGGTGGAAAAAGCCGTGTAGACTTTTACCAGAGCCAGTTTCAATTTTTTTTAATTACGTATAACGGTGAATAGTTACCAAGCAACTGTAACCAAGTTACTACATCTGTAGTGACAACACACACACATGATCTTTCCAATGAATGGCTCCTGACTCATTTTCTCCAGTCCTTACTACCATCGCTCAGACATCTACAGTAGCTTTGATATCATCATTCCTTTCAGTGAGCCAGAGGGAAAGAAAAGAATGTGACTGCCACGTGTGTGTGTGTATAAGTGAGAAATGGGGCAGGACAGCTAGAAAGGGAGTCAAATATCTTGATCAATTTCCCCAGCAGCAGGCTTAGTCAGATTAGCTTAGGACACGCTGATAAATTATAATGGAATCACTATTATTTGGGGAGAAGTGATTCAAGACTGACCAGCTTCTGATGTAAAGCAGTGGGGTGCAATGGTTACTCACACAGGCTCTGGCACCAGACTGCCCAGGTTTGAGTTCCGATTTCTTTACTTACCAGCTAGGTTTTCTTTTCTTTTTTTCTTTCTCTTTTTTTTTTTTCCTTCCCGGCCACATAGCACGGCTTGTGGGATCTTAGTTCCCAAACCAGGGATTGAACTCAAGCCCTCAGCAGTGAAAGCACAGAGTCCTAACCACTGGACCACCAGGAAATTCCCTTGCTAGGTTTTCTTGAATGAGTTGCCTAAACTTAGTAAGTTTCAAGTTCCCTATCTGTAAATTGGAAATAATAATAGACCCTACCTAGTAGGGTTGTTGTGAGGATTAAATGAGTTTAAATAGATTAAATATTTATTTAGAACAGTGGATGGCACATACTTAGTACTCAACGAATGTCAACTTTATTATTATCATCTCTCCCAGTGAAAATCACTGGTAACTCAAAAATGCTGACCCCATCAACCAGTGTTTCTCATCAAGCATGATGTCACCTCTAGCCTGGGAAATTTACAAGTGTGATGTTTTGATGATCAGCAAGCACTGCCAGCACTCAGTGGGTAGGGTTAGGGCTGGCGTTAGATACTAGATGTTCTGCAATTCATGGGTCAGTGCAATGGTCAACGGCCCCACATCCTACACAACTTTATATATCCTCCCAGTCTTCAGGTAGGTGAAAAAACTTCGATTATCTGAACCTGGAGCCTAATTCCATTTCACATATAAATGCAAAGCATTTTTTACACAGCTTAAATATTACTGAATTTTCCAGGAATGCAACTATCATAAACTTTATGTTATTCAGAACCTTCCTAAGAAGTGTTCACATTTTGTAAAATTAGATGACCAACAATGATTTGTGTCATCAGCATACCTGTATCAGCCAGTATCTATAGCTATTGCAATCACAGTGGTTCTATGTGTACTTGCAAGATTCTTATTGCATCATTATGTCTTCTAAGGGAGCTATGCCTGAGCAATTACATATTGGAACTGATAGTGTTTTGTTATAAATTACTTCCCTTTTATTTCTCTTTTACATGACTATTTGGATGTTAGTTTTTTTTAAGTTATGCATGTAGATGTTATATTATCTATGAATTTTGTTTCAGGAGAGTAAAGGGATCATTACAAAGTATTTGTTATGAAAGGGGATGTTGGACCATAAGGGATGGAAGGACCATACTCAGAGCCCACGATTAAAAGAGAATTCATTAACCAACAGATTATGCAAACAACAAATTCTTTAGTCAATAGATGTTAAGTATGTTAGCTATGTTGGGAACTGATGTAGCAGACAGAATAATGCCCCCCCACCAAGATGTCCATGTCCTAATCCCCAGAACATAAAAATATGTTAGATAACATGACAAAGGGAAATTAAGGTTGCAGATGGAATTGTTACTAATCAGCTGACCTTAAGCTAGGAATTATCCAGGTATGCCCAATGTAGTCACAAGAGTCCTTAAAAGTGGAAGAGGGAGGCAGAAGAGTGAGAGTCAAGGAAGATGTGATTAAAGAAAGGTACAGATTGCTGGCTTTGAAGATGGAAGAAAGGGCCTTGAGCCAAGGAATGTGAGTAGACTCTAGAAGCTGGAAAGGGCAAAGAAACACATTTTCCCACAGAGCCTCTAGAAAGGATCACAGTCCTGCCGACACCTTGATTTTAGCCCAGCGGGACCCGTGTTGGACTTCTAATCTACAGATCTGTAAGATAACAATACACTTGTGTTGTTTAAACTGCTAAACTTGTGGTAATTTGTTACAGCAGCAATAGAGAACCAATATACCTGAAAATATAAAATATTACTAAATGAAAAAAGCAGAATTCAGAATACAGACACACACACACAGCCCACAGCTGGTTTTAAATTCAGGTGGACAGATGAGTGCAAAGGTGGTGCTGCAGTGATTCAAGATGGACAAGCTAGACCAGTGAGCAAGGGTCAGGAGACCGCCATCTGAGTCTGGCTCCACAACAGACTTGCTATATGGAGTTATAAGAACCAGTCATCTCTCTGGGCCTCAAGTGTTCTCATTCAAGTATTTACAGAACACCTGCTACTGATGAGGGTTTGGGCTAGGCTTTATGGAGTCAAAGAATGCGACCTTGTCCTTGGTCTCAAGGAGATTCAGTCACTGCAGGAGAGAAAGGGGGTGACTAGATGCTCTCTGAGGTCTCATTCATCTTTAACTGTCTGTAATCCTTGAGTCTAAATAGAATTTAATGCTTACTACCTTTCATGGATGGGTTTTGTTAGGTTGCCTGAGTCCATAAGTTTTTTTAGATTGCAGGAAGCAGTTACGTGAAGTTAGATCACTGAAAAATGTTCTCTAAAACAGTAAAAGAAAGCACAATCTCAATGCATCTCAATTCAAAGCACCTTTGTTAAACTTCCCCTTTTTTCCAAATTAAGGTATAGGTATTGCTATTACTTTCAATTTTTTTTTTTTTTTTTGGCGGCACTGCGCAGCTTGTGGGATCTTAGTTCCCTGACCAGGGATTAAACCCTGGCCCCCAGCAGTGAAAGCACAGAGTCCTAACCACTGGACTGCCAGTGAATTACCCAATTCCATATCATTTTAATTCAGCGCCTCCCCCCCCCAAAAAAAAACCCAATGAGCACCCAGTAGCACTTAGCATTCTCCTCTCTTGGTAGTAATTATTTATAATGTCGGTGCTGCTGCCGTGTTCCTTTTTTTTTTTTTCGGTTGGGTCTTCGTTGCTGCGTGCAGGCTTTCTCTAGTTGTGGCGAATGGAGCCTACTCCTCATTGCAGTGCGCGGGCTTCTCACTGTGGTGGCTTCTCTTGTTGCAGAGCATGGGCTCCAGGCACGCAGGCTTCAGTAGTTGTGGTGCGTGGGCTCAGTAGTTGTGGCTCTCGGGCTCTAGAACGCAGGCTCAGTAGTTGTGGTGCACGGGTTTAGTTGCTCCGCAGCACGTGGGATCTTCCTGGACCAAGGATCGAACCCGTGTCCCCTGCATTGGCAGGTGGATTCTTTTTTTTTTTTAACATCTTTATTGGAGTATAATTGCTTTACAATGCTGTGTTAGTTTCTGCTTTATAACAAGGTGAATTAGCTATACATATACATATAACCCCGTATCTCCTCCCTCATGTGTCTCCCTCCCACCCTCCCTATCCCACTCCTCTAGGTGGTCACAAAGCAGAGCTCATCTCCCTGTGCTATGCGGCAGCTTCCCACTATCTATTTTACATTTGGTAGTATATATGTCTACACCACTCCCTCACTTCGTCCCAGTTTACCCTTCCCCCTCCCGATGTTCTCAAGTCCATTCTCTACATCTGCGTCTTTATTCCTGTCCTGCTCCTAGGTTCTTCAGAACTTTTTTTTTTTAAGATTCCATATATATGTGTTAGCATACGGTATTTGTTTTTCTCTTTCTGACTTACTGCACTCTGTGTGACAGACTCTAGGTCCATTCACTTCACTACAAATAACTCAATTTGGTTTCTTTTTATGGCTGAGTAATATTCCATTGTATATATGTGCCACATCTTCTTTATCCATTCATCTGTCGATGGACACTTAGGTTGCTTCCATGTCCTGGCTACTGTAAATAGAGCTGCAATGAACATTGTGGTACATGACTCTTTTTGAATTATGGTTTTCTCAGGTATATGTCCAGTAGTGGGATTGCTGCATGGTATGGTAGTTCTATTTTTAGTTTTTTAAGGAACCTCCATACTGTTCTCCACAGTGGCTGTATCAATTTACATTCCCACCAACAGGGCAAGAGGGTTCCCTTTTCTCCACATCCTCTCCAGCATTTATTGTTTCTAGATTTTTTGAGGATGGCTATTCTGACTGGTGTGAGATGATATCTCATTGTAGTTTTGATTTGCATTTCTCTAATAATTAGTGATGTTGAATATCCTTTCATGTGTTTGTTGGCAATCTGTATATCTTCTTTGGAGAAGTGTCTATTTAGGTTTTCTGCCCATTTTTGGATTGGGTTATTTTTTTGATATTGAGCTGCTGTGAGCTGCTTGTAAATTTTGCAGATTAATCCTTTGTCAGTTGCTTCATTTGCAAATATTTTCTCCCATTCTGAGGGTTGTCTTTTCATCTTGTTTATGGTTTCCTTTGCTGTGCAAAAGCTTTTAAGTTTCATTAGGTACCATTTGTTTATTTTTGTTTTTATTTCCATTCCTCTAGGAGGTGGGTCAAAAAGGATCTTGCTGTGATTTATGTCATAGAGTGTTCTGCCTATGTTTTCCTCTAAGAGTTTGATAGTGTCTGGCCTTACATTTAGGTCTTTAATCCATTTTGAGTTTATTTTTGTGTATGGTGTTAGGGAGTGTTCTAATTTCATTCTTTTACATACAGCTGTCCAGTTTTCCCAGCACCACTTATTGAAGAGGCTGTCTTTTCTCCATTGTATATTCTTGCCTCCTTTATCAAAAATAAGGTGACCATATGTGCATGGGTTTGGCAGGTGGATTCTTAACCAATGCGTCACCAGGGAAGTCCAGTGTTACCTATAATTTACATGTGTAGAGACAATTTTAAATGAGTACATTTTAAGACAAATTTGAGGTTCTTAAAAATAAGAGAAAAGGAATTCCTTGAAGGTCCAGTGGTTAGAACTCGGTGCTTTCACTGCCACGGACGGGTTCAATCCCTGGTCGGGGAACTAAGATCCCGTAAGCCGCAGCTGCAGCCAAAAAAAAAAAAGAGAGAGAGAGAAATAACCTAAAGGGAAGGGGAAAAAAATAGGGAGGAGAGTAAAATGCAATTAATGGTAGACAGGATTAGGAAGAAAGTTGAAAGAGCATGAAAACAAAACAAAAAATGTAAAAAAAAGAGGAACAGAAATGTGGTAGGAAAACAGCAGAGAGCAAAGTGAGACATCTCCTTCCATCTGTCAGCTTCATTTCACTTTATTCCTGCCCCTCATCCCCACACGCAGAGCCACACCCCTAGTCACAGTGCCCTTTGGCTTCTTTCTGAATTGTGCTGAGTCCTAAGGCTCAGTGGTCCTCTGATGCCCCCTGCAGGTCCTCAAGTCTAACTGCTCTCTTTTTTAATGTGATTTACCAGATGGTGCTTAATCTTTACATAGAAACCTGGGTCCAGCAATGAGAGAGAGCAACTACAGGCTTCAACAAGTGTATGTTTCTGGGAATGATATTGAGATTATGCCTTGGAATTCCTCATATTTATGAAATGAGATATTTCACCATGATTTATATTGTCAGAAAGACCTGAGTTTGAATTCCTGCTCTATAACTTACTAACTGTGTGATCCTGGGAAAGTTCATTAATCTCCTGAAGCTATTTCTTCACCTTTAAAATGGAGATATCAAGACAGACTTATCAGTTGCTATGAGATAAAGTGAGATATTATGGGTATAAAGTGCCTCATTCAATACCTAGTACCTGGTAGCTCCTCAGTAAGTGGTAGCTTTTATTACCTCATTCCAAAGAGAAAAATACTGAAATATTACATTAAGAGTTCTATATCCCTTGTCATACCAGAAACCAAGTAAATGTAAATAATAGTCTTATGTTCTTTATTCTTCCTCCCTCTCTCCTTTTGTTTTTTCGCCTATTCCTCCATGCTAAAGATGGTTGTAGTTTCTGTGGTTTGTGCTCTGAAGTGAGAAGTTCTAGAGGTAGAGCCCTTGCTACCTGCAGCTGTCAGCTCCCCTGTGAGAAAGCACTGTCCTCCGTGTGACGCATTTTCCAGGAGGGCCCTTAGAGCTCACAGTGCTATCATCTTGCAGCCCTAGAAAGTTGGCAGAGCCTCCACCTACAGACTTTTCACACAATAGATTTCTGTGCCTTGGAACCTGCTTTCTCTGACCTTAATCCCATTGGGGGAGGACATAGGTACTGCTCTTTAGCCACTCTTCATGTGTCTGCTGCACAGCCACACTGGCAGAACACCCAAAAGTAACAATTCAAAAGTCTATCCCCTCTGCTATTCCAGAAGATTTGATGGTGACAAGCACTGCAGTCCAGGTTTCAAGGAGAACTAGTTAGATAGGTATTCTTGGTGGTAATTTCTGAGCTAGTTTGAATCGCTAAACATACTTCATCATCCCCTAGCATATTTAGTCCTGCCATGGATATAAGAATTGTAGAAATACGAGGGGAGCATCTTACCACTCTTTTTATGGAAGAGGAAAGAGTTACCAAGATCTCATTTTATATATCTGTTGGCTCTTTTATACCCAATTTGGAAACCAAAAAGGTTAAATAATGGAGAAATCTATCTCTGTGTGAGGCCCAGCAGACTAAATTTTGAAGTTCTTCTAAGCCCCTAATAAGACAGTGGTCATCAGTTAAAGGTACAAACTATTATTAGGTATTGAGATAAACATACCTATTAGCTTATTAAGGAAAAATAGCCTTAAAGTATATTAGGAAATAATGATGTATAAAATTTTCCTAATTACTCAAAGGATGTTTCTAATTACCAAAAATTTTACTGACCAGAAATTCAGAGGATTCAGGATGGAAGAATTAAATGTGGTATAATCGATAAAGATATGGATCACTATGTTTATACCTGACACTAATATAATATTGTAAATCAACTATGCTTCAATTTTTAAAAAGTAAATGGAAGAAATAGATAATTATCTAAATGTATTTGTGGCAGGCAGAATAGTGGGTCCTGACAGATGTCTACATCTAGTCCCCAGAACCTTGGAATATGTTACCCCACATGGCAAAATGGACTTTACCAGATGTGACTGAGTTAGGGATCTTGAGATCCTGGATTGTCTGGTTGCGCTCAGTGTAATCACAACAGTCCTTAAGGTGTGAAAGAGGCAGGCAGAAGAGTTAAAGGAGTTGTGATAACAGAAAGAGAGGTTGGATTTATATACAATTGCTGCCTGGGGGCCCAAACCAAGGAATGCGGGAACCCTCTAGAGGCTGGAAAAGGCAAGGAAACAGACTCTCCCGCAAATCCTCCAGCCCTGCTTACATCTCGATTTTAGCCCCATGAGACCCATTTCAAAGACCCCAGAACTATAAGATAATAAATTTTTGTCACTTTAAGCCACTAAGTTTTTTTGTTTGTTCCAGCATCAATAGGAAACTTTTTTGGCTATTAAGGTTAATGTGCATTTTGGTGAGAACATATTGATCAAAATTGTCAGCAAATTCTGTGATGTTCTTTTTGTGTGTGCTCAGTGATACTATAAGGTAATTTTAAAAGAAATGAAAGGGGAAAAAATTTTAAGAAAGAAATGGAAGGCAGAGTTACTATAATCTAAGTGGAAGGATTAAAACCACAAACTTTATGGAATATATAGCTGTAAGCAGTTCCACAGAGACACAAAAAGAGGGTAATAAAAATGCTATAAGGAATCTGGTGTTATGCCCAATGCATGTTTCCACAACTAGTAAGATATCACAGCTGTCAGTGGACTATTAACCATGCTTAAAGCCCACCTCTCCCCATATAGAATATCAGCCTAAAAATCCAGATTTATAGTTTCTCAAGGCTCCTAAAAAATGGCATGCACTGGAGAAAGAATATTTAATAAGCAAAGAGCTCTATAACGTTGCTGTTGCTTCTCAATATCTATCAACATTTTTATGTAGGATTACCTAAAGTATATATAAGTCTCAGAACAGGCATACCTCAGAGATACTGTGGGTTTGGCTCCAGACCACTGCAATAAAGCAAATATCACAATAAAGCAAGTCACATGAGTTTTTTGGTTCATATAAAAGTTATTTTTACACTATACTGTAGTCTATTAAATGTGCAATAACATTATGTCTTAAAAAGTACATACCTTTATTTTAAAATACTTTATTGCTAAAAAATGCTAACCATCATCTGAGCCTTTAGCAAGTCATAATTGTTTTGCAATAGTAACATCAAAGATCAATGATCATAGAGCACCATAACAAATATAATAATGAAAAAGTCGGAAATATTTCAAGAATTATCAAAATGTGACACAGAGAAACAAAGCGAACAAATGCTGTTAGAAAAATGGCGCCAACAGACTTGCTCAACAGATGGTTGCCACAAACCTTCACTTTGTAAAAAAAAATAATACAATATCTGTGAAGGGCAATAAAATGAGGTATGCTTGTACATTACCCTCTGAGTTAGGCCAGATTATCAGAAAGCTGTATACATATACTATTTTGTTTTGCCTCCCCTGCTGGGTCTCTTCCATTCGCCTTGAATTTCTTTCACTGGACTTCAGTGCCATTGCTTATATTGAGAGACATTACATGGTAGAGCCCTTGAGAGGCTTTTTGCTGTCTTTGAGAAAGTTCTTTGCTTCATTATATATTGAATAGAATCCCCTCTATGAGAACCTCTGTATAAATCCATGTCTTAAGGTCTCAGTACCAGAAACAGGTAAGCTGCTTCTAAGCAGAGGGTGATTCTGCTTTTTAACTCTTATAGAAATATAATATACATCACGTTACACAGTTGTCAAAAACCACAGAACTATACAACGTAAAGAATGAACACAAATGTAAATTATGGACTTCAGTTAAGTAACACTATTGGTTCTTCAATTATAACAAATGTACCACTAATGCAAGATGTTAATAGTAGGAGAAACTGGAGGAGAGGGAGTATATATAGGAACTCTCTGTACTTTCTGTTCAATTTTTCTATAAACCTAAAACTTCTCTAAAAAATAAAGTCTTTTTAAAATATACATACAGGAGATTCTGGGAAAATAGCGGCAGCAGTGGCAGCAGCACAGCTTTTCAATCTCTGAATCCTCACATAAAAACAGATAAGCAACTAGAAAGCAAAACTAAACCCCACGGACATTCACAGTAAAGCTTTAATGATGAAGTATCCCCATGAACCCCCAAATGAAAGCAAGCAGGGACAAATCAACAGTCACAAAACCTGCACTGTATCAGCATGTGTGAGAAGAAGGAAGAAATGAGGCAGTGTATGATGGACCTGAGAACAGAACTCCAAAAGAGCAACAGGTACAGAAGGCACAGGTGAAACTGGGAGAGTACAAAGGGTACCCAGGAAGGACTGAGGAGGCTGGGGCAGTTTGGCCCCTATGAACTCTCAGAACTCAACTCCCAGGGTTTCCTTCTAGAACAGGGCCCCCTCCTGGAGAGAAAATGCAGGGAGTAGAATCAAAATTGAGCAGGACAAGGACAAGAGAGAGGTAAGGTCCTGATCAAAGTCCAGGAAGAACAGATCCCACAAATCTCAGAAAGCAGGCTTCATATTTTTAACATTATACCAAAACACAGAGGGGTCTTTGTGAAGTTATAAAAAGCTTTCCTGCCTCATTCTAAAAGTTCAGGAAGAATACATAAAAATCAGCAACAAAAAAGGATTTAGGTTGAATTCTCACAAAGTTGTTATGTTAAAAAAAAAAAGAGTAAGGAACAGAATAACATCCCTACAAACAACAGAGCATCCAGAAAGACATACCCACAAAACAGACCAAAGCGGTAACCTATTATTTCAAAATGAGCTGCAAGACATTAAGAATATGATATAAATCTTACGTGCAGCTCAGTGGGTTTATACAAATGGATATACCCATGTAACCACGGCTCATTTCAAGAAGTGGAACATTACCAGCATCCTTGTGGATCCCCTTGTGCCCCCTCCTTATCAACAATGGTGTTACCTCCCCAAAGGTAAAACCATCTTGAGTTCTATCATTTTAGTTTTGCCTGTTTTCAAAGGTTGTAGAAATGAAACTTAAAAATACCTTTGCGTGCCTAGCTTTTTTCTCTCAATATTATGAGATTGACCAGGCTGTTGGGTCTATTCTTCCTCATTGCAGTAAAGACACTGTACGCGTTTACCACAACTTTTCCGGTCTACTGCTGGTCAATATTTGGGTTGCTCCCACTACAGTGCTATTATAAAAGAAGCTACTATGGACATTCTTTTCCTTGTCTCTTTCAGTCACTTCTGTTAGGTATATACCGTAGGAATAGAACTGCTGGGTCATAGGGAGTGTATATGTTCAGCCTTAGTAAATACAGCCAAAGTTTTCCAAAGTGGTTTTGTCAATTTAAACTCTTACTAGCTGAGCATGAGGATTCCAGTTTCTCCACTTCCTTATTAAAATTTGGTATTGTCAGGGTTTTTTTAGCAGCTATTCTATTTTTTAGCAGCTATTTTTAGCAGCTATTCTATTTTTTAGCAGCTATTCTATTCTATACACACCTATTCTGATAGGTGTGTACCTGTTAATTTGCATTTCCTTGATGACTAAGAAAGATGAGTACCCTTTTATTTGCTTTCTAATTATTTGGATATCCTCTTTTTTGATGTGCCTGGTCAAATCTTATGTATGTGTGTTGTTAGACTTTTCCTTATTGGTGTGTAGGAGTTCTTTATACTTAAAGTCCTTCATCAGATGTGTGTTTTTGCAAATATCTTCTCCCATTCTGAGGCTTGCCTTTTCATGATTACTGGTATCTTTCAATTAATAAGAATTCTTAACTGTAATGAAGTTCAATTTATCAATATATTTCCTTTATGGTTAGCAATTTTTGTATTTTGTTAAGAAATATTGCCTCTACAGTCATGAAGATCTTCCATGTTATCTTCCAGAAGCTTTACTATTGTACCTTTCATGTTTACATATACAATCCATCTGGAACTGATTTTTGTGCATGCGATATAATAGGGTCAAGGCTCATTTTTTTTCCATCAGCCATCCAATGGATCCAGCACCATTTGTTAAAAAGACCATATTTTCTCTGCCAAATTGCAATGACATCTTCATTGTAAATCAGGTGTCCACATATGTGTAGGTCTGTGTCTATGCACTCTATTCTATTGCATGGGTCTTTTTGTCTATCTCAAACCTAATACATCCAAAACTGAATTCCTGATCTTCTTCCCTAAACCTGTTCCTTACTGTCTGCCCTGTCTCAACTGCGGACAATTCCACACTTCCAGTTGCTTAGGCCAAAATCCTTGGTATCATCCTGACTTGTTTCTTTCTCTCACATTCCACTTGTAATTCATCAGCAGATCCTGTTGCCTTTACCTTCAATTACATCTGGAATAACTACTTCTATCACTCCCACCCTGGTCCAAGCCAACATCCTCCCTCATCTAGACTACTGCAATAACTTCATGACTGGTCTCCCTGATTAGTGGTAACTGATTGGATGTAAGGTATGGGAGAGAAGGAGGAGTCAGATGCCGTCCAGTTCCTGGGCTTGGATGGTAGAAACTGCTTTCCAAAGTGGGATAGGAAAGAAATTGGCTTGGGGGTTGAGGGAAGAAAGTCACCCCTTCAGTCTCTTCTCTACCTAACAGTCAAGGTAACACTGTTGTTAGCTCGTGTAAGTCAGATCATGTCCTTGCTCTACTCAAAACCCTCCAGTGGTGCCCCATCGCATTCAGAGTAAGAGCCAAAATCCTTACAATGACCAACAAAGCTCTACATAATTTGGCCTTCACTAGCTCTTCCCATACACTCCACTCACTTTGATGTAGACACAGTAGCCTTTTTGATATGCCTTGAAAAATCAGGCATATGCCCACCTTGGGCCTTTGCATTTGTCATCTTCCCAAATACAAAAATGGCTAGCTCCCCCATTTCCATCAAGTCTTTGTTAAAAATGTCATCTTTTCAGGGAGGCCTTACCCTGACTGCCCTATTTAATTGTAACCCAATCCCCAATTCTAGTACTCCTTATCAGCTTTTCCTGCTTTAATCTTTTTCCTTAGTTCTGATCATCTTCTAACTCTGAACTCAACAAAAGCAATGTTGAGAAAGACCAGGCCAGATTCTACAATGAGAACATACAGCAGAACCTTCTACGGAATGCATCATAACATCCATAAATGACTTTTTTTTCCAATATATTTATTTATTTATTTTTGGCTGAGTTGGGTCTTTGTTGCTGTGCACAGGCTTTCTCTAGTTGCGGCGAGTGGGGGCTACTCTTCGTTGTGGTGTGTGGGCTTCTCATTGTTGGCTTCACAATGGGTGAAGCCACCCATTGTGGTGGCTTCTCTTGTTGCGGAGCACGGGCTCTAGGCATGTGGGCTTCAGTAGTTGTGGCTCACAGGCTCTAAAGAGCAGGCTCAGTAGTTGTGGCGCAGGGGCTTAGGTGCTCCGTAGCATGTGGGATCCTCCCGGACCAGGGATCGAACCCGTGTCCCCTGCATTGGCAGGCAGATTCTTAACCACTGAGCCACCAAGGAAGCCCCCATAAATGACTTTTTAAAAATATTTGTATATTTTGTTGACTGCTCTATCCCTAGCACTGAGAAGAGAACCTGATATACAGTAAATGTTCAATAAACACTTTATTGAATAAACTCAATGAATGAATGAATGAATCAAGCACATCTTAAAGACTGCCAACATTTAAGGTTTTAATGAAAGAGGATGAACTTTCAAAGGAGACAGAAGGAACAGCCAGAGATGGAAAAAGAACTAAGAGAGTCTAATACCCCAGACATAAAGGGAATTTCCTGAGTGAGAGTGTCTTTTCTTATTCATAACAAGCCCTTTTCAACCATACCTGAATTTATACTAATGAAGTTACACAGGACAGAGCCCTAGATTATCTTCAGGATTGGGGAACCAACCATGTGATCAGAGGCTTGGAACTTTCAGTCCACCCCCTGACCTCTGGAGAGGGGAGAGGTATTAGAGATTGAATTCAATCACCAGTGACCAATGAGTAAATCAATTGTGCCTACGTAATGAAACCTCAGTAAAAACTCTGACAAGGTTTGGGGGAGAGTCCAAGTTGGTGAACTTGATGTGCTAGGAGGGTAGTATGCTGAGAGGGCATGGAAGCTCTGCACCAATGCCCCTCCACCCTCTCACCTCTACCCTAGAACTTGCATTTGGCTGTCCCTGAGTTATATATCCTTTATAATAAAATTGTTATGGAAACTATATGCTTTCTTGAGTTCTGTGAATTATTGAATTGGGGTGGGGGGTACAGGGAGAGGGACATGAGAATCCCTGAATTTATAGTCAGCCAGGCAGAAGTGGCAGTAACCTGGGCACCCCATTTGCAACGGGCATCTGAAGTGGGAGCAGTCTTGTGAGACTGAGCCCTGAATCCAGGGTCTGTACTGACTCCAGATAGTTGGAGTCATAATTGAATTAAATTACAGAGGACTTCCCTGGTGGCGCAGTGGTTGAGAGTCCGCCTGCCGATGCAGGGGACATGGGTTCGTGTCCCGGTCCAGGAAGATCCCACATGCCGCGGAGTGGCTGGGCCCGTGAGCCATGGCTGCTGAGCCTGCACATCCGGAGCCTGTGCTCCGCAACGGGAAAGGCCACAACAGTGAGAGGCCCGCGTACCACAAAAAAATAAAAATAAATTAAAAAAAAATAAATTATAGAACACCCAGTTGGTATCGGAAAATTGGAGAATTGGTCATTGTTTCAAAAAACCAAACATTCAGTCAGGAAGGGACAGAGTCTGATTTGAACCCAAATTTTGTTCCACAATGTAGTTAAAAGAATAACTAAGGCTGCCAGATCATGCCACATGAAAAGAAAAGAGGGCAGAGGACAGATGTCACAAAATTCAATAAGAAAGTAAATGATTCCACAAAGAAGCAAATTTCCAGAGACATAGGAATTAAACTTGGATGAGTTGATGCTGAGGAAACCAAGAGAAAAGGAAGTTTAAAGGAAAGTAATCAATACTATTAAATGCTGTGAAGAGATTAAATAAGACAAGGCTTGACAAATATCTACTAAATTTAGTAGTTGTGGATGACAATTCAGTTGAAAAATGTGTTTGTTTTTTCTTCTTGAAAACTTTGGCCATGGTAGAAAGAGAAGGGATAGCAATGGGTTAGTAGTATAGGAGTGAGGGTTTCTACTAGAATTATTGATTGTTGTTTTGGGTGAAAGAGGCTTGAACAGGTTTAAACAGAAATGGGCCAGAAGTGGAGAGTGCTTAATGGTAGATGCCAGGCCCACAGCTGAAGAGTCTGGTCAAAAAGCAGGCTGACAAGTTTTTACTTTTATTTTTATAACTTCTGTGTTGTTAAATTTTCTCAGCATGTACAATTGATATTTTCTCTGTATTTAATTAAAAAAAAAAACAAAGAAAGATCCTTATTTCAAAAAACAAACAATCCTTTCTTCACCCCTGGCTGCTGCCCTCTCCCCTCCTCAGTCATTCTATTCCTGTTTGTATGAATTTGTCCACATGCCACTCATCCCTCTGCAACCTCCAGTCTGGCCTCCAGCCTCACTTCACATTATCAGCATTTGTTCAGGTCGCTAATATGTTCTGTGTCATTAAATCAAAAGACATTTTCAGGTCTCTCAAATTCCTGACTTTTCTATTTGCACACTGGACATCTCCATAGGTATCTCTAAAACAGAGCTCACCTTTCTTCCCTCTGCCCCCAAACACTTCTTTTCCCACTTCAAAGAGTACCTTCCACCATCCCCCATCCAAGCTCAGAAACCGAGTGACATCCTGACTCCTCTCTCCATGCCCCAGGTCTCATCCATTACCAAATCCCTTCATTCCCACCCACCCCCACGAGTCTAAAGTATATTCCTGATTCCAATACAATTTTAATAGTCTCCATCATGATCTTTCTGAAATATCGATCAGATAATGACCCTCAGAGGACATAACAGTCCTCCTTGGCTCCCGCTGCCCAGAGTAAACCCCTAGCATATTAGTATGGGTGGTAATGATCCTTCAGGATCTTGAAGGCCCCACCTGCTTCTCCAGCCTCATCTCTCTCCCTACACCCCTGTCCTAACAATGCCCAAACCTCACAGAAACTGTTGGTAGTTCCCCGAATTTGAGTGACCCCCATGCTGTCCTCTGGCATGGAGGATGATGCCTGGACACCCAGCACGTGCAATGTCCTGTCCTCTCCTACCTCAGTTCTGGGCCAACTCCCATCTGCCCCTCAAGACTTAACTCAGACTTCACCTGCTCAGGGATTTAGTACCTCATACAGAGACAGTGTTACTGTTAATCTATTGTAGCTTTCCTTTCCAAGACTCTTAAGGCATTTGGGTTAGTGTCTAATCCTAAATGGTTTTATACAAAAGTAAAGAAAGTATGGCCTATAGTAATGCCACAACTACAGAAGTGGATTTGTTTCTTTATGTACATGTTGGTGCCTTAAAATTTGTATTGGGCATTTGTAAGTATTTATAAATGGTGCTTTTTATTACTCATGGCATACCAAGGCGAAAATAAGCTTTGTTAAACAGAATTCTGTAAAGAATGCTTCTTACCCAGTACAACAGATGCCACTCATTACCAGAATCTTTATCTAACAGCTTGGATCAACCAATCCAGGTGTCTTTACATAACAAATCTTACGGGAGTCTTTAACTCTGAATTCAATGAAAGTAATGTTGAAAAAGACTGATCCAGCACTCTGTAATGAGAAGGATATAGTAGATCCTTCTTAGGAATGCATTATAACATCCATGAAACCCTACATTTGATGATAGCACTGGACCATGTAATTTTCTCCAGGGGTTTTATCTGTAAAATAGGGATAATAATGGTTCTTTCACACAATTATCCAGATGATTAACTAAAGAGAACTTTGAACTGGAGGTAAAAAGTTGGGAGCATCAGCATATGGATGGTGTTTAAATTGAGAATTGATGAGATAACCTAAAGAGAGAGGGTTCAGAGAGAAAAATAAAAAGCCCCAGCCCTCTTTCCAAATGTTTCCGATTCATTTTTTCATTCAACAACTATTTTCTGAGTGCCCATGATCAGTCAGTTACTGTACTAGACACTACGGATGCAGGGGTGAGCCAAAGAGACACAGAGAAAGCTTATAGTCTCCTGAGAGAGGCAGAGAATTATATATTTAACTACAAACTATAATAAGTGCTTTAAAGGAAAAGTTCCAGCCATTATGGGAGAATTTAATGAGGATCTAATCATATTAAATAAAATATTATATGTAAAGCACTTAGTATAGTGTCTGACACACAGTAAACCCTCTAGCCAAGGAAGGCCTCACTAAGAAAGTGACAATTATGCTGACAGCAAAGGATTAGTTGGAGTTGGCTACGTAGAAAATGGAGTGAAAGAGCACTGCCAGCTGAAGAACACACAAGAAGGCCCTGAGGCAGGAAAGAGCCTGGGATGTTCCCAGAGCTGAAAGGGGACTTGTATGGCTACAGCACATGATAGTTGGGAAATGATAACACCTTCTACCTGGCCACCCAAGGTAGAAATCTCCCTTTCCCCCAAGTGATGAAAATCATTTTAAGAAACCACACAACAACTCTAGATACTACACCAAAATAGTAATGATGCAAATGAATTGTATCTGCCTGAAAATTACCCTGCAGTCTGCTTTCCAACTTCCCCTTTCACAGCCACCCTTCTCCCACTATGTTCCCTCACCTACCCAGCATCTCACTTTGGTGCATTGTCCCGGGGATAAGAAGTCAAGAATAAGTCCTTCCTGAGGAAGAGTCCTGTGATAACAAATCAGAGAGAAATTCAGCAAGAAATATTAAACAAGGCAGCATCTTACTGTCATCCAGGCTACGTATAAATGCAAGGTTCCGAATTTAATTTAAAATTCGAAAGTGGAATGGTTATCAGAGGGATACATATTAACACCATTATTTGAATTGAAAAATTACAGACCTCTTTCTAATAGAAAGATTGATTTCACTGACTGATTTTCCAGTGAGGATTGATTTTGCCAATTAATTCATATGGCAAACATTTTCCAAAACTTAAATGAGCTAAATATGCAGCCATAAGATTTTGACAAAAATATATATTTAAAGTACATATTCATTATACAATACACTAAAATTATAAACCTTATAACTAAGTTTATGAGAAAAAATTTAAATATCAATTTTAAGATGTATGAGAATACATAATTTTTCAAAATTATTTTCAGGTTATTCTAGCAAAAAAACAAAAATGTGAAGACCACTGGCTTACAGGGTTAACTCAAGTGTCCGCTAACTGAATGGGGTATAGGAATGTGAAACAAGGAGAGGTCAAGGGTGATCCCTAGATTTATAACCAGGAAATATAAATTTGAGATTAACTCACAATTCATGTATGTTCACATTGAGAGTTGATAACAGTGCAAATAACTCCTGATGAGGGTAGCTGACTCTGTCTTGTGTATTTGCAATAATTTGCAATTATTACCTTGTGAATTTATATTTGTATTAACAAATCCATTTTAGCATATGTGATTGCATTTATGTATTTGCTCTTTGAATTCTACTTTAAAATAGTTGTACATCTCATTGGTCCCCTCATTACATAATAAGTATAATAATTTTAAAAATTCATGTATGTTCATGGTTCATTAACGTACCTCTTAAATTTTTTCCATTATACTTCATTATTATTATTTTTTTTTTTTTTGGCCGAGCCCTGTGGCTTGCGGGATCTTAGTTCCCCAACCAGGGATTGAACCTGGGGTCCCCGGCAGTGAGAGCGCTGAGTCCTAACCAATGGATCACCACTGGTTCCCTACTTTATTAAATTTTAGAGGAGATGGTATATTACGGTGTAGGGGTGGAAAACTTTTCCCTTCTTCCTTTCTGGCTGGTCTAATAATTAAATTGACGTAAAGCAGATTAACAGAAGAAAAACAAATTTCATGCATATCGGAGGCCCAAAGATACTCAGGCAATTGAGGTTTACATGCCACCCTCAGCTAAGAAGAAGGGGTAAGGGTCTGGGGCTTCAAACGGGAGGAAGGCAATTCACAGGAGGATGAGAAGAGCAAATGTTTGGTGAGCAAATATTTGATAAACAAATGTTTGCCATACCACATAGCTAAGTCTCTCTGATAAAAAGTTATCTTTGGTATTAGCTCTTTTCCTGCTGTCAATCTAAATTCTTTTAGGCAGTTAAGGGGAAGGTAAACAGCTCTTCCAAAGTCTGTTGGGCCTTGTTTGTCATCAACTTAAAATCCACATGCCAAAGTGGTATATTTTGGGGTCACATATTCTGCTCCCCCTCAATGGTAATATTGGAAATTTTGGAGATTTGTGAAGGTCTTGAAACTTAACTCTCAAGAATATCTAAGGTCCACTATAGTTTATATGTTCACGTTCATTCTGACTTCTGTTTTATAAAGAGGTCTAAGTTTGCAGTTTTTAAAAAAGTAATGTAAAAGTTTACCGGGGGTGGGGGGGGAAGTTTACCAGGAAATAAGGCACCCAGTTTAAGGTTAAAAATTAAAGGACCAACTTGTAGTCCAAGATGCAGTAACAAGGACTGGATTTACCCTCTCACCTTAAAGAACACTGACCCTACCCCACTCCCCACAAAAAACACCACCACCACACAAAATATATGAAACAACAATTTTCAAGATACTGGACAGCAGCCAATGAAGGACAGTGATCCCTGAGAGACTGGAAACAAATGAGGAGAGAGCCCTACGATTTAACTTTAAGAGGGTTTCCAGGCTGCCACACAGGGGAGGGGAACTCAGGTGAACCTGTTGGACTCCTGAGTTGAGGAAGTGCAGCTCAGAGTATGGGGAACCCAAGGTGGCTAGTGTTTGTGGGACAGAGTGCTAGAGAGGACAGACCTGTACAGAGAAAGAACTCCGGAGATCTGCAGAGTGTATTCAGAATATTGATTGGTGCCTTTGTGTGAGGAAACTATCCCACAGATGCTGAGGAGAGAACTATTGAAAGAATGAAAGTAAACAGTGCCCAGCACTCGCAGAGGGCCAGGAAGAGAGCCTGTTCCCAACAGCTTAGACTGGAAAACATCATGTTTCATAGGGCATTGGATAGAGTATCAAAAAGGTGTTTCTTCAGTAGTGGGAAATCATTAACCCTTGACTAATGGTTCTCAGCCAGGGGTAATTTTGCTTCCCCAGCCCCCAACCAGGGGACAATGTCTGTAACATCTGGAGACATTTTTGATTTGTCAGGACTAGAGGCAAGGTGCTACTAGCATCCAGTGGGGAGGCCAAGGATGCTACTAAACATCTTGCAGTGGACAGGACAACAAAGTATTATCTGGTCCAAAATGTCAACAGTGCTGAGGTTGAGAAACCTTGCCGCAGACTCAGCGCTGCTCTGGTCCTTCCTAACAAATCTTAAAAGCAAGACTCAGAAGGATCACACTGTTTCCCAGTAAATTAACTGCATCCCAGAGCAAAGCTCAAGATTTACAGGAATACAAAACTATCTGGCACCTGACAGGGTAAAATTCACAATGTCTGGCATTCAGTTCTTCCTCATCTAAATAAAGATCACCGGGCTTGCAGAGGTGCAGGAAAATACAACCCATACTGAGGAGAAAAATCAGCCAGTCGAAACCAACCCAGAACTGACACAGACATTAGAAGTGGCATAAAATGACATTAAAACAGTTATTATACCTGTATTCTATGAATTCAACAGGTTAAGTAGGGATATGGAAGATATAAAAAAAGACCCAAATCAAACTTTTAGAGATAAAAGTACAATGTCTTAGATGAAAAATACACTGGATGGGATTTAACAGCAGATTACATATTTCAGAAGAAAAGATTCGTTAACGTGGAGGTATAGCAATATAAACTATCCAAAATGAAACACAGAAAATAGAATCTTTTTAATGAAATTTAAAAAGAAAGAAAAGAGCAACAGTGAGCTGTGAGATAATGTTATGTGGCCGAACATACAAGTATTTGGAGTCCCTAAAAGAAAGGGGAGAGAGAAGAGAACTGAAAATAAAGTTGAAGAAATAATAGCCAAAAATTTCCCAAATTTGATGAAAACTATTAATCCACAGATCCAAGAATCCCAATGAGTCCCAAACACAAGAAATATGAAAAAAAAACCCATTAAGGCACATCATAACCAAATTGTTTAAAAAAAAAACAGTGATAAAGAGAAAATCTTAGAAGCATCCAAAGAAAAAAGACATCTCACATATAGACAAAAATAAAGATGACATCAGATCTCTCATCAGAAATAATGCAAGCGAGGGCTTCCCTGGTAGTGCAGTGGTTAAGAATCCGCCTACCAATGCAGGGGACACAAGTTCGAGCCCTGGTCTGGGAAGATCCCACATGCCGCAGAGCAACTAAGCCCATAAGCCACAACTACTGAGCCTGCGCTCTAGAGCCTGTGAGCCACAACTACTGAGCCCAAGCACCACAACTACTGAAGCCCACGCGCCTAGAGCCCGTGCTCTGCAACAAGAGAAGCCACCCAATGAGAAGCCTGCGCACCGCAACAAAGAGTAGCCCCCGCTTGCCACAACTAGAGAAAGCCTGCGCACAGCAACGAAGACCCAACACAGCCAAAAATAAAAATAATAAATTAATTAAATTTTTAAAAAAGAAAGAAAGAATGCAAGTGAGAATATAGTAGAGCAGTATCTTTAAAATACTGACAGAAAAAAAACTGTCAACATAGAATTCTATACTCAACAAAAATCTTTCAAAAGTGACAGTAAAATAAAGATATATTCAAACACATGAAAGCTGAAAGAACTCATTACCACACTACCCACTAGAAGAACCCCATACCACACACACAGACACACAGTACAAAAAATAAAGGAAGTTCTCAAGCAGAAGAAAATGATACCAAATGGAAATCTGGATCTCCACAAATGAATGAAGAGCACCGGAAATTAAAACTACATGGTTAAATGAATAAGATTTTTTTCTTATTATTTAAAATTCTTTAAAAGACAAATGGCTGCATAAACAAAAATAATAGCAATGTACTGTGAGGGTTTTAACATTTACAAATGTAAAATGCATGACAAAAAGAGCATAAAGGCCAGAAGAGAAGAAATTACACTATTGCAAGGTTCTTACAGTAGGAATAGCCCTGCATCTATCAAAGAAAATGAATGCATGGTTAAAAGCCTTCCCACAAAGTAAACTCCATGCCCAGGTGGCTTTACTAGTGAATTATATCAAACATTTATGAAAAAAGTGCCGATTCTACACAAACTCTTCCAAAAAATTGAAGAGGATAATACTTCCCAATTCACTCTATAAGTCCAGCATTACTTTAATATCACAACCAGAAAAAGATATTACAAGGAAAGAAAAGTACAGACCAATAACCCTCATGTGGCTTATCTGGGGAAAGCAAGGTTAGTTTTACATTCAAAGTCAATCAGAGTAATTCACAATATTAAACAAATTTAAAAAGAAAAACGACATGATCATCTTAACAGATGCAGAAAAAGCATTTGATTAAATCCAATGTCCACTCCTAATAAAAACTCTCAGCAAATGAGGAATAGGAAGGATTTCTCCATGTGTTAATGAGCATCTATCAATACAACAAACGTACAGCTAACATCATACTTAATGATGAAAGACTGAATACTTTCCCCCTGAGATCAGCAACAAGGCAAGCATATCTGCTTTCATCACTACTATTCAACACTGTACATGAGGTTCTAGCCAGTGCAATAGGCAAAAGAAAAAAGCTGTCCAGAGAGTAAAGGAAGAAGTAAAACTCAGATAACATGATCATCTATGTAGAAAATCTAAGGAATCTATTAAAAGTTGCAGATAAAATGTTTGTCCATGTAGAAAATCTAAGAAATCTAATCAAAAGTTACTAGAACTATCTGCACGGCTAGAGCCCATGCTCTGCAACAAGAAGCCCGTGCACCAAAAAGAAGAGTAGCCCCCGCTCGCCGCAACCAGAGAAAAGCCCCCACACAGCAACAAAGACCCAGCACAGCCAAAAATAAAATAAATTTATATAAAAAAAATTTTTAAAAACAAAACTTACTAGAACTAGTAAATGAGTTTAGCAAGTTTACAGATATAAGATCAATATATTAAAAAGTAACTGTATTTCCATATATGAGCAATAAACAATCAGGGATTGAAATTTTAAATGTTATTTACAATAGCACCAATACATATGAAATACCTAAAGATAAATATTACAAAAGATGTACAAGACCTGTATTACAAATTATAGCTGAGGGAAATCACAAAAGATTTAAATAAATGGAGATATACAACCTGTTCATGAGAAGTTTTGTTGATGAGTATAACTTGCTCATGAGAAGACTCAATATGCTAAGATGTCAATTCAAATCCCCAACAGGTTTTTTGTAGGTATTGACAAACTTATTTTAAAATTCATATGGAGGGCTTCCCTGGTGGCGCAGTGGTTAGGAATCTGCCTGTCAATGCAGGGAACACGGGTTTGATCCCTGGTCCGGGAGGATCCCACATTCCGCAAAGCAACTAAGCCCATGTGCCACAATTGCTGAGCCTGTGCTCTAGAGCCCGTAAGCCACAACAACTGAAGCCAACGAGCCACACCTACTGAAGCCCACGCACTTGGAGCCCGTGCTCCACAACAAGAGAAGCCACCACAGTGAGAAGCCCACGCGCAGCAACGAAGACCCAATGCAGACAAAAATAAATAAATAATTAAAAAAAAATTCATATGGAACTGCAAAATATCTAGAATAGCCAAAACAACTTTGAAAAAGAAGAACGAAGTTGAAAATAATTTCAAGACTCGTCACAAAGCTACAAGAATCAAGACAGTATGGTATTGGTGGGACTTCCCTGGTGGCGCAGTGGTTAAGAATCCGCCTGCCAATGCAGGGGATACGGGTTTCAGCCCTGGTCCGGGAAGATCCCACATGCCATGGAGCAACTAAGCCCGCGCGCCACAACTACGGAGCCTGTACTCTAGAGCCCACGAGCCACAACTACTGAGCCCACATGCTGCAACTACTGAAGCCCGTGTGCCTAGAGCCTGTGCTCTTCAACAAGAGAAGCCACCACAATGAGAAGCCCATGCACCACAACGAAGAGTAGCCCCTGCTTGACGCAACTAAAGAAAGCCCACGTGCAGGAATGAAGACCTAATGCAGCCAAAAATAAATAAATAAAATTTTTTAAAAATCTACAAACAAGAAATGCTGGAGAGGGTGTGGAGAAAAGGGAACCCTCTTGCACTATTGGTGGGAATGTAAATTGATACAGCCACTATGGAGAACAGTATGGAGGTTCCTTAAAAAACTAAAAATAGAACTACCATACCATGCAGCAATCCCACTACTGGGCACATAGCCTGAGAAAACCATAACTCAAAAAGAATCAGGGGGCTTCCCTGGTGGCGCAGTGGTTGAGAGTCCGCCTGCCAATGCAGGGGACACGGGTTCGTGCCCCGGTCCGGGAAGATCCCACATGCCGTGGAGTGGCTGGGCCCGTGAGCCATGGCCACTGGGCCTGCGCGTCTGGAGCCTATGCTCCACAAGGGGAGAGGCCACAATAGTGAGAGGCCCACATACCACAAAAAAAAAAGAGTCGTGTACCACAATGTTCACTGCAGTACTATTTACAATAGCCAGTACATGGAAGCAACCTAAGTGTTCATCGACAGATGAATGGATAAAGAAGATGTAGCACATATATACAATGGAATATTACTCAGCCATAAAAGAAATGAAATTGAGTTATTTGTAGTGAGGTGGATGGACCTAGAGTCTGTCGTACAGAGTGCAGTAAGTCAGAAAGAGAAAAACAAATACCGTATGCTAACACATATATATGGAATCTAAAATATATATATATGGTTCTGAAGAACCTAGGAGCAGGACAGGAATAAAGACTCAGACATAGAGAGTGGACTTGAGGACACGAGGAGGGGGAAGGGTAAGCTGGGATGAAGTAAGAGAGTGGCATGGACATACATACACTACCAAATGTAAAATAGCTAGCTAGTGGGAAGCAGCCACATAGCACAGGGAGATCAGCTCTGTGCTTTGTGACCACCTAGAGTGGTGGGATAGGGAGGGTGGGAGGGAAATGCAAGAAGGAGGGGATATGGGGATATATGTATATTTATAGCTGATTCACTTTGTTATAAAGCAGAAACTAACACAACGTTGTAAAGCAATCATACTCCAATCAAGATGTTAAAAAAGAGTATATACTATATGATTCTATTTAAATCGTGAGAAATTGTAAACTATAAGTGATGGAAAGCTGACCAGGGACTTCTCTGGTGGCACAGTGGTTAAGAATCTGCCTGCCAATGCAGGGGACACGGGTTTGAGCCCTGGTCTGGGAAGATCCCACATGCCTCAAAGCAACTAAGCCCGTGTGCCACAACTACTGAGCCTGCGCTCTAGAGCCCGCAAGCCACAACTACGGAGCCTGCGCTCTAGAGCCCGCAAGCCACAACTACGGAGCCTGCGTGCCACAACTGCTGAAGCCCGCCTGCCTAGAGCCCGTGGTCTGCAACAAGAGAGGCCACCGCAATGAGAAGCCTGCACACCACAACAAAGAGTAGCCCCCGCTCACAGCAACTAGAGAAAGCCCGCGCACAGCAACGAAGACCCAACGCAGCCAAAAACAAATAAAATAAAATAAATAAATTTATTTTTAAAAAAAGAAAGAAAGCAGACCAGTGTTTGCCTTGAGGGTAGGAGGCATGAGGAAACTTGTGGGTGACAGGCTCATTATCTTGATTGTAGTGATGTTTTCATAGGTGTCTACATGTAGCAAAATTCACCAACTTGTACACTTTAAATACATGCAGTTTATTATATGCCCCCATTAAACCTCTATAAAGCTGTTTACAGTATGAAAGGAGAATGGTGAAAAACACAAGTTTCACACAGTGGGCTTATTTCATTAAAGCACAGTTTTATCAAAAACAAGGATGAAAATTTATTCTTTGCGTAAGCCACACAAACATCCAAGAAAAACTTCCATTTCCAAGACTACCAATCCTATTCCTAGACCGTCATCTGCCCCATCTCCTTCCAAACTCGGCCAGACATTTCATGTGTTGTCAACATGAATACCTCTGATAAATACCTGGTGAGGAAGCCAGGTCAGAGTGTGGGTGACGGATCCAAATGCACTGCCACTACCTGACAAGTTTGAAAGTTATACTGAGTGAAATTGACCTAGAAGAGCTGTTGGTACATTTACAATCTTAGCAGGGCTGGAGTCTATTCATGGGTTTTGATGGACTCTAACTACATTGTAATCTGTACATATATACAATTTTAAGTTATCTGTATAACCTACCTTCTTATTCACTAACAGAAGTCATCCTGATTTATGGGTTTGTTTTATAATGTGCCTCTATCTGCATGCACCACATGGAAAGACAATAAACACAAAAAATACTTCGGGCTCTTGCTGCTAAACAAGTATTGAAGCAATGTGTGTGAGTTATTAAAAGAAGTACTACAATTAACAAGACAATTTGGCACTGTCCACGCCCTCAGGAAACTGGAATACTATACTGAAAAGAAGACAACTTCTCTTAGAGATAGAGGGTATGGTACGTGTGTTGGGGGAAGGGGGGCCATGAGATAGTCTCCTAAAATTACAGAATATCAACAGCCACCCCTTATGCCAAATCATCTTCAGTTTGAGTCGTTCTTACACGCCTTAACTCTCAAATTCCCTCTATCTCAGAATGCTATACCCTTACTCCCAGTTAATATGGTGGGTTTAAAATACACTGGGCATTCTTTCCTACTGACAAACTGATGGAGAAGTTCATGTAATCAAGGAAAATATCTGATACTAATTGCTCACACACACACAAAAAAGTAGAAGGGGACTCTCTGAACTTAGACCCAAGCCCAAAGCCAAGTTTATTTATCTCTGATAAATCTCTCCTGATACTAATCCCTCCAGTCCCACCTTTACTATGTGAGTAGTTACACAGCTGTGTTGGTGGGAAAATACTGTGTAATGATGTGCTGGGGGTAAGCAATTCTCGTAACCCGTTATTCTAGTAACCATTAAGAGTCTTAAAACTTCACCTCGGGATGGACTAAGACTGTGGTATATTGGTAAATATTTAATAAGGTAAGAAAGGAAGGCCCTCATTTGCAATATCTAAGTGAATACTCCCAGTCAGTCAATTTTAAGCTACCACTGTGATGTGACTAAATGCGATGTTGGGAAGATGTGTGCCTAGTATCCCCCCCATACAAATGAGATAAAAATAAATAACCTCAAGAGCACATACAATGGTAAAATGTAGTAAAAATAATTAGGTAGTTACAGTTTTTAGTATCTAATACTGTCACCGGCCAAGCCCATTAACAATTCCCGGGAAATAAAAATAGAATCTGGGTAATAAGACAAAGTTTAACCTTTTTATTTTTCTTTGTGCTTAGTCCAGTTTCACTTGCTCACAGGGTGTTGCATGCAGAGATCTTACACCAGGCCCTTCAGACCAGAGTTCCTAGTGTGAAAAGGCTGGGCCTGGCACCTCAGCTCTGGGCCCCTGTCCAGAAGTGCTGCACAGGCCCCTGCAATCCAAAAGAACCCTATAAAGCAGCCCCAGCCAAACGCCTTTGGGGAACAGCACGTACTTGAGAGCTTGAACTCCCACCTCTTCATTCTTTGACTTCCTTTGCGTTCGAACCAAACTTGGTCTCCTACTGGCTCCAAGATACCGGTCAGAAGGACACTTGCTGGGGACTGACTGGGGAGTGTCATTACAATACCTTCATTTTTTAAATATTACTTAATTGTAAGTTTATATAATTTAAATTTTAATGATGGCAGTGTTTAAGGATTGGCTAGCCGAATACTTACAATTTTAACGAGACTGTTCAAGTCACCTTCAACACACCACTGGCCTGGGGGTACTTTCTTTCTGAGGTGAATACAAGGTAACTTCAAGTAACTTCGAACTTGAACTTCGGTGACTCCTACTGAAAGAGAAGATCCTGGCAACAAGTAAAACTTGATATATTCTTTTTAATACAACAATGAAGAAACAAGGGCCCAGGTACAATTAAAGAGCGTATAAGGTGTTAGGTGGTGGAGTGGGACTTGGAGCTCAGATATGTCTCCAAAGCTAAGAGATGAATACATCCGTCAGGTGTTGCTACAATTTCTAGCTGAAAAAGCCAGACTCGAGGACTTTTAGCTCTGCCCGGAGCCTTAAGGGTGTGTGTGGAGGGGCGGCGCAAGAGGTGGAGAACTTAGCTTTCTAAGCGTATGTCCTCTGCACCCAGAAGTCTCTCTACAGAGCAATCCCAACCACGGATTTGTCCACGGCCTCCAAGAAAATATTCTATTCCTACAATCCGCTGAGTGCGCTCCTACCCACCTGACGGCTTAAGTCTTCTGCGGGAGGTAGAACTACTAGGGAACAGAGAGCACAGAATTCGGTCGGCCGGCGCGAGTCGGGAAAAAAGCCAGCGAATCCTCATTAGTAGCGCGTGGCCGCCTGGGCTGAGGGGCTGAGGGCCGTGAACTGCAGCCGCGGACCCGCCCTCCCAGGCCTCCTGGTCCTCCCCAGGCCGCCGAGCCGCCGGCGCCACGCGCGCCTCTCCAGCCGCCCTCTCGAGGCTTGACATTTGCTCCGGAAGTGGCTCCGGAGCCTGAGGCGGGCCTAGGATTTTACCGGACGAAAAGACCGACGCCCCCGCTGCCTTCACGCCCCGCCCTCCGCTCCCCTAAGATAAAGAGGAAGAGCGGGCCGTTGGGTGGCTGGTTGGGTGAGTCGGCCTCTGCCGCGCCCGGGAGCCAGCCGCCGCACTTCCGGCGGCCGGAGCCCCGTGCACGCTCGAAGCCATGTTGAGGAGCTGCACCGCGGCACTGCGCACGCTCCGAGCCCTGCGCGGCAGGCGGGAAGGCGCGTGCCCCGCTGCGAGGGACCCGGTACTCGCGCGGGTGAGTCCCGGGCGCTGGGCGGCGGAAATGGGCAGAGGGGTGGGACTTTCCGTCAGGAACAACCCTGTGATATGGATATGTTCAGCTGTATCCATTTCCTCAGCCAGCTGACCTCAGAATAAAAGCTAACATCAGCTCCAAGAGGCATCAATGTTAACGGGGTCAGCGGATCTTTCAGTCCTGAGATTCAAGCCGTAAGAAACTGCACAGGAGGGTGACGCCGTTTGTTGGTTTTTTTTTTTAAACATCTTTATTGGAATATAATTGCTTTACAATGGTGTGTTAGTTTCTGCTGTATGACAAAGTGAATCAGCTATACGTATACATATATCCCCATATCTCCTCCCTCTTGAGCCTCCCCTCCCACCCCCCCTTCTAGGTGGGGTGACCCGTTTTGAATAAGTGTGCAGGATGCTTGAGTCATGTTAGCAGGTCAAGGAATACAGCTGCTACTAATATTAATAAAGAAAGGTTGTGCCTTAAGCAAGGTCACATAGAAAACACGTGGTACAGTTGGAATCTGAACCGAAGCAGTCTGCCTCCTAACCATTACATTATACCCTCAGGAGAAGAGTACGTCTCTAACAAGGGTTTAATCCTAGTTCTCTACTACTAGTTTATCTACTACTTTACTTATCTACTAGAAAAACTGTTAAGATATTCTGTCTTACCATTTTTCAGTCAGCAATTAATACAGATATTTGCTGCCTCTCACCAGCTATATCCAAGGAATATCTAAAGATAGTAGTTTATAGGGATATTGGCTTAATTCTAGATAATTAAATTAAGTGGTACTGCTTAAATTGTCCTCTCTGAAGGAGATCAGTTCAATGAAAATAATCATTTTGGACTCGTAAAGGACACACACAAGTGGATCCCATTTAATGATAGTTAAAACCATTTTAACATCTCTGAAAATGTTAAGTTCAAGAACTTTCTTTTTTTAATATTGATTTATTTTATTTTTGGCTGCATCAGGTCTTAGTTGCGGCACGCAGGATCTTTGTTACGGCTTAGTTGTGGCATGCAGGATCTTTCGTTGTGGTGCACGGGCTTAGTTGCCCCGCCGCATGTGGGAGCTTAGTTCCCCAAGACCAGGGATCCAACCCGTGTTCCCTGCATTGGAGAGCAGATTCTTAACCACTGGACCACCAGGGAAGTCTCAAGTTCAAGAATGTTAAAACAATTTCTATACAGTCCTTATTATTAAGCAGTCTGCTTGAATGAATAATGAAATAATGTTCACTTTGGGAGAGTCAAGGTAACTAATAATAATTTATAATGAAATCAGCTTCCTTGATTGTTTTAATATTAGAAATAATAAAGACAACCAACTTATATTAAAATAAGTAATAGTAAATGGTTAAAAAATTTTAAGGTGAAGTTTTTAGCAAAAAGAAAGGAGAGGCTGGCACTTCTAATAGAAACATTTAATAAATATTGTAATGGGATTCTAATGGTGTTAGCTTTAGAGAATAAGTAATAATTGATGGAATGAGGATGTTTTTATTGGCAGTTATTTAAATTTTTCCACTTGAAGTCTAAAGACTTGTGGTTGAATATAAAAAAGAGCATTAAGTATGGGCCATTTATAAGAACAAAGACGTCAAAAGAGAATTCTAAAGTTACAGTCTCACTTCCAGGCTCGTGCAGAATATACTTCTCTTTTCAACTTTGGGTTCAAGTATCTACAAGACTGTGGTTGGGAGCCTCCAGATAGGGCTATGCGGTAGTCATGTTTCTTTCTTCTGGGCCTTGTGTCTTCTACCAGTTCTTCTCAATCCTTTGGAGACAGGAGATGATACCTCATTCCACTTATCACCATTTTAAGGCATTCAGGATTGTCTTGAATAAGTGGTTCAACTTCTGTCTTTTTTTTTTTTTTTTTTTTTTTTTTTGCTTTACGCGGGCCTCTCACTGTTGGGGCCTCTCCCGTTGCGGAGCACAGGCTCCGGACGCGCAGGCTCAGCGGCCGTGGCTCACGGGCCTAGCCGTTCCACGGCATGTGGGATCTTCCCGGACCGGGGCACGAACCCACGTCCCCTGCGTCGGCAGGCGGACTCTCAACCACTGCGCCACCAGGGAAGCCCCTCTACTGTCTTAATTAAGAAATTCTTCGATATAAGAGGAAACCTGACTTAAGCAAGGATGTCAACCATAAATGGCTGGCAATTAGGTTCATCATATTTCAACCACCTGACTGCAGCCTCGTAAACCTGATCCTCTGCTCTCACAGTTAGAGTGTCCTGATTGAGGAGATGTGTAACTCACCTGGCATCAAGTTGTAGAAATTCATTAGTTTTATAAAATTCAGTAAAATGCTGATGAATAAAGTCATCTGCAGTTGCGTTCAATTTAGGACAGTGTAGACACTCTGCTAGCCCACTTATACCAAGACAATTGGAAGCATCAACTTGTTCTTTGAAAAAAATCAACACACATTTCTTCACAGGTTCAATCTAGTACTGGTTTGCTGCATCTAACAAAGGCTGAACATTGTTGCTATTCACAGAAATTCTAATGCTATAAGTGAATTCCACAAGTTATTTAATAATGTCAGGTTCAGCATCTTTGAGTTCTACTTCAAAGAACTTTGATTCAAGCATGTTAGTTGTGAACATTAATTTTAAAAAATAACTGGCTGCAGCAAGGACAACACAGTGAACAGCTGTCTTTCGTTCCTGGACCATAAGGATCACATCACACAGTGTTTTCTTTGGATTTATGTAGCTTGTCAACAAGGTTCTGCAGTCAGTGCCTCCCAGCGTGATTTCAAGTTGACCCTGGGTATAAATCCCTGGGTAGACCGTAGATTCAACTATAGTTGGGTGATGGATTTAAATCACTGTTTCCGCATGTTATTCATGACGCCCATGAAGTTTGCCAATTTAGCTTCCTCTCGAGCAGCAAGTTTCTTTTCGGTCTTCTTGCCACTCTTCTCCACCCCGGAGGCTGCCATCCTCCGTCAGCACGGTTCACGCCTGAACCGCCGTTCCAGGCGAAGGGTTGCAGGCTCCCGATACTCTGGGGCTTGTGTTTATCAAACACCTTGACCGGGATGGGTGGCTGCAGCGCCCTGCTCCCGAACCAGCGAGCCAGCGGCAGACCACTGCGGTAGGACAAGGCCCTGTGGCCCCCTCAAGCTCGCCGGGAAGCGACGACGCGGGCTCTGCTGCGTCTCCCACAGAACCGAAGCCCAGAGAAGGAGCCTGTGCCAGCTTACTTTTAAAGAGTAATGGGTGCAGATCGGTTATTAATCCTGTACCATAGTGCACTTTGGAAAATAAAATGCCCTGTGCTAATCTCACAACAAAGATAGATTCGTTTCTTTAATATGTTGGTGTCTTGTAATCTATGTTGAGAATATTTCAGGCTTTATAACAGTAGTATTTACAGGGCTTACAAACCATGCTTCTTTTGGTTCAGTAACTTAATCTTAAAAAGAGACACACTAAAAAGTTGTAACTGGGCTTCCCTGGTGGCGCAGTGGTTGAGAGTCCGCCTGCCGATGCAGGGGACACGGGTTCATGCCCCGGTCCGGGAAGATCCCACATGCCGCGGAGCGGCTGGGCCCGTGAGCCATGGCCGCTGAGCCTGCGCGTCCAGAGCCTGTGCTCCACAACAGGGGAGGCCACAACAGTGAGAGGCCCGTGTACCGAAAAAAAAAAAAAAAAGTTGTAACTTAAGCCCTACTTGAAAAATACATAATCAGAGATCTAGCAAGACCTTTCCTCTATTAAGGGCAACAAAAAATAGTGATTATCCCTCACATCCCTCATGCCCAGAGTCTATGCTGTGTATTTACAGGTGCCTTTACTTCAAGTATCTCTTAATTCTCATCTCCTTGGACTGAAACTTTCATTATTTTTATTTCTCACAACATCATAGTGTTCATCTGTGGTCCCAAACTCAACATGCCCCAAACTAAAATTAATGGTTTCACTCCTACTTTCCGCCTCCTGACGTGTACATGAACACTAACGAAAACCTCCCCTTTCTTTTCCTTCTATCCACTCCAACCTTCAAACCACAAGTCAAGAATCATCCAAAACTCTTCTACTTTCTCTTCCCCCATGATCTTGCGCCTCCCTCCCACCCTCCCTACTCACCCCAATCATGTAGTTTTTAAAGTACATAAATTCTGGAAGTAACCTAACACACACAATTAGTCATAAATTAATATGTATTGACTAATACCTGTCAATTAAGAGGTAGAATAGGATGTGTAAGCTTTGGAGTTGTGAATTTGGGCTTACCGCATCCATAGGTCTCATCTTAAATAGGGAACTCTAGGTTTGATCAGTTCTAGCATCCTTTCATGGACCAGTACAACAGAGATAATAAAGGCTTTTAGGAATTAGAATGACTCCCTTGACCCTGGGCTCTCCTACCTGATTGTAACTTTGAAAGTCTGGGGGATTCAGCTAAATGCAACAATCTTTTTTTTTTTTTTTTCCCTTTTTTGGCTCTGCATGGCATGTGGGATCTTAGTTCCCTGACCAGGGATCAAACCCACGCCACAATCCTTGGTCCCAATATCCTAAATATCTCTTAAATCTTTTTCATTCCTCTCTACCTAGTTCACCTTCTGACCACATTTCTCCTGGACCTTTACAACAGTCTTTTAACTGGTTTCCTTACCATTGCTTCTCACCTTACAATTCATCCTTTACATTAGAGGGAGCTTTCTAAAACCTAATTTCATGTTACTGCTTTGCTTAAAACTCCTTAAGCCTCCCCATAATGGAAAAAGTACTTTGCCACTCAAGTACCACCTTCATGATTCTCTAAAGACTCCTTTCTTGGGTTTCCCTGGTGGCACAGTGGTTGAGAGTCTGCCTGCCGATGCAGGGGACACGGGTTCGTGCCCCGGTCCAGGAAGATCCCACATGCCGCGGAGCGGCTGGGCCCGTGAGCCATGGCCGCTGAGCCTGCGTGTCCGGAGCCTGTGCTCCGCAAAGGGAGAGGCCACAACAGAGAGGCCCGCGTACCGCCAAAAAAAAAAAAAAAAAAAAAAAAGTTCATTGCGGGACTTCCCTGGTAGCCCAGTGGTTAAGGCTCCGGACTTCCACTGCAGGGGGAGTGGGTTTGATCCCTGGTCAGGGAACTAAGATCCCACATGCCATGCAGTGCCAAAAAAGGGGAGAAAAAAAAAAAGATTGTTGCATTTAGCTGAATCCCCCAGACTTTCAAAGTTACAATCAGGTAGGAGAGCCCAGGGTCAAGGGAGTCACTCTAATTCCTAAAAGCCTTTATTATCTCTGTTGCACTGGTCCATGAAAGGATGCTAGAACTGATCAAACCTAGAGTTCCCTATTTAAGATGAGACCTATGGATGCGGTAAGCCCAAATTCACAACTCCAAAGCTTACACATCCTATTCTACCTCTTAATTGACAGGTATTAGTCAATACATATTAATTTATGACTAATTGTGTGTGTTAGGTTACTTCCAGAATTTATGTACTTTAAAAACTACATGATTGGGGTGAGTAGGGAGGGTGGGAGGGAGGCGCAAGAGGGAGGGGTTATGGGGATATATGTATACATATAACTAATTCCCTTTGTTATACAGCAGAAACTAACACAACATTGTAAAGCAATTATACTCCAATAAAGATGTTAAAAAAAAAAAAGCCATCAGTGCATACTGGAATTTGATGGCAAGAATAGGCACATGAGTAATAGCTTTGAAAAATAAATTAAATAAAAAGAGAAAAAAAAACTATATGATTGGGACTGGATTCTAAGGAAATAAACAAAAGTAGAGAAAAGACTATATTCACAGTGTTCCAATGATCCTTTTCATTTAAAGCAGCAAAAGATTGGAAACAATTTACATGTACAATTTAAATGGTTAAGTAAATTATAGTATATCATTTTAAAGGACTATTTTTCTGCTGTTGAAAATGGTGATAACTGAGATTAAGGGCGTGAGAAAGTGAACACTAAAGAATTTTAAGTGATGAAGCAAAAGAAAAATTATATTTCTTACTGAGATTACAAGTATATTAAGAAAAGCTGTAGTTAAAAAAACTTGGAGGAGGGATTTCTGTGGTGGTCCAGTGGTTAAGACTCCAAGCTCTCAATGCTGGGGGCCCGAGTTCAATTCCTGGTCGGGGAACTAGATCCCACCTACTGCAACTAAGATCCCACATGCCGTAACTAAAGGATCCCTCATGCTGCAACCCCACATGCCTCAACTGAAGATCCTGCACGTGGCAACAAAGATCTCACATGCCGCAACTAAGACCCAGCACGGCCAAATAAATAAATAAATAAATATTAAAAAAAATAACTTGGAGGAAATATATCAAAATTTTACCATTAGTTATATTAAGATGGAGAGATAATGAGTGGGTTAAAAATTTTTGTTTTTCTTTTCTTTCCTTCCCAGATTTTCTGAGCTGAAAGGCTGAAGGGATAAGCCAATCCAAAACCATAGGAAAAAACAAAGGTACAAATACTGAGCTAGGGAGTGGAGTGTTCTCAACCGTACTCATGTTTCCCCTCACGAATTCAAGACTTCCTTTTGTTAGCCGGGAAGTTTTTAGTTCCATAGAGTTCTTGGGACGGGCTCCCTAAATTCTTACCATCAGGCCAGGATCAGAGCCAGCCCAGAGGTCAGCAGAAGGCTGGTTGGCTGGTTCCTCCATCACAATAACAGCACCTCCCTGTACCCTGGGGTGTAGTCCCAGTGTTGTAGGTACATTGAATCTGAATGAATTGATAAGGGTGCCTGGAAGTAGAATGCCACAGAGTTGATAGCTTCTGTGATCTTAATGTTCCAGGATTTCTGCAGAAGTCAAAATAACTGATTTTCCTTTCTGGTGCCGATGGGCATTTGCTTTGTCCAGCTCTTTTGTAGGTGACACTTTGTCCCCCAAGTCCTCCAGGGCCCATGTACCTTTCCACCTGCTGTGTGGGCACTGGAGTGGTAGCAGTGCTGAGTGCTACAGAGAAATAGCACTGGTGGAAGCTGTGGTTATTATGACACCAAGAACTTTCCCCCTCCAACCCCCTCCTCCTCTTTCTTTGTATTCTCTTTCTTGGCATCTGGGTCTGTCACCTACTCCGTTGAACAGTTCAGAAACCTGAGATTGGCTCTTGTATTTTTCCTCTTCCCTCACTGTCCTTATCCAAATAGTCACCAAGTTCTGCTTCATGCATTCATAATTTTTCACCTGAGTTATTCCAGTAGCCTCTAGACAGGGCCCTCTGATTCCAATCTTGAAATCACTCCCACTATCTTTTGTATTATGGCTAAATCTGATCTTGTCACTCCCCTATTTAAAATCCCTCCGAGAGCACTGCAGATGCAATTCAAACCAGTTAACTTAGTGTAGAAGCTTCTCACAGTCAGGCACTTGCCTACGTCTCTGCAGCCACCTGCTCTTCCCCTTGTACTGAAACAATGCCAAGCTTCCTTGAGGCCTTAGTTTCATCATCTGTAAAATGGGGATAATAATTTGTACCTACTTCATATGGTTGTTGTAAGGCCCCTCAAAACTGTTTCATGCCTCCTTGCCTTTGCACACAGTGTTCCTTTGCCTACAATACCCTTTCTATCTGGCTAATTTCTGCTTGTCTAATGAAGGTTCAAGTCAAAGAACCCCTACCTGAATACCCAATCTCAGATGAATACCTCTCCCCTGTGCTCTGGCTTCCTCTGTGTTTCCCACTGGTAACACTTTTTACCTGGAGGAAAACTGTCTGTCCTTCATCTCTCTTTATCACCAGTTCCTGGCTGCTGACTTTAAAAAAATGCACCACATGAGAGTTGCGAATTAAGTTTTATTTGAGGCAAAATCAGGAGCCCGGGAGACAGCATCTCAGATAGCTTTGAGAAACTGTTCCAAAGAGGCAGGGGGGAAGGTCACTATATATGTGATTTTGGTGAAAGGGGAGTACATGCAATCAAGCTAGTCTCTAGTGAAGGTTACTGCTAGTCACAAGGAACAGATGTCACCATGAAGGATTTTAGTGCTTTTCTAAATATGAGGACATACAAGAATTGGGCTCATAAAATCAGCTCCTGAGGGGCTTCCCTGGTGGCGCAGTGGTTGAGAGTCTGCCTGCCGATGCAGGGGACGCGGATTCGTGCCCCGGTCCGGGAAGATCCCACATGCCACGGAGCAGCTGGGCCTGTGAGCCATGGCCGCTGAGCCTGCGCGTCCGGAGCCTGTGCTCCGCAACGGGAGAGGCCACAACAGTGAGAGACCCACGTACCGCCAAAAAAAAAAAAAAAAAAAATCAGCTCCTGAAAATACCTAACTATCTGAAGACCTCTTCTGCCAGTTTTTCTCAGAGCACAGGATGCCTCATTTCTGTCCTCCACCCTGAACTCCTTTCAGGGGGTGTTGAAAATCAGCAGGTGCAGCAGCACATGATTTAATCCTTGTAGAGGTGGATGTCAAGTGCCGGTTTGTAGTTGACGTGGCTGACCTGTGTTTGATTAAGGTTTAAAAAAAAGAAGGGGGTCTGCAGACCTGGGCTTAATACCAACTCTGCTAATGGCTAGTTGGGTGACATTGAGCAAATCATTTATCCTCTCTCAATCTCCCAATTCTCCCAAGGAGAGAGGACCAGGTGATCCTAGAAATTTGTTTCCACTTCAAAACAACAAGCTTGGGGCTTCCCTGGTGGCGCAGTGGTTGAGGGTCCGCCTGCTGATGCAGGGGACATGGGTTCGTGCCCCGGTCCGGGAAGATCCCACATGCCGCGGAGCGGCTGGGCCCGTGAGCCATGGCCACTGAGCCTGCGTGTCCGGAGCCTGTGCTCCGCAACGGGAGAGGCCACAACAGTGAGAGGCCCACCTACCGCAAACAAAACAAAACAAAACAAACAAACAAACAAAAAGCTTTTGGGAAGAGGAAAAGCAGCAAGATAGTCTTAGAAAATAAGAGAATATGTTATGAAATAGGATGTACCTACCATTACTCTCCTTTTTTTCCTTTCTTTTAGAGATGGTTTTCTACAGAGAAAGTCATTCCTAAGGACTATGCTCTCCCCAACCCCAGCTGGAGCAAGGACTTAAGACTCCTCTTTGACCAGTTCATGAAGAAATGTGAAGACGGCTCCTGGGAACGTTTACCTTCATATAAAAGTAAATATACTCAAAAGAGTGAAGATTTCAAAACCTATTTTCTTGGTAGGAATAGGTACACTCCCATAAAGAATATTTAAATATCAAATATAAAACTAAGATCAGATTGAAGTACTTGTTACCACTTGAAAAAGGAAGGAGGATAGTGCAGGGGGTTTGCTATATTCTCCAGTTTTATAGGCCAGAAATCTCAATAAAATTCACAGATTGTGGGAGAGCATGAAGTCTGTTGCCATTAATAAGAATGCCCCCACCGTGGCATCATCATCACCATTATCAGGAAGGGGCCCCCAGAAAGACTCCACCCTACCACATTCTCATCACCTCTCTGTCTTGAGGCTGTCATCACTAACCTCAATTTACTGTTTATCCCAATATATGGCTCTGTCACCCTAAGCAGCTCAGAGTACTCAAGTCATCCCCTCATCTCCCAGACTCTAAACTCCCAAGGCAAACTACCCCACCTCCAACACATACACATTGCACTTCCTGTCCTTTGTGTGTGTGTGTGTATGTGTTTTAATTAATAGACTTCTTTTTTTAGTAGTTTCAGGTCTATAGAAAAAAGAGTGGAAAGAACAGAGTTCCCATATACCCCTTAATTCCTTCTGCCAGCTTTCCATTTATTAACGTCTTGCGATAGTAAAGTACATTTGTTGTAATGGTGAGACTGTATTAATACATTAACTAAAGTCCATAGTTTACATTAGGGTTCACTGTGTAATACTTGATGAGTTTTGACAAATGTATAATGACATATAACATACGGAATAGTTCCACCACCTTAAAAATTCACTGTGTCCCCCGTTCATCTGTCCCTCCTTCTCCCGAACCCTTGGCAACCACTGATCTTTTTACTCTCTCCATGGTTTTGCCTTTTCCAGAATACATACAGTATGTAGCCTTTTCAGATTGTTTTCTTTCACTTAATAATATACATTTATTAAGGTACATTTATTTTTTCCACAGCAGTTAACACCATCTGGCATGCCTTGTGTTTATTTAACAGTGTGTCTCTCACCACTAGAGTGTTTGCTTCTGTCGACTTAAGAAAAAATGCACAATGTGAGAGTTGCGAGTTAAGTTTTATTTGGGGCAAAATGAGGACTGCAGCTCGGGAGACAGCATTTCCGATAGCTCTGAGAAACTGCTCCAGAGAGGTAGGGGGGAAGGTCAGTATATATGTGATTTTGGTGAAGGGGGAACGCATGCAATCAAGCATATATTTTTTTGCAGAAGGTTTCTGCTAGTCACGAGGAGCAGACATCACCGTGAAGGATTTTAGTGCTTTTCTAGATATGAGGAGATACAAGAATTGGGCTCATAAAATCGGTCCTGAAAATATCTGTCTGAAGACCTATTCTGCCAGTTTTTCCCAGAGCACAGAGCGCCTCATTTCTGCTCTCCACCCTGAACTCCTTTCCGGGGGTGTTGAAAATCAGTAGCTGCAGCAGCACATGATTTAATCCTTGTAAAGGGAGTTGGTAAGTGCCAATGGCAAGTGCCAATTTGTAGTTGACAGCGCCTCCTCATGGTCATAAATTTGACCATGATTTGGGAGGGATTTCATGACCATTTTGTCCCATGGTGCTAGGAAGGCTCATTCCTAGGTCTGGTGAAGATTTTGCTGATAGGCCACTCAGTGTGCTATTACTGGACTAGGTCTTTTAACAGTAACTAAAGACTCTGGACCACCTGTCTTACTAATCTGTTATGGTCCAGGAAAATTCCCTCTTGTCGTATCTTCCCATATCTAGAGTTACAGTATTACAATCATTGATCTCATAAAAAACTATATATTTTTGTTGGAGGCTCAGTCACACATTTGGTAATGCAAGAAACAACAATCTTGTAAAACAGGAAAAATGCAAATAACATAGCTAGCAATATTATTAAAGTCATAAGTGAGAATTCAGCCAAGAACTTCCATTAGGTACAGCCCAGTATATCTTCAGCTCACCTGACTTAGTCTGTTCTGTACCAATCGTTATCTTTCAGGGAAATGGTGTATTGTCACTGTCCATAAGGCTCCCAGCCCAATTTCCTAGTTACTACGCTGGTTATCCTTAGTATAATTTGATTGTTCCCAAGGTAAAAGGGTGCCTTAAAACTTAAATGACCATAGCCTGGTGTTAACCACCTAAATCCATCCCATAATTGCGGGAGCTTTTATTCCTTGGCTGAAATTTTGCTGTTGCTCTGATTGAGCTTGAGTAACTTTAGAGGAAAATTCATTTTTTTATGGCCAGGGTCAGAGCAGGTATTATTAATTGTCTAGGTGAGGGGATCCCATCTAGTAATATCACGAGTAGCCTGAACAGGACTGAACTTTCTTTCTTCTGAAATAAATTTCCTAAGGACCATCCAATTAGAGGCTTGGAGTAGAGCAATCCACCAAGGTAATCCAAAAGTACTAGACAAAGGTGATTGGCCACAAACCCAACAATTGGATTGATTTTTTAAACTAGCATAGGATCGTGTCCATGATAGAAAACATTTGATTTATATGCAAAGGTCTGAGAAGTCAAGAAAACTTTATAAATGATAATACGAATCAGGTCCAGCATCTTGGGTAAGCTGTCTGCTTCTGATGTTGTCTTCTTCTCATCCTGGTGTGAGTGTAGTTTCCTCTGTTTGAGCGGTGTTTTAAGGTGAGTTTGAGGTCAGCAGTCCTCTCTATAGACCAGTCCGGTGCAGCAGCCCTTTTTAAGTGGCAAATATGAATCCAAGAGTGGATCCCTTTAGTTTTGCTGCACATGAGCTAGTTAAGGGTACCTGGTGAGGGCCTTTCCATCTGGGTTGGAGTGAGTCCTTTAAATGATGTCTTTTCCAATATACATAGTCCCCTGGTTGCAGGTCATAGGGCAAATGATCTTCATCCAAAGATAGATTACTGAGATAAGCTTCAAAAACAAACTTAGAGTGTGCTTTTAATAATACAATTTAACTTTATATCAATATAACATAGCAACAAGGAACTATCCTGGAAGTGAGTCTTAGTAAATACAGACCTCCATTAACAAAACTGGGATTTAACATCCATTGAAACATCTTTTTCTCTCTAAAATTACCCTCATTTCTACCAAATATAACCAAATTAAGACTAATTTGTTTGCAAAATAAATCTGGTCTCAATACACTTGGCCTGATGATATAACTATAATTGATCATATAGGCTTTTTGCTTGCTGAAACTTTTATAAGGAGTCTCAGGCTGGACTTTTAAAATACCTCTCAGGGCTAAGAAAGTCACCAACGGCTTATCACAGATTTCACCTAACAGATCTAGGTGAATTCCTCCCTTTTCAAGGTCCCAAAATACCTTGAGTTTTCTGTACCTGTTAGTGAGGTAGCCTTCCTAATTTATCTGATAAAGCTACTGGCAACCTGAGAGTTTCCAGTGTCTGGAGCGGACAGATAGCAAAGATAAATGTTTCAATCCTGCTTACAAAGGTATAATTTACCAAATTACTATAAGTCATAATTAGTTTGAGGGGAAGGTTTTCCTTACACCTGGAAAACACAGATTTAAACCAGTAATTTTTCAGATAGAAACCATAAAATTTACAACCATATTCACCAGTTCACTCAGTCCTGTGTAACTAATCCTTTTTGTTAACAGCCTTATGAAGCCATCAGGTTTCCCATTAGAATTCTTCAATTTCTTACCCAGTTCAGCATTATGGTCTGAAAGTCAGAAACTTGTATTTATCCAAAAGTCCTTTCTATAAGTTTTCTTGAAGAAGAAGCATTTTTGCAAAGGCATTAGAGTGAAACTGTAAGTGTCTATAATGACAGAAAACTTAAGGCACGTTTAAAATCTGATTACAATGCAATTAACAAAGAAACTTGGTTACTACTGTGACATACAACACTTTAAGATAATAACTAGAATTATGACTGATAACATTTTACCAGGACATATCAGAATTTTAGGAACTCCATATAATTTCTAGGATATCTTTATTAGTAACATTTACCATACAATATAACCTAAGAAGATTTATTACTCATTTGACATTACTTCCCATGTAATTTAACATACCAAATGAATCTAATTAGTTTAACATCTCTCTTTGGGATGTATCAGGGGCCCTTTGAAGCATCCCACAGTTAGCTAGAGGTCAAAAGGATGTCATTAAAATTTGATTTAGGAAGTTCTGTCAAAAAATATCAAAAAGGATTTAGAACACTCAGTCAGATAGGATCACAAGTCACTGTGAAACAATAGTTATTCACTTAGCCCAAGTAACAATAAAAGATTCCAAAGGCAAATACAGAACAGATCACTTATAAGGTAAAGAAACTTGAAATCTGTTATCAAAGGCATTTCAACATTATCAGAAATCTTGCCCTCTTGAGAGAGAAAAAACAAATTCAAGTTTTGCACCCGCTTACTTTTGAAATTCATTTACAGGACTTCCCTGGTGTGCAGTGGTTAAGAATCCGCCTGCCAATGCAGGGGACATGGGTTTGAGCCCTGGTCTGGGAAGATCCCACGTGCCTCGGAGCAACTAAGCCCATGCACCACAACTACTTAGCCTGCGCTCTAGAGCCCGCGAGCCACAACTACTGAGCCCACATGCCTAGAGCCCCCGTGCTCCACAACAAGAGAAGCCACCACAATGAGAAGCCTGCACACCACAACAAAGAGTAGCCCCACCCGCTGCAACTAGAGAAAGCCCACGTGCAGCAACAAAGACCCAACACGGCCAAAAATAAATGAACAAATAATAAAAATAAATAAATAACATTCATTTACTCAATTAAATTTATTTTAACCTTAGTCAATCCAGACCATGCACAAAACTCTTTTCTCAGGGTGCCCTTTCCACAAACCTTTTTATGACTTTCTGTATCCATCACTTTATTTCCCATTCAGAAACAGCCAGCTATAAGTCAGACCTACTTCCTTTTCCCTTAAAAAAATGCGATTCCATTCCTCATGACTTCTTTACTAGAAACATACATCCTACTTTCCTACTGTATACTGAAATGTTTCCTTTATTATTTCTATTAACTTTAGTTACATGTTTAAATTAGAATCCTCAGCTCTTAAAACCTTAATTTCTTTTGAAAACTAAGTAAGCAATTATGAACTGTCCTTTACATTAGCATTCTGTAGATTGGTGAACATAAATACCAGTGATACTTTCTAAAAACATTTGCTTTCTTTAGAGAATGTGGCACGAAACATATTCATTTATAATCCTAAATACCTTTTGTTTCTCTGTAAAAAGAAGCCAATGTTCAGTAATTAATGTTTCAGTATCTTATTTTATTTGGGAATGACCTAGCTATTCAATAAGCTTCCATCACTTAACTTAATTTAGCACAACTCTACAATTTCAAGTTACCAGAACCTGGAGAGACTATTTTAGATAGACATTTGTAAAGCATAATTATTCTTAATAGAGTTTATCTAAAAGCACCTATCTCATTTACATTTTCTTTCCTTAAAAGTTTCTTCACATCAAGCTCCTTTCCCTGCTGACATATTTGTAACAGATATAACAAGGTTTTATTTAGCTTATATTACACCTAGGTACAATAAAAGTATTACACTTAATGTTGATGACTCTAAAAACATGTCTGTATTAATTAGATCAACAAACTTAAAACATCAATACCAGATATTAATTTAATACTGAATATTTCCCAGTTCACATGAACCTGAAATTCATTTAGCTTAATTTCTCTTGTATTTAGAATTGTTTGATTTGTGCTTACTTTTTTTTAAATTTAATTTAATTTTATTTTTTATACATCAGGTTCTTATTAGTTATCCATTTTATACATATTAGGGTATATATGTCAATCCCAATCTCCCAGTTCATCCCACCACCACCTCCCCACCCCTGCCACTCTTCCACCTTGGTATCCATACGTTTGTTCTCTACATCTGTGTCTCAATTTCTGCCCTGCAAACCAGTTAATCTGTACCATTTTTCTAGGTTCCACATATATGTGTTAATATATGATATTTATTTTTCTCTTTATGACTTACTTCACTCTGTATGACAGTCCCTAGATCCATCCACATCTCTACAAATAACCCAATTTCATTCCTTTTTATGGCAGAGTAATATTCCATTGTATATATGTACCACATCTTTATCCACTTGTCTGTCAGTGGGCATTTAGGTTGCTTCCATGTCCTGGCTATTGTAAATAGTGCTGCAATGAACATTGGGGTGCATGTGTCTTTTTGAATTACGGTTTTCTCTGGGTATATGCCCAGTAGTGGGATTGCTGTGTCATTTGGTAATTCTATTTTTAGTTTTTTAAGGAACCTCCATACTGTTCTCCATAGTGGCTGTATCAATTTACATTCCCACCAACCGTGCAAGAGAATTCCCTTGTCTCCACACCCTCTCCAGCATTTGCTGTTTCTAGATTTTCTGATGATGCCCATTCTAACTGGTGTGAGGTGATACCTCATTGTAGTTTGGATTTGCATTTCTCTAATAATTAGTGATGTTGAGGAGCTTTTCATGTGCTTCTTGGCCATCTGTATGTCTTCTTTGGAGAAATGTCTTTAGGTCTTCTGCCCATTTCTTGATTGGGTTGTTTTTTTAATTTTGAGCTGCATGAGCTGTTTATATATTTTAGATATTAATCCTTTGTCTGTTGATTCATTTGCAAATATTTCTCCCATTCCGAGGGTTGTCTTTTCGTCTTGTTTGTGGTTTCCTTTGCTGTGCAAAAACTTTTAGGTTTCATTAGATCCCATTTGTTTATCTTTGTTTTTATTTCCATTATTCTAGGAGGTGGATCAAAAAAGATCTTGCCGTGATTTATGTCAAAGTGTTCTTCCTACGCTTTCCTCTAAGAGTTTTATAGTGTCCGGTCTTACATTTAGGTCTCTAATCCATTCTGAGTTTATTTCTGTGTATAGTGTTAAGGAGTGTTCTAATTTCATTCTTTTACATGTAGCTATCCAGTTTTCCCAGCACCACTTATTAAACACACTGTCTTTTCTCCATTGTATATCCTTGCCTCATTTGTCATAGATTAGTTGACCATAGGTGCATGGGTTTATCTCTGGGCTTTCTATCCTGTTCCATTGATCTATATTTCTGTTTTTGTGCTAGTACCATATTGTCTTGATTACTATAGCTTTGTAGTATAGTCTGAAGTCAGGGAGTCTGATTCCTCCAGCTCCATTTTTTTCCCTCAAGACTGCTTTGGCTGTTCGGGGTCTTTTGTGTCTCCATACAAAATTTAAGATTTTTTGTTCTAGTTCTGTAAAAAATGCCATTGGTAGTTTGATAGGGATTGCATTGAATCTGCAGATTGCTTTGGGTAGTATAGTCATTTTCACAATATTGATTCTTCCAATCCAAGAACATGGTATATCTCTCCATCTGTTTGTATCATCTTTAATTTCTTTCATCAGTGTCTTTTCTGCATACAGGTCTTTTGTCTCCCTTGGTAGGTTTATTCCTAGGTATTTTATTCTTTTTGTTGCAGTGGTAAATGGGAGTGTTTCCTTAATTTCTCTTTCAGATTTTTCATCATTAGTGTATAGGAATGCAAGACATTTCTGTGCATTAATTTTTTACTCTGCAACTTTACCAAATTCATTGATTAGCTCTAGTAGTTTTCTGGTGGCATCTTTAGGATTCTCTATGTATAGTATCATGTCATCTGCAAACAGTGACAGTTTTACTTCTTCTTTTCCAGTTTGTATTCCTTTTATTTCTTTTTCTTCTCTGATTGCCGTGACTAGGACTTCCAAAACTGTGTTGAATGATAGTGGTGAGAGTGGACATCCTTGTCTTGTTTCTGATCTTAGAGGAAATGCTTTCAGTTTTTCGCCATTGAGAATGATGTTTGCTGTGGGTTTGTCATATATGGCCTTTATTATGTTGAGGTAGGTTCCCTCTATGCCCACTTTCTGGAGAGTTTTTTCCTAAATGGGTGTTGAATTTTGTCAAAAGCTTTTTCTGCCTCTATTGAGATGATCATATGGTTTTTATTCTTCAGTTTGTTAATATGGTGTATCACATTTATTGATTTGCATATATTGAAGAATCCTTGCATCCCTGGGATAAATCCCACTTGATCATGGTGTATGATCCCTTTAATGTGTTGTTGGATTCTGTTTGCTACTATTTTGTTGAGGATTTTTCCATCTATATTCATCAGTGATATTGGTCTGTAATTTTTTTTCTTTGTAGTATCTTTGTCTGGTTCTGATATCAGGGTGATAGTGGCCTCATAGAATGAGTTTAGGAGTGTTCCTTCCTCTGCAGTTTTTTGGAAGAGTTTGAGAAGGATTGTTAGCTCTTCTCTAAATGTTTGATAGAATTCACCTGTGAAGCCATCTGGTCCTGGACTTTTGTTTGTTGGAAGATTTTTAATCACAGGTTCATTACTTGTGATTGGTCTGTTCATATTTTCTATTTCTTCCTGGTTCAGTCTTGGAAGGTTATACCTAAGAATTTGTCCATTTCTTCCACGTTGTCCACTTTATTGGCATAGAGTTGCTTGTAGTAGTCTCTTAGGATGCTTTGTATTTCTGCAGTGTCTGTTGTAACTTCTCCTTTTTCATTTCTAATTTTATTGATTTGAGTCCCCTCCCTCTTTTTCTTGATGAGTCTGGCTAATGGTTTATCAATTTTGTTTATCTTCTCAAAGAACCAGCTTTTAGTTTTATTGATCTTTGCTATTGTTTTCTTTGTTTCTATTTCATTTATTTCTGCTCTGATCTTTATGATTTCTTTCCTTCTACTAACTTTGGGTATTGTTTGTTCTTCTTTCTATAGTTCTTTTTGGTGTAAGATTAGATTGTTTATTTGAGATGTTTGTTGTTTCTTGTGGTAGGATTGTATTGTTATAAACTTCCCTCTTAGAACTGCTTTTGCTGCATCCCATAGGTTTTGGATCATCGTGTTTTCATTGTCATTTGTCTCTAGGTATTTTTTGATTTCCTCTTTGATTTCTTCAGTGATCTCTTGGTTATTTAGTAACGTATTGTTTAGCCTCCATGTGTTTGTGTTTTTTATGTTTTTATCCCTGTAATTGATTTCTAATCTCATAGCGTTGTGGTCAGAAAAGATGCTTGATATGATTTCAGTTTTCTTAAATTTACTGAGGCTTGATTTGTGACCCAAGATGTGATCTCTCCTGGAGAATGTTCCGTGCACACTTGAGAAGAAAGTGTAATCTGTTTTTGGATGGAAGTCCTATAAATATCAATTAAATCTATGTGGTCTATTGTGTCATTTAGAGCTTGTGTTTCCTTATTAATTTTCTGTCTGGAAGATCTGTCCATTGATGTAAGTGAGGTGTTAAAGTCCCCCACTATTATTGTGTTACTGTCGATTTCCTCTTTTATAGCTGTTAGCAGTTGCCTTATGTATTGAGGTGCCCCTATGTTGAGTGCATATATAATTGTTATATCTTCTTCTTGGTTTGATCCCTTGATCATGATGTAGTGCCCTTCCTTGTCTCTTGTAACATTCTTTATTTTAAAGTCTATTTTATCTGATATGAGTATTGCTACTCCAGCTTTCTTTTGATTTCCATTTGCATGAAATATCTTTTTCCATCCCCTCACTTTCAGTCTGTATGTGTCCCGAGGTCTGAAGTGGGTCTCTTATAGACAGCGTGTATATGGGTCTTGTTTTTGTATCCATTCAGCGAGCCTGTGTCTTTTGGTTGGAGCATTTAATCCATTCACATTTAAGGTAATTATCGATATGTATGTTCCTGTTACCATTTTCTTAATTGTTTTGGGTTTGTTTTTGTGGGTCCTTTTCTTGTCTTGTGTTCCCCACTTAAGAGAAGTTCCTTTAGCATTTGTTGTAGAGCTGGTTTGGTGGTGCTGAATTCTTTTAGCTTTTGTTTTGTCTGTAAGCTTTTGATTTCTCCATCGAATCTGAATGAGATCCTCGCCGGATAGAGTAATCTTGGTTGTCAGTTCTTCCCTTTCATCACTTTAAATATGTCATGCCACTCCCTTCTGGCTTGTAGAGTTTCTGCTGAGAAATCAGCTGTTAATCTTATGGGAGTTCCCTTGTATGTTATTTGTCGTTTTTCCCTTGCTGCTTTCAATAATTTTTCTTTGTTTTTAATTTTTGCCAATTTGATTACTATGTGTCTCGGCATGTTTCTCCTTGGGTTTATTCTGTATGGGACTCTCTGCACTTCCTGGACTTGGGTGGCTATTTCCTTTCCCATGTTAGGGAAGTTTTTGACTATAATCTGTTCAAATATTTTCTTGGGTCCTTTCTCTCTCTGTTCTCCTTCTGTGACCCCTATAATGTGAATGTTGTTGCATTTAATGTTGTCCCAGAGGTCTCTTAGGCTGTCTTCATTTCTTTTCATTCTTTTTTCTTTATTCTGCAGCAGTGAATTCCACCATTCTGTCTTCCAGGTCACTTATCCGTTCTTCTGCCTCAGTTATTCTGCTATTGATTCCTTCTAGTGTAGTTTTCATTTCAGTTATTGTATTGGTTATCTTTGTTTGTTTGTTCTTTAATTCTTCTAGGTCTTTGTCAAACATTTTTTGCATCTTCTTGATCTTTGCCTCCATTCTTTTTCCGAGGTCCTGGATCATCTTCACCATCATTATTCTGAATTCTTTTTCTGGAAGGTTGCCTATCTCCGCTTCATTTAGTTGTTTTTCTGGGGTTTTATCTTGTTCCTTCATCTGGTTCATAGCCCTCTGCCTTTTCATCTTGTCTATCTTTCTGTGAATGTCAGTGCTTACTTTTTCTTAAGCCAGTTAAGTAGAGGTCATTTACAAATTAACCTCAGCAGCATTATCCAAAGGGACACACATACTGAGACATACATATATCTAGAGAGACACAACGAGAGATCTATATAGCTTCATTTTCTAAACTTAGTCATGAATCAGATATCAAAATGTAAAACTCACTAGTTTATAACTAACAGTTGGAATAAGAAAGAATTTTAAAGGCTTTGTTCCCTGTATTTTCCTCAGATTCAGGACTTAGAGCTGGTCTATATAAGATCATTGTTCCTGAGAGCCCTAGTTTCAAGGCACAGGGAGAGAAAATCAAGTTCTCCTAGTAGGACTTGTTCCTCAGGGTCAGAATTCTGAAGAGATATGTTTCTGTTTTTTGAGGTTCTTTTTTTCCTTCAAGCTAGCTTTCTCTACTAGTTGGGAATTAAATGGGGGTTGGTTAACCTTCGACTGGCATTGTGTACTTAACTGGCACAATTGAAGGTTCATAATTTTCATAGATACCCCCTTTTCTTTCTTTTTAATGGTTTTAAAAAGTTGGTCTGATATAGTTTCAAGTAATTAATTGTTGGTTTCCTGAAAAGAAGTTACTCTATCATTTCCTCTTTTAGAAGCTTCTAGATACCAATCAAAGTAACCATTCCATTCAGTCTGTTTGATCTCATGACTGGCTTTTTTCTAACTGTGTGTGCAAAAATATTAATTTTAAAATATCAAAAGAACCCCAATTTGGTCATTTTAGGTTGAGATCTCCTTTGGTATATTTCCCCAATTAAGTAGGTATTTGCAAATATGAGTTTTGTACATACATAAACCTGCCTGGAGTGTTAGTCAGAGGCTGGCTTTCTGATGCCCCTTGTTTCTGTGTTTGAAACTGAATGTTCTATCTCCCATTTTAAGTTGAATTTGTCAGGGATAAAACTGACTAGTGAAATTGTGTGGTGGGCCAGTGTGCTGCTTGTGAGCTTAGCTCCTCTAGGCATCACCCCGGAGTTGTTTCAGCCCTCTTAACATGTCTCAGTTTCTCCCTTCAGTGGTCTAACGCCACCGCGGGTGCTCAGATCACTGAATGGCCAATTCTTATGCATGCCCCTGGATGAGGAGGCCTTTTAATTAATGAGTAGGTTTCCCTATGGGATCACTGCATGGCATGAGGACCCTGCCTCCACCACTCTCGTAAATTTCTCAGGCGACTGAGAAAACCAGAACAGGCTGGGAGGATTCTTGTGCCCTTTCTTCGGAGCAAAGCTCTCATGTAATATCTTCACTTTTATCTTGACAAATTCTATTAAGGCAGCTGAACTGAGGAAAAGCATCAGATCGGCCTCTTACCTAACTACTCAGTGCAGACCACTCAGTCTCCTACAACTGAGCAAACCCTGGTATCTTTCAACCAGCTCCCCCTCCACAGTATCTTTCAGCTGGGTGAGTATTCCCTGGTATCTTTCAACCGAGCCTCCCCCAGTATCTTTCAACTGGGTGGATATTTCCCTGGTATCTTTTAACCAGGGCCCCCACCCCATATCTTTCAACTGGGAGGAGGCAGGTACTTGCTACTCTACCAAATAAAACTCAGGATCATCAACCAACACGGGAGATCTGAGAACCAGGAGAGACTTACCCAAATTCATCTGGACTCTCCAAGGAGGCAGATGGGTGCAAGGGGCCTCTCTGCTGGTACCAAGGCTCCGGTTCCTCGTACAGTTTAGGCGAAGGAGAGAAGTCCACTCTGGGTCCCTTCGTGGTTGCCATAAAACTGTCAACTTGAAAAAAAGATGCACAACATGAGAGTTGCGAGTTAAGTTTTATTTTGGGCAAAATGAGGACTGCAACCCAGGAGACAGCATTTCAGATAGCTCTGAAAAACTGCTCCAAAGAGATAGGGGAGGAAGATAAGTATATATGTGATTTTGGTGGAGGGGGAATGCATGCAATCGAGCAAGTCTCTAGTGAAGGTTACTGCCAGTCACAAGGAGCAGACGTCACCGTGAAGGATTTTAGTGCTTTTCTAGATATGAGGAGATACAAGAATTGGGCTCATAAAATTGGCTCCTGAAAATATCTAACTATCTGAAGACCTTTTCTGCCAGTTTTTCCCAGAGCACAGGATGCCTCATTTCTGCTCTCCACGCTGAACTCCTTTCAGGGGGTGTCGAAAATCAGCAGCTGCAGCAGCACATGATTTAATCCTTGCAGAGGTAGATGGCAAGTGCCAATGGAAAATACCAATTCATAGTTGACATTTCATAAGGGCAGAGATTTTTGTATGTTTTATTCCCCACTATATCTCCAGTGCTTAGAACAGTACCTGATACATAGTAAGTGCCTTATACATATTTGTAGGACGAAGAAAGATAAGAAGGAAGGGAAGAAACACACACAAGGGAACCTGCTTAAGATGCTCTACTTGGTTTTTTTTTTACCTAAAATCTCTTCCCTCCTGTAATGAACACTCTAGTGATGAGAGACAAACCACTAAAAAAAAAAACAAAGTAGGTCAGATGGTGATACATGTTGTGAAAAAACTAAATGCACTTTAATAACAACAAAAAAAAGGAGATCCCTCATATAGGAATTGGGAGGAACAGTGGACTGCCTTCTTTTCTGCCTGTTGCTTTCTTTAAAAAAGAAAAAAGAAAAACCAGAAGTTTATTAGCACATATACCTCATGTATACCTGGGAGATGCCCAGGGAAAAGTGAGTAACTCCCCGAGGTAGCCTAAGCCACCAGTTTATTTTTTGTTATTAATTAATTAGTTAATTAATTTACTTTTGGCTGCGTTGTGTCTTTGTTGCTCACGCAGCCTTTCTCTAGTTGCAGCAAGCAGGGGCTACACTTCGTTGCAGTGCACGGGCTTCTCATTGCGGTGACTTCTCTCATTGTGGAGCATGGGCTCTAGGAGCACAGGCTTCAGTAGTTGCGGCACGTGGGCTCAGTAGTTGTGGCTCACAGATTCTAGAGCACAGGCTCAGTAGTTGTGGCACACGAGTTTAGTTGCTCTGCAACATGTGGGATCTTCCCGGACCAGGGATCGAACCCGTGTTCCCTGCATTGGCAGGCGGATTCTCAACCACTGTGCCACCGGGGAAGCCCAATGTTTTTTTTTTTTAATGACCTCAAGTAGGCCCTTAACATTGCCTGACAATCATATTTCATTTTTCCCTCGTCTACTCACTCTCCTGCTCTCCTAGATGACTATTTCCTACCTTCTTTTTCTGAAGCCTCACTCTCAGCTGACCTTGCCTCCTGTTTCACAGAAAACAAAAGCAATCAGAAGAGAATTTCCAAGCAACCCCTACCTCATTTACCCTCTTCCCTGCGTCTGTGCCCGATGTTCTGCTTTTTCCTGTTATGAATGAACTGACCGTACTCTTATGAGAGGCCAAGCCTTCTATTGGTGCACTGTATTCTATCCCTTTGGCCTACTTAAGGATATCCCTCTCTGCTAGATCTTTCTCATCAGTGTACAGACATGCCACAACTGGGTTTCTCTCTCCCTGGTCTCTCTTAAACCTCTCCAAGCAGACTCTCACTCCCACCACTCCATCAAAACTACTGTCACCAGTGACCTTCATGTCCCTAACCAATGACCTTGCTCAGCTTTTGGCACAGCTGATAACTCCTTTCTCCTTGAACTTGGCTTCCAGGACATCACAGTCTTCTACTTCACTGGTTCTTCCTTTTTAGTTTCTTTCGCCAGTTCCTCCTTGTCCTCAAACAATGTTAGGGTGCCCCATGTCTCAATCCTTAGTACTCCTTGCTTCACTAAACTCTCTTGGTAATCTCGTTCAGTCACACGCCTTTAGAGGCCATCCAAAAGCTGACAACTTAACTAATTTCATGGTTGAAATATAGTGAGTGGGTTCAAATTCTGGTTCTACAACTTAAAGCTGTGTGACCTTGAGCAAGTTACTTTACCTTTTTTTGCCTCAGTTTCCTCATGGTATTTGCTGAATACTTCAATATTTGCTGAAGAAATGAATGAAACAGGGGCTTCCCTGGTGACGCAGTGGTTGGGAATCCGCCTGCTGGTGCAGGGGATGGGTTCAGTCCCTGGTCCAGGAAGATCCCACATGCCACAGAGCAACTAGGCCCTTGCGCCACAACTGCTGAAGTTCACATGCTCTAGGACCCTCAAACCACAACTACTGAGCCCAAGCACCACAACTACTGAGCCCATGTGCTGCAGCTACTGAAGCTCACGCACCTAGAGCCCATGCCCTGCAACAAGAGCAGCCACCGAAATGAGAAATCCACACACCTCAACAAAGAGTAGCCCCTGCTCACCGCAACTAGAGAAAGCCCGTGTGGCAATGAAGACCCAACACAGCCAAAGAAATGAATGAAACAAAAATAAAACTACCTTAACCAAGAAAAATGGTAGAGTTCATAAGTTTCTTTATAGAACCACCAATATAGAGAGAAATAAGAATTAACTCTGTTTTACAAATGAAGGGCGAAATTAGTAATTTGTGTTACTAATTCCATTCTAACTATTTATCATATCACAAAATTAATTGAATGTCCTTAACCCAGTGCAATCTGGCTTCTACTCTAATAGCTCTACTGAAATTTCTTCACTTAAGCCACTAGCGACCTAATTGCCATATTTTGTGAGCATTTTTCAGCCCTTACTGTGCTGGACCTAACTGTTAATCTCATTCTCCTTGAAATGTTTTGTCTCTTGGCTTTCACAAATCTCTGACCAATTTTCCCTTTCTCCTTCTACCCACTCCTTAAATGTCAGTAGTTTCCAGGGTTCAGTTCCCACGTTTCTGCTCATCCCTTCATCCAAACTAACTATCGTCTCTTGTCGGAAACTTGACCCTCTCAGAAGAGGGAGGAGTTTGAGGTCCTCCTTGCTACCCATACTTGCTTTCAAATTATTATTTCCCCTCCTTCTTAGAAAACCCCCATTCCTTTTGAGGTTTATACCATCTCACTTTTTCCGACTTTATCACCCTCAACTTCCCCTTCTTGTAGCTATCATCTACCAACATTTCCCTATATGCTGAGTATTTCAGCACCTGGTTAACTGTTTTCCTCTCTACCCAACTCTATTCACCATTCTCAGCAACCCACCGTCCACACCATGGCTCCTCAGTTTATTTACCTTCTCATCACCTATGACCTTTCTTTTGCACAGCCCCAGCAATGCACTCCTGAGGACATCTTGAGCCTTATCATCTTCAGAAAGTGCACAACCTCGAAATCCACACATTTAGACATCCTTTTTCTGACCACAACCTTTTTCCTTCCAGCTTACTTGTTCAAAGGCCCCACAGAAAAAATTCTTTGGCCTCATTAACACCTTCAGTTCATTGAGTCCTCTACTTTCTCATTGTCCCCATAGCCTTCTTTTATCTGAACTTCTGTAGCGTACTTATCTAGGAAAACCCCAGCCCTGGATGAATCTAAACATCTGCCATCTCTTATTTGCACAGGCCCTCACGTAGCTGAACATAACTGGAGAAAATCACCCCACAAGCAGAAAAGTTGGGTGATTGTGATTTTATAGTGTTTCAGTGATCTTCTCACTCACCTTTCTTATCCCTCTCCTTTCGTCCAGCTAGCAGAGTGATTCAAAATTCAGATCTGATCATGTTACTCCTCTGCTACCTTCAGTGTTATCACATGTCTTAAAAGATCAGTTCCTCTCAGATTTTAACATGGATTTGAAGCACCTGGTAATCTTGTTAAAATGTAGGTTCAGCTTCAGTAGGTCAGGGGTAGAGCCCAATATTCTGCATTTCTAACAGACTTCCCCCATCATCTTTATTTTTCCCATTTTTATGAGGTAACCTCAAGGTTTAGTAATCTAAACCAGAACTTTTGAACTCCTAGCTAAAAAATTAGAAGGGTTTGATGCCTATCTTATCCTGAAGTCCCAGAGTGTTAGAGTTGGAACAGATCTTATAGGTCATTTAGGTTCATCTCCTCACTGTATGGATAAAGTATGGAGAAGGGAGCAAATTCTAGGCCAAAGCTAAGTCATGAAAAATTTCCCACCTTCCAAAACAAGGTTCTTTTCTACTGTACCACAAGACTGATTCTCAATTTTAAGTTTCTTTGTCTGGCCTTCCAAATCATTCAGTTTCTCAACCACTGCTAGAGCACATATAGTATGTGCCTATCTGTCAGTTGTTGAGCACACAAAGTCCAAGAGACAGGGTGCCTGCCCCCAGATGCTCAAGGCCTAAATAATATCCTCCCTTGTCCTCCCCACTTCTCCCAGATCTTCTCATCTCATATCCTTTTCCAAGTTTGTAAATGTAAATTTGGTATCAATAAAAGAATCACCGTTATACATGGCAAATCATGATGAGCTGTGAAAGAAAGCTAAGAGTTTGGGGAATTAAATCTTAAAACGGGTATTAAAGGACAAACATGCCCTTCCCTCAGCAGTAGCTTTCAGTCTTTATTTTGAAGTTACCTACATTTTGACTCACTACCCAGAACACACAACTTGTGCACAGTTGTATAATTGAAAAAAACATATCTAAATAAGCACACTGGTACTTATCCAGGATATATGTGAAGCATTCATTTTCTTTTTAAAGTCTGCCTACAACCCACTAATTTGATTTCATGAGCCCTAATGGTTCTAACCCTGAGTTGGAGACTCAGGAGTCATAATCACATTGAATACTGGACTGACCTGCCTCTGTTTCTGATTCAGTATGATAACTATCTTCTGCTCAGGCTAAACTCACGTCTGCAAGGAAAACCTCTCTACTGTTACATTACTCACTTTCTTTAAATTTCATTTAAATCACACTTATTCTAAGAAGGATTTCTGTCTATACCTTACTATTTTATTCCATATACCCTTTGTATTTATGTACTATATTTCATGATTGCCATGTGTTAGTACTTTGTTTTGATTTCATTTATTTTTACTATGTTCCCAGTTAGACTAATTCCACTGGAGCAAAGATCCTGTATTCTGTTTCTTTGGGACCCTCCCAGCCCCTTCAGTTTTGCACCTGGTTGGCATTTTAATCACTCATCCATTGACCTGTGATTCTTGCAGGGTACAGATATTTGTCTCTGTCATGGTATTTTTCTCATACCTGTTTCTCATGTGCCCATCCACTTCATTTGCTTACAGACTCAAAGCTTGTGAAAGAACAACTGTCACAGGCCCAGCTCTTCACCAGAGGCTATGAGGATGGCCTGGGCTTTGAATATGTGATATTCTATAATGATGATGAGAAAAGGACAGTTTGCTTGTTTCAAGGAGGTCCTTATCTGCAAGGGGTACCTGGGTAAGAATGATAGCCTAGAAATGTGGATCTAAGAGGTTGTTATCTTATAGTATCGCCCTGTATCCATGGACTACAATGAAGACATTAAAGTGGTAATGTAGATTTATGTTTATTGATACGGATAGATGTTTACTGTAAATTATTAAATGACAGAAGTATAGGACATAGGGCAAAAGAGTATAATTTTAGAGAGTATCATTAACATGTTAATATTGGTTTGTCACTAGATAGCCTTATAATTTTTAATTTCTTTTTCTTCTGTTTATCTTCATTTCCTAAATTTTTAAACAATGATGTGTATAGTTAGTTTAATAAAAACATAATATAAATTTTCTAAATTGGATTTTAGCTTTTTGCTTGCTTGTGACCTGGTTATCATTAGGTCCTGGCTTTGTTACAAATACTACAGTGTTATGCTATGAACAAAATGAAGGTGAGAACATGGATATAATTTGACATTCAGTACATTGAACATGAATTAAGTGGAACTTTCAGAAGTAGATTATATGGGAGGCTTGGATAATTTTTCTCTCTTAAGGGGCTGTTTTCAGAACTTGTGAACACATTTCTCTTTTCCTCTTGTAACTAGATTCCTTCATGGAGGTGCCATTGCAACAATGATTGATGCTACTGTTGGTATGTGTGCAGCTATACCTGGGGGAATTGTCATGACTGCCAATCTCAACATCAATTTTAAAAGGTAAAGTCATGGGTATTCTTTGCTTCTTAGATGTCGTAAGTCAGGTTCCCCAGCAGCAGACACTGAGAAAAGGATTTCTATGCAAGAAAGGAAGTACTCCCAGAGGAAACTATCTAGGGTGTAGGAGAAGAAGGACAAGGAAGGGGAAGAAGCCACCCAAGGTTAGGCGCTCAGTCCTGCAAAGGGTAGCTTCAGCCTGATCATGTAAGGAACTCTGGAGTGAAATGTGTGCCTCAGTATTTTCCCTACCTCAGGCAAGGGAGCTGGAGTCCTCATATTCTCTCACACGTTCGTCATAGGATAAGGGCTATCCTGGGGACTATAAATTCCCAGGTACTTCTTGCTCACTGTGTTTGAGCAAAGCAGGCTGTAAGAAAAATATCCAAAAAACAAAGGTGAAAAAAGGATTGAAGGGGATCTGAGTGAAGCACCAACATCCACTACATAACAAAACGTAAGTTTTACATAACTTCGCACAAAGAAGTAAAAGGGCAGCAAGAAAAGTTTGGTATCCGTCAGAAACAAAGCTCAGCATGAGCTTATTTAATTCTTCAATTATGCAGCTATATCTCTAAGTCAAATAGTATGGATACTGGCATAGGCACAGAGAAAGAGAGCAATAGGGCAGAACAGAGTTTCAGAACAGAGTTCAGTAGAGATCTCCAAACGAGGTTCTGTGGGTTATTATTTCACACAGTAGGAGGCATGTAGGAACATCTCCATTTTATACCCGAGAGTTGTATGGCTTATGTGGCAGTCATCAGGGAGCCATGCTTCATAGATTATGGGTTTACTTATTGAATATTTTAAGTAATCCTTAGCCAGGCATATCCTACTCAGGGCTACTATCCTACTCTATAGAAAAGGCCTCTTCCCCCTAGCAAATATCATTAGTTTATTTCAGGGGTCATCACAGCTTTTTCTATAAATGTTTTATGCTTTGCAGGCCATACAGTTTCTGGCACAACTAGTCAACTCGCCACTGTAGCACAAAAGCAGCCACAGACAATATATAAATAAATGGGTATAGCTGTGTTCCAGTAAAATTTGATTTACAAAACATGGTCTATTTACCTGCAGGCCCAGTGAGAAAAAATTAGACAGGGTCATTTGCCTCCTTTTTTTCCCCAGGAATGTTTCTCTTTGCTCCCCACCACACACACACACACACACACACACACACACAGTGAATAAATTGGAGGCCAGCTGCTTTAACTTCCTCCTCCCCAGCTGCCAATATTAGTAACTTCAAAATAAAAATGACTTAAGATAGAAATTTATCATGTGAAAGAAATCTAGTATGGCAGCTCCCTGGTTCCTAGAGATGCAGGCTCTTTGTAACTCATCTTTTTACAGTCCAGAGTGGCAGCAAGAGCCATCATCACATGTCCTACACAGCAGGATTGAGGAAGGGGGGGAAGAGCTGTCTTCTCTCTTTCAAAGAGACTTCCTGGAAGTACTACACAGCACACCCATTTAATCTCATTAGCATTAAGGGAGATTGGGAAAGTGGTCCCTTAACTGCTATCACTATCACCTCAAATAAATTCATTGTCAGCAGCTAACACAACCACAGACATATTAATAAATCCATGCTTATAAATAATACAACATAAATTATTTTAAATACTAAGGCATTAATTAAAAACATAATCAGATTTAACTAATTCAGTAAAGAAAATAACAAGCCTAGTATGGTAGTTTTTTCTAAGCAGAATTATCTCAGTGATTACAAAACTTATTATTTCAGCTACACTTAGCCTATTAAATTTTTTTCATTCTGGGTTTGATTAATTTCTTCAGGCTGTCAATACCTATATCTTCCTGAGGTTGGAATAACTCATTCTTATAAACTCCCCAGGCTTATGGCAATTGTGTCAGACTGTAAAGAAACCAACTCATATCAGCGAAATTTGTAGGTTCTAATCCGTCAACCTGGTGATTCTTGATATGACAGGATTTTGCCTTTGAAGATGATTGGAACATGAGCCTGAATTCATGAGGCTGAGCTCCTCTTGGAGTTGAGGATTCCTTGCTGTGTCGGGGGACTTTCCAAATCTACACCTGTCCTTACAACCTAGTACTTCCCCTTATTTAGTATCTAAATCTACTTGTCTTAGTCATATTTATTCTGCCTTGGTTTACTGATTACCTACAATTAAATGCATCTCATTTAATTGGCAGAGGTAACATCTCTCAGGAGATAGGACAAGTGTCTATGTAGTTTTCTTTCAGGGATATTCAACTGGGCAAGACATTCACCTTCTTTCTAGCTGTTTCTTTTCTGTAATCAGTCCTTTCTGTTAGGGGAATAATTCTTGCATTTTGTTAAGGGAATAATTCTTGAATTTTCCAGAATTGTTTGGCTTTCTCACAGTTCTCTGCCTATTGGTGTGGAGGAGGGGATTATTGGGGGTTCTTATGGAGATTATGCAGGACTTTGAACACCCAAATGGCATACATCCATGGATGTAAATCCACTGAATGTGCATAAATATTCTTTTCACCTGTCAGCTCACCTGCACCTCACACACTTTGGGGGAACATAAGAGGTAACAGTCCTGATGCAGATGCTAAGGGCTGTACAAGTCTTTGCCTTGTTCATGCAGACTCTCAAGCCTTTTTGACAAACACGTGAAAGACTCCTTGATGAACATAGGTATCCTCTACATACCTCTACCCACACTTTACAGCTAAGAAAACTATTGGTTTGCTTATGCCATGGTGTGTGTAAGCATAATTCTTTGAATACAGCCTCCCCAAACCTTACCTGTACACACCCCTTACTCTGTGTCTACCATTTCCTACTTCTACAGAGTAAAATACATATAAGACAGATACATACTTCATAGAAGAAACACTTGTCAATACTCTTCTCTATGTGTAAACTGTTTAAAAAATTAAACTTATCCTATCATAGTTGTCCTTGAATTATAGCTATGGTTTTATACTCCTTGAGCTAGCTTTTCCTTTTTTTGAGAATCATTAGGAACTTTCCATAATGTAGTTAACTACAATTATCACCCTCTTTTCTATGCTTATGTTACATTTGGCCGATAGAAGTCTCTTTAGACTGACTCCTTGTGCTATCTGACTCCTTGTGCTAGCTTTTAAGTACTCTTGTCTCCTGAGAGACAGTATAATCACTAGTTAAGAGGACAGACATTGGAACAGGTTCAAATGCCCATTTTGCCACTTATTAGCTGTGTGACCTTCAACAAGTTACTTAACCTCTCTGTGCTTCAATGTCCTCATCTTTAAAAAGAGGATAATAATACCTTCCTCATAGGGTCATTGTGAGCAATAAATGAATTAACCCATGCAAAGCATCTAGGACAGACTCTGGCCCCATAACAAGTACTCAGTAAGTGTTAGCTGCTTGTTATTTTTATCATTAACATTGTTGTTATTATCATTACTTTTACTTCTAACAACAGTAAGGTTCATCTGTGCCAAGACATAGAATAGCTAGTTTACAAAGATCCCTGATTCCTTTTAATGGAGAATAGTGCTAAAGACCAGAAAAATATTAGATTGTTCCACATGTATTCTCATGGTGGGCAGGATGACCTTTCTGCTAGGCTATTACAGTGTCAGAGCTGGAAAGTTATTAATGTTTAATAAGGTCATGAGTTCACTCTGATACTTTAGATTTAACATCTTTCATGCCTTATATTTTTAAAATATTTTTTAAATTTCTAGCTATAGTTAAAAAAAGGCATAACATAAAATTTAGTGTCCTAACCTTTTTTAAATGTACAGTTCAGTAGTATTAAGTATATTTACACTGTTGTGAAACAGATCTCCAGAACTTTTTCATCTTGCAAAACTGCAACTCTATACCCATTAAACAATAATTTCCCATATCCCCCTTCCCTCAGCCCCTGACAGCCATAATTCTACTTTCTGTTTCTGTGAATCTGACTACTGTTGTTACATCATATAAGTGGAATCATACAGTATTTGTCTTTTTATGACTGGCTTATTTCACTTAGCATAATGTCTTCAAGATTCATCCATGTTGTAGCATATAACAGGATATCCTTCCTTTGTAAGGCTGAATAATATTCCATTGTATGTATATACCACATTTTGTTTATTCTTTCATTTGTTGATGGATATTTGGGTTGCTACCACCTCTTGGCTATTGTGAATAATGCTATAATGAACATGGGTGTGCAGATCTCTGTGAGGTCTTGCTTTCAGTTCTTTTGGATGTATACCCAGAGTGGGATTGTTAGATTACATGGTAATTCTACTTTTAATTTTTTGAGGAACTACTATACTGTTTTCCATAGCTGCTGCACCACTTTACAGTCCCACCAGCGATGCATAAGGGTTCCAGTTTCTCCACATCTTCACCACGACTTGTTATTTGGGTTTTGTTTTATTTTTTAATAGTAGCCAATGTAATAGATGTGAGGTGATAGCTCACTGTGCTTTGATTTGCATTTTTTGAATGATTAGTGACATTGAGCATCTTTTCGTATGCTTGTTGGCCATTTGTATATCATCTTTGGAGAAATGTCTATTCAAGTCCTTCACTTGAAGAAGCATTTTTTAAATCAGGTTTTTGTGAGTTTTTTTGTTGTTGAATTGTAGGAGTTCTTTATATATTCTGGATATTAACCCCTTATCAGATATATGATTTGCAACCGATTTTTTAGGTTGCTGTTTTACTCTGTTGATTGTGTCCTTTGATGCACAGAAGTTTTTAAGTTTGATGTAGTCCCATTTGTCTATTTTTTTTATTTTGTTGTCTGTACCTTTGGTGTCATATCCAAGAAATCATTGCCAAACCCAATGTCATGAAGCTTTTCCCCAATGGAGGTCTTCAGTCCATTTCACATTATTTTTTGTATATGGTTTAAGGTAAGGGTCCAACATCATTCTTCTACATGTGGATATCCAGTTTTCCCAGCACCACTTGAAGAGACTGTCCTTTCCCCATTGAGTGGTATTGGTCACTTGTAGAAATTCATTTGACCATATATGAGAGGGTTTATTTCTACGCTGTCTGTTCTATTCCGTTAATCTATATGTCTGTCTTTATGCCAGTACCACACTGTCTTGATTATTGTAGTTTTGTAATATGTTTTGAAATCAAGATGTGTGGGACTTCCAACTTTTTTCTTCTTTTTCAAGATTGCTTTGGCTATTCAGGGTCCCTTGAGATTCATGTGAACTTTAGAAAATTATACTCTATAAACAGTTATTATATTATTTTGTATTTTTCCTTTCTCTTATTATTCAAGGAATTTTTCATTGTAAGGGATAGATCTTTTTTTTTTAATGTATCGGTGGTGGTGGTAATGTTTTTAATATTTATTTTTATTTATTTTTTTATTTATTTATTTTTTGCAGTACGCAGGCCTCTCACTGTTGTGGCCTCTCCCATTGCGGAGCACAGGCTCCGGACACACAGGCTCAGTGGCCATGGCTCACGGGCCCAGCTGCTCCACGGCATGTGGGATCTTCCCGGACCTGGGCACGAACCCATGTCCCCTGCATTGGCAGGCGGACTCTCAACCACTGTGCCACCAGGGGAGCCCTTTAATATTTATTTTATTTATTTATTTATTTTATTTTTGGCTGTAGGTCTTAGTTGCAGCACATGGGATCTTTGTTGCGGCATGTGGGATCTTTCGTTGCAGCACGCAGGCTCTCTAGTTGAGGCACGTGGGCTCAGTAGTTGTGGCACGCAGACTTAGTTGCCCCACAGCATGTGGGATCTTAGTTCCCCAACCGGGGATCAAACCTGTGTCCCCTGCGTTGGAAGGCAGATTCTTAACCACTGGACCACCAGGGAGGTTCCAGAGATAGATCTCTTAATTCACAATAGCTTAAGGAAAAAAGGAACATATTGGCTTACATGGTTGAGAAGACAGTTATGGCTGGGTGCAGGTATTCAAGGATGCCATTAGGAATCTGTGCCTGTGTCTCAGCCACACTTTTCCTTTAGGTCTTCTTCATCCTCGGGTAGCCTTTCCCAATGTAGTGCTACAGCTACCAGGCAGGCTTGTATCTTGCAAACCTAGCAACTCCAGCAGAAAAAGAACCCAGCCCCAAGGGCTGCAGCACAAGCTCCAGGATTGACAGTTTCAACCCATGCCCACCTGCACAACCAGTCACTGGGGGGGCGGGGGGGGCGGGGGGCATGGGGGGTAAGAATCAGCTGTCAACTCTAGTTAACCTACATGGGCTGAAAATTGAGGTGATTCCCCAAAGAAAGGGGAAGGTAGGTGTGTGAATGAGAGAGTGTGGTGAGGGGTAGGACAGATGGATAAATGAAAGACCAACGTTAGTAGGAAAGGGAGATGCTGAGCAGGCAAGAACACCTAATGTCCCCCGGGTCTTAGCAAATCCTGGATTGGCAAAGCTCAGTTGTTCCATCGAGAAGTTCAGGAAAATCTACTGGGAGCAAAAACTGGACAGAGGGGTAATCAGAGTGTTAATTTCCTTTCCACATGGAGTAGTTCCTTCACCCACATGATGGTACTATAGGAACATAAAACACATCTCCCTACTCTACATTATGTTTCTACCAACTAAAATTATACCTTTAAAGAGATACCTTTTTCATTATAGTACTATATCTCTAAGATTCCCAGAGGTGACTGTAACCACTAGATACATATAGCTATATAAATTTAAATTTGAATTAATAGAAATTAAATAAATGTAAAGATTCGGTTTCTCATTCACAATAACCACATTTTGAGTGCTCAGTAGCCATCTGTGGCTACCATATTGGACAGCTCAGCTGTGGAGCATTTCTGTCATCACAAAGTTCTGTTGGACAGCACTGAATTAGCACATTAAGCTGTTACCAGGAGTTTGTTATTCAGTGTCTTTCTAGTGACAGTTACTCTAAAGGGGATTGGGTGAGAAATTGTCAGAGATTGACAGAGAAAATGAGAGAAGCTGACTGGGACCATCCCATGGTCCTATTTTCATTTCTTTAAAGGATTTCAGCTCCCTTCAGATGGGACAGCCTCTGCCATCGCAGAGCTGGAATCATCTGGTGATTTCTTTGAACCTAACCCACAACAGCAGTCTCTGGACTGGGTGCCCAGGAGCCACCTGAGAGCAATGGTGCTTGGGAGGAAGGGGGTGTGAGCAACTGGTGGTGTCAGCATTTTATCTAAAACAGCACCCACTGATACCAGGTATCATAAATTTCCACCCCTGTCATGCACCTGATCATCTCTCAATGCTACATAAATCTGATAAAAGCTGGATTTTTTCTTTTTTTTTTTCTGCAGACCTATCCCCCTCTGTTCTGTTGTTGTGATAAATAGCCAACTTGATAAAATTGAGGGGAGGAAATTCTTTCTTTCTTGTACTGTTCGAAGTGTTGATGAGAAGATCCTGTACTCAGAGGCAACAGGTAAGGAGCTGCCACTTTCTATTTTAGGTTTGGTTTAATTTATTTTGGGTTTTTTTTGTTTTGGGGGGTTTTCGTTTTGTTTTGGTTTGGTTTTATAACCCATACATGCCAAGAAATTCTTAATTCCCTGCGTGCAAAGAACAAGTTAAAGGTATTCTTACTCATTGCTGGTAGAGAGCTGGTATATCTCTCAAAGTTATAGTCATGTACCTTTTGACCCATTTTCAGGATTTTATCCCATAGGTATACTAACATGTGTGCAACGTTACAATGTGTAAGGTTGCTGGTAGAGAGCTGGTATATCTCTCAAAGTTATAGTCATGTACCTTTTGACCCATTTTCAGGATTTTATCCCATAGGTATACTAACGTGTGCAACATTACAATGTGTAAGGTTGCTGGTAGAGAGCTGTTATATCTCTCAAAATTATAGTCATGTACCTTTTGACCCATTTTCAGGATTTTATCCCATAGGTATACTAACGTGTGCAACATTACAATGTGTAAGGTTGCTGGTAGAGAGCTGGTATATCTCTCAAATTTATAGTCATGTACCTTTTGACCCATTTTCAGGATTTTATCCCATAGGTATACTAACATGTGTGCAACGTTACAATGTGTAAGGTTGCTCTAGGGTTCCAGTAGTTGTGCTACTCATGCAATGTTATTTGCACTAGCAAAAGATTGGCAAAACATAAATATCTATCAATAGGAGACCAGGTAAAGAGACTACAGTTCATCCATAAACTATCTTGTGTGTGCCATAAAAACTATTGTGGAATATTGTGGTGCCATAAATAAGAATAAGGAAACTCCTTTTTGTATGATATGCAGCTATATGTCATTACTATGTATTGAGTGAAAAACAGGCTACAGGACAGTGAGTGTGTTTATGTTATCATCAGTGTAGAAAAGGTAGAGAGGTTCTTCCCATTCTCTTGCCTTTTTCTTCTTCCTTCCATTTCACCCCTTCCTTCCTTCCTTCCTAAATATTTCTAAAGCTATTAGATAGAGTCGGGCATGGTGGGCTGGGGGATAAGGGGGAAGCCACAGGGAGGGGTGGCTACAGCAGCCCATCGCTGTCTGGGAGCCTGAGTGGAGTGGAGGGTGTCTGCACAGGGGAGTGGCCCAGCACAGGATGTCAGAGCCCAACTATGGGAAGGAAGGAGTCCCCATGGGGAGCAGCGTGGGTGTCAGAGCCCACAGGGAGAGGGTGGCGTCTGCACAGGCTGGCAGCCGTGACGGGAGCTAGGTTTCTCACATCAGAGGAGTTCCAGATATGGAAAAAGAGTTAACAAGAATGAGCACTGTTGTGTTGGATTGGAGTTGGAGATACTAGACATGGATATTTTCTCAGTCTTTTGCTCTTGCAAATACTGTGGTAATGAGTAACTTTGTATATCGTCAGCTGTCACAGGGCCTTTGCAAGTGAGGGGTCCTGGAAGCCTCACCTTCAGTAGCTTCGGACTTAGACAAGTTAATTTAGATATCCAATGCTTTTTGTTTTGTTTTATTTATTTATTTATTTATTTAATCTGGCTGCTCCAGATCTTAGTTGTAGCACGTGGGATCTAGTTCCCTGACCAGGGATCAAACCGGGCCCCCTGCTTTGGGAGCATGGAGTCTTAACCACTGGACCACCAGGGAAGTCCCTTTTTGTTGTTTTTATTTTTTATTTTAATGGACCTCAGATGCACATGTTTGGGTTACTCAGAATCCTTGATTTAGGATACAGAGCCATTATTGGTACGTGAATGGTCATCTTTTACTTACTCATTCACTAATGTATTTATTTTTCTAATTTAATAATAAACATCCTGAAACCTACAATCAAACAAGAACCAGAATCTTAATAATATTATATCCCTACCTAATTACTTTTCCCCACCTCATCCTCCTATTTTTCCTTCAGAGGTAACTCTGATCTAGAATTTTGTGATTTTCATTCCTTTATACCTTATTGGTTTTTTTTTAAAGTTTGATTAAGAATATATTTGTAAAAAAAAAAAAGAATATATTTGTGCCTAAGTAATATATTGTTTAGTTGTTTGTTTTTGAACTTTGTAGAAAAGAGATTGTGCTATATGTGCTTTTCTGGGACTTGATTTTTTTTTTTGTACCCAGCTTCATGTTACTGAAGTTCACCCATGTTGTTGGCTATGAAGTTTGCTCATTTACTGCAGTATAATATTCCATTGTGTGACTATACCACAATGGATTTATCTCTTCCTCTAATGGTGGGTCCCTGACTATTATGAATGACGCTACTATTAACATTCTTATTCATGTCTCCTGCTGGTGTATATGGGCAAGAGCTTGGCATATACTTAGGAGTGGAATTTCTGGGTTGGAGGGTATAAGAGTATTCAGCCTTACAGGGAAATGTCAGACTGTTTTCTAAAGCTGTACCAAGTTACATTCCCCCCAGCAATATATGACATTCTGTTGATCCCTATCTTTTCTAGCAATTGGTAAAGTCAAATTTCTTGATTTTTGCCAATCAAATGGTTATAAAATGGTATTTCAGTTTGATCTAAAGTTGCATTTCCCTGATTACCTATGGAGCTGAGCATCTCTTCATATATTTATTGACCATATTTGTTTCCTATTCTGTGAAATTCCTGTTTTCTCAGCCTCTTTTATTGGTTTTTTTCCTCTTTTTTTTTTTAACTGATTTATAGGAATTCTTTATCTATTTTTTATAAAACGAATCTTTTTGTTGGCTATATAAGTTGCACATATCTCCTTCTAGTATATAAGTTGTCTTTTATTTGCTTTAAGTTATCTTTTTTATGAACAGAAGTTTTTAATGTAAATATAGTCACATTTATTAAATTTTTTCCTTTATGGTTAATGCTTCTTGTATCTTGTTTAAGAAATTTATTTTTCCCTTAAGTGTCAGCTGTTTGCTGGAATGATAGATAAAAGAAGCAGGAGGAAGATCATGAATAATTTGAATCCACAGTCAATGTAAAAATCCTATTCCAGGCTGTGGTTTATACTTTCTGTCTCACTAAACCTTTCAGTATCATAAAGGTAACAGATGGCTCAGTTGTAATTTTACTTCCTTTCACTTCCTTGACTATCTCTAATGGAAGTGGTAATGAACCATGAAATGACCAAGTGGCAGAGGACCTGGTTACCCAGGAGAGCTAATACAGTATTGTGAGAATCAAAAGTTGATTCTTTTTTTTTTTAATAAATTTTCTTAAGGTTCTTTCCTTTTTTTAAATTCTATTATTTTTATTTTATTTGTTTTTGGCTGTGTTGGGTCTTGGTTGGGGCACACAGGATCTCCATTGCAGCTTGCAGGATCCTCCACTGTGCTGCGCAGGCTCCTCATTGTGGAGTGGGGCTTCTCTCTAGTTGTGTCACACAGGCTCCAGAGCACGTGGGCCGTGTAGTTGCTGTACGTGGGCTCTCTAGTTGTGGCCTGCGTGCTCAATAGTTGCGGCACATGGGCTTAGTTGCCCTGCGGCATGTGGGATCTTAGTTCCCCAACCAGGGATCAAACCCGCATCCCCTGCATTGGAAGGCGGATTCTTAACCACTGGACCACCAGGGAAGTCCCCAAAAGTTGATTCTTAATTTGGCTGAAAAATGAGAGTGGGCAGATAGCCTGAAGGTACCAATATGAATCAAAGTGCTTTTGTGTGTGTATATATGTATTTCTACTTAGAGAAGTCCCATCAGATAGATTGAAGTCAGTTGACTTATAATCATCTTCTGTTATTTTGTTGTTTAGGCTTATTTATAAAGCTGGATCCTGAAAAAAGTTTGATATAAAAGAGCTTCTGGTGAATTCCATACCAATCTGCGTAAGGCTGTCCCTCCTCCAGAAGAAGCAGTTGTCTTCAGTCCTATTCTACTCACCCACTGTTGAATCCCCCATCGGGTGAAGTCTGCTAACACGGACCTTCCTAAACAAGTCTTTTGAATACAATTCCAGGAGCTCCATTTCCACCTTCCAAACTTTTTTACACAGAGACACTCCCTGTGAGAGTATCAGCAGTTCTTTCTGTCTCCTTAGGATAAGTGTCTGGTTCTCCTAAAATTTGAATGGGCTCCTTAAGTTTGCATAGGTGTGATGTCTGATCCATTGCATTCTGGAGAAAAAAATCATATTGAAACTTTTACCACAAACTTGGAAATGCCAGAAAACCAAAGGAAGGAATAAATATGTGGGTGCACGAATATGTGTGTATGTGTGTGTGTTGTGTGTGTGTGCATTATAAATTACAAAACCAGCTTTGTTGTATCTAAACAAATCTTTTTGGCTACAGTAGGAAACACAACTAGTTCCTATAGGATTGGATACCTCACATCTGTTGTCTTGGATTCTAAGGATTAAACTACTGTGCCATTTTAACATAGGCTGTGTTATTGTATCTTACCAATAGCATAGTATTGGTAATAGCATCACTGGAAGGAGCCTGTATTCATTTCCTAAGTGTTTTAATCCATTTGGACTTCTGTAACAAAATACCACAGACCAGGTAGCTTATAAAAAACAGAAATTTATTGCTCACAGTTAAAATGGAAAGTCCAGGATCAAGATGCCAACATGGTCACCTTCTGGTGAGGGCCCACTTACTGGTTCATATCTGGTACCTTCTCACCTGTCCTTATTTGGTGGAAGGAGCTAGAGATCTCTCTGGATCCTTTTTGATAAGGACACTAATCCCATTCATGAGGGCTCCACCTTAAGCACTTCCCCAAAGCCCCACCTACTAATACTATCACACTGGGCATTAGGATTTCAACATATGAATTGGGGTGGTGGGGCAGGGTCTATATGTAGATAATCCCAAAGAATCTACAAAAAAAACTAAAGCTAATAAACGAATTCAGCAAAGTTGCAGCATACAAGACCTCATAAAAATTTTAAACTTTTGTGCATCAAAGGACATTATCAAGAAAGTAGAAAGGCAACCTATAGAATGGGAGAAAATATTTGCAAATCATATATCTGATAAGGGTTTAATATCCAGAATATATTAAAAATTCTTAAAGCTCAACCCAAAAAAAGCCCACAATTTGAAAATGAGCAAAGGACTTGATTAGACATTTCTCCAAAGAAGGTATACAGATTGCCAACAAACACATGAAAATATGTTCAACATCATTGGTCATTAAGGAAATGCATATCAAAACCACACTTCATATTCACTGAGATGACTATAATTTTTTAATGGAAAATAACAAGTGTCAACGAGAATATGAAGAAATGGGAACACTCCTACATTGTTGGTCAGAATATAAAATGGTGCAGCTGCTATGGAAGACAGTTTGGTGGTTCCTCAAAAGGTTAAACATAGAATTACTATATGGCCCAGGAATTCTACTCCTAGGTATATGTCCAAGAAAAATGAAAACATATGTCCACACAGAAACTTGTACACAAAAGTTTATAGCAGCATTATTCATAATAACCAAAAGGTGGAAACAACCCAAGTGGAAAATAACAAGTGTTGGCATAACCCTCAGACAATGCTAGTGGGAATATAAAATGGTGTGACCACTGTGGAAGACAGTTTGGCAGTTCCTCGAAAAGCTAAACATAAAATTACCATATGACCCAGCCATTCCAAAGGAATTGAAAAGAGGGACTCAAACAGGTACTTATATGCCAGTGTTCATTGCAGTATTATTCACAATGGCTAAAAGGTAGAAGCAATCCAAGTGTCCATCAGCAGATGAATGGGTAAGTAAAACCCATAAAATAGAATATTATTCAGCCATTAAAAGGAAGGAAATTCTGACACATGCTACAACATGGATGAACCTTGAAAACATGCTAAGCAAAATATGCCAGACAAAAGAGGACCAATATTGTATGATTCTACTTGCGTGAAGTCTCTTGAGTAGGCAAATTCATAGAGACAGAAAATAGAATAGAGGTTAAAAGGGGGCTGGGGAGAGGGAGGAATAGGGAGTTATTGTTTAATAGGTACAGAACTTTTCGGGATGATGAAAAAGTTTTGGAAATAGAGGTGATAGTTACACAATATTGTGGATGTAATTAATGCCACTGAGTTGTACACTTGAAAGTGGTTAAACTGGCTAGTTCTATGTTATATTTTTTTTACCACAACTTTTAAAATTTAATGTAATATACAGAAAGCATTGAATTATATACTTTAACATGTGAATTGTATGTTAAATTTTATCTCAACAAAGCTGTTGAAAAAGGTAATACTTAAAATGAAAGTACAGGGACTTCCCTGGTGGCGCAGTGGTTAAGACTGTGTGCTCCCAATGCAGGGGGCATGGGTTCGATCCCTGGTCAGGGAACTAGATCCCACATGCATACCTCAACTAAGAGTTTGCATGCTGCAACTAAGGAGCCCGCCTGCCACAACTAAGACCCGTTGCAACCAAATAAATAATTTTTTTAAGTAATTGAGAAAACTGCAAGTACATGTTTCCCCCATTATCCCAAAGTACAGTGTTCCTATGAAACCTTTCATAAACTGAAATAGTGTAAAGCAAAGAAGCAATTACCTAAGGACACATCTTGCAAGTAAATTGAGATAAAGCACAGATGCTCACAGACACACTTCAAAGCTGTGGCTGCTTGTTGCTGGGATGTTGAGTGTAGTTCCCTGGGAAGGAGTTGGCAGTGCCACTCTTGCTGCTGCTTAGGGTACCCACTGCATCTAAAAGACTTGCTGTAGGGACTTCCCTGGCGGTCCAGTGGTTAAGACTCCGTGCTTCCAATGGAAGGGGTCGTGGGTTCAATCCCTGGCCAGGGAGCTAAGATCCCATATGCCATGCAGCACAGCAGCCAAGAAAATTTTTTAAAATAAAAAAAATAAAAGGCTGGCTGTAAAATGCTGAATGCTACTTTTGCTTTTCAACTTTTTTCATAAAAGCGAAAATCCTCTTCAGGTACCTTTCAGTTAGTGAAAACAGGTACTAATATAGGTCTTTTGTAAAATCAAATTTGAGTAAGGCAAACTTTTGAAGAGCAAACACAAGAAAACAGCAGAGCTGTCACTTACATTCCAGGAGTCCTTTGTCAGTCACATTACAAGCATAAAACTGACTGACGTATTCTGTTTCATTGATCTCATTTAAAATACTATTATGATAAGGTGTTTCTAGTAAAAGCAAAACTATGATTTTATTTATTTATTGGCTGTGTTGGGTCTTCGTTGCTGTGCTCAGGCTTTTTCTAGCTGCGTCGAGCAGCTTGGTTGCAGTGCGCGAGCCTCTCATTGCTGTGGCTTCTCTGGTTGCAGAGCATGGGTCTAGGCAGGTGGGCTTCAGTAGCTGTGGGACACAGGCTCAGTAGTTGTGGCTCGCGGGCTCTAGAGCGCAGGCTCAGTAGTTGTGGCGCACAGGCTTTGTTGCTCCGTGGCATGTGGGATCTTCCCAGACCAGGGCTCGAACCCGTGTCCCCTGCATCGGCAGGCGGATTCTTAACCACTGTGCCACAAGGAGGTTAAGACTGTGCTCCCAATGCAGGGGACCCAGGTTCGATCCCTGGTCAGAAAACTAGATCCTGCACGCCACAACTAAGAGTTCACATGCCACAACTAAAGGTCCCGCACGTGGCAACGAAGATCTCGCGGGCTGCAACTAAGACCTGGCACAGCCAAATAAATAAATAAATGTTAAATAAATAAATAAATAAAATGAATGTGACCTTACTTTGTACCCCACGCTTGGAAAACAGATGTGACTGTCCCATTGGTTTTGAAGGTACCACCTCTCAAGTGATTGGGTATGAGAAAGGGGGAATTTCAGGTGCAGGCCTGGCCAGGCCTATGAGCACACATGTGCATGCAGACACACACACACACACACACACACACACACACACACACACACACACACACACACACACACACACACACACACCCTTCAGGATTTGTCACTTTCTGAGCTTACAGATCCTGCCTCTCTCTGCCTCTTAGCATTTCACAAATAGGAAATCAGTTACAGCTGAGCAGTTGGGCGAGCTCTCACGTTTCTGGGAGGAGCTCAGGCTTCCCTCGGTTGGCCTAGTTCCCTGACCCTGTGCTCTGCCGGGGGGCCCCCTCTTTCAGCCCAGTGACCACACCAGGCAGCAGCACTTGGAGCCAGCAGCTGCCCATCAGCTCCCCAGCTCCCCTGGGCATGGGGTCTTCTGCCATAGCCCTGCCTTCCCTGTGTTATTCTTCTCCCAGGTGAGCATCCCAGCAGCCCACCCAGAGCCCCTCTGGGCAGAGTACTTAGCAACAACTGCTTTTAACTCCACCCGGTGTCCCAGGTTCCGTGAAGACAGCTTTTTCTCCTGTCTTGACCAGCCTGAGGCCGAGCCTCCCATTAGCACTTCCCACCCACAGCAAAGACCAAGAACCTTAGAAACTGGATAAAGCAAAAACCCTGCAGCACCGTAGAGCCAAATGATTAATCAGTTCCAACATATTTTCCTTTCCAAAGGGCCCACTGTGGGCACCAGAGTATAAAATGAATCTCAGGAAAGTCCCTCCCAGAGGGAACCAGGAAAAGACAGCTGACCTAGGAGGACTCAGAGAGGACAGATCTGGGGCAGACAAGCAAGAAACTTCTGGAAGAGTGATGTGAGAAAGGCCCAAGAATGAGCTTAGAACCAGGGGACATGATCAGCTGCGTGCAAGACAAGATCCAATTAGAGTCTGGCTCATGCAAAATTTTTATACATTAGTTGCAACATTTAAACGTTAGAAGTTTTCACATAAAAATCTGGATTTGTGCTGGCTTTTTTGGGAAAATGAGAAGAGCTGGCAACTGGGCCTGGATTCTATGGTGGCAACTCCTGAATGGAACATGGCCAGCACAGCCCCCTCTTGGGGCCCTCAAGTTTGCCCATCGCTCTCTGAGTGCACAGCGGCTCAGGTCCAGCCTGCCCCCTGACGCTTAGCTCGTAAGAAGGTCAAGAAACCAAGTGTCCCTGAGGGCAGGACCAGCCTGGGCGGGAGTCTGGAGATCAGCCATGAACTGATAGGGAGATGGGCAGTCGGGGAGCCCTCCAGAAATTGCCCTGTGTGAGCCTATAGGGCCGAGTCTTCAGGAGGGATTTCAGTTCACAGTGCACTAAATAGCAATGGTGTCTAGGAAGGCTACCAGGGAAGTTCCTTCCTCATCCAGAAAGGCCAGATGGGTGTCATCCCAGACAGAACCCCTCCAAAGTGTTGGGAATCCCCCATCACAGCAGGGAGCCAGCCAGCCCTGCTGGCCATCAGGGGAGATCCACCACATGTCCAGAATGATCTGAGAAGACTTCCAGCTCCCCCCAAGATGAGGAGGACTTTGTAAGATTTCTGGAAATGTTATAATTTTCCTCTTTAAATGTCTTGAAACAACACAAAAATCTTTAAACAAAAAAATGTCCTATGAACTTGTTTGGCGGGCAGCAAGGGAGGAGGGAAGGCTGGGGAGACTAAGTGCTATTGCGTAGTCAGTCTTGTGAGGGAAGGGAACTTGAAAAGAGAGAAGAGGGCACGAGTTTACATTTGGGGGGACCCGGGACCAAGAAGTGACCTGCCAAACCTACCACGGCCTTGGTTACCCGTGTTGCTTCGCTCCAAGCCAAAGAATTTTCCAGTTCAGTGGTGTGCCGGAGCCAGTGCCTACCAGCTTGCAAGAGCTGGTTGAGCACACCTCTTCCCAGCCTCATGGTCAGGGTCAGTGGCATCATATCATCGGCCACCATGGGAATATTTACACAACAAAAGCTGGCAAATGCTACCAATTAGAGTTCTCCGCCCCACCAGGAGCTGTTAATCCCTTACCACTTACCAGCACACCACTGCTGGTTCTTCTGGGCACCACCTGCCAGGTCAGGCCCAGGATGTGCTTCTGGGGATTTGTCATGTCTCAGCCAGAGAAGCCCCAAACTCAACATTCCCCCACAAGGTCCCAAACAGGAAATGCACCAGGCAGACAACAAGCTAAATGAGAATCCAACAGGAGTTCTGAATTACGCTGAACCTTCACTGACTTCCCTGTTTTCTAATTGCTTATCCAGGTCTGGGGAGAAGCTTTTTCTCTGAGCCGAGTGTTCTTTGTTCTCTCTGAGCTGAGTTCACACAGAAGGAGAAGGGCTGTGGCCAAAGACCATGTTCGAGACACTAGCCAAGCACCTTTCCACCTCCCTGGGTAGGTGAATTCCCAGCCCACGTGTCGGAAGAGCTCTGTGTTGCAGAAAGAATCCACAAGATGTGTGAAATGGTGGGAAAGGAGTCCAAAAGGGGGAAAAGAGCGCTTTCCTCACAATCCTAATCTTTCTCTTCCTAGATGGCCTTGGACAACCAACTTCCTCCATCTTATGCCAGCCACCAGAATTCAGCACCCCACATACGATTTTGCCATCCCCATAGACGTTCTCCTCAGATATCTTTCTCTCTAATTACCTTCCATCTGTCATACCCTTGATCCCATTATTCCTGCTTTTAAATATCACAGACATCGCCAGATCTTCATTTCTTTTATTTTCACTCTTCCCCCCTCCCAGCTGGGAAATGGAGGCTGGTCATCTCAACCACTGTCCTTTAATTTCCCTGTATTCTCCTGGACCACAGCATCCAGTTGAACCTTAGATATTATCAATTCAAGGAAAATAAAAGTTATACAAGAAATAAAAACTAACTATAGCATATGGCAAGGCTGAGAACAAAATTTTTGTAATCATGATGATGTAAGGATTTGAAAGTTGACTTAACCAAAAATTGCAAAACAACTAGTAAAGTAGGAGGGTGCCTACAGGAAAAGCTTCCTGTGTTTCCCCTTTACTTTCACACACACCTCTGATGTCAGATGTGTGCGGTTTTCCTCCACACCAAGCAATTCTCTGCAACACCAGTTGGATGCCCTGTAATTCAATTCTTACACTAACCAAAGTTAGTGCAGACCCCACTGGTTAAAGGTTCAGTCCCACGAGACTGTGCCCCACTTAAAATGCCAGTCGCAAGTAATAGGTCACCAAGGTACCCACAACTTCTTTCTGACTTGGCTACAAATCAGAGGTTCCATGAGCCCTCCTCTCCTTGGATTTGATTGTTGGCTAGAACAGTTCACCAAACTCAGAGAAACACTTACTTACGTTTACCAGCTTACGATTTAATGAAGGGTATGATAAAAGATACACATGAACAGTCAGATGAAGAGATACATAGGGCAAGGTCTGGGAGGATCCTGAGTGCAGGAATTTCTGTCCCCATGGAGGTGGGGTGTGCCAACCCGGAATTTTTTTAAATTTTGGGATTTTTATGGAGGCTTCATCACGTTGGGATAATGGATCATTAAGTCAGTCTCCAACCCCCTCCCCTTCCTGAAGGATGGGAGGTGAGATTGAAAATCCCAAGCTTCTAATCATGGCTTGGTCTTTCTGGTGACCACCCCCACTCCTGAGGCTATCTGGTGTCCACTCAGAGTCACCTCATTGGAACAAAAGATACTCCTGTCACCCAGGAAACTTCAAGGGATTTAGGAGCTCTGTGTCAGGAAGCAGACAATGAACTCAGGCAATGAAACAAGGATTTCCTTTTCCAGGTTCAGCTACTGATTCTTCTTGGGATGACAGCCCCTGCCTCCTCCTGGGACAACCTTCCTGGGATCAGCTTCCAGCCTCCGGGGCCCCCTGTGGATCCCTCTCCTTCTCCCTACTCCCTCTTCCTCAGCCTCCCCTTCAGTCCGTCTACCCTTTCTAAGATTCCTCTTTTCACTCCTGTCTCCTCCTCGAGTCCCATCTCCCAAATCAAGTATCACACATAGAGGCTGGCAGAGGGAATGAAGGAATGCTCAGTACCAGGGGAGGGTGGGGCAAACCAGAGGACACGGGGCATCCTCATCCTCTCCACAGCTACTGCAAAGGAATGCAGATCCTGTTGCCAGATTTTTCCACTTATCTGGAGGTCCTTGGCCTTCTGCTTTGTATGAAACTCCCTGTTTTATTTTATTTTATTTATTTTTGGCTGCTTTGGGTCTCAGTTGCGGCATGTGGGATCTTTTGTTGTGGCACACAGGCTCCTCTCTAGTTGTGGTGCAAGGGCTTCTCTCTAGTTGCAGCGCACGGGCTTAATTGCCCCATGGCATGTGGGATCTTAGTTCCCTGACCAGGGACGGAACCCGCGTCTCCCTCATTGGAAGGTGGATTCTTAACCACTGGACCACTAGGGAAGTCCCAACTCCCTGTTTTTAAATGTTGACAACTAACTCAAATGTTTATGATTAGACCCAGAGACTAAATCAACCAAAAAACTGGGTTCCCCCAGTCCTTGAAGAAGTTTCCTTGAAACCTTGACAAGAGATGAGGAAAATATTTATATCCTAGTCTTCTAGGACAGCTAAATACAGGAGGTGGGATAAAGTCTTTAAATTTCCATATTAAATCAGTAAGATCTTTCAGAACCTACCAAACTCATCATCATCATCATCATCATTATAATTTCATCTTTGCATAGTTCTGACCTTTAGAACACACTTTATTCTAGTGCATTAAAATCTGGGACTTTTCGTTGAAAACTGGCAGTTTTAATTCAGTACAAGAAATACCACGCACCCTTGCAGATGCTCACTGAACACTCCTCCCCACTCCCCCACTCAAAGCTGGCTCTTTTCCAGGCTCGTCATCAGCAAAGCCTCCTCTGCCCCGCTCCCTGCCTCACTCCCAGCATTGTCTGCTGCCATCACCCGCTCCCTGGGGTTCCCAAAGCACAGAATGCCCTTGCTAAGCGGCTCCCTCCCTGAATGCTTTTCTGGCCTCCCCTTCCAAGGCCTCCCCCCACCCCACCCCACGCCTCCCCACCCTGTCCTCACCAGGGACCAGCAGGCGGAGGCTTGCCTGGGCTGCCCTCTGCATGAGATAGAAGAAGGGAGTGGCTGAGGGCTGCGAGTTGGTTTTCTGAGTCCCAGGATCATACCAGAGGTTTCAGAGTCTTGCTGCAGAGCACCTGCCACAAACACTCCACCAACACACGCAGACACTCCACCAGTAGCCTCCAATCAAGGATTAGACCTCCCTTATCTTTCTGGGAATATTCCTGAGTTCTCCCCAGAAAAACTCCGGGGCAACTCTCCAAAGCTTCATATACGCTATACTATTTCATTATGTACTTTTTTGCTCCTTTAATAAATATTTCTTTCTGAACTCAGGCCAATCCTGCTATGCATTCATGCCCAAGCAGCATCTGCCCTTCCCCAAGTGCTGGGGTTGGGGGGTGACGCTGGACCAGGCAAAGTCCCCAAGCATCTATGGGTGTTGTATCAAACCAGCCCAGCCTTGCCTAATCATCTGCAGTGGCAGCTTGCTAATGAAAGCCTTGTGACAAAGTGAGGCTTCTCTCAGAGGTGGCTGCCCCGACAGCCCCAAGGTGCAGCCGAAAAAGTGCACTCACTCGCCTCGCTGCCGCAGCCCTGCCGACCCGATCCCAGCGCTCAGCCATGATGAGAAGAGGCCTCCAGGTGGCAGCAAGACTTAGCCACCACAGAGCCCTTCCTGGCGGCCCCTACATCCTGCCCACGTTCAGCCCTGCCTCAGCATTCGGATCCTCCATGGACTCCATGGTGAGTGAGTGCCCCGCTCAGCCAGATGGGCAGCCCTTCTCCTGGGGGCCGCGGGTGTAGGGAGCACCCCAAATCTCCTCTTCCCAGATTGTGGCCGGGGCAGGTGAGCAGTTTGTTGGGAGCTATTTGATTTGGCAAAGGAAACCAAGTAGCCCAGATCCACAACTAAGACTACCAGGTTACTTTCAACCTGATCTGAATCTTGTGTGACCACCACTCACTTTCCTCCTATGGCACTCAGACTGTTGCAGCTGAGTTGCGACACCCCCAGACAAAGGACCCTGCGTGCGGCCGACTGCCCATGGGTGCGTTTGGTGCGTGAGCATCCGGCATCACAGAGGACCCCTCCTCATCCCACCGAAGGTACCGCACCCAAAACAGGTTTCAAAGGAGCCCCCCTTCCCCGGGCAGGCCCACGGCTATGGACAGAGCTGGAGTAGCCCCTGAAGTGAGGGGGTGATAACAGTGGTCCTCACCTGTGGTCACACCCCCAGGGTAGACAGTGTCTCAGGATGAGCTCTAGTCTGACCATCAGCTCGCACACTCACAAGTTTGGCAAGCTTAGCTGTGTTTCTTCAGTTTCCCCATCTGCAAGGTGGGGCTAATACTAGCCGTTCTCAGCCTCAAAGAACAGCTCACAGGCTTTAAAAGAGGACAATTTTAATGCGCCACCACAGAGCAGCATGCCTCTGTCAGCCCCCATGCCTTTCCTTCCCTTCCTTTGCACATTAGTGTCCCCTTCCCTGGTCACCCACAGGAGTCCCCAAGGGCCATTTCCTTCAAGTCAACACTGGCAGAAGGGATTGAAGAGCCCAGGAACCCAGGAGCACACTACCTACAGGTCCCGAAGCCCAAGCAGCAGCCCACCTCCCAGGAAGCTGTCTAGTCTCCCTGATTTTTCCTGCCCAGGTCTCAAGATTCTGTCAGGAGAAGACAGATTTGAAGAATTATGCCCTCCCCAATGCCAGCTGGTGTCCAGACATGCTGAACCTGTACCACAAATTTCTGGAGAAAACTAAGGCCGATGGCTGGATCAGACTGCCCTCCTTCAAGTCCAACAGAAACCACATCCAGGAGCTCAAGCTCCCATTAGTGTTAACAGTTTCCTCAGGTAAGGCCTGGGCGCAGAGGGCCCATTGGCACACATGCACCCCAGCCCACCAAGGTCAGATCAGCCAGCCCCCTTCCCTGTGGTCAGAGTCGCTCAAAAAGGAAATTCACAAGCTCTGTGCCAGTTCTCCGCCAGAAGTTTTTTCTGCTAACTCCGCCCCTCCCGCTGCAGCCCCAGGCAGGTGGATGAGAAAAGCGTCCTCTCAGGCCCCTGGCTCCCCTCCTCCCAGGGGACGAGAGCACACCCTAGCAGCTACCTGTGCTCCCAGCCCAGAGTGCACCCACTGGAGAACTGCTGACTCAGCTCCCTGCCCCACTGCCTTCTCACCAGGGCTGCTTCCCTTACTCTCAAGCCTTATCCCAAGTCCTCCTGCCCACCCCACAAAGGTCTGAGGACTCTCCCTTGACCACTGCAGACCTCCGCACACCATCCCTGCTCTGCTAGGCCCAGAGGCTCTCCTGAAACACCCACGGATCCGAGTGATAGAGTTTTCCACTTTGATCTCTCTGCGTGTGCGTGTGTGTGAGCATGCGTGTGTGTTAACTTGTCTCTCTCATTCACATATGTGTTCTTCCAGCCCAGTGATGAATGGGTGGTACATTGGGTTTAGGGAAAAAACAAAGCAGGTGCACCAAAATTTTTTGAAGACTTTGGATTCCATCCAAAAAGGATATAGTTCTTATAGTCGCCTTGAGAAAAATAATCAGAACTTTGGGGGACTCTTCTGCACTTATTTTTCTGTTCAGTATTGTTATTTTGAATTATATGTGAATTAAATACCGTACACTTTAATTTTCAATGTTTAAGGTCTCTTAAAGTCTGACCTGCCCCGACTCTACATCTATTCTCAGCCAGGGAACTTCATGGGTGTTTCTTCCTCAAGACCCAGGGCCCCCTGAGGACAGGGCTGTGTCCCCACAGACTCAGGGCTCCCTGAGGACAGTGCTGTGTCCCCACAGACACAGGGCTCCCTGAGGACAGAGCTGTGTCCCCACAGACCCAAGGATCCCTGAGGACAGGGCTGTGTCCCCACAGACACAGGGCTCCCTGAGGACAGGGCTGTGTCCCCACACACCCAGGGCTCCCTGAGGACAGAGCTGTGTCCCCACACACCCAGGGCTCCCTGAGGACAGGGCTGTGTCCCCACAGACACAGGGCTCCCTGAGGACAGGGCTGTGTCCCCCTCAGACCGAGGGCCCTGAGGACAGGTCCGTACCTTGCTCTCCAATTGAAGGTTCCCTGAGAGCAGAGCCTGTATGTCCTCTGGTTCTCTCCTCAGCCCTATACCTGAGGCAGGGCTCCATCCATGCTGCTGAACGACTGGCCCTTCATCCTGACTGGGCCCCATGCCCTCACACACTCCTTTCTTCAGCTGTCACTCCCCATCTCTCCCCAGACAAAAGTGACTGTCACATCTTCACCAGGTGTACTGAAACGGAAGGACAAAGCTACGAGTATGTCATCTTTTTCCACCCATCCAAGAAGAAGTCTGTCTGTCTTTTCCAACCAGGCCCCTACCTGGAGAGGCCCCAGGGTAAGGCCACAGGCAGGCCCAGCGGGGGACACCTTTGGCTGCTTCCTGGGCTTAGCTCAGGAGATGGATTGGGTGCAACCAGGCTCTGGGGTCTGTACCTCTCTCTAAGGAGCTGGGTTGGGAGTGGGAAGCTCTGGGCTCCAGTCTCACAGACTTGGAAGGATATTCTGTCATCTGGTCCAGTCCCCACTGTGCAGATAAAAAAGAGCCTCCTTATTCAGGTCTGGGAATTTTCCAGTAAGAAGGGGTCTTAGAAGCCACTTTGAGAAGGATGTGTTGGACTTGGAAGAAGACAGGATCTGGAATTAGGAGCCAGGCTCCCAGTCCTGCTCTGTCAGGCTTGCTTGGAGATCCCGAGCAAGCAATTTAACCTCCAGCCTTCGGTCTCCTTACCTAAATCTCGGTGCAATAATATCTACCTTCCAGAATAGCTGATAGATATGCTATTATGGGCCTATAGGTATGTGCTCATAAACCATAAAGCACAATATAGCTATCAGGCCATCTATCCAAACTTCACCTTCTATCCATGGGCAAACTGAGGCACACAGAGGTAAGTCATCTTGCCCAAGGTAGCACAGGCCATCAAGGTCAGGACCAGTCTCTAATCCGGGAGCTGGGACTCCAAGTCCATTGCTTCTCCCACTGTACTCCATTGCCTCCAAACTGGCAATAGACCCAGGAAAGAACTCACACTGGACATAAATACATTCACGAGGGAAATCAGGCTGGCCCTGAGCTTCTTGCCCGAGAATACTGGGTCACCGTGTCCACGGGTGTCTGCCTTCTCCATCCTTGTTCCTGCTTTAGACACTCACTGAATGCTATTGTTGGTTTCAGAATTCCTGCAAGGGAGAAGAGGGAGGAGGGGGAAGGAGAAGCTTTAGGGTCCCAAGGCCTGAGAGAGACTCAGTTGCAGTTAAACAGAACTCAAAGAGCTTGATAGATGTCAGCACCTCTACAGGCCATGGATTCAGACTGCAGCCCTTTGTCACCTTGGCCATCCTTAAGGTATCTTCCATGGGGACACTGATTTCCACACTAGTGCAGGCAGACACTGGGGGACTAGGTCAGAGCTCTACCCAGGCCATGGGTCCCCTCCCTTCTGAAGAGGAACACCCCCAAGAAGGCAGGGATAGGATGGAGTGTGGCTGACTTTATTTAGGGCCTCATGGAGGTGGGGCCGTGGAGTCAGAAGAGGACCACCCAACACTGAGGCCAGAGGACTGAGGGGGTCCAGAGAAGAAATGAGCGCCAAATTAGAAAAACCCAGTTCAGTCTATCTCCTGGGTAAGGAAAAACCCAGTTCTTCCCTGCTACGTCTGTCTTTCCTGTGAGTCTCCTTTACTCTCACATAGAACACTTCCCTTCCGACACTTCTGGTCACCAAATGTTCGCAGATTTTCCCCCACAACAAGCAATGCCCTGTGACGCCAGCTGGGTGGCCTACAGTTTAACTCCATTCTGACACTGTCTACCTAGAGGTAGTGCCAGATCCCACAGGTTAAAGTCTCAGTCCCACAAGACAGCTCCCACCCTTCTTCAGATGCCAATGGCAAGTGTAGGTCCCCAGGTTACCCACAACTTCTGTCTGATTTGGCTACAGTTGGTGGTTCCCAGAACCCTCTCCTGTGGTTGGATTAATTTACTAGAACCACTCACAGAACTCAGAGAAACACTTATAGTTACCAGTTTATTAAAGATATGCTAAAGGATGAACATCCAGGTGGAAGAAACCCGTAAGGTAAGGTCTGGGAGAATCCCAAGCGCAGGAGCTCCCGTCCCTGCGGTGTTGGGGTGCGCCACTCTTCTAGTGTGGATGTGTTCGCCAACCTGGAAGCTCTCTGAGACCCATACTAATTGGAATTATTATGGAGGCTTCAACACATAGGTATGATCAATCATTAACTCCATTTTCAGCCCTTCTCGCTTCTCAAGAGAATTGGGGGAGGGGCGGGGGGCAGGGCTGAAAATTCCAAGCTTCCAATCACGGCTTGGTCTTTCTGGTGACCAGCTCTCAACCAGGAGCCAGCCGGGAGTTGCCTCATTAGAAAAGACACTCCTATCACCCAGGAAATAGAGGGTTTCAGGAGCTCTGTGCCAGGAATCAAGGACAGAGACCAATATATGTATTTTCTATTATCTTGACAAGTACCCACCCAGCCCCTAGGCAATGAGGCCGGGTAGGCTTCTGGCTGACCAAGAGCTACCCTGAAGCACCTACACACTTGCGGATGGGTCTCCTGCCTGGCCAGTGAGGACAACGAGGGAAGAGCAGGCTTAGGGTTCTTTGGCAACAACTCTTCCCCTCCTTCAAGCAATAGGAGAAGGGAGGTGACTAGAAGCGTACATGAGGTTTTGTAAACATTACCTCATTTGATCTGATGAGATAGAAATTATTTTTACTCACAATTCACACTGAGAAAACTAAAGCTCAGAAAGGTTTAGCAACTTACACAAGACCAAACATGTAGTGAACGTGGAGGCAAGGAGTCAAACCAGGTGGGTGTGGTTGCATGGCCCCCAGCTGGGTGCCTTTCTATTGTCCCCAGCTTAACCAGCAATGGAGCTTTGGCATGAAGGTCAGCTTACACAAGTGAGAATGAGAGTTTTATGTGCTGTACATAAAGCAAGTGTTGGCATCATCCTGCTGAAGCCGGCTCTCGGCTTTCCACCGGCAGCACTGCTCGGGGGTCTTTCTCGTCAGCACTTTATAGGTCCTAAGTTAAGCTCCACGTTTACCCACCTTGAAAATGTGGGCTCAACACTGGCCATAGTGACTAGTGAGGTGAGAGCTGGCCCAAGGTCATGGTTTAGAGACTAAAGCCCAAAAGTTCAGGGGCTTTATCATTCCCTGTAGGAGTGCACCTTTCCAAATTATGGTAGTGGCCGCCGGTAATTAGCTGATGAATCTGAAAAAGGTTTTTCCATTAACTCTAACAACAAAAAAAGTTTTTTCCTGGTGAAATAAAATCATGGTATCAGTGGTTGCTAACACATGCTGTAGCGACATGGAAGACAAATCAGCTGATTTTGACTGGTTTGATCAGACGGGATCCAGATCTGTTTCCTTTCCATTCCTGGGGAAAGATGGAGGTGGGGTTGTTCCAGCCCTGGCCTTGCCCCCTGCCCCCACCATTAGGTTTGCCCACGGAGGGTCACTGGCAGCCATGATAGACGAAACCGTCTCTAAAACTGCTTACCTGGCTGGAGAGGGGCTGTTCACCCTAAATCTCAACATCAGGTTCAAAAAGTAAGTACGGATCCTTGGGGTGTTGGCCGTTGAGGGGACAGCCATGCGTGGCAGTTGAGGTGTAGAAGTCCTGCCTGTCACTCTCCTTCCCCAGCCACACAGTCCTCTGGTTCCCGGCCGGAATGCAACCTCTGCTGTCAGACTCTGGTTGCTGGCAGATGGGCCCTGAGCCCAGAACCGCTTTAGTCCTTGAGGCAGGGCGGGATGAAGAGAAGGATGGGGGGACAGAGAGGTAAAGGGATGGAGGCCAGGGGTTCATGTGAGGGAGGGGCTAAGCCGCCTCCTCTCCCAGCTTGATCCGTATGGGCTCTCTGGCTGTGCTGAACGTTGGCGTGGAAAAGGTTGAGGACCAGAAGCTTTACATATCCTGCGTCGCCCAGAGCACGGACCAGCAGACCATTTACACCAAAGCTTCAGGTAGAGAGCGCCTCAGCCCCAGGCCCTGTCTTGCCACCCTGACACCCAGAACAAACAGAAGGGGAATGTTAAGGATCCAGTCCCAAGCAGGGGTCCAGCTTTTTAGAGTGGGGTTGGGTACTTGCAGGAGACACAGACAAAGTGAGGGAAAACCCAACTAGGGTTTTTTTTTCTATGTATGAGTGGCCCAACCTGTACCACAGGAGAGGACCCAGGTACTGAGTAACTGGGTGCACATGCTCTGAGCACCCCATCAAGCTCCTACCATCCGTGCTCTGGCTCCTGCCACGTGGCTCCCCCTTCTCTGGCAGGTACTTTCCTCCAGCTGCAGCTGGAAGAGGATTCATCTCAATACTATACACTATGCCTTCAGGAGAGCCTACTGCCAACCGCCTTGCCTACCTGGGACACACTCCAGAGCAGCGGGGGGTGTCCGGGAAGTAACCGGTGAAGTGAGGGAGAAGCCACTTTCCTTTGCATAAATAAAGTCTCACAGCCCTGTTTGCAGTCCAAGACCCTTCTGCAGCTGGAAATGAAAATCCTTCCAGGGCCTTCCACATACCCACCTTCCCATCCAGCACCAATAGAAGCGATGTACTGAGACCTGCCAGGGACCAGGAACTGGGTGAGGCACCAAGCACACAGCGATGAAAGACAGGGCCCCTGGCCTCGAGATGCACAACTGTGGTCCGGGAGCAGAGTGCCGCATCAGCTCTTCCCACCTCACCGTGGCTCTGGTTTTGGGTGCAGTGCAGACACAAAGGGGGGGAGGGCGGTCAATTTTACTCTAGGAAAGCGATCAAAGAAGGCTTTCTAGAGGAAGCTGTGCTTGAACGGAGTCTCAGAAGTTAAGTGGTATCCACCAGGCAGGCAGGGGACTATTCCAAACAGAGGGACTATTGTGAGCAAAGGCACAAAGGGATGAAAGAGCACAGCGACTTTGGAGAACAGCAAGGTGTTGAGTGGGGCAGGAGTTTAGGGAAAGAGAAGGGGTCAGGGCAGGTGCAGGCCATGGAAGGCTCCTTAAACCCTGCAATGGAACTTGAACTGTGTCTTGTAGGCAACAGGGAGCCTTTAAAGTGTTTGGGAGTGACATAAAGTTTTGTTTTTTCAAAAGATGACTCTGGTGGCAATAAGAGGTCAGCAAGACTGAAGGTGGGAGCACTGGTTAGGAGACCCTTGCAGGGCTCCAAACTAGAGATAGGAAGGACCTGACATGGTTCAAAGCCATGAAGATGAGAGATATGGAATATGTTGCAAACAAAAGAGTACAGAACTTTGCCACTAATTGTATGTAGTGGATCTGTGAAGGGGAGCCTTCAAGGATGACTCCAAGTTTCCAGCTTGGTGGTTCCAGGTGGCATCATTGGGAATACAGGGGAGCAGGTTTGAGGTGGGGGAAGATAATGAGCTCAGTTTCACACGCATGGAACCCCATGGAACCCCCATCGCATGGTGATCCCCAGCAGGAGCCTGGATATTGTAATTTGGAACTCAGAACTGATGACATACTGACTCGATTTGTAAGTCATCAGTATCAAAACTGACATCGAATCCCTGGGAGTGGATTATGCAGAATGAAAGTGAAGAGGAGAGTGACAGGATGGGAGAGAAAGGAAGGACAGGGAAAAGGGTCAAAGACAGAACCTTTGGTCACACTAAGGCTTAAAGCTGGGGCAGAGAATCAAACACCCACTAAGGGGGCTTCCCTGGTGGTGCAGAGGTTGAGAGTCCGCCTGCCGATGCAGGGGACGCGGGTTCGTGCCCCGGTACAGGAAGATCCCACATGCCGCGGAGCGGCTGGGCCTGTGAGCCATGGCCGCTGAGCCTGTGAGTCCAGAGCCTGTGCTCCGCAATGGGAGAGGCCACGACAGTGAGAGGCCCGCGTACCACAAAAAAAAAAAAAAAAAAAAAAAAAACCCACTAAGGAAGCTAAGAATACGACAGGATGGACCATCCTTAAGAAGGCGAAGTCAACAGTATCAAATGCTAACTAGAAGGCAAGGCAGATGGGAACTAAAAAGAGGCCTTTGGACTTGGCAGAGAGGAAGGTGGTGGTCTTCTTTGCCAGGAGGTGGGAACAAAATCCAGATTATGGTGGATGAAAAACTGAATGGGAATGACAGAGTGAAGCTAGATGACTCTTTCTAGGAATTTTGTTGTTGTTGTTGCTGTTATGTTATTTAAAGAAAGAGACTTGAGTATATTTATAAATTGTTTTGGAAGGAGCCAGTGGAGAGAGGCTGAAACCCTAGGAGAGAGAGAGGTGTCCTCCAACAGAACAGCTCTATGGTCTTAGAGATAAATCAAGAGCACAGTGGAGACAGGAGTCACGGGACAGCAACAACATGACTCTGAGACCAAAAGGAAGAAGTGGGGCGTGCAGAGCAGGATGGAAAGTTGCCGGGATCTATCCCAGAGCACCTCGACTTCCTCAGTGAAATAGGAGGCAAGGCCATCAATGGGGAAAGAGGTCCGGAGGAAGGGGTGCCCATTTCTAAGGAGGAAAGGTTTGATGTGAGGGGGAAGAACAATGGACTGGAGGAGGCAATGGCCACCCAGGAGAAGACTGTACCTCCTCTGGGCCTGCAGAGGACAGGGGTGGGAAACTGAGCAGCTTCCACAGGGATAGGCAGGATTCCATCAAGCCCAGTAGGTGGAGGGGATGTCCAGGGAGAGGTCAAAGATTAGAGGAGTTTTACCAAAGAATGAGAGCTCCAAGTGACATGTCATAAAGGATTTTATTATTAGGTATGGTAATGCCAAGTGCTGACACAGATAAACCTTTACATCTCCATAATCTAACCTGTATCTTAAATAGACTGTACTTTTCACTCACACAAAGTCCAATTTTTGGTGTCTAGCAGTCATTCAGGAACCTGACTGACAAGCATGATTCAACACATGATTTCCAAAGTCATCCTGGGTGTTGACATCCAGTTGCCAGAAGAGAGAATAACAAGGGAGGTTTAGGGGGCCAAACTTCAAAGTGTTTCCTCTGTCACAAGACCGCACCAAACTGCAAGGGAGGTTGGCCGGAAAATATGATGTAACTCTATGTTGTAGAAGAAAGAGAAATAGGTTTGGTAAGTAGCTAGCAGCCACTGCCTCAGTTTGAAAGGAGGATAGGCAGAGGAGGGATGGGTCTGTGTCCAAACCCTCATCCTGACAAGTGAAGAATTCAAGTTCAGGCCTCAGCTAAGATTCCAGGACCTGAGACTAGGGCCTGGGATTCAGGGGATCAGAGAGAAGGAAGTTTTTATGGCATGGAACAGGGTCAGAGAGTTGGACCCAAATTCAGCAGTGGTGGAGAGGTGGGTGGATCAGGTTCTCTTTCTAGTAACTAGACCACACACTTCCTAAGCCATCTGTCTTCAATAACGAGCAAAAGATGGGTTGACGTGGATTTGAAGGCACTTGATCCAGTGCCCTCCAAAAACGGGAGACTTACTAGAGGCCATAACAAGAAATCTTGTGGCAGTCAACTATGCCCTCCCCCATATACTCACATAAAAACTCTTCCTCCTGTGCTTTCACAGTTGCTTTTGATAACCTATTAAGCCCAGAGTCTAAATCAGTGTATACCAAAAACATATTGTCCTTTATTCACGGTCAAAAAGGACCTAATCTTCATTTAAACACTCCCAAGAGAAGAAGGGAAATATATTCTATCCTTCCTATGCAGTCAAGTAAACGAAGGAAACCGAAACAGTGGTACTTGGAAACTCAAGTACAGCTTGCTTCTCTCTTCTCTCATCTGGAAACTGGATGTCAACACCCAGGATGACTTTGGAAGTCATGTGTTGAGGATGGCAGAGGTTGGATGCACACTGTCACTTCTCTACTGGGGCCAGCTTCTAACAGAAACAGGCAAAAGCTGGAAATCTACAGAGGTAGGAGGCTCTCAGGCAAGGCCCCACAGCCAGGCTGGGAGTGTCAGCCTTGACTGGAGAAGGCCAAGTGGGCAGGCAGGGATCTTGGTAAGGGGAATGAGGTCATCAGCTGCTGGAATACTTCTCTAGTGTCGAGGGCTTTGACAGATGCCTCTCTTCTCCCAGGAGGCCAAGTATTGCAGCTTTCTAGGCAGAAACAAGGGGAGTTTCTGCCTCCACACTTTAAAAACCAATTCCATGTGTAGTGCATTCATTGGAATTACAGCTACTACATAGGCAGATGGGGTGGAATCCAACAGGCCATCCAGGCAAATGTGGCAGGTTATTCTGCTCGAATCAGCTTATTCTGCTTGAAGGATATGTGTTCTCCAAATGTCTGAATCAAGTGCCAAGAGAAACCAAAGAGTGAATAAGGCAATTGTAAGACCAACCAGTTCCAGACGGCAAGGGACATCAATAGTTCATACCAGCTCTTAAAAAAGGGGCCCCTAAGGTCTTCCTGAAACTAAGACCACAGAGTTAGGTCATTTATCACGGGTCCTGGGTGAGGAGCCAGAGCTGCAGGACACAGTATATCACCAACCCTATCACCTGCTAGCACCTACAGTGAGCATTGGTGGCCAAGTCATGCTGCCTGAGGCCACCGCTCAAGGACACAGGACAATTTAGCCGAAAAGCCCAGGGAGTCTTGTAGCAGTTGTCTGCTGACCTGGAGGAAAGGTCTGTCCCCTCTGTGTCTCTTCATCTGGCTTGAACCCAGGAAAGCACTCTGTACTGCCCAGTCCTCTAAGTGTCCCTCTACAGTGGCACTGACGAGAAAAAGGAGGTCAAGGCCCTGGGTCATCTACATAGTTCTTTTTCCTTTTCTTTCTTTTTTAAATAAATTTATTTTATTTATTTATTTTTGGCTGCATTGGGTCTTCGTTGCTGCACGCAGGCTTTCTCTAGTTGCAGCGAGTGGGCGCTACTCTTCGTTTCAGTGCACGGGCTTCTCACTGCGGTGGCTTCTCTTGTTTGAGAGCACGGGCTCTAGGCGCGTGGGCTTCAGTAGTCGTGGCACGCGGGCTCAGTAGTTGTGGCTTGCGGCTGTAGAGTGCAGGCTCAGTAGTTGTGACGCTCGGGCTTAGTTGCTCTGCGGCATGTGGGATCTTCCCAGACCAGGGCTCAAACCCGTGTCCCCTGCATTGGCAGGCAGATTCTTAAACCACTGCGCCACCAGGGAAGCCCACCTACATAGTTCTTGAGTGGCAGCAATGGTGCTGGAAGAGGTGCGGAGGCCACACCCTGGGCCCTCATTCAAGGGAGAAGCTCTGCTCGATTATGAAGACCCCTGGGGTACACGAAAGAACCTTGCTCTTTAAGATAGAAGATCTGGGTTCTAGTCTCAACTCTGCTACTGTTCGGCCATCATTTCTCTTTGGGTCTGTTTCCTGCTCTATAAAAATGAAAGGGTAGATGAGGTGATCTCCAAGTTCCTGGTCTGATGTCTTATTGTTTGGCTACCCAGTGTGTCAGTCATTTGCTTGATGGCTCTCAGATCCCCACCCTTCCCCTACTCTGCCTTAGACTGCAGAGGGCTAGTGCCTGCAATATACATTTCCCAGTCTCCTTTGTCATCTGGCTTTGGAAGGCTGGTGGAAGACTGGAAGGTGGGAAGTAAGGAGATGTCAGGGTATTTCTCCCCTTCTCTGCTTTGGGAGGCAACTCAAGTAGTGGCTGTGTCTCCATGGTTACAGATCCTGCTAGACAGCCCTCATCTTCCTATTTGCCTTTTTTGTTCTTCCACCACCTTGGTAACAAATTCCCTGTGTCAAACTCCCTCTGTTGAACCATCTAACAACTGCTGTTTTCCTCACCAGACCCCAACTAACACAGCCAGGTTGTGGATTATCTGCGGTCAGTTTTCAATCCCACTGCTGTACACCCTTGTGTGCATCCTTAATTTAATATCCACCAAGAGAAGGAAATGGAAGGCAAGAGAAAGGAGGACAATAAACTGTCAAAGATTGAGCATAACCCTGGCTAAATCCAAATCTCTGCCCATTTTCCCCAGCGCACTGCACAGCTGAACACAGCTGGAGAAAACCCACACAACCTTGCTGTCCGGTCTCACTTTAAAGCCTAGATCGTTATCCTAAAGTGGGCCCGTAACACTGCCCTGCAGTCATCCTGCAGTTTCCTAGATCATTCACTCTCCTGCTTTCCTAGGCGACTGTTTCTTTCCTGGTCCTCTCTACTCAAATGCCTAGCACCACCTCCTCCCCCATCATCACTCTCAGCTAAAGACCTTGCTTCCTGTTTCACTGAGAAATCAGAAGTGTTCAGAAAGAGCAAGCTCCCACTACCACACCTCTCCACCTACTACCTCTACCAATTTATTCTACTTCCCCTCCAGTAACTGTGGGTGAACTGTTCACACAGCAGGCAGGGGACCACCCTTAGCTCTGTTTCTTATGCATGACACCTATTTCTTCTAGTCTACTTGGCAATATTGCTCCAAATATTCTCCTTTCTCTCTTCTGCATTATCAGTTTTCCTTTTCTATTTGATTTTTCCCATCAGCAAACATACCATATTTCTGTCATTTAAATTTTTTTCTCTTGATGCTACTCCCTCTCTGGCCACTGCCCCACTTCTCCCTACTCTTTTAGCGAACTCTTCCAGAGAGTTGTCTTTGCTCTCTTCCTTCTATTCTTTCTCAAGCCCACTCCAATCAGGCTTTTGCCTTCACCACTCCATCGAAACTGGTCTTGGCAAAGTCACTAATGACTCTGCAGGGCTAAATCTAATGGTCAACTCTCAGTCCTTATTTTATCGGACCTTCCCACAGCATCTGGCACAGCTGGTTCCTCCTCCTCTCCCACTCTAACTGTTGGGCCCTCAGGACTCGGTCTTTGGATCCTTTTTCTTTTCTACCTTCAGTTCATCAAATCTTGTGACTTTAAATTCCATCTACATTTCTCTTGGTGCCCACATTTATACTTCCAGTCTGGGCCTCTCCTCTGAGCTCCGGATTCATATACCCAACTGCTTGCTCAACATCTCCATCTAGATGTCTAACAGACATCTCCTCGTTTAATAGATCTAAAACTGAGCCCCTGATATTTCCCCCTCTCAGTAAATGGCAACTCCATTCTTCCAGTTGCTTAGGCCAAGAACCTTGGATAATTCTTTCTCTTAAATGGGGATGGATCCATCAGGGAATCCTACTGACTCTATCTACAGAATATATCCAGAAACTGACTACCGCAACACAGATCCATGCCCCAATCATCTTGTGCCAAGATTATTTCAATATTCTCCTATATGAGTTCCCTACTTACAGCCTTACCCCTTTTATTCTATTATCAATGCAGCCACCACAGCAACCCTTTTAATGCATAAGTCAAGTCATATCACTCCTCAGCTCACCACAAGAAGAAGCTAAAATTGTTACAAATGCTACAAGCCCCCGAAGAGTCTGGCCCCGCTCTCTCTGACCTCACTTCCCCATCACTCCTTCTGTTCCAGCTACACTGGCCTCTTCGCCTCCTTGAACACTCCGGGCATACTTCTGCCTCAGGGCCTTTGCATTTCCATTGCTTCTGCCTAGAATGCTTTTCCCTCAGATATCCTTCCTCCTTCCTTCATATCGCTATTGAAATGTTACATTCTCAAGGTGGCCATCTTTGACCACACTATGTAAAATTGCATGCTCTCCTGACACCCTCTATGATCCTCCCCTAATTTAATTTTTTCCCCAACAGTGATTTCCATCTAATAAACTGTAGTTTTTACTCAGTTATTTTTGTCTGTGGTCTTTCTTCCCCCACTAAAGTATCTAGCCAGAAGATTTCTCAGTTTTCTCACTGCTATATCCCCAGAGTGCAGTATACAGTGCCTGGCACATAGTAGGTAGTCAATAACTATGGATGAATGAATGAAGCCACAGAATCAAACTTCCTTAAATCCTACCCTTCCTCTGGACTGCTTATCACAGAAGACAAAAATGTCCTTATTGTCAAGTCAGATTGAAGTGGGGTTTCTCTTTTCATGTACTTTTAGCAGAAGTCAGCCTAACTGATGCGCATGTGTGAGCTTATTTAATCTTCATGCCAACTCTGAGAGTTAGGTATTTTCTCTCCATTTTTCAGATGGGAAAGGTGAACCCCAGAGAGATTAAGTTACAGGCCAGAGGTCACACAGCTAGTAAGTCCCAGAGCTCAGATCCCCGACCCACCTGACTGATGCCACAGCTGTGAGTTCTCGGCTGCAGCACTCCACACAGACCACCCTCCCCAGAAATGACACCAGGGCTGAGCTGAGTCAGCAGCCACAGGACTGGAGGGTCTGCGTGCCACCAGGGATCTCCACAAAAGAAACATTTGCTCCCCCCAAACCCTCAAGTGTCAGATGTCAGAATAATCATCTTGTTTCCTGAGTTTCACAATTTGTCTTGTTGCTGTCGTTATTGCCTGTCTGCTTCCCCATTCTGTGTCTCCCCAGCACCTAGCACCATGAAGGGATAAATGAACTAATTCAGACACAATTCTGCTTAATATCATTCATCCATTCAACAATCCTGCTTGAGCACCTGCCTTGTTCTAAGCACTGTCTTTGTGATGCTTACAGTCTGCTAAGGGAGGAGGACATTAAATAATCACAGAAATAAATCACAGAAAAGAACAAAACAAAACTGTGAACAGTACCATAAAGGAAAAGTATGGGATGCTGTGAAAGTAGACAAGAGAACCCCCTAATTTCAACGGGAGCATGTCAGTGAGGGCCTCCAGATCTGAAGGGTGAAGGGGAAGTGGTCCTAGAAGAGAAAGTAGCTTATGCAAACATCCTAAGGAGTGAATGAAGGATAGTGAGTGTGCCTGGAATACAGTTGATGGTCTCATCTTGTCAGTGGTGGCCTGTGTCTCCTAGGATCTGCCTTCAAGGAGGGGAAGGAAGGGGGAGACATCCTCCATGTTTACAGTTTAACACACTTCTGACAAGGTTGGGGGGGTGGGTGGACACAGCCTGACCTTGACTCACTGATGGAAACAGCTCTGTCCTCAGTGTCTCTATGTCTAGAAATTTCAAGCTTGGTCCCTTTTCCCTGGTCCAGTGTAATTGAGAGAACCAGTCACTACAAATCACTCTGTCTGGGAGCAACTGGGATGTCTCCAGAACTGAACAACGGGGGCCAAGGCAGGATTCCAGCAAGGAGGGCTTTGCAGAAGTTACCATTTGTGTCGCAGTGCCTGTGGCTTTCACCTAGGAGGGCTGGGTGGGGCCAGCGTAGCATTAAGGGATGGAGGCCACTGCCCACTAATGGCTGTCTCCCTTTTCACTGCAGCCCTCCCCAACTCCCAAGCAGCCAGGGCCCAGCAGAGAAGGCCCCAGGGCACAGGGCTGGCCTGCTGCTAGCAACCTGAAGGGAGGAGTTAAGAAGGCCGGGCTGACGGCCGCAAAGACAGAGCTGTGTTTATCCAGGAAAAGAGGTTGTACGTAGGCAACGGAGGCCCCTGCCAGCTCCTCCCGGGACTGGGCTGGGGTAGCAAGCTGGAGAGGAAGCTGCTCCCCCACCCCGGGGCTCTGAACGCCTCCTGGCCAGAGGCCAGGACCCAGAGGCGGCCCACCAGTGAGGCCTGCACTCTGGGCGCCTGACCGAGCCTGCTGCCGTGGGCTCAGACTCCCAGGCAGAAAGTCGGAACCTCGCGCTCCCTGAGGTGCGGTGAGGGGGTGCGGTAAGCGCGCGCTGGCGGCGGGGCCTCCCGGAGTCAGCTCAGGGGGTGGCAGAGGATCAATGCTGTCTTTGTGCTCACTGGTTTCCTAGGGAGAAAGGGAGTGGGGAGTGGGAGGGGCGGCCCAACGGCTGGGCCCTCGCGGCAGAACTCGGGATGCGGTAGGGCTGGGACGCAGGGAGCGGGACAGTCAGGGCTTTAGGAGGGGTGGGATTCTGTGCTCCCGAGAGGTGCGTCTCCTTGAACCGGCCCTAAGTGCTCGCTCGCAGGGCAGCAGCAGCCAAGTGTGCAGCGAGTCTGCTTCTGGCCTGGAACGGCTCGGGAAGGCGAAGGAGGCGCGAGAGGAGGCAGGTGTGGCTAGGGCCGAAGGATGGCTCAGCCTGGAGAAGCTTGCGGTGCCGCCCGGGAATGCAGCCTGCGGGGATGGGGTGCTGGGGAAAGGGGGGTAGTCCCAAGGGGCGCCAGATCAGACACTGGAGGAGAGCCTTAGTCTTCTGGATTGGGCATGAGAGAAGGGGGTGAACCCTCCAAGGGCCGCGGTGTCTCTTCAGGGGGAGAGTGTATAGGAGCGGGGGTTCCGAACCCGGGTCGGTGTCTGCGGCTACAGACCTTTTGTTAATGAGGGTGTTACTCTATTCTCCTAGTGGGTGTGTAAGGCCTTCTAACTCTGAAGTGGGTGTACATCTTCAGTACCAGCGGGAGCAATGGGAGAGCCTGTGTACTCGGATGTCCGAGGCCTGATCCGAAAATGTTACTGTCTAGCCCTGGGCTCCCTCTATTTCTCCCTGGACCCCCCGACTTTGCCGCCCTTTGTCCCTCCCCATCCTCCCCCAACCCCGCTCAAACAGGGGCTTGTGCACCCCGTGGGCCCGTAAAGAAGGGCACGGCGGCAGACCAGATGCTCGTTTGCAGCATCACCCACCTTGGGCTTTCCTTCTTTCCTTGTACAGGCCTTCACCTGAGACGCTGGGTTTGGACCCTCTCGGCCTCGTGGAACTCGGACTTTCAGCCCCCCCATCCCACCGCATGTGGCTCTTGGAGAAAGCTGGCTACTGGGTGGGGGCCGCGGAGCCCAGGGCCCGGTGGGCGCCCTCCGGCCTGTTTCCTAAGCGCCGCACCCCGTGCCCGCTGGCTCGCGCCTGCCCCAACGTCCTCACCCCCGATCGCATTCCGCAGTTCTTCATCCCGCCTCGGCTCCCCGACCCAGGCGGCGCCGAGCCCCTCAGCGGGCGCGACGTGGACGGGCGCGGCCTCCCCGAGGCCTGTTCGCTGCCGCACTTGGCAGGCAGCGAAGGTTGGGCCTTCCTGCCCGAGAGCCCACACACGCGCCGGCGCGAGTCCCTGTTCCACTCGCCGCCGCCCGCCCTGGCCGGGGGGCTGCCCCCTGCGCAGTTCAGGCTGCACGTCTCCTCCCCGGACCTGCGCCTCTGCCGGGCCCCCGACAGCGACACGGCCTCGTCGCCCGACTCGTCGCCCTTTGGCTCGCCGCGGCCAGGCCCCGGCCGGCCCCGGCCGCCCAGGCCGCGCTCGCTGTCCCCAGAGGAGGCGAGCTCGGCCGACACCAGCCCGTACGCGCCGCGCCGAGCGGGGCCGCCCACGCCGCCGCTCTTCCACCTCGACTTCTTGTGCCGCCAGCTGCGGCCGGCCAAGGAGAGCGTGCTGCGCCTCGAGCCCCTGGGCGGGCAGCTGCGGCTATCCGCCGAGTACCAGGCCTGGCCCGGGCGGCTGCGGCTGCGCCTGGTGAGCGCCGAGGGCCTGCCCGGGTCGCGGGCCGGCCCCGGGAGCGGCGGCGGCGGCTGCTGCGTGGTGCTGAGGCTGCGGTCGCGCGCCCGGGCGCGGGGCCAGCGGAGCCGCGTGGTCAAATGCAGCGCCAACCCCATCTTCAATGAGGACTTTTTCTTCGACGGGCTCGGCCCGCCTGACCTGGCCGCCCACAGTCTGAGGGCCAAGGTGCTGGACAGGAGAGCAGGCTTCCGCAGGGACGTGCTGCTGGGGGAGTGTGAGACGCCCCTGATTGCCCTGCTGCCCACCCTGCGTGGTGGGCTAGGTCCCGGAGCCTCCCTGGCGCCTGCCCATCTCAGCCTGTAGCCTGAGAGACTGCCTCTTCCTCAGGAGGTCTCCAGCGGGTCTGCAGTCCTCATTCTTTCCATCTGCCCGGCATGTATTTATTTTTGCTAATAAAATATCTGTTTGTCTCTGGCGGTATCTCTCCCACTTGTTGGCACCCTACGCTCTCAGATCTGCAGCCTACCCTCCTCCCTCTGCCCTGGCCGTACACGGGATGGAGGAAGCTCATTCAGTTGTCTGATTTGGAGCAGACCTTAAGCAGTGGTTCTCAAACTTGAATGAGCATCACAATAACCAGACATCAGGAATCCTGGATGAGCTTGGTAAACATGCAGAAAGAATCCTGGGCTCCATTCCTGAGAGACCCTGACACTAGTTCAGTAGGTCTGGCCTGAGTAGGTTCTAGGTTCCCTGTTCAACCAGGTCCCTACCCCTTCAGGGGGCCCTCCAATCACTGAGTCACTCCAGAAAAAAACTCTGTGACTGAAACCAACAAAAGCCACCTTCCGCTGGGGGTTCCTTGGGGCTGCACAGGGGAAAGCAGCACTACCCCACCCATCTACCCACCCCCCCATCTGTTCTGAAGAGACATGAAATTTCCGTGTCTTGGGAGTGAGTCAGTGGATGTAAGACCAGCACACTATGCCTTTAGGTGTCCTCTCTCTTGCCTGTCCCTCCCACACCTGTGCCACCCTTGGGGGTAAAGCTGGAGCCAGGAGCTAGAACAGTGCTTGGTAATGAAAGACCAAGATAGAATGTCCCAGGGATTGAGGTCCTGGGGGAAGAGGGGGTCCCACTGGACTGTGAGAACTGTTCTCAGGGGTGCCCAGAAAACGCTACCCCAGTGAGTAGGGGCAGAATGTGGAAAATGGATAAATGTAGGTCACATTGTGTTTACCTCCTACCTGAATGTCCCTGACGTCAGCAGTGACCTTCTTCTCTCTCCCCCACCTTCCCTGGAGCTGGTTCCTCTTGGCTCAGGCCAGGCTTGGAGGAGGAAAGAAGGGAGGGGGAGAGGGAGGGAGGAAGGGAGGCGCTGTGCCAACCCAACTTCTTTCTCCCTCCCCGCTTTCTCATTTTGCCCGGTGGCCCTAACCAGGGCCAAGCCTGCCTGCTGGATCTAGATAAACCTCAGCATGTGTAATGCTAACATCACACACACACACACACACACACACACACACACACACACACACACACACTTGCATTCAGAGCACCCCTCGGTTCCTTCTCCCTCCCCTGATTAGGTCCCTCCCCACCCCACCCTCAACCCCCCAGACCAGGGAAATCTTGCTCCAGATGTCCACTAGATGGTAGCATTGATCAAATAATATTAGGTGCTAACAGCTGCGCCAAGATAATCGCCATGCAAGGAACCGTTCCAACAACTTGCCACCAACCCCATTGAGGGTTAAGTACTATTGCTAATATTTTTATCCAGTGTGACCTTGGGTTTTACTCATCCAGTGAGGGGTAGAACTAGGATTCAAACCCAGACAGTCTGGCCTTAGACTCTGGGTTCTTAATCACCTCACTATAATATCCCTAAGTGCCAGCTGCCACTTCCCAGTCAGGTCACTTCCTTCCCCAGGATGACAGCTCTCCGATCTTTTCAGCCTGTGAAGTCCACCCATAGATCCAGCTCCATCCCTAGTACTGTCCTACTTCAGTCCCAAGTCCTCCCCTAACAACCTTTGGTGAGTAACTGGATTTGACGCCCATTTGAAAGTAGCTGGAAAGAGAAGTAGAGGCCATTTACCCTTCATTCATGCAGTCCTTCAACAAATACTTAGGGAAGGCCAGGAGGTTCTGGGCATTGGATACAGCAGTGATCAAAACAGACACGGGGGGCTTCCCTGGTGGCTCAGTGGTTGAGAGTCCGCCTGCCGATGCAGGGGACACGGGTTCGTGCCCCGGTCCGGGAAGATCCCACATGCCACGGAGCGGCTGGGCCCGTGAGCTATGGCCGCTGAGCCTGCGCATCCAGAGCCTGTGCTCCGCAACGGGAGAGGCCACAACAGTGAGAGGCCCGCGTACCGCAAAAAACAAAACAAAACAAAACAAAAAACAGACACGGGTATCAGACAATTTACAAAATGAATAAGTAAAATGTAGAAACGTCACCTGGTAATATGTTCTAGAGAAAAATAAAGCAGGAGACAGATTAGGAAGGGAGTCAGACAAAGAGAAGAAAGGAAGATTGTAAGAATGGAAAGAGGGCGGGAGGGACCGAAACATTGCTTTTTAACCACAGTACTTTGTACCAGTAGGTTCTGTACTTTATTGTTATGCCAGTTAATCATTGCAACCACTCAGTAAGGCGGCTACTGTTACCATTTTACGGAGAAGATAGATCAGAGAGGTTAAGTAAACTTGCCTGAGGATCAGCCCTGACTGCAGGGAAGTTTTAGGACTGTGGCTCCATCCAGACCTCCTACCTCACCTGCCATTCAGAGGAGGCTCGCAAGGTGAGAATTCAAGTCCACTCCAGTCAGGAGCAGTTCGCTCAGTATCCACAGCTGTGACCCTCCCCCTCCCCACCCCCCCATGGGGACCACAATGTCCCTGGAGGAACTTCCAGGCTAAACTAAAGCCACAGAAGCATGCCCTGGGGCAAATAAGGTCGTAAGAACCCCTCCTGTGTGCAGACTGCTCTGGCCTCAAAGCATGTTCACAGACACAAGTCTGGACAGATATTACTGTCCCCTTTTTAACAATGTGGTAATTGAGGACTAATAGTAGGCTACATTCTTACCCGTCTTTCGGCTCCAAAAATCAGAGCTCCTGCTTTTCAACCCTCCTTGCAACGTCCAAGTCTAAATGACCACAGATGTTAATTGACAGATGAGTGCCACAGGCAGGGTCACACGGAGAGTTCAGGGCCAGGAGCTGAGGTCAAACTCCCACTGGTCCCTCCACCCACAGTGGCCTTTGTAACAGGAAAGGGGAGGGGTGGTGACTGTGAGATCTACAGATGTTTATAGAGCCGGAGATGTCCTTTTTTTTAATGGCTGAGGGGACTGTGCCCCCTCCCTGAGTCCCTCCTGTGGGTTGAGGTCTCCCCCAGGCATGGACCTCTTAGAAAGGACACATAGGAAGGTACTCTTAACCACTGGATCAGGCCTCCCAGAGCGGGTGGCCCTCGAAGGATGGAGCTGAGGTGGTATGTAGCATGCAGTCAGCCCAGGCCCCACAAACTTTCCACCTTTACACTCCAGGCCCTCCCAGGAGGGGCAGGCTTGCACGAGCTTTAAGTGGTTTCTGTGGTCTAGGGGGTGGAAAGGAAGGGAAGAAGAAGTTGGTGACTGCTCCCCAGTTCCAAGCCACCACCACCACCCTCCACACCCCCAGGCTGCTTGCCCCTGGCGTTCAGATTCCCCTGATAAGGGAACTTGGGCACGTGGTGGGTGAATTGATTCTCTGATCCCTATCAGCCTCTTCCTTGCATAAGAATGTGAGAATGTATTTGGGGAGGAAATAACCACTGCCCTGCTCTGAAAGGACTGATTCCTCCAGAAAAGAATCTGTGATTAGAGCAGGAGGGAGGAAGTGTAGGCATGAGGGGGGGACTTCCCAAAAGGATGATCAGGGTACCTACTTGCCCCAGGGAGAAAGAACACCAGCCATCCATGCTTAGGGTAAGGAAGGCATAGAGATACGCTGGGAAGCATGAGACTAGCTTAGGCCTAGAGCCAGGACCCTGTCTTCCCAACCACCAGTCACTTCCTCCCCACCTTACACAGTGGCACGAAGTGGCACGGCTGAGAGAGGCAGCCAGACCTACCGTATCTGGGGTGGGCAGGGCTGCCTGGCACGATGCCAGGGCCAAGTGCCCATCCCCAGGCACTCTGCACGGCCTCTATTCCATGCCCATGCTTGGTAGGTCAAGAAGGATCCTGAGGGACCCAGAGTCACAGAGGAAGAGAGGCTGAAAGAGGAGAAAACAGAAAGAGGGATGAGCTACCGAGGCACAGAAAACAGAAGAGCCATAGGCACGGAGGGGTTGGCAGGCAGAGACACAGAGAGAGGATACCGAGAGGAAGCAAAGCCAATCGTGGGCAGGGAAGGGGACAGCAGAGCAACACTCTGCCCCGGCAGCCCCTGCACCCTGCCCCTCTGCCTCTTGCTGGCTCTACTTCTCTGCTGGGCACTGGCCTGGGTGGTGCTTTAGAGAGCTTTACTTCTTACTCCAAGCTTGCCCAAGGGGCTGAGCCCCAAAACAGACCAACATCCTGTTCTGTGCAGAGAAGTATACACAGACGCGTGGGCCATGCATTTACCAAAAGGACACGGGGATAATCAGAGTCTCAGAGGAACAGACACACGCCCTCAGACTCTCGGTACAGGAAGGTCCCCAAAAGTTTCCACTCCACTCTTCCTCACTCCCTGCACCCTTGTCAACCATCCTGGGAGCTGGAAAGTCCTTTTCTACTTCTAACCTTTGTCCCGTAAGCTGCAGCCCTCCGGAGTCTCTGGGAGCTACCCAGGAACGGAGGTGTTGATGGTAGCGGAGCGTGCGGTTCCAGGGTGGGGCACGAGCGCAGGATGGTGAGGTGGGAGGGCAGGTGAGGGAAGGGACAGCTGCCTGCCCTCTCCACGCCAGATGCCACGTGCACCGGGGAGGAGTGGGCTGCAGTCACGAGGCTGAGGCGTGGCTGGCTCCTGCTCTGCTGTTTACCAGCTGGGAGTGAGAGCCGGAGGAGGTGCCAGGGAGCCTCCCCACTGCAGCCTGGCCTCTGGCCAGCCGGCCTGTTGGGTAAGCAGGAGAGCCAGGCCCAGCTAATCAAACTCTGGGCCGAGTCTGTGCAGGAGATTAGTGGCATCCGGGTCCCGCGGAAGCAGTATCCTGTAGCTCTCCACAGAGCCCTTCCTCAGCGTGGGTCTGCCCAATCTGGGGGGGTCTCCTTCCCGCAACTAGTGCGGTGCAACGTGGCTCCCCTCCTGTCCCATGGCTCCTCTGCCTCAGCACACTCCTCCAGGCCTGCCCACAGCCCCAGCAGACCAGGAGGATGTGGAGGCACCAGGGAGCCAGGGAATTCTAGGGAAGGGCAGCAAAGGGCAGCAAAGGGCAGAGGCTAAGCAGAGGCCTCAAGGAACCCAAGAACCACGGAGATGAGTCTGACCTCATCCTGTAGAAGAGGCACCATCCCCCGAATAAGCCATCCCGTCTTCATCTCTCCCCTCCCCACTTCCCCTGTTCCCGTCACCTGTCTTGGTCAAGTAGAAAGCGCATGATTCTAAACTCACAAAGACCTGGGTTCAAATCACAGCTCAGCCACTTATTGTCCTTGTGCAAGTCCTTGGGCAACTCATGACTATCTTTGAGCATCACTTACCTTATAAGCATCACATAGTTATCTGGAGCGACTATGCCGGCCTCATGGTGGATGTTGGGAGGATTGGAGAAAATCACGGATTTACATAAAGTGACCGGCAAAGGGCCCAGCACACAGAAGGTGATCGATAAATGCTAGCCCCCTTCCCATCACCTATCCTGTTTCTCCTCAAGCCTCCAAACTCTGTTCCTCCCGTCTCTCCCCTTGTCCCCTCCTGATGCCAGGATGCTCTGCCAGCCACTCCTTTCCCCTGCCTGATGCTGGGCCAGGTGCTCCCTCCCTCCTCCCTCTTCCCTCCCCTGGGCCCTGCTCCCTGCCCTCCTGGGCAGCCAGGGCAGCAAGGACGGCACCAAGGGAGTTGCCCCATGGACAGGGCCCCACAGAGACACCACCGAGCCTCGCAGGGTAAGAGGCCCTAGGGCCCTGCAGGCAGGTGGAAGGGGCTGCCAGGAGGTTTAGAGGAGAGGGAGAGATGGCAAGAGACTGGTCGGGAAGTGAGGAGGGAGGAGGGGCAAGCAAAGAGAGAAGGAGAGAAAGATGAGTCGGCAGGGGAAGGCAGGCTGGTGAGAAAGGACAGGTCTCCATAGAGACTGAAGGAGAAATGGGAGGAGGGGCTGGGGACCTGACAGAGGAGGAGAAATAGGAAGGGGGAGAGACAGGAAGCACAGAGAGGAGAAAGAAGGGGAGAGCTGAAGAAGGAAGAGATGGCTGGGACGGGGGAGGAGAGGGGAGCAGAGTCAGGGAAGCTGGAGGGAGGAAGGGTCCACGTCCCAAGTGTGAGCGCCCCCTGGGAGAAAAGGCAGACACTGCTCATCTGGCTGGGACCCCAGGCAGCAGTGGGAGGCTGACCACTCCACCTTTTTCTGTTCATTCAGCAACGGAGGAAGCCGTCCTGCCTTTAGGGATGACAAAGGGTCGGCGAGAAAGCAATAGAACCCTGTCCACCGCCCTTGCCCACCAGCCCAGCACATTCCTCCCCACTGCCCTGGGGGATGGGGTCTCATTTCTGCAGAAAATGTGGGGCACTCAGCCGGGGCAGCGGGGGACGGAGAGTCAGGCGGTCCTTGGGCCCGCAGATGGTCTAACTCAGAGTCTCTCTCTGCAGGATCCCAGGGCCATGTGCTAGGTCAGGGTGTGAGCGCTGAGGGGGAGAGGCTGCAGGGCCACCTGGTGTAGGAAGAACTCCACTGCCGGGGCAAGCACGGGGACCACCCCTACCCCAGGCCTGCTCTGAGGCGCAAGGCTGGAGGCCAAAGAGACGGTGCCACGTCAGGGAGGAAGCTGGGTGGAGCCAGGCAGGATGGGTGGGGAGGCGGGAGGGGCCGGATGGAGCCACTCCCTCTCTGGGCAGTCCTCCCCCCCACCCCACCCCCAGCAGAACCCAGGCCTTCAAGTCCACTCGCCCGCCCCCACCCAGCCCAGTAGAGGAAGCCTGCTTGTAAGAAGCATCTCCTGGGCAGAGGGACAGTGTGTGTGTGTGTGTGTGTGTGTGTGTGTGTGTGTGTGTGTGCGCGCGGGGTGGGGGTGGGGGGCGCGGGTGGGTTGAACCGAAGCCGGGGGGGGGGGTGGGGGTGGTGTCAAGGACTGGACAAGTAGAAGGAAAAAACGACAAGACAGCAGAGTCAGAGGTTAGGGAAACTATAAGAGGCATAAGGCAGACCTGCAGGGTTTTCTGAAATGAAAGACTGGCCCTGTGCTCTGTGAGAAGCCGCTGTGTGGATGTAAGAAATGCACCAAGGCCTGGCAGGGGAAGCTTCTTCTCAGGGGCTCCCTTGGTAGGTGTTTAATAAAAGCTGACCATATGAATGAATGAACGACGCGCTCCTCCCCACTCCAACAATGCTCCAGGCTTTCCCCTCAGCAGCTGCCCCTCTGGAGGTCTGTGCCTCCCTGCCCACCCCGCATCAACCCGCCTGTGCTCCCTACTGCCTGCCCTCCCCCTGGACCAGGCACACACAGCAGCGGGGTTGGGGGGATCCCGTCCTCTGCAGGCTGGGGAGCCAATGGAGCCAGAGCCTGCAGGAGGCATAGCAGGGGTCTGTGCTTGCAGCTCTCCCTTCCTCTTCCCCCTAACATCCTCACTCCCCTACCCTCAACCACCACGCCTCTGGAATTCCCAGCTGCTCTCAGGCACAAATGAGCAACCAAGAGATTGACCTCCGGCTGGGCTGCGAGTATTTATTGTGCACCTCTAAGGGGCAGGCACAACAGAATCACAAGATGAGCAAGGCAGACATGGTCCCTGCCTCCATGGGGCTCACTGTCTAGCAGGAAAGCCCCGGTTCACAGATTTCACAGTTACAGCAGTGAGATGATGTGGTGAGTACCAGGAACTCAAATGCTCGTGCTGAGTGTGTAAGCACAAAGGCAGGAGGAGCTCTCTCCAAGGAAAAGACATAATCAGGAACCTGGGGGATGAAAAGTTATCTAGATTGAGGAGGGGCAAGGGAAGGGCATTCCAGGCAGAAGGAATAGTGTGGAGCGGTCCCAGAGTAGTCAGGAGCCCGGCACTTCCGAGGACCTGGAAGAGGCCTCGTGTGACTGTAGGGCAGAGAGTGAAGAGAAGGGTGCACTGGAGGGTGGTCCTACCTTCTCCTCAGATGGCAGGTTCTGCTGGGAAGGAATGGGGTGGGGATGAGGGCCTGGGAATTGGGGAGTGTCTCTCGGTCCTCCGTGGTCCTCAACCTTTGGCCCTGACCCCCTCTCTTCTCTTCACAGAGCTGCTGGCTGCAAAGAAGACCCACACCTGTGAGTAGAGAATTGGGGTAGGAACTGGTGCTGGGGCGTGGAGAGATGGCAAAGCATTTAGCAAGGGTTCCAGGGAGGTCCGTGTAAAAGAAAGGCACGTGCCTTGTGCAGAGATGGAGGAGCTGGGCAGAGATGTCCGGGCCTGAAGGGAGGTGGAGCCTAGAAAAACGGGGGAGATGGGGAGATGGGGAAAGGAGGGGCAGAGGTGAAGAAACCTCAAGATTAGGGCAATCGGAAGAGGTAAGAAAGAAGCCTGAAGAGTGAGAGGGAACATCGCGAAGAAACAAGGAGAGAACAGTGAAAGCGGGCCATGGTAGAAGGAGAGGAAGCTGCTGGACAGAGGCACAGCAGACGCAAGGGGGTGGGGCAGATCGCTGGGCCAGCGGGGAGACGGGGAGGCAGGGTGGCCTCAGGGACTCCGAGAGCCTGCACCAGGCTTTGTGGAGGCAGAGCCAGGTTTGGTGTTCATCTCCGTGGTTAACACATCCCGAGGTGTGAACAAGCCTGGGGCCAGCCTGTGCAGGGCTAGAGAGCAGGAAAGCCTTCATCTCTGTAGGAAACACATAGATAGGAACACTCTGGGTCCTGGGGCCCTGAAAGACTGAGGCTACAGCATGTGAGAAAGGGGTTAGAGCTCAGGAAAGACTTCCCAATGGATTCTAGCAAGTAACATCCTCTCTAGGGAACTCTCAGCACATCAGATCTATCCTCCTAGTTCATGGGAGAGGCTAGTCCCCCAGAAAATGCACCCACTGCACCTTGGTCTCAAAGCTCATGTCCCATCCACATGCCCTTACCAGCCTGAGGGCACTCTGAGGAAGGCCTTCTAAGCATCCTTGAATTGATGAGGACAACTCTGGGGTAGGAGAGGCCACCTGCATTTCTCTATGGCCCTCTCTTGGATTGCCTACCAGTTCCCCCTGAGAGCTCACTGTGACTCTTCCTGCTGTCAAAACTGCTAGAGCTCCCTGTTCCAAGCAGAGAGATCTCAGAGGGCAAAAGCCTCACCCTCCTCCCTGAGCTGGTCACACAGGGGCTGGGGGGCCACCGGGAGGCTACATCCTTCTGGTGGGGGGGTTGCTTTGCTCAGCACAATCCTGATCGGTGCCTCGCCTGCCCCTAGCCACAGGGCCCCACGGAAATGCTGAGCAGGGCCCTGGGAGGAAAGCGGGTCAAGGAGTGACGTGGGGGAGGTGGGGGAGGTGAGGACCAGGGACCATATGTGGGTGGGGGGAGATGGGGGACTTTCAGAGCATCTGGAACTGGAAGAGGCTCAGCTCCATTCCTACCCTTAACCCCTTACCGCAGAAACCTCGGCCAGGACCACACCCCCTTACCCCTTCGCAACCCACTGGCCCCGTGCAGCCACCCCCTCACCCCACCCCCACCGATGAGTGTCCTCCCCCAACCCACTGCCCAGCTCCTGAGAGCCCGAGGAAGGCCAGCGGGGAAAGGCTTGTGCCAGGCTGAGGAGTCGTGGAGTCCCGGCAACGTCAGAGACCTCTTAGGAGTGTTGGCCCAGAGAATCCAGGAGAGATGAACACCTCCCCCAGGCCCAGAGGCTCTGAAAAATGGACTCCAGGATTGAGACAGCCCCCCAAAGGGGGTCCGAGACAACCCCAAGGAGGGAGGAACCCGAGACGGACCCCCCAGACCAAGAGGGGGCCTGATTCCTAAGGGATCCTGAAGAGGGAACCCCGAGGCTGAGGTACCCCACGGAGCAGCTATGAGGCTCACAGAGCCTCTGAAGTTGACTGGCCTCCCCAAGGCCAAGCAACTCTACAGAGAGATTTGCACACCAGGAGACCCTCGTAAGCAGACCTGAACCAGAGAAAACTTCCCATTCCTCAAGTGGAGTCTGGGGCCAAACTGCCTGATTTTGAATCCGGACGCCACCACTTTACTAGCTGTGTGACCTTGGGCAAGATACCTAACCCCTCTGTGTCTCCTTTTCCTCATCTTTGAAATCGGTATAACGGTACCTACCACATAAAGTAGTTTTTGAGGATTAGCTAATCCACATAAAACATTAAGAACCATTGCTGGCATATGGCTAAGCATTACCATCATCATCGTCATCATCATTCCAATTTCAGCAGTTTTGCTCCTGAGGAAATTTCTGATGGACTAACCCTTCCTACAGATAGTGGCATTTGTCTGATGATTATTACTGCTACTATTATCATTTATTCCCTAGCCCAGGGCATGCACCGTGTCTGCAGGGAGGGCATGAGCATGGTAGGTGGTGGGGCAGCCTCCCAGACTGCATCTCACTGAGCTCGGCTCTTGGCAGTCCACAGGGTCGCAGGTGGCCCCAGGCAGACATTCTGTGACTTACCTCTGGAAATATCCCTGTCCCTGGAGTCACCTGGCAAAGAGGGTCAGGCTCTGGGATCCTCGGGGGGAGGGGGAGTAGGGACCTGGCCCCAGGCTCGTGTGAGCTCCATTCCGGCTCCCCAGCCAGAACTACCCTGGCGGGTGGAAACAGCTTTTACCGCGTGTGTCTTTCGCCTGTGGTTTTGGAATTTTCCAACACCCCCTGCGATTGGCTGCCCCGCCCCTCACACTCTGCCCCAGGCCCAGATTGGCCACATGGGGCGCCTGTCATCCTACCCACTACACCCCAGAGGGGTGGGGGGGTGGAGCTGGGGGGGGTTGTCACTCGGCCACCTGTGGGGTGCAGATCTTAAACCCCCTGCCCAGCAGCATTGGGGGAGAGCTAGGTGCAGAGCCACGGCCCCGCAGCCCCACTGCCATCTGCGCCCCATCCCTGGAACACCCCTGCTGAGAAGGACAGGGAGCCCAGGCGGCAAAGCCCACGACTCAGTCATGAGAAGTAAGTGAATGGGCCACCCGGGAGAGGGGAAGCATGGGGCCCTCTGGAAAGGACGGGCACCTTGGGAACAGTGTGAGCAGAGCTGAGTGCTCTTCCCTGGCAGGGGGTGTCCCGGTCAAGGCCAAGTCTGTTGGGAGATGGGTGGAATAGTCGGGGAGTCTGGCTCCCCGAGCAGTTCTCTTAGAGCAGCCCCAGTAAAGGGCCTATTGAGGAACTCCTGTGTCATGGGCTCTGAAAAGGATCTCCAAGAGTATCTGAGGTACCCTGCCCCTCGTTTTACAAAAAGAGACTGAGACCCAGAGAGGCCCAGTGCTTCACCCCAGATCACACAGCTGTAGTAGGTGGAGGTTGGTAATTATAAGCCAGCCTGAACTCACTCCCCTGGCTCCCATTGCAGTGTTTCCCTCCGTGCCTCCAAACGGCCTGAGAGTAGGGTGAGAAAAGAGTCCGAAGGAGTTGCTGTACCCTGAAGCGGTGGGACAGTGAGGGTAAAGCCAGGTCAGCAGGCAGAGGCGGTCAGAACCCCAGCATCCAGGCCTCTCCATCACTCTCTGCCCAATGCAGGAACATGATGACCAAGTGGAATCCGGCCAGGGTGCTGTGTGTGTGTGTGTGTGTGTGTGTGTGTGTGTGAGAGAGAGAAAGAGAGAGAGAGAGAGAGAGAGAGAGAGAGAGACCCCACCCCAGGTTCAGATGCCTGTTTGATGAGTAGGATCACACAGTGGAGATGGGAGCAAAAAGCCCTCAGCTTCACCCGTTTCCTGGCCCAGAGCCATGGGCCAACAGCTGGTGGGCAGATGTCTGGGGTCCCTGTGCCATCTAGCAGAGCAGGGGTGGGCAACTCGCCCTTGTAAGGGAAGCCAGAGGACCTCTCAGAGCACAGGGCGAAGGAGGAAAAGGGAAGTCCTATGCCCCTGTGGCCTGAGGCCTGAGGTACCCCCAGCCTCAACCTGGGGTCTTCCCACAACCCACAAAAGAGAGACCATATTAGATCCTGGAAAGACCCGTGGGCTGAGTCTAAAGACCATGTTCTGGTGCCGCCTCTCACAGACTAGCCTTGTAGCCTTAGGCAAGTCATTGGGCGCTTGTCTCCTTAAAACAAGTAAGTTGAATTTTAAAACAGAACCAACTTTGGGAAGCTCCCAGTTCTGAGGGCCCACGACCAAAGAGAGAGCGCTGGTCTCTGAGTTAAGCACCTCCAAGGGTAGTGGAGGAAACTCAGCTCTCCCAGAGGGTACACAAAGGCGACCAAGGAAAGGAAAGAACTTCATTTCCACGTTTGGGACGGAGACTCCAGTGCATGTGTATGAGCTGGGGCAGGTCAGGAGGGGTGAGGAGAAGAGCCAGAATCTTCCACAAGAAGAAGGGCCTCTTGGGGCTTCAGTTTCCCTTCTAGCTTCTTCCCATTAGCAGCAAAGCTTAGCAAACCGATCTTCCCAGAAATGGTCTCAAATCAGCAAATCCACCCTGGGAAGCAATGATCAGATGTGCTTCAGAGCCTGGCAGGAGGGCAGGAGCTCCTGGGACTAGACGGGGGAGACACTTGGTCAGCACTACATGATATCCCCCTGCGCAGTAGGCAAGAGAGGGGTCTCCTCCAATCTGGGGGTTGGTACCACTGGTCCTTCTCACTAGGACATCCTCGGGTATCTCATAGCCCCAGATTATCTGACTGCCCTGACCCCCTAGTGAGTACCAGCCATCACCATGTTCTCTGACCTTAGCTGGGGCGGGCAGAGCACTGGGGTCTTGGGACTGTGACACACCCAAAGACCCAAGGGCCAGACACACAAGGAGCAGAAATAGATCAAGAAATAAAGAGCGATGCAGAGGCCAAACTCAAATGACGAAAGATCTATGAAACACATGGGGAGAGAGTGATGTCCAGATAGAGATATAACTAGAGAAATGCCAGGAGAGTCAAAACATTGCGGTGTCTAGCCTGAGACAGAACTGGAGTGCAAAGATGGAAGGGCACACAGATGCAGGGAGAGACAGAGAGGAAAGAAAGCTGGCAGGAGAGTGGAGACACTGAGTATTGATCGGGTCTAGGAAGGCAGAAAGTGGGAGGCATGGGATTTCTAGAAGTTCTGAAGGAATGATACAGGCTCTCTGCCATGGCAACATGCTGGTCAGTAGAGAGGAAATGTCCATTAGCCAGAAAGACTCCCCAGCCAGCCAGAGGGAGGGTGGCCCCATCAGCTCACTCTGGGGTGCGGCCGGTGTGGAGCCAAGAGACATGAGGCCCCGGCATTCGGCCTGGATGGGGAGGTGGGAGGACGAGGGGTACGAAGTTGCATGCCTGTCTTTGCTGTGCCCTGATCTATCTCCAGTCTGGTCATGATAATGAGGAGCCGTGGGCCAGAAAGAAGTCCAAGTTCCCGGGTGCCACAGACCTCAGCCTGAGAGCCCTTTACAAAGGGCCCCCTCCTTCCTCGCACCACTGTTGCACCTTCGCCTTTTCCCCTCTTCCCATGCCTAACGGGACTCCCAAACACCCCCAGCCCAAGGCCCTAGATGTTGGGAGCATCCCAGCCCGTCCCACCACAATGAAATGTGGGTGTTGGCGTGGCTGCCCCTCCCAGGGGCTCCCTCTCCCTCCCCTGCCCCCAGGCCACTGCCTCAAACAGGGAACGGGGACTTTCCCATGCTAAGAGCTCTCCAAGAAAGGCAGCCCTGGGGTCTCCTCCCCTCCTCCAGTGACTAGTCCTTTCTGAGATCTAATCTCCACTCCTGCTGCTGCTGCAATGCTGCCCCTCCCTGGGACTCTGGGCTCAGGAAGGATGGAGATGTCTATCTGGGAGGAGGGACGGCAACAGAGCAGGGCCTCGGGGCCAGAGCCAGGGTCCTCCTGGGTCCACTGGTGTCTGCACCAGCAGAGGCACTCTGGAGAGGAGATGCAGCCCGGAGGCCGGGAAGGCCACTGATTGTGGCGTCTGGGCTCCCACCCCTCACAGCTTCCTCCTGGTGATTCATGTCCTCCCCCCAGCCACTGGTTGTTTTCACTCGTTTTTTTTGTTTCCCCTCCTTTCTCCTGTCCCAGACTGCGGGGGTGGCAGGGCACCAAGGGGGGGATTTCAGGTGGCTGGCTGTCTTTCGTGGCTTTTCAAAACCCCAGACTCTCCCTCGCCCACCTGAGTTTTAGCTTCACTACTTTCTCAGCCTGGGATCTGGGTGTATCAGCAGAAAATTCTCACCATGGGCAGGGAGGAGCGTTCACCAGGTACAACTGCTTGTCTCCTGACCCCCAACCCAACCCTCCCCCTCCTGCTCTTTGTGGCGGAGCCCACCGCCGTGGTTTCCAGCTTTGCAGAAGCTGTGGGAACTGAGAGCTGAGAAAGGAGGGAAGCTGGTGACAGGCTGGGGTACACAGGGGTTCCCTGGCCGGAGCTGTGGTCTCCGTGGGAGGAGAGGGACTAGTTTGGGCTGTGGGGTGAGGGGGCCCTAAGCTAAGAAAAGAGATCCATTCCTCTTGCTCACTCACTCATTCGTTCCTGCAGAGAGACCTACCAAGATGTGTGAAAGCCAGTCCACACCCCAAGGGAGCTGTGGTCTCCCGAGGAGTCCCAAGTCAGGAGCTCTGGTGGGATGGGCGAGCCCTGCCTCCCTGGCCTTAGAAGCCAAGGGTAAAAGCAGGAGGGGGCTGGTACCACAGAAGGTGTGGGACAGAGGGAATAACGTCTCTCTGGATCTTTAGACTAGACGTGAATCTTGGCATGAATCTTCCATGGGTGTCCCCCCTGAATTCCGTTCCTAGCCCACCCCCTCACTTCACACTCTCCCCTGCAGCCGGTAACCTTGTCCCCCATCCCATTCCGCCCCATGCATTTGGGCGTCTCATCCTTGTAGAGTATATGGCTCAATGGTTGGGGACACTGGCTCTCAGGTTACAGAGACCTGGGTTCACATGCCAGATCTGCTACTTCTGCTACTTAGTCAAGCCGCTTACTCTCCCCTGGACTCAGTTTTCTCATTTGTAAAATGGGGGCAATACAAATAGTACCTACTTCACAGGATTGCTGTGATCATTAAATGAAAAATGTATGTAACGCCTGGCACAGAATAAGAATTCAGCCAGTGCTGATGTCTATCTTTATTACTCGTCCCCCTTAATCGATGTCCATTGGAGAAAAGGAGAGAGAAAGAGAAAAGAGGAAAAGCCTAGCTTTAGACTGCTGGGGCACCAGGAGAAGATGAGGACCCCAGCCAATCTGGGTCCTCTGGCTGCATCCTTTCTCTACCAGAGCTGGGGGGTGGTTCCGGGGTTTGAGGGGAGAGATCCCCCTGGGTTGCAGCCCCTCCTTTGCTCCCACCACTTCCTCTCTGTGGTGTAGGGCACCTGGACAGGGCCCAGGGCTGGCTTCCTAAGGTGGCACAGGGCCAAGCTCTGGATGCATTCAAAGGGCGCTATCAATGAATCTCGCAGCTGCGAGAACAGTGAGATTAGAGGAGGCTGGAGGGAGGGGGGACAGCCTACTTTGTCTCTACCATATTTCCCCACATAGGAGGTGCTCAGAGGAAGCTCCCTGGGGATCCTTCAATCCCCGAAGCAGTCCAGAAGAGATTCATTTTCTTTACCTAGTACCATGTCAGAATAAAGTTTTAGAGGTCACACTGGATGGCAGGGAAGATACAAGAATGAGCTGGGGAAGAGACCACCAACCCCACCCTTATGCCCCAGAGAGAGGCATAAACAGGAAGAGGGACTAAATTCTTGCTACTCAGAAAGGTAGGGTGAGGACCAGCAAGCTTGGGCACCGACCAAGAGCTTGTTCAAATGGGAGAGCCTGGACCCCCCTCAGACCTGCCGTGTGGGGACCTGCATTTTAACAAGCTCGCTAGGTGATCTTGTTTAAGACTCAGAGGTCTAGAGTCACGCAGTCACTAGGTGGTTTCAGGAGGTATCGTGTGCACAGGGGCCTTTCTCCCTCCTTGGAACTGGAGGGTTTCCTTTGGTGGGCCCTGGGAGAGAGCTACCGTGTGAGCTACAAAGATCTTCCCGAAGCGGCAGGTGAGGCTGGGCAGAGTGAGGGCTGCTGCGGGAGCCGTGCTGCAGGGGCTGGCCTAGACGTTCCTGACCTCGGCTTGGTTCTAGTTCCTGGCACTGTCAGGCCCTTAGATGGTAAGTTCCTGGCAGGCCAGGCTCCCGGGAAACAGCTTGAGTAATCCTGTGATTACTCAGCTCCCCTCCCCAATTTGCGTTCCCACCACCTGCTGCTTCAGGGACAGGGCTCAAGGGGGAGGTTTTGAAGGTGAGGTATCCGAGGTGTTTTTCAGCTCCGGCTCACCCCACCTCCACCTCTGCCAGTCCTCTTCCCGTTCTCTCCCCTCCCCTCCTCCACAAGTCACACTCATGTGCACCGGTACTTTCTCTTTGAGGTTTTGGGTAGATGGCATTGCGGGGGGACAGGTGGCAGGGCCAGGAGGGAGGAGTAGGATAAGAGGGCCTGACAGTGCTGAGAGGGCCAGGGGCTGGGCATGGGCCCAGGGCACGAGTGTGGGTTTTTCTGTGTTTCTGCGGCTCTCTCTCTCTCTGGGTCTGTCTCTGTTGTCTCCGGGTCCCAAAACGCTTGGTCTTTCTAGCTCAGAGGCTAGAGGGTCTGACCCTCTAGCCTGAAACCCCTGATCCTATGTGCCTGTCTCATTGCCTGTGTGCCTGCCTCACTGTGTGCCTCTGTCTCTGACTATGGTTGGGGAGCATGGGGGAGTGGCTGGCCTGGTGGCTGGGGTCTAAACTCTGGTGTCCCCCAAACATGGGTATTTGTGAAGGTGGTTTGTGGCTGGCCACATCATCCTATGAGAAGGGCGAGGTCTTGGTGACACTGTTGTGAGGTTCCTAGGGCCAGGACCAGCAGTGAGTCAGGCTGTGGGGCAGAGAGATGTGTCTGAGTTACCCGTGTGGTCAGCTCACACACGCACACGGATGTGGCTCTTGGAGAAGGGAAGAGGCAGGGAGGCCTGTGGTTGAGGACTGGGCTGGAGCCCGAGTTCCCACTGTGGCTTGGCCTAGTCTCCCTCCCGCTTACTTTTTTGGGTGACCCATGTTGGTTTCTGCCCTCTCTGGGCTTAAGGCCACCGAGGAGGGAGATCCCACGGTGTTGGAGAGGAAACGCGTTGGGGAGAGGCAAGAGCAGACTCCACAGGGCACAAGCACTTCTCTTGGGCCTCAAATGCCTTCTGGGTTCTGCGCCCACTGCCGTGCATGGTGGTAGCCCGCACACACAGTGCTCGCGGCCACGCAGCGCTTTCCACAGGTGATACCACATACCCACGGTGCTACCGCCCGTCACCCCCTGGACAGGCGGTGAAGGCTATGCTTACCTTTTACTGGCAAGGGAACTGAGACCCAGAGAATCCAGTGGCCAGATGTGCATGTGCCCCCACGTTCTCTGCCCCTTTTCCAGGCACCCAATCCCCCCCGCTTGTTCTCTCTTCCCTCCATTCATTCCAATCTGCTCTTAATTTACTGGAAAGAAGCTCAAAGCTCCCTTGCTGTCTGTCCTGGATGATCACAGCCTATTGTGTGGGTGCTGGCAGACTAGTGGGGCTGGGGATGAGGAGAAGCCTCGAGCTCTAACGGAGGGACTTTAGACACCTATGCACCCCGTCCCCCGTGAGAAGGCAGCTGCTTACTCTGACCCAGCTCAAGGCTAGCCTGAGGGGATGACGGTTTAAGGATGATGGAAACAAGATTTCAGGGAGTGCCACGGAGCCATGGTCACCCTCCCCACCTCACATCAGCAGGTCCTACACGCAACCAGGGTCCAGGCCTGGACCAGAGGAGAGTTCACAGGACTGTGGATTTGCCCTATAGGCAGGCTGCTGCTTCCTCTGACCCTTGGGATCAGAGATGAGAAGGGGCTACGGTCCTAGACGAATTTATGACGTGCTCCACCCCAGGCATGCCCCCTCGGAGGGGAGGCAGCAGGTCAGCAATGGCAGAGGAGAGACCCACATGCCCTTAGGAGTGATGAAAGGGACACCAGCTCTGCCCAGTGTCTTCAAAAATTGGCTGGGGGGAGGCCAATGCCTGGTCCCTGAAACTCAGCAGAGACCTGTGGGCATTGACAAGGATGGGGCAAACCTGGGGCCAGTAACCAACCACAGTGAAGGGAGCGGGGAGGTAGGTTATAGTGAGCTCAGTGGGAGAGAGGGGGGTCCTGGCAGCCAGTGAACAAACACTAACAAATACGCACGTGTGCACACTAGCTCAAGCAGACGTGCCTATTGGCTCACGAACCACGTGTACCTTTCATGTGTACACACACACACACACATATGAGCACCCCTTCAAACATGCAACATGCCCACTGATGTGTGTGCCCCAAAAGTCATATACACAGAACAGCCGAATGGAAAGCTATGGGGAACTGGGATATAGACCCAGCTCATGGGTAACCTAGCGGTATGAACCTGGGCCAACCACCTGATCTCATTTGGCCTATTCCTTCATCTGTGAAGGAAAAAAAGAGGTTGAATTTGATGGTCCGTAGTCCCAGCCAGTGTTAACCTTCATGATTTGTGCGCACACAGTTGGACGCAGAGGCCCTCGTACACACATTAGCATGCACACTCTCATACGTGGAGACACGCACAGCCACCCTCTGCTCTGGGGCCAGGAACCTAGGAGGGCTGTTTGATCCGCTCCCTGGCTCTCAGACATCCAGCAGAGCTGGTTTTTCGACCCCACTTTCCTGGGCTCCATCTCGGCTTCTCCTTACCCTCTCTGGGGCCCACCCAGTGGACCCTGCCCCCTTCGGCCCCTGGTCTCTGCACAGCCCCTCCCTGAGCCTTCACTGCCCAGCCGAGGATGGCTGGCATCTCTACCTGTCCCCCAGGTGCCTCCTGCCTGGTGGACCACATCTTCCCACCATGCCCCACACTCTGCCCCTGTGGGCCGAGCCCCAGTGGGGGAGGGCGGCACAGAGGAAGCCCCCTGGGCGGGAAGCAGGTGTTGTGAAGCCGTGAGGACTCCTAGGTCCCCAGGCAAGAGGGAGGCAACTAGAGCTTTTCATCTTGAGGGGCTGAACAGGTGGCCTCTGCAGCTGTTTTCTCTGCCCCTGTAGAACTGATACAACCCCCGGCCAGCCCGGGAAACTAAAACAGCCTCCACAGACACTTTGCTGAATGGCATTTGGCATTCACTCCTTCATCCGTCTTGCAAGAGGGAAACAGCAAGCTGGAGCGGGGGAGGGAAGCAAGGGAAGCCCCATGTCCCTGTATCTGCCCCCCAGGTACAGGCGGTAGGATACACCAAAGGCTCCTGGGCTGACCTCTGCTCTTTCCCTCTTCTAGCACAAATTGAAGTGATCCCTTGCAAAATCTGTGGGGACAAATCATCTGGGATCCATTACGGGGTTATCACCTGTGAGGGGTGCAAGGTGAGTATACACACATACACAGTCTCTTCAGAGATGGGGAGAGGGGGCTCGGTGGCCTTTGTTCTGCCTGCGGGGCTGGTCTCCTGAGACAGCTAGGGAGCTGCCCGGGTGGCACCTTGCCTGGAGAGCCCTGCACAGGAGGGCCTTGTCTTCAACTAGGGAAGTGATTGCAGGACAGATTACAATGGAGGAGAGAAAACTGAGGCGTCGTGTAAGATCTGGAAAAGGTGGGGCTAGAGCTTGCGGGCTGCAGGCACTTGGGACTGAGCTGGGCCTGGCCCAGATCAGCAGTCCTGGTCTCCACCTGCCTTCCCCAGGGTTTCTTCCGCCGGAGCCAGCAGTGTAACGTGGCTTACTCCTGCACCCGTCAGCAGAACTGCCCCATTGACCGCACTAGCCGAAACCGATGCCAGCACTGCCGCCTGCAGAAATGCCTGGCCCTGGGCATGTCCCGAGACGGTGAGGCCAAGCGCGCAGCCCCCAGGGCTTCAGTCTCCAGAGGGGCAGCCTGACCTGCTGTGCCAGACAGGGGTTAGAACGCCCTTCGGGGGCTCCGTCCCTCCCTCTGGCAGGCCCTTGTCTCTTCCACTGTTCACTGAGGCAGTGGGCAGGCTACCCTCATCAGAGGTCTTCACAGTCCCCAGCTTCAGGCTCTGCTACAACAACCCTCCTTTCCCCAAGGTCCCAGACTCTTCATTGGCTCCTTCCTCCGGATGGAGTTTCCTCACCCGACTCCCCTGTGACCCAGATCCCATCCGCATTCCACATCTTTCCCTCCTGCCCCATGGCTCCAGTTCCAGCTCCGTCTCCCTCCGTAGTGCCCCATCCCCAGCCTGGGCCAGGGGGCGAGGGCTGCGAATGGGACCACAGTTGGCCTGAGAACAGCCCAGAAGGCTGAGGCTGGGGAGGCCGGCTGTTCCTGGCGGCTTTTCTCCGCCTTCCTCAGCCACTGCCCCCTCGCAGCCCCCAAACCGCTCCCACGGCAACACCGCGGAAGGAGCCCAGGCCGGGGCCGGGGGAGACCTGAGGTGATGAGGAGCCAGAAGAAGCCTGTCAGCACTTTTCAGCGCCCAAAATAACAAAGTGAAAGGAAATACGCAGGGTTGCAGAGGGGCAGGCGGGGCGACCAGGGGCTGTGTCCCCACACCTGGGAGGGGTGGCAGGGCAAATGAAAAGGCAGGAAAGAGAGAGCAGAAGAGGATGTTCAGAAACAAGCCGCGGAGCCTGGGTTGGGCTGTGGTGAGTATCTAGGTCACCAGGGAGCCTGCAGGCCTGACCACAGGGAGACCTGTGTTCTCGGCTCTCCTCTTCCTCCGACCCTCCTAGACAGGCGCGGTGACCCCAATATAGCTCGAGGCCCCCCACTCAGCCACCCCCAGCCCCATATCAGGAGGCCAGGGCCCTCAGTCAGGACTCATTTCTCTGAATTCTGTAGAAGGTGGATTCGAGCCAGGAGCGTTTGCCCGGGAGACTGAAATGTCTGGGTTGCACTGAGCCCCGAAGCAAACCAGAGTGAGAGATGGGAGGGGTCTTGAACAAAAGTGCCCTGAAGGGAGGCTCTCAGGCAGGACTGGAGAAGCTCTGCTTGGCGTCAGCTATTCAGGGAGCAGCAAGTTCACCCTGTGATGATGCAGATGCCTACTCACTCTGCCCTGTACCCTGTCCTCCCCCCTCAAAAACTCCTGATCCCCGAACCTCTTTCAGCTGTCAAGTTTGGCCGCATGTCCAAGAAGCAAAGGGACAGCCTGCATGCTGAGGTGCAGAAACAACTGCAACAGCGGCAACAGCAGCAAAGGGAACAAGCGGCCAAGACCCCTCCTGCAGGAGCCCAAGGAGCAGACCCCCTCGCCTGCACCTTGGGGCTCCCAGATGGGCAGCTGCCCCTGGGCTCCTCGCCTGACCTGCCAGAGGCCTCAGCCTGTCCCCCCAGTCTCCTGAGAGCCCCAGGCTGCGGGCCCTCCTACTCCAACAGCTTGGCCAAGGCCGGGCTCAACGGGGCCTCGTACCACCTGGAATACAGCCCTGAGCGGGGCAAGACCGACGGCAGAGAGAACTGCTATGGCTCAGGCAGCCAGCCGACCCCTGACAGGTGTGGACTCCACTTCGAGGACCCCAGGCACCCTGGGCTTGGGGAACCAGGACGGGGCCCGGACAGCTACTTCAGCCCCAGTTTCCGCAGCACCCCAGAGGCGCCTTATGCCTCCCTGACAGAGATTGGTGAGCCCCTGGGGAGGTAGCTGGAGAGAAGGGAGGGGGAGGAAGAGAAGGGAGGGGCTTCCAAGAAGGGGGCCCTAGTCAGCACCCCGTGTAAACCAGACGTGCACAGGGGCCTCGGGGGGAGGCAGAGCAGCGCTAGGCCAGGCAGTGGAGTGCCCCTTGTATGGGAAGGGTAGGAGCTGGCTGAGATCGAGCCCCTGTTTTCCTCCTCCTTCTCCGGCCCCAGAGCATCTGGTGCAGAACGTTTGTAAGTCCTACCGAGAGACGTGTCAGCTGCGGCTGGAGGACCTGCTCGGACAGCGCTCCACCGTCTTCTCCCGAGAGGAGGTGGCCGGCTACCAGAGGAAGGTGAGGCCAGGAGACTGCGCAAGGAAGGGAGGACCTCCCACCACCACTGGGGGGTCCAGAGACAGCCACCTGCACACACAAGTGGGCTGGGGCGAGGCAGGGTATCCCAGAAAGACACAGTGGGTACTGCTGTTAAGTACGCACCCTAGTAGATGGATGAGAGCTTCTCCTCAGCTCCTGCCTATGGTCATTTTACGCGTCCTTCATCCTACCTCCCCCATCACCCCGACATTGGCGAACAGACCTCGGCCTAAGCTCTTTCCTCCTCTATCGACGACGACAAGAGTCAGAATCCTGAGCAGCATTTGTTAAGCGCTCCTTCTCTGCCAGGCACTGTGCTGAGCGCTTTACATAAATTATCCTTGACCCTAAGGACAACCAACCTATGAGGCTGGCATCTATCTCTGTTCTTAATGGACCGAGAAACTGAGCTCAGAGGAGTTCGTAGACTTACTCCTCGTCGCAAAGTAGTGGATCTGAAGGCAAATTCAGATCCATCTGGCTCCAAAGCTTGTTCTCTCCCTCCTGTCACTCTGACAACAGCTCCTGCGCTAAACGCACCTGTTTGGTACTGAACTTGGGTATGTCTTAGTCACCTCAACAAGATGCACACTCTTTGAGGGCAAAAGCTGTATCTCAGACGTTTGTTAAGTCCCCACAACAGCTAACTCTGCGCCAGTGGCTGGTGGGCGGTAAGCGCGTCCAAGTGACAGGAATTAACCTGGAGTGCACATTTGTGCTAAGAATAGGCTAAAAACACGGGTGCTGAGAATGTGGCGGTTCAGAATCTACCCCCTGCAGTTTATCTGTCTGGGTTCCCAGGGCCTTGTGGGGGGGGTCCTGGGGTCATAAAGAGGGCTACAGTGGGACCCCCTCCTTCCCTGCAGTCAATGTGGGAGATGTGGGAACGCTGTGCCCACCGCCTCACCGAGGCCATTCAGTACGTGGTGGAGTTCGCTAAGAGGCTCTCGGGCTTTATGGAGCTCTGCCAGAATGACCAGATCGTGCTACTCAAAGCAGGTGCCCAGGGAGAGGGGGCGGGCCTGGGGGCAGTGGGGACAGACGAGGAAATGGGCAGGGCTGAGTGGAGGGAGGTGCCTTAAGGGAACTGGGACACTGAGGGAGACAGAGACAGATTCCTGGCCATGTTTGATGGTGTACCTGCCTTTCTCCCCACTCCCCAGGAGCCATGGAAGTAGTGCTGGTCAGGATGTGCCGGGCCTACAATGCTGACAACCATACAGTCTTTTTTGAAGGCAAATACGGTGGCATGGAGCTCTTCCGAGCCTTGGGTGAGGGGCAGGGGGAAATGAGAGAGAGGAGTCGGATGCCAATCCCATCCTGGAGACCCAGGGCGCCCTCTTTTCAGGACAGATTGCCCGCTCTGCTCCAAACACCAAGGGGCGGGTGTCCTCGGGCACTGTGGCCTCACCCACCTTGCTCACTCTTTCGTTTCCACCCCACCAGGCTGCAGCGAGCTCATCAGCTCCATCTTTGACTTCTCCCACTCCCTGAGTGCCTTGCATTTTTCTGAGGACGAGATTGCCCTCTACACGGCCCTCGTCCTCATCAACGCCAGTGAGTGTCACTGGGCTTGGGTAAAGGACATTCAGGCAGTGGGAGGGCGCAACAGATACTGAAGAGTCTGGACCTTCGCTTGTGGTTAAATCTGGGAAGTCACTTTAAAGAGCAGAATGAGCCCCCCCCACCGCCCCGAATATTGCTGTAAAAATATGAGTTAAAATAAAGATCCAGGGGAGCCTGACAGAGGGAAAAGAGCAGCGCAGGCGGGGTTGGAGAAGTGGGGAGACGTGAGGAAGAGCGGAAGTGAGCCATTTCCCTGGGAGAAATTAGTCTGCTTGTGAGTCCCTGTCAGTGACTCCATTGCGGCCGCACGTTGGAATCGCCTGGGGAGCTTTAAAAAAAAAATCTTTTTTAAAAAAAAGATTGCTGCGACTCTGAGGTCATTGATCTGGGGTGCTGCCGGAACACCAGAAGTTTTAACAGCCTCTCACAAGGGATTGTAATGTGCCACCAAGCTTGAGAATCACTGCTCTGTGTGAACTCATTTCAAGACTACACGCCATCGGGAACTCCCTGGCGGTCCAGTAGTTAGGATTCCACGCTTTGACTGCCGAGGGCATGGGTTCCATCCCTGGTTGGGCACTAAGATCCCACAAGCCCCACAGCGCAGCCAGAAACAGAAACGAAAACCAAACCAAAACAAAAGACAACATGCCATCATGGCAGGACTCTGGATGTCCGCTCCGCTGGAATGGAGTGGGGCTGGTGAGCCAGCTGAATGCTGAGGATTCAGAGAACCTGGGGAAGTGGCTTGAGCTGCTAACCTGAGTTTGCAGACCAAGATTATCAGTCTTCTGGCTCTGCCAATGAGTAGAGACCTAAACATTCCCCTTGAACTAGAAATAAAGACTTAAGAGATGACTTCTGGGTATTTTATGGAGTCAGGGCAAAAGGCGGTTTGTCTCTTGAAGTTGGCCACAGACTGCTGCAGAGGCCTTGTTGCTGACCTAGGTGGCTTTACAAAGTCCATCTCCTATCTGGAGCCGTCCCTGCCAGGTGGCGGGGAAGAAGAGAGAACTTTTTTTTTCTTCCCCACAGCAGAGTTTTAGTGCCTAGCTTTGAATTAGCTATGTGAAATATCAGGGTACCAGGGATAGAGCAGCTTGGAACTTGGAGATTGGAATGTCTCATCCCTTTCTTCTCTCTCCAGTTTTCCTTGTAGAAAGCTAGCCCAGCCCAAGGCCCCATAGCTTACCATTATCAAACCAAGACACACACATTCACACACACACACACACACACACACACACACACACACTTACACTCTCTCTCACTCAGCTAGGAAGATCTATATTCAGCACAGATGTCCAGAATGACACACCCTTTTGGGGAAGTTAACGTCCATGTTCTTTCTTTTTCTTGCTATGGTCCCATCCCCTCCTTCAGACCGGCCAGGGCTCCAAGAGAAAAGGAAAGTAGAACAGCTGCAGTACAGTCTGGAGCTGGCCTTTCATCATCATCTCTGCAAGACTCATCGCCACGGCATCCTGGCAAAGGTAGGAGCAGTCCCTGGGACAGAGGAGGTCAGGCCCAGCGCCAGATCTGTGACATCAGGGCTTGCGAGGGCCATGGTCTGAGGGTCCAGAGGAGGAAGTGCTTGAGTGCTAAGTTGTGTGAGAGAGCTTGCAACAGCCTGGGGGCAAGGGGACTGATCAGTCACTTCCATGTGGGTAAAGATGGGAAGTTAGGGAGCCTGGAATTGGGAGGGACCTCCAGGGAACAATTCAGTTTAATAGAGCCACCACTTACCCAGCATCTGCTTGTACTGTGGAATGGAAAGATACAGAGATGCCGTCCTTACCCCCACCAAGAGTTTTTAATCTGCTGTGAAGAAGAGACTCGTGTACCAATGACCCTAAGAGGAGAATGTGTTATGGGATATAATAATAATGGGATTAACAAAGTGCTTTCACAGATATGCTCATCTTTATGACAACTCAGTAAGATAGGTGTTAAAATCTCCCTGTCGTGATAAGGAAACTTAAATGACTTGTCCAAGTTTATGCAATTATAAGTGATAAATGTAAGGTTTAATCCCAGGGCTTTTTCTACCGTATCCCTGTGCCCCTAATATAGTACTACAATAAGAGATATTGGGGAAATGTGAGAGCATGGAAGAGAGATTAAAAATAACTTGAGGGTAAAAGGAGTGGGTCATAAATGCTTCCCAGAGAAGATGGCATTTAAACTAGGCCATGAAATATGTAAGATTTTAACAGGCCTTCAGGGGGTGGGGCAGGCATTCCAGGCTTAGGGAACAATAATGGAGAAAAATAAGGAGGCAAGATAATGCATATACAGAGAATAGTTCATGGAACATTTTGACTAAAGTGTAAGGTCAGGAGCTGGGATTGATTGATGGGGGCAAGGAAATAGCAGAAGACAAGCTTGAAAATTAGGTCAAGGAGCAAATCAGAGAGGACTTTCAAGGCCATATTAAAGAGTTACGACTTTATTTCCAGGCAATGGAGAGCACCAAAGGCTAGACGAATGATATCATCAGAGCTATTATTTAGGCAATTTAATTTGGAACCAGTGTAAAGGAACCATTTATGTAACGGTTCAGGCAATGGGCACTTGCTATGTGCCAGGCAGAGTGCTAGGTGCCGAGAATACAGAAGTGACTTAAACGACAGGCTCTGACCTAAATAAACTTCAAGTCCGGTAGAATAGATTAGGGGGAGGAGAACCTGAGAGAGCAGTTGGAAAGCAAATCTCTGTTGGATCCACCTTCAGAATACATCACCTCCCACTGTTACTCCCTAGCTGTCAGTTCTCACTTGGACCATTAAAGAGGCCTCCTTAACTGGACCCCTGCTCCATCCCTGTCTGTCCTAGGCAGCCACACAGCACTGTTCTCAGCGCACCCAGAGCTGCCCATCATGCTGAAAATCAAATCTAGAGTCTGTTTCGTGGCCGACTGGCCTCATGATGTGTCTGGCCCCCCGACTTCTTTTCTCACCTCATCTCCTTCCACTGCCCTCTCAGTCACCCATTCCAGCAACACTGGCCTCCTTGCTATTCCTTGAACACATCAAGCCCGGTTGCTTCTCAGGACTTTGCTGTTCCAGCTGCCTGGAATGTTCTTCCCCTAGTTTTCCAAATGGCCTGCTCCAGCCCTTCATTCTGGAGAGGTTTTCCCAGACCACCCCATACAAAAAGCCCTCTACCCATCACTCTGCTTTATTGTTTTTCTTTTGTTTTGGGGGGTTTTTTTTTGTTTTTTTGTTTTTTGTTTTTTGCGGTATGCAGGCCTCTCACTGTTGTGGCCTCTCCCGTTGCGGAGCACAGGCTCCGGACGCGCAGGCTCAGCGGCCATGGCTCACGGGCCCAGCCGCTCCGCGGCATGTGGGATCTCCCCGGACCGGGGCACGAACCCGTGTCCCCTGCATCGGCAGGCGGACCCTCAACCACTGCACCACCAGGGAAGCCCTGCTTTATTGTTTTTTAAAGACGTTTTCTAACATATGTTTATTTTCCGGCTCCCTCACTAGAATATACACTTAATAAAGGTAGAGATTTTATTTTCTTCACTGATGTATCACCACAGCCCATCACAGTTCCTAGCCAAAAGGGTCTCAACAAATATTTGAGAATGAATGAAAGAATGAATGAATGAAGCTATTGCAATAGCCCAGACAAATGCAAAATAAAGCAGGAGGAATGAAAAGAGGATGAATTCAAGAGATTTCAAGGGATCCCATGCTGCCTGCTCTTCCCTGACTGGCCCTTTCCTAGGCAACTAAGCTGAAGAAAAGGGGGTGGCTGGTGAGAGGTGTTTTTAAGGCTCACTTGCTTGTACAGGAAACTGCAGACGATAAATGGTTTTCTCAGCCTTTCTCCAGTGAGGTCTCCCTGCCTCTATCTCCTCATGGCTCTCTGGGCCTTTTTCATTCCCCTCCACCGGCTGAGTGCTGGCAGTGTTGGTTTACTGTTTGCAGTGTTGGGTACCTGCTTGGGCTTAGTCCAAACAAACAGTTACTGAGCATTTGCCATGTGCAAGCAGTTTGATAGGTACAGAGGATACAGAGAGAGGGAGGGAGGGAAGGGAGAGAGAGAGACCCTGCCTAAGGAGTTTAAATCTAGGGTAGGGAGACGGACAAATTGGATCATTTTCCTAAAATGGGATTTCAGTGCTGCACAGAGGGAAGCCCAAAGGAAGGGCCCTTAACCCAGGGAAATAGTCCTAGAGGAGGTAACAGTGAAGGTGAGTAAGAATTAGCCAAGCACAGAAGAATTGGATAGGCATCCCAGGGGAGGGGAACAGTATCAACAAAGGCAAAGAGGCACATAACATTACATAACAGAGAGTGACAGAATTTCACTATTATAAAAGCATAAAGTGTGAGTTAGAGAGTCTTTAACAGGGCTCATCTTAGGAGTAGCAGGAACACCATTTGGGGGTTTCAGCCAGAAAACATGTACCTGTCCCACAGCAGCTCTCGCTAGCCTCCAGTTGCCTGAACACAGACCTACCCCTACCAATGGGATCTGGCTGTTCCACAAGTGCCAAGTGTGCAGGGAGAAAGCAAGGAGGGTTATCCAAGCCCAGGAAGGATGGGGGTACTTCTCTGCTCTGGGGACAGAGCTGTAGTACTGACCTTCCTTCCCCATGAACCCATGTCCAGCTGCCACCCAAGGGGAAGCTTCGGAGCCTGTGTAGCCAGCATGTGGAAAAGCTGCAAACCTTCCAGCATCTCCACCCCATCGTGGTCCAAGCTGCTTTCCCTCCACTCTACAAGGAACTCTTCAGCACTGAAATCGAGTCACCTGAGGGGCTGTCCAAGTGACCTGGAGGAGGGACTCCGTTCCCTTCCCTAGAGCCTCGTGGCTCACCTTCCCCTTGGCCTTTTCCTTTCTTGTGCGCCCTGGAGGGTGGTCTCTGCCTGTTTTGGGGGGGGTGGTGAGCAAATGCGGAGACTGGCTTTCTGCCCACCAGCCTGCCTGGCGGCAGGCCAAGAGCTGGGGGGGCGGGGATGGAGGAACACCATCTCCAGCCTCAGCTTTGTCCTGGCTTCTCTCAGCTTCTGGGAGACCTGGGGTGGGATACAAGGACCTCTAGGAGGACCTAGGTGTCCTCAGGACAACAGGGGGATCCAGGACACCCTGGACAAACAGAACTCAACTCTGGGCTCAGAAGCTAAGAATAGGCCTTTGAAATACCTCATTGCATTTCCCTGGGGGCTTTGGCTGGGGAGACGCATCAAGCTCAGAGACTGGCATCTGGAGCCCAGGAGGACCTGTACATAACATGAACCTGGATTGTTAGATTGTCTGCCTTCCCCCTTCCTCCCAGCTCAGCAAGGAAACCGTTGGGTACCCTGGGGTCTAAAAGAGACTAGATATGTGGAGGGTAAGGATGGGATGGGGATAAGGGAGGGGCTGGGGATAATATTTTTATGGGATTTGGGTATAAGGATAGGGTATGATGAAGGCCAAGAGCGTCACAGATGGACAGACAGACAGAGTTAGAACTCAAACTTCTTATGTGCACTTTAAAAATAGACTTTAGTGGTTACACAAATGTGATCAGAGACACATGTCCACATACATGTGAAACACATAGTCACACACTTAACCTGTAGTCATGCAGCTCTATAGATGCATTTGATCTGACACAATCTCTGTCTTCCTTGAGGTCACAGATCAGAGGAACTTCGTGGCCTCAGGGAAGATCCCAATCCTGAGGGACCCCAGAACATTTTCACCTGGTGCCCCAGTTCACCAATCTTAGACGTGGGGTGGCCCAAACTCTATCCCAGCCCCAGCTGTCTTCTGTCAAAGGAAACCCTAAAAGAAGAGATGGCTGGACACAGTCAGAAGGCCAAGGGCAGACCCTCGGAGGACTGTCTGGGCCCCATCCTCCAGCCCTGCTCTCCTTATGGCGAAACGCAGCAGATGTGATTCCACCACTCTGTGCCTGGGTACCACCAAGTCTGGCAGGGTGAAGGAGACCTGTTTCTCCAGCCGTGATCTTGCCCGAGAACTTCTCTTGCCTTTATAAATAGCTGTGAGCCCTCCTCTGAGGGATAAACAGCAGGTGGTCAGGAGGGTTTTTTTTTTTTTCCTCTCAGGGGAGGGTGAACATAAACCCTAACCTGTGCTATTCTTTATAAAACGACTTCAAAGGCAAGAGGTGTTGCTGCTCTGCAATCTCATTCCTGTGTGAGGACCCAGGTTCCCAGCCCTGCCAGCTGTCCGCACTGTGAGGATTCTGCACCCACCCTGAGAGGTCCCCCACGGAGGCGTGGGGGCTGGTCCTCAGGAGCCCCCCACCGAAGCCATCTCAGACTAAGCTCTGCAGTGGGTGTTCTGGGCTGAGAACTTGCCCCACAAATGATACCCACAGGGAACATTTAGAATGAGAGGCTGCACAGAACTGCCCCGCATCTGGCAGACTGAAAGACAACCCTACGGAAAGTGCCTGACCCCAGAGCTCCGCAGGGGGGAATCAGGATGCCTGAGAGACCCTGCGGAGCTGCCCAGCAGCTTCCACCACTGAGCCCTCCACCCCTTGGGGCTCCGGAGCCTCCCTCTGCGCTCCCTCCCCTCCTCTGCCATCCTGAGGTGGCGCCTGCTGCAGCCCTCCCTGGTTGCTTTATTTATTTATTTTGCACCAACAGGGTTGCTGCAGACTCATTCTTGCCTGGTTTAAAAAGAGAGAGAGGAAAAAAAAAAAAAAGGAGAAATGCTTTCTGGCTCTTCTCTCTACCTCGGTCTTGGCAGCAGCCGCTGCAGCAGCAACAGCAGCAGCGGCAGGCAGGGGGGCAGCGGGGAGAGAGGCGCAAGGGGAGGTGCGGGGCAGAGGTACAGCTCGAGTGGGACGGGCCCCCAGCCCCGCACAGATGCAGTGCCCAACTTGATGCCACCCTCCAGCTTCTCTGGTAAGTGCACCTACCTCCTGTCCCAGAGCTGCAGCTGCCCTTCTCCATAACGTTCTCAGAGACAAGGCCAGACCCGTCAAGGCTAGAGGGTCTGTGCCCACCCCAGGCCCAGCCAACCATCGATCCTGGCCCCATAGGACTTTGATGGGAAAACTAAGATGGCCCAGGTTCTCCGGAGGGAAGGACTCCAAGCAGACCTCCCTCCATTTCCGGGGTGCTCTCTCTAACTCTGGGAAGGGTTTTCCTGCAATCCGTGTGGATATTCCAGAAATCTTACCTCCAAGAGAGAGCCCCCTCCCGGTGTAGGTCCCCATGCCTCACTCAGGTCTGCTTTAAAGAGGATATCCAGGATCAGATGTGTCTCTGGACTGCCACATAGAGACAAGAGGAAAGCTCCCTGTTCCTTGAGGGTGATGCCCCAGACCCCAGCCCATACAAGGAGAGAAAGGAACGGTCCTGACACCTATCTCTTCCTGCAAAGTGGCTGGAAGCCAGTCCTGTAGCCGTGGAGATTGGCAAGGGAAGTTTATGATTACATTAGCCACCTTTAAAGAGAAGGGGCCAGATCCCCAGCCCCTGGCCCAGCGGGCTTCGGAGACTAAGAGGACATTCACAGGAGTGGCAAGGAGGGAAGCTGGGTTACACGCTTCACTGCACTTTTGCTGAATGCAGGAAGGAAGGATGAGCAGGAACTGCAGCAGTAGTGATAAAGAGCTAGCTGTCAGGTGGACTTACCAGGGGAATGAGGGTGGCTGGGACATCTCTCTGCCTGGAGAACTCTTAGCATGCCATCCATACCTGTTAGGTTGGGATTGGGAACAGAGGAGTCTGCTCAGCAGCTTCTGCCGTGCCATTCCTTCCCATGCCCAAGCCTCAGTACGGTGTCCTACGTCCCTCTGCTCTTTGGGCCTCTTTCTTCAGTTTCTGAACTACTACAGTCCTCTGAATTAGCTATAGGGTAGCCACCAGAACGATCCTTCTAGGAGAGGGTATAGAATGGGAAATAAAGGGGAAGAAATCACACCATCTCTTAAACTGCTTCTCCTAAGTTCCACCTGGGAGAAAATGGGCCGTGGGGTAGAAAGCTGACCCTGTAGGGCCCAGAAAGCCTGAGGCCTGAAAGGTCAAAGGTGATTGGGATCTGCAGCTAGAAAGAAACCGAGGCCTCCTGCCTCAGTTGGCTCAGTTGGTCCTACCTCTGTAGCATCCCTTGCCAATTCCAATACCTCCCCTTCCTTGGGGTCCCGGTTGTCACTAAACAGGGTGAGTCTATGGGACCTCTTCTCCAGCACCTCAGTCAGGCTCCAGTGGTCATCTGCCTGATTTTGCCCAGGCCCCTGGCACCCAGAAACCACTTTAAGTTGACAGGCTGTGCACACAGACTGTGCCCAGAGATCTGCTGTGCCAGCCAAGGGCTCCCTTGGTCCCCACCATAGCGTCTGGCCAGGCGCTGTCTCTCCTCACTTGTCTATGCCTACCTGGCTCTCAGTCTGTCTCTTGTGTTTTTCTCAGGCAGCAGAGGCCAAAGGGGACAAGAGATCTCCCTCAGACTCACACACTAGGCTTGAATCAAAACACCACGAAGGAGGGGTATGAGAGAAGCCCAAGTCTGAGGACCAAGCAACAAAACCGGGGCATCTCTTGGGTCCCTCACACCCTAATGTCATCTATAGGGGAGGCGGCATTGCCCTTGGGGTTCTTGTGAGGGATTCACGTACCCCCTGCATCCTGTGCTTTATCTAATGTGCAGCTTGGCTGTCATCCACAAGGTGTTCTGGGGAGATTGGATCTTGTTAGTCTGGGGCCTCAGGCCCTGGGCCAGGCTGGAGGAGGGCAGAGGGGCAATAAGTGGAGCCTGGGGGGCAGAGCTGAGGCCCACATGCTTCCCAGCCTTGGATGACTTAGTCAAGGCGATGCCTGTCTCCAATCAGGATCCAGGGATATGATCCCCCTTAAGCCGTAGACAAAGCTGTGGGTACATAACCTGGGAGAAGGGTGGGCAGAGAGAGACATAGCAGAGATTGGGAGAGCAGCTATCAGGGAGAAGGGACGTGAGGTATTTCTGGGTCTCACAGATGGAGGGAAACTCAAAAGTTACTTCCCTGCTGCTTCCTGTCTCCCTCCCCTAAAACTTTCCCCACTTGACTCGGGTTCCATGAGCTAGTAAGCACTTGGCCTGTTACCCAGGTTGGGAGGGGGAGGAAAGTACAGAGTCCCCTTAGAGGAGCTCCAGAAGGCTCCAGGGAGGTGTGCACCAGAATTCCCCCCAGATCTGCACCCTAGCTGCTGGCCATGCTGAGATGGGTAGCTCAATATCTCTCTCTCCTCTAAGGAGGCCCAGGGAAATCCAGGGTCCCCATCATCTGAAGCCACTTTCCAATAAGGGCCATGCCATCGTCTATTCCAGGATGGAAGAGGGGATGGCTGCGGCCACTACTCCAAAGCAAGCCTGGCCCCCCATCTTTTTCCTGCTCCTCCTGTCTGGGGGGAGTAGCGGCGGCTGCCCTGCTGTGTGTGACTGCACCTCCCAACCCCGGGCAGTGCTCTGTGCCCACCGGCGACTGGAGGCTGTACCAGGGGGACTCCCGCTGGACACCGAGCTCCTGGACCTGAGTGGGAACCGCCTATGGGGGCTTCAGCGGGGAATGCTCTCCCGCCTGGGCCTGCTCCGGGAACTGGACCTCAGCTACAACCAGCTGTCCACCCTCGAGCCAGGGGCCTTCCATGGTCTGCAGAGCCTGCTCACCCTGAGGCTGCAGGGCAACCGTCTGCGGATCGTGGGCCCCAGGGTCTTCTCAGGCCTGTCTTCCCTCACGCTGCTGGACATTCGCCTCAACCAGATTGTCCTCTTCCTCGATGGAGCTTTTGGGGAGCTAGGCAGCCTCCAGCAGCTGGAGGTTGGGGACAACCACCTGGTGTTTGTGGCTCCGGGAGCCTTTGCGGGACTGGCCAAGCTGAGCACCTTCACCCTGGAGCGCTGCAACCTCAGCACCGTGCCTGGCCCGGCCCTGGCCCGCCTTCCAGCGCTAGGGGTCCTGAGGCTCCGGGAATTAGATATTGGGAGGCTGCCGGGAGGGGCGCTGCAAGGGCTGGGGCAGTTAAAGGAGCTGGAGATCCATCACTGGCCGCCTCTGGAGGCTCTGGAGCCTGGGAGCCTGACTGGGCTCAATCTCAGCAGTCTGGCCATCACCCGCTGCAATCTGAGCTCGGTGCCCTTCCAAGCGCTGCACCACCTGAGCTTCCTCAGGGTCCTGGATCTGTCTCAGAACCCCATCTCTGCCATCCCAGCCCGGAGGCTCAGCCCCCTGGTGCGGCTCCAGGAGCTCCGACTGTCAGGGGCGTGCCTCACCTCCATCGCTGCCCACGCCTTCCATGGTTTGACTGCCTTCCACCTCCTAGACGTGGCGGATAACGCCCTTCAGACACTGGAGGAAACAGCCTTCTCTTCTCCAGACAAACTGGTCACCCTGAGGCTGTCTGGTAACCCCCTGACCTGTGACTGCCGCCTCGTCTGGCTGCTCCGGCTCCGCCGCCGCCTGGACTTTGGCATGTCCCCCCCTGCCTGTGCCGGCCCCCAGAACGTCCAGGGGAAGAGCCTGAGGGAGTTTTCAGACATCCTACCTCCAGGGCACTTCACTTGCCAACCGGCCCTGATCCGAAAGTCCGGGCCACGATGGGTCATTGCAGAGGAGGGGGGGCATGCCGTTTTCTCCTGCTCTGGAGATGGAGACCCAGCCCCCATTGTCTCCTGGATGAGGCCTCAGGGGGCTTGGCTGGGAAGGGCCGGGAGAGTAAGGGTCCTGGAGGATGGGACGCTGGAGATCCGCTCTGTGCAGCTACGGGATAGAGGGGCCTATGTCTGTGTGGTCAGCAATGTAGCTGGGAATGACTCCCTGAGGACCTGGCTGGAAGTAATCCAAGTTGAACCTCCAAATAGCACTCTCTCTGACCCCAACATCACCATGCCAGGGATCCCAGGGCCTTTCTTCCTGGATAGCAGAGGCATAGCTATGGTGCTGGCAGTCGGCTTCCTCCCCTTCCTCACCTCGGTAACCCTGTGCTTTGGCCTCATTGCCCTCTGGAGCAAAGGCAAAGGCCGGGTCAAACATCACATGACCTTTGACTTTGTGGCACCCCGAGCCTCTGGGGATAAGAACTCTGGGGGTAACCGGGTCACTGCCAAGCTCTTCTGACCTTTTCTTCCACACTGGGGACCCATCCAAGTCAGCTTCAGATACCAAAGGGGAAGAGAACCAAGGCTGCTTGGACCAGAAGCTAGTCCCAAACAGCATAGATCTCCCACGCCTCCTGCCTGCACCATGCCAGCAGCTAATGCCGCCTCCTGATAGCCGGCCTCCTTGTGCTTTTGCAGTTTGAGGATAGCATTGTCATCTCTTCCCTGAGGGTCCCAGGAAGCTGAAGATATAGACCCTGTAGTCAGCCCAGTCCTTCCCCCACCACATACAAAGCAGGAAATATAACCCTCCAGTCTGCTAGTCTAAGCTCCAGGCTTCCTTCACACCCACCTACACATACCTTAATAACCAATACCAGTCGCCAACCACAGCCATAGATTACTTCAGAGATGGGGCTGGGAAGTGCCACTTGCTTCTTGGAGTCTCTGCTCCTCAACCAGGTGGTCTCTCTCTCTCTTTTCTGCTCTGTCCCCTCTCTAGGGGCAAACAACTAGGGCCAATGACCTCAAGCTAGGGAGAAGAGGATGTGACAGGGGGTGTGGGACGGGAAGGAGGACAGACTACACACTGGCACTGAGTGTGCATGAGCCCTGCCACCTGCCTCTGTCTGTCACAGCATTAAACCTGTTGCCAAAAGTCCATGACAGTAGCAGCCCCGACTAAATGTGATCTCTGGAGATTTCTTCAGTCTTTTCCACCCCTTATTTCTGTCAGATCTCCCCCTTCCTACGCTTTCTGCCTGCCCATTGAGCCTGTATCCTAATGGCCTTGCCTGAATCTAACGAGCCTGACAACCAGGGGTTTACGCAAAAGGTTGCCCACCATGCCTGGAGAGATCAGCACACCCAGCCCATTTCAGTGTCAACCCTTTCCCCTGTACTCTCCCTCTCCGGAGTTGGAGAGGAGATCCTCTGCCTTCCAAAGGATCCCTCTGCAAAAATTTCAACCCAGGGCACCCAGCTCCTTTCCTTCTTTCTCACTCTGGTTGGAATCTCCCTAACATTCCTGTATTGCAGATCCTTAGTGCCCTTGATGGAGAAAGCAAGAGCACTCCTAGAAAATGACTAACAAAAGCAAGAATCTGCAGCTGTCAAAGGGGAGAGACCCAGAACACAGCAGGACTAGGTTTGAAGGAACAAGGTGGGAGGGGCACTGCAAGCTGTAGTGAAAAGTGGAGGGAAGAAGCAGCAGCAGGAAGCACCTGCCTTTCCACCGTCCTTCAGCAGTTTCCCCTGGTTCCGTGTTCAGTGCAGCCCCGGTGGGAAGCTGTCTTTGGATAGAGGTCGCTGTCTTATGGAGACCCCAGATGCAGAGGCAGAGTGGGAGGAGGAGATGCTGACTGCCTCTGAGTGTACTCCAAAGAAAGGCCAAAGCAGAGCTAGAAAAAGTAGAGATGCTGAGAGCTCAAGGGACAGGGCAGCAGCGTCAGCATCACCGGAAGGGGAGGAGTGAAGGGAGAGGAAAGGAGCAGGGAGGAGGGGCCGAGAAGTGGAGAGTCACGAGGTCCCTAGGAGTCAGTCCCTCTCCCTCTCCCTCTCCCTCTCCCTCTCCCTCTCCCTCTCCCTCTCCCTCTCCCTCTCCCTCTCCCTCTCCCTCTCCCTCTCCCTCTCCCTCTCCCTCTCCCTCTCCCTCTCCCTCTCCCTCTCCCTCTCCCTCTCCCTCTCCCTCTCCCTCTCCCTCTCCCTCTCCCTCTCCCTCTCCCTCTCCCTCTCTCCCCCTCTCCCCCTCTCCCCCTCTCTCCCTCCCTCTCTCTCTCTCTCTCTCTCTCTCTCTCTCTCTCTCTCTCTCTCAGCATCTGCACAGCGTCCTTAGTTCCCCTCCACCCTCAAGAGCCCCCACCCACCCCTCACCCAACAATATGCAAAGCGTCATCAGCTTCCTAGCCATTCCTGCTGCCCTTGTCCTTGCCCTGAGGAGACTCATTAGGAAATTCCCAGCCCAAACTGTCCCTGACAGGTGAGAGAAGCTGGCACCATATGGGGGCAGCCAGACTTCACCAGCAGGCAAGCTCTTCGGTGGGGCAGAGGTGGGAATCTGGGGGCAGGGGGCTGTGGGCAGAGGTGAATGTGAGAGAGAACCCGGCAGTTTGGAGAGCGAGGCTGGAGAATCACACAATCTTGAGCATCCGGAGCCTCCAACCTTGCTCCTGGCACCGTGCACACACAATTCCCTTAGCATTGCAGCAACCTCCCCTCTCCAGTTTATTAGACAGCCCAAAGGTTGTCTAATAACCTTGGGGCACAGCCCTCTCCCTCATTTCTAAAATCTTCCACCAGTAGCTTGTGAGATTGGGACTTGTGGGGGTCAGGTGCTAGAGGTTCTCATACTAGTTGCCCACACTGCAATTCAGAAAAGGGCAGAAGCAGCATTGCTGTTCAGAGAAATCTACTCTGGGAAGCCCCCGAGGCAGTGGGGAATGGATGACATGTGTCTGGATTGGGAGATGCTGCTGCCTGAGTCCCACAGCCGCCAGAGCAGCCCAACAGAAACAGAATGTGAGTTGCTTATGTGATTTCAAGTTTTCTAGTATCACATTAAAAAAGCAAAAGAAACAGATACAATTAAGTTTAATACTCTATTTTATTTAACCCAGTGTACCCAAACTATGATCATTTCAACATGTTATCTATATAAAAATGAGTAATGAAATATTTTACATTATTTTTTCATATTAGGTCTTTGAAATCTAGTGTATATTTTACACTTACAACACATTCCAATTTGATAACTAAATTCTCACCAGAAATATCTGATCTGTAGTTAGGTTTCATAAAATTCACTGTTGAGAAAGTCAATTCACACATCCAAGTTGCTCCATATTAAAAGTTTTCCAATAACTAAATCAAGTATTGGTTTTAACATTTAAATTAATTGAAATTAAATAAATTTTAAATTCTACTCCTCAGTCACACTAGCCATCTTTCAAGTACTCAGTAGTCACATGTAGCCAGTGGCTACAATATTGGACAGCAGAGCTCCAGACACTGTAACTCTGGGTGTAGACTAGGGCCTCCTCAGCAGAGGTGGGCAAAGTGTCCCTTGAGAAGCACATTCAACCTAGAGGAAATGCCTGTGGGGTTCCCCTACTACCACCCCTTGCTCTCCTGACATGGCCTTTCCAGAACACCTTCAGAGAGGGACGCTAGTTACCGTAACAAGGTTACTGCAATGAGCACTTCCACAGCTTGTCCAATCATCAGAAAGCCAGCCCCTTACCCCATGTGCCCGGAAAGGCTGCCCTTAGCTCAAGGGTGTGTGTGTGTGTGTGTGTGTGTGTGTGTGTGTATGTGTGTGGACAAGTGTGTGACGGCAACCAGGGACGCAGGCGGGTGGTGTGTGCACATGTGCAGGGATGTTATGGTCCACATCAGAGGCAATCCAATGGCAGCTCTCCCCTGGAGGGACAGTCGTGGAGATAGAAGAAAAATAACATTTATTCTGTGTTAGTTGATTACATGTATGTTTTCTTATTTAATCCTCACATCAACCCTATTAAGACAGGGAATCTTGGCTGATGGAACTAAAGGTCAAATAGATTAACTTGCTCGGGTACACAGAGCTGGTTAGTAAGGGAGCTGCTTCTGGACTCAGGGCTAACTCAAAATCCAAATGCTTTCCACCACACTGCCATACTGCTCAGTCACTGTCTGCTCTTATAACCCCCTTCCCCAGGGTCTCTCAGCTGCAGGAACTGACCTGTGAGAAAGGTAGAATCCAGGGGTCATCCCCAGCCCCACCCACTCTGAACAACTCTTTTAAGGGGAATGGGGTCAGTTGTTGGTCCTCACCTTCCTTCAGTAACTCTAATGCACCTGATTCAGGAAGCTGAGGATTGGTTGTTAGTTTTTAATCTTTCTTCTCAGTCTCCCCCAGCATCCGTCTCTCAGAGAGAGGCAGGAGACTCTGGGTAGGACTTTTGCTCTTAGCAGTGAGTGTGGTGATGATTCAGGCCGGCGAGCACGTGAGATCAGAGGACTCCTGCGTCCTCTTCCTCCAAACTGCTTTGTAAAGGGGAGTTAAGGAAGGAGACTTAGAGCTGGATGTTGGTGGCCAGAGAAGCTGAGGAGAATGTCTCTCTCCTAGGACACCCTGCCACAATTCATCAATCTGATGGAAAGACGAAAGAGTAGCACCAGTATAATTTCTGATACTAAGGCCCACATTCCCAGTTGCTGGTTTCTGGTGAAGAGACTTGAGTGACGGGGGAAGAAGGGGTGATTCCTACAATGGACAAAGGGAGTGTGCTGTTTTCCAAAACCTCAGATAGCTGAATATCATTTGAATAGTTTACACGTTATCCAGGAAGGGAACTCTGTAAGCAGCCAAGGCTCTAAACAAGGCTACTGCGTTTGAGAACCCCTCCCTGCCCAGCCCTTTAGCTAAAGTCTACTTTCCTGCTTTGGCTTACCGAGTGGAAACACCTGCCCACTGCACTCTCCGGACAACCCACACTCTATGTCAATTAGTTTCACCTACTGCCACCTGCACCTTGTTCAGAACACCCTTCAGGGAAACAGAACTGGACTCTTCAGAGCGGGAGATGAGAATAAAGAAATCACAATTCACCCAATCCTAGTCTCTCACAACTCAATCTTTGAATCCTGGTTTGGGCTCTTAGAGGGGGAATGAGATGACAAATCCCAAATACACAGTGACTTGAGAGTGATCATCTCACCTAAAGTTATCCTTTCTACTCCCCAGTCTCCCTACCCAACCAACTAAAAGTCCACCCTCCTTCAGAAAATTTCCAGGAAAAGTGATTACACCTGGCTTTTCACTGCTCTGATTAAGAAATTAATCCTGTGGTTTAATTTTTAATTTTAATCCCTCTTTTTGGACTTCCACTTCATTTCCTCTTCTTTGCTCACCAGCTCCCATTGGAGCTGGAAGATGATGAGCCCATAAAGTAGGCCTGTGCTTTTTATTTATTTATTTATTTTTGCGGTACGCGGGCCTCTCACTGTTGTGGCCTCTCCCGTTGCGGAGCACAGGCTCCGGACGCGCAGGCTCAGCGGCCATGGCTCACGGGCCCAGCTGCTCCACGGCATGTGGGATCTTCCCGGACCGGGGCACGAACCCTTGTCCCCTGACATCGGCAGGCGGACTCTCAACCACTGCGCCACCAGGGAAGCCCGGGCCTGTGCTTTTTATAGCAACAATGGACACTCTTCCTTAGGTCTGAACTACTCTTTACCTTTTTAAAAGTAAAAATAGCTATAGCAATCAAGGCACTCAAATACCTAGAAATAATCTTAGAAACTATATATGTAAATTTTACATGACAAAAACTTTAAAACGCTACTGATGGGACATTAATGACTTACACATGTTTATAGGAAGATTCTATATCATAAATATAAAAATTCTCCCTTATGTAATCTAAAAATATGTGATTCCACAAAATAACATTAACAGTATACTCAGAAAGGAAATTGTGGTATATTCCCAAAATATAATACTACACGGTGATGAGAATGAATGGACTAAAACTATACACAATAATATAGCTGAATGTCACAAAAATAATGTTGAACAAAAGAAACCAGACACAAAAGAGTACTTACTGTGTGATTCTCTTTGTATAAAAAACAAAACAAGCAAAACTAGTTTCTGCTACTAGGAGTCAGAAGCAAGTTTACCCTTGAGGAGAGTAGTGACTGGGAAGGGATAATGTTCTGCTTTTTTGATCTGGGTGTTGGTTACACAAATGTGTTCCATTTTTTAAAATTCATCAACATGTATGCTTTTCATCTGTGCACTTTTCTGTGTATATATTGTACATCAAATTTTTAAATTGTGGTAAAAATAACACATAATGTACATCAATTTTAAAAAACAGTATGGTACTAGAACACGAATAGAGAGATCAATGGAACATGAAAAACCCAGAAATAGACCCAAATACATGACAATTTGGATCTTAAGGGTTGGACAAGACAAAACTGGATCACTATTTCACACCTTAACACCAAAATAAATTCCAGGTGAATCAAATATTTACATATGCAAAAAGACACTATAAAAATATTTAAAGAAAACATAGGATAATTTCTTAATAATCTTAGGTCATAGGACGCTTTTCTAAATATGATATGAAACCCAGAAGTTATCAAAGAAAATGCTGACAAATTCAGCTACATAAAAATAAAAAATACTTGCATAACAAAAAAGTCACCATGAAAGTAAAAAGACATACGACAAACTGGGAAAGGGGAAAAATATTTTCAACTTACATATGAACAAAAGGCAAATATTAAAAGTCCTGACAACCAAATAGAAATATGAACAAAGTGTATGAACAATTTACAGAAAAATAGAAAGCAATTGTCACTTAAGCATATTAAAAGATGCTCAACCTTATAAGAGAAATGAAAATTTAAATTGCAGTGAGATGCCATTTACACTATCAGACTGTCAAAAATCAAAAGGTTTGATAACAGGCTGTATAAGCTTGCTGATGGGAGAGAAGATTGGTAAAACTTGCATGGAAGGCAATTTGGCAATACTAACCAAAATCCTTTTCAAACATTGTTGGTGGAATGAAAATGAGAAAAATCTTTGTGGGAGAAAGAGAATTTGTGAAATTGTATCTATCCAACTGAAGAAACAATACAAACACTTCTCAGTGTTTGCAGCCCTAAGTATTTATTGTACTGATATACAAGAGCCAAACAAAATATACTTGGGTATCAATATAATGTTAAAGGGACTGATTGAATATATCTTAATACATCCCTCAGGCTTACTATGAAACTTAACTATTAGGCAGTTACCTACGTGCTGCTATGGACAGATATCTAGACCATATAAAAAGAAACTGCAAAATAGTAATGTATAACATGTTACCGACTGGGTAATATATATAAATATATTTAATGTATACATGTTTACTATAGAATATCCTGTGAAAAATCCACAAGAATCTGGTAAAACCGGTTGTTTCTTAGGGAAGACAGACCTTTTATTCCTTTGTAGAATGTGCATGTACTACTTACTCAAAACACATATATATTTTTCAAATTAACACAAAACGAGAAACTGAGGCCCACTGGCATGTCCTTAGCTGACCAGAGATATAATCTTGCATTCACTCAACAAACATTTACTGCGTGCGTATCATGCGCCAGGCATTGTGACAGAAGCTGGTGCGAAAAATCCCCGCATTACAAGGAGCGCTCAACCCCTGTCAAGGGTCAGCCCCTAGTGCGTAGCGGGGCCTGGAGGCCGGGAGGGGCCAAGGGCCAGCTCGCGAGGCTTCCGGCGGCTCGGAGTCCGTAGCAGGGTCCAACCGTCTCTAACGGTCCAAGGACCCAGACAGCGGCTGGAATGCACTCTTCCAAAGCAAACCGCCGTCTGCAGAAACCCTCCCCTTTTCTCGCCCCCACAGAAACGGCCCGGTGGCTTGTGCCTTCGCGCCTGTTGCCCCGACCCGTCTCCCTTTAATCCCCAGGAAAGGGGGGGCCCCTGATGACCGCCCTACCCACAGCTCCCTTACCACGGGGTGCTCCGAACTCGGGTCCCTCTCCTGCTGCAGTGTCGGTGCTCCTCGTCTGTTCATTCCTCGACAGAGAAGTAGAGTGAGCCCCTCACTCTCTGCCGCGCAATTCCTTCCCCTTGGCTTTCTCTCCATCTCTACGAAGCCTATTTAATGTTTTCCCGCAAAAAAAAAAAAATGTTTTCTGTGTCTCCTGAGTCCCTGTCACAGTATGGGGACCGATCGAGGCAAAAGATCGCAGAAGAAACAAGTGGCGGATCATCGCCCATCAGGAGGCGGCTGCCCCAATGGTCAATGGGTTGTGGGGTCGCACTGGCTTTGTACAAAGGCACTAATTTTGTGCGAACGGTGATGCGGCTAAGTGATGCCACCCCCTCGCACCTTGGGAGCGCGATTTTTCCCCACAGGCTTAGGAGATGGAAGCCTCCTCGGTAATTGGCCTAGAGATTGGCAGGGAGTACTACGCGAGCCTCTAATTGGCTGTTTAATACTCAGCAGGTGCAATCTCAATTAACGATGTCGGCTTTCCCTGGAGCCTATTGGCTGACCTGGTGGGCCGGCTTTGAATTCCATCCGGGTAATTGGGTAGCAGCACGCAGCAGCGCCGTCGCTCAGGGGCAGCCCCCGCGAGGATTGGTTATGGGGGGGAAGACTGATTGGTCAGGCTGCGAGCCGGGCATTGATTGGTGCGGACGGGCTGCGGGGGCGGGGAAGTGGCGGCTGAAGCTAGGACCGCGGGGTTCCGAGTGGCGGTGCGAGTGAGAGGAGGCGACGGCGTCTGGCTTGAGGTGTGAGGCGAAGCGCGCGACGGCTGACTCGAGGAGCAGTAAAGGCGGGGACCGGGAGCGGAGGTTTGGGGAGTGAGGGAGGCTGGGCCAGGGGCGCCAGTGGCAACAAGGAGGCGGAAATGTGGGGCTTGGGGAAGGGAGGCGACCCCGGACGAGGCGAGGGTGTGGGGAAAGCTTTACCCCACCCCGAGGCTAGTAACCGTATCCAGGGGAAATGCGCTCGTCCTGGGATTAAGCCAAGACGGACCCTTGCACCAGTGCGGGAGGGTTTGCCCCAAGCCAATCACCGTCAGTTTATCAGTTTGCCTTTTATTTTCCACAGATTTTTCTTTAATTATCTCTGATAGGATGACTATTTACAGTCATCAGAGTAAGGGGGTTTTGTTTGTTTTTCCAACTTCCCTCTTTAGTTCTTAATACAGATAGAATCGTGGGTTTTGGCTCAAGACTCCCATGTCAGAGCTACTCTTTTTCTCAGCTTGCGAGAAGTGGGTGGAGGCTTTTTTCACGCACTGCTTTAAAAATAAATGTGGCAAGGATGAGAAAATCGAATGAGCTGCTTCAGTTCAACAAGCCGATCACCATGTTTTAGGTACTTTGTAAGTTCTGGTTGTTAGGAGATACTGGAGTGATAGATCCTTACCCCCATGGAGCTCACTTTGTGTTTTGAAATGCATATCAGATAGTTGTTAGCAACTGTTTAATACAAATGTCAGGAAACTTCAAAGTTAGCTTTTTCTGAAAAGCGTTGTCTAGCCATATTTCTCAACCTTGAAATGACCCACATGTCTCCTCTTTACCTGGTTTCCCCTAGGAGCTGTGCTCTTAAGTTCTAGTCTCTTCTTCACATTCAATTTGCAGTAATAAAATCAAACATAAGCTAGCATTTGGTACTATACAGTTATTCCCATTTTCATCATATTTCCCACTTTTATTTTTCTTAAGAGAAACTTAACAATATGAAAGGATATGTAAATTGTAAACAAAACTATACTTGATTAATATTAATCAAGTAGATTTTTTGTGAGACATCAGCTGATAACAAAATTAGCACAGAGTTCATTTGTAATATTTGAAGAGATGTTAGTAAAATTTAGGTTTTGGTTCAAATAGAAGTCACCCGATAAATTCATCCTTGTCATGGACATTCATCTTCCTGCCACCCACACTCCCTCCACCACCAAAACATCAGTATTCTATCTCAAATGCTACCATCTACTCAAATGAGAAACCTGGTAGCCAGCTCCTTGGCTCACCCTCTAACCTTTCCATAAATCAATTGCTGGGTCTTGTGTGTTCTACCTTTGAAAACTCTCTGAACTGTCTGTCTACTTCTTTCCATCTCTATCACTGACACCTGGACTAGCCTCTGAATTGGTCTCCCTACACCTGCTGTTGCTGCTTTCAGTTCATTCTCACTACAGACATAGCCATTAATCAAGAATTACAAGCAATGCATGTGTTATGAAGGAATGGTTGGTGTACTATGGAAACCAGTAGCAATGAAACCCAATTCAGTATAGCGGGTCATACTAGGGTCATTCTGTCCTCTCTCTGAGATGGAGAGAAATACATTTTGAGGTGTTCCAGGGACCCTTTGGAAAACCTCAAAGTTAGCTAGAGGTCAGACGAACTTTCTTTAGAATTTGATCTTCTGCGAAGTTTGTCAGAAATATCAAAAAGTTTTAAAACACTTGGTCAAGTAGGATCATAGGTCACTGTGGAACAATACTTATTCACTGAATCAAAGTGACAAAGATCTCAAAGGCAAATACAGGAATGTATTTCCATTCCTCATACCTTCTTTTTCCTGGAAACACTCCTCTTTCCTTGTATACTGAAATGTTTTGCTTATTCTAGTAGCTTAAATTACGTATATTAATTAGAAATCTCAGCTCTTTAAACCCTAATTTTTAATGAAAACTAAGAAGTAAGCAATTATTAACTGTCTTTTACATTAGCATTCTGTAGATTAGCAAGCTTATAAATAGTATTTATGGTTTCCAGAAAACACGTGCTTTTTTTTATAGTAAGTGTCTTAGTGTGGCACCAAACATATTAAATAGTTTCAGATATCTTTAGTTTCTTTGTAAAAGGAAGTCTGTGTTCAGTAACTAATGCTTCAGTATCTCATTTTATTTGGGAGTTATCTATTCAGTAGACTTACATCATTTAACTTAATTTAGCAAAACTCTAAAGTTTCAAATTATCGAAATCTAGAGAGTATTTTAAATAGACATTCCCAAAGATAATTATTCCTAAAGAGTTTACCTAAAAGTTCTTATCTCATTTACGTCTGTTTTATTTACTTAAAAGTTTCATCATATCAAGTTATATTCTTGCCAGCAAACTTTGCAACAGATATAATAAGGTCTTGTTTGATTTCCAGTAAACCTAGGTACAATAAAGGTATTATACTTAATGTTGATGATTCTAAAGGTATATATTGTTAATTAAACCAACAAGCTTAAGCTAACTTTAATACCTGATATTAATTCAATACTGAATATTTCCCAGATTGTTACCGGAAAACTGAGTTCACCTCTTGGTGGCTGTCAAGCCAAAAAACACAACCAAGCCAAAGATCGGGAGAAGGAAGGATTTATTTCTTGCAGCAAGTGAGGAGAACACTGAGGATCTTTTCTAAAGCAGTGTCTCCCCAAATAGCAAAATAGGGGAAGTTTTAAGTAAGGGTACATGCATATTCATGAAGGGGTTTGGGTGGTTGAGAGTCCAAGCTTTAGTTGATTGAAGTCGGGAGGGTCAGAAAAAGTCAACATCATCATCCCTTAGGTGCCAGTTGATCTGGTGGTTCAGTGCTTCAGGCTAATCTTTACCACTGAAACAGAACCAGGAGTCTTTACAACTGATATATTATCTTTGCCATCATTACTTCTCTTGCCTGAAAAGTCATTGTTTCTGCATTCTTTTGTTCCCTTAAAATCATTAATTACTGAGACCTGTTCAATGACAAGCATTGTGGCCAGGCTTGGATCACATAATGACTTGGGCCAAAAATGGCTTCTCTACTGTCCAGAAAACCATGCCTGGGGACCTCTTACCCTATCTGCTTACAAGATCATGTGAATCCGAAATTCCTTCCGGCCAGTTTCTTTTTTATTTCTAAGTATTTATATAAGTGCTTAATTTTCTTTAAGCCAGTTAAATAGAGTTCTTGTACAAATTAATTTTGGCAGTACAACACATCTACAACACACATAGATAGATAGAAACAGATACCCCATAGTTTTCATTCCAAAATTTCAACCATGAATCAGCGACAAAAATATTAAACCCATCAGTAACAAGCTGTTGGATTCAAATTGGGTTTCTGGCACATGGAACAAATCAAAGTCACCTGTTTAGATGGCTAAACCTTTTTACTAATACTTATGGAGACACAGTTAAGATTTTGTCATTGACAAGTTCCAAATTACCTACACCCTTCCTGAAACTTGCATTTTATCTTTTTTTTTTTAATTGAAGTATAGTTGATTTACAATGTTGTGTTAGTTTCTGGTGTACAGCAAAGTGATTCAGCTATACATATGTACACATATTCTTTTTTCATATTTTCCATTATAATTTATTATAGGATATTGAATATAGTTCCCTGTGCTATACAGTAGGACCTTGTTTATCTATTTTACATATAGTAGCTTGTATCTGCTAATCCCAAACTCCCAATTTATCCCTCCACTATCTGCTTTCCCCCTTGGTAACCATAGGTTTGTTTTCGAAGTCTGAGTCTGTTTCTGTTTTGTACATAAGCTCGTGTCATATTTTGGATTCCACATTTAAGTGATATCATATGTTATTTGTCTTTCTCTTTCTGACTGTCTTTACTTAGTATGATGATCTCTAGGTCCATCTATGTTGCTGCAAATGGCATTATTTCATTCTTTTTTATGGCTGAGCAGTATTCCATTGTGTATATGTACCACATCTTCACTCATCTGTCGATGGACATTTAGGTTGTTTCTGTGTCTTGGCTATTGTGAATAGTGCTGCCTGTATCTTTTTGAAGTATGGTTTTCTCCTGATATATGTCCAGGAGTGGGATTGCTGGGTCATATAGTAGTTCTGTTTTTAGTTTTTTAGGAACCCCCATACTGTTCTCCATAGTGGTTATACCAATTTACATTTCCAATAGCAGTGTAGGAGGGTTCCCTTTTCTCCACACCCTCTCCAGCATTTATTGTTTGTAGACTTTGTGATGATAGCCATTCTGACCAGTGTGAGGTGATACCTCATTGTAGTTTTGATTTGCATTTCTCTAATAATTAACAATGTTGAGCATCTTTTCATGTGCCTTTTGGCCATCTGTATGTCTTTGGAGAAATGCCTATTTAGATCTTCTGCCCATTTTTTGATTGGGATGTTTGTTTTTTTGATATTGAGCTGCATGAGCTGTTTGTAGTATAGTCTGAAGTCAGGGGTCCTGATTCCTCCAGCTCCTTTTTCTTTCTTAGGATTGCTTTGGCTATTCGGGGTCTTTTGTGTTTCCATACAAATTTAAAATTTTTTTGCTCTAGTGAAAAATGCCATTGGTAATTTGATAGGGATTACATTGAATCTGTAGATCGCTTTAGGCAGTATAGTCATTTTGACAATATTGATTTTTCCAATCCAAGAACATGGTATATTTTTCCATCTGTTTGTGTCATCCTTGATTTCTTTCATCAGCATCTTATAGTTTTCAGACTACAGGTCTTTTGCCTCCTTAGGTTTATTCCTAAGTATTTTATTCTTTTTGATGTGATGGTAAATGGGATTGTTTCCTTAATTTCTCTTTCTGATCTTTCATTACTAGTATATAGAAATGCAAGAGATTTCTGTGTATTAATTTTGTATCCTGCAACTTTACTGAATTCATTGATGAGCTCTAGTAGTTTTTGGGTAGCATCTTTAGGATTTTCTATGTATAGTATCATGGCATCTGCAAACAGTGACAGTTTTACTTCTTTTCCAACTTGGATTTCTTTTTTTTTTAATGTTTTATTTATTTATTTTTTACTTATTTTTGGCTGCATTGGGTCTTCATTGCTGCATACGGACTTTCTCTAGTTGAGACGAGCAGGGGCTGCTCTGCACTGTAGCGCGCAGGCTTCTCATTGCGGTGGCGTATCCTGTTGCAGAGCATGGGCTCTAGGCTCGCGGGCTTCAGTAGTTGTGGCACACGGGCTGAGTAGTTTTGGCTTTCGGGCTCTAGAGCACAGGCTCAGTAGTTGTGATGCATGGGCTTAGTTGCTCCACGGCATGTGGGATCCTCCTGGACAAGGGATCAAACCCGTGTCCCCTGCATTGGCAGTGGGTTCTTAACCACTGCGCCACCAGGGAAGTCCCAAATTTGGATTTCTTTTATTTCTTTTTTTTCTCTGATTGCCATGGCTAGGACTTCCAGAACTATGTTGAATAAAAGTGACAAGAGCGGACATCCCTTGTCTTGTTCCTGATCTTAGAGGAAATGCTTTCAGCTTTTCACCATTTATTACGATGTTAGCTATGGGTTTGTCACATATGGCCTTTATTATGTTGAGGTAGTTTCCCTCTATGCCCAGTTTCTGGAGAGTTTTTATCATAAATGGGTGTTTAATTTTATCAGAAGCGTTTTGTGCTTCTTTTTGAGATGATCATATGTTGGGTTTTTTTTTAACATCTTTACTGGAGTATAATTGCTTTACAATGGTGTTAGTTTCTGCTTTATAACAAAGTGAATCAGCTATACATATACATATATCCCCATATCCCCTCCCTCTTTCGTCTCCCTCCCACCCTCCCTATCCCACCCTTCTAGGTGGATCATATGGTTTTTAGTCTTCCATTTGTTAATGTGGTGTATCATACTGAACAATTTGCAGATATTGAAAAATCCTTGCATCCTTGGAATAAATCCCACTTGATCATGGTGTATGGTCCTTTTAATGTATTGTTGGATTCAGTTTGCTAGTATTTTGTTGAGAATTTTTGCATCTATGTTCATCAGTGATACTGGTCTGTCATTTTCTTTTTTTGTGGTAGCTATGTCTGGCTTTGGTATCAGGGTGATGGTGGCCTCATAGAATGAGTTTGGAGTGTTCCTTCCTCTGCATTTTTTGGAATAGTTTCAGAAGGATAGGTCTTAACTCTAAATGTTTGATAGAATTTGCCTGTGAAGCCATGTGGTCCTGGACTTTGTTCATTGAAAGTTTTTAAATTACTGATTCAATTTCAGTACTGGTAATTGGTCTGTTCATATTTTCTATTTCTTCCTGGTTCATACTTGGAAGACTATACCTTTCTAAGAATTTGTCCATTTCTTCTAGGTTGTCCGTGTGTTGGCATATGGTTGCTTGTAGTAGTCTCTTATGATACTTTGTATTTCTGTGGTGTCAGTTGTAACTTTTTTCATTTCTAATTTTATTGATTTGAGCTCTCTACCTTTTTTTCTTGATGAGTCTGGCTAAAGGTTTATCAATTTTGTTTATCTTTTCAAAGAACCAGCTTTTAGTTTCATTGATCTTTTCTGTTCATCTCTCTTTCATTTATTTCTGCCCTGATTTTTATGATTTCTCTCCTTCTACTAACTTTGGGTTTTGTTCTTCTTTCTCTAGTTGCTAGGTGTAAGGTTAGGTTGTTTGAGATTTTTCTTGTTTCCTGAGGTAGGATTGTATTGCTATAAACTTCTGTCTTAGAACTGCTTTTGCTGTGTCCCGATTTTGGAGCATCGTGTTTTCATTTTCATTTGTCTCTAGGTATTTTTTGATTACCTCTTTGATTTCTTCAGTGATCCATTGGTTGTTTAGTAACATATTGTTTAGCCTCCACTTGTTTGTTATTTACAGTTTTTTTTTTCTTGTAGCTGATTTCTAATCTCATAGCGTTGTGATTGTTGTGGTTGGAAAAGATGCTTGATACGATTTCAGTTTTCTTAAATTTACTGGGGCTTGCTTTGTGGCCCAGTATGTGATCTATCCTGGAGAATGTTCCATGTACACTTGAGAAGAATGTGTATTCTGCTGCTTTCAGATGGAATGTTCTATAAATATCAATTAAGTCCATCTGATCTAATGTATCATTTAAGGCCTGTGTTTCCTTATTGATTTTTTGTCTGGATGATCTGTCTATTGATATAAGTGAGTTGTTAAAGTCCCCTACTATTAGAGTATTACTGTCGATTTCTCCTTTTATGTCTCTTAACATTTGCTTCATATATTGAAGGGCTCTTATGTTGGGTGCATATATATTTACAATTGTTATATCTTCTCCTTGGATTGATTCCTTGATCATTATGTACTGTCCTTCTTTGTCTCTTTAAGTCTTTATTTTAAAGTCAGTTTTGTCTGATATGCATATTGGCTACTCCAGCTTTCTTTTGATTTCCATTTACATGGAATACCCTTTTTCATTCCCTCACTTTCAGTCTGTACATGTCCCGAGATCTGAAGTGGGTCTATCGTAGACAGCACATATACGGGTCTTGTTTTTGTATCCATTCAGCCAGTCTATGTCTTTTGGTTGGAGCATTTCATCCATTTACATTTAAAGTAATTATTGATATGTTTGTTCTTATTCCCATTTTGTTAATTGTTTTGGATTTGTTTTTGTAGGTCTTTTTTCTTTCTTTCCTCTTTTGTTCTCCTCTCGTAATTTAATGACTATCATTAGTGTTGTGTTTTGATTGCTTTCTTTTGTGTGTGTGTGTGTGTGTGTGTGTGTGTGTGTGTGTGTGTGTCTATTGTAGATTATTGGTTTGTGGTTACCATAAGATTTTGATATAGCAGTCTATATATATATATATATATATATATATATATATATACAAGATTGTTGTAAGTTGCTGGTTTCTTAATTTCAAATGCATTTCCAATATCCTGCTTTTGTACTTTCCTCTTCTCACGATTGCTGGTTTTGGTATCATATTTGTGTGTGGATGATTTCCTACATTTACTGTATGTTTGCCTTTACCAGTGAGCTTTCCCATTCATAATTTTCTTGTTTCTAGTTATGGCCTTTTCTTTTCCGCCTAGAGAAGTTCCTTTAGCATATGTTGTAAAGCTGGTTTGGTGGTGCTGAATTCTTTTAGCTTTTGCTTGTCCATAAAGCTTTTGATTTCTCCAAATCTGAAAAGAGCCTTGCTGGGTAGAGTATTCTTGGTTGTAGGTTTTTCCTTTTATCACATTAAATATATCGTGCCACTCCCTTCTGGCCTGCAGGGTTTCTGCTGAAAAATCAGCTGATAACCTTATGGGGATTCCCTTGTATGTTATTTGTTGCTTTTTTCTTGTTGGTTTTAATATTTTCTCTTTGTCTTTAATTTTTGTCAGTCTGGTTACTATGTGTCTTGGTGTGTTCCTCCTTGGGTTTATCCTATATGGGACTGTCTAGGCTTCCTGGACTTGTGTGTTTCCTTTCCCATGTTAGGGGAGTTTTTGGTTATTATCTCTTCAGATATTTTCTCAGTCCCTCTCTCTCTTTTTTTCTCCTTCTGGGACCCCTGTAATGTCAATGTTGGTGCATTTAACGTTGTCCCAGAGGTCTCTTAGACTGTCCTCATTTCTTTTCACTTTTTTTCTTTTTTCTGTTCTGTGGCAGTGATTTCCACCAATCTGTCTTCCAGCTCACTTATTCATTCTTCTGCCTCATTTATTCTGCTATTGATTCCTTCTAGTGTATTTTTCATTTCAGTAATTGTTCATCTCTGTTTGTTCTTTAAATTTTCTAGCTCTTTGTTAAATGTTTTATGTATCTTCTTGGTCTCTGCCTCCCTTCTTTTTCCAAGATTGTGGATCATCTTTACTATCATTACTCTCTTTTGTCTAACTTTCTGTGTTTGGCCTCTGTTCCTCAGGCTGCAGGATTATAGCTCCTCTTGCTTCTGGTGTCTGTCCCCCGGTGGGTGAGGTTGGTCCAGGGGCTTGTGCAGGCTTCCTGGTGGGAGGGACTGGTGCCTGCCCATTGGTGGATGGAGCTGGGTCTTGTCCCTTTGGTGAGCAGGGCCATGTCAAGGAGTGTGTTTAGAGGTGGCTGTGGGATCAGGACGACTTCAGGCAGCCTATCTGCTGATGGGTGGGGCTGTGCTCCCATCCTGTTAGTGTTTTGGCCTGAGGCGTCCTAGCACTGGAGCCTGCAGGCTATGGGATGGGGCCAGGTTTCAATGCCAAAATGGTGACCTCTGGGAGAGTTCACAATGATGAATATTCACTGGGGCCTCTGCCAACAGTGTCCTTGCCCCCATAGTCAGCCACAGCCAACCACTGCCTCCCCAGGAGACCCTCCAAGACCCACAGGTAGGTCTGGCCCAGGCTCCTGTGGAGTCACTGCTTTGCCCTGGGTCCCAGTGCATGTGAAACCTTGTGTGTGCCCTCCAAGAGTATTGTCTCTGCTTCCCCCATTCCTGTGGAGCTCCTGCACTCAAGCTCCACTGACATAGCCAAATGCACTAGGGGCTCCTCTTGATGCCATGCCCACAGGCTGGGGAACCTGACATGGGGCTCAGAACTCTCACTCCTGTGGGAGAACCTGTACGATATAATTATCTTCCAGTTTGTGGGTTGCCCACCTGGTGGGTATGGGATTTGATTCTATCGCGAAAGCATCCCTTCTACCATCTCATTGTGGCTTCTTCTTTGTCTTTGGATGTAGAATATCTTTTTGGTAGGTTTGAATCTTTTTTGTAGATGGTTGTTCAGCAGTTAGTTGTGATTTTGGTGTTCTTGTGAGATGAGGTAAGCTCAAGTCCCTTTGTTCCACCATCTTGTCTCCCCAACACCCTTTAGACTTTTTAATGATGGCCATTCTGCACAGTGTGAGGTAGTACATAATTGCAGTTTTGATTTGCGTGAAATTTGTGTTTTAAAAAGATGGTCCGGGGAATTCCCTGGCGGTCTGCGCTTCCATTGCAGGGGACCCCATTCGATCCCTGGTCAGGGAACTAAGATCCCACAAGCCACAGCAGCCCAGCCAAAAAAAGAAGAAAAAAAAAAAAAAAAAAGATGGTCCAGGTAAGAGTTCCTGGAGAAGATCAAATAGAATATTTGCATCTCAAAGGCATAGGAGGAGAAAGGCAAGTTCCTCCTAGGAGGACTTTGTTCCTTAAAGGCTAGAATTTTGTTTTTCAATACTTACAAGCCTCGGGAATTCCCTGGTGGTGCAGTGGTTAAGAATCCACCTGCCAGTGCAGGGGACACAGGTTCGAGCCCTGGTCCGGGAAGATCCAACATGCCGCGGAGCAACTAAGCCTGTGCGCCACAGCTACTGAGCCTGCGCTCTAGAGCCCACAAGCCACAACTGTTGAAGCCCGCAAACCACAACTACTGAAGCTCACGTGCCTAGAGCCTGTGCTCCGCAGCAAGAGAAGCCACTGCAATGAGAAGCCCGTGCACCACAACGAAGAGTAGCCCTCACTTGCTGCAACTAGAGAAAGCCCACGCACAGCAATGAAGACCCAATGCAGTCAAAAATAAATAAAAAATTAATTTAAAAAGAAACAAGCCTCTTAATAGGTGAGGCTGGGGAGTGGTGAAAGGTTTGGTGGGTTTTGTATTGTTTCTGGAGCCACATCTCTGTTCCTGTAAAGAGTAGAATTTTAAAACAAGGACAGTTGTTTTTAATTCCTCAAAGAATTGGGTGGCTACCTCAATGAAAGGACTGACATACCCATTCACCTCTGTTGGAATTTTACGTTCCCTCATTTAGCTTAGGGGACAAGGACCCCCCCAGTAAAATTCCTATCAGGCTCTGAATATCAGCTATGGTCAGTTTAGTCAGACCGGTGGCCTCCCATCTTGGTAATCCATTTACAAACACTTTTGAGGATCCTTCCTGGGTTTAAGAAATTCTTTAACTATGGCCTGCAGCCTCAGATGGTCCCATTTCTTTTTCTTTTTTTTTTTTTTGAAGTATAGTTGATTTACAGTGTTGTGCCTATCTCTACTGTACAGCAAAGTGGCTCAGCTTTACACATATATATTCTTTTTTTAATATTCTTTTCCATTATGGTTTATCCCAGAAGACATTGTTTATCCATTCTAAATGTAATAGTTTGCATCTACCAGCCCCAAATTCCCAGCCCATCCCTTTCCCTCCCTCTCTCTCCTGGCCTTGGCAACCGTGAGTCTGATCTCTATGTCTGTGAGTCTGTTTCTGTTTTGTAGATATGTTCATTTGTGCCATATTTTAGATTCCACATGTAAGTGATATCATATGGTATTTGTCTTTGTGTTTCTGACTTACTTCACTTAGTATGATAATCTCTCGGTCTGTCCATGTTGCTGCAGATAGCATTATTTCGTTCTTTTTTACGGCTGAGTTGTATTCCATTGTATATATGTACCATATCTTCTTTATCCATTCATCTGTCGACGGACATTTAGGTTATTTCCATGTCCTGGGTATTGTGAATAGTGCTGCTATGAACATAGGGATGATGCAAGTATCTTTTTGAATTATAGTTTTGTCTGGGTACATGCCCAGGAGTGGGATTGCTGGATCATATGGTAATGCTATTTTTAGTTTTCTGAGGAACCTCCATACTGTTTTCCATAGTGGCTGCACCAACTTACATTCCTCAGGTGGTCCCGTTTCTAAAGGTAACCATTTAATAGTGTCTTCAGAGTAGAAAGGCAATTCAGATAGAGGATTACTAGAATGAGTACTCAAAAGGAGGATAGAGGGGAGCAGTAGTTAAAGTTTTAGGTACCATTAATCTTTCATTAGCCTTCTACAACAATTCTTTCAATGAGGCTATTTTGAAATTTTGGAGCTTTTGGGGGCTTCTGCATATCAATTAAAATGGGTACAATAGTTTAAGATGAAAGCTCTCTAAAATTTTAACAATTTAGAAGTTTTTCCAATTCAGAGGATCCAAAGCTTCAAAAAGCTAGCCCTATACAAATATTTCTCCCTGCTAACCTAATTTGTAAAAGAGAAACTCTTACCACTGTTTCCAGTAGACCCTGCAGGCAGACATACAGGAGACTGCCAGCTTTAACTGCATGCAAAAAAATCAGTTTGGGAATGCAAAAAGAGAACCCAATCTTGGCCATTTCCTGGTGGGGTTTCCTCTAATTTCCAATTAAGTACTTGCAAGCATACATAAACCCAGCTGGTATTCCCATAGGTGGCTGTCTGTCTGCACAGGAGCTGTTTGGCCTTTGAGACACGATTTGCCATTATTAATTTGGTAACCTAAATCAGATATGAGATATGATCTGAACAGCATTATGGGGACAGTGTGGTGGATCAAAAGTGTGCTGCTTCTGAGTCTAGCTCCCCAAGAATGTTACGCTTTATGGTTGGGCAGGTACTTCTGCCAGTGGGGAGGTTTGGTCAATGCATGGTGCAGATACACAATGCACAGTAGAGAGAGGAAACCAAAGGGCAGAGAAAATTTTTTTTTATGTTTAAATTATCCTTGACTTGCCTTAGAATATGAAATTTTATTTCATCACATGTGATTTATTTTTTTATTTTTCTCCTTTTTTTTTTTTTTGCGGTACGCGGGCCTCTCACTGTTGTGGCCTCTCCCGTTGCAGAGCACAGGCTCCGGACGCGCAGGCCCAGCGGCCATGGCTCACGGGCCCAGCCACTCCGCGGCATATGGGATCCTCCCGGACCAGGGCACAAACCCACGTCCCCTGCATCGGCAGGCGGACCCTCAACCACTGTGCCACCAGGGAAGCCCACGTGTGATTTATTAAAGTGAAAAACAGAATGGTTGTAAGTGTATTGATGGACTAGGGAGTAAGACTATGAAGACGGAAGTGACGTGTCAGAGTGAGGATACTTAAGAGGGTACATCCTGTTCCCCTCGTAGGGGGTAGGTTTAGAATATAAGGCTGTGAAGATGGTAGGCAGAGATGAGATTATAAAGAAACTTTCATGCCACTGAGCTTACATATAGGCAGCAGAATTGCTGAAGAATAAGAGGATGTGTATTCATTCAACAAATTATTATTGACCAAATATTTATTGAGTGGCTACTGTGTGCTAAGTACTGAGGAACAAAACAAAACAAAAAAATTCCTGCCTTTGGGGAGTTAACTTTCTAATGGGGAGGCAATCAAAGTGAACACCTTCCAGATTATTATAATGAATGACTTTTAATCATAGTGAAATGGAAAACTGTGGAAGGATTTGAGCAGATGAATAGCATTATTTGACTTACTCCAGCTGTTGTGTTGGGAATAAACTGGACAACGGCAAAAGCAGGGACGTAATTAAGAAGCAGTTGCAATAATCTAGACAAGAGATAATGGTGGTTTAGAGCATATGGTGGTCATAGCAGTGGAGAGGTTAAAAAGTGGTCAGATTCTGGATCATTTGAAAGTAGAACAAATAGGATTTGCTGACAGGATGGATGTGCTGTTTGAGGGGAAGAAGAGTAAGATTTTTAGCCTGAGGAGCTGAAAGAATGGAGTTGCCATTAACTGAGATGGCAAAGACTACAGGAAGAGGGTGAGATCAGGAGCTAGGTGTTGCATCTGTTAGGTTTGAGATGCCTATTAAACATCAAATGGAGACATCTCATAGGCAGTTGGATATACAGACCTGGAGTTCATGGGAATGGTTCTAACTAGATCTGTGAATTTGGGGATTAAATCAGCATATAGATGAGGTTTAAAGCCAAGACTGACTGAGACTTGATGTAATCCCCAGAGAAGTGAGGTAGAACAAAGAGGGCAAAGGACAGAGCCCTGGGGCACTCCAGTGTTTAGAGGTTAGAAAAAGGAGCGGGAACCAGCAAAACAGACTGATGGAGCAGCCAGAAAGGGAGAAGGAAAACCAGGAGAGAGTGATGTGAAGCCAAGGGAAGAAAGTGTCAGAAGAGGGAGTCACCAGCTGTGCCAGACCCTGGGAGGGGTGGGGGCTAAAGGGAGGACTGAGAATTGATCATTGGATTCAGCAAGTCCAAGTCACTGGTGACCTTGACAAGAGCAGTAAGAGTGGATTCGAGAAGAGAAATCGAACACAGAAGTATTGACGCTCTTTGAGTTTTCTTATAAAAGGAAGGGAAGAAATGCATTGTATTTAGAGGAGTAAGTGGAATTGAGAAAGGATTTTCTTTAAGAAAGGAGAAGTAATAGCATGTTTGTCTGCTGATAGAAAGATTCAGTAGAGAGGAAAACATTAATGATGCAGGATAAGGAAGGAGAGCAACATTTATATGGAGCAGAGATAGTTCATCAATGACTACAGGAAAGAAGATAGAATATTTAGGCACAGATGGAGATAGGTGGGTCAGTTTGGAAGTTTGTTAATATTTTCTCTTTCTTAGTGAAATAGGAAGCAAAGACATCAGTTGAGAGGGAGGATGGAGAAGGAAGCACTAGAGGTTTGAGAAGAGGCAGTATGAAATAATTGGGAGGGTGAGAAAGTACATGGAATAAGGAAATAGAGTGAGGGACATATTGAAATATGCTAGGCAGGGCTCCCCTGGTGGCGCAGTGGTTGAGAACCCGCCTGCCAATGCAGGGGATATGGGTTCGAGCCCTGGTCCCGGAGGATCCCACATGCCGCGGAGCAACTGGGCCCGTGCACCACGACTGCTGAGCCTGCGCTCTAGAGCCCGCGAGCCACAACTACTGAGCCCACACGCCACAACTACTGAAGCCTGTGTGCCGTAACTACTGAAGCCTTCGCGCCTAGAGCCTGTGCTCCGCAACAGGAGAGGCCACCGCAATGGGAGGCCCGCATACTGCAACGAGGGGAGGCCTGTGTACCGCAACGAGGCGTGGCCCCCACTCACTGCAACTAGAGAGAGCCCATGCGCAGCAACGAAGACGCAACACAGCCAAAAATAAATAAATAAAATTAATTTAATAAATAAATTAAAAAAATATATATGCTAGGCAGCAAAATGAAGACACAGTGTCAGAGAGAGACTAACAGCAAGAAGGCCATTGCAGTGGTCTAAATGAGATTTGATGAGCTTCTGAATCAATTCAGGTACAATATTGGGCTCATTAGCATATAGGTAGTAGTTCAAGCTTCAAGTATGAATAAAATTGCCCAAAGAGAGCAGACTGACAATAGCAATGGATAGAGGCCACTGGAAGACAAGCTCAAAACTCAGAAGACTCCTCCAGGTAAACAGGAAGAACCATGGGAAAGAGGGCACAGAGGTAAGATTAGTTAAGGCTTATATGTGCCATCTAGGTTGATTACCTGGGAAGTTGTAGTTTTGATGAAGGAACAGGAGAGAACCCCATTTCACTGTTAGATGAGGAGTAAGTAGAAATACGGAGTACAGATAGTAAATAGACCACACTTGCAAGAAAGAAAAGTAGAAGTAGCAAAGCCTGAAACTGGGCCTGGAAAGCCATTCCTTGCAGAGAGAACAGCTTCTGGAAAGACCAGGAGGTATAGAAGTGCACATATAAGGAATTTTAAATAGTTTGATATGAAAACTAAATTTTTAAAAATATTTGATTCATTTCATTTTTTGTTCCTTTGTCTTTTAAAACTGATCAGTGTATAGTTCTCTTTGGCGGAATTGGGGAGGAAGAAGTAACCTATTTAGTTGTATGTATATGTGTCCCTTAGCTAACTTTAAAAAAAAAAAATACCGAGACTTTCACATGAAGTAGACTTTGAGACTGCTCAAGCTCTTGAAATGGGAAATTAGGCAGTAATATTCTTCTTAATATTGTAATGTGTTCCCATTCTCTACCTGTCATAAAATTTGTATGAAAGCTCCTTTTCCTTCATTTGCTTATTTTAGGAGGCAGCAGAAAATGTCCACTGAACGGACTTCTTGGACAAGTTTGTCCACTATTCAGAAAATAGCACTGGGCCTCGGGATCCCAGCCAGTGCAGTGGTTGCCTATATCCTATACCGCAGATATAGGGAAAGCAGAGGTATGTGAATCCATGACTGTACATACGGAAATGTTTAAACTATGTTCTGGCCTTGTTAAATTGAAATGAAAACTTTCCTTCCAGGCTGGGTATCATTTGTTGGGATGTAATTGGCTTTCTCTGAGGGATCTTTTTTTTTTTTAATAAATTCATTTATTTTTTATTTTTGGCTGCATTGGGTCTTCGTTGCTGCGCGCGGGCTTTCTCTAGTTGCGGCGAGCGGGGGCTACTCTTCGTTGTGGTGCACGGGCTTCTCATTGTGGTGGCTTCTCTTGTTGCAGAGCATGGGCTCTAGGTGCGTGGGCTCCAGTAGTTGTGACACATGGGCTTAGTTACTCCGCAGCGTGTGGGATCTTCCCGGACCAGGGCTCGAACCCGCATCCCCTGCATTGGCAGGTGGATTCTTAACCACTGCACCACCAGGGAAGTCCCTGTGAGGGATCTTTGGAACAAAGTTTTTTCTCTTCTATGTTAATGTGAAGCTAGTCTGTGAAATAAAGAACTCATTTTATCATTCTTTTGATCTCTTCCCTTCAGCAACACCAGCACTACAATGGGTTCTTTCTTTCTCCTTCTTTTATACCCATACACTTGTTTATATTTTCCTTCTATTGTTAGAAGGCTAACTGTCCAGTCCAGTTTCCCCACAGGTTGGACCTAGGGAGTAGGACCTAGAGAAATGATTCACATACAGACGAGAGAAATTCTGAACCTAGTGGGCTCCTCAGGCAACTTCTAGCCTTCATTCTTCTCCAGGAGTCGTGTCTTGGGGGAAGTAGTTTGCCCAGAATCCATCACTCCTTCCTTGCAGAACCAAATGACTTTCCGTGTTTTAGCATATGAAAACAGTAGCCCAGAGAGAATGCCCATCTTCTGGTCTTTCAGGACCTTTTAATTCCCACTCAGATGCTACTTCTCCTTCTCTTTATGGCTGAAATCCTCAGTTTATCTCTTGCATCCACATCTCTTTGATAGCTAGATTCAGGGGAGGGCAGGTAGTAGCTTTGGGTATTATCTAAGTATGATCTGACGATCTATGCAGAAGAGCGGCTGACATTTGTTGGGGAGGATGACATCGAGATAGAGATGCGAGTCCCCCAGGAGGCTGTGAAGCTCATCATTGGCCGGCAAGGAGCCAATATTAAACAGGTAACTGTGTGAGCAGGCAACGGCTTTCCCAGGGATTGATTCTGCTTTCCCTTCTTTGCCCCCATTCAATAAAACCCACTCACACCATGTATATTTTAAACAGAAAAAATACAGGAACTTATTAGGTAACTGCTATTTTCCTTCTAGAGATGAGTACTTCTCCCTAGAGAATGGGTGACTTAACTTGAAATGGGGATTTTTAATTGGATGATTCTCAGCCTGGTATAGCTTGAATCATTCCTTTCTACTATGGAATTATGAACTCTCATTAATTGACAGTAACTAATTAATTGCTCCCTGATTCTTTTTACCATCTCCTGTTGTTCAGTTGGAATGTCAGTGAAATAAAATAATTGATTCTCTAATCCAAATTAGGGGGAAAGAGTGTTCTAAACACAGAGAAACTGTTTTGGATTAACTGCTATTTGGGGTTACCTTTGTCTCTAATCTCCTTCCATAAGTACACGTAATTGAGGACTGCTTATAGCACCCTGATTTCACTGATTACTGTGTCCAGTTCCGTCTACCTCCAGGGTTAGGTTTAGAGTATCCTTAGCTGACCCAGATGAGAGCTCATCCAGAGTGTACTACCACATATCCTTTTCTCTGCAGCTACGAAAACAGACAGGTGCTCGGATCGATGTGGACACGGAGGATGTAGGAGATGAGCGGGTGCTGCTTATCAGTGGTTTTCCTGTTCAGGTGTGCAAGGCCAAAGCAGCAATTCATCAGATCCTGACTGAGAGTACCCCAGTGTCTGAGCAGCTCTCAGTTCCCCAGAGATCTGTGGGCAGAATCATAGGTACCACTGGACAGCTTCCTCTGCTGTTTCCTTTTTTGTTTACCTTTGCCTTTCTTTCACACCTTCCCAAGGGTTTCTCCTGACCTACTTCGCTTCACCTTGCTGAGAAAAAAAGGCAGGGACATTGAGACCAGAGCTTTACTTTTTTACAGAAGTAAAATCAGTGGTAAAGCAAAACTCATTATCTCAAGAAGTTGTATGATCTGAACCTTACAAATAGGTTCCAGAAGGGTTCAGGTAAATGTATTTACCTCAGATTTTTAAAGGGAAGCTAAGGATGCTCATTTTATCCCAAATCTTTCAAGACAGTGCTCTAGAAAGCACCTATTATGCCTTCCCATGGAGCATTCCTTACGCTGCTGGAAGAGGCAGAGAAATGTCCTGTTCCTGGTCCAGTGTTTCACACACCGTGTAGGGTATCTTCTAATGAAGTGGGGATGTAAAGTATGCCGAGTGGCCAAAAAATGCAAGTGACATGACCACATTAACCTAGCCAATGTGTAGAATTTAAATAAAATGGATAGAGCAAATAATCCAGTATTCCCCTTAGTATAGTGCAGATTTCAGTAGCTCCTGCTTTCCATTCACTATCTTCCATTCTGTTTAGTTTGAAAATGAGAACTGACTCTCCCCTCCTAGTATGTACAAAACAGTGGTGTCTCTAGTAGTTCAGGTTACTGAGGAGGGAAGGACAGGTTTTTATGTATTATTCAATGCAGGGAGAGGCGGCGAGACAATTCGTTCTATCTGTAAGGCCTCGGGAGCCAAAATAAACTGTGACAAAGAATCAGAGGGGACATTGCTACTATCAAGACTTATAAAAATCTCAGGAACACAGAAGGAGGTGGCAGCAGCTAAGGCAAGTAGCTGATAGATTTGAATTGTATCTAAGAGTGAGAAGAACACTTTACTCCATCCCAGGTCAATATCTGGCCACGTAGATATCATCCCTTGTCTTATTTTCCACAGCATTTGATACTGGAGAAAGTTTCAGAAGATGAAGAACTTAGGAAGAGAATTGCTCATTCTGCAGAAACCAGAGTCCCACGGAAGCAGCCAATCAGCGTAAGAAGAGAGGAAGTGACAGAGCCAGCTGGGGCTGGAAAGCCAGCTTTATGGAAAAACACTGGCACTAGCTTGGAGCAGGCTGCACCTCTGGCAGTTCCTCCCCGCAGAGGAGGTGGCGACACGTCTGTTGTAGGACCAGAAGAACGTTCCTGCAGGAAACCTAATGATGACAACCTTCAGAAGTTTGGAGCCCAGACCAGTCCAGAGACATCCATGTTTGAAAGTATGTAAGAAAGAGGGAACCCATGAGCCATATGGAAGATAGAAAAAGTGGCTTAGATAACCCAAAATAGGAAACAATAAAAAAAAATTTCTATTTTCTCGACTACACTTACAAGTCTTTAATCACAGATAGGACTTTCTGGCAATATTTTACTTGGGATTAGTACTAAGCACAAATACTTTTTTTCTGAATACAAACCAGCTAATAATTTTAGAAAACAATATAGAAATATGCTAGTTCACAGGAAACTAGTCTGTGAGTAATAGATCAAATAATTGAATTACATGGTATTCTTCCTCCAGACCTATTTATTTAAATAAGTAAAATACTGAGTCCAGTTTTTTTCCTGAATCATTACTGTTTTAAAAAATCTACCTCATTCAAGAAGAATAAAAAGGCTGTGGGCTGTTTCTTCTATGTATAGGTACTAGGATGGGCAGGGAAGACCAGGGCCCCTAAGAGGTTCATAGACTTGTCCAGGGTCACATAATGAGTCAGTGGTAGAAAGGGATCTGGAACAGGCCCACATCTGTCCATGTATCTTCTCCCTGGTCCATGCTGCAGCTAGCATATGGGGATTTCCCTTCATTATAACTGGTGGCTGATTTGAATATGTGGCAGATGACTAAGAATGTGACCGAACTCTTATTACTCAGATACATAGAAAGGAACAGAACATAGCTTAGTATTTTTCTTCAGGATGTTCTTGTATGATGCATCTAGTTGTCACTCTAGCCATTTTTAAATGGTGGTAGCCACTGGGTATTTGTACCTCTCACCCTCCTGATGCAGTCTTCCCATTTCAACCAGAGATGATTCTAGTAATGGTCACCATATTAGGTAATAATGATTCTGCAGCTTAACTTGCTTATCCCTGTGGTTAGTCCCCAGTCCAGACTTCAGTTTCCATGCTGATGAATTCCTAGAAGTCTATGTCTCTGCCTCTGAACATCCTAACCACTTCTGGATCCAAATCATTGGCTCCCGCAGCCTGCAACTGGATAAGCTTGTCAGGGAGATGACCCAGCACTATGAAAATAGTCTGGTGAGTTGCCATAGGGACAGGGCAGGGGTTTGATGGAAAGCGGGCATATCTTTTTCATTGTGACATATTCTCTTCCCTTTTCTGTGGAGCAGCGGCTTGTTCTTCCTTCCTTCTGGTATCCACGGTTTACTTTTTGGCCTACCCCTTCCTAACTCTGCCCTCTCCTGCCTCCTCATCCCCTTGTGTAGCCTGAAGACTTGACTGTGCATGTAGGAGACATTGTCGCAGCACCTTTACCTACAAATGGTTCCTGGTATCGAGCCCGAGTCCTTGGCACCTTGGAGAATGGGAACCTGGACCTCTACTTCGTTGACTTTGGAGATAATGGATATTGTCCACTGAGGGACCTCAGGGTGCTCAGGTCAGCGTGGGGGACAGGCTGGAGTCAGGCTGGAGTCTCACTTACTGACTCAGTCCTGGCCGTAGGGTGGTGAGCTGTTGGCACTTATCACCAGGGGGCGTTGGAAGAGAACCTCTTTACAGTGCTCAGATGATTATCATCTTCTGCAGGGCTAACTGCTGTCTAGAAGCCAGGAATATAAGAAGGCCCTTCTGGCACTAGGATTCTAATTTGAATTTCTTTCATTTTAGGAGTGACTTCCTAAGCCTTCCATTTCAAGCAATAGAGTGTAGTCTGGCACGGATAGCCCCCTCAGGTAAATTAGTCCTATTACCTATTGACTTTGCCTCCATATAGAATAACTTTCATAGAGCACGTGGGAGGGAGTCTCACATTCCCAGGCTTTTTGAGTTCTGGGGGCTCAGGTGCCTTTTCATCACCAGTGCTAGAAAGCAACGGTCAGAAACGTGCCTGGCAGTCAGACATCGGTGCCTTTTGAAGTAGACAAAGGTAGTTCCGGTTTTCCTCCAGGACATAATCCCACCCCCGTCAGCACTGACCCCTTCTTAGGCTCTCTCTACAATTTTTTATGAGGTGAACAATGGGAAGAGGAAGCTTTGGATGAGTTTGACAGACTCACTCACTGTGCTGGGTGGAAGCCCCTGGTGGCCAAGATCTCTAGCTACGTCCAGTCTGGGATCTCAACTTGGCCCAAGATCCACTTATACGACACTAGCAATGGGAAGGTAAGACTGGGGTTCACACGTTGCTCACTGTCTCTTCAGTGTATTTATAGCCTCATTTACTTTTTCTGTCCCAGAAACCCTTATTTGATGATATTCCTAACTCATAAGATCCTGCTTACTGAACCACCAAAGGAATTTTTTAAAGTATCAATCCTAGCTCTTCTGCCCTATTTCCTCTGATTTGCCCTTCCTTCAGAGAGAACATCGTTCCCTTTTCATCTTTCTTCTCAGAAACTTGATATTGGGTTAGAGTTAGTTCGTAAAGGATACGCAATTGAGCTTCCTGAAGACATGGAAGAAAACAGAGCTGTCCCAGTAACGTCGCCCAATGTGGTGAGTGAGCATTGTAGTCATTCAGGGTGCTGCTTTGGGGCAAATCTGGTGCCTTGAGACAAGAGGGCTTCTAGTCGTGCATGAGAGTTTGTAGAGCGTTCTCTTCTCTTAAGGACTCTGAGTTGCTCCACTAGTTGGTCAGAGAAGACCTTGTGTGCCTCAGCAGCCAAACCGGATTCTGTGAGCAAAATGATGGGGCGGCTTCTCCTTTCCCACCAGCCAAACACATTCTTCCTTTTTCTCTTGTTTTCATCCCTTCAGGCCACAGAAACAGATGTCTCTCTCCGCAGCACGGTCACTGAGACCAAGAAGAGTCCTGGAGAGATGGCGCATACCCTGTCCTGCCTCAGTTTATTAGGTACAAACAGCATTTTCTCCCTAGAGCATCTCTGGACGTTACCATTTCTTAATCAGCCTCTCCAACTAGGGAGGTTGTTAAGACTTACCTCTTAACCCAGGTGGTCATCGAGCACCAAGAAGCCCATTTTTTCCCCTGAGCCTCAGTGGCAGTGCCTGCTAAATTAGGGCAGTGTCTGACTTTATCCTCATTTCGCCTACATAGAAGCTGCCTCTGTGTCTGGTGATGATAACCTTGAAGATGACTACTTAGTCTGAAGTCACCTTCAGTTGCCTCAGCCATCCACTTTGCGGTAAGTAGAGCTATCATCTATCTGTAGCAACAGGAAAGTAATGAGGGTGACAACAGGGGCCTTGCCTCTTCCCCATAGCCCATCTTACCACTACTTCTCTGCAGCTGCTTTCCTGTAGCTTTACTTTCAGACTGAGCCCTTTCAAGCTTTTTGTGTCTTTGTGTCTTTGGCAGGATTTGGCATAAGATTTGGTGCCTGGAGAGAGGAGCCTGTGATAGAGATCAGTGCAGTTCTTCCTTCATTATATACACGATCTGGCTTGCTGTGGACCAAATGCATTTGCTCCTTCCACTGGACTACCGGAAAGTGTGAGGGGTGGAGGGAGACAAACACATGCCCCTACTCCCCTGCCACCCCTGTGCCACTTCCAGTGTTTGAGTCCTGCTGTGCTACTTCCAGCCTGCTCAGTGTGCAGCTAGCTCCCCTCGACCACTCACAAAGCACACTACTGCTAGGCTGTGTCCTTTGGAGGCTGGGAAACAGCCAGGGTTTGGTTATTGGAAATGATGATTCTGCAGACTCCTAACTCACCTCATCAGGTGACTGGTTAAGGAGAGTTTTTTAAGTGGTGAACTCAAAGACTGCAGTTGAGTCGGGAGGCAAAGGCAAAACTCAGCCTAATTGTATTGAAAAGCCTCAGGAAGTGGGAAGAGGATACGCCTCCCAGCCTCAACTGCTGATATGTTATTGGAGACAAGGTTTTTGAAACAGTGCTCCAACTATTTCCCAGTAAACTTTGGTTAAAATACAAGTAGACAAGGAGAGAGGTGACTCAGGAAATATTCTAAATTGCTGGTATAGTATCTATAATATATATGTATACACACGCAGCCATGGAGCTCATGGAGCTGTTCAAATCATTTGGGGTTCCTTTGCTGAATAAAGTTCTCAAGAAAATTATTTAAAACTAAATGCTGGTTGAATCACAAGGTGGAAACGAGTCTGTGGGTATCTTGTGAACTGAAATCTGGTGAAAATTGCCAAACACCTCACACAGAGGGGCCCATCTATGAAACATCTGTCCCTCTCACGCACAGATCATATTCTTGCCGTAAAGCAACTTCAGAATTAATCATTCACTAAGACCCCACCTAAAAGGAGTAGACTAGGATTCTAGAAACATGGGTTCTAGGGATAGATCTTTGCTGTGAACTTATGGGGCCTGTTTCCTTATAGCATCTCTCCGTTTCTGACAGTATTTTGAGGATCCAGTGAGAACTGTGAAGGTATTTGGAAGTAATGTGGGTGGTAGAATGATGACAAATGAACTTTTTTTTTTAAAGATCAGCAAGGTAAAGTAGAAGACTTAAAACTAGTATGTAAGGCTATCATATGCAGGATTTTTTAAATCTAGGAATTAATGACGTCCACCCCTATACACATGGTAACTATATTTTCCCATAGACACAATTTTCAAATTTTATTGTCTTAGAAAAGTCTCAGTACCAAGTAGCAGAAAGGCTTCCGTGAAGGAGCATCTCTGAGTAGCTTGGGTAGTCCCACAGGAATCAGTGAAGGGCTGCCATTGATATGACATTTCAGACCTTGGCTGCACTCACTCAGTGAAGCAGGCTCGGCCCTGGAATTGGAGCTGCTGTACAACAGGGTCATGAGGCCAGTTAGTCCCCAGTTTCCTCAGCCTTTACGCCTTTTTTTTTTTTTGGAATATTTATTTTTTTAATTGAAGTGTAGTTGATTTACACTGTTGTGCCAATCTCTGCTGTACAGCAGAGTGACTCAGTTATACACATATAGACATTCTTTTTTTATATATTCTTTGCTATTATGGTTTATCACAGGATATTGAATATAGTTCCCTGTGCTATCAGTAGGACCTTCTTATCAGCCTTTACTCTTGAGGGGTCCCCTGATAGAAATCATTCATAGGACTTCTTGCTCTGGAAAATGAGTAGTGTCTCATTCTTTTTTTTTTTTTTTTTTGCGGTACGCGGGCCTCTCACTGTTGTGGCCTCTCCCGTTGCAGAGCACAGGCTCCGGACGCACAGGCTCAGTGGCCATGGCTCACGGGCCCAGCCGCTCCGCGGCATGTGGGATCTTCCCAGACCGGGGCACGAACCCGTGTCCCCTGCATCGGCAGGCGGACTCGCAACCACTGCGCCACCAGGGAAGCCCGTGTCTCATTCTTAACTGTAGTTTGTTACTGTGTATGAAAGCCTGTTCCTTTAATATGGCCTTTAAGCCTTGTCAGTTTACATTGCATTCTGATGGGTTCCCTATTCCAGTATAACTCTCTACGTTTTCTGCTTCCTGGGATGCTCCTCCCCTTGAGCCAATGCCACAGGAACCATGTACCTTCTCTGATTTCCTCCACATCAAAGGAAAGGAAATAGCACTTGTCTCCAATTTGAACCAAAATATATGGGTGAAAGTCTCCCAGTAAGGCTTAAGTCTTCCTGAATTCCCTAGTGCTTGGTTTTGCTCCTGGCAGGTGCTCAGATGGTTAGAATAAATGGGGAAAGGCAAAAACTGAAAATCCTTGGGTCCTTTCTCTCTCTGGCTCAGGCCCCTTTGATCTTTTCAGTCATCAAATGTTTATCTATCTATCCTACAATGAATTCAGCTCTGTGAGACTCAAAGAAACAGTGAACATTTGAGGATTGCACTACCCTTTATTCCTAAGATGGAAGGTGTTCTGAATCACATCCTGGGCCCCTGGTTCTCATTTATCAAGGCTCCGAGCCCTTCACAGAGTAAGAATAAGCATGTTCAGGGAGTTTCACTGGGCAGGTGGCCTAGGTCCCTTTCAAGGGGATACACCATAAAGATGACATTGTTCCAGGGAGGAAGGGCCGGGTGATCTGGTCTGACCACTTCAAAGCCCATGTAGCTGAAGGCCCGTAGCAGGGCACCTGTGAAAAGAGAGAGGAAATTAGAACACTCTGAAACTCAGTACAGCTGTTCCCCCAGCCTTGGCTTCTTCCAGTAGGGAATGACTTGGGGGGTGTGGGAAACAGTGTAGTGCAGGCAGTGGGATGATGTGCTTTGGAGTCAAACAAACCTAGACTCTAACCTGGCTGGAGTTTACTATACCAGGAAGGTATAGTAAACTCTTGACCACCTTTGTCTTTTATCCAATGAAGTATAAACTCCTTGAGGGAGGAGGTGTAGTTTCTGTAATGTGTGCCTAGCATCTGGTTAATTATATTCCTATCCTCCTGGCCTAATGCCTGACCCTTTCACTCTATAGGTGTTTAATACACTTGAGATCCTTTCTGTTCTACCAGCCAGATCCCTTGAATGGCTTCTTTGTAATTTCACCAGTGCTCCTTCAGTCTAGATTCTGAAATCTACGTGCAGGGCCTTCCTGATAGTCTAGTTGTGACTTGAATGAACGGAATGCTAGATGCCTTAATTTCCTTGGCGTGGAGTAGGGGGTGGGTGTTGAATCCCTGAACTGCCTGAGCATGCCCTTTTTTAAAGAGTGAGGGGAAGAAGGTCTACCAAGGAAAAGTCACTTGTCAGCTGCTTCAGCACAAAGGGCCAGGAAGGACAGAGCAGATTCCCACCTCTGTCATTCCGGTTGTTTTGGAAGTTTACAAGCACAGAATCCACATTGGTCTTCTCCTCCACATACTCCAGTGTTGCAGTCAAACTAGGGACCAGAGGGAAAATGGTCAATGTAATGTTCAGCAAACTCAAAATCCAGAAAGATGCCTACTTGCAGCAGAAGAGATCTTATTAGTTTTTCCTGACCCAAGCCAGGAAATGAAAGTTGCTAAACTCGTTTTGATAGATTTTTTTCTCTGAAGCCAAGGGATTATACACTACTGGACTGACACCATGCCATGGAAGGGGCTTGGGGTGAAGGGGCCACTCTATAAAGACAAACAGCTAGAGAGCACTTCCTTTCAACTATTTATGCATTCCCACTTGTGTTTCTGAATCAGTTTAGCAACCTCCCATGGGCTGTTATCCTTTGAACCCCAGATCCTGGCTCAGCTCACAGGCTTGTTCAGTGGTTTGAATGTATCCAGCTCCTGAATAAGCCCTCACTGGTTAGCATGCCCACTACCTGATTATGACATAAGAGCGAAATCCCCTAACCTCTTTGCTCCCCTCTCCCCCATACAGGCTCAGTCACCTTTCCCGGCTGCCTTGATCCAAGGCCCGGTATGGGATATCTAGGAAGAGTCTGTGGTCACAAAGAAGGCCGTGCCAATGGGCAGAGGTCTGGGGGGTGAGGCGGAAGTGGAAGTCTAACTGCACCGGGTCCTGGTGAAGCAGGGGGTCGGTAGCCAGCACCGTCAGGTTCCCAGCCTAGAAAAGGAGTAAAAATGAGAGTAATATTCTCCTATTTCTGTGCTCACCTAACCCTCAAATCATATCTCAGGCCAGTTTGGGTGTGTCTGTGGAAGCAAGGCAGGGGCTGATGGAGAGCCTGGGAAAAGTGGAGCCAAGGTCTTACTCAATATCCCTCAGTCCTGGGACCTAACTCTGTTCCTATCATGGAGTTCTCTTCGATACAAATAATTTGGAATCTGGAGTCAATGGAGTATTACTGCCTGCTGACCTCGCTCAGTGTGCTCTAACGATTCAGAAACGTATTTACATCAGAGAGCTTAAAGCTGGGCCATCTATTTACTGTCTCACTGATAATACTCTTCTACTTTTCTCCATCATATGTTTTCTCTAAATTCTCCCATTTCTTATTTAAAATGCATAGCTCATACCTAGGCATGTTATTGAGATATGATACAAAGGCAAGGGCAGGAGTTCTGGGTTCTAGTCCCAGAACTTAGCATCTAAACAGCTTTATGTCTTAATACAGTCTATCTTTGTTTCCCCTTTCTCTTTTCCCATCCTGCTTTTCACCACCAGCCCTAAGACCTTGCCTTAAGATCTCTGGACCAGAGAATCCTTGTCTATAAAGTAGCTTTTACACATGAGCTCCGAGGTCTCATCTAGCTCTAACTTATGATTTATTTTCCAACTAGCTAATGTCCCTTTGCAAGATATCATTACCGCAAGGGGCTGCCATGTCACAGCACCAACTCCCAGTCCACTTACCGAATACAGTTCTTTAAGCTCGTCTTGATCACCCTGCTCGCTGCTTCTGCCCCTGTGAAGGCCTACTAGGGACTCAGGAGCACTGAAGACAGCAACGGGGTCGGAGTGTCAAGTGCTCCTGTTCCTTATAAGTGATGCTGATTGGGAAAAAGAGGTCCAAATTAGTTTATTTCTGAGTCTGAGATGGGGAAAGACTCTTAACTTCCAGGTACACAGGGTCAGGCTCTGGCACCATCTTCTGTATCTTATGTGAACCAACCCATCTGTTTCCATTTTCCCAAGCCAGCCAGATAGAAAACGTTTATGAAGCTCCATGCAGGCCTTCTACCCTATTTTGCTATTATCATCTTTTGCCACTTGGGAAGTTCTTTCGAATTCTTTTTTCTTTACAGTGTATATAAACAACTACAAGTAGAGATGAAAACAAGTACCTTTTATAACAAGGCAGCATCTTCTCCCGGAGGGTGATCCGGTATTTGTAACGGTAAAGGTAATAGGCGTATGGTGACCAGATCGGGTAGAGGTAGTTCCGTGTTTTTCCCCTCTTGATATAAGAAAGGGAGTAGATAAAGGGGCGCGACCTGTTACGAGGCAGTTTCTTAGTTCAGTGCCTCCCCGAGGCAAAGTGAGGTTCAGGGATGGGTGGCAGAGGTTTAGGCAACTGGTGCCATTGTGACACGGTGAGCACTATGACATGGACAAAGCGTTAGCCCTTACACCGCCTCAGGACTCCTCTCTGCTGCTCCCTACCCCGTCACCCTCTTAGGTAGCCCCAAGGCTCCTGTTCAACTAGTATGCACTTCACAGCTACACCAGAAGTTAAAATACTTTGGCTTCTGTAGTGGTTGGTAAACAGCCCTGGCTGACCACTTGTGCCCACACAATGTGGGCTCCTCTCTGGCATGTGCATGTGCAAACACACACTTCAGCAACTAAAGGGTTGGGGTCTGATACTGCAGGAAGCTTCTAAGGCCCTGATCCAGCATCTGACCTGACTGGTTGGTTCCTGGTTCCTATCAGTTAAATATTTTATCATCCCTACCTTTAATAAGCCAGTGGTGCTACCCATTGTTGAACTTTCTCATTGCCTTATAGGGTAGGAATTGCAAACTAAATGCCTGCAGGGACCTGGACAACTAATGGAAATTAGTGGAGCTGCTGGGTGGGACTGAAGCCAAATGAAAAGCTCACACCCTGGGCTTCCCTGGTGGCGCAGTGGTTGAGAGTCCGCCTGCCGATGCAGGGGACACGGGTTTGTGCCCCGGTCCGGGAGGATCCCACATGCCGCGGAGCGGCTGGGCCCGTGAGCCTGCGCGTCCGGAGCCTGTGCTCCGCAATGGGAGAGGCCACAACAGTGAGAGGCCTGCGTACCGGAAAAAAACAAAACAAAACAAAAAGCTCACACCCTAAAAAAAAGTGACACAATAGCTCCAAACAGCTGCCATGCAGGAATGCAGACTCAGTGGTACCAGATCATATGATTTTTCAACAGAAACTGGAAAGATTGATTTTTGTGATAAATTTCTCAAATTTTAAAAAGATATTGGCTACTAACTTAAAAAATAAAAATTGTTGATTAAAAAAATCAACATGGTGTGTAAAATTTGGTTCTGCGGCCACCAGTTTGAGACTTCTGCATATTCATTTATTCATCCATTTAACAAATATCTATTGAGGGCCTACTATGAGCTTAGGATACACAGTAAACAAAACAAAGATCCCCTGCCCCATGGAACTTCTAACAGTGAAAGAACAAACCTAAACACTAAGCACAAGAAAATGATTTCATATGTTAGATGATAGCTGCTATGGAGGAAAATAGAGTAGAATAAAGAAGGATCAGGAGTGTGAAGGAGGTGGCGCAGTTGCAGTAATAAATAGGGTGATCTAAATAGGCCTCATTGAAAAGGTGACATTTAATCAAAGACCTGAAGGGGGTGAGGGATTTAGGCCAAGCGAGCATCTGAGGGTAAAAGCATTCTGTGTCAAAGCAACAGCCAGTGGAAAAGCCCTAAAGAGAATGTGTCAAATGTTTTCCACAAACAGCCAGGAGTCCACTGTGGGTGGAGTAGTATAAGCTATAGGGAGAGTAGAAAAAGAAGAGAGCTAATGGGGCCAGGTCATTGTAGGGCCTTATAGACCATTGTCTGGCCTTTTTCTTTTACTCTGAGTAAAGGGGGAAGTCATTGCAGGTTTTGGGTAGAAGAGACATGATCTGACCTGTGTTTTTAGAAAGATTCTGACTGTTGTATTGTAAATAAACTGTAGAGCTTTAAACGATGTTTGTTAGGAGACTATTGCAGTAATCCAGGAGAAAGATAGTGTCTTATTCCAGGGTGGAGCACTGGAGGTGATGGGATGTGGCTGGATTCTGGAAATAGTATAAAGGTAGCACCTACAGGATTTCCTGGCGTAGGAGAGAAGTTGAGTCCAAGAACTGAAAGAATGGAGTTACCATCAACTGAGAGGGGAAAGGCTGCAGGTGAGGCACTATGGGGCAGGGTATAGAGATGGATTTAGTTTGGAGCATGTTAACTTTGAATTGTCCATTAGACATGTAAGGGGAAGATGACAGGCAGTTGGATATTCATGTCTGGAGTTTAGAAGACTAGGGTGAAGACAGAAATTTGAAGTCATTGGCGTATAAATGGTACGTTAAGCCATGAGACTGAATGGGATCACCAAGAGTGTGTACATTGAGAAGAGTAAAGATCCAAAAACTGAGTCCTGGGGGCCCTCTGAGAAGTGGGGAATAAAAGAGAAATCAGCAAAGGAGACTGTGAAGGAAAATAGTGAAGTAGGAAGGAAATAAAAACAAATTGGTGTCCTGGAAGCTAAGAAAGTGTAATTAGGAGGAGGGACTAATGGTCAAAGGCTGTTTATGTGTCAAATAACAGGATGTATAGAGCATCTTTCCATAAATCTCTTCTGCCAAACAGACCCTATTCACTCCATTTATATGGTTTACTCCCCAGTACTGAGACCCTCCACGGAGGGAACCGTCTCCCTTTTGATTTAGAATTCTTTAAACATGAGCCTAAATACTGCAGTGTCACGATTAAGGATTAGACGACTTCCTGGGGCTTGCAAGTTTTCCAGAGGATCCGATCCTTCCACCACTTTTAGGCAGGTTTGAAGTAAGGAAAAATGAGAGCAGCACCCTCTCCCCTCAGCATCCAGCTATCACAGAATGTCAGAATTGGAAGTGCCCTCAGAGAGCTATTAGAGCTCAGTCGAAGCCCCCATCTTAAAGACAAAGTGAAGCCAAGAGGGAAAGGGTGTCTTTCCCGGTGTCAGTGCACCTAACAGTCACTCCACTATGTGTCAGTGGCTATGGGTGTCCCTCCCCCGAAAAGAAATTGGGAGAAGGGAGTAGAGGCATGCTGAATCGTGGAGCATTCATCCCAGATCTCCGGTCTCGAGGCAGCCTAGTCGCAGCCCAATCCGGGCCCGGGCTTCCCCTGGGCTCAGCTCGGACAGAGCCGCGCCGGCTCAGGCGCGCCGCGGGCACCCGGTGGGGGCCTTTCCTGCCGCCGGCGCCGGGGGCCTTCTACGCCTCCATCCGCGCCCGAGAACATGGCGGCGGCTACAGGCAGGTCTCTGCTGCGGGCGGGCACTGAGCGGCTGGTGCGAGGAGGGGTTTGGGAGATCCTCCGGCCGCGACTTGAAGGGGGCACCTCCGGCTCGGAGCGCGACTTCAGCCTGTCTCACAGTCGGGTGAGGGCCGGGTGTGCGTTCTGGGGCTCCTTGACTGGGGCGTGTTGAGACCTGGTGGGGCCCCGGCCTGCGGGTGGTGGGCTCTCCTTGAGGGGCCGGCGGCCAGAGGAGGAGGCTTCTCTGTGGAGACTCGCTCACCCTCGCTCCCCCGGCCGCCAGGGCACGGTCATTGTGGAGCGCTGGTGGAAGGTGCCGCTAGCGGGAGAGGGCCGGAAGCCGCGCCTGCACCGGCGGCACCGCGTCTACAAGCTGGCGGAGGACACGAAACACCGGCCCAAAGACAACCTGGAGCTCATCCTCACGCAGTCGGTGGAGGGTAAGGCCCAGGCAGAGGTGCTTCCTGTCTCAGGCTGGTCCTGTTTGGCATCAGCTTTTTTCTGCCCTTTTACTAATTTGGGGGAATGACCAGTTCATATTTGAGAAGAGGAAGCCATAAAAAGTACTGTGATGGTGACATAGGGCTCCTACATAGAAAATCAGAACATGAATGCAGCAGCATCATTAACAGTGTGTGGGGAGAAAGAGACCTGACAGTATGTGCCACAGGTACTGAAATCCTGTGATGGGACAGTGCTTCACTTTGTACAGGGAATATTAAGTTTCTAAATCAGGTCCTAAAGAAATGAATTAGAAATCTCTTAAGTGTAGTCCTAGCGAATACTAATATTTCTTCTAGGAAGAATAAGCACTGTGAGAGAATAAGAGGTCTTTTTTCCTTTGATCATCTCCTTTTTTAGGGACTGCTCGATAATTCTGATCCAGTGTCTCTGTTCTCTGTTGGCAGAACTTGGAGTCCGAGGTGACCTGGTCTCAGTGAAAAAATCTGTAGGCCGTAATCGACTACTTCCTCAAGGACTGGCTGTATATGCGTCTCCTGAAAACAGGAAGCTGTTTGAAGAGGAGAAATTGGTGAGCCCGGAAGACGGCAGAGGGACTTGGAGGAATTAAAACCTTAAGATTATCTCTAGCAACTTCTTCTAGCCCCTACTTCATTTTCAGATGAAGTAGGGGCTAGAACAGGAATTCAGAAGCCCAGCCTATGCCAAGCATAGCAAGAGTTTGTTATTAGTTACCACAAACTCATTTTTCTTTCATCTGTAACTTTCTTTTCTAGCTGAGACAGGAAGGAAAATTAGAGAAGATCCAGACCAAGGAAGGTGAGACGGTGAGTAGAAACATAGAAAATCTTTATTTATGGGTCACCTACAAAGTCACCAACCTCTTCCTGAAAGACTTCTTGATTTCCTTGAAGTCTCCTGATTTTAAGCACAAGGTAGGGGCAAGGGAAGTGTTGTGGTTACCATAACTGGTATTGAGATATCCTAGGATATCCTGACCTGTTGGGTGAAGTGCTCTAGTTTATTGAGGGAGGCCCCAACCTGGGTACCAGGGGACCCATGGAAAAGTGAGATGAGGACTTTGCCTTCGGGGTTGTTTACAGACAAGTTGGAGAGAAAATAGACACATGAGAAAGTGATAAACTCAAGGCAGTAAATTATGAGTGACATGGACCAAAATGGATTAGGGTGATTGGGAAAGGATTTTTTTCAGATGGGATTGAATTAGGCCTTATGGGATTAGTAGGCTTTGGATAGACCAGGAGGGTGGGAAAGGTATTCTTAAGGGAGAAAAAGTAGATAGTTAAGGCACGTGTTATTGTTGTTTAATTTAAAAAAAAGTTTATGCAACTTTTAAAGGTTACACTTCATTTACAGTTATTATAAAATATTGGCTATAGTCTCCATGTCGTAGAATACATCCTTGTAGCCTGTCTTACACTCTATATCTGTGCATCTGTTTCTTTTTTGTTATATTCACTGGTTTGTTGTATTTTTTAGATTCCACATATAAGTTATCATACAATATTTGTCTTTCTCTGACTTATTTCACTTAGCATAATGCCCTCCAAGTCCATCCTTGTTGTTGCAGATGGCAAGATTTTGTTCTTCTTTATGGCTTAGTATTCCATTGTGTGTGTATGTGTATGCACATACATATTTTTTTGTGTGTGTGTATATACACATATATACTACACCTTCTTTATCAGTTCATCTGTTGATGGACACTTAGGTTGCTTCCATATCTTGGCAATTGTAAATAATGCGGCTGTGAACATTGGGGTGCACGTATCTTTTCAAATTAGTGTTTTTGGTTTTTTCAGACATATACCCAGGAGTGGAATTGCTAGGTCATATTTTTAGTTTTTTGAGAAACCGCTATACTGTTTTCCACAGTGGCTGCACAAACTTACATTCCCACCAACAGTATATGAGAGTTCCCTTTCTTCCACATCCTCTCCAACATTTGTTATTTGTGTTCTTTTTGATGATAGCCATTCTGACAGGTGTGAGGTGATATCTCAGTTCAAGCATGTTTTAAAATAGAAAGTAGACCAGTCTAGCTAAAACAGAGGACTTCTATTAGGAAATATATGACTGGAAAGAGGGTTGGGGCATAATTTACAAAACATCTTTAATCCTCAGCTAATGAATTTATACTTTGTTCTGTAAGCAGGGAGGAATTGTTATGGTGTAGGGGTGGGATTGAAGGGCCAGAATATTGTGTTAAAACAGTCTGTGAAAATCATTCCATCCTGAGATACACCAGCAGCCCCCATTGGTGAGCCTAACCTTGGTTTGGGGGGCGGTGTTTAAAAAGTTTTAAAATTTAAAAAAAATTTTTCTTTCTTTCGGCTGTGCCAGGTCTTAGTTGCAGCATGCAGACTTCTTAGTTGCAGCGTGCATGTGGGATCTAGTTCCCCGACCAGGGATTGAACCCGGGCCCCCTGCATTGGGAGCACGGAGTCTTACCCACTGGACCACTAGGGAAGTCCCTGATGAGCCTAACTTTGACATGGCCTGTTTCTCCTTGCTTAGGAATAGCCACATATAGGCAGCATTTCCTTTCAGAGCATCGCTAAAACGTCTTTCCATAATATCAGCCTTGAGACAATGAGAATTTTTATCTTTCGTATTCATCATCTCACCCATCTTGGCTATGAGGCAGAAATTGTGCATAGCCTCTCAGACTGTGTGCCCCTTGGCCTCTTGCTAACATGTTTCCTCTCCTTTGATTACAACTCTAACCTATCTTCTGTGTATAATTCCTCTCAGACAGTGAAATTTCTCAGAAGATGCCACCTGCAGGTAGGGATGAAGAACAATGTCAAATGGGAGCTAAACCCTGAAATAGTTGCCCGCCACTTCCTCAGAAATGTGAGTATTCCCAAACACTGCTGTACCCCTGAGGGTGGAAACTACCCTTGGGAAGAAGAAGCTACCCCAGGATTGATCCCTCTGTTAGGAAAGGGTATGATCATCCAGCTGGAGTTATGGAAAGCATTTTTTTTTTTAATTGAAGTATAGTTGATTTACAATGTTGTGTTAATTTTCTGCTGTACAGCAAAGTGATTCAGTTATACATATATATACATCCTTTTTCATATTTTTTTATTATGGTTTTTTACAGGATATTGAATATAGTTCCCTGTGCTGTACAGTAGGACTTCGTTTTTTATCCATTCTATACATAATAGTTTGCATCTGCTAATCCCAAACTCCCAATCCATCCCTCCCCCACCTGGCAACCACAAGTCATTTCCCTCCCACGCCCGTGTAAACCAATCAAGAACGCTTTCCCTAAGTTGGATAGCCTCATGTAAATCAATGCAACCTGCCCCTTGGCAACCACAAGCCTGTCCTCTACGTTTCTGAGTCTGTTTCTGTTTCATAGATCTTTTTTCTAATATAAATTTATTTATTTATTTATTTATTTATTTTTGGCTGCGTTGGGTCTTCGTTGCTGCACGTAGGCTTTCTCTAGTTGCGGTACGCAGGCTTCTGATTGCGGTGGCTTCTCTTGTTGTGGAGCACGGGCTCTAGGCACGCAGGCTTCAGTAGTTGTGGCACGCAGGCTCAGCTGTGGCTTATGGGCTCTAGAGTGCAGGCTCAGTAGTTGTGGCGCACGGACTTAGTTGCTCCGTGGCATGTGGGATCTTCCCGCACCAGGGCTCGAACCCATGTCCCCTGCATTGGCAGGTGGGTTCTTAACCACTGTGCCACCAGGGAAGTTCTGTTTCATACATCATTTATGTCATATTTTAGATTCCACATATAAGTGATATCATACGGCATTTGTCTTTTTTTATTTTTTTTGCGGTACACGGGCCTCTCACTGTTGTGGCCTCTCCCGTTGCGGAGCACAGCCTCTGGATGCGCAGGCTTAGCGGCCATGGCTCACGGGCCCAGCCGCTCCGTGGCATGTGGGATCCTCTCAGACCAGGGCATGAACCCGCGTCCTCCCCCATCAGCAGGTGGACTCTCAACCACTGCGCCACCAGGGAAGCCCTGGCATTTGTCTCAGTTCACTTAGTATGATAACCTCTAGGTCCATCTGTGTTGTTGCAAATGGCATTATTTCATTCTTTTTTATGGCTGAGTAAGTATTCCATTGTATATACGTACCACATCTTCTTTTTCCATTCATCTGTTGATGGGCATTTAGGTTGTTTCGATGTCTTGGCTATTGTGAATAGATCTGCCGTGAACAGAGGTGCATGTATCTTTTTGAATTATAGTTTTGTCCAGATACATGCCCAGGAGTGGGATTGCTGGATCATATGGTAGCTCTATTTTTAGTTTTTTAAGGAACCTCCGTACTGTTTTCCATAGTGGCTGTACCAATTTACATTCCCACCAACAGTGTAGAAAGGTTCCCTTTTCTCCACACCCTCTCCAGCATTTGTTATCTGTAGACTTTTTAATGATGGCCATTCTGACCAGTGTGAGGTGGTAGTTCATTGTACTTTTGATTTGCGTTTCTCTAATAATTAGCGATGATGAGCATCTTTTCATGTGCCTGTCAGCCATTAGTATGTCTCCTTTGAAGAAATGTCTATTTAGGTCTTCTGCTCATTTTTCTGATTAGGTTGTTTTTTTGTTGAGTTGTTTGAGCTGATAGTATATTTTGGAAATTAAGCCCTTGTCAGTAGCTTCATTTGCAAGTATTTTCTCCCAGTCCATAGGTTGTCTTTTCGTTTTGTTTATGGTTTCCTTTGCTGTGCAAAAGCTTGTAAACGGTCTCAATTGTTTACTTTTGCTTTTATTTCTATTGCTTTGGGATACTGACCTAGGAAAACACTGGTACGATTTATGTCAGAATGTTTTGCCTACATTCTCTTCCAGGAGTTTTATGTTGTCCTGTCTTAACATTTTAAGTCTTTAAGCCATTTTGAGTTTATTTTTGTGTATGGTGTGAGGAAGTGTTCTAACTTGGCTGATTTACATGTGGCTGTCCAACTTAGGGAAAGCGTTCTTGGTTTGCAGGGGTGTGGGAGGGAAATAACTAAGGATGGTCACATAGATTCTGAAGACTGATAGGAGAAGATGGTGGGATCATTTATTTTCTCTAGCTAGGGAAAACCTGGGGAAATGTGACTCACTGGAGAATTTTTACTTTTGTGGGTGAAGTGAGTTTGATCTCAAGCCCTGTGTCTCTTTGTGAATCCACCTCCCTTTCTGAGAAATTAGGACTGAGTTATTCTGCCACTATTTATGGCGGTTTGTGCCTTTCCATGGGATCAGCCAGGGTAAACCTCCCCGTTTTATTCACCCCTGTACAGGAAAATCTAGAGGTTGCCTGGAGTGGCAACCATGTAAACAGAGTTCCCTTTGGCTGTGATTGATTTTTTTTTGCAGCTTGGTGTTGTGGTTGCCCCACATGCATTAAAGTTACCAGAAGAGCCTATCACACAGAGGGGCGAGTACTGGTGTGAGGTGACGGTGAGTGTTTCACATCCTGTCTCCTTTTTCTCACTGGGTAGAAAGCTGGGATTGGATGGTGTTAGTTCGTATCTGCCCCACTGATCTGAAGATTACTGTTATTTTGTGTACAGGTAAATGGGCTTGACACTGTGAGGGTACCTATGTCTGTGGTGAACTTTGAGAGGCCCAAGACCAAAAGATATAAGTACTGGTTAGCCCAGCAAGCTGCCAGCTCCACAGGCTCCCAGACCATCTGAACCTGTTCTACCTCGAAAGCAGCAAAGCAGAATCAGAGAGGTGGAGCGAAGATGATGGGCCAGCACCGTGATGTCACTCCCAGCTCTGACCAAACACGGAATTTTAGAAAGCATATGGAGACAGCGACAGCAGACTAGACTGAATATACGTTGAATTGTCCATATTTGCCATCTTCAGCGGTTATCACATCTAGCGTTACTGGGGCAGGCCTACTCCAGAAGTACCAGGCTGTAGATTTGATAAGCTAAATATTAATAATAGACCAAAAGAGTCTAGATCTATTTAGCCTCGTCCTACATTGGAATTCATTGGAATAAATGATAGCGATAGCTCATTCTCATCATCCAAACTAAATGTTTGTATCTGAAAAAAAAAATAAAGAGGTTGTGTTCTTTTTAGGTGTTGTTTACTGGACTGAGTAGACTGGGGACAGGACCTCTATGTGGGATGTCCTCTTGAGCCACTGGGGTTTACTGCTGAAAAGGAAAAAAGAGAATACACTTGCAGGCTACAGCCCACAGTTGCTGTGGACAAATTACTCAACAAGTTGATACGCCTTACGGTCTTAAAACTTATTAGGTACGCTAATACAGCCCTCAGTACAAGCGCAGTGGAGTCTGAATAAGGCCTAAGGGAAATTGTCGGAGAAAATGATGCTGGGATGAAAGAAGTTTAAAAAGGGAACTTCTGTTTTATTTCTTCAGCCACTTCCTGAAATTTTGAAAAAGAAAATACCTTGGTTTCCAGACCAAGGTTAAGATATGGGGCTAGTTCGTAGGTAATTACGGAATAGGAGATGAGGCAAGTAGATAGTTCAAGGTCCATTCCTGGAAAAAAGACTAACTGTTGACAAGTGGATTGTGCCAGAGTCACTCAAATAAATATGAGATTTTGCAGTTTAGGAAGGATAAAGACGAGACCATTGACTCTACTGCTACCCTTACCAGAGAAATTGGTTTCTATCAATCATCCTATTTGAGCTCACCTGCCTTGCCAAGCCAACTAACTACTTTCATCTGCAGAAAGCCATCCCTGCTATTGAGCGTTCTGTCGTCAATAGTTGCACTAATATCTGTATCCAACCTCACACTTGCCAGAACTCTGTGACAGGTCGAGCACTAGTATTGTTTGCAATTGCCATTTGATTGTCAGATTTGCCATCAATCCCTGCTGTCCTTGAAATGGAAAGCTCACTTAACACTGCATCTTTCCACACCACCACCACCATGATGACGCGCTCTGAAACTGAGCACAGGAGCAACATTCCACATAGTGAATCTCAAAAAGTGTTCAGATACTTGTCATGAGGTGAGTTCCTGGTAAAACAGACTGAGTTGGAGATTTAGGTGCAGGAAGTTTACTGGGGTGTCCTCTAGATTAACACCTGTTGGGGCGTGAAGGAAGCAAAATTCGGTAGAGGGAGAAGTTGAGCTGACGCAGTCTCAACAAAGGCCTTAGTCCCCCAGGGAGCTCAAGCTAGGGTGGCTTGAGCCATCTAGATGTGTACCATGTGGAGGCAAGTGGCCAGACCTATAGAACCCCATGCTGACCAGGAAAGGGTCTTGGGTGAGGTGACTGATTTCAGACACAGGCAGTACCCAGAGGGGAACTCAGATGAGAGCTGTGCGCATTCTCAGCAGCTTGGGAAGTGAGGGCTTCGGTGCTGAAGGGAGCAATCTGGGCAGCACACCATAGTCTCCACTACAGTCCACTTCTTGTGCTGTCAGGTCAGTTTGTTCATAAGTTCTAAAACGATCCCTTCAGGATCCTGATGGGCTTCCTTTCCTGGGAAAACTTAGAGGAAGATCTGGGACAGACTACAGCCCCTGCTGCTGTAGCTTAAGTCTACAACTGGTACTTACCTCCTACTACCCATTCTAGATTCTCCTACCCTCCCCCCAATTTATACTTCTGTTAGTCCACATGGGTTACCTGATTAAGTCCTCAGAGCCCAGAGTTGGGATAGGAGGTATAGTTTTCCCCAGTTGGGTCACTGAGAGTGATGATAATGGAGGGCTGCTCCTACATCCAGCCCCTGTTTCCCAGACCCATATATTTTACTTGGGGATAGCACTCTAGGTTGTCTGTTGATCCAGGGTATATACTGCATCCTGGAGGACAGTGTCTCATCTTTACAGGGTGTCATCTCCAAGCTGGTGTCTCAGCTGTGCCTTTAACAAGAAGTTCCATTATTGTATCAGGTGGGTTGCTTCTGGATGGTGTGGTATATGACCATGGATCCTATGATCATGTACCCAGTGCTGTACCTCCTTGCTATAACATGGTCTCTTGTTCCAGTGCACTGTTATGCAAGATCTCATGCCAATGGATCAAATATTCTGTAAGCCCTTGGATGATGGTGGCAGGAAAGGTAAACCCATACCCATAATACACATCAATTTAGGTCAAGATGGAACAATACCCCTTCCAGGGTAGCAGGGAGTCAATGTAATCAACTTACCACCAAGTGGCTGGATGGTTTCCTTGACGAATGGTGACATGTCAGGGACTTAGTGTTGGTGTCTGTTGCTGATGAGTTGGACAGTCAGTCACAGTAGCTGTAGCTAGATCAGCCTTGGTGAGGCCATGATGTTGGGCCCATGCATAGCTTCCATCATGGCTTCTCCATTCACAGGCCCATTTTGCCATCATTGGGATGCCAATGACCGAGACTGGCTAACATCAACTGGCTAAGTCATTCAATCTACTTGGTTGTTTGGTGACTTTTCTGTGGTGGGTGTTCTCTGGTGGGAATTAACATGCAGTACAAAGATCATCATACACTATACCCATTCCCAAGTAAACTACATACCTTTTCCTCAGGCTTCCCTGTCTTCAGCCTTCACATTTTTCTTCTAGGCTCCTGATCCACCAGCCAAGCCATTCACCATTGTCTGTGAGTCTATGTTCTTTCCTCAGGTAGGTGTACTGCCTGAAGCCCTGCCCATTGGGAAGATTTCCCCTCACTGTCTTTCAAGCCTACCCCAAAGTGGGGCCATAGTACCTCCACAGTATTTTCAGCTTACTTCCACCTACAGAGACAACCCATATATTAGCCGAGCCCAGCCTTTTGTCATATGGTCATGAGGGATTCCTCCACTCCATGTGGCTATAGATGTGAACTGAAAAAGCAGCAGCAGTGCAATAGTGGTGGGTAACAGGGGTCTGGCCACCTGCTTATGCAGCTTACTTTGACCTTCCAGCCCAGCTTATGCCCAGTGCTATGCATATCACTTTCATCTTATGAAGCGCTGCTGATGGACCCATCCAATCTTATGACTTGGGTCTGACAGAACCCAGGTCATAACAGGCATTTTTGGCTACATGATCACTTGAAGCACTTTGTTTCAACTAGGACTCAGTAGCACAACAGGAGCTATCTTTTCAAAGGTATATAATACCCTTTCAGAAGGCATGGCCTTGCTCAAGCACGGTAGGGGTCTATGTGTGACTTGCTGTTGCGGCTTGCCGTAAACAGCATGTGGCATCTTTTCCCATCACTGACGCCTTTAATAGGGTGTCTTGTGGACCAAGCAACAGGAACATGTGCACCACGGTCTGGACCTGCTTCAGAGTCCTCCTGCTCTAGGCCTCACTATCTTTTGTGGCACCCAATATATGAGTCAGAGCAGTATTCCCAAGTGGGGAATAAGCTATCTGTAGACCTTAAAGATGTTACCCAGGCACTGTGCCCCCTCTTAGTGGTGAGATGTATGAGATATAAAATTTCTCCTTTACTTTGGAGGAAATGTCCTAGCATTGTCCAAACTACTGAATCTCTAAAAACTTCCCTGAACATTTGCAGGGTTTATGTACCACCACTTGAGAATGTTTATCCTATGAAGGCCTCCAGTGGACTTGCTATTTCTTGCTCATCCTGTACAATTACCATGATGTCATCAATAGAGTAATGTGGTATTCTGTGGAACGTCCAGATGGTCCAAGTCTCTTCAGATTATATTACGACAGACGTGGGAGCGTTCACATGTTTCAGGTGCAAGACTGTAAATTGTATTTTATTGCTCATCTCAATAGTGAAAGCAAACTTTGCTCCTCGTTTCTTATAGAGATGGAAAAGAATATATTGCTCAGATTAACGGTCACCTACTGGCTACCTGAGGCTGTTAATCTGCTCCAGCAAAGAAACCACATTTGGCACGGCAGATAAAATTGAAATTACTTGACTGAGATTACCATAATCCACTGTCATTCTCCAGGAACTGTCTGGTTTTAGCAGAGGCCAGACTGGTGAACTAAATGGCATTATGGTGGGGACCACCATCCCTGCATCCTTTAGGTCTTCAAGAGGGGCACTAATGGGATATTTTTTAATTCATTATTTTAGCCTGAGATGGTGGAGGCAATTTCAGGAACTTCATATGCTGGCCTTTCTCACTATGATAGCTCTTAACCTGTCATGGTTAATGTAGGTCTACCAACTATTAACTATGTCCATCTCAATTGTCCAATTAAGGACAGGTGAAATGACCACTAGGTGGATCTGTGAACCCAGTGGACTTACTAAGAGCCAGACCTGGGCCTGGAATACATTTGTTACCTAGCCCCATACACTGCCACTCTAACAGGGGGCCATGATGATGTTTCAGATACTTGGTTTCAAAGTCAAATAGGACCCTGTATCCAACAGTCTTGAAATAGTTGGATATTCCTCTTTCTCCAAAGTGTATTATGCAAATAAATGGTCATAAGTCCCTACAGGATAGGACTGGGGGAATTATTACCTTATACTCTTGACATGATGTTTCATGGTCCTTTCTCTTGGGGACCTAACATCTTTCATTAGTTGTTTCCAGCTGAAAAACTGACTTAGAAAGATTTCCACTTCTACCCATAAAGGAATTACCACTACCTAAATCGCTCTCCCACTATAAATAACTATAAAGCCAGAAAAAAAATTTAAAAAGAAATGTTTATAGGGAATTGCCTGTCTGTCCAGTGGTTAGGACAACACGCTTTCACTGCTGTGGGCCAAGGTTCGATCCCTGGTCGGGGAACTAAGATCCTGCAGGCTGCACAGTGCAGCCAAAAAAAAAAAAAAAAAAAGAAAGAAATGTTTATAGGTATTGGAAAGCAGGTAGGGCAGAACACTGTTAACTGAGAAAAAGGAAACAAATGAGGTGAGCCCTTTGACTGCCTGAGTTTACAGCCTAGAGGTAGTTTCCTGCACTGTACTGTTGTGCGCAGTGCAGAAGGGGGAACCCAAGTAAAGCCAGCAGTCTCAGTGAGTGGAGAAGACAGATTAGAGTTGATGGAGGATAAGTTGGCGAGAAATTGAGAAGCAGAACACTGTAGATGAGGGAATGATACAGAGAGCTTTGAAGATCTGCGGCGGGGTCCCCTCAAATCTTTGTCTGAATACTGATCTGTGCATGCATCAGGTGAAACTCTATGAGGCCGGGCGTGGGGGAAACACCAGAAAGAAGTAAGCCAAACAATTCCCAGAGCTCACACAATATTGGAAATGTTTTGTGTTCCTGACAGCCAGTGTGGGTAGAGCACCAGGTGGAGTCCTCAAAAGGACATTAGAATAAAGGCTACTCTGGACCATCATGCAAAGCTTGAAAGCAAGCCTTGAAAGGATCAAACTAATACCAAGTATGCCAGAACCAAGACCAACACTCACGAAAGAAATGCAACAAACATAAAATCTAACACTAGGGACTTCCCTGATGGTCCAACGGTTAAGACTCTACACTCCCAATGCAAAGGGCCTGGGTTCGACCCCTGGTCAGGGAACTAGATCCTGCATGCCGCAACTAAAGATCCCACACGCCACAACAAAAATCCTGCACGCAGCAACTAAAAACCCAGTGCAGCCAAATAAATATTTGTTTAAAAATCTGGGACTTACCTCGTGGTCCAGTGGTAAAGAATCCACCTTCCAATGCAGGGGACGCGAGTTCAATCCCTGGTCAGAGAACTAAGATCCCACATACCGCAGGGCAACTAAGCCCACGCACCGCAACTACTGAGCCTGTGTGCCGCAAACTACAGAGCCCACGCGCTCTGGAGCCCATGCGCCACAACTAGAGAGAGAAAACCCGCGCACCACAACTAAAGAGACACCCTCGCACCCCAATGAAGAGCCCATGCACCGCCACAAAGATCCCTCATGCCACAACTAAGACCTGATGCAGCCTAAAAATAAAAATAAACAGCTATATCTTTAAAAGAAATAAACACTAAACAACATAAAATTCCCAATGTCTGACACCCATTTAAATATTACCATAAAAAAGAGACATAAAGAGAGACAGGAAAATGTTACCCCAAACCAAGAGAAATCTTCCTAGAAATGACAGTGATGGTGGAATTAAAACAGTTATAAATATGCTTCATACATTTAAAACTAAAGGCAAATAAAATATAATGAGAGAAATGGAATATAAGAAAGACCCAAATGGAACTTCTAGAGATGAAAAATACAATACCTGACATGAAAAATACACTGATGGAATTTTACTTCTAGGAAGGTAGAGCAGATATACTTTCACCATTCCTAGTACAACTATAAACCCTAGAAATTATACATAAAACAAACATAAGATAACTTTGAGAGGTGGAAAGAAGAAAACAAACTGCCTAGGAATGGCAGGACCCAACAACACTGCAGTGAGTCCCTTGGGTTTTCTTTTTGCCTCATTTATCCCGGACTTTGAGCTGAAGAACCAGCAATTTGGAAATGCCAAATTGGGCCACAAATAAAATAAAAATAATAATAAGCCTCAATAAAAGCCTGCTCCTGCTAGCCAAAGGAAAGGGGCAGCCTAGCAAGAAAACTTTTAGACAATAACTGCTCCACTCTAGCCAAACACCACAGACAACACTGTGGTCCTACTGCCCACCATGCCAAGGCTGAGTGGGGAACCTAGACTTCCATCCTCACAAGGTTATAACACAAGGTTATATGTGGCCCAAACACCCCTGCCAGGTGGTGTCACAGAAGATCAAATAGGGAACTATGACTTTCTTCCCCACCAGCCAGTAATGAGTCCTCCTACCCCTCCCTGGTGTCAGTAAAGACCATGGTGTCAGCGGGGAACCTGGAATTCACTCTCACCCGGCAGAAAAGAGGCACACTTCTCTGCTCCTACATGGTTAAGTCAGAGGAGGCCTAGTATAGAGTCAGCACTTTCACCATTACCCAGCAGTAATGAGGCCACATCCACCATAGTATCAGTGGAGACCATGCAGGGAGCTGGAACTCACACCCCCACCTAACAGTAAAGAGAAGCTCTATGTCCCTTGGTTGTCAATGGAGGTGAAGTGTGAAATCTGAAATTCTACCTGGCAGCAATGAAGACCTACTTCTCCCTTCTATGCCAAAGCAGTGTAAGAGAAAGTCAGTTAAAGCAGAAGTCAGTTAAAACAGAAGTTTCAAATTAAGATTCAGAGTCTCGGATCTTCCGGGAAGATGGCGGAAGAGTAAGACGCGGAGATCACCTTCCTCCCCACAGATACACCAGAAATACATCTACACGTGGAACAACTCCTACAGAACACCTACTGAACGCTGGCAGAAGATCTCAGACCTCCCCAAAGGCAAGAAACCCCCCACGTACCTGGTTAGGGCAAAAGAAAAAAATAAACAGATACAAAAGGATAGGGACGGGTCCTGCACCAGCGGGAGGGAGCTGTGAAGGAGGAAAAGTGTCCACACACTAGGAAGCCCCTTCGCGGGTGGAGACTGCGGGTGGCGGAGTCGGGGAGCTTCGGAGCCGCGGAGGAGAGCACAGCAACAGGGGTGCGGAGGGAAAAGCGGAGAGATTCCAGCACAGAGGATCAGGGCCGACTGGCACTCACCAGCCGAGAGGCTTGTCTGCTCACCCGCCAGGGCGGGCGGGTCTGGGAGCTAAGGCTCCGGCTTCAGTCAGAGCGCCGGGAGAGGACTGGGGTTGGTGGCAACACAGCCTGCAGGGCGTTAATGCACCGCGGCTAGCCGGGAGGGAGTCCGGGGAAAAGTCTGGACCTGCCGAAGAAGCAAGAGACTTTTTCTTCCCTCTTTATTTCCTGGTGCGCGAGGAGAGGGGATTAAGAACGCTGCTTAAAGGAGCGCCAGAGACGGGCGCGAGCCGTGGCTAAAAGTGCGGACCCCAGAGACAGACATGAAATGCTAAGGCCGCTGCTGCCGCCACCAAGAAGCCTGTGTGCAAACACAGGTCACTATCCACACCCCCCTTCCGGGGAGCCTGTGCAGCCCGCCACTGCCAGGGTCCCGGGATCCAGGGACAACTGCCCCAGGGGAACGCACGGCGCGACTCAGGCTGGCGCAACATCATGCCGGCCTCTGCCGCCGCAGGCCCGCCCCACACTCCGTGACCCTCCCTACCCCCCCACCCCCCCACCCCCGGCCTGAGTGAGCCAGAGCCTCCGAATCAGCGGCTCCTTTAACCCCGTCCTGTCTGAACAAAGAACAGACGCCCTCCGGCGACCTACACGCACAGGCGGGGCCAAATCCAAAGCTGAGCCCCTGGGAGCTGTGAGAACAAAGAAGAGAAAGGGAAATCTCTCCCAGCAGCCTCAGAAGCAGCGGATTAAAGCTTCACAGTCTACTTGATGTACCTGCATCTGTGGAATACATGAATAGACAACGAATCATCCCAAATTAAGGAGCCGTGTGGAAGAAAGGCTCTTGGTGCTGCAGCCAGGAGTTAGTGCTGTGCCTCTGAGGTGGGAGAGCCAACTTCAGGACACTGGTCCACAAGAGACCTCCCAGCTCCACATAATATCAAACGGCGAAAATCTCCCAGAGATCTCCATCTCAACGCCAGCACCCAGCTTCACTCAACGACCAGCAAGCTACAGTGCTGGACATCCTATGCCAAACAACTAGCAAGACAGGAACACAACCCCACCCATTAGCAGAGAGGCTGCCCAAAATCATAATAAGTCTACAGACACCCCAAAACACACCACCAGACGTGGACCTGCCCAGCAGAAAGACAAGATCCAGCCTCATCCACCAGAACACAGGCACTAGTACCCTCCACCAGGAAGCCTACACAACCCACTGAACCAACCTTAGCCACTGGGGACAGACACTAAAAACAACAGGAACTACGAACCTGCAGCCTGCAAAAAGGAGACCCCAAACACAGTAAGATAAGCAAAATGAGAAGACAGAAAAACACACAGCAGATGAAGAGCAAGATAAAAACCCACCAGACCTAACAAATGAAGAGGAAATAGGCAGTCTACCTGAAAAAGAATTCAGAATAATGATAGTAAAGATGATCCAAAATCTTGGAAATAGAATAGACAAAATGCAAGAAACATTTAACAAGGACCTAGAAGAACTAAAGATGAAACAAGCAAAGATGAACAACACAATAAATGAAATGAAAAATACTCTAGATGGGATCAATAGCAGAATAGCTGAGGCAGAAGAATGGATAAGTGACCTGGAAGATAAAATAGTGGAAATAACTAATGCAGAGCAGAATAAAGAAAAAAGAATGAAAAGAACTGAGGACAGTCTCAGAGACCTCTGGGACAACATTAAACGCACCAACATTCGAATTATAGGGATTCCAGAAGAAGAAGAGAAAAAGAAAGGGACTGAGAAAATATTTGAAGAGATTATAGTTGAAAACTTCCCTAATATGGGAAAGGAAATAGTTAATCAAGTCCAGGAAGCACAGAGAGTCCCATACAGGATAAATCCAAGGAGAAATACGCCAAGACACATATTAATCAAACTCTCAAAAATTAAATACAAAGAAAGCATATTTAAAGCAGCAAGGGAAAAACAACAAATAACACACAAGGGAATCTCCATAAGGTTAACAGCTGATCATTCAGCAGAAACTCTGCAAGCCAGAAGGGAGTGGCAGGACATATTGAAAGTGATGAAGGAGAAAAACCTGCAACCAAGATTACTCTACCCAGCAAGGATCTCATTCAGATTTGATGGAGAAATTAAAACCTTTACAGAAAAGCAAAAGCTGAGAGAGTTCAGCACCACCAAACCAGCTCTACAACAACTGCTAAAGGAACTTCTCTAGGCAAGAAACACAAAAGAAGGAAAAGACCTAAAATAATGAACCCAAAACAATTAAGAAAATGGGAATAGGAACATACATATTGATAATTACCTTAAATGTAAATGGACTAAATGCTCCCACCAAAAGACACAGATTGGCTGAATGGATACAAAAACAAGACGCATATATTTGCTGTCTACAAGAGACCCACTTCAGACCTAGAGACACATACAGACTGAAAGTAAGGGGACGGAAAAAGGTATTTCATGCAAATGGAAACCAAAAGAAAGCTGGAGTAGCAATTCTCATATCAGACAAAATAGACTTTAAAATAAAGACTATTAGAAGAGACAAAGAAGGACACTACATAATGATCAAGGGATCGATCCAAGAAGAAGATATAACAATTGTAAATATTTATGCACCCAACATAGGAGCACCTCAATACATAAGGCAAATACTAACAGCCATAAAAGGGGAAATCGACAGTAACACATTCATAGTAGGGGACTTAAACACCCCACTTTCACCCATGGACAGATCATCCAAAATGAAAATAAATAAGGAAACACAAGCTTTAAATGATACATTAAACAAGATGGACTTAATTGATATTTATAGGACACTCCATCCAAAAACAACAGAATACACATTTTTCTCAAGTGCTCATGGAACATTCTCCAGGATAGATCATATCTTAGGTCACAAATCAAGCCTTGGTAAATTTAAGAAAATTGAAATTGTATCAAGTATCTTTTCCGACCAAAAGGCTATGAGACTAGATATCAATTACAGGAAAAGACCTGTAAGAAATATGGAGGCTAAAAAATAAACTACTTAATAACGAAGTGATCACTGAAGAAATCAAAGAGGAAATAAAAAATACCTAGAAACAAATGACAATGGAGACACGATGACCGAAAACCTATGGGATGCAGCACAAGCCGTTCTAATTGGGAAGTTTATAGCAATACAACCCTACCTTCAGAAACAGGAAACATCTCGAATAAACAACCTAATCTTGCACCAAAAGCAATTAGAGAATGAAGAACAAAAAAAATCCCAAAGTTAGCAGAAGGAAAGAAATCATAAAAATCAGATCAGAAATAAATGAAAAAGAAATGAAGGAAATGATAGCAAAGATCAATAAAAGTAAAAGCTGGTTCTTTGAGAAGATAAACAAAATTGATAAACCATTAGCCAGACTCATCAAGAAAAAAAGGGAGAAGACTCAAATCAATAGAATTAGTAATGAAAAAGGAGAAGTAACAATTGACACTGCAGAAATACAAAAGATCATGAGAGATTACTACAAGCTACTCTATGCCAATAATATGGACAACCTGGAAGAAATGGACAAATTCTTAGAAATGCACAACCTGCCAAGACTGAATCACAAAGAAATAGAAAATATGAACAGACCAATCACAAGCATTGACATTGAAACTGTGATTAAAAATCTTCCAACAAACAAAAGCCTAGGACCAGATGGCTTTACAGGCTAATTCTATCAAACATTTAGAGAAGAGCTAACACCTATCCTTCTCAAACTTTTCCAAAATAGAGCAGAGGGAGGAACACACCCAAACTCATTCTATGAGGCCACCATCACCTTGATACCAAAACCAGACAAGGATGTCACACAGAAAGAAAACTACAGGCCAATATCACTGATGAACATAGATGCAAAAATCCTCAACAAAATACTAGCAAAGAGAATCCAACAATACATTAAAAGGATCATACACCATGATTAAATGGGATTTATCCCAGGATTGCAAGGATTATTCAATATATGCAAATCAATCTATGTGATACACCATATTAACAAATTGAAGAATAAAACCATATGGTCATCTCAAGAGATGCAGAAAAAGCTTTCGACAAAATTCAACACCCATTTATGATGAAAACCCTCCAGAAAGTAGGCATAGAGGGAACTTTCCTCAACATAATAAAGGCCATACATGACAAACCCACAACCAACATCATCCTCAATGGTGAAAAACTGAAACCATATCCACTAAGATCAGGAACAAGACAAGGTTGCCCACTCTCACCACTCTTATTCAACATAGTTTTGGAAGTTTTAGCCACAGCAATCAGAGAAGAAAAGGAAATAAAAGGAATCCAAATCGGAAAAGAAGAAGTAAAGCTGTCACTGTTCGCAGATGACATGATACTATACATAGAGAATCCTAAACATGGTACCAGAAAACTACTAGAGCTAATCAATGAATCTGGTAAAGTTGCAAGATAGAAAAATAATGCACAGAAATCTCTGGCATTCCTATACACTAAGGATGAAAAATCTGAAAGTGAAATCAAGAAACCCCTCCCATTTACCACTGCAACAAAAAGAATAAAATATCTAGGAATAAACCTAAGGAGACAAAAGACCTGTATGCAGAAAATTATAAGACACTGATGAAAGAAATTAAAGATGATACAAATAGATGGAGAGATATACCATGTTCTTGGATTGGAAGAATGAACATTGTGAAAATGACTCTACTACCCAAAGCAATCTATAGATTCAATGCAATCCCTATCAAACTACCACTGGCATTTTTCACAGAACTAGAACAAAAAATTTCACAATTTGTATGGAAACATAAAAGACCCCGAATAGCCAAAGCAATCTTGAGAACGAAAAACGGAGCTGGAGGAATCAGGCTTCCTGACTTCAGACTATACTACAAAGCTGCAGTAATCAAGACAGTATGGTACTGGCACAAAAACAGAAATATAGATCAATGGAACAGGATAGAAAGCACAGAGATAAACCCACACACATATGACCACCTTATCTTTGATAAAGGAGGCAGGAATGTACAGTGGAGAAAGGACAGCCTCTTCAATAAGTGGTGCTGGGAAAACTGGACAGCTACATGTAAAAGTATGAGATTAGATCACTCCCTAACACCATACACAAAAATAAGCTCAAAATGGATTAAAGACCTAAATGTAAGGCCAGACACTAGCAAACTCTTAGAGGAAAACATAGGCAGGACACTCTATGACATAAATCACAGCAAGGTCCTTTTTGACCCACCTCCTAGAGAAATGGAAATAAAAACAAAAATGAACCAATGGGACCTAATGAAACTTAAAAGCTTTTGCACAGCAAAGGAAACCATAAACAAGACCAAAAGACAACCCTCAGAATGGGAGAAAATATTTGCAAATGAAGCAACTGACAAAGGATTAATCTCCAAAATTTACAAGCAGCTCATGCAGCTCAATAACAAAAAAACAAACAACCCAATCCAAAAATGGGCAGAAGACCTAAATAGACATTTCTCCAAAGAAGATATACAGATTGCCAACAAACACATGAAAGAATGCTCAACATCATTAATCATTAGAGAAATGCAAATCAAAACTACAATGAGATATCATCTCACACCAGTCAGAATGGCCATCATCAAAAAATCTACAAACAATAAATGCTGGAGAGGGTGTGGAGAAAAGGGAACACTCTTGCACTGCTGGTGGGAATGTGAATTGGTTCAGCCACTATGGAGAACAGTATGGAGGTTCCTTAAAAAACTACAAATAGAATTACCATATAACCCAGCAATCCCACTACTGGGCATATACCCTGAGAAAACCATAATTCAAAAAGAGTCATGTACCAAAATGTTCATTGCAGCTCTATTTACAATAGCCCCGAGATGGAAACAACCTAAGTGCCCATCATCGGATGAATGGATAAAGAAGATGTGGCACATATATACAATGGAATATTACTCAGCCTTAAAAAGAAACGAAATTGAGTTATTTGTAATGAGATGGATAGACCTAGAGTCTGTCATACAGAGTGAAGTAAGTCAGAAAGAAAAAGACAAATACCATATGCTAACACATATATATGGAATTTAAGGGGAAAAAAAATGTCATGAAGAACCTAGAGGTAAGACAGGAATAAAGACGCAGACCTACTGGAGAACGGACTTGAGGTTATGGGGAGGGGGAAGGGTGAGCTGTGACAGGGCGAGAGAGAGTCATGGACATATACACACTAACAAACGTAGTAAGGTAGATAGCTAGTGGGAAGCAGCCGCATGGCACAGGGATATTGGCTCGGTGCTTTGTGACAGCCTGGAGGGGTGGGATAGGGAGGGTGGGAGGGAGGGAGACACAAGAGGGAAGACATATGGGAACATATATATATATGTATGGCTGATTCACTTCGTTATAAAGCAGAAACTAACACACCATTGTAAAGCAATTATACCCTAATAAAGATGTTAAAAAAAAAAAAAAACTACAAATAGAACTACCATATGACCCAGCAATCCCACTACTGGGCATATACCCTGAGAAAACCATAATTCAAAAAGAGACATGTACCACAATGTTCATTGCAGCTCTATTTACAATAGCCAGAACATGGAAGCAACCTAAGTGCCCATCAACAGATGAATGGACAAAGAAGATGTGGCACCTATATTCAATGGAATATTACTCAGCCATAAAAGAAATGAAATTCAGTTATTTGTAGTGAGGTGGATCGACCTAGAGTCTGTCATACTGAGTGAAGTAAGTCAGAAAGAGAAAAACAAATACCGTATGCTAACACATATATATGGAATCTAAAAAAAAAAAAATGTCATGAAGAACCTAGGGGCAAGACGGGAATAAAGATGCAGACCTACTAGAGAATGGACTTGAGGACACGGGGAGGGGGAAGCGTAAGCTGGGAGAAAGTGAGAGAGTGTAATGGACATATATACACTACCAAATGTAAAATAGATAGCTAGTGGGAAGCAGCCACACAGCACAGGGAGATTAGCTTAGTGCTTTGTGACCACCTAGAGGGGTGGGATAGGGAGGGTGGGAGGGAGACATAAGAGGGAAGAGATATGGGGATATATGTATATGTATAGCTGATTGACTTTGTTATAAAGCAGAAACTAACACACCATTGTAAAGTAATTATACTCCAATAAAGATGTTAAAAAAATTTAAAAATGAAAAAAAATTTTTTTTCAAGAAATCCTCAGGAAGTCAGGAAAAAGAAAACAAACAAAAATAAAAAATAAAATGGCAGACTTAAGCTCTACCATACCAATAAATACATTAAATGTAAATGGTCTAAATACACCAAGTAGAGACAGCGATCAACAGTGTGGATGAAAAAATATGTGACCCAACTATATACTGTCTACAGGAAACTCACTTTAAATATAATGATACAATGGGAGGAAGGGGAACTGGATTAAAACAGTCAATAAGTACAAACTTCCAGTTTTAAGATAAATAAGTACTAGGGATGTAATGTACATGATAAATATAATTAACACTGGTGTATGTTATATATAAAAGTTAAGAGAGCAAATCCTAAGAGTTCTCATCACAAGGAAAAATTTTTTTTCTATTTCTTTAATTTTGTATATGAGATAATGGATGGTCACTAAGCTTACTGTGATAATCACTTCATGATATATGTGAGTCAAATCATTATGTTGTACACCTTAAACTTATACAGTGCTGTATGTCAATTATATCTCAATAAAACTGGAAGATAGATATATATATAATGATATAGGCAAGTTGAAAGTAAAAGGATGGGAAAAGTTATACCATGCAAATATTAAGCAATGGGAAGCAGGCATCATTGTATCAATATCAGATAAAGCAAACTTCAGAACAAAGAATTACCAGACACCAAGAAGATCAATAATAATAATAAAGGGACCAATCCACCAAGAAAACATAACAATCCTAAATGTATACGCCCCAAACAAAAGAGCTGAAAAACAAGTGAAGCAAAAATGAACTGAACTAAAAAGAGAAGTAGACAAATCCGCAGTTATATTTGGAGACTTCAATACCCATCTCTCAACAAGTGAAAGAACAACTAGATAGAAAATTAGCAAAGATACAGAAGAATTCAACAACACCATCAACCAACAGGACCTTATCAACATTTATAGAACACTCTAACCAACAACAGCAGAATACACATTTTTTTATTCTCCCACAGAATATATACCAATATAGGCCATATCCTGGACCATAAAACCAATCTCAACTAATTTAAAAGAATTGAATCAAACAATGTGTCCTCTGACTACCACGAATCAAACTAGAAATCAATAATAGAAGGATAAGAGGAAAATCTCCAAATACTTAGACACTGAACAATACACTTCTGAATAACCTATGGGTCAATGAAGAAGTTTCAAGGAAAAAAAATTTAATACATTGAACTGAATAAAAATGAAAACAACATATCAAAATTTGTGGCACACAGCTAAAGCAATGCTAAGGGGAAATTATAGCACTAAACACATACATTAGCAAAGAAGAAAGGTCTAAAAATCAGTCATCTAAACTCCCACTTCAAGAACCTAGAAAAAGAACAAACTAAACCCATAACAATCATGAGCCAGGAAATTAAAAAAAGATAAGAAAAAGAACAGAAATCAATGAAACTTATAAAAGAAAAGTAGAGAATATCCATGAAACAAAGAGTTGGTTCTTTGAGGAAAAAAATCAATAAAATTGACACACCACTAGGAAGAGTGACAAGAAAAAGACACAAATTACAAATATAGGAATGAAACATGGCATATCACTAAAGACCTCACAAATATCAAAAAGATAAGGGAGGGCTTCCCTGGTGGCGCAGTGGTTAAGAACCTGCCTGCCAATGCAGGGGACACGGGTTCGAGCCCTAGTCCGGGAAGATCCCACATGCCACGGAGCAACTGAGCCTGCGCTCTAGAGCCCGCAAGCCACAACTACTGAGCCCGTGTGCCACAACTACTGAAGCCTGCACGCCCTAGAGTCCATGCTCCACAACAAGAGAAGCCACCGTAATAAGAAGGCCGCGCACCGCAATGAATAGTAGTCCCCGCTCTGCAACTAGAAAAAGCCCGCGTGTAGTAATGAAGATTCAATGCAGCCAGAAATAAATAAATTTATTTATTTTTTAAAAAAAGAAGGGAATACTATGAACGCTATACACATAAATTTGATAACTTAGACAAAACAGATTAAATCCTTGGCAAAAAACTATCACAATTAACCCAATAGGAAATACATCATTTGAATAGACCTGTAACAATTAAGAAAATTAATAATTTTAAACTGCCCCCTTCTCGTCCCCACCAAAAAGAAAAAAACCTCTCCAGGGCCAGATAGTTTCTCTGGAGAATTCTGCCAAATGTTTAAAGAAAAATTAACACCAATTCTATATAATTTCTTTCACAAAATAGAAGAATTGCCTCCCAATTCATTTTATGAAACTATATTACCCGGGGCGGGGGAGGGTAGGGGAAGGGGACAGACAACAACAGTACAAAAAAAAAGATAAGTACAGACCAATATCTCTCATGAATATAAATCAAAAAATCCTTAACAAATTATCGGCAAATAGATTTTAGCGATGTATAAAAAGATTTATACATCATGCCCAAGTGGAGTTTATTCCAGGGAGGCAAGTCTGGTTCAGTATTCAAAAATCAACCCATGGGGCTTCCCTGGTGGCGCAGTGGTTGAGGGTCCGCCTGCCGATGCAGGGGACACGGGTTCATGCCCCGGTCCGGGAGGATCCCACATGCCGCGGGAGCGGCTGGGCCCGTGAGCCATGGCCGCTGGGCCTGCACGTCCGGAGCCTGTGCTCCGCAATGGGAGAGGCCACAACAGTGAGAGGCCCGCGTAAGGCAAAAAAAAAAAAAAAAAAAAAATCAACCCATGTAATCCACCATTAAGACTCTGAAGAAAATCACATGATTATATCAATTGATTCAGAAGGATTATTTGACACAATTCAACACCCACTCATGATTAAAAAAAAAAAAAAAAGACTCTCAGGAAAACAGGGAAACCTCTTCAACTTGACAAGAGTACCTACAAGGCCTACAGCTAACATTATACTTAATGGTGAAAAGTATGAGTGAGTGCTTTCCTCCTAAAATCAGTAACAAGGCAAGTATATTTGCTCTCATCCCTCTTGTTCAAAACAGTGCTAGCAGTTCTAGACAGTGCAATAAGACAAGAAAGGGAAGTAAAAAGGCATACGGATTCGAAAAGAAAAAATAAAACTGTCCCCATTTGCAGATGCTGTAATTTTCTATGTAGAAAATCTTAATGAATCTAACCAAAAAACTCCTAGGAACAAATTAACATGGTACACATACACACACACCCCATGTGGACACCAAAATTAAAAATACTATTTACAATTGCTCAAAAAACTGCTTAGGCATAAATAACAAATACAAATTTATATTCTAAAAACTATACAATGTTGATGAAATAAAGATCTAAATAAATGGAGAGACATTCTGTGTTCATGGGTCAAAAGACTCAACTTAGTAAAGATGTCAATTTTTCCCCAAACTGATATGCAGGTTTAATGAAATTTACTATCAAAATTCCAACATTTTTTGTTGACATAAACAATACTGTTCCAAATTTATTTGGAAGGCAAAGGAACTAGAATCGCTAAAATAATTTTGAAAAAGAACAATAAAGTGTAAGGAATCAGTCTACCCAATTTTAAGACTTATTATATAGCAACAATAATTAATGCTGTGTATTATAGGTGGAGGGATAGACACATCAATCAGTGGAACAGAATAGAGATCCCAGAAATAGACCCACACAAATATGCCCAACTTTTTTTTTTTTTTTTGACAAAGATACCAAAGCCATTCAATGGAGGAAAGATAGCTTTCTCAACAAATGATGCTGAAGCAATTAGACAGCCATAGGCAAAAAATGAAACTCAACCTAAGTCTAATGCCTTATTCAAAATTTAATTCAGGACTTCCCTGGTGGTGCAGTGGTTAAGAATCTGCCTGCCAATGCAAGGGACACGGGTTCGAGCCCTCGTCTGGGAAGATCCCACATGCCACGGAGCAACAAAGCCCAGGCACCACAACTACTGAGCCTGCGCTCTAGAGCCCGTGCACCACAACTACTGAGCCTGCGCTATTGAGCCCGCAAGCCGTAACTACTGAGCCCACGTGCCACAACTACTGAAGCCCACGCACCTAGAGCCCGTGCTCCACAACAAGAGAAGCCACTGCAATAAGTCCATGCACCACAATGAAGAGTAGCCCCCACTCACTGCAACTGGAGAAAGCTGGCACACAGCAACAAAGACCCAACGCAGCCATAAATTCATTTATTTTAAAAAATTCAAAATGGCCACAGACTTAAATGTAAACTGTAAAATTAAAAAACTTTCAAAAAGGAGAAAATCTTCAAGACGTGGAATTAGAGTTCTTAAATTTGACACCAAAAGCATGCTCTATAAAAGGAAAAACCAAGAATTCAGACCTCATCAAAATTAAAAACTTGTGCTCCTGGAAAGCCCACGTGAAGGGGATGAAAAGACAAGCTACTGGGGAACAATATTTGCAAACCATATGTCTAACATATCTAAATAAATACTCAAAGTAAAAAAATCCACAAACAGTCCAATCAGAAAACGGGCAAAAGACATGAACATATATTTCACCAAAAAGGATATTATCAAGGGAAAGGAAGCACATGAAAAGATGTTCAAGATAATTATCCAGAAAAATACAAATTAAAAACACAATCAAATATTACTATATACCTATCAGAATGGCTAAAATAAAAAATTGTGACACCACCAAATCCTGGTGAGGATACAGAGAAACTGGTTATACACTGCTGGTAGGAATGCAAAATGGGGTAGCCACTTTGAAAAAAAATTTGGTGGACTTCCCTGGTGGCAGAGTAGTTAAGAATCTGCCTGCCAATGCAGGGGACATGGGTTCGATTCCTGGTCCAGGAAGATTCCACATGCCGCAGAGCAGCTAAGCCCATGCACCACAACTACTGAGCCTGCACTCTAGAGCCCATGAGTCACAACTACTGAAGCCTGTGCGCCTAGAGCCCGTGCTCCGCAAGAAGAGAAGCCACCGCAGTGAGAAGCCCGCACACTGCAATGAAGAGTAGCCCCCACTCGCCGCAACTAGAGAAAGCCCATGCACAAGCAACGAAGACCCAATGCAGCCAAAAATAAATAAAATTAATTAAAAAAAGAAAAAGAATTTGGCAATTCCTTACAAAGTTAAATATACACTTACCATTTAACTCAGCAGTCCCAATCCCATGTATTTACTAAAGAGAAATAAAAAGTTACTAATAATATATTTAATGTTCGTAGAAGCTTTATTTCCTCAAATGGAATAATCCACATGACCATCAACTGCTGCATAGATAAAGAATGGAACGCTACTCAGCAGATAAAGGAACAAACTAATGATACATACAACATTGATAAAACTAAACATATGCTACATGAAAGAAGTTGGATACAAAACACTACATGCTGTATGATTCCGTTTATGTGAAATTATTAAAAAGGCAAAATCTAGTGACAAAATATCAGTAGTAGCTAGGAGCCAGAGTTTTGGATGGGGATTGACTGCAAAGGGGCACGAGCAGTGATGGGCTGGTAAGTGTTTAACCACCAGCTTTCAGTGAGGAGGGAGCCCTGGTTTGTGGCATTTGCCAGTGTCTATGGTGTAAATACCTCTTTCATTGTCAATTTCACATGACCAATATGACATCACTAAACACTGAGTAGGGGAGAGAATGATAGCTAACAATTGGATCCCACAATTGGTGTAAGTTGGCTCCAGCACACCACTGGGCACAGGGGAATGTTGTGGGGTGGCAGAAATGTTAGCTATCTTGTAGTGATGGTTAAACAACCGTATATATTTGAAAAACTTTTTAAAGGTATTTTTTAAAATAAATTTATTTTACTTATTTATTTTTGGCTGCATTGGGTCTTCGTTGCTGCGCGCAGGCTTTCTCTAGTTGCAGCGAGTGGGGGCTACTCTTCGTTGCGGTGCATGGGCTTTTCATTGCGGTGGCTTCTCTTATTGCAGAACACGGGCTCTAGGCGCACGGGCTTCAGTAGTTGTGGCACGTGGGCTCTAGAGCGCAGGCTCAGTAGTTGTGGCGCACGGGCTTAGTTGCTCCGTGGCATGTGGGATCTTCCCGGACCAGGGCTCGAACCCGTGTCCCCTGTCTTGGCAGGCAGATTCTTAACCACTGCGCCACCAGGGAAGCCCAAGGTATGTTTTAAATTGGTGAACTTTAATGTAAATAAATACTTCAATAAAGATTTATTTTTTAAGCTGGCTCAGGTATAGAAACAGCAAGGAATTACAACTTTTTATCGGGGGGGCTGCCCTCAGTCTTCTGATCATCCATCCTTAGTTACTCTTAATTGTACAGATTGGGCGATATCCTTGTTGAGTGCCACCTATCTTGTTCCCAAGAGAGCTGTATTCCATTAATGATCTCCAAAGCCCTCTGCCAGTCAGACCCTAGCAGTCTCTCCAACATTTCTGCTCAGTACAGTAATTCAGCCACTCTGATGCCAATGGCTAGGCACCCACCACTTGCCCGTTTCAGCGTCCTATGGTTCCCATTACTATCAGTGAGCCTGGTTCTGTGACAGTTCAGTCCTGCCTACGGAGCAAGGCCATCCCTGAGCTTCTCAATGAAACTGGTGCTCATCTCACCAGCACATTCTTTCTCACTTCAGTAAATAAAATATCCTTTGGGCCCTCTGATAGAACATAATCATTTGGTGACTTTTCTCACTTGATGTCGCATATAAAACTGGCATATTCACTCTAACTTGCCAACTTTTTTGACCCCTTTGATACCTTCTTCCATCATATACCAAGTGACCCCCACTCACCGCAACTAAAGAAAGCCTGCACGCGGCAATGAAGACCCAACATGGCCAAAAATAAAAACAACTAAAATAAATTTAAAAAACAAAAATCTAGAGTTCTGCTACTCTTATAATTAAATCCTAGACTTTATTCTCAGCTTTCTGGGTCCTCTAGACGCAGGAACTAAAAGTCTCTCACAAGCTGCCAAGGAGGGCCTCTGGCTTTCACAGGCTTCAATTAGTGACTATCGCCCTCAGCCTTTCGCTGTCTTTCTCCAGTGCACTGAGGGCCTCCAGCAGCAGCCACCCAATTCCACTGTCTTTCTAACTTCTCAAACCTGATATATTTCCCCCACTAATGCATTCCCTCCCACCAGGATCCCATCCCAGTGCACCGCTAGTGAAAGTTTTGACAGTTGCACCCATCCAGTGTGCCAGGGGCCATCCATGCTCTACCCACCACCAGCGACTGGGTCCTCATTGCCAGCCGGCCAGCAGGTGATTTGGCTTTAAAGTCACATTTTGGAATCTGTTTCCTCAGTACTCTTGGCACCAACTGTTGCCAGGCTGGGTTCCCTGGGAAATATACTTTGAGATGGAGATTTGAGTAAAGGAAGTTTATTAGGGTGTGCTGTCAGGATCAACAACACCTGTTAGAAGTGAAGGCCACAGGACTGGACAGAAGGAGCCATGGAGCTGTGGTGACCCTTCAGTGCTGTCCCCCATAGAGGCAAGGGAATCAGGCCTTTGAACTCCCATACTGACCAGTGAATACAGGCTGTCTAAGGAGGGGGCACTACCTTGGATGATTTTTCAGTTGAGGGCAATTTCTAGAGGGGTCTCAGCTTAGAAATGTTAGCCACCCAAACTACCCACACCTCGCGAAGGAAGGAAGGCCACAGGGTTGAGTGTTTCAGTCCTAAGGAGGGGTATCTGGATGGCACACCATGGCACCCACTATAGGACCTTTAAATACGAGAAGTAGAATATGTATATATTTTTTGATACTTCTCACCTGGGACAGCTATAGACAACTTCTCTCTCCTCTTAGATGGTTTGGTGTGTGCAGTCTTACAATCAGTTACTTTACTACTGGAAGGGTCATCAGCCGAGGGGAGAAAAACGGTGTATTCCAAAACCAAATAGACATTGTATTAAGATTTTACTATATATTAGTCCTAACATCTCTATGAACTATTGAATACATGTGACCAAGCATACAGTGTGCCTCTTACCTTCCTCTCTAAGGGGCAGACTACTTTTCTTTACACTCAATAGATCGTCCCATAACATCTAGTGCAAGTCGATATACAGAACAGCAAACTGAAAAATGAAAATCATGGAGACGGAAATGACCTTGAATGAGAGATAGTTGGCACTCAAAATGTCTGTCGATAAACGAATGGATTTTGACCTCACCTACAGTTAGAATGATAGATTAATTGCCCAGAGGCGTACTAACTACATCCATGTTCCTGAACTGTCATCCAGTCATTTTTTGTTCTCCAAGCTAAAGGAGTCTAGGTATTTTTTTTCCTAGCGTGAAATACTGGAATCACATTAGATTGGAAATCAGGAGAGTGTCAGCCCCCTGTGCCACTCTGTCATCTGTGGATAAGTTTCTTCATCTGTAAAATAAGACTGGACTGGCTGATCTCTAAGGCAATTTCTACTTGAACAAATTCTACAATTCAGTCCTCCCCTTTGGCATCTGGTTTTCATTTCTCTAATCATAAAGTGTGGAAACAAAACGCAGTAATCCATTTAGCCTTTTTCCATCAGATTTAGTTTGCAGATACATCTTAATTGAACAATTAACCTATCCTACAGCTACCAGACAGCCATTAGGAGTTTGTTCTTCCAGTCTCCTGAGATGCGCTTATCGCTGCAATTCTTTGAGGGTTCTGTGCTGTCACTTATCCAGCCCAGTGACTGAAGAATAGGACACTTTGTGCAGTCCTGCTCCTGAAGGACCCGCCTCAGATTCCAGGCCACTTGGGGCCTGTGAGAGACGGGTCAGGAGTGTGACTAGTGAACTGTTGTGTTGGGCCTTGAAGAAGCTTTCTGGAGAAAGTGCTAAGTCTTCAGTCTCACACAAAATAGCCCTAAACTCCAACATATCAACTTGCATTTAATTTTAGTGTACTCCCTCTTCTCCTTGTGACTCTCCTCAGTGACTGTCCCCTGTGCCAGGTTAAATTACTACCTCACTGAAACAATAGCTGCTATCTACGAAGGCCTACCATAGGCCAGACATGGGAATGGTGCCTGCATGTGTAATGACACCCCGCACAAGTCCACAAGGGACATGTTATCCCCCTCATAGATGAAGAAACTCAGCAACCCAAGGGGACAACAGGAATGCTTTAACAGTGCCAAGAGCCTGTTCTTTTGCAACAAGCATTTAGTGAAAAGCTACTGTATGCAAAGCACATTTGATTCTTTTGGATTAAAGCCGAATTTTCCCATGGATGCTGAAAAATTTCTGGGTTTGTATGTCCATATGCATGTGCCAGCCTGCTCCCAGGGAGCTGTTTTTACAAAGCAAATGTTAGCATTCATGGATTTCAGATTCACGATGACAACAAAGCTCAAAGATAAAATCTAGTAGCGTGCCCCACTTTTTTTTTTTTTTTTTTTACACAGATATGAAAACCAAGGCCCTATGAGACTGTTAGATAACAGTGATATCTAAGATAACAGTGAGGAAAGTCTTCGGGAAGAAGTTTCCTTGGAAGAAGCAAGACTTGCCCTTCAGATTTAATAACGGGGAGATATGATATTAGACAGTAACTTGGTGCCTGTAATTCCTAATCATCTGTTAGCATTTAGCTCCCACGCTGGGAAACATTTTCTGGCCAAGCCCCCATCATGCCCACCTGCCACTACAGTGCCAGTTAGGTATCCCTCCTCTGTGCCCCTGCCGTGGCTTGCCCTTTTCTCTTATCATTTCACTTTTGAAACTGATTTTAATTATCTATTAATCCATCTCCACTCACTAGACTACGAGTTCCTTGAGGAAAATGTATCTGACTTCCAAAAGTTTGCAGCCTGAATACATAATGTACCCTAATGTTTGCTGAATAAACGAGTGAATAAGTGATGAAACAAGTGAATGAATAATCAACCTTGCAAGGTTTCTTTCTTCTGAAAGAAAGAATTTGTGACCATTCTCCCACTCCCAGCCCTGTCTCTCTCCCTCCTGCTCACTCCACTCAGGCGTGGCACGGGCATTCTCCGAGCAGAGCGGTGTCTTGCCCAGGAGAGGGCAGCAGAGGCCCATCCAGGGAGATGAGAGCAATGAGCTTTCCAGCTCTGGCCCTGCCTTCCCATCCAGTGAGAGCCAGCCGGAGGCCATCCTTGCTGCAAGCCTGTGACAGCTTCTGTTCCAACTGTGAGGACAGGAACCTGACACAGAGGTCACTCTAGGTCACGTGGTGGCAAAGTTAGGCCTGCCCATTAGTTCCCATTACTTCTGGACATCAGGACCAATCTGCACAACACTTCCAAGAAGCCCCTAATGTCTTTTAGCCTAAAAGTAAAATAGACCCGAAGATATAGAAAATGTCAAACCCCTGGATGCTCAAGCGTCTCCCATTACAAAAGCCCATCCTCAACACTGCCTCCCCTTCTAGCTACTATGCTTCCTCCGTCTGCCTCACAGCCTTGCTCCTAGAAGGTCATCTCCACGGGCAGCATGCATCCACTTCCACAACCTCATCTCACAATTGCTGCTAAGCCCACTGCAGTCTCACTTCTGTCAACCCCACTGAAGCTAATCATATTAATTCTACGCACGACCCAATTGCAAATCAGCGGAAACCTTCTGGCCTAAATTCATCCCCCGGGGAGTTCCCTGGTGGTCTAGTGGTTAGAATTTGGCACTTTCACTGCCATAGCTCAGCTTCAATCCCTGGTTGGGGAACTGAGATCGCACAAGCCACACAGTACGGGCCAAAAAATAAGTTAAAATTTTTTTAACATTTTTAAAATTAAAAAAATAAATTCATCTCCCCATTTCCCCTGCCCGTGTCGACTTCTTTTCTGCATCAGCAGATGATCCTATCTTCCCTCTCCTTGTCCACACAAGAAACCTGGAAGTCAGTCTAGAATCTACATCCCCCCTTATAACCTCGCCCCATTCAAATCACAAGCCCTGCCAATTCCTCCTCCTAAAAACAACTAAGATTCATCTCCTGTTTTCATGCCACTGCCTCGATCAAGCCTTCATCGTGCAGTCAGGCTTCTAACCACCACCCACCCATCCTTGCAACCATTCAGCAAGTGTGCACTGAGTAGCTACACGTGCTAGGCACAGCTGTAGGTGCTGGCCTCGGAGTGACGAGCACGACTGACAAGGCCTGCTCTCACGGGGGCTCACATTCCTGGGGCCACAGACAGTAACAGGAAAATAAGCAGACAAGACAATATCAGACAGTGATAGGTGTTGTAAAGAAAACCAGACAGAGGGATGTGACAGAACAGCTAGCGGGAATACCTTTCTAATTAAATATGTTTAAATGCCTGGGGGAAGCAACTTCAGTCTGCTCCCTAGAAAAGGACTCTCTGAGGAAGTGACAAGAAGCTATCTAGGGCACTGTTCAATGGCTAAATCCTCAACTTCCCAGCCTCCCTTCAAGAGGGGGCCACGTACACAGTTCTGGCCAGTGAGATGGTAGTGGAAGCTGGGGGGCAGAAGTGGGTGTCCTGAGGAAGCTTTTGCTTTCCTGAGAAAACAGACAAGTACCACTGGCACAGTCCCTTCCTGGTCCTCCTGCGTCTCCTCTGACCATGAGGGAGGGAAGGAATGGCAGAGAGGCGGCCCCTGAAACAACGCCAGTAGCCGCCACCTGCGGGTCTGCCACGTGAGGAAAGCATGGCCTGCTCGCTTAGCAGAGTCTTCTCCTTGCTTCCAGCACACAGCATCCTAACTTGGACCATTAGCTCTGTGAGGTTCTGGGGAAGAGAAATGCAGGCAGAGTTCGAAGGCCCTCAAGTGGGAACTACCTTGGCATGGTCGGGGAGGAGAGAAAAGATTGGTGTGGCCGGAGCCCTGTGAGGCGGGAGGAAAAGAGCAGCCGACGACCGAGAGGTGGAGGGGCTCGTGAAGCTTTGCAGTCCCTGGAAGGCCATCCGGACTTTAAGCGCACAGAAGACCACTAAAAGGGTTTAGGCAGGAAAGTAACATACAGATTTAGTTTCTTAAAAGATCATTCGAGCTACCACGTGGAGAATGAGTCAGGGAGGGAGGGTACGGCAGACACTGCTTCGGGACTGACCCAACAGCTGCTCCCCCTCCTTTTCTCTTGCCCCCTTCAGCTCTGGAAGCAAGGAAGAAAGGAGTAATAAGAATCAGCAGGCCAGGATTTCCCTGGTGGCGCAGTGGTAAAGAATCCGCCTGCCAATGCAGGGCACATGGGTTCGAGCCCTGCTCCGGGAAGATTCCCACATGTCGCGGAGCAACTAAGCCTGTGCGCCACAACTACTGAGCCTGCGCTCTAGGGCCCACGAACCACAACTATACTGAGCCCACGTGCCACAGCTACTAAAGCCCACACGCCTAGAGCCTGTGCTCTGCAACAAAGAGAAGCCACCGCAATGAGAAGCCCGCGCACCGCAACGAAGAGTAGCCCCTGCTCGCCGCAACTAGAGAAAGCCCGCGCACAGCAATGAAGACCCAACAGTCAATAAATAATTTATTAAAAAAAAAAAATCAGCAGGCCACCAGCATCCTGCTCAGCAGAATGTAAGCACCGCGACACCCTGACTACCCCATGCCTCTTGCCATGTCTGCCTAGCAAATCCCTTCTTACACATCACATGCCAGTTTCCGTGAAGCCTCCCTCACTCCCTCACTTCGCAAGAAGACCAGGTGTTCCTTCTTCCACCGCCTCCCGTATCATGTCCCTACTTCCATCATAGGTATACGACAGTCTTGATAGCAGTCGACATAATGGGACTGCTCATTCAACTATACAAGCATTCGTTCTCTCCACAAATGCATACCAAGCACTTGCTATATTCAGACACTGTGCTAGGGCTCCGGAACTCAACAGTGACCAAGTTCGATTTTTAGGTTTGGTCCCTGCCCTGGTGGAGCTTTCAGTCTAAAAAGTGAGATATTCAGACAGTTAAGGTTTGGGGAGAAAAGCAGCCCATCTCCCAGACCATGAACCGCTGCACGGGAGGGACGATCGCTCTGCCTTACCCCCAGGACCGAGCACACCGTCTCACACAGAGAAGGTGCACTATGACCTAAAAATGCATTTCTTATCTCTACCAGGAAACTCCCCAAGCATGAGCCGCTGTACTCTCATGTATTAAATCACGCACTCAAGCATCTTGAAAAACACTCTGCTCTCTCCCCACACTGTTGCAGGTCTCTTCCCCTACAAAAGGTTCCAAGAGTGTCTAACATAACACTTCACATCAGAGATCCTTAGTAGATGTGTGTTTGGCTGAAGGCTTCGTTTGTATTTTCTAAACAGGGATACCTCATTGTCAGAGCCATGGCTGCTGAAGTGTGATTCTGAAAGCACTTAAAATAACTCCTCAGGTTCCTACCCCATAGCTTATTATGTGTAGCTTTAATAGTTCTCTAAATGCCCCATTTTGTTGCCCTTTCTACTACTGCAGATGATGGTAGCTGGGAACAAGACAGCAGAGACAAGGGAAATAAAAATAATACAGCCCCCACTTCGGTCTGTATTATTTGTTGCTTCTGTTGCCATAGTGAAGTTGACAAGTGACACACAGGTGAGAGGTCCTTCCTACAGTGGAACCAGTGAGTTTTGGAGGCCAGAGAGGTAGGACACACACACATGCAAGACTTCCACGCCTCCTAGGCCTGGAAAGGACTTACCAGGCCAACCGGCCCACTCTCCTGCCTCTAAGCTAAAAATCAAATGGATGGGCAGCTTGTTCCTAAAAATCCTCAAGAACAAAGTTCACCACCTCTGAGTCACCCATGGGGCTCTTATTTCACAATATTCATGGCCCTGAATGGGTTTTCTGTGTCTAATCTCATTCGCTCTTCTGTCCACCCAACCCAATTCCTCTGACTATTGCTTCTATGGAAATAAAAGTTAATCATCACCTGTACACTTTGTACAGTAACCCCGGAGGTAAGATAAAAAACAAAAGCCACCTTGGAAGCGTGGACTCTGCTTGAGTACAACCACGACCAGCTGTGTTCCTCTCAGGATTCCCCATCCCTGCTCTTTTGTCCGGTCTTGGCTCTGGGAGTGAGTGGCCTGAAGGGGCAGGGAGTACACGGGGTTGAGGCACATGTGGAAACACCCACTGACCTAGCTCAGAGGCCTCTGCCACGAACAGAGAAACAGGCCTACTACCTACCCGGTCAGAGTGGGGGCAGAGCAGCCTCCCGTGAAGGATGTCTTCTTCCTTCTAAGTGAAATAAAGCAGAGAGAACAGGGAGGTCTGTTTTTAATGAGCATCTTTAAAAGCCTTTGCAACAGCAGACACAGCCCGGAAACCCACACTGATGGCAACAGGGCTCTCTCGCTTCCAGATGACCCTGCAGAACAGAAATGGTCCTGCTAAATCAGGAGTGTGGCTTTTTCCCACCTCACATTTAAAACTCCCAAACTTCAAAATCATTTCAGAAATCCTGCCTGAAAAATGTGTGATGGCCCTCACGGCGTAGCCTGGTTTGACGATGAGGGGGGCAGGAAAGCGCCCAATCCAAATGCAACGAGGGAAACTGCCCCCACCCTTTCCAGAGCAGTGGGAAAGCCCTTCTACTCCCGCCGCCAAAGACACAAGGAAAAGGCCACCTGCAGAAGCACACAGGAATTCTGCAGCCTGAGAGCAGGCTCTTGACACTAACGGATCCCACCCCATTTCCCTGGCTCTCTCTTTCCTCCAGAACTACTCAACTTCCATTCTCTTGATCCATGTCACTAGATTAAGAAGACGGATGTCTCTCCCTGCCACGGACATGCCAGACAAACCCTGGGCCTCTCTTCACATTCCCTAAAGTAGTGTCAGGAAAATGAAACACTTGCACGGAACTTCTCTGCAGCGTCTCTGTTTGGTTTCTTTCACACCCTGGGCCGAGGAACCAGTGCTTATTTTCACAGGAGTAAAGAAGCCTCTGCCTGTAAGTGAGGTTAACACCCACCCCGAGGCTGGATGCTTTCTGTTCTCTCTCAACAGCTGAGCATCATGATTTTGCTAATTAAGCCGCTTTCTTCTCCTTAATTAGCTGCATGTGAATCTTGTTGGGAAGTCTTGGATCCGTGAAATAGTCTGGGATAAGAATTAAAAAGAAGAAATCATCTAAACCCAAGGGAAAAAGACTAGGCTAGAGACAGCTCACTCTGCTAAAAAGCCAGGAAGGCTCTGTCTTAGCAGGACTGTTACTGGTGGTCCTGCTTTACAAGGTAATATGAGATGCCACAGCAAATCCCAAGGTCACTGTCTTCCCCGCCCCCGCGCCCCCCCCCCCCAGAAGTTCTGAGCCTCCAGCTCCAGCGTTCCCAGCAAGGGCTGACAGGGCGGCCCCTGTCCCCTCCACACTGCCCTGCCGCTGGCCTGTCAGCTTGCTGACGCACAGGGAGCCATGAGAGGGCTGAGGGAGTTTCTGGCTTTCTGCTCCAGGCCCATCTTGGGGCCCAAATAAATACCAAGTGTTATTCTTGTCTCAGCTCGGCCTGCTGGCTCCTGTCTCTGAGACATCACGCCCTCTCTGAGAATATCCTCTCAGAGGAGAGCCAGGCTCTTGCAGGATGACGACAGAAGAGGATTTTTATATACCCAGCATAACGTGAATCAGAGGCAGCATCTGCTGTGACAGCAAAGACATACTTAGATTCAGTCAGAAACGGTTTGAGGCTGTAATCCCAGGGCTAAAAGGACCCAAGAAATCATCGAGCCCAGCCCCTTCCCTTTAAACACCATTGACCTCAAGCCATCTCAGGGCAGCGGAGCCCATTAGAATCACCTGGGGAGCCTTTAAAACTGTGGATGCCCGGCCCCACCCCAGACTAATTAAATAAAAACCTCTGGGGGTGGGCCCGGACATCAGTATTTTTTAAAAATTCCCCAGATTATTTTAATGTGCAACCAGGGTTGAGAACCCTGCTTTAAGATTCCCAGGGAAAGAGCTGCCAGTCTGTTCCTTAGGGAATCTCAAAATTCTTAACAATCTTTACCACGAGGAAGTTCTGCCTCGTTTCTTATCTGTCCTCATTTTGAGGAAATGACATTGAGGAAAGAGCCTTTTGAAAAAAGCTCCCTTGGGAGACACTGGATAAAGAAGCACCCCAGACTCTGCAGGGAGAATCCTGGGCTTGTCCGAGTCTAAATTCACAGTAACACTCCTGGTGCTCGTTTATCAAACGCCCAAAATGGACGCTGCCTTACTCACCTGCAGCAAATTCTTGAATGTTGTCTGGTCTTTTCAAAAGCATTTCTCTGGAAAACATCAAGGGATAAGGGGAGGAGGTAAAGCAGGTCCTGCACTGTCGGGGCAGATGACCCGAGACACACCTGTCCTGGCAGGCGGAAAGCCAGAGGACTCCTGCCAAGGACCCTTTCCTCCGTGATTTTCCTTCTAGTCAGGATCTGAGGCCAGGAGCAAGACATTCTAAATGGCAAGAAGCCTAGGGAATGCTCACCTCACAAGACAGCAAGTGCTGCAGCCAAGTGAAGCTTGTCATTCACTCCACAAACATTTCACAGAACCAGAGACCAGGCCCAGGCCAGGCGGCAAGTTGAAGAGCTCGCTGCCTCCTCCTCGAGGGACTCAGGTGTGGTGGGACAGATGTGCAACCCACAACCTTCCAAGGAAGTGTAACCAGGAATTGCCACGGGTGGGGGGGAGGGCACAGTAAACCACGCTGAGAGGACGGACTTGAGATGGTTGTTGGCCCTGCATACAGTGGACACTGGGACAAAACCCAGGGCGCCGGTGCCACTGGGAAGCTGAAACTGCCTTATAGCCCACCGACTTTTATAGCTCATAAAGCTCGTTCATAAACGTTATCTCACTCTACACTCTGTGAAACAGCAATGACTGTGCCCCATTTTACATATGAAGAAAGCAAGCTTTCAAAAGGTTGACCATTTGCCCAAGTTCATAAAGCAAGTAAATAAAGGAGAGGAAGCCCAGGTCTTGTGGTTCCAAGGCCAGTGCTCTACAACATGGGCTTGTGGCCGTGGCTGCCCTGCCCCACCAGCATGGAAGGCTGTCCCTGCCCAGGAGGCCCCTGCCTCCCAAGCTTCAGGAATTTTGCTTCCCCTCTTCTCCTTCAATTCAATTTGAGAACTGTTGAGCACAAATTCTGTGTAAGTCACTATATAAGATATGGGGGATTGATTTTAAAAAGATAAAATATAGCCCCACCTCAAAGGAATTACTGTCAAGTGAAAGGAAATGGGTAAGTTCCCAAATGTCCAAAAGGCCAAGTAACCTCCAGGTAGTGCTACGGGAGGTTACGAAATAGTGTGCTGGGAGATCATAGGAGAGAGAGTGATTCCTTACGGCAAGACCCCCAAATCCTCACAGAGCAGCTGGCGTCTGAGAGCGCCCTTGAGGTACACATGGGACGAGGGCTGAGGGACAAGAGCCTTCCAGACCAAGGAGCAGCAGGAATAAAGGCCCAAAAATTAAAGGGAACTGCCCATGTCCTATTGACAGTGAACTCCAGAGGGTAGGAACTGGGTCGTATCCACCTTTGTTTCCCCAGGGTCTAGAAGAGCACTCAGGGAGTGTCACTGCCCCTGCAGAGGGCGGTGGAATGATCAGAGAGGTCCAGTCTGGCTGGAGTGGGGGCACGTGCAGGGAGTAGTGGGAAGCGAAGGAGGCCCTAGTATGGAGGGCCTTGAAGACCAGGGAGAGACATTCATACTCAGTTCAAGAGACAATGGTGGGGGGACTTCCCTGGTGGCACAGTGGATAAGAATCCGCCAGCCAATGCAGGGGACACGGGTTTGAGCCCTGGTCCGGGAAGATCCTACATGCCGTGGAGCAACTAAGCCTGTGCGCCACAACTACTGAGCCTGCGCTCTAGAGCCCGCAAGCCACAGCTACTGAGCCGGTGTGCCACAACTACGGAGGCCTGCGCGCCTAGAGCCCGTGTTCCGCAACAAGAGAAGCCACCGCAATGAGAAGCCCATGCACCGCAACTAGAGAAAGCCCACGCGCAGCAAGGAAAACCCATCGCAGCCAAAAATAAATAAATAAACAAATTTTTTAAAAAAGAGAGAGACAATGGGGGGACTTCCCTGGTGGCGCGGTGGTTAAGAATCTGCCTGCCAATGCAGGGAACATGGGTTCGAGCCCTGGTCTGGGAAGATCTCACATGCCACGGAGCAACTAAGCCCATGTGCCACAACTACTGAGCCTGCGCTCTAGAGCCTGCGAGCCACAATTACTGAGCCCGAGTGCCACAACTACTGAAGCCCATGGGCCTAGAGCCCGTGCTCCGCAACAAGACAAGCCACCGCAATGAGAAGCCCACGCACCGCAACGAAGACCCAACGCGGCCAAAAATAAATAAACATATTTATATTTTAAAAAAAGAGAGAGACGGGCTTCCCTGGTAGCACAGCGGTTGAGAGTCCGCCTGCCAGTGCAGGGGACACGGGTTCGAGCCCTGGTCCGGGAAGGTCCCACATGCCGCGGAGCAACTAAGCCCATGCGCCACCGCAATGAAGAGTAGCCCCCGCTCGCCGCAACTGGAGAAAGCCCGCCTGCAGCAACAAAGACCCAATGCAGCCAAAAGTAAATAAAAATAAAATTTTTTAAAAAAAAGAAGAAAAAAACAGACAATGGGAATGGATAAACAAAGCGTGGTAGAGTCACACAGTGGAATACTACACAGCAATAAGAATGGAGGATCTAAGATACTGCTGGGGCTTCCCTGGTGGCGCAGTGGTTGAGAGTCCACCTGCTGATGCAGGGGACGCAGGTTCGGGCCCCGGTCCGGGAAGATCCCACGTGCCGCGGAGCGGTTGGGCCCATGAGCCATGGCCGCTAAGCCTGCACGTCCGGAGCCTGTGCTCCGCAACAGGAGAGGCCACAACAGTGAGAGGCTCGCATACCACAAAAAAAAAAAAAGATACTGCTGAGCAAAAGAAGCCACGCACAAAAGAGTACATATTGTGGAATTCCATTTGTATAAAGTACACAAAAAGGCAAAATGAATCTGTGTGATTAGAAGTCAGGATACTGGCTAACTTTTTGGAGGAAGTGACTGAAAGGGGCCACAAAGGGTCTGAGGTGCTAGTCAGGTTCTAGTTCTTGATCTGGACGCTAGTATCATGTGTGTTCTCAGCTTGTGAAAGTTCATCCAGTTTAGGATATGCCACTTGTCTGTACTTTATGTTTCAATAGAATGTTTTTTTTAAAAAAAAGGCAATATTGTGGATCCACTGAAGATTTTTCCAGCCAAGGAATGATATGATCTGTGCTATGGTTTGGGAAGATTCATCTGCCTGGCTGTTTACAAAAACACCTAATAAAGCCTGTCTACAATTTCACACTTTGTTATCATATCTCCAGCCTAAAACCTGAGATCTCTGGATGCCTAAAATAAGTTAGATCCCTATTTCTAACATTTTTCAGTTCTAAAATTCAAGGCATTAAGAGTTCCATATACTGTATATATGAGTATAGGCTGGAGAGTTGTAGCTGAATGGCCATAAATCATTAGGATCTGCAAAACCCAAGTGGTGAGCTTGCCTCCCAACAAAAACAGAGTGGGGCTTCTCATGGCTTGCAGTGAGTGTACGGCAGAGACCTGCAGACAGGTGAGGACAGGCATGCTGCCCAGGATTCTGTCCCCTCTTCTCCCTTCCTCTTTTCTCACAGGAAGGACCATCTGAAGCATCCAGTGCAGACGAGGGGCTGATTCTGGTTCACTCTGGTATTATCCAAAGGAAATAACAGTCACACCAAAAAGAAAACCAAAAGCAAACCCTCGAAGTTCAAACACTTCCTCTCCCCTCTCCCCTCCCCCTCAGAAAGAGAAAGGCCTAAAAGGGGCCAGGAGGATTTCAGGAGAGGAGCTTCCAGGATAGCAAAAGGAGAAGCCTGATGGCCTACCTGGCCCAGGGAGGGGGATGATAAGGAAGGAAAGGGAAGATGCCTAGAGCTGTCCTTGCAGACACCCAGCTCCTCCTGGAAACTGTTCCTGGGCAGAGAAGCAGGGCCACCCCTGCCATGTGACTAAAACAACACCCTCTTTATTCACCACCCCCAAGGGTTCTAATCCTTTTGTTTGTGAACATTGCAAATGGTGAGTTAATTCAGGTTTTAGCATCTATCCCCAATCTCGCTGCTGGAATCATTCTTAACTTGGATTGCAAGCTCCCCAGGATAGGAAAGATGTCATCCTTTATCTCCCTTTAGAAGAAAAGGTACAGAAAGTGATGGCCTGATCTCCAGGGCTGACACTGACAGAGGACCCCTAAACTATCTTTTGCCCAAGCTTTAAGCCTGGCCCCAAAAAACCAAACCTCACAGACAGGTTTCCATTTTCCCTTTCCCCTTCCCCTATCTGCCCTCTGAGAATCGGCTGCCACTTTGAAGAACAATGAAGCATGGAAAAAAGACACCCCTCCAGGCCTACTTTTAAAAAGACAAAGGAGAGCCCTACCTCTGGCTCCCCAGCTCCTGTGTGCTTACAGTGCAACACAGTGGAAAAACCAGGGGTTTGGATCCTGGTTCAGCAATCTGGGGAAGGTATTTCACCTGTAAAATGGAAGTGATAATAAACTATCTTTGTAGACTTGCTAGGAGGATCAGCAAAAATGTACCAAAATGTCATACACTGTGGGCCCTGGGGACACACACATGGCTCCACCAGCTTAGAGCTTTGGTCCAGGGAGAGAAAGAAAATGCAATTATACAATGTGATAACTGCTAATGTAGGAAACCAACAGCAGTGCCTGGAAATGGAAGCCATTATTATTTAAATCGTGCCTATCTGTTTGTAGCCAAACAGTATTCGACATAGCTCTATTGTTTCCATCCATTGATGCTCCATGATTTTTTTTTTCCCTCAGTTCTTTGCTTTTCATCCTATTAGGAACATTTTCATTCAAGCAAATGCCATGCTGAAAGGCAGTGTGGGGGAAGGAAAAAGGTGCTCCAAGACATGGTGGAAAATGGTTTTCTTTTCCCCATGACTTACAAGGGAGTGGCTTCCAACCCTTGGGAGTCTTTCCACACCAATGTTCTCAGGTAGAGAAAGGCCAGACGTCTGAATTTTTTCAAGTTCTAGTGACCTTGTTAAAGGCCTCTGATAGAGAATAGGGTTCTACACCCAATGGCTGCCTGCTGAGTTTCTCAATGCCAAATTCCCTCTTCCAAGTGTTGGAAGGTATGTATTTATCCTTAGAGCTAAAGTGAATGCATATTAATATTTTTGAGAATTTTGAGGTAACTGAAGGAAACCTCTAGAGATAACAAGAAAACCCTGGGTGCCACAGACCCCGGCGCTAGAAAATATTCAATCTCAGGATATTTTCTAAACTTCAGACCCTAAAGGAAGCAACAAGTAGTGTTTAAAGAAAGAAGAGGTCACTCACACTCATCTATCCCCAACGAGATTTCCACTATTTGCTCAAGGCCAGTCTGAAAACCACCTACCTGAAGAAACCACTTATGAGCAACTCCACTTCTTTGTGGGTCCTTAGGTACTTTTCATTAGTAATCCGAGTCTGAATCTGGAGGGCAAGAGAAAAAGGTCATGCTTCATGAGGAGAAAGATTTCAGGGTTCAAGCCCTGGAGGTGTGGGGGGCTTGGGGAAACAACGTGCGCACTTAACCCGGGTCTCTTCCCAGGACGTTTGAACATTGAAGCCATCTGTCTTCTTACAGATCAACATCTTCAAAGCTGCCTCCGGCTCAGGCTTAGGGGCCTTAACTAAGGTCGGGTCTCTACCGTTGGGAAGTTCTTGTTTGTATCTAAGTTAAAGTATCCGGCAGTCATTTCGGTCCATTTCTCTGGCCCATCCCTGTTTAAGTTTTTTTCTGGACTTTCAGGAGCCTGTCGGGCTCTGTTCAGGGCTCCAGAAGCCTAGGGTCCGCCGGGTGTGTCCCCACCCACCGAGCCTTCCGCCCCTTTATCTGGGAACAGGCTCCACGTCCCTTTTCTCTGAGGCCCTTACCCATGGGGAGCTGCAGTCTAACGGAGGCGGAGGTCGGGGGCCGCACCCACCTTGAAGCCGCGCAGCTTCTCCAGCTGCTCGGGGCTCAGCGCCTCGGGGTACAGCCCTTGAATCCCGCCCGGCAGGGTCGCCATCTTGTCGCGGTCGTCAAGACGACGGGAGGCGCGGCTGGTGAGGACCCGCCCCTGGCCTGGCCCCGCCCTCTCCAGAAGGGGGCGGGGCTGAAAGAAGCAATAAGGGGGCCACTCTGAAGCCGAGGAGTAAGCTCTAGAAGGTGTCAAAAGGATCCCCTTCCCCAGATTTGGGGACTGAATTCCCATCTTGACTGCATATGAAAATGAGCCCTCCTTGACCCCACCCAACCTCAAATAGTTTTTTCTTTAGCTCTAGAGCATAACTGGAAAAGGGATTCCTAAGGCAGAGTCTCCCAGAATCTGGTTCCTGACTCTCTCATTTAAAGCCTAGTAGTAGGGAAGGAAAATCTAGGCTTCTTCCCTTTCCACCGGCCCGGGAGCCAAACCCTTCCATCCTTCAAGTGCAGACACTTGACCCTGAAGTCTTGGATTCTTAACACAACATGAAAGCACCCCCATAGGATGGAATGAACCGAGTTCTACAAAGGAAGGAATGTTCTCAGACTAAAAATGCTGGAAAGGACCTGGGGACATGCTGCCAGAAGTTTCCCCTCTTGGACTGACTTTCTTGTGTAGATTAACTGCTCCTTATAAATTCTAAATCATGTTTCCCACTCCCAATGGAGTAGGGGAGGGGAAAGGCAGTTGGTCTTCAAGATGTGTTCTTCTGCTATCTAATTAAGAAGAGAACGTGAGACAGAAAGCCAGAGAGCTGAAAATAGCACCTAGAAAGGGCAGGAGGCTGTCTGACAATACACGCAAGTGCTGAATTTCTACACCCCCTCGGAGATCATGAGCAGCAGAGACCTTGTGAGAGGCAGAGAAGAGCCCAAAAGGAGGCAGTCTTTCCAGATTTGAGAAAACTGCCCAAGGAGCAAGGAAAGAGCTTAACAAGCCCAGCATTAGGCCATGGCCTGGGAGGCGGTCTCTCTGCCATCTGCCTCTCAGAAAAGACTGAGGAGGGAATTCGCCGGCGGTCCAGTGATTAGCACTTCGTGCTTTCACTGCTGGGGCTGGGTTCAATCCCTGGTCAGGGAAGTAAGATCCCTCAAGCCGCACAACATGGCCAAAAAAAAAAAGACTGAGGAAAAGAAGTGAAAATGTTGGCAGTTCCCAAGCCAGGAAAAACACCTCAAGAGGTAAATTAAATAGTGGGCTACAAACCTCTTCTCAGAAACCCCATCTGGGTAGTAATCATTTTGATTGTTTTTTAGGAGCGAGAGTTATAGTGAGAGGTAGATAAGCTGCCATCTGTCAGAAGTGATTTTTTTAGGCAGGAGCAGAGGTTAATCAGACGTGATAGTTCCTGTTGGCTAAGACCTGTCTTTTCCCACCCCTCCACCCCCCAGAGAAGCTAGTGTTGGAACCTCTAAGTTGCACCATCCAATGTGGTCACCACGAGCCACCTGTGGCTATTAAGCGCTTGAAATTTGCTGAAAGTGTCAGATGAGCTGTAAGTATAAATCACTCACTGGATTTTGAAGACTTGGTATTTTAAAATGTAAATATCTCTAATAATCCTTACATTGATTACATGTTGAATATTTTGGATATATCATATAAACTTGTTGAATAATACATTGAATATACTGGTTAAATAAAATATATTATTAAAAGTCATTTCACTTTTTCTTTTCACTTTTTTAATGTGGCTACTAGAAATTTTTAAATTATATATACAGCTTGCATTACAGTAAATGGTGCTGGTCTGGACTGTCAAATCTACACACACATACACACACACACACACACACACACACACACACACAGGCATATACATGCACAACTCCCTCCATCCCCCACCCCCATGCATAAAATAATTAACGTCTTCCTTCTGCTAAACTATGATCTTCTTGTGCTTTGAGAATCAGTCAAGCCTTTCTTGACTGACCACATCCCATGGCCCAAACCCCAAATACACATATGTGTAAATGAGAGAGGCTACTTTTCTTTTTTTAACAGCACCTCAGTTCTCACTATTGTAAATTGTGTTGGCCTTTCTTACCTCTCCACTTGAGGTAGAAGCCACTCGAGGGAAGGAAGATTATATAATCAATTCTTTGTACACTCTCACAGATTCTGCTACAGAAGTCTTCACTCTGTTTTCAATTAGTGAGGCCAGCAAGTATTTGATGACTAGCCATTCTGCCCACACATACCATCACTACATTTTGACCTTTCTGAAAAGTACCCCAATTATTTAGCATGTCTCGTTTCCTAAGAATCTAAAACCAGGAGTGAGCTCTCTCTTTACAAAGTCAATGATCTTTTAATGTAGGGCATCTTAATGTTGAGTGCAGAGAATAAGAAAGAGGGTGAGCTTGGGGATGGTGCGCAGAGAAAGTACCTTGGAGGAACCTAGTTGGAAGCCTCACCTCCTCCTGGAGAGCAATTCCCTGGTATGCGCCTCTGGGTCATTTTTCCCCCCAGTCTTCACCCCACAGGGCTTCCCTCCCCTACAGCCTGAAGGACAACAGAGAGGTGCCCACAGTCGCCCAGCAAGGAGGGCCTGAAGAGAGCTCCCACATCTTCTCTCCTAAACCCCACCTCTCCTCTCAGACTGAAGCCTTCCGTCTGGGGACCACAAACTAAACGAAGGATTGGAGGCGTTTTGCTGCCTGCAGCTGTCTCCTCAATTGCTGACTGGGAGGAGGAGTGAGGGGAGTTCATTATAATTCATTTTTGTGAATGTTTAATATTTCAATTAATATGATCAGCCCCAAGCCTGAATGAGCAGCAGGGCGGCAGATCTGCTGACAAGACACAGAGTAATGAGATCAACAGGGCCATGGGGTCTTCCTAGGCTCCATCCTCAGAGGGTGTGATCTGTTTAGCATCTCCATAAATACCAAGATCAGATTAGGAGGCAAGGGAAGGAGCAGTGGGGGTGGGGAGATGGGTGGAAAGTTACTTTCCAGATGTATTCGCACTCTTGACTCCCTGGCACTGCCATCGCATATTCTGACCACCCTGCACTGGGCCCTCTCCCATCTCCCCCTACCCACCCATTTTAGAGGACCCTATTGGGAGCACCTGGACATCGTACCATGAAGTGTAATCACGTCTACACATACACACACACACACACACACACACACACACTCACACTCACACTCAAACATACATACCTGTCAGAATGTGGCTTCAGGCCACAGAAATGATGCTAGGGAAGGATGGATGGTGGTGAATGGAGAATCAAGCAGTAGAAGGAACGATAGCTCTCACCCAGGGCTCAGATGAAGACACAAGAGGAAGAAAGGCTAGGCTCAACCACTCCCCCCATTCCCAAGAGGAGATTTGACAGGGAAGTTAAACGCATGGACTTGGAACCACACTGTCCGGGCTCCACTCGCAGCTATACCTCTTTCCAGTGTGTGACCTTCGGCAAGTCATTTAATCTCTCTGTGCCTCAGTTTCCTCATCTTTACTCGAAGATAACAATAGAACCTACATCATAGGGTGGTGCTGAGGGTTAAACAAGTTAGTAAATCTAAAGCACTTAAACAATGCCTATGACACGGACCAACACCGTAAGAGCCATCTAAATGATAGTACTATTAATTCCCTTCCAGAAGAAAAGCCTGCCTGTCCAGAGGGCTGAGGCAGGGCTGCTGGGATTCAGGCGGGACAGATTTCAGAGACACCAGCACCACTGTGGAGACATCAGCCCCATTCTGGGGTGAAGAAGGGGTGACAGGAGGCAAGGAGTTCCACAAAAGCTGTGAGCCCAGGTCGGTGAGCACCTGATGGCAGGCAAGGGCTGCCCCGTCCAAGAGGTTTGATGCCAGCAGACACTCCCTGCATTGAGAGGGAGCTGTGAGTGAGCCCAGTGTACAGAGGGGCCAAGCTCCCTCGACATCACAGGGCAAACTGATCATCTGTAGAAGTTTAACTGTTTAGGGGAGTAATGGCCCCCAAATATGCTTCCCTCATCCCTCTTTGTTACCTGACTCAATTAGAGAGTCCCAGTCAGGGAACATAACTGGGGTGGGGGGGAGGGGAGAAGCAGAAGGAAGGAATTTGGGGGTTTCCTCTGCCCTAAAGGGGAACTTGCCAGCTGTGATTCTGCCCATTGAAGGAATCAGGAATCTACTCTCATCAGAGGTTCTTGGCATTGACTACTTATTCGAGAAATATTTGTTAAGCTCCTACTACGTGTGAACAAGACACTGTGCTGGACACTGTGAACAGTAAAAGCTGAATTAAACAGTGTCCTGGTCTTCAAACAGCTTCCAAGTGCGAGCTCCCGCTGTCACCACTGCTGCCTCCCTGCCCACGCACTTATACACACAAACGCCCCAGAGGGCGAGAAGGGGGCGTCGGCAAATGCCAGCAAGATCGAGTTTTTCTTGGTTCCCTTTCTGGAAAACACAGTTCCCTCTCTGCACTCATCTCACCCTGCTCTCTCTTCCACAGCCCCCTTTCCATCTTTCTCTCTGGGTCCCTTCTGCCCTTTCCCCCAGGCTCTGCGACCTGCTTCCCTCCCCAGCTACACCCTTCTCCCCACCCGCCCCTAATCTGCCCAGCCATCTCTATGCCATCTTCTTTTCCCTGTTTTCTTCCCTTGGCTCCCCACTCTCAGTCTCCCCAGATGCCAGCTCCTCTCTCTTCCTCCCCCCTGCTCCCCTCTCCTGGGTCTTCTCTTCCAGCACCGGGGACAGCTCCAGCCCCCGGAACAATGGACCCCACCTTAGGGCTCCTCTATAAATTCTCCATCTTAGTGCCTTGCCCAACTCGTGATTAGGGAGTAAGATGGGGGAAGGGTTATTATCAACAGGACCAGCTGCTCTTCTGGGGGTGGGAAGGGAGTCAGGGAGGAAGGAGATAGGAAGAGGGCGTGGCTCTTGTCTGGATTGTGCGTCCCTCTCCAGGGTAGAGAATTTGTCTTCCACCCCTGAGACTGACATCACTGATGTCAGGGGAAAGGAGGTGGGAGTGGGGAGGGGGGTGTGGAGGGGGGAGGTTTTTGTTGAGGAGAGCGCGGCCGGAGAGCAGAGCTCCGGGACCCAGGTGACCGGGAAAGCAGGCAGCCCCAGCGGCGGGAGCAGCCAGCAGCAGCCCAGGCCCGGGGACCGGGGTGGGGGTGGGAGGGGGGCTGAGGGGAGGACCTGAAGGGAGGCGGCAGGGCCAAAGGGACCCCCGGCGCCCTGCCGCCATCAGAGATCAAGCATCTGGCATCAGGGATCTTCGGACCCAGCAGAAGGATCAGCCACAGGGGAGGTGTCCTCCCAGGGAAGCCAACGAGAGCTCCACCTGCCCCACATCAGGAGTGCCCCCCCCAACGCTGCTGGCAACCATACCAGGACCCTAACCCCTCAGCCTGCAACCCCATCACCCTCCTCAGGCCCTTTCCTCCACCTCCAGCTCTAATCTCAACCCCTAGTTCCCAGCGCCCCTGCTACCACCCTAACCCTCCAGGTCTTGGCCACACTGCCCCCCATCCTGGGATATCTGCCAGATCTCTGGGAGGGAGATCGTTTGCTTGGGCTATGCCCCCTGGTGGCATGACAGTGTCTGCCTAGACCCCTGACCCCGAGCCCTCAACTCCCTGGGCCTCCTTTGTGTGAAGAGCGGCCCCTCCGCTCAGCACTGTGGTTGAGGCCAAAGGGAAAGCCAGCCCCAGCCACTTGCCTCCTTGCTGGGCAGCTCCCCCTGGCCTTCGGGCCTCTCCCTGCTCCCCTCGGCCCCTTCTCCTGGGCCGCCCCAATGAAGGAACCGGATGCCATCAAGCTGTTTGTGGGGCAGATACCGAGGCATCTGGAGGAAAAGGACCTGAAACCCATCTTCGAACAGTTTGGTCGGATCTTCGAGCTGACTGTCATCAAGGACAAGTACACCGGGCTGCACAAGGGTGAGGGGTCAGGCCAGGCTGGAGAGGCTTCAGGGAGTGGGCTGGGAGGTTGGGAGGCTGGGAGGAGGTGGGGAAGCCAGGCTGGAGGGATGGAGTGGCTGGAGAAGGCTGATCTGGAAGGAAAAGAGTTCATGGGCTGGGGAGTGTGGATGGAGGAGCTAGAAGAGAACTCAGCTAGGGTGACCAGGGGACCTCAGGTGGAGGACCAAGGAGAGCCTCTCTGGGGGAAGAGTTGTCCAGGTGGCTGCAGAGATGTGGACCCCAAAGTTGAGGGGGATGATGTGGATGAACTCAAGGAAGGATGGAGGAACGAGAGAGCTGGTTTGAAAGATAAGGAGCTGGGCAGCGGTGTGTGTGTGGAGGGGGGCAGCACGCACAAGACTGAGAGTCTTAGTAGCCTCAGATACTATTGGGATGGGGGTCGGGACACAGGGTCAGGTGCTCAACCTGGAAAGAGTGGATGTTCGTGGAGTGGGCAGGGCAGCCCCAGAACTAAAGAGGGGGACCTGGGAAACAGTGTAGGACACAGATTGGTAAAGATCTGGGAAGCGTAGGGACTCGAAAGTTAAGGGAGCTGGGGGTGAAAGAGGATGTGCCTCAGGCCAAAGGGCTGTGCAGCTAAGCAGGGTCAGGCCTGGGGTCAGGCCTTGGAGAGCCCCAGACACTGGGAGTCAGAGGGGCCACGCTGCCTCCCCCTCCACCGGCCCAGGGACTCCGGCTCCCCACTCTTCCCTTTCCTTCTCTAGTCAGCTCTCCACCCTCCACCTGCCTCCCATGGAGCTGGAGAGAGAGGAGGAAATAGAGAAAATGGGAGAGGAGAGGGCTGATGATGACCAAGATGGAGGGAGGTGGAGGCAAAGGAGAAAGGGGAAAGGAGACCAGCTAAGGAAGAGAGAAAACCACACCACACGTACTTGTCTGGAGATCACATGCCCCTTCTCCTCCCCCCACACAAAGCCCCAGCTCCCACAGCCCAGGCGTTCTCCCTCTTCCATCACCCCACCATGTAAGCCTCCTGGTCTCGGGGTCTCTGCCCTGTGCTCATCAGCCCAGAGACTCCAGGGACGAATGTGCACCCCCTCTCAGACACCTCCCCACCCCAGCAGGCAGAAGGTGGCAAGAAGGGACAAGCTTCCCAGTCCTCAGTTTCGTGGGGGGTAGGGGGCCTTTTAGGGAGGGGAGACCGGGGACTTACCCCCGACCCGGTCTCTCTGCCCCTGCCCCTCCTCAGGATGTGCCTTCCTGACATACTGTGCCCGCGATTCAGCCCTGAAGGCCCAGAGCGCCCTGCACGAACAGAAGACGCTTCCAGGGGTGAGTCCCGGCCTTTTCAAGGCCAGGGGGCTGAGAAGGGCCTTAGAAGGGGCACCACCTTCCCAAGACACTGAGTGTATTTTCCACCTCCTCTCATCACCGGGAAGCCCCTGCCTCCTTGTAGCACCCCGCCTCCTTGCTGAAGATGCATGCATTTCTTCTCACCAAGAGAGAAGGAAAACAGCGATGAGCAGAGTAGATATAACCCTTGCAAAGAGCAGAGGTAGCCCTTTCCCCACTTCCCAACCTGCCCCTGGGGCAGCACTTAGAGGAGGGACTTAGCTGGTTGGGAGGCATGGGGAGAAGACTTTGGATACCAAGTGCAGGACCGAGTGAGCAGGAGGCACTCAGGCACTCTTTCTGGCTCTGGGGAGGAAATCTGCCTGTGAAATGGGGGAGGGGTGCCTGCGGCCCGAGATGGGCAGCTGGTGCCTGCCCGCCTGGCATCTCTGTGCTGACTTCTGAGGTCGAACAGGCTCACCTCGCGTCTCCCAGGAAAAGCCGCGGGAACAGTGCCACAGGGAATCAGGGTGGTCAGGGCCTGGTGGGCCTGGGCTGGGAGTAAGCCCTGTGGAGGGGGGCTGCGGGCAGCAGACAAGGGCAGGGGCAGCCATCAGTGTGGAAGATCAGGCCTGACCCCACCAAGTGTGCCCAGGGAGGCAGGGGGTGCCTCTGACGTGGCCTCCCTCCTGCAAGGTCAGAGCTCTTTGTCTTCTTCCCAGGCAGCCTTGCAGCTCATCCCAGGCCTGGGCTGGCACGGACAGGAATAAAGAATCTCAGACTGCCCCCCAGTTACCCATCCTGTGGGGAAAGGATGTGCCGTTCCCTTTCTGTATCTATCGGCTTCTGTTGTCTTCCCTGGAAAGTACCTCTTGAGAGCTAACTCCACCCTTCCCTCCAGCCAACATTTGCTAAACACAGTCTGAGTGCTGGAGACACACCTGTCACATCTTCTCCTTCCCTCGTGTGGGAATGGAGATGGAGCCCGATCCTCTAGCTCTTCCTGGGAGAGAAATAGACAAAACAGATGGGAAGGGCGGCGGGGGGGATCTAGGAAAATTAGAACTGTCTCCACCACTCCCAACTTCACCCCCTCCATGGCTCTGTGACCCTCTGTGGCCCTCAACCCTAAATACCACTATAGGAAAGCAGATCTGCTGCCAGCTCCCCACCTTCACCCCACTATCTTATCCAGTCGGGGGCAAGGTGGCCCAGAACAGCCATCGCCCACAGAGTTAAGGACCTGTGTATGTGTGAGCAGGCTCGGGCTCTAAGCAGCGTGTGTGTGTGTGTGTGTGTGTGTGTGTGTGTGTGTGTGTGTGTGTTTGGGCACATGAAGCCCTGTTCCCATCACATGACCTCACAACTCTCCTCTCTCTTTCCTCTGGGGAGGCCCCCCACAAATCAGCAGTTTTCATTTCCATTGCCGTTTCTCTGTCTTTTTCTGTTGTCTCCTATCTCTCAGAGCCCCTGCGGAAACCAGAGAGGGACAAGGGAGAAGGTAGAAAGCAGGGGTACTGGAGTGGGGACATGGGTGAGAGAGACGGCGCCGGGTGCACAGGAGCCCCAGGGCCATCTGTGCCAGCTGGGGGCTTCTGCCCTGGCTCTGTCCCCCTCCAGCTGCCTGTGTGGCTCAGGCAGGGCTACGCCCTGGGTGTGGAAAGGCGCTGCCTCCTCTTCCTGAGGTAATAAGGCCCAGGGTGGGAGGCGAGTGAGAAGGGAGGCCCAGTTAATAATTGTCGAGCCTTGCCCCAAGCTCCCAGGTGAGGTTGAGTCCTCCACTTTGGCCCTTGCCCCAGGGGACAGAATCCAGAGGCACCTGACAGAGGCTTTAGTAGGAAATGAGGGGTTCTATCCTCCAAGGGGCCCCCCGTGCTGGGGGTTTGGGGGAGCAGATGTCTATAACCAAGCTCTGCCTGACCCTTTGTGCCCCCAGATCTTTCCTCAGCCACCTGCCTTTCTGGCAGCAGTGTTTCCCCTCAGACAGTCATTGAGTGTGTGTGTGTGTGTGTGTGTGTGTGTCCAGCGTGCCAGCTCTTGCACAACTGTGTTGGGAAGTTCCTCCTACTGTCTAATCTCCGTGCCCTCAGACTGCAGGTTCTTTCTCTAATGGGGGCATTTACCCGCTCTCCTTTCTCCCCATCTTTGTCAGCTCAGAATCCGGAAGATGCCACCATATTTGAGTGACGCTTCAGGCTGCAGAGAGAAAGAATGGGAGCTGGGCCTATGGCCATGGAACCGCATTTCCTTCTCTCTCCCCTAAGAGTTCCCAGGAGAGGCTCTGTCACAGGTCCCTGGATTCTTCCTAGGAGCAGGGTGTGACCTCCTGGAGGTGGTGGTGGGAAGGACCCCTGTCTGGCCTGCGCTTCCCCCTCTACTTGGGCCAAAATCCCACTCTGGGGACATGGGTCCTCCCCGTCATCTTGCCGTTGGGCAGGTGGATTCTGGCTTCATGGAGAGGACCTGTGTGTGGTCTGGGACACCGGGCGCAAGTCTGGAGTCGGGAGTGGCAGGGCATCAGGCCTGTGCCCTCAGGAAAATTAGATCTGTGGGCATGGGGAGCTCTTCTTGGAAGTGGAGTCTTAGCTATTGGTGAGAGGGACTTACTTACAAGTGACCATGTTGGTAGGGGCCTCAGGGATACTTGGTAGGAGTATAAATAGCCCCTTCTTCTTTGGGAGGCCCTGGGGAGGGCTTATCACCTGGCGGGTGGTAGCTAGGGAAGAGAGGCGCCCGGCGCCAGGTTGCCCGGTAAACAGGGCCCAGCTGGACTCAGGGGAGGAGGCAGGTGTGCCCGAGCTGAGCTAACAAAGGCCGAGCTTCCCACAGGAAGTGCCAGGCCAAGGAGGAGAGGCTGGGAACGGGGCACTGGGGGCCACTGAGGGAGGAGTCTGTCTGTGAGGGAGTGGGGAGAGCCTTCCGTCAACGTGGTCTGTGCTGTGGTCTGCGCACTTGTGTGTGTGTTTGTGCGAATCCATGTCAGCTGTGGATACTTATTGATATGCTATTTTTGTGCCTGGGAGCCTTGCAGGGAGGGAACACCATCCTTTCTCCCTGGATCCCAGGTTCCCCATCCCCAGCTAGAGCAACAAATCCCCAGGGGCCTGTTGGGAAGGGGTTAGTGCCGAGCATAAGAATTCCTCGAAGCTGTGACTCCAATCCTACCTCTCCTGTAGTGGGAGCTGGGGGGCTGGCTGCTGACCTGCCTGTAAGAGGACTTCCTGATGGCTTTGACTGGAGTACGGGAGAGAAGGGGAGTGAAGGACCAAGAGTCCTGAGTGTCTGGCCCCCACCCCTTGCTACACACACACAAACTCACACACACAAACTCACACGCGCTCCTGAGGAGATTGAACTTCCGATGGGATAATCCCAGATTGGTGGAGGATAAAGCTGGGGCAGATTGGCCGGAGGATTTGTGTGACTGTTCCCCCTCCACCACCCCCACCCCCACCCCCAGCTGCTCTCAGATCCAGAGATTGGGGGGGAGGGGTGGACAGGGAGGAAGTAGTGGTTGAGGCGGGGCCTAGATTTGATCCGGGCTGGAAATACCTCACCTGCAGAGTCCAGCCAGACTGACTGGCATGGCGTGACACCTGGGAACAGGGTGCAGTGTGAGAAGGGGCAGGGGCAACTATCATTTCTGCACTTCTCTGTGTTAAGTGCTGACACACAAGACCTCAAGGCTAGAATACTAGAGCTGAGGGGAACCTGACTCTAGATCGCCTGATCCAGCCCATTTTACAGATGAGGAAGCTGAGGCCTAGAGGAGAGAAATGACTTGTCCAAGGTCACCCAGCCAGTGAGTGGCAGAGCCAGTCCTCGAAGTCCAGTGCCTTTCCTGAGGGTAACTTTGGCCCCACCCTCAGAATTTGGATGAATGTTTTCTTCTGTTTACTTATTTTTTTGGTCACTAGAACTAAGGCTGCCCCACCATCAGATGAGTGGGGTGGCCAGGTGTGGCCCCAGCGGTCAAAGCCTTCAACAGCAAAATATTTTCAGATGTGAAATACTGAGTCCTTTCCTCCCTCTCCAGTTCCTAAGACGCTCCCCACACTGGTTAAGGAAATCAACCTGCGGGAGTCATTCCCAAGTCCTCTTACCAGACAGGAACATGGAGTGGGGAACTGTCTGCATTTCCACTGGAGGCTGAACAAAGGGAGATGCTGCAGGAGTAGGGAGAGGGTAGAGCTCAGGAGGACTTCCGGGTACCCGGAGAATCGCGAAAGAGCACAGGACAGCATTTCCTCCTTTAGAGCTGTCTTGGCGGTGAGACATCAAGGATTTGATCTGGAGGAGGAAGGCAGGAGCTTGGACAGTATGGCCCCTGCAGGGCCTGCTCAGCGCCTCCCTCCAGAATCAGGAAGCTCTCCTGGGCCCCTCCCCCACCTCCCAGCCCCCACCAAATCCTCCACCCCCAGCATACCCTGTTCCCACCCCCCCTCCCCACTCCTTCTCCGGGTGTGTGGAGCAGCACAAGTGATGACGTCACCATGGTCGCCTGGGCGACGGGGACGGATAAATCAGGCTGAGTGGGCGGTTGCCATGGCGCGCATTCTCCCGTTGCCACGGAGACTGGGCATCTGCTCCTTTTGTGCTGCCCGAGTGCCTTCCCCCAGGGGTCAAGGGGTGTAGGGGGGCAGAAAGAGAGGCAAACACACCTCTAGGGGTCAGAAGGAAGTCGGGGCATCTGTGGGGTCTCCCTCAGTCTAGAGTCTTCCTTGGGGTTGCTTGAGGGGGTGGCCTCTGTTGCTCCTACTTTGTAGAACTGAGGCAGCTTTTGCTGAACAGCCCTTAGTTGGGCTCTAACTCAGGACCCGGGTCCTATGGGCAGCCCCACTCTCCCCCTAAGGAGGGCAGCACCTCTCCCCGGCCAAATCATCTGGGGCCCTACCTGAGCTTAGAGTCGTGCCCCAGGAGCATCCTCCTCTACATCCTCTCCTTCCACTACCTCTAATCCCCTCAGGTCCAATCCTAAACAAGATTAAGCCCCATCCCTCCCTTCCCATCAGCACTTTAGAGGGCTGGGCCTGGGGCTTACTCCCTCTAGCCTCTCCACAGGTCCTGGCCTGGGGAGGCCTCCTGGGGTGGTCAGAGGAGGTCCCCAGCAGTTGCTTTCTCTTCTTTCCTTTAGATGAACAGGCCGATCCAGGTCAAGCCAGCCGACAGCGAGAGCCGAGGAGGTAGGTTCTGTACCTTGGGACTCAATCCTTCTCCCTCAATCCGCAGGCCTAGGACTTGGAGTAGCTGAGGGGCAGGCTTTCTGAGGAAGAAAGTCTGAGAATTCTGAAGGGTTCCCAGTCAAGATGGGCATAGGAGTCAGGGTGGCCAGAGGGGATGTGATCCAGCCCATTGCAGAGACGGCAAGACTGAGGCCCAGAGTGGAGTGCAAGTCAGTCCTTCAGAACTGGTATGCACAGTCTATGTATCTGCAGCCCATCCCCCAACCATCCCTTCTTTCACGCCCTAGAGCCATCGGTCAGGGGTGAGGGGAGTTCCAGGGAAGAGCTGAAGGCGAAGGGGAGGGGTCTCTCTGCCTGTCTCAAGCTGGAGCAGGGCTGGGAAAGCAGCCTGGAGGCCCTGAACCTGCCCCTCCTCCTGTGCCCTACCCGCCAGAAGACCGGAAGCTCTTTGTGGGGATGCTAGGGAAGCAGCAGACAGATGAGGACGTCCGGAAGATGTTCGAGCCTTTCGGGACCATAGACGAGTGCACTGTGCTCCGGGGCCCAGACGGCACCAGCAAAGGTAGCCCACAGATACCCCTTCCCCGCCGGGCATTCCGCCTTCCTGCCCCTCCCCCACTGGTTCCGTGGGCTATGGGGACTGTCGGGGCCCTCAAGGGTGGGCACTCACCCCTTCCTCCTCCCTCTTGAACTCTCCAGGCTGCGCCTTCGTGAAGTTCCAGACTCACGCCGAGGCCCAGGCCGCCATCAACACCCTTCACAGCAGCCGGACCCTGCCGGTGAGTCCCGTTGCCCCAGCCCTCAGGCCTCTTCCAGCCTGGCTGGGCCCACGCCAGACCCTGGCTCAGAGGGCGCAGTCCGTGTTGGATAGGGTCTTTACTATCCAGAATGGACTGCCTATTATTGAATGACTATTATTCAAAAATAATTTTCTGGCAGAAGAATCAAACCTCTTAGGGACAGCTTCCCCTTTCCAATAACATCTCCCAGCCCCTCCTCTCCTGCCTCCTCCAGCCCTCAGCCCTGGTCACCTCTCACCTCTTCTCCTTCCTTCCCATATCGCATCCCCCCCTCCCCCCCACCCCGCCTCACTGGCTGGGCATCGGGACACTTGCTTAGAGGCCCCGCGTGCCCTCTGCACATTCATCCTGCTGCCCCACACATTAGCAGTGGGTCAGCTGACTGATCTCGCAGAGGGCTCCCCCAGCAGAACAAGCCTCTCAGAAGGAACTAGCTAGCTCCCAAGGAGGTGAGCTTCCTATAACTCGAGGTTCTCCAGCAGAGGCTGGGCAAACACTTAGCAGGGACCTGGGCAGCATCAGATAGAGAACTGCGTTCCAGACCCTAGGATTCCACAACAGTCCTTGCAAATGTTCCAGGCTGGTTTTTATTTGGCATAGGCTGGTATGAAACTTTGAGGCTGCATCCCTGAGCACACCGTGAGGACTGGGATGTGGGAACATGGGGTGAGGTAAGGGGGTGGGGTAGCTACCAGGCAAGACGAGCTTGAGGTTAAACGTTTGCTGTGGCTTGATCCACCCTGGGGAGGATTTCCGGCTCAGAATCTTCATGGAGAAGCCAGGACTGCCCTTTGCATTCTGGGAGCACTTTCCCTTTCCCAGCACATTCCTCTACGTTTTTTAGTCTCTTGCACAGTCTGGCACAGGGGGAGGGTGGGATGAAAGTCTCCCCGTTTTGACATAGGCACAATGATGGCTGCCCTCCCAAAGAGGCCAAGCCACGCGTGGTGGAACTGAGGCCAGGTCGTGAGGGCTCTGGGGAAGAAAGACCCCGACTCTGTCCCTCTGACCACATGGGGGGCCGGTGCCCAGGGTGCCTCGTCCAGCCTGGTGGTGAAGTTTGCTGACACGGAGAAGGAGCGAGGTCTCCGCCGAATGCAGCAGGTGGCCACCCAGCTGGGCATGTTCAGCCCCATCGCCCTCCAGTTCGGAGCCTACAGCGCCTACACCCAGGCCGTGAGCACTGCCCGCCGCCCCCCGCCCTGCCCTCACGCCCCCCAACCCCTCCTCCCCGTGCTGGGCCGGGCCCATCCCCACGCTCTCCAGCGTCCTGCCCCCCCCCGCCCCCACCACCAATGCCCAGGACCAGGGTTGGGAGGGGAGCCAGGCCAGGGTGCAGGGGGGCTGGCCCCACTCTCCTCTCTTCCCCTGTCCCCAGCTGATGCAGCAGCAGGCGGCCCTGGTAGCGGCTCACAGTGCCTACCTCAGCCCCATGGCCACCATGGCTGCCGTGCAGATGCAGCACATGGCCGCCATCAATGCCAATGGCCTCATCGCCACCCCCATCACCCCATCCTCAGGTAAGGCAGGGCTGGGCTGGGTGTGAGTGGGGCAGGTCAGGGGAGCTACCACGTGGGGAGGGGGGCACAGGGCATCACTCAGGGAAGCCATGGGGGCTGGGAGGGGTTCAGGGGTCAGAGAGTAGCCTGCTTCCTCCCCTCTGCCCTCAGACTTGTTGACTGCTTCTCTGCATTTGTGTGTATGTGTGTGTCTGCTTCTCTGTTCTGTCTCTGCCGCTTTCTCTTCCCCAGGAACCAGCACCCCTCCTGCCATCGCTGCCACGCCCGTCTCTGCAATCCCTGCTGCCCTGGGCGTCAACGGCTACAGCCCGGTGCCCACCCAGCCCACTGGGCAGCCTGCCCCTGATGCTCTGTATCCCAACGGGGTTCACCCCTACCCAGGTGGGGTTCTCTGCCTACCCACCCCTCTCCCCAGCAACCGCCCCAGCTATCGCTCTCACTGCCGGCAGGCATGACACACCTTCCCTCTCCAGGCTGTGGGGTGATAACGGCGCTTTTTCTTGCTCTGTCACCCTGGGCAGGGATGTTCCTTCCTGGTCTCAGCCAGGGAAGCTGAGGCACAGAGAGGCAAAGTGAGTTCGTCCAGGGTTGCACAGCCAGTCACAGACTCAAGTCTTGCTAACGCCAGGCTCTCCCCTCTCCCTACGGCTCTGTGCATTTCCACCCTCTCATTTCACATCCCATGCTCTCCCATGAGGCTCTCCTCCCCACCTGCCTGACCTCTGCTCCAAGAGGCACTGGTGGGGCTCCCAGCAGCATCCCAGCCCCACCCTCACGGTCAGTGCTGCTCTCCCCAGCCCAGAGCCCCGCGGCCCCCGTGGACCCCCTGCAGCAGGCCTACGCGGGGATGCAGCACTATACAGGTGAGGAGCCCCAGCGCAGGCCCCAGCCTGGGTGGAAGGGTTGGTAAGAGCAAAAGAGGCCCAGAAGTTGGGCCTGGGCTTCGTGCTGTCTGCCAGCCACCCCGTCAGACTTCCCAGCAGGCCATACCTGTGAGGACACGCCTTTACGGGCACAGTCTGAGGCAGCTCCCCCTCTGACCCCTCTCGGCCCTGTCCACTCCATCGGCCTGGGCGAGGGAGAGGGGGACTGGGGTGGCTGGGAGGGCCAGGTGGGGCAGGGGCCTCTCAGGAACCCCATTAGCTCTCTCTGTCCTCCCCCCGCAGCAGCCTACCCGGCAGCCTACAGCCTGGTGGCGCCCGCGTTCCCACAGCCTCCCGCCCTGGTGGCCCAGCAGCCTCCGCCTCCCCCCCAGCAGCAGCAGCAGCAGCAGCAGCAGCAGCAGCAGCAGCAGCAACGGGAAGGTGCGGCCTGGGCGGGGAGTCCCAGCCAAGAGCCTTCAGGGCTGTGGTGCCCTTGCTGTGGGCTCCAAGGCCAGCCCTGGCCCCATGTGTGGGGATGAAACTGGGGGGAGGGGGGCAGGTGAGGTGGCTGGCGCCCTGGCCCACATGTTGGGGGCTGCCTTCCCCGGCCCCCTGCACCTTGACTCTGTCTCCCAGTCACTGAGCTCTTCCTTCTGTCTCCACTGCCACCCAGGCCCTGATGGCTGCAACATCTTCATCTACCACCTGCCCCAGGAGTTCACTGACTCAGAGATCCTCCAGATGTTTGTCCCCTTTGGCCACGTCATCTCAGCCAAAGTCTTTGTTGACCGGGCCACCAATCAGAGCAAGTGTTTTGGTAAGAATATGATGATCTAAAAGATAAAATATAGCACATTTTGGCCAAACTCCAGATGAGGTCAAGATCTGATGCATTTGCAGGCACTTATGGTTGCAATGGACCCAGTAGTTGAAATCCAGATTGTCCAAGAGTCTGAAAGGACCAGTTTTTACACTCCTGACATCCCATACCAGCTGCTGCCCAGGCCCATCTCTTCCTCCAGAAAACCACATCTTTTCTCCTTAAGAACTGGTCAGATCCATGCTCTGTGAGGATTGGAAGAGGCTCGGGAACTGGGGAAGTTCAGTTGTCAAAAGGAAGGCTTAGGGAGCAGGGTTTAGCTGCCTTCACTCTTTGAAAGCCTGCTTCAGGGGAGAGAGGGGACGTGCTTGTCCTCTGGGCTTCAGAAGTCATTTAGGGTCCGGAGTGGAGGTTTCAAAAGGCAGGTTCTGAGCTACCCAGGCCAAGGAAGGGGCTGCCGCCCCTCAAAGAATGCTGAAAGGAATGTCCCAGGGTGTGTGAGAGGCTGGACTGGACTCATTCACTCAGCCTGTCAACCAACAACTACTTACCGAAAGCCTCCTGTGTGCTGGGCAGTTTTCCGGGCATTTGGGAGATCTGGAGGAAGTAGGGTGGTGACGGGAAAGCAAAGAGCAGGCCTCGGCCTAAGCACAGGACAGTGGGGCAGGGCAGGGGGGGCGGGGGGGTTGGCGCTGGGCCAGGCCTTATGCCCCTCTCACCTCAGGCTTTGTGAGTTTCGACAATCCGGCCAGTGCCCAGGCTGCCATCCAGGCCATGAACGGTTTCCAGATTGGCATGAAGCGCCTCAAAGTCCAGCTAAAGCGGCCTAAGGATGCCAACCGGCCCTACTGAGGGCCCCAGGTGGGTCCCGCTCCCATCCTGTGACCTCTCCAGCCCCTTCACATGGCAGCCAGGGCCCTCACTTGGACTGCCCCACCCCCCTTTCCCACCACCCTCAGGGATGCCCACCCCTGACTCTGGGCACTGGAGGCAGGGATCTGCAGCAGCTTCCTCAGCTGTTTTTCAATCACCCAAGTCTCTCTTTCACTTTCTCTCTCTCGCTCTCTCTCACACATACACACACGCACACACACACGTGTGCACATGTGCACACACACTCACACTGTGACCCCAGAGAGAGCCAGGTCTGTATATGTCTGTGTCCACTCCCTAGAACCTCCCCAATATCTGGTCTCGTTTGTCTGGTCAGTGTCCATGTGTCTTGTGTGTCTCTTTTTCTGGTTTTCCTTTAGGTTGGAGTAGAATTAGGGGAGTAGGGTTTGGGGAATAGGGGGCTGGTTTAGGGTACTGGAGGGTCCTAGAATCACTGGCTCCTAGAATATCTGTTGTCCTGAGAAGTGGGGACATCAGGTCCCGGTGCCCTGGACCCCAGGTGATTTCCCTCATGTGGCAGCAGACCCACGGGACAGGGGAGAGTACACAGAACAGACTGGGGGGAGTCCGAGTGTCAGGGCTCTGGGGAGCAGCTTTGGTTCAGGTGGAGGCAGCTGGAATGCTGGACTGCCTGTGAATTTCACCTAACAGGTCCCCTCCTCCCCACTGCCCGCCAGCCGCCAACCTCATGGCCACAGAGCTGTGAGCTTTCATTACTTTTGTGTTGTTTAATCTCCTTTGGACCAAACCCCTGAAAAAAAACAACCCAAGAACAATACCCACATTTTCTGTTTTTCCCCCTTTCCCCCCAATCCTGGCTGCTTAACTCCTCCCACCCTGGGGGCCCCCCAGCCCAGGGCCCGTGTCCATTGTCGGCCGAAGCCCCCATCCCCGGACCCCTGCTCCGGGCCCCTGTAAGTTGCATGGAACGAGCGTGTTGTCTTTGGAGCCGATTGTTTGTTATTTGGGGAGGGGTCCGCGGAGGGAAGCGCCCCCCAGCCCAGAGTCAGGGCCGGGGGCAGCTCGCGGGATGTGCTTGGTCAACAGTGGTTGGTGACTGTGGTCTGTGTTCCGTGCATTTCTCTCTCGCTTTCTTTGTTCCTTTCCAAAAAGGAATGAGAGCGCCCCCTAGGGGCTGGGGGGTCTCGCTCGCCCCCACTAGACTCCAGCCCTAAGTCCAGCCCTGGTTCCACCCTGGCCTGCTCTGCCGCCCTTTTGCGGATGCCCCCTTGCTCTTTTTCCAGGTGTCTGTCCCGACACTGCACCCTCCTCCTTTCTCTGAGTCACCTCTGCCTGCCTGTTTGTTGTCTCATTTCTTTGCCCCTCCTCCTCTAGTCCCTGTCTCCGTTATCTTCCATGTTCCTTCCCTCACGGGCTGTTTGAGTATTTCCTTCCTAATATCCTTTGGTTTCTTGTGTCATTCGCCCCTCCCTCCCGTCTCCTCCATCCCTGCCCCTTGTTGAATGGCTGGGGGGCCGGATGGTTCAGTTTGGACGGAGGCCTTTCTGATGACCTGCCTTCCTCAGCCGCCCCAGCTCCCTCTCCTCACCCAGGGCCTGGGACCTGCCTCAGCTGCCATCTTCTCCACAGCTTCACCCACGTTTCCTTCCTTCACAGGCCTGGAGACACCAGAGGAAGGGGCGCCTCACCCCCTCGCCCCACGACTGGCCCCAGCCCTCTCTGCACATCCGCCCTGGGCCTTGATTGGGCTCTGGGGCAAACGCTGCTTCATGGCCCTGGGGGCACAGGATACCGGCCCACTCCCACCACCCCGCCTCCCCGAAGGGCCTGTTTCCTCCCAGGTGCCCTTTTGGCCTTTGTGAGGGAGCAAGGAACAGGCTCGAAGGCTCTGGGGTATCTGCCTTCTGCTGGGGCTCCTGTGACGGGCCTTCTGCGCCCAGCCTTCGCACTTGCCTCCCCCAGCAGCGGGCCTCTTCTACCTGTGCGGCCCGGGAGGGCAGCAGGGGCCTCCCACATGCTCCCTGCCCACCCTCGCCCCAGCCTCGCCCCCATATTCGGGGTTTCTCAGAAGCTGGTTGTCACACTCCCTGTGGCCACCCTCAGCTCGAGGTAGGATATCCCTGAACCCTGGGCTCCCAGCCCTAAAACTCACTGCCTCCCCCAAGGGCCCCCTCCAAGGAGAACGTGGAGGAGCCCTGAGGGCTGCCTCTCCGCCAGTCAGCCACAGAGACCCTCCTCCTTTCACGAGGAAAAGACCTCCCCCAAACCCCTAAAAATGTTTACAGTCTCTGCTGGCCCCTCCGTGTAAATAGCACTACCACCCGTGCGTTATCCAGCCCGGCCCAGCCCGGACGCTGCCATTTCTCTTTCTGGGGGTTTAGACAATGTTTCCCTTGGATTTTCTCTCTCTCTTGAGTTCTCCCTTTGCTTTGGGGGGTAATTGGGTATTTGGGAGGAGGGGTGTGGGGCGGGCTAAAGGGGTTTATTACATGATCATTTTCTCTAGAAAGAGGTTTTAGGGAAGAGAAATGGGGTGGGGGTGGGAGTGGTCCGGGGAGAGTGGGGAGTCCGTTTCAGACACTTCTCTATGCTTAACTTATTTATTTATTGCATTTTACTTTTAAAGAGTTGGTCTTTTCTGTCTAAATAAAGAAAAAGTTTAAAAGCATCAAATAAGTGTCTTGGGAGGTTGAAGGTAGGGGATGGATCGGGGACGGGGTGGGAGGGACGTGAGGAGAGTGAAGTTTGGGAGAGAAAACTCTATCAGGAAGGCCCAGCCCTTGCCTTTGAGCAGTGTCCAGGCACTGATCACGGCTTCATGATCCTATTCTTCTGCCTTTCTTTTGGACTTAATTCTGGAATGCTCTGTAGAGCTGGGCACAGAGGGAAGAAAGCAGGTCAGCAGGCCTCTCTCCCGCATCCAGCCCTGTCCTTCTGAAGGCTGAGGACGTGCAGCCTCACACTCCAGACCTCCACTTCTCCCTTGTTCGTGTGAGGGAGCTGTCCCAGCACCCGGCCAGTGGGGCTACTGGGAGCTGACTATACCACCACCGTTTATGAAGCAGTTGCTCTGCACATGATTCTGTTCTAGGCCCGTAATGTGCATTTTCTCATTTAACCTCCCAACAGCCCTATGAGGCAGGACAGAATTTTACAGACAGGGAAACGGAGGGTTTGGAGGTTAGTTAACTTACCCAGTGTCACAGAGCGACTAAGGGATGGCTGCAGGAATAGAACCCAGGCCCCAAAGCCCATGAGGTGCTTGTCTCATAGCTTCAACTACCTGTTCTGTGACCTGAGGCAAAGATCCCAAGGAGTATCTAGCAGGCTGGAGCAGTGAAGGTGGACGCATTAGCCCTAAGGTCCCTGCAGTTTCTAGATTCCTCTCTGTGAATTGCTTTCAGGCTGGGCTTCACACAGATATCGTCTTTAACTTCACAACATATGGGCCGTTTGCTTCTAGGCAGCTACCTGCTACCCCACCCTCATTACGTCCTGCTTATAAAGTTGCTCACTTTCCAGCCCAGATCTGGCCTGAGGCCAGGATGAGTAAATCCCCACAACTCACCCCTCACTCTGCCCCATACTTCTGCCTTCTCTTAAACTGCCCCAAACTAAGAAGAGTTAAAAACAGAAGTAACATGTGCAGCACTATAGGGACTATCTGTGGACATTGTTTCAGGAAAAAACGTCTCTCGGATTGGAAAGACATCAAGGATGGGACTTACTCAGAAGAAAGAGAATCCAGTCAGGATTCTGAGCCAAGTACGCAGCATCTGAAATCTCAGTTAAATAGAGATATTGTGTGTGTGTGTGTGTGTGTGTGTGTGTGTGTGTGTGTGTGCAGTCAGAGATGGGAAGAGGTGTGCAAGGAGGAAGGTAACAGGAGTTGGTATTAACACTATGAATTTTCCCCTGAGCTGCTCACCGTGGCTTTGCAACAGTTTCTGGTCAGGACAGAGAGCTGGAAGGTTGGGTTTAAACCAAAGGGCATCTCCCAGAGTGATTTACTGACTGGTGGGTTCTCCTGAGATGTGGGAGCTGGGGGGACTCGGAAGGCTCCTCCTTCCTGGCATCTTTCCAGATCTCAGGCAGCCCCTCAGTGTGGTAGCCCTTCACACAAACATTGAAGACTACACTTATTGTCTGTCACTGCTCACTGCTGTCCCCTCTCCCTGCAAGGCTGCAGCCAGATTTTCTCCAGAGGAGCAGTAGATAAGTCAGGCTGAATGATGGGGATGAAGAAGACACAAAGGGTTCTTCTGGGGAGTCAAAACAACATCTGGGCAGGGATTCTCCAGGCCCTTTGACAGCAAAACATAGGAGGCCATCTGAGACGGAAAAGGAAGCTCCTAACTTGTTTCTTGTATGAACACAGACTTTTTCAGACATCATACTGGCTTCAAATGTAGTAGGAAGGGTATAAAGGAGGGATAGTTCTGCTAACTACCAAAGTTCACTAACATCTCTTCTGAGCAGAAGAGGCCCCAGTAATAAAATGCAGAAGAAACAGAAAATGATGACAATAGGATCTCTTAACTTCAGACCAAACAAGATGAAACTCAGCACGTTTCTTCTAAAATAATCAAGTTACTGTTCAAATGTTAATGGCAGAATAAAGAGAAGAGAGAAGGAAAATAACTTCTCGAGGCAGAAGAGTGGAGCTGACAGGTTAGTAGCAGGGATTGGGAGAAGCCTTCTAGTTTTAGAAACAAAAACAGACATTTAGAAAAACATCCTCACTTGGGGGGGACTGTGGTGATGAGAATGTGGCAGGGGAAGCCCTGGATCGTTCCTTCAATGCATTCTCATCCCGTCTGTATTTTCTGAGCTTTAAAATGTATGAATGTAATGCAAAGTGTCTTGCTTCCTTAGGGTTGGACCCTTCAGTAGCTTGACACCCTCTCTGACTTTCAGCGTTGCCTTTGTCTTTTCATCCTCCTGCTAAAATTTCAAAGGCTGTCACAGCCTTGGCTGCTTGTATTTGTGATTGAAGGAATTGCCACTCATGGCCAAGCCTCATTCTCGTCTCCAAATCTGAGAACTTGAGCAGCCCTGGCTCAAGCTCCCGGCTCTTAGATTCTCCCTTCTCTGGCCCCTCTTTCGGTCTATCTCCCTGAGTAGTCAGCTCCCTCTTGCTCCCCATAAATGGGGTTGCATCTTCCCATCTGCTCAGTGAAAACGACTCCCAGCTATGTGTTTCTAACCTAATGTTTCTCCTGAACTCAGTTTCAGTAGTGCCTTTCCTCGCTCAGTCCTCCTTGCTTGTAAAGATCACCAGTGTGTATCCACCCAGGCCAAAACTCCGATCACACCCTTTCTCTCACATTTCATATCCAAACCCACTGCAAAGCCCTACTGGTTCTCTAAAATGCATTGGTGATGTACTCACGTCTGTCTCTCCATCTCCACCGCCATCAACACTGTCCAGGTCACCCTCGCCCACTGGAGGCCTGCAGTATCCTCCTTACCTGTCTCTGCATTTCCCCTCCTCCTCTCCTACAACGTGCTCTCCAGAGAAGACACCTGTCTTCTACGAATTCATTCACAGGTATTTACTCTGCCTTATCACCACTGTATCCCCACCATCCTCATCAGTGCCCAGAACATTAGAAGGTGCTCAGCAAATAATTAAGAAATAACTGCTGGACACCTGTATCTAGATTTCTCACACATGCCTGAATTATAATCGGTCCAAAGCTAAAGTATTTTCTTCCCCAAGGTTCACCTAGCCGTGAAACCTTGGGAGTCTTTTACTCCTCTCACATCAACTCAGTGTTTAATGCTAAATCATAAATGATTGTACTTCCACAGTTTTTTCATACCCATTTCCCTCGTTTCAAGTTATCATTGCCTCCACTTACTAACTAATCACGGCAGTCTCCTAATTGATCCCTCTGTACGTATTCTGAAATATCAGTGTTTCTAAAGCGGAGCTGATGAAAAACAAAACTTCTCTGGTTCTTTTTTCTGGCTGTGCCGTGGCTTGTGGGATCTTAGTTCCCCAACCAGGGATTGAATCTGGGCCATCGGGAGTGACAGCGAAGAGTCCTAACCACTGGGCCGCCAGGGAATCCCCCCTCCCTTTTCTTTTTTTTAACGTAGAGCACTTCACCTGGCATTTAAGGCTCTTCGAAGGCTTATCTTCTGTTTTATTCCTACACACACCTTCAGTTCTAATCAAACAGGACTATTTGTTGTTCATCTGGCCAAGTTTGATCCTCACCACACCCATGTCTTTTCATTCCCAATTACTAGTGTCTGGCACATAATGGCTCAGTAAAGCTTGCTGAATGCCTTCTTGTTGAAATTCTGCTCATTCTAAACAGTTCACTTTCTTCATCAAGATTTCCTTCACTGGGCTTCCCTGGTGGTGCAGTGGTTGAGAGTCCGCCTGCCGATGCAGGGGACACGGGTTCGTGCCCGGGTCCGGGAAGATCCCACATGCCGCGGAGCGGCTGGGCCCGTGAGCCATGGCCGCTGAGCCTGCGCGTCCAGAGCCTGTGCTCCACAACGGGAGAGGCCACAACAGTGAGAGGCCCGCGTACCGCAAAAAAAAAAAAAAAAAGATTTCCTTCATTGCCTTCACCCAGAGATCTTTCTCCCCTCCTCTTCTAGTCCTTCCGGCACTTAACCCTTCCACAGCTAGGTCATATGGTCATTCCTCTGAGAGGCTGCAAGTTAGCACAGTGTCTCTTACTTCGCTTCTGTATCTATTGCAGTATCTAACACAATACCCTGCACACAGTAGATGTTCAATAAATGTTTGACTTTAACTTCTATAATTCTAACTCTGGAGTTCCACTTTCTACTTCTCTGTGGATTCTTCCCTTGTTAAAGAAAAAAAAATTTTTTTCCCCATTAGCACAGTAATATTTACCAGATTTCAATTATTGAATGCTGACGGCTCAGTGAGAGACCCACAGCAATGTCTCTCCCTGAACTGCCAAACCAAATGTCAAACTACACCTTGCTCTTACGGTCTCCAATCAAGGAGCAAAAGCACATGGCTAGGGATTAGAAAAACAAAACAGGAAGGTTTATAAAAAATAATTTTAAATATCCGACCTAACACAAATGCTGAGCTTTTCAGAATAGATTCAGCCCATAAACTAACACACAGAGTAGGGTAGGCATCCTTAAGAGTAGTACTCAGGCTGCAACACCTGAGATTCCTCCGCAAAAGCAAAGAACATGCAAGACCACGCTTATTCTCAGGAGTGTGGGCAGAGGGGAGAATATAATCACCCAGAGGACACGGTATTGAGCTGGCATTCGTTAGGGGTAATAGGTACCATTCAGTTCAGATTCCAGAGAGAAGTTTCCTAAGTAACTTGAAAAATGAAAAAGTATATACATGTGGCTGGGGGCAGGCGGACAGTGCTAAGATCTGTCCCAAGGGCTCTGCCAGGCTCTATCTGCATAAGGCTGAGGAACAGAAGTCCTGTGAGTCTTAACGTGGAGTTTGTGCAAGCTGGCACAACCAACCCTGAGGGTTGAGGGGGAAGAAGGAATTTTCAAAGGAGGAATTTTCTGGAAATAGAACTTTGGACCAGGGGCCTCCCAGCTTCTCCTTTTCCCACCCTTCCCCATCTCCTGCTCTCAAACAACCGCCTCACTAGCTAGTTGGTCAGGAGAACTAGTCAGATGTTCCTTCCCATTTTCAGACTGATCATTCAAACTCAAATCTCAAACGTCTTTCTTCACCTCTTCCCACACAACCCGAAGGATTTGTAAGTCTAGGAAACCAAAGAATAGTTTCATCAATAAATCAATTTATTTAAAAGAATATGTTACAATTAATTACACTAAGTGACATTACCAAACAATTTTAGAGTGGTTAGCTCTAGAACAAGGAATGAAAGAAACACTGTTAGCCATTATGTGTCTGTGTATTTTCTCTTCACATTTCTTAAATCACAAATAAAAAATACAAGATACTGCAGTGAAAATACAATTAGAGTTTCTCTCAAATAAATTAAAAGTGTGCATGGTCTGGGGAAAACTGAAGCCCTGCTCACTGGCTTACAAAGGGGGATGTGATATAAAACTGGTGTCCAAGTTTAGCAGTTAGTTGGCCAGTGCCTCCACCCACATCATCCCCTCTTCGATTCTGTTCTTCCCCAGAGCCTTAAGCTTCCCACACACCCTAGATTACTGCTGAGGAGTGAGCTGACACCATCCTGTATGAGTGAGGCCTGGCATGATGTGCTCAGGTTTAGGGCAAGAGGAGGGCAGGAGGTGAAACCGGAAGATGGGGAACTGAAGATGCGCACCCACTGCCTCTGCTATCTGAGTATTTAACCACGTCACCCTCCCTCCAAAAGGAAGCTAATGTGACACAGTGACTCTGGAAGGAACCTAGCGGTATGCTGGGGTGCAAAAGACCAAATGGTTTCTACCGCTGAATCAATCCAGCCAGAGAACATGAAGCAGAGAAGGGAGGACACAGTTGTCCCTCTAGGTCTGGAGAGTTCGGGTCACCCAGGATGCAGTCCCCTTTAAGAAAACTGCCTTCAAGAGCCAGGCCCCTAAGCTGGCAAATTCTGAAATGAAAGAGAGAGGTATCACCTCCTGTTAGAGCTGCTGCTCCAAGCATTGGGTTTGCAGATATAAGAGGGGATAACCCGAAGCTACTGGCCTGCGTAACTAAAGGATGAAACTGGATGGGCCAGGCACGGGGATGCTGAACATTTCTCTAATTCCTCCCTGAGAGCTGTCCAGGCCTAGGAGCTGCCCCGAGCACTCGCCTGTGCTGAGCTTAGACCTAGGGCAAGGGGAGGGCAGAAAAATGGAGAGTAAAATAAAAATATAAGGAGCAGAAAACCCAAAGCATGGCCCAAGGGAACCCCTTCTGCAGGGATAGGTGTCTCAGGGCCTGCATTTTCTCCTGATCCATAAAAACTCTGAGTTTTTATGGATAGAAACTCTCCGTTGGGAAGGGAGGACAACAAGAGATCAGAGAGATCCTGCTGGCTCTGCTGGGGCAAAGTAGGGGGAAAGGGGAGCCTCTCTATTTCCCGGAGACAAACTGCAAAAAGAGACTGAGCAGAAGACTCCCTGGGCAGAACCCTGGACTGAGAAAGGTGGTAGGGATTCAAGAAAGGAAGTGCAGAGCAGGGGGAAAGGGTATCACACTAACACTGCTTCGTGCAAAGAAGAGCTTGACTGGATGGAGCTGTACAGCCACAGCGACCTCTGCCTCCATTGCAGGACGCTGCTGTGGGTGGGAGAGAAGGCGGCGCTGTCCTCCAGGGCTTCCCTGCTTTCCCCTTCTCACTGTAGCTGGGGCTTTGTTAGTGGTACAGCCTCAAGCAGGGGCCAAACAGGCTAACTACCTACAGGGCCCTCACCCAATCTCCAAGCACCAAGTGAGTGCCAGGTCAGAACGACACAGGAGCAGCGTCTATGCACGCTAAAGGCATCCCCGCTACTCTCACATCACAGGTCAGCATCTGGGCTTCCCACGGACTCCCGGATTTGTTCATTCCTCTCCCACTCTGAAGGAATAGGGGCAAACTGCTATTTTTAAAGTTTGAACGAAGCTGGTGCCAAAAGCCTCTTCAGCATCTTGGAGTGGGCAATCAACATACCTTCTTTCCAGGGTCCCTTGGCTCATTATTAAATTCATTTAAGCCAGAAGAAGTTAATTCTGTGCCAAAGCCTCCAAATCAGGGATCACGCCCTGCAATTTTAAACATTCAGCTTTCTTACATTTTGCACTCTGTGATTCCACCTGGGTTTGGAGAAGGTGAGGAAAGATAGGATGTCCTATATGATCCCACACCCCCTGGGGCAAGCGCCTGCCAAGACAACAGAGTGAGAGAGAAAGCAAAGTGGCCTCACAACAATCTGCAAAAACAAGTTACAAAAACAGAAACTTCAAACCACCCCAACACTGCTCAGTGGAGTCGACTACAACCAACTATGGTTGCCTCCCAGTTAGACAAAGCAAAAGATGCCATCCTATGGAGGTTTCTGCTTAGAAGGTAGAGAAGGAAAAAAGTAAAGAAGGCTCAAAAATGTTTCATGTGCATCGGAGCCTGACTGCATCAGAGCTCCCAATGCAGTACCTTTGGAGGCTGGGGGTTGAGAATGTTGCTCTACCCCAGTCAGCCCTGGCCCCAGATCCTGGCATGTAGCTCTCAGGTCTCAAAAGGTCTAACTGCAAGATCAGATGAGGAGCTCTTTGAGGGACAAAAAGATTTTCCTTCAGGTTCCTTTTAATTCAAAGCTGAGATCCAACCCAAATCAACCATATTACTACTGCTCCTTCCTGGGTCCTCAGCTGGCTTGGACGGGGTATGGTTTGCCCGGCATGGGCCACCGACCCTTCCAAGTTTCCCCAAGGCCTTGGGGATGCTGTCAGATCCTTCCCCAACATGGGCGTTTAAGGAAGTCACAGAGAATGTAATAGTTATGGGTGGTTATTGGTCAGCAATGGAGTAGGGAATAGCTTATATTCATAGGGACTTTCTTCTTTCCCTCCCCCTACTTAAGTCCAATCTTTGTGCCTAAAGGTATCAGCTTTAACTCTGGTCCCGAGTACCATCCCTGCTTCAGAACGAGCGGGGAAATGGGAAATCATGACCACTAAGTGTTTCAGGTGTCTGTGGCGTCAACCTCCTGAGCCTGCCCTCCCCTTCATTCTAGGCCTGTTGAGGGAAACCATACAGGGGGCCCTCGGGAAGCAGGAAGATGTGGAATGTGGCTAAAAGCCATGAGTGGAAGAGACAGAGATGGACCAGGAAAGTTGTCTTGGAATCAAGAGAGACCACACCAAGTCTTTAGACTCTCGCTGCAGATCTGCAGCCTTGCTGCCCTTGAGAAACACACCTCTTTCTCCTCCCCAGCAGCCTCTTGGAAGATAAAGAAACTATGCTCCTTGCTCCTCAGACTCTATGGCAACCCATGATCCAGAATCTTCATTCAATACAAAAAAAGGGGAAAACCCAAGCAGGTTGTAAACTTTTCAAGTCCTTCATGAGGAGAGGTATTTTTCCCTGTAAATTTTTTTTTTCCTTTTTAAAGTTTGTTTCAAAATAAAGAGAGCAAGAGAGAAGTCATGAATTCTAGTGAAAGGTGTGTAAAAACACAAGCTAAAAAAGGTACTGCCATCAATATGAAATTTAAAAAGAAATATATATATGTATATACGTGCAGCTAATTTGTGTATATATAATTTTTACATACATACATATATATGCCTGAACAGTGCAAATGGATGGAGTTCATAGTTCCAGTTCTAAAAATATAGTACAAGGAGAGTCTGTTGGTATGAGGCCCAGTTGAAAAGACAAAGATACCTTTGGCGAGTCGGTTGGGCTTATTTCTTTTCCTGTCTTAACTCAGTTGACTCCTGGTGCTGACCCATCTGTTGTTCTCTACCAGCTCAATTCCAGAGATATGAAATTCAGAGGGATTATTAATAATATTTAGTTTAGGGCTTTTGAATATAATGACTTTTTTCCTTTTTCTCTTCTTTCGTGTTAATGGTTACTCTGTCTGACATGGGAGACGAAAGGGATAAGAGGATGAGGGTGAAGAGAAGGGAAGAGGGTAACGAAAGGCTAGGTGGCCACATCCCTCTGCTGTGACCTCGCCATCTGGAAAATGTTCTGAAAGGAAAAAAAGAAAAGAGTTACTGGGAAGCCTTAGGTGTCCTCATCTCCTCCCATCTAGAGACAACCCCTCACACAGAAAACGTATGACTGGATGGATGACTTGATCTGATTGGCCTCTTCACTTGATATAACTTTCCATCAAGAATCATAGCCTTTTAGAGTTGGAAGGGACCTAGGATATTAACTATCTGGTTCAGCCTTCCTGTCTCACAGATGAGGAAAGATGAGAAGACTGAGATCCAGGGAGGCTGATTTGTCCAAGATCACAGAGAGAAAAAAAGCTGGGAGAGAATCCAGATCTGATTCCCAGAGCCCAATGTTCTTTCTACTATACCAAGAATATAAATTTTCTTATTCCTGACTTTACCCTCTGAACCTTGGAAACATCTTCTCTGAGAGTAAGTAGCTAATTATTCTGAATGTTTTAAATTCTGTTCCAGCACTGGCATATACAGACAGCAGGAAAGCAGCAGCAAAAACCTTCTCATGCACACGCACTCCTGGTTAGCCTAGACAGACTCTTTCACGTCTCACCCAGTCAGAATGGCTAAAACTGAGGACAGCTGCCCTTCTGGGTCAGGAAGAACACGGAGGGCGACTGACAAAAAACAAGCAGAGGAGGGTGCATGAAGTCATGAGAGATGGAATAGCCTGTAGCCAATGGCCAATCTCTAGACGATGGAAGAAGGGCTTTTTGGCATAGTCCGTTTAGCGTCCAAGGCTAATAACCTCTCTGGAAGAATATCCTGGCTCACATGGGATAACCAGTCTCTAACTAATACTCCTAGACAGATGGAGATGAGGGCCCCAGGTATTTGGCCACAGGACTATAGATTTTAAACAAACAAACAAAAAAAGATAAAAAGGTCAATTCAAGATTGTTTAGAATTACCTCTTTTCTCCACTTGAGCTCGCAGAACACCCTCTCGAAGCATTCATGCATGTAATTGAACTGAAAAAAAAAACAGAGCAACACTCACTGGCTTCTCAAGACCAGGCACCAAAGGACCATGCCTTTGAACTCCTGCCCAGAGTCACCTTCCAAACTTGCTCAGCCTAGAGAAAAACCTTAACAAGCTCCATAAAACCCAGGCCTGGCTCATCTGCTATTCTCTGGCTCCTTCTAGTGGTTAACTGTGAGTCAAGTGGGATATGAAATTGCCAATCCTACTCAGGCCTAAAGGAAAGTCAGGAAGAACCTGGGGCTCTAGGATTCAAACAGATTCAGATCTCAAAACAACAGCTCTACAGCTCTCTCCATTTACGCATTTAGCTTAAGGAGAACTTTAAGCCCAATCTACTTTCCCCGTGCATGCTTCCCCAACTACCACTCACATATGGTGTGAAGATTTTAACCCATCGAGGCTTCTTCTCTCCTCGAGCATATTCAAAACAGAAGGCCATTCCTTCTTCATCTGTATCCCATCGTTGCATCTCATCCCATTCAAATGCTATTACCTGGTTCTAAACAACCGAGAACAAGAGCATAAGTTTGAGAATGCTGGGGAGCTTAGGTAAGATGGTTCTGAACCAGACAGCAGAAAAGAAATCAGTAGAGATGTCTACATCATTTCAGGGAAAAGACTGTGACAGAAGAATAAAAGTCAGTGTAAGCAGCCAGTGAAGGTGAGGAGCAGTGTAGATCCAGAGCCTATTTACCCCAGTCAAAACAGTCTTGATATCATTTCCCCCACAAGGAGGAATTAAAACATAGCAAGTGAGTATCAAAGTATTCCCGGTGTTCCTGGACCATGCCCCCTGACTTCCCAGCTACATGCTAAATGAACTCTCACCTCCAGCTGTCCTTCTTCAGTGCAGGCATGCAGTTTAAAGTGCGTGATGCTGATGGCTGTGATAACATGCCCCTTTCTCCTGGAGTCGCAGGCACAGTGGGGGAAGATGATTTCATTGTAGCCCTCACAAGTCCTTAGCATGTTGAGGTACTAGAGAAAAAAGGAAAGAGAAACAGTGTTACTATGGAACTACACCGTCATCAGGAGCTGCTGCGATGGCACACAAAAGAACCGAGAGAAACCTCGCAACCTGGAGACCTTGCCTCTGGTCTCACGTCCATTGCCAAGCTGGGACAGGGCTCCTAGATGATCCACTATCCTTCTAACTTCCAACTCCATACTTCCAACCCTGCTCTCTTTCTCTACTTATATATATAAATGAAGCCAGAAGAGATACCGCAACCAAGAGCCCTAGGACTAGAGGGAACTCACAATGCCATTTAGTCCAGCCCTCTATTTTCACTGTACCTAAGGGATGGAATCAAATCTATCCTTATAATTAAGGTAAGAGAGCTAATGTTTCTCATCTCTTCTCCAATCAAAAGTTAGAATGATCTCAGTGATGAGGATTAAGCTATCCCAAATCTCATATTCATAAAAAGTTTAAGCTGAAGGAAACTTTAAAAGTTAGTCATTTTACAGAAACTCAGAATAATAATGAGACTTGCTTAATGTCACAGGTAATAGTAAGTGGCACAACCAGGATTAGAAGCCAGGTTTAATTTCTAGGCCTCTGATCCTTTCTCTATTACCAACTAGTCCCATTTAGCCCCACTGCCCCTGGGTCTCCCGCATATATGTCTCCTTAAAAAGCATCTAGACCCAGAACAAGTGACATACGTGACCCTCACAGGTACAATGCGCCAAGACTGACCCAGAGAGGCCTCTGAACTCTTTGTCCCTTCTCCTCTACAGTTAAGGCTGGCCTCTCTCTTACTTAACTCACTATGTTGAGTTGAGAGGGGAGAGAGTAAAAGATAATGAATGGGAAGGAGAGAAGAGAAATAGGGAAAGATGATAAGGAAAAAAGAAGATGCAGGGACTCTGACCTGGTTTCCTCAGTGATTGCCGGGGAAACAAGCAAATAGTCTCAAGTCTGTGTGACACCCCCATCTGCATGTCACACAGGAAGAACAAGGCATAGTGGTGATGTGCGCAGAGAGTTAGAGAGAAGACAAAGGTCTAGCACCCTAGTTGATTTCACCTAGATGGGTACGGAGGTTAGAATACACTGGAGAGCTGCCTTCCGCCTCACCAAGAGAAAAGAAGAGACAGGCACAAAAAGGACCCTAGGCAACCTATGGCTCTGGTACCAAGGAATGGCACCTAAGACTGTCTCTACTGCCACCAGGGACTTTCCGGGAAGACCTAAGGGCCCAGGGGGAAAAAAAATTACACCACGGGCTCCCTTCCCTACTTTGTATTTACTTCTGCTTGGGTAAAATAATAGCAACTTTAAAGGTGAAAACTTATAAAGGGGTAGCAAGAACACAGGGACAGGGTCAATACAGAAGTGCCAAAATACTTCATTTGCATCATTTTTCTTCTCTGTCTCCCTCCATTACCCCATCCATCCCCCTTGACCATCACCCATCCTGAACCAGTGATAAACTGCTTAGGCCTTCTACTGGCACTATGAACAAAAATAAATCGCTGGCTACTATCTATACTTTGGTAAATATGACAGGCAGTGGATGATAGGAGAGAACTCTTCTGGGGTTATAACAAGCAGCAAACAGCACAGAGTAGTGATCAAGAGCCTGGGCCCAGAACGCCCCAGGCTTGAATCCTGGACCCATAACTTCCTAACTCTGTAACCTTGGGCAAGTTATTTGAACTCTAGCAAATTATTAAATCCTAGGAGCCTTTGTTTCCTCTTCCATAAAAAGGGAAATAATAGGGCTTCCCTGGTGGCGCAGTGGTTGACAGTCCGCCTGCCAATGCAGGGGACGCGGGTTCGTGCCCCGGTCCGGGAGGATCCCACGTGCTGCGGAGCGGCTGGGCCCGTGAGGCATGGCCACTGAGCCTGCGCGTCCAGAGCCCGTGCCCCGCAATGGGAGAGGCCACAACAGTGAGAGGCCCGCGTACCGCAAAAAAAATAATAAATAAATAAAATAAATTTTTTTTAAAAAAGGGAAATAATAATAGCATCTATACCATACAGTTATTTGTGACCTTGAAAACTATTTAGCATAGTACTTAGTACATAATTAGGTATTCAATACATGACAGCTTTAAAAAAAAATTTTAAAGGCTCCATTAAGGTAAGGTGTCATTGGGGAAATTTAAGGTTTTCCCGAGATTATCAGGTCAGGTAGTATTTCTCAGTTTTAAATGGGCAATCTCTACATTCCTCGATTTGCAGAAAACATAGAGAATAAATATTTAAAATTTTACATACATCTAAATTTCCAAAGGAAAGTTAATTTTTGTTTTCAAACATGTTTACATAAGGGTGTAGCTATGTACTTCAAACAAAAAATTATCCTGTCTATTCTCCTTTCATATTAAATTCTGAGTAGCTAAATATGTATCCCAAATTACCTTCCTTGACTTGTATACCACTTAGATGATGGTGCACATCAGGCAAGAGAAGAGGACAGGTATGGCATGGGACATTTTATAAATGTTCAATGTTCAGCAAGATAGGTAAATACTGAAACAGGACGGTTATTAAAGCAGAGACAGTACTTAACAGAGCAAAACACTTTAGGTGAGGGATGGAGGTCCATTCTGGAGAACTCTCTGTTCTCCCAAACAACCTGCCAAGGGTCAAACCAGATCTAAAATTGAAATAAAGGCCTGAGAGGAAACTTGGAAGCCAACTCTCCCAAATTCCAAGGGTAGTGTTTCTCAAGCACCTAAAGTTGCAGACTCACTAGGGTGCTTCTGTAAAAATCTTCACAAATATTTTTAGGTCATACCCGTAGAGGTTCTGGTTTAGTAAATGTGAGGTGGGCTCCAGAAATCTGCATTTTGAGCAGGCTTGACAAGTGATTCCCATGTAACTGGGCTGGCAACTACACTTTGAGAAACACTGACTTCCACATAATACTGCCTTTTGTGACATCATTAAAAATTATGTTGACAAACACAAACCCAGAAACTTTTTTTCTTTTTTAATAAGTTTATTTATTTTATTTATTTATCTATGGCTGTGTTGGGTCTTCGTTGCTGCATGCAGGCTTTCTCTATTTGTGGCGAGTGGAGGCTACTCTTCGTTGCAGTGCGCGGGCTTCTCATTGCAGTGGCTTCTCTTGTTGTGGAGCACGGGCTCTAGGCGTGCAGCTTCAGTAGTTGTGGCGCACAGGCTTATTTGCTCCGCGGCATGTGGGATCTTCCTGGACCAGGGCTCGAACCCACGTCCCCTGCATCGGCAGGCGGATTCTTAACCACTGCGCCACCAGGGAACCCCAAACCCAGAAACTTCTTATTTGTCAGTTCAACAATGGCAAGATATAAGTTACACATGTTCACTGCTTGTGTGAGAGTTGAAAAAAAAGAGAGAGGGACTTCCCTGGTGGTGCAGTTGTTATGAATCCGCCTGCCAATGCAGGGGACACGGGTTCAAGCTCTGGTCCGGGAAGATCCCACATGCCACAGAGCAACTAAGCCTGTGTGCAACAGCTACTGAGCCTGCACTCTAGAGCCTGCAAGCTACAACTACGGAGCCCGCGAGCCACAACTACTGAAGCCTGCGCGCCCAGAGCCCGTGCTCCGCAACAAGAGAAGCCACTGTAATGAGAAGCCCGTGCACCGCAACGAAGAGTAGCCCCCGCTCCCTGCAACTAGAGAAAGCCCACGTGCAGCAACGAAGACCCAACGCAGCCAAAAATAAGATAAATAAATATTAAAGACTTAAAAAAAAGAGAGAGAGAGAAAAAAGAAAAAACAAGTCTTATGTACACTATATTCTCAACCATCCTAATTTGAGATTCAATCTAACTTTGCAAACCGGTAAAAAAACAAAAACATTTTGATCACACTGGGTATTACAAACTATGGCAAAGGTATGAGCTGTCCTCTGTATTCGGAGAGCAAGGGAACTTACACAAAGCTTATTTATCTGTTAACTTTGGAATATTTTGTCAAGATTCTACTTGAGAGCTAACAACCTGAACATCCCCAATTTTCAGAAAAGAAACTGAAAGTGACAAGTTTGTGAATTGCTGAAGGTCTCACAGTGATCTGGCAACTAATCGTAGTGATACGGCCTAATCTCAGGCCTATCAACTGTGCTAAGTTGTTATAATGGTATCAAGACCTACGGGCTCTGAAGGGTCCATCTGAGGTGGTAGTTTCAATGTATTGACCATTGACTAGGCTAATGTCTTTGAACACTGATACCTGAATAAAACCCAAACTTTTGTCAGGGGGGAGGTCTTTAAAATAGGACTGCAGTATTATGGGGCCGGTACACACTTGTACACCGGCACTAGGTTTTCAAGAGAAGCATATTTTATACTCAGTTCAGATGACCCACGGGGAAACCTATCAATGTACTAACTGCACTTGTGTTCTTAACTGAGGATTACAAGATACAAACTTGAGTCTAAAAAATAATTTCATAATAGATTACTATGCTTGTTAAACTCAGATTTTCTATATTTTGCCACAGAACAACCCAAACCTATTTATTTCTCTAGCACTTTGCACTGTGCCTGGCACACACTTGGTGCTCAACAAATATTTTTTGTTAAATGTATAAATGGAAGCTAGTGTGTTTAGAGTGCTATATGTGCAAAGAAACAATCTGTATTCCATATTCAGAAGGCCTTATGAAATTACTTTGATTCTGCTGGCTTTGACAAAGGCAAAGAACTATTGCAGAGGTGGATAGCCCTTTTCGTAGAAGATGCAGATGTGTTGGTCAGAATCATGCATTAATATATAGAAGACAATACCATTATCTTAAAGAAGAGGTGGAAGTTGAGTTTTAAAATCCTGTCTCCCACATAGCAAAATTCCCTTTACCAAAATTCTGCCAAGAATTTATTCTATTTTTTAAAAAACATTTTTATTTATTTTCAAATATTTATTTATTTATTTGGCTGCCCCGCAGCATGCGGGATCTTCGTTGCCGTGTGCGGGATCTTTTTAGTTGAGGCTCGTAGCTGTGGCATGTGGGATCTAGTTCCCTGACCAGGGATTGAACCCAGGCCCCCTGCATTGGGAGCGTAGAGTCTTAACCACTGGACCACCAGGGAAGTCCCAAAACTTAATTCTATTTAAAAGATTTTTGTGTTGTCTATTTCAGCCTGTTGGTATGCAGAACATTGGTGGATGGTTCCCTTTTTGTTACATGAGTGATAAAATAACTATTCCACCTAGATATAAGACTATGGGCTTAAGTTCAGTGGCTAATTTGTTTCCATTCTTATTCCAATACAATTAATTAATTTAAAAAATAAATAAATAAAATTATTTATTTATTTTTGGCTGCGTTGGGTGTTCGTTGCAGTGTGCGGGTTTCTCATTGTGGTGGCTTCTCTTGTTGCCGAGTACAGGTTCTAGGCGCACAGGCTTCAGTAGTTGTGGCACACCAGCTCAGTAGTTGTCGTGCATGTAACATGCTTACACTGTTGGTGGAAATGTAAGCTGATGCAGCCACTGTGGAAAACAGTATGGCGGTTCCTCATAAAACTAAAAATAGAACTGCCATATGACTCAGCAACCCCACTCCTGGGCATATATCTATACAAAACCGTAATTCAAAAAGATATATGCGGGCTTCCCTGGTGGTGCAGTGGTTAAGAATCCACCTGCCAATGCAGGGGACATGGGTTAGAGCCCTGGTCTGGGAAGATCCCACATGCAGTGGAACAACTAAGCCCGTGCGTCACAGCTTCTGAGCCTGTGCTCTAGAGCCCGCGAGCCACAACTACTGAGCTGGAGTGCCACAACTACTAAAGCCCGTGCCCCTAGAGCCTGTGCTCGGCAACAAGAGAAGCCACTGCAATGAGAAGCCCGCGCACCTCAATGAAGAGTAGCCCCTACTCATCACAACAAGAGAAAGCCCGCACACAGCAACAGAGACCCAACACAGCCAAAAATGAAAATAAATAAAATAAATAAATTTATTTTAAAAAATGCACCCCTATGTTCATAGCAGCACTATTCACAATAGCCAACACATAGAAACAACCTAAATGTCCACCAACAGATGAATGGATAAAGATGTGTTACATATATACAATAGAATACTACTCAGTGCTATAAAAAAGAACAAAATAATGCCATTTGCAGCAACATGGATGCAACTAGAGATTATCATACTAAATGAAGTCAGAAGGAGAAAGACAAATACCATATAATATCACTTATATGTGGAATCTAAATTATGACACAAATGAACCTATCTACGAAACAGAAACACAGACACAGAGACCAGACTGGTGGTTGCCAAGGGGGAGGAGGTTGAAGGAAAAATGGAGTGGAAGGTTGGTGTTAGCAGATGTAAGCTTTTATATACAGAATGGATGAACAACAAGGTCCTACTGTACAGCACAGAGAACAATATTCAATATCCTATGATAAACCATAATGAAAAAGAATATTAAAATGAAGTATGTGTATATGTGTGTGTGTATATATATATATATATATAGCTGAATCACTTTGCTGTGCAGCAGGAATTAACACAACATTGTAAATCAACTATACTTCATTAAAAATACTGAAAAATAAAATCTATAAAACAATAAATACTGGAGAGGGTATGGAGAAAAGGGAACCCTCCTGCACTGTTGGTGGGAATGTAAATTAGTATAGCCACTATGGAGAACAGTATGAAGGTTCCTTAAAAAACTAAAAATAGAGCTACCATATGACCCAGCAATCCCACTCCTTGGCATATACCCTGAGAAAGCCATAATTCAAAAAGAGACATGTACCACAATGTTCATGCAGCTCTATTTACAATAGCCAGGACATGGAAGCAACCTAAATGTCCATCGACAGACGAATGGATAAAGAAGATGTGGCACATGTATACAATGGAATATTACTCAGCCATAAAAAGGAACAAAATTGAGTTATTTGTAATGAGGTGGATGGACCTAGAGTCTGTCATACAGAGTGAAGTCAGAAAAAGAAAAACAAATACTGTATGCCAACGCACATATATGGAATCTAAAAAAACGGTACTGATGAACCTAGTGGCAAGGCAGGAATAAAGACGCAAACATAAAGAACGGACTTGAGGAGGGAAGAGGAAGCTGGGACGAAGTAAGAGAGTAGCATTGACATATATACACTACTAAATGTAAAAAGGATGGCTAGTGGGAAGCTGCTGCAGAGCACAGGAGATCAGCTCAATGCTTTGTGACAACCTAGAGGGGTGGGATAGGGAGGGTAGGAGGGAGGCTCAACAAGGAGGGGATATGGGGATATATGTATATATGTATACACATAGCTGATTCACTTTGTTGTACAGCAGAAACTAACACAACATTGTAAAGCAATTATATTCCAATAAAGATGTAAAAAAAAAAACCTAAGGAAATTAATAATTGTTGGACTTTAGTTAATATATAACAAGTGTACCATATTAAGATAGGAACTCTGTACTATCTCCTTAGTTTTTTCTGTAATATGAAACTGCTATAAATTCTGTCAATAAAAAAGTAAAAAAAACAAAAAACCAAAGAAAACTAAAAATAGAACTACCATATGATACAGCAATCCCACTCCTGGGCATGTATCTGGAGAAACCCAAAATTCGGAAAGATACATGCACCCCAATGTTTACTGCAGCACTATTCACAATAGCCAAGACATGGAAACAACTAAATGTCCATCAACAGAGGAATGGATAAAGAAGATGTGGTACATATATACAATGGAATATTACTCAGCCATAAAAAAGAATGAAATAATGCCATTTGCAGCAACATGGATGGACCTAGAGATTATCATACTAAATGAAGGAAGTCAGGAGGCGAAAGACAAATACCATATGATATCACTCATATGTGAAATCTAAAAAATAATACAAATGAATGTATATACAAAACAGAAACTGACTCACAGACTTCGAAAACAAACTCATGGTTACCAAAGGGGAATGGTGGGGGGGAGGGATAAATTAGGAGGTTGGGATTAACATATACACACTATATGTATTAAAGTAGGAGGTTTGGGATTAACATATACACATTAACATATACACTCTATATTTTACTATATGTAAAATAGGGATAAATAATCAACAAGGACGTACTGTATAGCACAGGGAACTCTACTCAATATTCTGTAATAACCTATATGGGAAAAGAATCTGAAAAAGAATGGATATATGTATAACTGAGTCACTTTTTGTATATCTGAAACTAACACAACTTTGTAAATCAACTATACTCCAATATAAAATTAAATTACATTAAAAAAAGAGATAAAAAGGGGCATTTTATAAAGAGATTATGGAGACATAAACCTACCATGACCATTTTCCTTTGTTCATACAGCTTCTGTAATTGGTAGGATTTTTCCTCTGCTTTGATGTAACCTTTTTTCACATCATCAACAGCCTGTCACCAAAACAAGGCAGGGAAGAAAGAAATGTAAAAATTAGTATCAAGTACATTCTTGATAAAAATAAAGAGACATAGATTCATTTTCACAATAACTCTTATCCATCTGTTATCACCAGTAAACTCTGCCACATGGGTATATTTACTGGAATAAGTAGTATTTAATGAGTGTCTGGTATGTGCTCAAGGATTGTTCTAGGCACGTGAGGGATCTGGTTTCTCCTGTTAAGAGATTTAAATTCTGGTTAATTTATACATGAGAAAGAATTACAGAACACTGCAAGATAGTATACAATACTGTATTAAAGATAATAGTGAAGTAGCAAAAAATGTGTGACATAAATAGTAAGTGATACATGCAGCCAGAACAGGAGAGCTTATTGCTAACCATAGTTATCAAGGAAGTCTCAGTTGGACCTCAAAGGAGAGGTTGAATAGAAGAAACTACAAGCTAAAGTCAGGAAACAGGAATGGGTTTGACCTTAAATACATTCAGGAGACAGACTTGCCTGATTTGAATAAAGGGTACACGTTAGGGGACAATGAAAAATAATTCTGAATGGGTAGGTTAATAGGGTATGAAGGATCCTAAAGAGCAGGCACAGGAATTTAGACTTAAGGAGAGTAGAGAGCTAAAATAAATAATAAAAAAACTGTTGTTACTGTTGTTTTTTAAGAAAGATTGATCTGTATATGACTGCCCAAATGATTTAAGCCAAGGAGAGAATGAAACAAGGGAGATCAACGATGTTGTGGTACTTTAAGCATGAAATGAAACAAGACCTTAATCTAGGGTGGTAACAACTGGAAGAGAGGAAGTGATAAATCTGAGACCATGAACCGAAAAACTTTCAGAGAGGACTTGATACAGGCATGAAGGTACCCAGATATAATATTCTAATATGCTAATTCTAAACTATTCCTGGTTCAGCCATATGAAACATACACCCCCTTTCCAACCTTACCCTACTCCTCCTCCACTCCAAGAAAAACGTAAAAAATCTAATGGAAGGGAAAACTGATCTTTGGGAGGAAAAAAAAGAAAAAGAACAAATAGAACCATTTGTCTAGGGCATTCAGGATCTAACCTCAGTGAGTTACTGAAAGGACAACTCTACACAGACACCAGGCAGGGGCCCACTTGAATCTTTATCAGAAAACTGCTGATTTCCTTAAGGCAGAAATCATTCCCCATAGTCTTTTAAGGGAAAATATTTGCATAACAGAATGAATTCAGGACTGAAGTTAAGAGACTAGTTCAAATTCTAGCTGTCACCTACCAATATGCACTTGAATAAGTCACTTAAACCCTCTCAGTCTGTAAAACAGGAATAACATTCATCTTGTAGGTGGACAACAAAATGAGATAAAAGATGTTAATAGTTTTGTAAAGTATATATAAATATATATAAATAGTTACTATTACTATCATTTATATTAGCATCATTTAGCTGTTAAATTCCTCTAAGAAGGAATTTAATATCCTTCTTAATTAATATCCTGCCTGGGACTGCCTAATGGAAAGATTATGCCAGTGTCTCCCCAGCCCTAGCCGTATAAGCAAGGATTCACTTAGAGAGGATCATATTCACAGAGGCGATGCTCAACAAGAACTGCCACCAATGTCCTGAAGAACCTGAACATTCTGTTGTTTATCGCCAAAAGACTCAGCTGCTCCAGGTCAAATTTAAATCAGTTACTGAAAAGCTGGGAGAGAAGTAAAGAGGGAAAACAAACAAATGAATACTGGTTTATCTATTCAGTTTCCCCAATACCTAGAACTGTGTCTGACTAGTAATAGCACTTAAATATTGATGAATGTTTCCCCAGGGCAGAGGTGGGTCATCTACCCAGAGTGAACATCTACTCCAGCAGCTCTAAGTGACCTATTTTCACATGGGGCAGTAAAAATGTTCTCTCCTCACTCATTTCTAATCAGGATTATACTGCTTGACTAGCCCTGAGTGAAAAACATAAATATTACCACACTAGATTCCTTTTTCCCTTAATTAAAAATTTTTTATTAAGGTAAAAGACATACATAATTTTTTAAATGTGTATTACTAAGAGGTGCCTAATAAAAATAAGTCTCCAAAAAATAAAAATAAAAAATAAGTCTCCTGATTCAACAGCCTCATTACACAGATACTTTAAAGCACTGTAAACAGTTTTTTGTGATATTCCTTTCATAATTCTAAATGTCATGCCTATGCTGCTAATTCCTAACTTATCAATTTTTTTTTAACTTATTAATTTTAGACAATGTTGACTTGCTGTTAAAAATAATAAGTTTTAGGGACTTCCCTGGAGGTCCAGTGGTTGAGAATCCATGCTTCCACTGCAGAGGGCATGGGTTCGATCCCTAGTCAGGGAACTAGGATCCCACAGGTCACACAGTGCGGCCAAAAATAATAATAATAATAAAATAAATAAATAAGTTTTAGCTTTCTTATACCACTCCTACACTCTCACTTCTTCTTCCTTCAACACCTCAATAAAAATTAAATCAAGGGCTTCCCTGGTGGCGCAGTGGTTGAGAGTCCGCCTGCCGATGCAGGGGACACGGGTTCATGCCCCGGTCTGGGAAGATCCCACATGCCGTGGAGCGGCTGGGCCCGTGAGCCATGGCCGCTAAGCCTGCACGTCCGGAGCCTGTGCTCCGCAATGGGAGAGGTCACAACAGTGAGAGGCCCACGTACCGCCAAAAAAAAAATTAATTAATTAATTAAATCAATAATGAGTATTGATTATTGTAAGCATGTAAACATTTTTCACAACTAAATCATGTACTGTACCAGGGCTTCCTCTCTTGTACATTTTTTTTTTCCTCTTAGGTTAACTGCCTGTTTGTTTGTAACCTTCCACATGCCTCTCACCAATTCTTCCATGATAACCAAAGTCATGTTGATTCATTCAAACATTCATTTTCTAAAAACTGTTGACTGTTCTCATCTGCTGTGTCTCATCCTCTTCTCTTTGCAGGTTTATGCCTCTTAAAATCCATTAATGTTACTTTAGTGAGCTTTCAGGAAGAAGTAGTTTAAAAGTATGTTTAGTCTGTCAGGCTTAGCCAGAAATTAAATATATCCTACTATGGATTTTGACCTTATCAATTTTTTAAGGAAAAGGCACATTACTATCATTATTATCCAGTATTTCATCAATTCTAAGGTGCACATTTTTTCACATTTTATTGTTCCTAAAATTGGGATGCATCTTATAATCAACGTGTGTTGTTTAATTGGTAGCTTTTTTCTCTTGGCAGTACATAAAATACTAGTGCATCTTACAACTGATGGCATCTTAGAATTGACGAGATGCATGAGATATTCCCAACATCAACATATGATACAAAAAAATAACTAAAATTAAGTGAGGGAAAAAATTTAGTATTATTTTCCAAAAGGCACAACTGTTTACCTAGTCAATCAAAAAAATCATTTGAGCTGTTGTGCACTGCTGGGAATGTAAAATGGTACAGCTGCTATGGAAAACAGTGTGGCGATTTCCTCAAAAATTTAAAAATAGAATTACCATATGATCCAGCAATCCCAATTCTGGGTATATTAAAAGCAGACGTTTGAAGAGATATTTACATAACCATGTTCATGACAGCATTATTCATAACAGCCAAGAGGTGGAAGCAACCTAAATGTCCATCCACAGATGAATAAACAAAATGTGATATACATGTACAATGAAATATAATTATTCAGCCTTAATAAGGAAGGAAATCCTGTCATATGCTACAACATGAAAAAGCCTTAAGGACATTATGCTAAATGAAATAAGCAAGTCACAAAAAGAAAAATAACGTATGATTCTACTTACATGAGATACCTAAAGTAGTCAAATTCACAGAGTGTAGAATGGTAGTTGCCAGAGGTAGGGGAGGGGGAAATGAGTTGTTTAATGGGTAGAGTTTTAGTTTTGCAAGATGAAAAATTTCTGAGATTCAACTGACAATAATGTGAATATATTTAACACTACTGAACTGTACATTTTAAAATGGTTAAGGGGGTAAAAAAAAAGTATTAAATTATAAATTTTAAATATGTTCAGTTTATTGTATGTCAATTATACCTCAATAAAGCTGTTTAAAAAATTGTTTGAAGAAACAGAAGAGTTCAGAAAAGTTGTTGCATATGAGATACTGCTACAAAAATAACAGCTTTTCTTTCTATATACCTAAATATTTTATTTTTGCTTTACAGTTTTATAATTCAAAAAGTAATTTCACAAGCTCTGCTTTGTTTAAATTTTGATGCTGATTAAAAAAATGTGAGGTACTACTATTACCCTTTAATAGATCATAAAACAGATCTCAGCAAAGCTATGTTAAGGATTTACCCAATGGAGAGCTTGTACTTGAACCAGATATTCTGACTCCTGGTAAATAATTACTCCGTTCCAACAATACAAAGAAAAAATATCCCATTCATAATTGTAATAAAAATATAAAATACTTGGGAATAATTTAAAGGGGCATATGTGAAACATAAAAAGACAGAACTTTATTTGGGGAAACAAGATGAGATGAATAAAACAGAAACTTTATTTGGGGAAACAAAAGATGAGATGAATAAAACAGAAACATCACACATTTAGTTGGGAATACCACATTTAATAAAAATAGTGACTCTTCTTCAGTTAAACTATAAATTTAACAAAAACCCAATTAGAATTGTAATGGGATACTTTATGAAGTGTTATGAAATGGGTTAATTATTTTCAAAATAATTTTAAAATGTTTAAAAGAAAGTAAAAAGTAAGGATAGTATTCTCTATATGGCTCTGCTAAATTCATTATTTACAGTCACAGCAGTATAAACACTGAATATTAATCTAACAAATATTGTAATTTGACTATAGTAAGAAAATAGGACAGATGAAAAGGTACGAATATGTAGTGGAGTGGGGGAGGAAATGGAGCTAAAGTCCCATCTTCAATAGCAGGTAATTAAGCAATATTGCTTGAATAGGAAACATCAAGTAGGAGTAATATAATCAAATTATAATAGAGGTATGGAAGTAAATATAAAATGAAATAGATATCCCATATTCTTGGATTGGAAGAATTAATATTGTTAAAAAGGCCATACTACCCAAAGCTATCCACAGATTTAATGTGATCCTTATCAAATTACCCATGACATTTTTCACAGAACTAGAATAAATAATCCTAAAATTTATATGGAACCATAAAAGACCCAGAATTGCCAAAGAAACCCAAAAGGAAAAATGACAAAGCTGGAGGCATAATCTTCCTAGACTTTGGACAATACTACAAAGCTATGGTAATCAAAACAGTGTGGTACTGGCACAAAAACAGATATATGGATCAATGGAACAGAATAGAGAGTCCAGAAATAAACCCACACACCTATGGTCACTTAATCTTTGAAAAGGAGGCAAGAATATACAGTGGAGAAAAGATAGTCTCTTTAGCAAGTGGTGTTGGGATAGCTGGACAGCTGTGTGCAAATCAATGAAGCTAGAACACTCCCTTACGCCATGCACAAAAATAAACTCAAAATGGCTTAAAGACTTAAATATAAGACATGACACAATAAAACTCCTAGAAGAGAACATAGTCAAAACATTCTCAGACATAAATTGTAGCAATGTGTTCTTAGGTCAGTCTCCCCAAGGCAATAGAAATAAAAACAAAAATAAACAAATGGGAGCTAATCAAACTTTTAAGCTTTTGCACAGCAAAGGAAGCCATAAACAAAACAAAAAGACAACCTACATACTGGGAGAAAATATCTGCAAACCATGCTACTGACAAGGGCTTAATTTCCAAAATATACAAGCAGCTCATACAACTCAATAACAAAAAAATAAACAACCCAATCAAAAAATGGGCAGAAGATCTAAACAGCCATTTCTCCCAAGAAGACATACAGATGGCCAATAGGCACATGGAAAGATGCTCAACATCGCTAATTATTAGAGAAATACAAATCAAAACTACAATAAGATACCACTTAACACCAATCAGAATGGCCATCGTTAAAAAAATCTACAAATAACAAATGCTGGAGAGGATGTGGAGAAAAGGGAACCCTCCTATACCTGTTTGTGGGAATGTAAGTTGGGGTAGCCACTATGGAAAACAGTATGGCAGTTCCTCAGAAAACTAAAAATAGAATTACCATAATACCCAGCAATCCCACTCTCGGGCATACATCTGAAGAAAACTCTAATTTGAAAAGATACATGTGCCCCAATGATCATAGCAGCACTATTTACAATAGCCAAGTCATGGAAGCAACCTAAATGTCCGTGGACAGATGAATGGATAAAGAAGATGTGGTATGTGTGTGTGTATACACACACTCACACACACACACACACACACACACACACACACACACACACACTGGAATATCACTCAACCATAAAAAAGAATGAAACAATGCCACTTGCAGCAACATGGATGGAGCTAGAGATTATCATACTGAGTGAAGTCAGACAGAGAAAGACAAATATCATATGATATCATTTATATGTGGGATCTAAAATATGACACAAATGAACTTCTTTACAAAACAGAAACAGACTCACAGACATAAAAACCAAACTTCATGGTTACCAAAGGGGAAACAGGCTGGGGGAGGGATAAACTAAGAGTTTAGGATTAGCAGGTACACACTACTATATATAAAATAGATAACCAACAAGGACCTACTATATAGCACAGGGAACTATATTCAGTATCTTGTAATAAACCGTAATGGAAAAGACTATGAAAAAGAATATATATGTATAACTGAATCACTCTGCTGTACACCAGAAATTAACACAACATTATGAATAAACTATACTTCAATAAAATTTTTTAAAAAGATGAAATAAAACAAAAAACAAGCTAAAAGAGATGAAATGGTTACCTATGAGAGGAAAAGAAGTGGGAATAACTAATATTTTTCATAATAACCTGTGTAGAACTATTTGATACTTTAAGCTCTATGTATGTATAATTGTGATGAAAAATTTTTTGAAAAAGAACATAGCCCCATAATGTTCATTTGTTATTGTTTTAAAAAATAATAAGAAATACATTTTGAACTCCAGGATATCCCCTTATTAAACTTTTTTTTTTTTAAATGGCTTTATTTATTTATTTTTGGCTGCGTTGGTTCTTCATTGCTGTGCACGGGCTTTCTTTAGTTGCAGTGAGTGGGCGCTACTCTTCAATGCAGTGTGAGGGCTTCTCATCACGATGGCCTCTCTTGTTGCAGAGCACAGGCTCTAGGCGTGTGGGCTTCAGTAGTTGTGGCACACAGGCTCAGTAGTTGTGGCTTGTGGGCGCTAGAGCACAGGCTCAGTAGTTGTGGTGCACTGGCTTAGCTGCTCTGCAGCACGTGGGATCTTCTTGGACCAGGGCTCGGACCCGTGTCCCCTGCACTGGCAGGCGGATTCTTAACCAGTGCACCACCAGGGAAGTCCCCCCACCTTCTTAAACTTATCTTTTGTCAAAATGGGACAGAACATTTTACAAATTTAACTAAGATCCAGGAGACAAAACAGCTTACTCAAGGATTCACACTGTATTGGCAAATGACCACTACATACAAACAGAAAAAGAAATCAGGCCTTTCCAGGGAGATCAGTTCACCCACCTGATGAAAGAAGTAGGTAACAGCAAGGTCATTGTCATTTAAGAGGATTTCTTCTTCTGTCGTAAAAAGCCACTTTCGAATGGTTAGGCAGGTGCCTGGCACAGCTGATGTGTAATTCTGGACGTAGAGTTTATGAGGAAATTCATTAGGTGCCAGCTTACGTACTAAAGAGAAGACAAAGCAAAGAAAGCTAGAGTGAGAAGATATACAAGGCATCTCCCTAGTATGAACTGTGTAAAGCAGACAAGAATGGAGGTTATCATTAACCAGCACATCAGCTTAGTTCCATCCAGGAGCTCTGCCTTGGGACCACAAAATATCAATTTGCCTAGCCAAATCTACGCCTTCTAATATGACTGGCCAACTGAGCCTCAAGCTAACTGAAATCTTTCACCTGAATGACATGCCTTTCAGTTAACATGCTGACTTTGCAGACATCACCTACTCCAAAGTCAGTTAAAAAAATCTGATCCATAATTGAGTTAAGTTACAGCAATGTCCACTGAACATCTTTACAGCAAGCCTCCCCCTCTTACCCAGTTATGGTGCATTCAGAGTCTCTCATGTGGCAGTTCTCAATGAACAGCTTTTATTGTTAAGAGCTGAAAGGCTCTCCACATCCCCCCACAAGTCTAAGACATTTACCAAAGAAAAGTGACTTCTGGGTAGCCTTACTTCCTCTTCCTAACAATGCTCAAGCAGTATAAAACACTACCACTTTTAATTTCTATATTGTTTTTCTTTAAAAAGGCGGAGTTTTCTTCTCTTGATGTTTACTTGGCTTTATAACAGAGCAAGAGACAGATTTAATATTTCCCATTTTATTTGTTAACTAAAGCTTAGAGAAGAAGGTAAGATTAGAATCCAAGTGTCCTGGATCCTTAGCAATCCTTTGTAATATTTATATCTGCCTAGTTAGACTGTAGAGATTTGGGAAGACAATAAACAATCGGGAGATAGCTGCTTTAGGGGTAATCAAAGTTGTTCTACCTTGACCTGGGATGGCAAGGCGACTCAAATCTACCAAACTCTCTCCCTTTCCGGGATGAGGAAGTTCTGATCAGTCAATATTATCTGTTGTTTCTGGCCTCAGCCCTGTACATATATGATGTGGAAAAGACCCATAAACCGTAGGAAATCTGTCATTTAAAGCAAGCCTTCCAACTTCCTCCCCTTTGTGGTCTCAGTGCAACTATCCCTAGCTTTTATAAAAGAATATATAAGAGAAAATCTCTGTCACAGTGCAATAAAACTTCCTAGGAAGAGGATATCTGTTTACACAAACTTAAACACCGGGTTGGCCAAAAAGTTCGTTCGGTCTTTTCCATAAAATGGCTCCAGTAGCGCTTAGTTGTCTTTAACTTCATTCGAAACGGATTGTATTGTGACAGCTATCATATCAGCATGCGTTTAAAAAAACTTATCAAAATTGGTGAATTTTTGTGTAGCCATTTTAATACTGAAGATGGAAGAAAAAAGCAACATTTTCAGCATATCATGCTTTATTATTTCAAGAAAGGTAAAAGTGCAACTGAAACGCAAAAAAAGATTTGTGCAACGTATGGAGAAGGTGCTGTGACTGATCAAACGTGTCAAAAGTGGTTTGCAGGACTTCTCTGGTGGAGCGGTGGTTAAGAATCCACCTGCCAATGCAGGGGACATGGGTTCGAGCCCTGGTCCAGGAAGATCCCACATGCCACGGAGTAACTGAGCCCGCGCACCACAACTACTGAGCGTGCACTCTAGAGCCCAAGAGCCACAAGTACTGAGCCCGCGTGCCACAACTACTGAAGCCCGCCCACCTAGAGCTCGTGCTCCACAACGAGAAGCCACCGCAATGAGAAGCCCACGCACTGCAACGAAGAGTAGCCCCCACTCGCCGCAACTAGAGAAAGCCCGCACGCAGCAACGAAGACCCAACACAGCCAAAAATAAATAAACTAATTAATTTTTTTAAAAAGCAAAGGCTTTTAATCAACATATTTCTTTCTAACTCCTGAAAACAAAAAGCTATTCTTAAAAATCTACAAAAACCATAAAGTACGCTAAAACAAACTGTGGCTAAGTAGAAAATCCCCTCTTTTTAAGGCTGTTTCATTGGAATATATTAATTTTGAACTCTGATTTTTAAAAATCTCATGAAAGTATCTGATTCAGTGCTGGGTGTAAGTAACTGATACTGCCAACAGAGGAAAAAGGGGTGATCAGGTATCTAGCCTTAGTGGCATTATGCTTAATGGGATTTGTCCTGTCTGCTTGTTAGAAACAGTCCCAATTAGTGGGATTGCCCCTTGTCTTCAAGATCTTCTTCTCTAGGCAAACAGTTTCAATTTGACAGCTTTTGGGAGCTTCAGTTTCTTAGTATTAGGATAAAATATCCTCAAACAAAACGTAATATTAGTTACTGGCACTTACCAAAGGAATGATTGATCACTTCAAATAAGGCAAAGTAATTCACTGTCGTACTGTCCATGCCAACCTTTGCTGCAATAGCCTAAAGTGTAAACAGGATAGATTAGTTTCAGGAAAACAAAATCAGACAGTGCTGTGGGAAAAGACAGGTATATGCATGAGGAGTGGGGAGAAGAGAAGGGTTTTGCCATCTTGGTTTCATAGAAACTAAATTCATGGTCCACAGCTACTCTTTTTTGTATGTATGAATACATATGCATGAAATAAAAGAGAAAAATATCTTTATTTGATCCAAACAGCTATGATCTCTAAATATGAGTTTCTCCCCTCCAATTAAAGCTAATAACAGTCTCTCCTTAAATATCAGCTTTGCTCTCTGAAATACGACTTCATATCATGAGGATCTTTTAGAATAGCACTTACAAAAAATGTGCTACATAAGGACAGATTTTAAAAAGAAAATAAATTCTTAAATATCTAGTCTCACACATTCAGCCTACATTTAATATACAGGCTGTTAACATACAAGATCTATATCTTTGGTTCTTGAGCTTAAAACATTGTTTATCAATTTTGCTCATACTTCACAAATTATTCTTGTTTACTTTTCAGATGTCTCATGCTGGGGACCTCTATATCCTAAGAATTATCATCATCCTTATCCATGTGAAAATAGCAAAATGTTGGGACAACAGAGACATTTTAAACAAGTATCAGTCCTTCTCTCTAGGAACTAAGGTCCCAACATGATAAATAAAAAGAAATTGAAAGACTCCATATGCAAATAAAGGAAAATTGAAATTACATACAAATAACAAGAAAACACAAAGCAAAAAACACAAACTAGTAGTACCAAAATTCCTTTTCAAGATCAATCCCAAAATGTATAAATAAGGTGTTAATTAAACAAGAGAAAATTATTGAGTATTTGTGTCTCAGTAAACCAAATATGATATCCTTCTTCCTGTATCTACTCACGTATCAGACCTAGGTTCATCCCTGATGTGAGGCAGAAACTGGAGACTGTAAGTGTTCTAAGTTATCATTCTATACTGCACTAGATAGAAACTGAAATCTTCTCAAGGTTTGGAAAATGGCTTATAGCTAGAAGTCTCAGTAACAGGGTGAGGAGAGAAGTGAAAGAAAAAGTTAGGCCTTGCTAGAGAAGTATTGAAAATGAAATAAAACATCAATAAGCTACATAAAATTAATGTTTTCCTTGCAATCAATCCACCATTTTATAATTTCTGAAATACCTCAGATCCTGTACATATCCTTTGCCATGGTATACAGTAAATATTTGGGGGGTAAAGTTTTTGTTTGCCACAAAGGAGAAATAAGTACTAATATCCAGAAACCCACTAGTCTCCCTGAAAATCTTGATCAAATCAGGATTAAAGACCAATGAAAAGGCCTAAAAGAAACAATTATACCCAGCACCCGGATCATGATCTTTCCTCACTGAAAGGAAAGACTCCTTGGGGAAATGACTGATTCAATCTAGTATAGGAAATATACAAAGATGAGCCCAGAGCATCTTGTTCTGCCAAAAAGCAAGGATGCTATCATAAACAAATGGGTTGCACCACAAAAATACAGGAGCAGACGTGAAGGAGATTCCACTGACCAAAGACAGAACAATGTGAGCACCAAAAAGAATATATGTTCTTGATTAAATCATACTGAGTATCTAAAAAGCCACATGACACTAAAATAATAATTATCTCATTGGACATCACTGGAATCAGCTAGGGCATTGATCCTTTATGCCAAAAACTGGCAATAAAAGGGAAGAATTAAATATTTATCCCCCTTTTCCTATAAACTGTATTTCAGGATACTAAATAGCCTCAGTTGATAAGGGGAAGTTCTTTACAGAAGAATTCTAGTTAATAAATGTGAAGAAATGAGAAAATTGGAAAATCAGCATTTTGCAACCCTTAATGAAATCACTGGTTAGGACAGTAATCATCAGTGATACACTTATTGGATAAAAGATCAGTGAAGAACTTAACAATGGAGACATCAGGTTATTACCATGTAAACCTACTGATTAATCACTAAAAGTGGATAACCAGATATTGTGTTCCTCCGGTTGAGAAGCAATATGAAGTATATAGCACCGATTATGAAGTACTCTCATCAAAAAGCTGAACCTGAATCTAATCAAGCCTCTAGAGAAAAATTCCATTTATAGAAAATATAAGTAGACAGAAAGACATATTAAATGACACAAATAGACAAAAGAAGCAAACAAACAAATTCAGAATAAATTCAGGACATTCCACAGGACACAGACCCAATTTCTGCAATAAAACAATAACATAAGGGAAAAAAGCTGGGGAAGGGAAGGGAAGGCAGACTGCTCTATATTAAAACAAACATAAAAACCAAATGTTTTTTAAGGACATAAGGACCTTGTTTAGATCCAAATTATAACAAATCAACTGTTAAAAATCATTTTTAGACAATTGGGAAAACTTGACTATGGATTTATTATTAGTTAATACCATGGAAGTAGTTAATTTTTTAGGTTTGATAATGGCTTTGTGATTATGTAAGAGGAACATCCATATTTTTTAGAGATGTATACTGAAATATACACAGGTCGAAAAACATGGAATTTGCTTTAAAATATTTAAACAAAGGAAAAGGAAAAAAGGATATATAACACAAATGTGGCAAAATCTTGAGGATTATTAAATATGAGTGATGAGTACATGGAGTTTCACTGTACTATTCTATTTTCACATACATTAGAAAGTCTTTTACAATTAAAAAGAGGGGGTGCTAATCACAACCATTACAACCTGGGGATATTTATTGTATCTTTCTTTCAAGGAGGACAAAGTACTTCCACGTTAATAATCATAACATCAACAGCAGCAGCTAACATTTAACAAATTTATTACATGCCAGATACTCCAAGCTCCTTATATGTATTAACTCATTTAATCTATCTTTCTTAGTTTTAAACCAACCAATGTCAAGCTACTTGTTCAAGTTTAATTTACCTGATATACTTGGTCTGTAGTACTGTTCTTTTTAACCCTGACTGTAACTGTTGTTCCATCTGGTAATGCTACTCTCAGCTCTACGTCAGACACACCATTGTAGTTCTGGGGAAAAGGCAGAAAAAGAATTAATTAAAAAAAAAAAAAAAGAATTTATGACCCAGTATATCCTCATTCTCCTTGCAACATGCTAGCTAAACAACCTAAACTTGTGATAGAAAGAAAGTGAGTTCCAATGAAAAGGGGAAAAAAGACATAAGTCAATACATTTCAAGTCATAAAGCTGACTTTAGGCTGCAGCAGAAGTTAACCTTTAAGATGAACAGGGAGGAAAGAAATATGTTGAACCCAGCGTGTTCATATCTCAAAACAGAAAACTTGTGTGAATCAGTCTAGGTCAAACACAGATAAGATTTTTGGCTTACTTTCAAACATTCAGAACTCACAAATGAGAAAAGAAAACAACCAAAAGCAGTAGTTTCAACAAATATTCTCTGGTTTTAAATGGTTAGGCATGCTAGATTGGCTCAAGAGGCATCCTAAGTTCCTTTCTGAACCCTGAAATAATCATGACACCTTTGAAAGGAAAAATTGATGAAACTCAGGAATCTGAGTTAGTCTGATGTCCAATTTTCTTCTAGCAAAGAGTAAACAATTCTTTTCCTCCTTAATTCGAAAGAAGTCTTTCTCTCTTACTGCTTTTGAAAATTAACACATTCTTCTAACAAATTTGTGACCTTGTAATTTTTATTACAGAGAAACAACTATTTAGAAACAAGTCCATCTTCATTTACCACTTTAAAAAAACTACTATTCATTGCCTAAAACCATCCTAAGCATTACTTTGTTATAAAAGCCCTTGTCTGCAAGAAACTTATAATCTACCTGGGGAAATAAAACATATACATATAAAATAATTAGTGGATGACACACTATTTAATACAGCAGCATTACATAGTCATTCTTCTATTTAATTAATATTTATTAAGCACCTACAAAATGCCTGACATTGTGGTAAGGCACTGGGAATATAAAGATGTTCAAGATTTAGCTCTTGTTCTGAAGATCTAATGTACAGCGTGGTGATCATAGTTAACAATACTATATTCTATATTTGAAATTTGCTAAGGGGGTAGATCTGAAGTGAAGAAAGGAAGGAAGGAAAGAAGAGAAAAGGGAGGAGGAAATGGTAATGAGATGATGGATAGGTTAGTTAACTTGATTATGGTGATCATTTCACAATGTATACAGATATCAAAACATCAAGTTGTACACCTTAATATATACAATTCATATTTGACAATTATATTCAAAAAGCTGAAAAAAAAAAGATTTAGCTCTTACCTACAGGTAGCTCATGATCTAGTAAAGTAAAATTATAAAGGGATCATCTGACTATATGTATAAAAAATTAGAGGGCTTCCCTGGTGGCGCAGTGGTTGAGAGTCCGCCTGCCGATGCAGGGGACACAGGTTCGTGCCCCGGTCCGGGAAGATCCCACATGCCGCGGAGCGGCTAGGCCCGTGAGACACGGCCACTGAGCCTGCACATCCGGAGCCTGTGCTCCGCAACGGGAGAGGCCACAACAGTGAGAGGCCCGCGTATCGCGAAAAAAAAAAAAAAAAAAAAAAAATTAGAGACTGAGATAGCAACAAGGTGATAATTATGTGTACTGACTGCGGAAGTTCTTGGTGGAATGAAAAATCAATGTGTATCCCCTGAATATCAGGGGAGGCTTCAAAGAGAAGGTGGACCTAGCACTAGGTCTTGAAGGATAAGCAGGACACATAACAAAAGGAAGTTGAAAAAACAGTCATTTAGAGAATTTATGGCAATTCAATCCATCATCGATATCTTTATTTTCCCCCACAAGGAGCCAAGAGGTAAACAGTCACTATAGTGGGTATTCACCTACCTCATCTGATTCTGATAAGAATTCCTGCATGATGTCACTCTCACCAATGACTCGTATTGAGCACACTATAGAAAACAAAGACAGAATCTGGCATGAGGCCCTAAAATCAAGAATATAAAGTCAAGAACATATCAAGGTTTAAGTATAAATCATCATTAGCAGGCAGTGCTGAGGTAGTATGCCATCCCTGACACATGATATTTTACGGCACAACAAACATTTATATAAATATGAACCAGAACAGAGGAATAATAGACGTACAAAGATGTAGCTTATTAAAAACATTAAACATAGTCAAAGGAAGTTACCTGTAAAAGAGAAATAAAAGTTCAGTAAATCTAACTTTGCTGTCTTGTGTTAACTATTTTTTTTTGTTTGTTTGTTTTTTTTTTTTTGTTTTGTTTTTTTTTTGTTGTGTTAACTATTAATAAGCTAGACAATAGAGCAAGGGTAAGGTCAATTAGGAATAAACACAAAATTAAAATACAAAGAAAAATATCTATTTGGCCTAGGAGCAGGCCAGTAAGAGAATCATAAGCATTTAAAGCCACTTTGGAAAAAAATGGGTAGGTAATCAAGTATTAAGCTGAGCACATCTTCTCATCTTCTCACCTCACTAACTTTAACTTCAAAACAACTACAACTAAAAAAAAGAGAGAGAGAGAAAGGGAGAAGGAAGGAAAAGAAAACAGGCAGGTAGGTAGGTAATCATCTAAATCTAAGAGAGTTAATTTCCTAACATTCTCCTGAGGATAATAAATTACACTGCTGATTTTACTTCATTTTATTAAAAAAAAATTGTACTCTTTCTCATTTCCCAAAGGCTGTGTTAGGAGGCCATTCCATGTTAGAGAAAAGCTAAAAATAGATGAAGTTTAACTACCTTCTATGGGGGAAATGGTTTTTCTTCAGGGATAAAGCTCTCTACCAAAGTTTAAAAAAAATTCAACTAGGTCAATTAGTTCTTCTACAAGGACACAGAATTATTAAATACCACATAAGACCATTATTCTGTTAAATTAGTATTTTAAAGAAAAGCCTATTGCATGCCTAGCAAATTATGTAACTATAACGTAGCAAAACAAGGTCTCTTCTCTGAGCCACAAACTGAACCATCTTATTCAGGAGATCTGTGTCATTTCTCCCTGCCTTTCTAGACAAACGTTTCAGCATCCACATCCAAAGACTCCTAATGTATTGTTTGGAGGTCCTGAGATAACAAATAAGTTTTAATATTTCTACCTATAACCTACTTAGAAAAAGGGAACATTAGCTTACCTACAACTCATCAAACCTATCCATGGACACGTGTAAGAGGAATAAGGAATTTTCAAGTAGGACATGCCAGTGAACCAAAATCACTTTCATAAAAATGTCTTAAATACTGCCCATCTAGTTCCCAAATCAATTTAGCATGTTGCTGAGTCTGTATATGTTTGCTGTGTGCAAAAATATAACCCTACAAATAAATAAAGGTCCTTAATGCATCAAAAAATAATTATGCATTTTTCTGTTGTTGTTAAGTGTTTGGCAAGTCAATAAAATAGGCTATTAATTGCTGTACTGAACATTTTACTCTTGGCTTCAAAGCTCAGATCATTCAACACCTAAGTCAAAAACCTGATTTACTTTCACTGTTGAGTTTCAGGAAACTTAGCTATGCAGTTTAGGAGCTGCAATATATACCTAGACCCTATTTTTACTCAAGATAGTAGAGTTTAATAGCCTGGCTTACCTTTTTCTAGATATTCTTCCAACCCCCGACGTCGGGCATCTAATTGCTGTTCTGATAAAGAGAATGGCCACTTCCCTGGAAGTCGGGGAAATGTAAAGTTGGCAAACTCTCTCTTCAGGTTCTGGTGTAGGATGGCAAACTCCCGGTACCGCTTAGAACACAACTGCCTCCCTGCCATGTAAACATTGTATACCTGGTGAGGGTGAAGAACAAAAAAAAGCCTACTTACTGCAAATTAAATCACAGAATCACCTACAGTCAGGCTCAGATTGATACCGGTTAGGTATATTCTGATACACACTTAACAGAGAATATATGTTCAAGGTCACTGTAAAACAAGATTTACTTTTAATAAAGATGCCTGAAATTATATGTACGAAAGAGGGCTACTGCCTTCAGGGGGTCCATGATCTTATTTTTGATATTACAATTACCTCCAACACATTGTTTTAAATATCTTCAGAGGCAATTACCAGATTTTAAGGGTAGATTTTATTTTCAGAAAGTGAAAGATCATTCAAAGCCAATGTGGTAAGTAAAGTGAATGAACAAGCAGGCAAATTTGGAGAGAGATGTAAAAAATTAGAATTGATTATAAAGCAATGTGACTAATATTTGTGTGTGAACCACACTTCCAAAGACAAGATCTAAAATTGATGTAAGCAATAGTGACATTTTTGTTACCGAATAGATCATTTTTGCAAAAACTCCTTTCCTGAAGTCAGATATCCCTAGTTTTGTTCTTCTCCCTTCCATCATTAAAACAGGGTTAACAAAAAGTTGAAGAATAAATGTACTCTAAGGACCTCCTCATATAAACAGTTAATAATCCTCATAAAGAAATAGGTAGAGGGACTTCCCTGGTGGTCCAGTGGGTAAGACTCCGAGCTCCCAATGCAGGGGCCCTGGATTCAATCCCTGGTCGGGGAACTAGATCCTGCATGCATGCCACAACTAAGAGTTCACATGCCATGACTAAGAGTCCGCATGCCACAAATAAGGAGTCCGCATGCCACAACTAAGGAGTCCGCACACCATAACTAAGAAGCCCACATGCCGCAACTATGAGCCTGCATGCCGCAACTTACAGATCCCGCATGCCACAACTTAAAAGATCCCGCATGCCACAACAAAGATCCCACGTGCCACAACTAAGACCCAACACAGCCTAAATAAATAAATAAATATTTTAAAAATAAAAAAGAAATAGGTAGAGATTTCTGTCTACTGTTCACAGATGCATGCCAAACTTCTAGAACAGGGCCTGGCACACAGTAGGCACTCAGTAAATATTTGATGAAGAAATGAATGTATGTATGTGTAATTCTTAAATATGTGTCCTCATAAAGGAAAGTGGTGGGATGCATAATCCAAAAACATCAAATAATCTAAGTTACTTTGTATTCTCAGAACATATCAAATTATGCAGAGATGGGAAAATTAGCCCCAAATCACATTTACTGGCTTAGCAAAAATCATTCAAAAATTTAAATGTGCACAAAATAGGTCATCTACTCATGTAATCAAGACTTAGTCACTGAGCATAGAGAACAGACTGGTGGTTGCCAAGGGAGAGGGGGTTGCGGGAGGGATAGAGTGGGAGGTGGGTGTTAGCAGATGTAAGCTTTTATACACAGAATGGATAAACAACAAGGTCCTACTGTACAGCACAGAGAACTATATTCAATATCCTATGATAAACCATAATGGAAAAGAATACAAAAAAAAGTATATTTATGTATAACTGAATCACTTTGCTGTGCAGCAGTAATTAGCACAATACGGTAAATCAACGATACTTCAATTTAATAAATAAATCAATAAAGACTTAGTCACTGAGAATGTATACACCAAAGCCCTTCCTTCAATCTCAGGAAGAATCTTTTCCATGCTTCTGTGATTTAGGAAGTATAAATTAAATGCAACAATAATTTAAAAACTCCTCTCTCACAACTCTCCTCCTATGATCCCTCCCCTACTTGAAAGCAAAGCCTCTAACCACTATCAAATAGTGTCCAGGGATGAGTATGATCCTGATCAATGAGTTTTCTTCTTATAATTATCACTCAAATTTATAACTGATTGTAATGAATCACACATATTACCAAGTATTCCTTCTTAAGTACAAAAGCATTAAAAGGAAAACAGTCTTTCCCTCAGACAAGACCACACATTCTCTTAAGGGCAGGCAGTCTCAAGAAAGTCTTATTCAGTCAACCTGGTCTTATATACTTACTTCTCAAACTAAACTTCCCAAATTTCTCAAGAACATCATCATTCCTTTGCTTAAAAAGCAAGTCTACAACCCTACTGGTGTTAAAAATCAGTCTGAGTTCCTCACACAAGGAAGGAAGGAAGGGAGTAAAGCTAGCTTAGTGGCATTGGTGAATTAGGTATTCCCCAATGTCTTTTTCCAGGGAAGAGTAGACTAGGTCTTTGATAACACACAGAAAGACTATGACTGGATTTCCTCAATGATGATGACTTGAGTGATCGCAAGTCTAGAAAAACATTTCCTAGGGTAGAAAGAACCCTACAATTTGAGAGGCCTTTGTGACAATTTCAATCCTAAAATTTCAGTTTCTTATAAGGTGAGAAGAGTAACATCAAATAGCCTCTCACCACCCACCTCTTTCCACTTAAATGTGAAGTCAAAGGGAACAGAACTATAAATAGGATGCCTGACAGTTCAGTAATACTTTAATGCAGGTAGGAATGGCTTCCAAAAGAGCCAAACCGTTGTTGTTTTTTTAATAGACCTTTATTGGAGGATAACTGCTTCATAATACTGTTAGTTTCTGTTGTACAACAAAGTGAATCAGTCATATGCATACATATATCCCCATATCCCCTCCCTCTTGAGCCTCCCTCCCATCCTCCCTATCCCACATTTCTAGGTCATCTCAAAGCACTGAACTGATCTCCCTGTGCTATGCTGCTGCTTCCCATAACTATTTTACATTCAGTAGTGTATATATGTCGATGCTAATCTCACTTCGCCCCAGCTTCCCCCTCCGCCCTGTGTCCTCAAGTCCATTCTCTATGTCTACATCTTTATTCCTGCCCTGTCACTAGGTTCATCAGTACCATTCTTTTTTTTTTGAATTCCATATATAAATATATATATGTGTTAGCATACGGTATTTGTTTTTCTCTTTCTTACTTCACTCTGTATGAGACTCTAGGTCCATCCACCTCACTAAAAATAATTCAATTTCATTTCTTTTTATGGCTGAGTAATATTCCATTGTATATATATGCCATATCTTCTTTAACCATTCATCTGTCGATGGACACTTAGGTTGCTTCCATGTCCTGGCTATTATAAATAGTGCTGCAATGAACATTGTGGTACATGTCTCTTTTTGAATTATGGTTTTCTCAGGCTAAAACACTGATGAAAGAAATCAAAGATGACATAAACAGATGGAGAAATATACCATGTTCTTGGATTGGAAGAATCAATATTGTGAAAATGACTGTACTACCCAAATCAACCTACAGATTCAATGCAATCCCTATCAAACTACCAATGGCACTCTTCACAGAATTAGAACAAAAAATTTTACAATTCGTATGGAAACACAAACTGTTTGTAAGTTAACTGTGCTTATTAGCAAATGAGAAACATACAAAAAGAGATCACAACAGACTACTTTGTTCTTCACTTGCCCTTAAAATTAACCAAGATCCATTAGCATCCATTTCCCTGGTTTGGACACACTCATTTGCAAAGTAAATGACTGACTCCCTGCTGAATCAACTCATGAATGTCCATGATCCATGAGAAACGACCATAGTCTCATTACAAATGAAAATATCCGTCAAAAAATATATTCTCTGGACTTGAAGGAAGATAATCAAATAGGAACTAAAGATATACACAGGCTGACAGTGCTTCTAGAATTTTTCCACCTTAATGTAAACCCTCAGACTGGCTGGCTCATACATGGAATTAGATGATGTTTGTCAAGCTTGCGATAGCACGCTGAATTTAATGATCACTGGTCACTGTCTTCTCCAACTGACCATATCCTACAAAACTTCAAAAATTAGAATATTCATACAGATGGGCAAGAGGCACATGAAAAGATGCTCAACATCACTAATTATTAGAGAAATGCAAATCAAAACTACAATGAGAGTGTGGGGATCGCTGTGGGGCCGAGGCAGGCCAGCAGTCAGGCGGGCGGGCGATGGCAGGGGCCGCAGTGGGCGGCAGAGGCGGAGGTGCCTGGGGGCCAGGGCACGGAGGGGCAGGGGGCCTCCGGCGGGGCTGCTCTCCCCCAGCCCCCGCCGGCTTTCCCCGGGCTGGGCTACAGCCGCTCAGGGCCACCGTCCCTTTCCAGCTGCAGCAGCCGCACCAGCGCCGGGACGGGAGTGGCCGCGCAGCCAGCGTCCCGTGTTCCGTGGCCCCAGAAAAGCCAGTGTGTAGGCCTTAGCCACCCCAGGTCCGGCGTACATTCTCCCTGGACACCATCCTCAGCTCCTACCTTCTGGGCCAGTGGCCACGAGATGCTGATGGGGCCTTCACCTGTTGTACCAATGACAAGGCCACCCAGACCCCCCTGTCCTGGCAAGAGCTTGAAGGTGAGCGGGCCAGCTCGTGTACACACAAGCGCTCAGCGTCCTGGGGCAGCACAGACCACCGAAAAGAGATTACCAAGTTGAAGCAACAGCTGCAGAGGACAAAGCTTAGCCGCAGCGGGAAAGAGAAGGAGCGGGGCTCCCCCTCCAAGGGGACCATGCTGTGCAGGGAGCACTGAGGGCGTCCCCTCCCAGCTTCCCCTCAGGGTCCTCTGTCCTGCGACTGAGCCCCTGCCTGCACCGGAGCCTGGAAGGGCTCAACCAAGAGCTGGAGGAGGTGTTTGTGAAAGAGCAGGGTGAGGAGGAGCTGCTGCGGATCCTTGAAATCCCTGACGGACACCGAGCCCCAGCTCCCCTCCAGAGCGGCAGCTGTGATCATCCCCTCCTCCTCCTGGAGCCTGGAAACCTTGCCAGCTCTCCCTCCATGCCCCTGGCATCCCCCCAGCCTTCTGGCCAGACTGGCCGTGAGGAACACCAGGGTGCAGCCGAGGAGCTGACGTCCATCCCCAGTGACAAAGCTTCCCCTCCAGGCCACCCAGCCTTCCTTGAAGAGGGCAGCCCATCTCCAGTCCTTGCCTTTGCCGCCTCCCCTCGGCCCAATCACAGCTACATCTTCAAACGGGAACCCCCGGAAGGCTGTGAGAGACTGCGGGTGTTTGAAGAGGCCACGTCCCCAGGTCCTGACCTGGCCTTCCTGACTTCCTGTCCTGACAAGAACAAAGTCCATTTCAACCCAACCGGCTCGGCTTTCTGCCCCGTCAGCTTGATGAAGCCCCTCTTCCCCAGCATGGGCTTCATCTTCCGTAACTGCCCCTCAAGCCCGGGGTCCCCCCTTCCCCCGGCCAGCCCCAGGCCACCGCCTCGGAAGGATCCAGAGGCCCCCCCCCAAGGCCTCCTCGCTGCCATTTGAGTCTTGGCAGCGCCCCCACCGTCAGAAGAGCCTGCGCTTTTCCAGAGCTCCCTGGTGGTCTGAGGGCCCCACTCCCACTTCACCATGGAGACCAGAGCCTTGGTGGCAGGCCCCTCCCGAGCTCCCCTGAGATGGGGGATGAAGGAGCCCTTCCCTCCTGGCCTTTGAGCACTTTCATTTATTGTGTCAAAGCCCTGGGTCCTCTTTCCGATGGACCCCTGCCCCTTCGAATGTGAGGGGACCTGCCTCCTCCACTAGAAGCTGGGCAGCTCACAAGTCACACCCGTGTTCTTGTCACCCCCTCACTTGGTGGAAAACTCAACCAGAAGGTCTTGGGTCCCCCACCCCTGGGTGTGAGTCTGAAGGACAGTGTATGGGGCCCATGTCTTTATCATGGAGCAAGCTAGCCATGATTAAAGGAGAGGGGACACCACAGATTTCCTTACCTCTCCTCCCCAGACACAGATGAGGAGACCCGAATAGATTCCCCGATCCTCTCAGTCCCATCCCCCTACCTCCCTCTCATTGGAGGAGCTGACCAAAGCAGCTCGAAAGGGCCATAACACTTGACCAATCCAGCTGCTGGCAGAGGGGGAACCAAGCGTTTTCCTAAGTGGCATTTTCATCTCGCTTTCACCCTAAGATTGTCTTAAGCAGCAGCCCAGCCTGCCCAGCCCCAGGTGGGTAGTAGGGGAGAGGGAGAACTGGCATTCCTCCGGGTGGCAAGTGGTGACTCTCCACCCTCCACCTGCCCCAGGACTGGGCTGGATTAGAAAAATGCCTATTTTTCTTGTATCGATGTAGAAACTCTATTTTCTCCCAAAGACACTATTTTTGCAGCTGTTTGAAGTCTGTATATTTTCCATACTGCAGAGCTTACACAAAATCGAAGAAGAATGTTAATGTTCAAGTTTTATTATCCTGTGTTTAGAAGTTGTGTTTTTTTGTTTGTTTTTTGCAGATCTTGGTGTTAATAGACCAAATAAATAAGTATTCCCAGGGGAAAAAAAAAAAAAACTACAATGAGGTATCACCTCATGCCAGTCAGAATGGCTATCATCAAAAAATCTAGAAACAATAAATGCTGGAAAGGGTGTGGTGAAAAGGGAACCCTCCTGCACTGTCGGTGAGAATGTAAATTGATACAACCACTATGGAAAACAGTATGGAGGTTCCTTAAAAAACTAAAAATAGAACTACCATATGACCCAGCAATCCCACTACTGGACATATACCCAGAGAAAACCATAATTCAAAAAGAGACATGTACCACAATGTTCACTGCAGCACTATTTACAATAGCCAGGACATGGAAGCAACCTAAATGTCCATCGACAGATGAATGGATAAAGAAGATGTGGCACATATATACAATGTAATATTACTTAGCCATAAAAAGAAACGAAATTGAGTTATTTGTAGTGAGGTGGATGGACCCAGAGTCTGTCATACAGAGTGAAGTAAGTCAGAAAGAGAAAAACAAATACCATATTCTAACACATATATATGGAATCTAAAAAAAAAAAAAAAAAAGGTACTGATGAACCTAGTTGCAGGGCAGGAATAAAGATGTAGACATAGAAAATGGACTTGAGGACACAGGGTGGGAGGGGGAAGCTGGGGCGCAGTGAGATTAGCATCAACATATATACACTACCAAATGTAAAACAGTTATGGGAAGCAGCAGCATAGCACAGGGAGATCAGCTCGGTGATTTGCGATGACCTAGAAGGGTGGGATAGGGAAGATGGGAGGGAGGCTCAAGAGGGAGGGCATATGGGGACACATGTATGCATATGGCTGATTCACTTTGGTGTGCAACAGAAACTAACACAGTATTGTGAAGTAATTATACTCCAATAAAGAGCTCTTAAAAAAAAAGTTAGAATGTTCAGATTGCAAAGCCAGCTTCCAAGGGTAACAAGTTACAGCCCTCCTGAGATACTCTTTGCTGAGTTAGACCCCAATAAGGGAAAAGGAATGAATTACGAGTGGGCAAAGTGTACAACTTATCTCTGATCAGTGATCTAATTTTGTCTCTCTGGATTCTGCAAGTCAAAGTTTCAAACTTCAGCTTTGAAATAATTTCCAAATTTCTCAATATGTAAATGTTGAAAATCCACACCATGCCATTTCTCTCTTTATCCTCATGAATTAATTCTATGGAATGAATGCCAGAAGACAGTAACTGATAAATTCTCACAATAGCACAAACCACTGAAGGGAAAGCAATTCTAGTAATATCTGGGCTCTGTATTCAATAGCAAAACCCAAAATTCCAGATATCAGAGATCTTTATTTTGTTGCTTCCTTAATCCCCACCTACAGATTTCTTAAGGCTTTTAAATGGTAACATCTCATTCTATGTAGGATCTGAATATTAAAATGTTCTCACTTTCTCAAACCTCTAGTAACCAACAGGAATTGTGCTACTGAACACACAGAAGAGACTCTCCTTATACAATGCAAAAGTGATTAGAAGAAAAGAATGATGACAATTTGGCCATGACAACATCACCCAAGTTCTGCTTACATATGTCAAATAGACCCTGATCTAGTCCATGCTATTGATCTGAATGAATCTTCAATGTACATTATGATCAACAAATTGTTTCCAATGCTCCCTTGCCATTTAATCTTGTTTTTAGCTGAAAATTCATCTTCAAAGGACACATTATTTGCTATTCATAAGCTGCTTATAATAGTAAAAGGAGATACAGCACTCTTAGCTGATTTCTGGGTGAAAGGTGTGAGATCCTTAACTAAGGGATTCTTCCCAAATACTGAAGTATTTAGGCTTCTTCTTGGAAAGAAAAAAAGCAAAAGGAAACAACATGATCCTAAAGAACTTAGGTTTAGTGTGTATGTGTGTGTGTGTGTGTGTGTATGTGTTTTCCCTAATGTAGGTCATAAATGGTATCTATTTTCTTTATTTGGACCTCAGGTGTACAGAACTGGATTAATCACAATCCTTGGTTCATAACACAGTCTCATTTTGGCAAACTCTTTGTTTGGATATTTAATTTGGTTATTTTTATTTTACTTTTATTTTTTTGACCATGCCATACATCATGTGGGATCTTAGTTCCCCAACCAGGGATTGAACCTGTGCCACCTACAGTGGAAGCGCAGAGTCTTAACCACTGGACCACCACGAAAGTCCCTATTTAGTTATTTTTAACATTGTGAAAAGCAAACTAAAAGCTAAGACCTTGACAAAAACATTTCTAACCATATAGTCTCTGCCTCCTTCACCCTATCTCCCTGTTTCTCTAACTCCCAAAATTATTATGCTCAACCATGTTTCGTTATTCCCTTGTTTTTCTTTTTATAGTTTTTTCCTGCATTTATATGTAATCCTTATATTTTTTATTTTAATTTTTGAAGGGTATTTTAGTTTTATGAAAAGGCTATCATGCAGAATGAGACCTTTTGGGACTTATTTTTTCACTTAGTCTCATCCACAACGTTATATATCTTTGTTGTTTATTCTGTTGTATACGACACTTCGTTGTTTCGCTTTTCAAAAATCTGTTCTTTTGATGGGTATTCAGGTTGTTTCTGGGTTTTACTACTTCTTAGTTTTGGCTATTATGAACAATGCTGCTATGAACATTTGTGCATATGTCCCCTGTAGTACATATATAAGAGATTCTCCTGGGTATACCCTAGAAGAGGAACTGCAGAGTTATAAGGTATGTGAATATTCAACCTAAGGAGATAATGCCAAACTGTAAGCTAAAGCAGTTACATCAATTTTTACTCCTTTCAGTAATAATATAAAAAGATCCTCTTAATTTTTACCAGTGGAATGGGTATGAAAAGATTTCTCACTATGGTCCTAATTTACATTTCCATGATTAGTAATGATGCTGATCATCACCTCTCCATATATTTATTGGCCAGCTGCCCAGGGATCCAGCCCCACCTACCAGTGGGTCAATATCAACTCTGGGAAACCCCGGGCCCCACAGCCAGCGAAGTCAGGAACTGGCCCCACTCACCAGCAGGCTGACACCAGCCCCAGAACCTTCCCAGGACATGGCCCCACCCACCAGTCACTGGCAACTTCTGCACTAGGCAAGGCCTGGCAACCAACCTGATCAGGGGCCACCCATGCTTACCAAGGCACCCACAGTAGTCAGCCTGACACAACAGAAGGGCCCATGCAGCCCACATAGATGGCACCCCTAAAGCATAGAGGTCTGGTGACCAGAGGGGAGTATGCTGCTGGCTCATAGGCATTTCCTACATAAGGCCACTTCTCCACGATCAGGAAACATACCAACCTACCAAATACATAGAAATAAGAACACAGAATTTGGCAAAATGAGGCAATAGAGGAATATGTTCCAAACAAAGAAACAAGACAAAACCCTAGAAGAAGAACTAAGTGAAATGGAGATAAGCAATTTATGCAATAGAGTTCAAGGTAATGATCATAAAAATGTTCAAAGAACTTTGGAGAAGACTGGATGAACACAGTGAGAAGTTAGAAGTTTCTAACAAAGAGAAAATATAAAGAAGAACCAAGCCGAGATGAAAAATACAATAACTAAAATTAAAAATACACTAGAAGGATTCAACAGGAGATTAGATGATACAGAGGAATGGATCAGAAAACTGGAAGACAGAGTGGAGGAAATCACTCAAGCTGAACAGAAAAAAGGACAAATAATTTTCAAAAATGAGGACAGTTTAAGACACCTCTAGGACAACATCAAGCTTATAACATTCACATAACAGGGGTCCCAGAAGGAGAAGAGAGAGAAAAAGGTGCAGAGGATGTATTAGAAGACATAATAACTAAAAACTTCCCTAACTTGGGAAAGAAAGCAGACATCCATATCCAGGAAGCACAGAGAGTCCCAAACAAGATCAACCCAAAGAGGACCACACCAAGACACATTGTAATTAAAATAGCAAAAATTAAAGATAAAGAGAGAATATTAAAAGCAGCAAGGGAAAAGCAACTAGTTATGCACAAGGGAACTCCCATAAGGCTATCAGTTGACTTTTCAGCAGAAACTCTGCAGGCCAGAAGGGAGTGGCACAATATATTTACAGTGATGAAAAGAAAAAACCTGCAACCAAGAATACTCTACCTGGCAAATTATTCAATAATTTGAATAATTATTCAAATCATTCAGATTTGAAGGAGAAATCAAAAGTTTTACAGACAGGAAAAAGCTGAAAGAGTTTAGCACCATGAAACCAACTTTACAAGAAATGTTAAAGGGATGTCTCTATGCAGAAAAGACCACAACTAGAAAGAAGAAATTATGAAAGGAAAAATCTCGTTGGTAAAGGCAAACATACAATGAAGGTAGTTGATCAGCTACTTATAAAGATAGTAGGAAGGTTAAAAGACAAAAGTATCGTAATCATCAATATCACAATAAGCAGTTAATGGATACACACACCAAAAAAGGATGTACAAGATGATGTTAAAAACAGTAAACGTGGGCTTCCCCGGTGGCGCAGTGGTTGGGAGTCCGCCTGCCGATGCAGGGGACGCGGGTTCGTGCCCCAGTCCGGGAGGATCCCACATGCCGCGGAGTGGCTGGGCCCATGAGCCATGGCCGCTGAGCCTGCGCGTCCGGAGCCTGTGCTCCGCAATGGGAGAGGCCACAACGGTGAGAGGCCCACGTACCGCAAAAAAAAAAAAACCAGTAAATGTGGCGAGGAGTAAAAAGCAGGACTGTTAAAATGCATTCGAAATTAAGAGATCAGCAACTTAAAATAATCATATAAATAGATGGACAGATAGATTGCTATATATATACTTCATGGTAATCACAAACCAAAAGTCTATAAAAGATATACACACAAAGAAGAGAAAGGAATCCAAACATAACACTAGGGATATGGAAAGAGAGCCAAAAAAAAAAAAGAAGAAAAGAACAATAAGAGCCATAAAAGCAACCCCAAAACAATAAAATGGCAATAAGTACAAACCTATCAATAATTACTTCAAATGTAAATGGGCTAAATGCTCCAATCAAAAGACATATGGGCTTCCCTGGTGGCGCAGTGGTTGAGAGTCCGCCTGCCGACGCAGGGGACACGGGTTTGTGCTCCGGTCCGGGAAGATCCCACATGCCGCGGAGCGGCTGGGCCCGTCAGCCATGGCTGCTGAGCCTGGGCGTCCGGAGCCTGTGCTCCACAACGGGAGAGGCCACAACAGTGAGAGGCCCGCATACAGCAAAAAAAAAAAAAAAAAAAAAAAAAAAAAGACATAGAGTTGGGCTTCCCTGGTGGCGCAGTGGTTGAGGGTCCACCTGCTGATGCAGGAGACGCAGGTTCGTGCCCCGGTCCGGGAGGATCCCACATGCTGCGGAGATGCTGGGCCTGTGAGCCATGGCCGCTGAGCCTGCGCGTCCGGAGCCTGTGCTCCGCAACAGGAGAGCACACAACAGTGAGAGGCCCACGTACCGCAAAAAAAAAAAAAAAAAAAAAAGACATAGAGTTGCTGAATGGATACAAAAACAAGAACCATATATATGTTGCCTAAAAGAGACTTGCTTCAGATATAAAGACACACACAGGCAGAAAGTGAGGGAATAGAAAAAGGTACTCCATGCAAATGAAAATGTAAAGAAAGCCAGAATAGCAATACTTATATCAGACCAAATAGACTATAAAACAAGGACTGTAATAAGAGATAAAGAAGGACATTACATAACGATCAATGAATAAATCCAAGAAGAAGATATAACAACTGTAAATATATATGCACCCAACATAGGAGCACTGAATACATAAAGCAAACATTAACAGACACAGAGGGGGAGAAACTGACAGTAACACAATGACAGTAGGGGACTTTAACACCCCACCTACAACAATGGACAGATGATCCAAACAGAAGATCAATAACAGAACACTAGCCTTAAATGACCCATTAGATTAGATAGACTTAACAGATATATATATAGAACATTCCATCCAAAAGCAGCAAATTGCTCATTCTTTTCAAGTGCACATGGAACATTCTCCAGAATAGGTAACATGCTAGGTCACAAAACAAGTCTCAGTAAATTTAAAACTGAAACCATATCAAGCATCTTTTCTGACCACAATGCTATGAGACTAGAAATGAACTACAAGAAAAACCTGCAAAAAACACAAACACATGGAGGCTAAACAATGTGCTACTCAACACCCAATGGGTCACTGAAGAAATCAAAGAAATTTAAAAATACCTGGAGACAAATGAAAATGAAAACACAACGATCCAAAATCTATGTGACACAGGAAAAGCAGTTCTAAGAGGGAAGTTTATAGCGATACAAGCCTACCACAGGAGAAAAGAAATATCTCAAATAAGCTAATTTTACACCTAAAGTAACTAGAAAAAGAGCAAACAAGACAAAGTTAGTAGAAGAAATCATACAGATCAGAGCAGAAATAAATGAAATAGAGACTAAATAACAACAATGACAACAACAAAACAATAGAAAAAATTGACGAAACTAAGAGTGGTTCCTTGGTGTGACATTTTTAAAGTACTGAAAGAAAACACCATCACCCCAGAATACTATGCCCTGTAAAAATATCTTTAAAACATAAGGGTGGACCAGAGGGCAGAGAGTAGAAGCAAGAAGAACTACAATCCTGCAGCCTGTGGAACAAAAACCACATTCACAGAAAGATAGACAAGATGAAAAGGCAGAGGGCTATGTATCAGATTAAGGAAAAAGATAAAACCCCAGAAAAACAATTAAATGAAGTGGAGATAGGCAACCTTCCAGAAAAAGAATTCAGAATATGATAGTGAAAATGATCCAGGACCTCGGAAAAAGAATGGAGGCAAAAATCGAGAAGATGCAAGAAATGTTTAACAAAGACTTAGAAGAAGTAAAGAACAAACAAACAGAGATGAACGATACAATAACTGAAATGAAAACTACACTAGAAGGAATCAATAGCAGAATAACTGAGGCAGAAGCATGGATAAGTGACCTAGAAGACAGAATGGTGGAATTCACTGCTGCAGAACAGAATAAAGAAAAAAGAATGAAAAGCAATGAAGACAGCCTAAGAGACCTCTGGGACAACATTAAACGCAACAACATTTGCATTATAGGGGTCCCAGAAGAAGAAGGGAGAGAGAAAGGACCAGAGAAAATATTTGAAGTGATTATAATCGAAAACTTCCTTAACATGGGAAAGGAAATAGCCAGCCAAGTTCAGGAAGCGCAGAGTCCCATACAGGATAAACCCAAGGAGAAACATGTTGACACATAGTAATCAAACTGGCAAAAATTAAAGACAAAGAAAAATTATTGAAAGCAGCAAGGGAAAAATGACATATAACATACAAGGGAACTCCCATAAGGTTAACAGCTGATTTCTCAGCAGAAACTCTACAAGCCAGAAGGGAGTGGCATGATATACTTAATGTGATGAAAAGGAAGAACCTACAACCAAGATTACTCTACCCGGCAAGGATCTCATTCAGATTCGCTGGAGAAATCAAAAGCTTTACAGAGAAGTGAGAGCTAAGAGAATTCAGCACCACCAAACCAGCTCTACAACAAATGCTAAAGGAACTTCTCTAAGTGAGAAACATAAGAGAAGAAAAGGACCTACAAAAACAAACCCAAAACAATTAAGACAATGGTCACAGGAATATACATATCGATAATTACCTTAAACGTGAATGGATTAAATGCTCCAACCAAAAGACACAGGCTTGCTGAATGGATACAAAAATAAGACCCATATATATGCTGTCTACAAGAGACCCACGTCAGACGTAGGGACACATACAGACTGAAAGTGACAGGATGGAAAAAGATATTCCATGCAAATGGAAATCAAAAGAAAGCTGGAGTAACAATATTCATATCAGATAAAATACACTTTAAAATAAAGAATGTTACAAGAGACAAGGACGGACAGTACATAATGATCAAGGGATCAATTCAAGAAGAAGATATAACAATTATAAATATATATGCACCCAACACAGGAGCACCTCAATCCATACGGCAACTGCTAACAGCTCTAAAAGAGGAAATCGACAGTAACACAATAATAGTGCGGGACTTTAACACCTCATTTACACCAATGGACAGATCATCCAAAATGAAAATAAATAAGGAAACAGAAGCTTTAAATGACACAATAGACCGACAGATTTAATTGATATTTTTAGGACATTCCATCCAAAAACAGCAGATTATACTTTCTTCTCAAGTGCGCATGGAACATTCTCCAGGAGAGATCACATCTTGGGTCACAAATCAAGCCTCAGTAAGTTTACGAAAACTAAAATCATATCAAGCATCTTTTTGACCACAATGCTATGAGATTAGAAATGAATTACAGGGAAAAAAAGTAAAAAACACAAACACATGAAGGCTAAACAATACGTTACTAAATAACCAAGAGATCACTGAAGAAATCAAAGAGAAAATCAAAAAATACCTAGAGACAAATGACAATTAAAACACAATGATCCAAAACCTATGGGATACAGCAAAAGCAGTTCTAAGAGGGAAGTTTATAGCTATACAAGCCTACATCAAGAAACAGGAAAAATCTCAAATAAACAATCTAACCTTACACCTAAAGGAACTAGAGAAAGAAGAAAAAACAAAACCCAAAGTTAGCAGTAGGAAAGAAATCATAAAGATCAGAGCAAAAATAAATGAAATAGAAACAAATAAAACAATAACAAAGATCAATAAAACTAAAAGCTGATTCTTTAAGAAGATAAACAAAATTGATAAACTACTAGCCAGACTCATCAAGAAAAAGAGGGAGAGGACTCAAATCAATAAAATTAGAAATGAAAAAGGAGAAGTTACAAGAGACACCACAGAAATCCAGAACATCCTAAGAGACTACTACAAGCAACTCTACGCCAATAAAATGGACAACCTGGAAGAAATGGACAAATTCTTAGAAAGGTATAACCTTCCAAGACTAAACCAGGAAGAAATAGAAAATATGAACAGACCAATCACAAGTAATGAAATTGAAACTGTGATTAAAAATTTTCCAACAAACAAAAGTCCAGGACCAGACAGCTTTCCAGGTGAATTCTATTAAACATTTAGAGAAAAGCTAATACCCATCCTTCTCAAACTCTTCCAAAAAATTGCAGAGGAAGGAACACTCCCAAATTCATTCTATGAGACCACCATCACCCTGATACCAAAACCAGACAAAGATACTACAAAAAAAGAAAATTACAGACCAATATCACTGATGAATATAGATGCAAAAATCCTCAACAAAATACTAGCAAAGAGAATCCAATAACACATTAAAAGGATCATACACCATGATCAAGTGGGATTTATCCCAGGGATGCAAGGATTCTTCAATATACACAAATCAATCAATGTGATACAGCATATTAACAAAGTGAAAAGTAAAAACCATATGATCATCTCAATAGATGCAGAAAAAGCTTTTGACAAAATTCAACACCCATTTATGATAACTCTTCAGAAAGTGGGCATAGAGAGAACCTATCTCAACATAATAAAGGCCATATACGACAAACCACAGCAAACATCGTTGTCAATGGTGAAAAACTGAAAGCATTTCCTCTAAAATCAGGAAGAAGACAAGGATGTCCACTCTCACCACTATTATTCAATATAGTTTTGGAAGTCCTAGCCACAGCAATCAGAGAAGAAAAAGAAATAAAAGGAATACAAATTGGAAAAGAAGAAGTAAAACTGTCACTGTTTGCAGATGACATGATACTGTACATAGAGAATCCTAAAGATGCCACCAGAAAACTACTAGAGCTAATCAATTAATTTGGTAAAGTTGCAGGATACAAAATTAATGCACAGAAATCTCTTGCATTCCTATACACTAATGATGAAAAAGCCAAAAGAGAAATTTAGGAAACACTCCCATTTACCATTGCAACAAAAAGAATAAAATACCTAGGAATAAACCTACCAAGGGAGATAAAAGACCTGTATGCAGAGAACTATAAGACAGTGATGAAAGAAATTAAAGATGATACCAACAGATGAAGAGATATACCATGTTCTTGGACTGGAAGAATCAATATTGAGAAAATGACTATACTACCCAAAGCAATCTACAGATTCAATGCAATCCCTATCAAATTACCAATGGCATTTTTTACGGAACTAGAACAAAAAATCTTAAAATTTGTATGGAGACACAAAAGACCCAGAACAGCCAAAGCAGTCTTGAGCGAAAAAAACGGAGCTGGAGGAATTCAACTCCCTGACTTCAGACTATACTACAAAGCTACAGTAATCAAGACAATATGGTACTGGCACAAAAAACAGAAACACAGATCAATGGAACAAGATAGAAAGCCCAGAGATAAACCCATGCACCTATGGTCAACTAATCTATGACAAAGGAGGCAAGGATATACAATGGAGAAAAGACATTCTCTTCAATAAGTGGTGCTGGGAAAACTGGACAGGTACATGTAAAAGAATGAAATTAGAACACTCCCTAACACCATACATGAAAATAAACTCAAAATGGATGAGAGACCTAAACATAAGACCGGACACTATAAAACTCTTCGAGGAAAACATAGGAAGAACACTCTTTGACATAACTCACAGCAAGACCTTTTTTGATCCACTTCCTAGAGTAATGGAGATAAAAACAAAAATAAACAAATGGGACCTAATGAAACTTCAAAGCTTTTGCACTGCAAAGGAAACCATAGGGTTTCCCTGGTGGCGCAGTGGTTGAGAATCTGCCTGCCAATGCAGGGGACACGGGTTCCAGCCCTGGTCTGGGAAGACCCCACATGCCACGGAGTAACTAGGCCCGTGAGCCACAGTTAATGAGCCTGCGCATCTGGAGCCTGTGCTCCACAACAAGAGAGGCCTCGACAGTGAGAGGCCTGCGCACCGCCATGAAGAGTGGCCCCCACTTGCTGCAACTAGAGAAAGCCCTCACACAGAAACGAAGACCCAACACAGCCATAAATAAATAAATAAAATTTTTTTAAAAAAAGGAAACCATTAACAAGACGAAAAGACAACCCTCAGAATGGGAGAAAATATTTGCAAATGAATCGACAAAGGATTAATCTCCAAAATATATAAACAGCTCATGCAGCTCAATATTAAAAAAACAAACAACCCAATCCAAAAACGGGCAGAAGACCTAAATAGACATTTCTCCAAAGAAGACATACAGATAGCCAAGAAGCACATGAAAAGCTCCTCAACATCACTAATTATTAGAGAAATGCAAATCAAAACTACAATGAGGTATCACCTCACACCAGTTAGAATGGGCATCATCAGAAAATCTACAAACAATAAATGCTGGAAAGGGTGTGGAGAAAAGGGAACCCTCTTGCACTGTTGGTGGGAATGTAAATTGATACAGCCACTATGGAGAACAGCATGGAGGTTCCTTAAAAAACTAAAAATAGAATTACCATATGACCCAGCAATCCCACTACTGGGCATATACCCATAGAAAACCATAATTCAAAAAGACACATGCACCCCAATGTTCATTGCAGCACTGTTTAAAATAGCCAGGTCATGGAAGCAACCTAAATGCCCATTGACAGACGAATGGATAAAAAAGATGTGGTACATATATACAATGGAATATTACTCAGCTCTAAAAAGGAATGATATTGGGTCATTTGTTGAGACGTGGATGGATCTAGAGACTGTCATACAGAGTGAAGTAAGTCAGAAAGAAAAAAACAAATACCGTATATTAACGCATGTATGTGGAACCTAGAAAAATGGTACAGATGAACCAGTTTGCAGGGCAGAAATTGAGACACAGATGTAGAGAACAAACGTATGGACACCAAGGGGGGAAAGCGGCGGGGGGGGTGGGGGGTGGGGATGGTGGTGTGATGAATTGGGCGATTGGGATTGAAATGTATACAATGATGTGTATAAAATTGATGACTAATAAAAATCTGCCGTATAAAAAAATAAAAATTCAAAAATTTTAAAAGAAAAAGGAACATGAAAAAGAGTATATATAGATATATATATAGATATATGTATGTATAACTGTGTCACTTTGCTGTACAGCAGAAACTGGCACACCATTGTAAATCAACTACACTTCAATAATTTTTTTTTTTTTTTTTGCGGTACGCGGGCCTCTCACTGTTGTGGCCTCTCCTGTTGCGGAGCACAGGCTCTGGACGTGCAGGCTCAGCTGTCATGGCTCACAGGCCCAGCCGCTCCGCAGCATGTGGGATCTTCCCGGACCGGGGCACGAACCCGTGTCCCCTGCATCAGCAGGCGGACTCTCAACCACTGCGCCACCAGGGAAGCCCCAGTAAAAATTTTAAAATAAATAAAAATCTCCTAAGGGAAAATGAAACTAGACCCTTTTAAACCCAGCTCTTACCACAGGTTTAGTTTGGGTCAAGTTATGTCCCTGACATAACTGCACATTTTAAAAAGGTGTCAGAACACAACTTACAAACTCCGAAAAAAAATAAAATAAAATAAGGGTGAAATAAAGCCTTTTTCAGATCAACAAAAGCTGAGAGAATTCATTGCCAGCAGATCTACACTACAAGAATATTAATGGAAATTCTTCAGGCAGAATCAATATGATACCAGATGGAAACTGCAGTTACACAAAGGAATGAAGTACACCAGGAATGGTAAATATGTGCTTGAATATAAAGAAACTCTTCTCATTTTCAATCTCTTTAATTATTTTTTTAATATTTATTTACTTAGGCTGTGCCAGGTCTTAGCTGCGGCACACGGGATCTTCGTTGTGGCGTGTTTAGTTGCCACATGCGGGATCTTTAGCTGCAGTATGCAGGCTTCTTAGTTACAGCATGCAGACTCTTAGTTGCCACACGTGGACTCTTAGTTGCAGCACGTGGACTCTTAGTTGCAGCATGCGGACTCTTAGTTGCAGCATGCAGACTCCTTGTTGTGGCATGCATGTGGGATCTAGTTCCCAGACCAGGGATCGAACCCAGGCCCCCTGCACTGGGAGTGCAGATTCTTACCCAGTGGACCACCAGGGAAGTCCCCTCTTTAATTATTTAAAGCAAAGACAACAACAAAATATCATGGACTTTATAGTACATATAGAAGTAAAATGTATAACAACAGCACAAAGGATAGAAGGTGGAAATGAAATGTACTGCTATAAAATTCTTATACTAAATGATAAGTAATATTGTATTATTTGAAGATAATACTTAAAAAGATGTATCCTGTAAATGTAGAACAACCACTAACAAAATAAAACAACAATTATATGGAGATAATATGGGATCATTAAAAATACTCTATTAATCGAAAAGAAGGCAAGAAAGGAGGAAAAAGGAATAAAGAACACATGAGATATAGATAATAAAGAATATGGTAGATTTAAACCTAACTACATCAATAATTATACTGGGACTTCCCTGGTGGCACAGTGGTTAAGAATCCGCCTACCAACGCAGGGGACACAGCTTCGAGCCCTGGTCCGGGAAGATCCCACATGCCGCGGAGTAACTAAGCCCATGCGCCACAACTATTGAGCCTGCACTCTAGAGCCCGCGAGCCACAACTACTGAACCCATGTGCCACAACTACTGAGCCTGCACTCTAGAGTCTGCGAGCCACAACTACTGAAGCCTGCGCGCCTAGAGCCTGTGCTCCGCAACAAGAGAAGCCACCACAATGAGAAGCCCGCGCACCACAACGAAGAGTAGCCCCTGCTCACCACAACTAGAGAAAGCCTGTGCACAGCAAAGAAGACCCCATGCAGCCAAAAATAAATTGATTAATTTAAAAATAAATAAATAAAATAATTATACTAAGTATGCAGACTATACACTCCAAGTAAAAGACCAAGATTGCCAGACTGCACAAAAAAAGCAAGATACAACTATATGGTGTCTACAAGAAACCCATTTTAAGTATAATTATACAGATCGGTTAAAAGTAAAAGAATGGAAAAGATATCCAATGAAAACAATAACCAAAAGAAAGCTGAAGCGGCTATTAGTGGCTATATGTTAATATTAGAGACAGACTTCAGAACAAAGAACAATGCAAGAGATGTTTAAGGTGTCAATTCACTTTAAGACATAATGACTTCATTATACATAAAGAAAACATGGATAGAACTGAAGATTCTGCTTCAGGTAAACTCTCTATAGACCAACCCTCCCAGTGAACAACTACAAGCTCTGGAAAAAATACAAAAACCAATAACCTGAGGATTCTGAATGGTACACTAAAATTGTAAAGGGGAGTCAAAACATGAAGCAATTGACAGAGTTGGGGAGTTTCCTGCTTTTAGGGGATTTTGCCCTGAGAGGGAGCATCAGTCACAAATTAGCATAACTTAAGCAACTAAAACTCCAAGAAAAACTGTGACATCTTTCTGGCCAGAGGAAAGAGAGAAAGGTTCTGGGCAATCATGGATGCCACCAAAATGAGTAGAGAATCCCAAAAGAGACAGAACCAGAAAAGGGGATGCCTTAATTCTGTGAACGAACATCACATACATCTCAGGCTGATCCCTCCCTAAATGATATATACACAAGACAGACTCAAAAGTAGCACAGCAAAAGCTGAAAGAATTGAAATGAGACTTGAAGTGCAACTCACAGAAGCTGACACAGCTTACAGTTAACTGCCAAGTAAAACAAATACATCAATATTCCTCAGAGGAATATCACAGAATCCAGAGTCTACACAATGTAACATTCACAATACCCAGGATACAATCCAAAATTACTCACTGTACAAAGAACCAAGAAGATATAACCCATTCCCAATGAAAAAGACACTAAAAAGAGAACAACATCAAAATGACATAAATATTAAAATGTTCAGACATACACTCAATGGAACAGAACAGTATACAGAAATAAAACCACACATATATGTTCAACTGATCTTCAACAATAATGTCAAGGTATTTCAGTGCGGAAAGAATATTCTTTTCAACACAAGTTGCTAAAACTGGATACCCATATGGGGGAAAAAATAACCTTGACCCTTAAATCATACAATATACAACAATCAACTCAAAATGGATCACAGACCTAAACATAAGAATAAAACTATGATGCGGCCACTTTGGAAAACAGTTTGGCATTTCCTCAAAAGGTTAAACATAGGAGTTACCATATGACCCAGCAATTCTACTCCTAAGTATTTCTTTCCAAGAGAAATGAAAACAGGTATCCACACAAAAACTCGTACACACATGCTCATACCAGCAATATACACAAGAGGCAAAAAATATAAAGAACCCCAAATGTCCATCAATAGAAGAAGAGATAAATTAAATGTGCTATATTCATACAATGGAGTGTCATTTGGCTGATACATGCTACAACATGGATAAACCTTGAAAATACATATGGCTTCACTTATATGAAACATCCAGAATAGGCAAATCTATAGAGATGGAAAGTAGATTAGTGGTTGCCTAGGACTACAGGGGATAGGAGGTTTGGAGAATGATGGCTAAAGGGTATAGAGTTTCTTTTTTTTTTTTTTTAAATAAATTTATTTATTTATTTATGGCTATGTTGGGTCTTCGTTTCTGTGAGAGGGCTTTCTCCAGTTGCGGTAAGCGGGGGCCACTCTTCATGGCGGTGCGCGGGACTCTCACTGTCGCGGCCTCTCGTTGCGGAGCACAGGCTCCAGACGCACAGGCTCAGTAGCTGTGGCTCACGGACCTAGTTGCTCCACGGCATGTGGGATTCTCCAAGACCAGGGCTCGAACCTGTGTCCCCTGCATTGGCAGGCAGATTCTCAACCACTGCGCCACCAGGGAAGCCCCTAGAGTTTCTTTTTGAGATGATGAAAATGTTCTAAAATTGTGGTGATAGTTGCACAATTCTGTGAGCATATTAAGAACCACTGAATTGTACACTTTAAATGGGTGAATTTATGGTATGTGAATCATACTTCGAAATAAAGTTATTACAAAATCAGAAAGCTAAAACTATAAAACTTTTAGAAGAAAACATAAAAATTTGTGTTCTTGAGGTAGGCAGATTTCTTAGAACACAAAAAGCATTATTCATAAAAGAAAGAAATTGACAAACTACACTTCATCAGAGTTTAAAACTTGTTTTTTTGAAAGACACTGTTAAAAATAAAATAAAAAGGCAAGCCTCAGACTGGGAGAAATATTTTACAAAGCATTTATCTGATAAAAGACTTATATACAGTATACATAAATAACACTTAAAACAAAATAAGACAAACAGCCCTTTTTTTTTTTTTGGTACGCAGGCCTCTCACTGTTGTGGCCTCTCCCATTGCGGAGCACAGGATCCAGACATGCAGGCTCAGCGGCCATGGCTCACAGGCCCAGCCGCTCCGCGGCATGTGGGATCTTCCCGGACCGGGGCACGAACCCGTGTCCCCTGCATCGGCAGGTGGACTCTCAACCACTGCACCACCAGGGAAGCCCCAGCCCAATTTTTCAAATGGGCAAGAGCAGAACAGATACTTTAACAATGAAGATATAAGAAAATCCATTAAGCACATGAAAATACACTCATCATGAGTCATTAGGCAAATGCAAAATTAAAATCAGAATGAAACACCACTATACTCACTAGAATGGCTAGAATTTAAAAAACTGAAAATACCAAGTATTCAAGAGGTTACGGAGCAACTGGAACGCTCCACTACAGATGAGAATACAAAAACAGTACAGCCTCTTTGGAAAACAGTTTGACATTTTCTCATTTGACCCTGCAATTCCACTTCTAGCTGTGTATGTACTCAAGAGAAATGAAAACATAAATCTACATAAAGACCTGTACATTAATGTTATTTCATGGCAGCGTCATTAATAATAGCCCCAAACTGGAAACAACACAAATGGGCAACAACAAGCGAACAGATAAATAAACTGTAGTAAATCCATCCAATGGAATACTATCAGTAATTAAAAAGGAATAAACTATTGATATATGCAACAACACGTATCAATCTTTTTTTTTTTTTTCAGTACGCGGGCCTCTCACTCTTGTGGCCTCTCCCGTTGCAGAGCACAGGCTCCGGAAGTGCAGGCTCAGCGGCCATGGCGCACGGGCCCAGCCACTCTGCAGCATGTGGGATCTTCCCAGACCGGGGCACGAACCTGTGTCCCCTGCATCGGCAGGCGGACTCTCAACCACTGCGCCACCAGGGAAGCCCTCATGTATCAATCTTAAAGGACTATACTAAGTGAACAAAGCTAGACATGAAAGACTACATATTGTATGCTTCCATTTATTTGACATTCTAAAAAAGGCAGAATACAGTAACAGAAAGGTGATCAGTGGTTGACAGAGGCAGTGGAAGGGAAAGAGGACTGACTACAAAGGGGCATGAGGGAACTTCCTGGGACAATGAAAATGTTCTATATCTTGATTGTGGTGATTATAAAACTATGTGCTTTAATTAAAACTCATGAAACTAGACATTTAACATGGGTGAATGTTAATGTTAGTAAATTATGCTCAATAAAGTTGATTTTTTAAAAAAGGACAATTAGTAGTTTCATTCCTTTTCTAAGTCTACAGAGGTTCTCGAGGTCTCAGGTAATTCCCCAAAGGTCTCAATATCCAATCTGCTCCATTTTTAGGGCCCAATCTTGATTTCTACTTCTTACATGTCTTATGATTAAAAGTATAGCACCTCTACAAAGGATCATGAGAGACTACTACGAGAAACTATACATCCATAAAATGGACAACCTAGAAGAAATGGACATATTCTTAGAATGGTACAATCTCCCAAGACTGAAGCAGGAAGAAATAGAAAATATAAAGAGACCAATTACCAGTACTGAAATTGAATCAGTAATTTAAAAACTCCCAACAAACAAAAGTCCAAGACCAGATGGCTTCACAGGTGAATTCTACTAACATCTACAGAAGAGTTAACACCTATCCTTCTGAAACTATTCTAAAAAATTGCAGAGGAACGAACACTTACTAACTCATTCTATGAGGCCACCATCACCCTGATACCAAAACCAAACAAAGATATCACAAAAAAGGAAAATTACAGGCCAGTATCACTGATGAACACAAAAATCCTCAACAAAATACTAGCAAACTGGGACTTTCCTGGTGGCAAAGTGGTTAAGGAACTGCCTGCCAACGCAGAGGACACGGGTTCAAGCCCTGGTGCGGGAAGATCCACATGCCTCAAAGCAACTAAGCCTGTGCACCACACCTACTGAGCCTGTGCTCTAGAGCCCGCGAGCCACAACTACTGAGCCCGCATGCCACAACTACTGAAGCCCACACGCCCACAGCCCATGCTCCGCAACAAGAGAAGCCACTGCAATGAGAAGTCCGCACACCGCAATGAAGAGTAGCCCCCGCTCGCCACAACTAGAGAAAAGCCCTTGCGCAGCAACGAAGATCCAATGCAGCCAAAAATAAATAATAAATTAATTTTTAAAAAATACTAGCAAACCGACTCCAACAATACATTAAAAGGGTCATACACCATGACCAAGTGGGACTTATTCCAGGGATCCAAGTATTCTTCAACATCTGCAAATCAATGTGATACACCACACTAACAAACTGAAGAATAAAACCATATGATCATCTCAATAGATGCAGAAAAAGCTTTTGATAAAATTCAACATCCATTTATGATAAAATCTCTTCAGAAAGTGGACACAGAGGAAACATACTTCAACATAATAAAGGCCATATAGGGACTTCCCTGGTGGCGCAGTGGTTAAGAATCTGCCTGCCAATGCAGGAGACACGGGTTCTATCCGTGGTCCAGGAAGATCCCACATGCCGTGGAGCAACTAAGCCCATGCACCACAACTACTGAGCCTGCACTCTACAGCCCTCGAGCCACGACTACTGAGCCCGCGTGCCACAACTACTGAAGCCCATGGTCCCGTGCTCGGCAACAAGAAAGAAGAGAAGCCACCACGATGAGAAGCGCACACACCGCAATGAACAGTAGCCCCCACTCACCGCAACTAGAGAAAAGCCTGCGCGTAGCAACGAAGCCCCAATGTAGCCCAAAATAAATAAATTAAATAAATAAATTTTAAAATAAAATAAATAAAGGTCATATATGACAAACCCACAGCTAACATCATACTCAATGATGAAAAGCTGAAAGCATTTCCTCTAAGATCAGGAACAAGACAAGGATGCCCACTCTCATCACTTTTATTCAACACAGTTTTGGAAGCCCTAGCCACAGCAATCAGAGACAAAAAGAAATAAAAGGAATCCAAATTGGAAAAGAAGAAACAGAACTGTCACTGTTTGCAATTGACATGATGCTACACATAGAAAATCCTAAAGATGCTACCAGAAAACTACTAGAGCTCATCAATGAATTCAGTAAAGTTGCCGGATACAAAATTAATATACAGAAATCTGTTGCATTTCTATACACTAAAAATGAAATATCAGAAAGAGAAATTAAGGAAACAATCCCATTTACCATCATATCAAAAAGAATAAAATACTTAGGAATAAACCTAGCTAAGGAGGCAAAAGATTTGTATTACAAAAACTATAAGACACTGATAACAGAAACTGAAGATGACACAAACAGATGGAAAAATATACCATGTTCTTGGATTGGAATAATCAATATTGTTAAAATTACCGTGACTACCCAAGGCAATATACAGATTCAACACAATCCCTATCAAATTACCAGTGGCATTTTTCACAAAACTAGAACAAAAAAATTTTTTATTTGTATGGAAACACAAAACACCTTAAATAGCCAAAACAATCTTGAGAAAGAAGAATGGAGCTAGAGGAATCATGCTCCCTGGCTTCAGACTGTACTACAAAGCTACAGTAATCAAAACAGTGTAGTATTGGCACAAAAACAGACATATAGATCAATGGAACAGGATAGAAAGCGCAGGAAAAAACCCACACACTTATGATCAATTAATCTATGACAAATGAGGCAAAAATATACAATGGAGAAAAGGCAGTCTCTTCAATAAATGGTGCTGGGGAAACTGGATAGCTACGTGTAAAAGAATGAATTAGAACATTCTCTAACACCAGATACAAAAATAAACTCAAAATGGATTAAAGACCTAAATGTAAGACCAGATACTATAAAACTCCTAGAGGAAAACATAGGCAGAACACTCTTTGACAAAACAAAATCACAGCAATATTTTTTTGGATGCATCTTCTAGAGTAATGGAAGTAAAAACAAAAATAAACAAATGGGACCTAATTAAACTTAAAAGCTTTTGCACAGCAAAGGAAATCATAAACAAAATGAAAAGACAACCTACAGACTGGGAGAAAATATTTGCAAATGATGCTACCGATGAGGGATTAACTTCCAAAATATACAAACAGTTCATACAGCTTAATATCAAAAAAAACCCAAACAACCCAATCAAAAAATGGGCAGAAGACTTAAAAAGACATTTCTCCAAAGAAGACACAGAGGCACATGAAAAGATGCTCAACATTGCTAATTATGAGAGAAATGCAAATCAAAACTATAATGAGGTATGACCTCACACCAGTCAAAAAGGCCACCATTAAAAAAAATCTACAAATAATAAACGCTGGAGAGGGTGTGGAGAAAAAGGAACCTTCCTACACTGTTGGTGGGAATGTAAACTGGTGCCTCCGCTATGAAAAACAGTATGGAGGTTCCTTAAAAAATTAAAAATAGAGTTATCATATGACACAGCAATCCACTCGTGGGCATATATCGGGAGAAAAACTCTAATTTGAAAGGATACATGCACACCAATGTTCATAGAAGCACTATGTACAACAGCCAAGACATGGAAGCAACCTAAGTGTCCATTGACAGATGAATGGATAAAGAAGATGTGCTACATATACAGAATGGAATATTACTCAGCCATAAAAAAGAATGAAATAATGCCATTTGCAGCAATGTGGATGGACCTATAGATTATCATACTAAGTGAAGTAAGTCAGACAGAAAAAGACAAATATTATATGATACCACTTATATGCAGAATCTAAAAAAAAATGATACAAATGAATTTATTTACAAAACAGAAATAGACTCACAGAAAACAGACTTATGGTTAACAAAGGGGATAGTGGGGCACGAGGTTGGGGTGGGGGAGATAAATCAGGAGTTTGGGATTAACATATATACACTACTATATATAGAATAGATAAATAACAAGGACCTACTTGGGAAACACAGGGAACTATCCTGTAATAACCTATAATGGAAAAGAATCTGAAAAAGAATAGATATATATGTGTATGTATAACTGAATCACTTTGCTGTACACCTGAAACTAACACAACATTGTAAATTAACTATACTTCAATTTAAAAAATGGTTAAAAAAAAGTATAGCACCTCTGAAACACAAAACTCTAAATTTTGTGTGTATAGTTCGGAGAATACATAGACCAGACTGACATAAAACCTACATGCTATCATCTCCAGCTAAATTACAGATGCAGTCAAACATTATTTGATCCTTCTGGAACTTTTCAGGCTTCCTTGCTTGCTTTTCTCATGTCCCCATTAAAAAGAATTTACCATAAATATCTAGTAGCTCATTCCTATACAGGGGACAAATCTCAGTTTCAGAGACTGCAACATTAAACAGCAGATCAGCTTTAAACACATGTCGTCTGTTTGCCAATACCTACAGAATGCACTGCATTTTCCACAAAGATTAATGAATTTCTCATTATACCATCACTCCCAAAATAATCAAAGGCAAATAAAGAATACTGCAACCAAGGGAAAAATTAAGCAGATTGGGCTATCAGTTGTAATTAGGTTTTAAAGAACAAACAAAGGCATTTGGGAAAGGGGCTGGCACACATCATCTAGAATTCAAGATGGGCTTTCCTGCATATCTACAACAGCAAGAAACTGGAAATGTATAAAATAGCCCATGTGAATTGCATGCAGAATATAATGAGGACCTTGGAGAAAACCAGAATTAATCATTCACACAGATATCTCCAAAGAAAATGAAAAAGAACAAGATATGAAGTGGGGTATAGGGCACTTGTAGGTTCTGACATGGACAAACTCTGTATTACCCAAATGTTTTGGAAGACACACCACACTTTAAAATTAATCTTGCTCTATAACTCTACAGAGTCAACAGTGAGAGACTGCTATTAGCAAAGAGATATGACAACCAATAAAAGAACAAACAAAATAAACTCACACATGATTGCAAAAGGCCCAAATCCAAACTTAAAACTGTCTAGAATAAAATGGAGTTATACTTAAGCAGAAATATGCCTCTTCTTCCATTACTGTAGTTCACTCCCTGCAATAAATCAGGGCCAGTGTCTTTTATTTATGTGTAAACCCATATTCCTGGTAGGCAAGCTGACCTAGGTGGCAGTCATTTATCCTAGTGCTCTAATATATATCATAAATGATAAGATTGGGAGAAACAAAAGCTAGGTGTTTGAGGATGGAGTTGGGCTGACACTCACCACAAACTTCTCACCATTCTGCTCCACATGTTTGTATGTGGGGACCGATATGGGCACTGCTTGCTTTTCTGTGTAATCATAAAATGACTGTCCCAACGAGTCGTCACTGGGATCTAGGTTATCTGCCTCATGAGGAGGTACAGATAACACTGTCAAGATCAATTCCTTCTCGCCTGCTCGGATCAGGTCCACCACCTGCTTGTGTGTCGCCCCCTCAACATTCACGCCGTTCCTAAGGGGAAAAAGGGAAAAAGACAATCCCATAAACCAGAAGGGTCCAAACACCTTATAGCTCCACCCTCCTGCCCCCACTCCAGTGTCATGAAGTATGAACCACAAAATAAAAAGATCAGTTTGGTTCCAGAAAAGCTGTTTATGTTTTTACAAATCATAATGTGAAAAAGTGTGTGTGAACTTATGGCAGGGGGAAAAATGGCAACAGGTGAAAGGACCTACCCTTCCTCTATGCTAAAACCTCGCACACAGCCTCAGGAAAACACGAGGGAAGGAGGGTGAAGCTGATGAGGGAACAAAGCTTTTAAAGCCAATTCCCTCATCCTAACTAAGCACGTATACAATACAATAAAGGCTTTTAACAATCCTGCCATTTGAACTGTTCTTTGTCCTTTTTAAATTTCTTAGAATTCGGAATTCTGTCAAAAGAAATTTTTCACAAAATATGCTCCCTTAATTTGTAAAGACCCAAAAAGTATGACTTAAGATAGTTCTTTTACATTTGTATCTGATTTCTCCCCATATCTTAAAATCGGTCAACTTAATTTTCCTTTATACCAAGTTTCATCACCTTGGGAATTAAATGATATATATCTTCATACACACTAGTTTCCTCTATCACTCAGTTTTTAAAAAGGCAAGGAGATAAACTCTCTAAAATTTTATTATCTGACCCAACTTCCTTTGTTCTCCCAATCACTTCAATTAGTATCTACTTTTTTTTCTGTTCTGTGCTATCTCACTTAAAGCCCTGTGTAATCAGTTCAAACTAAAAAATGTATCGCTAAGTTTACATAGTAAATCAACCTACGCATTCTCCTTCCTGTTCCACTGTGTATAAAAAGGCTGAAACTAGGAAAAGTACAAGGTTTGGAAGAACAATAATTTTGTCAAGAAAGATGCTGAGTCTCACAAAACTCACTCAGCAAACTGAACTACCCTTCCAGAATGCTGACCCCGCCCCTTATCTCAGCAAAAACCACTAGGCAGCTAGCTGACCTGGAGGGAATCCCCCCATGGCTATCCCAAGAGGGTTAGGAAATACACACCTGGCCTTTAGTCAATTTCATAAAAGCTTATCTACCCTTTAAACTCTTTTTCACTCTTGTTCCAAACCATTAGGGTTTTTCCTTCCTGCAAATGATGCTAGGTTTAGGTTTAACAAGCCTTCCACAAACTTTTCAATCACTGGAATTGTCTGTCAGAGTATGGTATCTGAAACATCCATTTATATAAACAGAACAGGCAGGAGATCATCCAGCTAAGCCTCCTTCCTTATTCTAGGTTTAACAATCTAGCCAGTAAATTCAGTGCTCTTGACATTTCACAACCTAAAATCTAACTTAAATACACACACACACACACACACACACACACACTACAGCAATTTTACAACTGGCTAGCTATAGAAGAAAATAAAGAGCTCCCTCCACTGATGGAAATTTGAGCTTTTAAAATTCAGATCAGGTCAGACCAGTGGCCAGAAAAAGTGGTCAGTTCTTTGATCATAGAGCAGGATGGTAAAATAGAAGAAAATGGGCTTTGGAGCTAGATCTACGTGGGTTCAAATCCTGGCCCTGCCAGAACTGGTCTTAAGTCATTTAACCTTTCTTAGCATTGCTTTCCACGTCTATAAAAGAGAGACAATAATAAGTCCCTAACAGAGTCGTTGTGAAGATTAATGTAATAAAACATGTAACTTGCCAAGATCAATGCCTGAACACTCATACCAGAAAGTATATTAAGGAAAGAAGTACTATGTATCTATGGGTTATGAAGAGATTTTGGTTAAAGAATAAATGTAAACCTAAAGTTGGGGATTGGTGAAGCATTTCATCTGAATCTTTGACCTAATTACTAGTTCTGGGAAAATATTTTGATGGTAGAAGAAATAAAATGGAAAAGGCAAAAGTTAAAAATCAACAGAGAGAATTTGATCTATCCCTAGGAATCTTAACTCACGAATATCCTTGTTAATTTTTTTTTTTAACAAAGTGAGGAAAACTAATACTGTAGAGACTGAAGTAAATATCTTGGATACTAAAACATGATTTTTATGTTAGTATAATCAATTTTATGAGATCAGCATTTGTGAAAAAAGTTTAAGAACTGATGCTCAAATCTTATTTTTCAGCCCCCTAATTTTTCCTAATTTTAAAGGATTTTTAATCTGGACTACTCTGTCGATAGGCTTGGGGGCGGGTGGCGGTCAGTGAACCCCTACAGACTTTGTATGTAAAATTATATTTGTCTACATATATGCATTGTTTTCTGGGAAGAGGGCCCACAGCTTTCATCAGCTTCAAAAAAGGAGTATGTAATCTCCAGAAAGGTTAAAAACTATTGTTTTCAATGCATACCTCCACCCATTCAGTTTTCAAGTTAGAATACACTGTTCCTTGGGTCACTCACAGAAATAAGCCCTGAAAATTGGCAAACTTAAGTGACGCTTACTCCAAAAGCAGGCAGGGAGCAAGGACGCTTGCTTAGGTTTCACTTCTTTAATAGTAAGATCAAGCTTCAAATTGGCTATCATCCCCAAAACCCTCTTAAAAAAACCCAAAATAACAACAAAAACAAAAAAAACAGGAAAGAACTACCAGTGTCATATTCTAAACACACTTGCTAATACTTATCTGGTTCAACTGTAGAAGGAATTCTATACATTCCACAATTTAATACAAGCTGGAAATTCCTTAATTCTTCAGAGAATGAAATAGGTCAGTAAAAACCCCAGGATGCCTGATTTCAAAAAGGGCCCTCCCTCAAGAATTAAGAGCCCTTCATAGTCATAAAAATGTTTATATGATATCCCCTTTTCCACAAGAATGCTACTATACCAGACTCATATTAGGTGTGGCCCAATTTGGCCGATTCTGAAGACAAAAATGAATGTAAACTATAAATTCTGCAGAAAGGGAACTTTCAGCACTAAAGACTTCTGGTTCAAAGCATGGGTTTTGGAGTCAGAGAGACTTCCGTCTGAATACCAGTTGTGCCATTTAAGAGATGAGACATTTGGCAAATGATTCAACCTCATTAAGCCTCAATTTCTTAACTCATAGAATGGGGCTAATAAGATAACAGAGTTATTGTAAGACCCCAAATGAGATAAAGCTCTAGAATACAGTAATCACTCAATAAAAGGTAGTTATTCATGTGACAGCATTTCTATCAGCTGGGCAAGCAGGTTGGCAGTATTTTGGCCTCCTGATGATACAAACAAACCCTTTCTATGACCAATTTCCCTTGCTTTTCTTTTGTCTTTGTAACATAATCTAGATGGAATTCATTTGAAAATAAATGACTGAGCTCTCAACCAATGATAATAGGAAACACAAGACAGTCAACTTCAAAAGAGAACTACCGCATCAGAGAACCACTAAGTCCTATACCACACAAAAGTAACTACTGCCCAGTAAGTTCTACCCATCAATGCTTTTTCTACAAAGAAAGGCTTAAACACACCATCAAATATTTTCAACAGATATGTGATTAAACAAATACAGTAAAATGTTAATTATAGAATCTAGGTGGTAAACGGGTATTCTCGTGCAATTCCTTCAACTTTTCTGTATGTTTGAAATTTTTCAAAATAAAATGTGGAGAGGGTTTCCCTGGTGGCGCAGTGGTTAAGAATCCGCCTGCCAACGCAGGGGACAAGGGTTCAAGCCCTGGTCCGGGAAGTTCTCACATGCCCTGGAGCAATGAAGCCCATGCGCCACAACTACTGAGCCTGCACTCCAGAGCCCGCGAGCCACAACTACGGAAGCCCGCGTGCCTAGAGTCCATACTCCGCAACAAGAAAAGCCAACGCAATGAGAAGTGCACGCACCGCAACGAAGAGTAGCCCGCGCTCGCCACACCTAGAGAAAGCACGCACGCAGCAAGGAAGACCCAACACAGCCAAAAATAAATAAATAAAATTAATTAATTTTAAAAATAAATTAAATGTTGACGGAAAAAAGAAGGCAACCAAAAAATCCAACCATCCACAACTAAGACCAAAATTTAGTTTCCTTACGCATCTAGATGATACCCAATTACTTTGTGTCTTCAGCATTGTAAAGATACACTTGATAATTTTAATAAAATGCACCTCATTTTTTACATAAGACCAAAATTTGACCCCACTGGAGAGGCCTTTAGCTAGCTAACAGGAATGGCTTTAAGTAAGACTTCTATTCAACTAAAGTTAGCCAGCTGAGGAAACTGCAAAGCTAATATAAACACTCCCAAAAAAGCAGGGAAAAAAAGTTCTAAATAGTCAGGATTTGTATACTGTTTATGAAGGAACCTGTATATAATGAAACTAGGTATGGATGGAAGTATGACACAGCCGATCACTATACGTGCCACAGGAAGGAGCCATTCTATGTGGTAAGCAGAATATTATTTTGACCCCCTGTGACACGCAGGAAAGTAATTAAAGTGTAGTTAGTCCCCCAGAGGCAGCCTGTAAAAAACAGACAATAAAGTCCTATAACTGCAAGCAGTAGGAGACACTTCTCAATTCTGTAGGTTAAAACACAACGGCTACATGTTCACAGAAAGGTTAAAATAAAAAAAGTTTTGCCAAGGATGTGGAAGAGATGGAATTCTCATGCATTGCTGATGGGAGCATAAAGCAAAAACAATCCGGCAGTTTCTTATAATGTGAAACATAAACACATTTACTATATGACCTACCAATTCCACTCCTACGTATCTACCCAAGAGAAATGAAAACATGTCCATACAGACAATTACAGTTGAATGTTCACTGAAGCTTTATTCATCATAGTCCAAAACTGAAAACAGCCAAATGTCTATCAAGAGGTAAACAGATAAACTGTGGCACATTCATGCCACAGAGTATTACTCAGCAATAAAAAGGACCAAACTACTGATGCCCACAATATGGATGAATCTCAAAAATACACTGAGCAAAGAAGACAGAAAAGAGTCTGTTTGATTTGATTTCATTTATTTGAAGTTCCGAATAGACAAAACTATTCTATAGTGATAATTATCAGATCAGTGGTTGTCTGTCAGGGAGGGGGCAGGGGTAGGGGGTACAACAGACACAAGGAAGCTTTCTGAAGTAATGTGTGTGCTCTATATCTTGATTGGGGTGGTAGTTAAACGGATCTATACTTTTCTCAGATTTAAAACTCTCAAAATGTGTGCATTTGACTGTATGTAAATTAAACCTCAATAAAGTTGATTTTAAAATAAAATTATATAATATCCTCATTTAGAAATGTAAAATAGTCCATCATCAGAGTGAAACAGCCCCTATTCTACTTTTAGATTACTCTGAATTTTTTTTTTGCTGTTATTGACAATGTTGTTATGAAGATCCCAATAGATGAATCTCTACACATATCTGCAGTACAAAATTGTTTAATGGATAAAACACACCCTTTTTCCTTCACCTCCCGTATCTTTGTGGAAAATAAGCTAAGCCTTCAATACTTTCACGTCTTACAAGCCTATTTCAACAAAATAATGAAGAGAAAATTAAGCCAGAGCTAGTTTTACCCCTACTACTGCTTTGGCCTTTTGTCTTAACCTCCTAAAAACAACAGGACACGTATTTCAAGCCTAGTGTAGTTAAGAATGTCAGCAACAGATGATTATAAAATTAAGCCAGAGAGCAACAACATCTCTGTCTAGTTTATTAAAGCCATAATGTGAGAAACATCAAACTCACTCAACACTTGATTAATACTATTGTATTACATTATAAATATAATTGATCTTTTTTAGGAGTCCTAGAATCCCCTTTTTAGATTTTTAAGCATTCAAGGCTGTAAAGCATTTTCTTCTCACAGAGTATTTGAAAAAGAATTTGTCCAGCCAAATAGCTAACATTAGAAAAACTTCTAATAACATTGAAGTACATCAAGCAAATGAACTTACAACTCAAAAAATATTTAAGAAGACTATATGCAAACATGGAAAAGTCCTTATAATATGTAAAATGCAAAAAACAAAGACTATAAATATTGTTTGAGGTTTTTTGCATTTAAAATATAAAAATATCGTCCATTGTGATCTTATGAGCACATAAGATATTTCTGCCCCCAAATAGACACAGTATGTAAACTATGAAAATAGCTAAGTTAGGGTAACTATGGGTAATTTTAAAAATTTAACATAGCTTTTCTATCTTTTCAATTACACAAAGCTTTTTAAACAAACTCCCTATCTTCTCTGCAATATATTTTCTTGGAAATTGGGTGAAGATCTTACAAGTTGGAGAAAAACAGTCCCCTAACTCATCAAAAGAACAACCCTTCCTTTGACTTTTCTCGGTTCATTGCCCAGTTGTTGAGTACATCTATACTAGACACTAGACTTTAAAAACAAGGAACTACTCTACTGAAATGTAAAGACATGTCCTTTTAAATTTTGCAATTAAATCATCTGGCTGGCTTAGGTTGACTCCTTTTCATCCACCTCTGCCTCTTTGATATCTAACTTAGGCAAACAATCAAATCACATAACTGACTAATTGTATTAGCAATCATGCTGTACTTTGCCCTTACACTCTGGAGATAAGGGATTCAGACATGCATAAGCAATAAAAATAGCCAAAGGAAGTCAAGCTTGATCGTGTCTGTACCAAAGTACAATGCCAGACCACTAAATACCAAGAACTTTTTGGAATTTTGTTTCAGAAATAATAACATTTTAGAACACCTAATTTACTGACAGGACAAGAGAAGTACAACTAGAGAAAGTAAATGGTCAAAGGTTTCTAAAACGCTTGCATTTTTTCTAATAAACAATCTGGTTAACAATTTTAAAAGCACAAAACTATTATCTCAATTACTCTTAATGTTAACTTATGTGGAAAATGAGACGATGACTACATAAACAGGAAGAAAATGGAAAGCCATTTCACTGGTAATATGCATCTAAAGTCATAAAAATGTTCATGTTCCTTCAACCCAAAATGGCCTTACTGAGAATTTATCCTAAGGAAATCATCATAATATGAGCTCCATGAGGGTAAGAACTTTACAGTGGCATTTGGACCATTCTCAAGTATTTGTTGAAAGAAATGAAATAATCCTGAACACAGAAAAAGCAAGGTACAAGTATGTTCATTATTTAGGTTGTTTCCAAATTTCTGTTCTTATAAAAAGTCAGCAATAGGGGGAAATGAATGATAAAGAAAATTATAGCAAAACAATTTAACTATAAAGCAACCATTTAAAATTGTAAATATGAAGAACAAAATAATCTGTAAATATGTTTGGGCCACTGTTATGTTAAGAAGTGGATTATAAAAATGCAACTTCTAAAAGATAACACAGGAGAAAATCTAGTGATGGGTATGACAATGAGATTTTAGACAACAGAAATGTGATCCATGAAAGACAAAATTGCTAAGATGAATTTTATAAAAATTAAAAACTTCTGCTCTGTGAAAGACACTGTTAAGAAAAACAAGTCACAGACTGGGAAAATATATTTGGAAACCACATATTTGATAAAGGACTTGTATCCAAAATATAAAAGAACCTTAAAACTCAACAATAAGAAAACAAGCCAGTTAAAAATGGGCAGGGACTTCCCTGGTGGTCCAGTGGTTAAGACTCTGCACTCCCAATGCAGGGGGCCCGGGTTCTAACCCTGGTCGGGGAACTAAGATCCCGCATACCACAACTAAGCCCGAGTTCTGCAACTACTGAGCCTGTGCACTCTAGAGCCCATGAGCCTCAACTAGAGAAGCCCGTGGGCCACAAGACCCAGCACAGCCAAATTAAATAAATAGATAAATTTTTTTAATGTATTAAAAAATGGGCAAAACATCTGAACAGACACCTCACTAAAGAAGAAATACAGATGGTAAATAAACATATAAAAGTTACTCGACATCACTCATCATTGGAGAACTGCAAATACCATTAAATACCTATTTGGTTAAAAGAAACACAATAATATCAAATGCTGGTGAAGATGTGGAGCAACAGCAATTCATTCAATGGTAGAACCACTTTGGAAGACAGTTTGACAGTTTCTTAAAAAGCTAAACATAGTCTTACCATAAGATCCAGCAATCACACTCCTAGGTATTTACCCAATTGAGTTGACAACTTATATTCACACAAAAACCTGCACACAGATGTTTATAGCAGCTTTATTCATAATTGCCAAAAACTGGAAGCAACCAAGATGTCCTTTATAAGTGAATGGATAAACAAAAGTGGTACATCTAGACAATGGAATATCATTCAGCTATAAAAAGAAATGAGCTCTCAAGCCACAAAAAGACATGCGGGAGGCTTAAATGCATATTGCTAAGGGAAAGAAGCCAATCTGAAAAGGCTACATATTGTATGATTCCAATTAATTATATGACATTCCAGAAAAGGCAAAGATCAGTGTGCTGCCAGGGGCTTGGAGGGAGGAGAGGGATGAATAAGTGAAGCACAGGGGATTTTTAGGGTAGAGAAACTATTCCCTATGATACTGTAACACTGCATACATGAGAGGATGCACTTGTCAAAACCTACAGAACTTTACCACACAAAGAGTAAACCTTAATGTATGCAACTTTTTCTTAAATCATAGGTTCAGAGAATTCCAGGCTATAACAAGAGACTCTAACTGTATTTCAAATCTTTTTTTTTTTTTTTTGCAGTACGCGGGCCTCTATTTCAAAAAACCTCATGGAAGCGGGTAGGAGGGAAAAGGTACAGACCTAAGTAACTGGAAATGAATGAATTCTGTAAGATTAAAGGCCAAAGGGACTGTACATAAGTACTGTATTCTAGTTAGTAAAGTTGTTTCCCGCAGGGGTACAGGTTAACAATTCTGGTATTACTACACATGTATACTGGAATTGAAAAATTAAGTAAATAAATGGTGGATGTAGGGAGCCAAGTTTCTCATTGTTGGAGTGGAAATGTACAAATCAGCAAGGGGAAGGGGATAAAACATCTATATGGTAATGAAGAAAAGCTATAGACATCAGTAAGAACTCATGTTTAACTTAATATAGATACAGATGGTTACATATAGAAATATTTATAGATATGTGTATATACAGGGGTTAATAAACACTCATATATTTCTTTGCTCTGACAGCTGAGAGGGCCTGAAAGTACACCCTCTTAGCAAGAACCATACCTAATGCCTAGATCTTGGTTTCTAATAACATTCTCCAGTAAAAAGAACCAGTGCCTCTTGGAGAAATGGCTGATTCTAGGACTGGGGCAGGAAACACACAAGATGAGCCTCAAGCACTGTGTAGTACCAGAAAGTAAGGAAGTGCTCAAAAACAAAACAAAACAAAAAAACACACATTGATGAGAGTATGGTAGAAGGGCACAGAAGCCAACTGAAAGAGCTACCAATGGCTGATTCTGGAACAACTGGAGCAACAAAATAAAGTAGCAGTCTCAGATTATACAACCCGAAGTATAAAATTATTATCCACGAGCCCATACTGATATAAATAAATGACAGAATAAATACACAGGGGAGAAGAGACATTCTTCTCCTATGGAGAATTCCAAATAAATTATACAGTTACTACATACTAAAGGAGAAAAGCATAACTTCCCACTCCTTAAGTGTGGGCTGCATATAGTGACTCCTATCCAAAGGGTACAGTATGAAGAGGGGGGAGAGGAGGAGGAGAATAACTTTAAAGTCGAGAAACCTGGCAAACTACTTTAGCCAGATGATCAAGGTCAATATCAACAGTCATAAATCATGATGATAGTATGTACAGTTGATATGAACTGATGAAAATGATACTTTACCTCTGTGACTGTCCTCCCCAAATCACCAAAACTCCAATCTAATCATGAAAAAAAATCAGACAAATTCTAATAGTCAGGCATACAATACCTGACCAGTACTCCTCAAAACTGTCAAGGTAGGGGCTTCCCTGGTGGCGCAGTGGTTGAGAGTCCGCCTGCCGATGCAGGGGACACGGGTTCGTGCCCCGGTCCGGGAGGATCCCACATGCCGCGGAGCGGCTGGGCCCGTGAGCCATGGCCGCTGAGCCTGCGCATCCGGAGCCTGTGCTCCGTGACGGGAGAGGCCACAGCAGTGAGAGGCCCGCGTACCACCAAAAAAAAAAAAAAAAAAAGTCAAGGTCATCAAAAACAAGGAAAGACTAAGAAAATGTCACAGCCAATATGCGCCTAAGGAGACATGACAACTAAATGTAATGTGGTATCTTGGATGGGATCCCGGAATAGAAAGACATTAGGTAAAAACTAATGAAATCAGAATAAACTATGGGCTTCAGCTGGTAATAATGTATCAACATTGGTTCATTTATTTTAACAAATGTTAAACATGTAACAAATAACCATATATAAGAGAAAAACTGTATGGTGGGAGTGGGGGATGTATATATGGAAACTCTACACTATCTGTTCAATTTTTCCATAAATCTAAAACTATTCTAGAAAATGGTCTATTAATTCTAAAAATTAGATCACAAATTATATGTAACAGTATGACTTCATAACAAATACATTAAAAAAGGACAGCCAAAATACAAAAAGTAGTTGTGTTAGGATGATAAGATAGGTGATTTTTTTCCTTAGTCTCCAAATTTTCTAACATTACTAATACATTACTTTTATAATTTAAAAAATGAATTTTATACCACTAAACACCTACTAGAATGACCAAAATCCAAAACACTGACAATACCAAATGCTGATGAGGATATGGCTTAACAGGAACTCTCATTCATTGCTGGTGGAAATGCAAAAGGGTATACTTTGGAAGACAGTTTGGTGGCTTCTTATAAAAATAACATACTCTTGGGCTTCCCTGGTGGCGCAGTGGTTGAGAGTCCGCCTGCCGATGCAGGGGACACGGGTTCGTGCCCTGGTCCAGGAGGATCCCACATGCCGCGGAGCGGCTAGGCCCGTGAGCCATGGCCGCTGAGCCTGCGCATCCAGAGCCTGTGCTCCTCAACAGGAGAGGCCACAACTGTGACAGGCCCGTGTACCGCAAAAAAAAAACAAACAAACATACTCTTACCACCTGGATCCAGCAATTACGCTCTTTGGAGTCAAAAACTTTTGTCCACACAAAAACCTGTACACAGATGTTTATAAGCAGCTTTATTCATAATTACCAAAACTTGGAAGCAACCAAGATGTCCTTCAGTTGAGGAATGGATAAACTGTGGTAGATCCAGCAGACAATGGAATATTATTCATCACTAGAAAGAAATGAGCTATCAAGCCATAAAAAGACATGAAGGACACTTAAATGTATATTACTAGGTGAAAGAAGACAAGGCTACATACTATATGATTCCAACTGTATGATAATCTGGAAGAGGCAAAAATATGGAGACAGTAAAAAGATCAGTAGTTGCCAGGGCTTAGGGGGAGAGAGGAATGAATTGGCAGAGCATAGAGGATTTTTAGGGCAGTGAAACTACTCTGTATACTACAATGGCAGATACTGTTATTACAAATTTGTCCAAACCCATAGAATATACATCACCAAGAGTGAACCCTAAACTAAACTATGGACTCTAAGTGACAATGATGTGTCAATGTAGGCTCATCAATTCTAACAAATGTACCTCTCTGGTGGGGGAAGTTTATAATGGTGGAGGCTGTGCATTCTATGGAGAGCCCTAATTCACAAACCCTTACCGAAGCCTTTTTTAAGTATCAAAAGCAAAATTCAACATTTATACCAATATTTTAAAGCACCTACATCCAAAAATTTAATGCTGGGCAAAAGAGAGTACTAATAACGATAAAGTATGGCCCTGGCAGGGTTGAGAAACTGAGAGGTATGTCAATCAGCATCTAGTCTTCCCAAAAAGGGAAAAAAGAATAAATAACGTGTCAAATAAGCTGCTCACCATTACCTTTGGCTGGGTGTTCTATTCACAAAGAATGCTGCCTGAGGCAGGAAAAGTACAAATAAGCATCATCTGTCTTTCGACCATAATACCTCCAGCCACAAGTAACAAGGGTTTACTACTTGGGAAGGAGTAATAGATTCCTCAAAACTTCTAGTTCCAAGGCAATCAGGAAACAAATATAATCTACACAGGTAGACTTATTTCTAAATAAACGAATCTTGTCATTCAATAAAAAAAAGTATAATAAGGCTTAAGGTTTTAAGGTATTTTAAAAATCAATATAAAATTATAATCAAGCTATTCAGAAGTTCATTTGTTATCTGATAATTATCTGTAAAGCCAATGTAACAACTTGACACCAAGAGTAAAACAAACTTGTTCATTTCCCTCCTAATAAAATACAAAATTCTAGTCTTAGGATTTTAAAACAGCCTCCTATATTAAAATTACTAAGGCTTTGGATCTGTGCTCCACATGGCCAGGACACAACTAGTTTACACCTTTTATCCTAGCATAATTAATGGGCCCCTTTCAAGTGTCTTGGTCTGGACAATAAACTATACAGTCCTCCTAGTTTTAGTACATTTTGTGTCTGGAAGACTCCTGTGAATATGCACATAGTCTCTAGGCACTTGCATTACTAGTTTAGATAACTAAGGGCAGAAGAGTACTTATGGCGGCTTGGAGGAATTGCTCTAAACTTGTTCATCCCATTGTGGTGAGGCAGGACGGGGGGAGGTTAGGGAGGAGGAATAAGAATCAGGTCAACTATGCTTAAGAAATAACCTAAGGCTGCCGCTTTCTCCACCAAACCTAAAATTCCTTAGTGCAAAGACTACATGTCATTCAGCTTCCTATCCCCAGTGTCTAATATTGTATGTGTCATGTAGTAAGCACTCATTAAAAGTTTTCCCTGAGTGAATGAAAAAAATTATTAAGATTAGCACATAAACTCAATACTGGTTTTCCTTCATGCACTTCCATAATTTAATTCCTTATTTTTAACTTTTATACTGGTTTCACTATTTAGAGGGAAGTACTAAAAATATTATGCAAGCTCTACATTTTTCAAGCCTTAGTATTAGTGATCATTTTGTTTTCTATTGTGGGTAGCAATAAAAATAATGGTTAAGAGTAAAATATGACATTCAATTATGTAAGCAATTCCAAAGTGAGGCTATGTTTTCTTTTACTGAAATATACTGAAAATAAAAGTAAATTGTTTTTATTAATTTTTTAAAAAATAAACACTGATTCCAAGGATAGCAAAATGAGGTAAGAAGAAGGAATAAGAAATAAACATGTTGACATTTAAAAAGCAGCCTGTATTTTATGTTAATTCTGGGAATAATCTATTATAATTATATTGTTTCATCTCATAAAAACTAAATGTACCACATTTAGTTAAAAAATTTAAGCACAGGGGCTTCCCTGGTAGCGCAGTGGTTGAGAGTCCGCCTGCCAATGAAGGGGACACAGGTTCGTGCCCCAGTCCGGGAAGATCCCACATACTGCGGAGCGGCTAGGCCTGTGAGCCATGGCCGCTGAGCCTGCGCGTCCGGAGCCTGTGCTCCACAACGGGAGAGGCCACAACAGTGAGAGGCCCGCGTACCACAAAAAAAAAAAAAAAATTGAAGCACAATGGGTTTCCTCACACGACAGAGGCTAAAGTATTACCAGTAAAGTCTTAAAGAAATTTCCCGATACTAAAGCTATAAAAGTATACATTTATCTTGTTTGGATAAGATTTTTTTGTTTGCTCACTTTTCAACTTTGGTCTTTAAAAACTTGATCAGCATATAACAACTCTATGGTTCAATTTAAATGTAAAGCTAGATGTGAAAATAGGTTACTTCTTCACACTGCGGGGATAATGAATGCTAGATAAAGGTAAGAAAGTTGCTAATAGCCATAAATGGTTTCCCTAACCTGACTAACTCATTCTCCTCCTATCTACCCTATTTCTCAGGCCCCCTCAATCAATTATTCACCAGCAAAACAAACATAATCAGTCCTAAAGCATTTCTCAACACCAACTCAGTCTCTGAGATCTGCTATAATTTGAACCATTGCCTAAATGGCCAATTTAAATGCAACTCCCCAATGTTTTTAGTTTGGTGTACAGTGAAAGTTAATTAAAGAATAAAATCTACTTGCTTTATCAACAACCTTAGTTTGCAAGTCAGGTAAGTTACCAAAGGAGGAATCTTAATATTTTAAAGTTCTATTTCACTACTATTTCTGAATTATTCACATAATGCAATTAAAAACATGATTCTTCATGTGATCTGATAAGTCTGTTCTGCGGTGACAAACTGCACCCTGAATCCCAACACCCATTTCCTAAATATTCAATTCGTCTCCAGAGGTACTGTATTTGAGTGTGAGGAAAAGTGTAAATCTATCACTACTACTGAAAAAAACAGTTCAAAATACCTTCATCTATGTAACAAGCCCTTAGAAATGAATAACAAGATAGATACTTTTTAAGTCATATGGCCCTTCAGCAATCAAATACCATCTTTTAACCCAAATTAAGTTTGCACAATTTTTTGGAAGCTGAGGAACACAGACTACAGTACAGTTTTTGTTAAGTTGTAGTCTATTTCAGCATATTGAATAAGAAGAAAGTTACAGTAAGACCTTTTCCAAATCAGAAACATAAAGGATAATTTGGTAGGCCAGGGAAATCTAAAATAATCTATTAGCACACAATTCAGAAAGGGAAACTTTAGTGTCACATTTCCTTGGATTCAAAACACCAGGTAAAGAGAACAAAACTCACTGTCGTTTCTAAGAAAAGAGATGCAAGTTACCTACCTTGAGAAAACAGATCCAAAAAATAGTTTTTAACCCTACCAGAATCAAAATGATCATAATTTTGGGTAAAAAGAATTAAGTAACCTGCATGATACATTCAGTAGACAAACTGCACACTAAATTACAAACTTTATCATGATTAAACTGATCAGCAAAAGAAGTAGAAGAAGTTTCCAAAACTTTCACAGAGGTCATCACATCTCCAAATATTAAGTTAATCAATTTTCAAAACATACTAAATAAATATAACTAGATAGGCCCACAGATATAAAAGTACTGTCGGGGCAGGGGGTTGGAGGGGAGAGAGAGAGCTTCCTGGTTAATCACACTGAATAGTTCTGTAAGAGTAATCAGCCTCTTCAAAGCAGCTGGGAGAAAATCCACACAAGCAGCTGACTCTGCAGACTGCTCTGTACTTTTCCAAAGAGAAGTAAACTAATTACTTGTGTTTCAAGTCCACAGAATACACAGACCTGTCATTCTAGTCTTGCTCTGAGGTCTCACATACGAATCTGCAATTTCAGATAGCTTAAGCAAAAACCATTTTTTTAAAAGATGTTTTCATAACAACGGAAGTTCATTAAAGGAAGTACACATAAGAGTACTCAAATGCAGTACCTTACTCTGCAACTTTAATACCTTGCAGATAGGTGTATTTCCTCAACTATATGAAAACCTTATTAGTTAGCAGGGAGCAATAAATAATAAACAAAAAAGACTACACACATACTACCTAGCATTTGACTGATACCATATCACAAAATCTAATTCTGAAGTACCCCTCACAATACTGACAGGAGAAATTCACTGTACGGTCACCAGCAATTCTTAAACTTATCTGGGGCTTCCCTGGTGGCGCAGTGGTTAAGAATCTACCTGCCAATGCAGGGGACGTGGGTTCGAGCCCTGGTCCGGAAAGATCCCACATGCCGCGGAGCAACTAAGCCAGTGCGCCACAACTGCTAAGCCTGCACTCTAGAGCCCACGATCCACAACTACTGAGCCGGCGTGCTGCAACTACAGAAGCCCGCGTGCCTAGGGCACGTGCTCCGAAACAAGAGAAGCCACCGCAATGAGAAGCCCGCGCACCACAACGAAGACCAGCCCCCCACTTGCCACAACTAAAGAAAGTCTGCGCGCAGCAACGAAGACCCAACACATACAAATAAATAAATAAACAAACTTATTTGAAGGATCTTTGTAAGAATTTTCATTTTGAATGTAGACTTCAGGTATAAATCTTAGTACTATACATATTAAGTTCCCTGTCTGTCTTCCGTCCCACTCAACTCCCAGCAACATGCTGTCTGCCAAAATAAAAGATTTAAATTAAAGGAGGCATCTTCAAATCAGAGGAGTACAGCTAAAACAGAACATCTGTAGGGCAGAGCACAAGTGGACCTGCGGCATATAGGATCAAACTTACCAACTGTAAACACAATAGTAAGTACAGTCACATAAAACATAAGAGAAAGAGAAACAGATATTTGAGAAGCTGAACTGTGCTGTGAGTAAAATACATATACAAATTAAAGGCAACCAGCTCCTCACCAGCTGCTCCCAGCTCTGGGCATTAGAGCTTAGTTGTCTTTAGTTCCCTTCTTTATATAGTACAAAACAGCCCAAGAGAGTAGATGCTCTGAAATTCTTCTAACAGTGATTTTCCTCTTTGGCCTTGGAAATGTTATTCAACCTCTTCAGGTAAATAATTAAATAAAAACTAAATTCTCAGGGAGTCCTGGGTATTAATGCACATATAACGATATTCTGACCTCAAAAACAGAATAAAATCCAAACTTTTTAGCACGGCAATCAAAACCCCATTTGATCTAACCTGAAGCACAGGTGTCTATAAACAAACAGCAACTTTCGATTCCTTGTTATCCTAAGATCCTCCCTTTGGTCACACAGTTACTTCAGCCTATAAAATCTTTCCCCCTCTTCCGCCTACTAAAATTATACCTGTCCTTCAATCGCAGTTTAAAAGCCTTCTATGACCCATCCACCCACCAATCTTCCAATCTTCTCAAGCATATTCACTCTTCTTACCTCTAAACTCCATTGTGTTTTTCATTTATCTCCATTATTTCATTTTGCTTTACATGCAGTAAATTGTTTACATGCACCTTCCCCACTGCAGTGTAAGTTTCCCAAGGGCAGGGATGCAGGGACTCTGTGACTCATACAAGCCTAACAGTACTTTACACATAGTTTGTGCTTAATTGTGGTACCAGGCTGAACATGAGGTGATTATTAGCCAACATCATAAAACTGATACCCTAAATCACTGGTTTTTAAACAGTGGATTACAACCTAATGAGTCATGAAATTAATGCAGTGGGCCACCATCAGCATTCAAAAAACAAAACAAAAAACCCAAAATACTGACGGACTAAAAAATACCAGAGTGCATGATACTAGTAAACACAGTTTTGTGAAACTTGTTTCAGGTGGTTTTTTTTTTTTAACTGGGTGTAATACAAAATCTATGAGTTTCAATTTTTTTAAAAATGGTTTTAAACTGCCTAAATTTTTTTTTCCAAATGTGGGCCTGGAATTGCACCACCCATACACTGGCTCTTACTAGACTGCCTAAGTGAAGCACAGAAACCATCTCTATAGCTGACAGTAGAAGAACAGAATGACCCTAACTGGCGCTAACCTAAACCACTACAATATCCTTTGTGCCAGCAATGTCAGCATCTAACAATGAACTTACCACAGATCATGCTCCCAAAGCACCGTGCAGTGATCATAAATCATAAATGTTTGCTTGTCAACTGAGTCTCTTTGCTTGTCTACCAGATCATAAGAATTATTCCCAATGGGATTTATCTAAAAAAACAATTATCCTTTAGAGCGTGGTAATAAACCCTCTCCTGAAACAAACTGGAGAAGTAGTGGCTGGAAAAAGAACTGTTCTTCACCATAACTTATATGACCCAAACAAATCTTCACGTTACTAACAAGAAATCTTTTCCTGGTCACAGCAACGTTGCAGAAGACATTTCTGTGGGGAAGATAATGCTCTTTTCAAATTTAGTTTTATTATTTTGCCGCCTCCACTACCTATGGAATTAAAAGTATTTCTTGGGGTTGCAATTACGATCGTCATGCTCTCTTCACTGATAACCAATAAAGATAGCAACAAATAAGGGCAAAGAATGCCTATTTTGGTCCCCCGTCTTCTACCCAATTTAACAATAAGAGAGACAGGGTAAATAAAGATATAACACGGTTACATTTCAAAATCATAGAACCAAAGTTCAACTGCTATCCAACTTCATAGGGATATGACTGAATTTTAAGAATTTTAAGTGACTTCAGTCAAGAATAGTTGACTATTAACAGTCAAGAATAGCTGAGAAAACAAAGAAATGGAAAATACACTGGATTTAGCTTCCAAAGACCTGGGTTTAATTCTGGTTAACATTCATTAGTGCAACACCCAGTTTCCTCTCTTATGAAACAGGGATAATACTCATACATTCATTCAGCAAGCGTTTATAGAAGAGTACTTTCTATGTGCCGCTAGATATTTAGCTACGGAAACAGCATAGACATAGTCCCTGCCACCAAGGAGCTTATATTTTCCCTATCTCACAAGGCTCTTGTGAAGATCAAATGTAAAAACACTGTGCAAACTGTAACACTATACAAATTGCAAAGTAATATAGTAATTATTATTAACTTGCTCTACCTCTTAACCCTCACCTTTATTACAACAGCTTATCAAGATTCAAAAAATGAAGTGTAGATGATTAGATACAACAGTTAGTCCACTATCTACTGAGCTGATTTTCCTAAGGGCTGGGATTTCAAGAGCCTAATAAATCACTTTGTTCATATAGTCTTAGCTAATGACTCTCTACATAATCATGACAATAAAATGAACTGAGAATTAAAGGCTTGTAGTTTCACTCCAGGTATGGGGTGGGTATGTTGGCTGCATTACCCACACCTGGCCAGGGAGTAAAAAATAAAGATTTCTAGGCCCCGTGCAAGACCTACTGAATCATAACCTTTAAAGGGTGAGCCTGAGAATCCATACTTTTGACAAGCACACCCAGTGATTCTTACGCTCACTAAAGCTTGAGGATCACAGCCATAAAAACTTCCTTTGATCAATAACCATGATTTCAAACACCATTTACAAAACCTACCTGGAAGATCTAAGCCAAATAGAATTCAGCTACAACTGAGAAAGCAGATCCTAAGAATGTACTTTTTTAACTCAAAAATATTTCATGTGGCCCCAACCTCTTTTTAGTCAATTTTCAAATTTTCACATAAAATTTAAAAAAAACAAAAAAGAATGCCCATGACATATTTATACGTTTTTAAAATAAATTATCACTAAACAAATATATATACACCCACAAACATCTTTTTCTTATGGTTTAACTTTAATACAGAAAAGTTATATTATCTTGTAGCTATCAAGAAGTAAGGTGGGACTTCCCTGGTGGTGCAGTGGTTAAGAATCACCTGCCAATGCAGGGGACGTGGGTTCGAGCCCTGGTCCGGGGAGATTCCACTTGCCACGGAGCAACTAAGCCCATGAGCCACAACTACTGAGCCTGTGTTCTAGAGCCTGCGAGCCACAACTACTGAAGCCCACGCACCTAGAGCTCGTGCTCCGCAACAAGAGAAGCCACCGCAATGAGAAGCCCGCACACCACAACGTAGAGTAGCCCCCACTCGCCGCAACCAGAGAAAGCCCGCACGCAACAACAAAGACCCAATGATGCCAAAAATAAAATTAATTAATTTTTTTAAAAAAGAAGTAAGGCATATACTCTCTGCCTAGCATAAATATATCATGATATTGAACGCTTACAAGCCAACCTTAGGGTCCATGCTTACTGAAGACCATAAACACCAAAGAGACAAAACAAACTAGCCAACAGACAAACCTAATCTCTCAAAAATAGACAGTACAATATCCATATCCACTGCACACTTAAACCCTCCTAAGGGCATCTCTCAAGAAATCAATCAAGAGCCCTTGAAACTATCTTAACCTTAAGAAAATCACCTGAAGTCTAATATTTCTTCACATGCTATATGATTAGTGCAAAGACATATTTATTTTGGTTCTATTTGTTGAAAGCATCCTTCACTCACTAGTCTCCAAGTGTATATACATCAAAGGGAAGACACTCAATATATGTTACACTGGAAAAATTACAAGGTGAAGGCTAACATTGCCATTCAAGAAAACTTTCCATCTGCAGTAAAATTCAGAGCCCAGAAGGCTTGTTCATACTCCAGCACCAAGCCCTGCAACATGACTCTTTCCCTAACCAGTTAGAATCTAGTCAGCTTTGAAGGGAGAAAGGACAAACCAAACCATATTGAATTTAATTTAATGACTTCTCCTAGATTCAGTTAGGACAAGGCCTTGGTAAGCAGCCTTTAAAGAAATGCACAGAAAAAATGCTCTTTTTTGTCCAAGCTTCTATTCTCGCAAATCTCATCTGTTCTTTCAAACCTCTATCAGTTGTCCAAACTACTGCAATATATGAAAATTGGAATACAATAATTTGCATATTGGAGGAAAGTGTCTAAAATCGGGAAAAGTCTTAATCAACAATGATCTGTTTAAGAAGGTCCAGACATCCACCTATAACTCGATACAAACTACATCTACACAATAATAATCTACCTATGCCTACTCTGACCCTACTTGGCACCTCATCAACATGCAAAGCTTACCTGGGACAACAGGTTAATTTAAGGAACATGGGTGAGAGACAGAAAAAAGTGTTGCCTAAAGAATGCTTTAGGAAAATTAGCATCAACCTAACCAAGATCAAAACAAGTAGCAGATACAGATATCCCTCAAGAACAATGTCTGTTTGCTCTCTGTTTTCCTCCTCTCACTTGAAAACCTAAGGAGAAGATGTAGACTTTGGAAGAAGGGAAGGACAGAGAAAGAAACTGTATAGTTGAGGACCCAAACAATTTACCACCTATCTTGGCTCTGTTACAACTATTACTATTTTCACTACAGTAGCAAAGAAACTTCAAAGAATTTGGAAATCAAAATACAGTTGGAAGGTGAGACCAATGCCAGGTAGATGTCCAATCATCACAACATTCCAGAAAAAGGTTCTCTAAGCAAAGAGTGCTCTTTTTGCCCCACCCACTAAAAGAGAGAAAGTTGTATACTCATCACCACTAAAATGTAATGTCTTTTCTCTAGAAGAAGAAAGGGGCCTAGACTGGAACCTGGGCCTGAGGCAAGTCCTTCTGTCTGGGGAATCATCTGAGGTCTCCTTTAGAGTACCTAGTTTATATCTGGACTCTGCTGCAAAAACCACAGTACTCTACTCCAGTAAAGAGTAAATGATTTAGAACTTTATGATAAATTTATAATTTTAAATAAATACTTCAGTTTTAAATTTAAAAATAAACAGCTGGATACAAAGTTAACTTCCAAAGGGAAAGGAAAATGACAATTCCAAGAGCTTCTATCAGAAGGAAACATCAGCCACAGATTTTGAGTTATCTAGAAAGAAAAGAATTAGGTACCCAGGTACAAAGCAAAAGGTCACTACTGCATTCTGCATCTGAATGCCCTGACACCCAAAAAATTAAGAATATATTGCCAGAGTACCAGAAAAGTCATAGGACATTAACAGAAAAAAGAACGCATCTATTTACAGGAAGGACAGAGGATATGTATAATAGCTTCAAACACTTACTTTGGTGAACTACTCTTTCTTGAGGTGGAAGGTAAGAGGAAACAGAATGAGTGGATACCATAGAGTAAGAATGTCAAGGATAAGGGTAAGAGGCATAAGCTGAATAAGAAGGGATAGTCTACTCTATAGGTCCTTCAAAATACTCATCCCCTTGAAACATTGATCAAACCTACTGTATAAACCTACTGTTCTACTAGAAGAAAGACTGAAGGTTATGGAAATTATGGTTAAAATAACATTTATAATAATGAGAAAGAGGGAATTCCCTGGCGGTCCAGTGGTTAGGACTCTGCGCTTTCACTGTGGTGGGCCTGGGTTCAATCCCTGGTGAAGGAACTAAGACCCCTCAAGCCGCGCGGAGCGGCCAAAAAAAGAGAGAGAAAGATTCATGAGGGCAAATCCTAGCACTGAAAGAGAGGGCAAAAGTGTGAAAAAAGAATATACAAGAGTCAGTAAGCAGGAGAGAGATATAGGATTGAAGACTGCTGAGGAGAATGGAGACAATGAGAGCATACACCACCTACCAGTCAATCAGCAATCACTATCCAAATCTTAATACAAAGTATAAAAACACAAATGTAACACCTGGATTAAAGGAGTAGGAGGAGGTCTGCAAAGAAACTGCAAGACAGGGCAGCATCCTGCCAGAGTTTTAAGGTATTCGGTGAGGAAGTAAGGATGAAGGAATATGAAGCGGGAGGCACTGCAGCAAGGAAAGAGGATGGGTTTCAACATGAAGGAGCCTAAAAAAGAGAAAGAAGGGAAAACAACCTCAGAGAGAAACAATAGGATAAAGTCAAGCATGATATCACAAGAGAACAGACTAGAAGACAGAATGAAAATGGCATGCCCTGAAAAAGTGGGGAGGTCAAAGACCCAAAAGGGGCTGTAGTTGGGGGGAAGTAGGAGCTAAGGAGAGCTCTACCATAAACCCGACTAAAAAGAAATATGAGTATGGTGCAGAAGTGAAGACAGGGGCCAGAACAGGGATGCTCTCAGAGGGATGTGGTGATGGAGACGCTAGATTCAAAATACTGGTGTGATAAGGGGACTACTGTGAAGAGAAACTATCGTGTCAAAGACGACACCACCATCAAAAAAAAAAAAAAAAAGCAAGGGTCAGAAAAGAAGGTATTCTCAGAGTATGAATACAAAAAAGAGGGGAGGAAAGGGACACACGGTAGGACAGAAAAATAGAGAGAGTGCTTAACCCTAAGGAGAGGGTAACTAAGGAAAGAAAAAGGAGTGCAGCGTGGAAGGATGATGTTTCCGGAAGAAAAGTAGGAGCCGACCAAAGGTCCTGCCTATTTGGTTTAGAGGGCAGAAGGGACGGTCCACGGGGGCTAAAAGGAGTGGTGGAGAACAAGAAACTATGATGCTCAAGATGAGAACTTGGGGAGGACACACAGTGGCTGGGTCAGAAAAGGAGATGTTGTCAGTCAGAAGCAGAAAAGGTTCAACAAGAGGAAAGCAAGGGGCACCGAGGAGCAGAAAGCAGCAGCCAAAGGGGAAGGCAAGGGGGCAGAAAAGAAGCCAAAGCAATGGGGGCAGGGGTAAAAGCAGTAGGGGCGCTGGGACACTGGAGATTACAGGGAGGGTGCGGGGGTCCCAGCAACCCGGGGTGTGGGGAGGTAAAAGGGCCAACCTCCATGGAGGGGCGGGGGGCCGGTTCGGGGGTTGAGGGGAGGTGCGGCCTGAGGGTGACAGGGGTAGAGGGGAAATGCAGGGACAGACAGAGGGGAAGGGGTGGGGCGGCGGGCAGCCCCGATACTCACACCTCCAGAATGCGGTCCCCCTTGCGCACCCCGGCCCGGTCGGCCGCCCCCCCGGGCAGCACGGCGCTCACATGCTGCAGCGGCGCGTACAGCTCCCCGTTGATGCTCCGCAGTTGCCCGCCCTCGCTCACTTGGCCCCGCACGTTGAAGCCGTAGCCGGACTCGGACTTGACGATGCGCACAACCCGCGGGCCGCCGCCTCCCCCGCCGCCGTTCCCGGCGCAGTGGAGCCCAGACCCCCCACCGCCGCCGCCGCCGCCACCTCCGTTCCTGTGAGGGGCTGAGGGGTGAATCCCTTCCCCGTCCTCATCCGCCATCTTGCGAGCGAGCAAGCCGTACTCCCACCACCCTACGCCTCCACTCCCTCCGCGCGTGCTCGGCCTTCTCAGCAGCCGCGCGACCCCCGGCGCGCGCGCCCGCTCCGCCGACGGCGGGACCCGAGTCGGCCACGGAGCTGCCGGCGCGGGTAAAGGGGAGACAGGGGGCGGGGGGAAAGAGGACGGTTTAGACGCCGTGAAGCCTCCTGGGAGTTGTAGTTTCTGAATGGTGGGGGCGGGGAGAGGGCTGGGCCCGGGCCGGAGCTGAGGTTATGTGACGCAATTTGGGCGCAAAGCCTGCTGGGGGTTGTAGTTCACCTTTCAAGCTCTTCTTACGAGTGTCCTTTTGGATGGTGAGCAGGTAACCCAGCCTGGAGTGGAGGTGACAGATTCATCTGCTGACGTGGAGGATATTTTATTTTTCTTTCATTTCATAATCTTTAAAAAACAATAATATTAGGACAATTTGATGTTTGTGTCAGCATAGTCTTAAATTATAAACAACTCGTTTGCTCAGTACCTTATGTGTCTACATACTTTTTTTTTTTCAGTCCCCGCGGGCTCGCAGGCGGAATCTTAGTTCCGTGACCAGGAATGGAATCGGCGCCCCACCCCCACCCCCTCAGTGGAAGCGGGAGTCTTAACCACTGGACCACCAGGGAAGTCCCTATATACATTATTTTATTGAATGACCCCAACAATCTTGTGAGACAACTGGGTCATGAATTCGCTTCTCTATTTCAGTATTGGGAAACTGAACCAAAGTCATCCAGCTGTTAAGTAACAGGAACCAAGGCCCAGTTATTTCTGTGCAACTTTCTTTTCATATATTGCAACTACATAAAAACTTGCCCCATCTATGTAAAAAAGCATATGTAGAGGAAACTATATGGTCTCAGTGATTTAGACCTGGACATTAGAGTGTCCAAGTAATAATTTCAATTGAGCAATGATTTTGTTTTTTAAGTTTTAAAATATCCATATTTTTTTTCTTATTGAAATATAGATGATTTACAATAGTATGTAAGTTTCAGGTATACAACGTAGTGATTCACAATTTTTAAAGATTATACTCCATTTATAGTTATTATAAAATATGGGCTATATTCCCTGTGCTGCACAATATATCCTTGTAGCTTATTTATTTTATACACAGTAGTTTGTACCTCTTAATCCCCTACCCTTATCACGCTCCTCCCCCCTTCCCTCTCCCCACTGGTAACAACTAGTTTGTTTTCTGTAACTGAGAGTCTGTTTCTTTTTTGTTATATTCACTACTTTGATTTATTTCTTAGACTCCACGTATAAATGACAACATACAGTATTGAGCAGTGATTTTGAAGTTACCGTTACTTCAAATTCATTTTGTTTCCCCCAACAACACAGTAGAGTTCTTTGCATATGGCAGCAATTGATGTTTTTTGGCTACCTACCCGAACACAAACTTGCAGATATTGTGCAGAATGCCTGGCAAAGGCAAGTAAGAAGAGCAAGAGCAAAAATAATGAAAAATAGCTTACTTAAGCACTTAACTGCTCAAGTCTGGTATTTGATTTTACTCTACTGGCAGGCTAATAAATTAGTCTGTTACTGTATCATGGATGCTGATAAAAGACACAGAATTCCTGGGTCAGAGACAAAGGACTTTTACTCGCAACATAGGGAGCCACTTGAGCTTCAGCCCCTTTGTATCAATTCCTCTTGCCCCGCCAAGTGCCACAGGGATGACATGAAGGGCTCAGATGAATGCTGTGCACTTGGTGGGCTTACACCACAGCTGGGGAACCCGCTGTTTTGTAGGAAGCAGTAAGCAAACCTGTTGTTTGTCCTGGAGGGAGAGCTTACTTCAATACTCACAGCTGCTAACTGTAAACATAACCCTGAGAAATGACCCTGGTAAAAAGCGGTCAGGGCTTTGCATTCTTGTCATACCCAGGAAGATGGGTAGAAGCATGAAAGACCCATGAAGGACTGTCTCTCTCAACGTAACTATGTGCCAAACACTATTCTAAGCACTTTTTGTTTTTTTTTTTGACTGCGTTGAGTCTTCGTTGCTGCGCACGGGCTTTCTCTAGTTGCGGTGAGCGACTCTTCTTTGTGGTGTGCAGCCTTCTTATTGCGGTGGCTTCTCTTGTTACAGAGCAGAGGCTCTAGGTGCACAGGCTTCAGTAATTGTGGCACGCAGGCTCAGTAGTTGTGGCTTGCGGGCTCTAGAGCACAGGCTCAGTAGTTGTGGTGCACGGGCTTAGTTGCTCCACGGCATGTGGGATCTTCCCGGACCAGTGATCGAACACGTGTCCCCTGCATTGTCAGGCGGATTCTTAACCACTGCACCACCAGGGAAGTCCCCTCGCTCTTTTTTAAATCCCTGCAACAAATACACCTTCCAGTGACCCCATCTCCCCTTCAGTGAGTCACACGCTTTTGTAATACCCTCCCCTTGAGTGTGGGCAGGACCCGTGACTTGCTTCTAGACAATAGAATATAGTGAAGATGATGATGTGTCACTCCCATGGTTACAGGTACATTATATAACATTCCTTCTTAGCTGACTGGGGTGAGAGTCTCTTGCTGGCCCTAAAGAAGAACGCTGCCATGTTGTGAACTGCTGGTGAAGAAGGCCCATGACAGGGAACTGCAGGAGCCTCTAGGAACTGAGAGTTGCCCTGAGTGGACAGCGAGAAAATAGGGCCCTCAGTCCTAAGCCTGCAAGAAATTCTGCCAACAACCTCGTGAGCTTGGAGGAGGATTCTTGGCTCCACTAGGGAACATAGCCCAGCCAGTGCCTTGATTGCAGGCTTGTGAGACCCTGCAGAGGACCCAGCTAAGCTGAACCCTGACTCCTGGACCACAAAAGTTGTGAGATAATAAATGTGTATTGTTTTAAGCTGCTAAATTTGTGGTAATCTCTTACAGGACAATAGATAACGAATATAACTCCTGTTGCAACTATGGTCAGTGCTACTCAGTTTAGATCAATTTAATACTTAGTTTAGCTTTACCTTTCCAATCTGAACATAAGCTTCTTGAAAACAAGGAACTTGTTACATGTGACTTGTCATGCCCTCAGAATGTATCAGAGTGAGAGGCACAAGAGAAGGAGCTCAACAAAGGTTGATAGAATGTTAGTCCAGGAAAGGACCATAAAGTGGCTAATAATACCTGCTGCATAGGGACATGGTGGGGACCAAATGAGAATATGTGGGAAACACCTAACATAATATTAATACTTAGCACAGAGCTATTATTAAGAGTACTAATAGGGAGGGAGGCTCAGGAGGGAGAGGATATATGTATACACATAGGATGATTCACTTTGTTGTACAGCAGAAACTAACACAACATTGTAGAACAATTATAATCCAATAAAAAAATACTAATTAATATCACATCTAGCCCTATTCCCTCATTTTGCTGGTAAAGGAATAGCTCCCTCCACTATCACCCTTTGAAAAAGGAAGTAGATCCAGCAAGGTACTATGATTTTCAAAAGTCATTCAGCAGGGCTTCCCTGGTGGCGCAGTGGTTGAGAGTCCACCTGCCGATGCAGGGGACACGGGTTCGTGCCTCGGTCTGCGAAGATCCCACATCCCGCGGAGCGGCTGGGCCCGTGAACCATGGCCGCTGAGCCTGCGCATCTGGAGCCTGTTCTCCGCAACGGGAGAGGCCACAGCAGTGAGAGGCCCGCATACCACCAAAAAAAAAAAAGAAAAAAGTCACTCAGCAGATCAGTGGCCAGCACCCAACCCTAAGCAGAAAAATTAAATGGCGTGAATGAGGAAATAAGGCATGCCATTTCCCAGGGAGTCATGAGTTGAAGAAAACAAAAAGAGGGCTCTTTTTTTTAGGCCTTTGCACTAATTCTGACTCTTCTTTCATTTTCACTACCTTTCTGTACTTTTTTCTGTGAAGACCACATGAAAAATCACTTTTTTGGTAAACTGAATTAACTGATTTGTTAGAGTGGATAAGACCTAGAGACTAGAGGGTTTATGAGTCAAGATTCCTTTAGTTGCAAGTGACAAACTCAATTCAAATTAGCTTAAGCAAAAAAGAGAATTTATTTGTTCACATAGCTAAGGAGGACACCGGGTATTTCCTTAATTGTAGCTGTGTAACAAACCATCCCAAAGCTTAGTGGTTTAAAACCATCGATTTATTATTCTCTTGGACTCTGTGGGTCAGGAATTCAGATAGGATACATACATAGGGATGACTTGTCTCTGCCCCTGCTTGATGCCTGGAGCCTCACTTGGGAAGACAAAGGCTAGGGGTGACTCGATGGCTGGGTTCATCTGGAAATGTCTCATTTCTGGTGGTTGAGGCTGGCTGTCTGCTGGGACCTCATCTAGGGCTGTTGGCATGACTCCTATACATGGTCTCTTCATGTGGCTATCGGCTTCTTCAAGCATGGTGCCTGGTTTCCAAAATCAGATGTCCCAAGAGAATAAAGCGATAGTGTATGGCGTTTTTATGACTCTGTGTCAGAAGTCATATAGCAGCACTTCCACCATACTTTTGTGGTCCAAGTGGTCATAAAGTTCTGTCCAGGTGCAAGGGGAGGGGATATAGACACCACCACTCCATGGAAGGAGTATCGATGTTGCAGTGTAATTAGAATATATGGGATGGGATATATCATGGTGGCCATTTCTGGAAAACATAATCTGCCACACTGGGATAGCTCATAGATTTAGAGCAAATGCTATAGGAACCTAGGCCTTAAGGTCTGACACAGAGAACTCAAGGTCATCTCCCTCTTTTTCTTCTGACTTTCATTTTTGCTCATCTCTGTTTCTCTTTGTCTATGAGCAAAAAACACCTTGTTTTTCGCAGTGTCTGTATCTAATTTCCTAGGGAAGGACTTTTGCCATTCCTTGAGTCATGTGCCTACCACCTGGACTGATTGAAGTTGCCTGGAGAATGAAGAACTGTGATTGTCCAAACCAGGATCACATGCCCAGCTCACATGTCTAAAAGAAAGTTTGCTGTGTAGGCTCTGAGGAATAGCTAGTACAATCTGCCACAGGTTTAATGTAAATGAGCGTTGATGTCAGCTTCGTGTATAATTATAATTATGTTAGTTTCCTATCAGTATTCTGTAGTTGCAGTATTTCAAAGCCCTTTACCTGGTCATCTTCATATGATGCCCTTGTCTTCTACTTTGTCACACAACAACTCTGTGAGATTTGCTGGGTTTCCCATCGGAGAGAAAAGCTCCCTGGCTCTTACAGCCATACTGGCTGGCTTTTTTCACCCATTCCGTCTCACCACACCTGACTGGCATGTTTCACAGAGCTATTCCCAAATATCATTTTTTACCATCCTTCCAGTTGCAACTCCCTAGGCAATTGTCGCCCTGTTATTTGTGCCTCTCTTCATTTTCTCCAACGTCTCCCCTCCCCTTTCTTTTCTCAAAATCAAACTCAATTTTCCAGGGGTCCCTTTTCCTAGAAATTGCTTCCCAGAGCCAACAGTTCAGAAATAATACAATAGGTTGGGCTAGCTCATAACAAAAAGACCAATGCTGAGTCAATAGCATCATCCAGTGGAAAAGCATGTGAGACTTGGGTCCTCTGCATTGGTTCCTGTTTAGCTTTAATCCTTAACAAGTCATTTATCAATAGTATGCTTTTGGCTGCAAGTACAGAAAATGCAAAAGTGGTTTAAATAATAAGGAAATTTATGATCTTGCATAAATAGCAAGACTAAAAGTGGGGAGTTCCAGAGTTGGTTAATTCAGAAGGTCATTCACATGATAAAGGATCCAGATTCTTTCCATCTGCCCCTCTGCCATCTTCAGTGTATTATCTGGGTGATGTGGCTAACTCTTCTCATGGTGACAAAATGACTGCTGAGCTCCAGGCATCACTCACACATGTGGCCACCATACTGAGAAGCAGAAAATAGGAAGTGTGTATTTGTCAAAGCAAAGAAACCCTTTTTAGAATCCTTGCATCAGCTTTCTCTCATGTCTCATAGGCCAAAAGTGTATCACCTACTAATCCCCTATACCAATCATTGTCAAAGGAACTGAAATTACAGTGATTGACTCAAATGCATCAAGACATACTACTGGGGCTAAGAGTAGCCCCTTCCCTGTGTGCATAGTTTGCCTGTGAATACCAACAAAATTTGGGACTTGCTGAAAGAAAGAAGGGTGAGAGGGAAAGGGAACAGGGCAGAATAGATTTAGAGAAGCAGCCACTTGTATCTGATGCACTGAACTTCTCTTCAGCTTGGTTTCTCCAACTACAAACTAGGCATGATGATACCTACTTCATCTATATGAAGAGATACTTTTAGAAATAAGATTTTGCAGGACACTCTCATGAAAATAGTCTAATTACAAAACAGTGAGGTTCCTAGAATAGTCAAATTCATGCAGACTGAAAGAATGGTAGTTTCCAGGGACTTAATGGGGGAGAAACTGGGGAGTTAGTGTTTAACGGGTATAGAGTTTCAGTCGGGGAAGGTGAAAAAGTTCTGGAGGCGGATGGCGGTGACGGTCGCACAGCAATGTGACTGTACTTAATGCCACGGAAAGGTGCACTTAACAAGGGTTAAAATGGTAAGTTCTATGTTGTGTATATTCTATCACACACAAAAAAATTAATAAAATAGTGAGGTTATTTAAGACATAGAGCAAAGAAATGGTGCTAAACTTGAAAAATGTACAATATAAATTCATGGTTCTAATAACCATAATGTTGAACTTTTACCTATTTTGATTTGTGGGTGGTAATCATTTCCCAGCCTCAGCTATCACTTCTGTCCAGATCATGTGCCATTCTCTCCTCTTTCCTCATATTCATTGTTATTTTGAGTGAGGCGCAGATCAAGAAATTCCGTCTCCGAAAAATGCCCTGCAAGGGAATCCCCTGCCCGGAATGGAATCAACTACGATACCCATTTACTTTCCCCTTGAAGGTTACCTTCCCCTTCCTTCCTTTGTCTTCTGGTCCTTTTCAATACAGCTGTCTCTCCCCACATCCTTGCCCAGAGGCTTTGGGACAAGAAGGCAGAGAGGAAGACTCGGAGCCAGAGAGAAGCACAAGCACAAAGCATCGGGAGGTGTTGGCAGCTCTTGCAAACTCTATTTACTGACAACACATATGTACTAATATTTACTGATTCCTCAGAGGTCTGTAAATGAGGCAAAGCTGCTGTGTAGAGAAATGGCAGCTAGGTATCCAACCCAAACACCCATTCATAGAGGACCAGGTCATTCCCGCTGCAGCTACCAAAGCCCCTGCCCCCAGGTCCAGAGCCCAGAGCTGAGCCATTCTATTACATAAACTTGAAAGCAGAGGTCTTCTATTCATATTTATTTGGGGTTTTTTTGTTTGTTTTTTTTTTTGGTTTTTGGCTGTGCCATGCAGCATGCGGGATCTTAGTTCCCCCTACCAGGGATCGAATCCATGCCCCCTGCAGTGGAAGCACAGGGTCCTAAGCATTGGACCGCCAGGGAAGTCCCATCATCTACTCATATTTAACCTACTCACTCTGGACAGTCTTTTCCAAAACATATCATAGATTATAAAGACCTTCAACATGGAACACTCACCACTCCCTTAAATTCATGTCCCAGAGCTTAGTCACACCATCAGAAGGTGTCTCCTTACACATAATCTTCTGCTGTAAATAAAATGGATTCTAGACAAATGGCCTCCATCGAGTTTTGAGCAATGTGTGCCCTCCAATGCAATTGAATGTTAGCAATCAGTTATAGGTATTTAGCTCCTGATACTAGGCAAGTGCCCCAGGGCTCCCTTCAGGAATGACTGTCTTTTGTTCAGTGATCCTGGTCAGTCACCTTGCAAAACACCCTGCTGGTTACAGGAAAGAGAATCCATTTCCATTCAGCCAGCATTGACTGAGTATGCGCAGTGTGCCAGGCAATATAGGACTGAGGATACAGGGATAAACCATCAGCCCCTGTCCTTTAGGAATTCTCAGGTCTGAGGGGAGACGCAGACATGAAAACAAACAATTACTGTACAATGTGATGTTTTATACCAGCTGCTCTGGGAGCACAGATGAAGGATAATTAGCTGTCTGGGGATTCTCTGGGGAGTCATGGAAGATTTCACCAGTATCATTGAGTGGGGTTTGGAAGAATGAGTACAAGCTTGCTGGAAAGATAAGGCAGGGAAAAGATTTCCAGGCAGAGGGAATAGCATATGCAAAGGCAGAGAGGTGAGGAAAGGCAAGTCCTTCTGTTTTGGAAACAACTGGCAAGGTAGCAGAGGCTCAGAAATGAGGCTGGTTGAGTAAGGCAGTGGGCAGCTTAATCCCAACCATGACCCCTCCTTGGCCCTGGGAGAGGGGGACAAAAACAGAGCTCTAGCTCTTTTGCTGGTGAATGAGCAATGTTATCTTCCTATATAAAGCTCATGTCCTTATAGATCCTGTTCTGTGGGTGTTCTAGGTATTTTGCAAGATTATAATCTAAGGGGAACTGTCTTCTCAAGGAACAAAGTTCTTTTATATATTTGAAAGGCCCTTGGCAGGCCATGTGGAATCTTTGGGCTGTTGTGATGACCTCAAATGTGATTATTGCTGAGTGGAACTCTGAAGAGGATAAGCCAAGGCAGCACCCAGCCCTCCTTTGCACCCTCACTGAGCTTCCTCTCCATCCTTCAGGAGAGAGGCATCCTTCAGGTGCCCAGGCCGGTGCTCTTCATTCAGTAAACACAAGATAATTTTCATCCTCTCCTTAATAAATTAATTAATTAATTTAGTGTTGGTTTGGCTGAGCTTTCTGGAAACTTCCAGAACAAATTCTTTCTTAAGAGCTTATTAAACATGAGCAAAATGAACTGAAATTTCTCAAGGAACTCTGAGAAATGCTGGTCTAACACACAAGCCTTCCAAATGAGCTTTAAACCTTTCAGCCTACTAAAATGTTTACTGGTCTGTAATATACTCCCAGCTCTTCTCAAAGCTCTGCCTCCGATGATGTGAGCCGTAGGCAACTTAAACTAGGGCAGGGATACGTTTTCAATTTTTCATAAAGTATTTACTTTTCTAGAATCCAATTTCTTTTTAGGCCTGGTCTTTCATCTTTCTGGTGCTAGACTTAATTTGCAAAACTGCTCCCTTGTCTCACTCCAATCTGGCTGGCTGCCCTTCGCTAAATAAGTGAGTTTGGGATTTACAACAGGAAAACTCCGGGGGCCTAGACACGGTCAGAGGAGAGAGCCTGCTTGTCTTCCTGTGGGGCCCACAGTAGGCACCTGCCCAGGTGCTCAAGGCCCTGCTGCCCTCTTGTGGCAAGCACCGCCGCTTGGCAAACAAAGAAACTCCTCTCGTTTTCAGGTTCACTGGCTGACGAAACGTGCTCTAAAACATTGCTGTGCCCCCCTCCACCCCCCAGCGCCAGCATGTGGGATCTTAGTTCCCCCGACCAGGGATCGAACCCATGCCCCCTGCATTGGAAGCACAGAGTCTTAACCACTGGACCGCCAGGGAAGTCCCAGGACCCGTGTGATTTTAGAACTGGAAGGAACCTTGGCCGAACCCCCTTTTTTTGGTGGTGGTGGTGGTTGTTTTTTGGTGGAGAAGGAGCCTGAGGATAAGAGAGATATGGTCATTTAGCTAAGGACACACCCTGGTTAGAGAAGTGAGCAGGAATGGAACACCCACCCTCATGAGAAGACAGGAAAGCAAAAGCAAATGGCCAGTTGAAATTTAGGAAAACAGAGAATGCTAAAAAGTTGCAGACCAGCTGAGACTGCTGAGCCGGGCGGATCTGGTGGGCTTCCCTCCATCCGTCAGTGACCACTTCTCCCATTTTCTGCTTCCCAAGGAAAGCCGCTTTGTAATTGCACACAGGTCTTGGATAAGGACCATCTCTCTGTCTTTTTTGAACACTTTCTTATGCCAAGGACACACCACTCCATTGTAGGAGATCAGGATTTTTGTCCAAGCTTCAACCTTTAGTTACTCATACCACACTCCCACTTTTGGGCCTCAATTTTCTCCTCTGGAAAATGAGGGAGTTGGGTTGGATGTTTTCTAAAGTTTGCTTTAGCACTGATAGTTTTTTTTTTTTTTTTTTGTGGTACACGGGCCTCTCACTGCTGTGGCCTCTTCCGTTAAGGAGCACAGGCTCTGGACGCTCAGGCCCAGCGGGCATGGCTCACGGGCCCAGCTGCTCCGCGGCACGTGGGATCTTCCTGGTCCAGGGCACGAACCCGTGTCCCCTGCATCAGCAGGCGGATTCTCAACAACTGCGCCACCAGGGAAGCCCCAGCACTGATAGTTTATGATTGTCTGTTTGCCTCTTGGCACACAAATATCTGGCACACAAATATCTGGTTATTAAGACTCGGAGTAACTTGAGGGCAGAGTCTTTTCCTCTTAATATCCCCAAAGCCCAACCCTATACCACTGACATATTAGATGCTCAAAAAGATTTATTAACAATAATTAGCATATTCAGTGTCTGCTGACACTGCCAGACACATTACATATGATATTTAGATATGGTTTTATATTGACGATCGCCACACCTGTGAAGTTATAGAGCACACCATTAAGCACAAGTGAAACCATGCACCTCAGATTGGAACTTGAACCCACGTACAGGGACTCGAACCCGGCCAAAACCCTGACTGGGACTCAAACCCATGCGGCCAGGACTCGAACACGGCCAAAACCTCCAGTCTTCCAACTGAGATCACAGGACTTAATGAAGCTCAGGTTCTTGATGTCTCATCCCAGAAAGAATTCAGTGAGAGACAAAGTGATAGGTAAGAAGTGGACTTACTTAGAGAGAAACACACTCCACAGAGTGTGGGCCACCTCAGAAGGTGAGAAAGGCACCAGGGTATGGGTTTGTCAGTTTTTATCAGGGTGGGTAATTTCATAGGCTAATGAATGGGAGGAGTATTCCAGCTATTTCAGGAAGGGGCGGGGATTTCCAGGAATTGGGCCACCGCCCACTATTTTTTTTTTTTTTTTTTTTTTTTTTTTTTCCGGGTACGCAGGCCTCTCACTGTTGTGGCCTCTCCCGTTGCGGAGCACAGGCTCCGGACGCGCAGGCTCAGCGGCCATGGCTCACGGGCCCAGCCACTCCACGGCATGTGGGATCTTCCCGGACCGGGGCACGAACCCGTGTCCCCTGCATCGGCAGGCGGACTCTTAACCACTGCGCCACCAGGGAAGCGCCCACCGCCCACTTTTTGATCCTTATGGTCAGCCTTGGAACTGTCATGGTGCCTATGGCTGTGTAATTTAGCTTGCTGATGTGTTACAGTGAGCATATACTGAGGCTCAAGGTCTAGTGGAAGTCAACTTGTCTGCCATCTTGGGCCCATTTGGTTCAAATCAGTTTATGTCATGTCCTCGGGCTATGTTGTTCTTTCAAAGGCTGTGCCCTGCCCGCTTCCCTCCCATTTCACAAGGACTCTGGGACAAGATTTTCTATGACTGACTCCTGGTTCCACACTTCCTACCTGTGCATCCTTTCTCTGTGTCTCAATTTCCTCATCTGTAAAACGGGAAGTAGATGGCAGTAAGCACTCAGTAAATGTTCTTATTAGGTAGACATTATTATCTTGATTTTATAGATGAGGAAATTAAAACTGAGAGAGATTAAATAACTTTTCCAAACCGGCATGGCCCAGTGAATGACAGATCTAAGATTAGAAGCAAGATCCAAAGCTCATGGACTCTTAAGCTCTATGCTACATTATTTCCCTACTGTTGAATGACTGACAAATGAATGAAGGAATAAATAAAATCCTTTATTGCTGAAAACAATGCTAATAGTTGGCATTCGACTCTTACATGGGGAGGATACTAATACTCTAGATTGGTCTCTTCCATACTACCTGGGACCAATTAAGAGAGAAGATGAAAACAATTCAAAACAAGAAACAGAGGTAAGTGCCCTCTTCAGCACAGAGGAGAATACAGGTTTCTTCTAAATCAGTGAGGACTTTGTGGCAGTACCAGGGCCAGGCACTGTGGGGATTAGATATTTCCCTGACCTTTCAAAGCTTGCAATCTAGTTGGGGAAACAAACATATGCAAAGTCTGAATTATAATGTCATAATTATTACATCCTAATACAGGGCGATACAGATTATTTATGTTAATTGATTTCAGAAAGGGAACACACAGCACAGGCTTGAGAATTCTGGGAAGACTTCCTGGAAGAGGAACTCAGGCCAAGTCTTGAAGCATGATTAACTTTCTTTGATGTTAGCTCTGATTCTTTTCTCTCCATCTCTGTAGATCTGGTTGGTTAGTCACCAAGGCCTATCGGTTCTTTCCAAATGACTCTCACACCAGTCCTGTACTTTCAAGTCCAGCAGCCATAATCCCAATTCAGTCCCTCATTATTTCCTGCCTGGAAGTACCCTAACAATCTATTAACTTGTCTCTTTGCTGTCAGCCTTTACCTTTTCAGTCCATGTCATCCACCTCTTTTGGATTAGCCTTCCTATTTTATGATGTCACTCCTATGATTCATTCATTCCAACTTCCCTTCAACTAATATTTATTGAGCATCTACTGTGTTCCAGGCACCACTTTTCTATGTACTAAGATATTCAGTATCGAACAAGACATGCAAGGAAGAACCCTGCCCACCATCCACCTGGGACTTCCATACTAGTTTTTAAAAACTCCAGCAGAGACCTGTGGCAAGGCCCACCCTACTTATCTCCCCCTCCCCCTAACCTCCTACCACTTTCCAGCAGGATCGTCAGCTGGGCTCATCCCCCCACCCCACCCCATGCCACATTTTTTCCCAACGCAAGCTTTCTTTATGTCCTTTCTCTTTGAACCTACCTGCCCAAATCCCTCAGGGCCTGGTTCTAGCTCCACATCCTCCCCACCCTTCTCTGTTTCCTCTTACATCACTGTCTGCCTCTCTCACATTCGCATTTCACATGTTCTATTATCTATTTCTATTCATTTCATTTCTATCGATTTCTATTCCACATGGTGGTATTTTTTTCCTCTACTCACCTGACAAGATTCTAAACTTCTGGAGGACTGCAACCCTGTTCTATATTTTTCCATCCTGGCCTCCCCTAGCACCTGGCACATTTTTGTACAAATAATAGTTTTTTCTCTTCCTTATCCTCCTCATCTTTTTTTTTTCTCCTAACAATAACAACTAACATCTGTAAAGCAGTTTACAAAGTGTTTTCATGTACATTACATTCCACAAGCTGCACTATACGCCTGTATCAATTATCAATAAATATTTGATGGATTAATAGGGCAAAAGAGGAAGGCATTCCAGGCGAAGGAAATAACACTAGCAAAGGTACAAAGAGAGGAATGATCCTGGCATGAACAGAAGGCAGTGTGGGAACACAACCCTGCTGGAGAGGGAAGAGTGAACACTGTAGAAAATTTGGAAATTGAAGGATAAAGGTAACAAAAACCAACAGAAAAATAAATCCTGCCTTAACACGAACATGGTTAGCAGTTAGGTGTATTTATTTCTAGCCTTTTTTTTAGAAATATTTTTTTTCTTTTGCTAAGCTGTAATAAGTGTCCATAAAATTTTGTGTCCTACTTTGTTTCACTTAACATTCTAAGCACAGTTCCCTGATGTGACATAGTCTTCATAAAGGCCATTTGTAGTGAATGCATCTGCATGTACCTATCCATTTCTCTTTTGTTGGACACATGTTTCCCATTTTACGCTATTATAAGAAGCACAGATCTCTTGTGCAGAGAAGACATGGAACAAAACTGGGTCTTTGGTGAAACCTCAAATTATTCTATGAAGGCTCACGTGAGCCTAAAGCATCTCTGGACTTTTTAGTCACCTGAGCCAGTCAGACTGATCCATTATTGCTTAAGCCAATTGGAGCTGCATTTTCTCTGATTTGCAACCCACATTATCCCACCTAACATAAGGGCTCCAATGGCAGGACTGAGCTTGTCTTGCTCACTGTCGTAAACCCACCTGAATCCTCAGTCCAAGGCACAGAGTAGGAGCCTAATAAACATGTGCAGAAAAAAGAATATGAACTCTTGTATGAACTATACATTCTTTTTTTTTTTTTTTGCAGTACGCAGGCCTCTCACTGTTGTGGCCTCTCCCGTTGCGGAGCACAGGCTCCGGACGCGCAGGCCCAGTGGCCATGGCCCACGGGCCCAGCCACTCCGTGGCATGCAGGATCCTCCCGGACCGGGGCACGAACCCGCGTCCCCTGCATCGGCAGGCGCACTCCCAACCACTGCGCCACCAGGGAAGCCCTGAACTATCCATTCTTATCCTGACCAGTGATCTAGAAGGATCTTAGTACTTTTATCAATATGAGCTTATCAACAAAAATGTTGCCTCTTCATCATATTTGCCACTAATAATTCCCCATTTTTTGGCCTTCTTTAGTTCTTCAATTTAGAAAGTTTACATTTTTATGAACTAAAATATTTTCCTTCATGACCTTTATTTTTATTTTTTATTGGGATATAATTGACGTATACCTTCATGACCTTTAATACTAAAATTCTAAATGGATCTCCTCTCAGAGTTGATATTCATTTGTATTTTCTTCTAGTTTTTCTACAGTTAAATTGTAGTATTTAATTTCTTTCATTTACCTAGAATTTATTCAGGTGTACTGTTTAAGGTTAGAATTCTTTTTTCTTTTATTTTCTAAATTCTTAACCAACTGTTCAAACGCCTTTTCCCGCATTGAGTTGCAATGCTTCTTTTATCCTTTTTTTAATGCTTATATAAAATTGAGTCTATTTCTGCCTAGCTATGTAATATTTCACTATTCGCCAAGGCTAATAATCCTCCAATTAAGGTCTGTCTTCAAAATTTTCTTTGCCATCTCCCTTGTTTATTTTTCCAGATGAATTTTTAAAATAATTATATCTAATTCTAAAAGGACTCTTGGAATTTTCACTGTAAGTACACGAAGCCTAAAAATAAATTAAGGAAGAATTGACATCATTACGATTTTAAACTTTGCCATCCAGGAAAGTTTTTCTTCATTAAGTTTCCCATATTTTTCAACAAAATGTGGTCATTTTCTTCACATAGATTACTGACATTTCAAATAAAGTTTATTTCTAGGTATTTTGTATTTGTTATTTTAGATTGTTTTCTAACTGGGATATTACTGGCATATGTAGGGAAACTTGCTAACTCGTCAAGACAGTCCAACTGACACTCTAACTGTCCTTTTGTTTCTTAGCCATCTCCCTGCAGGTACCACCCACAAGCCTGAGTTCTCCCCTCTGGAGCTAGGTGGAGTGAAACTGCACCTCCTTCTACAGGACAGATTTTCATCTCTTGGAGACTGCTATCATGTTTCCATCAGCCTTCTTTTGTCCTAGCTAAATAACCCCGCTGATAGGATGAAAATGTATCTGGGAGTAATTCAAATGACAGTGGTGAGGTGGGTGGATTTGGGGCAGGTTAGGCTAGAGGTGGGGTACCAGTGAGGACTGGCTTCTGTGGTAATCCAGGCTTAAAGAGATGGGCTAAGATGAGGCTGTGAACATGGGAAGGGGCAAGTCTGGGAGATATCTCAAAAGAGGAAACATCAGGACATATTGACAAACTAGATATAAGGAATAAAGAAATGCAAAGAGTCAAAGATGGCTCTAAATCACTGAAGAAAGTGATTCTCTCTACTAAGAGGAAGTATGAGAATTGAAAAGGGAAGGTAGTTTCAAAGGAAGTCAATTTTGGTCCTCCTGACCCTGAGATTACAATATATCCAAGGAGACAGATCTACAGCCTAGTTGTGAGATAATAGAAAACGTATGTATTGGTCTGTGCCCTGGGTTCCTGGCACAGGGTTCCTAACACCCTTGTCAATTCCTAAGTGATAAATGCACTAGGATCATCTTTTATTCTAATGAGGGGACTCCGGCCGGGCTCCTGGATGGGGGTTGGTCACCAGAAAGACCAAGCCATGATTAGAAGCTTGGAATTCTCAGCCCTGTCCCCCACTTACCCAGAGAGGGGAGAGGGACTAGAAATGAAGTTCACGATTAATCATGCCTGCATGAGGAAGACTCCATAAAATACCAACAGTATGGGGTTCGGAGAGCTTCCAGGTGGGTGAGCACATCCTTATACTGGGAAGGCGATGCACTCCAACTTCACCAAGACTGAACCTCCTGCACTCGGGACCCTCCCAGGCCTTGCCCTATGGATCTCTTCATCTGGCTGTTCATCTGCATCCTTTATTATATCCTTTAATAAGCTGGTAAAGGTAAGTAGGTGTTTCCCTGAGTTCTGTGAGCCTCTCTAGCAAATTAATCGAACCCAAGGAGGGGGTTGTGGGAACCTCTGGTTTGCAGGCAAGTCAGACAAAAGTCCAGCTAGGGACCTGCTACTTGCAGTTGGCATCTGAGGTTGGGGAGGGACAGTCTCTTGAGACTGAGCCCTTAACCTTATCTCCAGGTAGATGGTGTCAGAATTGAGTTAAACTGTAGGACACCCAGCTGGTGTTGCAGAGAATTGCCTGTTATAGGGGGAAAAACCCCCACATACTTGGTGACCAGAAGTGAAGTGTTCTGTGTATGCAGTAAAGGAGACATACAGGTGAAAAACTGAGTTTTTCCTAAACATCAGTGTTTTTCCAATTTTCCCCCACAATCATATGTTTTACATAGCAGGCCAGTTCAAACGCAAACACATAGAAATAGATATAAAACAGATATAAGTGTCCTCAAACTCCTGCAGACGTATGCGAGTTTGGCCTAGAATACCCCCCTGAATTGACAGATTAAGTCAAGAGGACAAATGACTTCCTTCCCCTCAGCTTGTGAGATCCTGTGGTCTAAGACTTGGCGACCAATACCTGGTCAGGAAATTAATTAAGCTACCACCATCTACCCTCAATCCCATGTCCCAGAGGGCTCCAGAGGAAGAGAGATTCCAGAAGAAAGGCCACACACATTTTAGAGTTCAAAGTAGGTCTCACTGCCCACCCACAGAGCACACAGTGTTAGAAATTCCTCACCTTTTAAAAACACATCTCCTTTAGCCTCAGGCTAGATAAGGATTTTCCTTGGAGAAAGAGGGGCTAGAGAATATTTAGGTCTCCAACTTTGAGTTTCAAGGTCATGGGGCTTAGAACTGGGACAGGGAAGATAGGAAACACTTTCTCCTTGCGGAAGTGAGAGTCCTAAATCGAAGCATGGAAAAGAGGCCAAGGGCCCTAGGCTAACATCTGCTGTTGGGTCAGAGCCTGAACAAAACTCAGGCCCAAGCTCCGCAACGCTTGGCAATGAGGAATGAGGGAGCCCACGGGATTAGCAGAGGCCCAACAAAAAACAGCAACACACATTGAAGAGCTGATTAAAGACAGAAATTTGCTTTTCTACCCCAAGGGATATTACCCTCCTCAGTCAAATTAAGTTGCTTTAAGCCATGTCATGTCAAATCATCTTTACAGAGCACATCTTGGAACATTTCATAATACAAAATTTTTTTAAATAGAGTTGAAAATAAGCCAATCAATTTTTGGCTTTAGATACTTAGTTTTAAAAAAGAGGAAGTGAGAGAGTAGCACTGACATATATACACTACCAAATGTAAAATGGATGGCTAGCGGGAAGCTGCTGCATAGCACAGGGAGATCAGTTCGATGCTTTGTGAAAACCTAGAGGGTGGGATAGGGAGGGTGGGAGGGAGACACAAGAGGGAGGGGATAGGGAGATATATGTATACCTATAGCTGATTCGCTTTGTTGTACAGCAGAAACTAACACACCATTGTAAAGCAATTATACTCCAATAAAGATATTTTATCAATAAAGTAAAAAATAAAATAAAATTAAAAACTGAAAAAAAAAAGAGGTCCAATGTACCATTTGGTTGAAATACCATGTCCCTGTCAGGATTTTTTCTACTCAGGGAGGGGACAAATGAAGAGGTGGGAGGACAGAGGCAAGGAGTGCTTCTGCAAGCTTTTCCCATGTTGGGGTGATGCTCCGGGTTTATAGCAGCCTGCTGATGATGGCTGCGTGTCCGGGCAGCTCTCAACACCCAGCTCAAATAAACAGGCCGTCATGGCAAAGGTCCCAGGGAGTCAGACTCAATCTTCCCTCTGCGACATATTCAAGGAGCACAGAGGAGTTGGCTTACAAATGACGTAACTCAGGCAATAAACAGGCCGCTGAAGTCAGGAGCAGCTTCTCGCCACGCCCTTTCTCAGGCCCTGGGCTATTCTCCATCTCTAATGGAAAAGTTGCCAGGATATAAACTACCTTTCCCTCAGCTACTTTTTCTTCCCATAGACCCTTCTTAGCCCCTGTTCCTTTCAGCAGTGGTACAACTAAACTCGGGGAAATATACACCAGGGGCACTTTTTGGTCCCAGGAATCTCTTAGAGCTCTAGTTCTTTTTTTTTTTCGGCCGTGCCACGTGGCTTGTGGGCTCTTAGTTCCCTGACCAGGGATCAAACCCGGGCCTGAGGCAGTGAAAGCGCAGAGTCCTAACCACTGGACCTCCAGGGAACTGCCATCAGAGCTCTAGTTCTAATCTCCAGAACGTTTCCAGACCACCTCATTATCTCCAGATGGAAGCTCTGCTCATCCAACCACGTCCTTGAGACCCAGCCCAGAGCCTCCCTCTCCTGTGCGGTGGCTCACTCGCTCCTGTCTCCTTCCAGCCACGCAAGTCAGTCGCCTTGGCACCTCAGGTAACCGCACCCTGCTTCCACCCTCTTAATATTCGGAGAACAAGCACAGTCTAGATACACCCAGGCCAAGCAAGACTTCCAGAGAAGGAAGAGAACCCAGGCTGTCAGAAGACAAACCCAGGTCCGGAATGGAAGGAGGTATCCAGTGCATCCTGAAGCCTGGATGCGAATTAGCTGAGAAGCAGACAGGGGAAGAAAAGTCACAAGAGAAAAATTTACATTCTTTTGATTGAAGGAGAAAGGGGACTAGAGAGGAAATGCAGCCAGGGGTGACAGGAGTTCCATTTCTAGTTTCTTTGGTACAGGGAAGATTCGTGTAAATTTAGCTATGTCCCCGTTGGGCCCTGCAGTCAACTACATTTTTTGGCAGAAAGAAAAAGATGATCAGTGGATTAACTGAATGATGCCTAGAGATAGCCAAAAACTAAAGCCTCAAACAGCTGCAGTCAGCATTTCCAGAGTACTTTTCATTTCTGCGAATCACATGGAGTTAGTCGTCTCCCTCCAGTGCTGATTGGTAAATCTCTAAGTAATCACAGGACCTCTGTCTGTCAGCAGATCTTTTCCAACTGAGGAAGACACGCAGTGGCCAACCTTAGGGATCCCACAAGGCCACCACCCCAGACAGGGTCAGAGCTCAAGTTAGGGGCTACCTCCTGCAATGCAGACTCAGACTATGGAGCTGAGCTGTTTAACAGAGACAGGCTAACTCCTCTGAATGCCACAAAGTCCCCACATCATCGTGTTGGGGATGTCTCCATACCTCCCAGATGTGGACAGCAGGGTGCCCACCTGCAAGAGGCACTAAAATTATGCTCTTTCATCCTCCCTGAAAAGTGAAAAGAAACCAGGCCAGGAGCTCAAAGAGACACATTAACATAATTTATTAAATTCACCCCACAAAGAACATGCCACAGGAAAGAATATCAGAACTGGAAGGGCTCATGGAGATTATCTGGTCCAGCCCCCTCGTTTCACAAATGGGAATGGCGAGAAGAACACCAGAACACCAGAACACGATGGACAAAGCCAGCATGGGAGCTCAGACCTGATGCACAGAAACCACAGACTTAAGGCTTCTGGTTTTGAGCCAAGTAGAACTTAAAGACTTAATTTTTATTTCTCATTTTTCTGTGTCCTACGGTACCACATTCTGACGCTTATCTCCTCCTTAAGGCTGCAGGAAGAGCCCTAAAGAAACTCAATGAGTGGCAGGTTCACTCAGAGCCAGGGTAACAAACTGACTGTGGAGCAGAGGGGTGCAGAGGGGTTAAGGGAAGAATTCAATCCCTCCTGATTGCTCTCTTCCCCCAAACAACAGACACTCAGACCCAGATGCTTCAGGGCGAATATATCAATACTTGCCTTCCTGAGGTTTGGAGGAGGAAGGGAAAAGCAGCAGGAAAGAGAGAAAAAGACTATGACATCATTCTGAAATCGACAAGTCCACTGGGAACACTCTTTTCCCTCTGTCAGAGCAAATCCAAACACCGCAAGAGAAGGCTGCAGAACTCTGAACTCTTGGTATTTAATCAGTTGTAAGCAAAAACACCAATAACTTAGCCAAGTAAATACCATGAGAGTTTCTTCGCTGAGACTGATGTAACCCAGTGAAAACAGTTTTTAGGCTCTGAGTCGAGAAGAATGAGGTGTATCTTGCTCCGCAACTTAGGGGGAAACCCTAAGAGATTCTGGGAGTCCTCACAACAGACAGAAGTCGCCCGTAATTGTCCGTGGCCTCACAGAACCTTTCTGCTATGAGCTACTCCCTGAAGGACATTCCCCCTTCCCAAAAGACAAGGCCGTCCAGTCAAAGTTGAGGTTCACAGGCCATGACAGGTAGCCCCATTGTCTGTCTGCAGGAGGCCCAGGTCAGCATGGGCTGAGGGTGGAGCAATTAGAAAAACAAACAGTTTGTTGCTAAGAACTGAGCTGTGTTTAAGGAAGGAACTTCATGCCCCGGGGCCACTCTCCAATCACTGCTGACATCTGTGCCTCCAGCCTCTAGGGCTGAGGTAGATCTTGTCACCTCTCCTGACCTGCGGAGGGCCTGGCTTCTGGGGCAGAATAACCGGCCCCGGCTACAAACTCCAGTCTACAACAGAAGGGAGGCTCTGCTACAGAGAAAAATAGTAACTATGGGAATAAGGCTACTGCCCTGGGTCCTGTAGGCAGGATATCGCCGGCCTCCAGAGGCTGCAGTGTCCAGAGGGGGAGCTCATCCCCCGTCCGCCCAGCGTAGAGGACTGGCGTTCGGAACCATGAAGGGAGCAGTCGGGAAGTCAAAGTCAGGGCCGGCAGCCTCCAGGGGTGGTGGGCTGCTCCCCAGGCCAGAGGCACCAGCAACAGCAGCATCTTGTCTCCTTCAGCTCATGTTTCCATCACTCGGATGAGAGGCATGGGCTTTGGGCTGGGGGTCTTGGTGATCCTAACGCTGAAAAGAAAGTCGGAAACACTGAGTGCCCTGTTGTTGCCCACCCTTCACAGAGCCGCCCCTCCAGTTTGCCTCTGGATTCTATCCTGCAGGGCCCGCTGATCTCGGTTCTCATGCCTTGAAATAGTCATTGTCAGTGCTAAGAGGTTAGGGGACTGGTACTTTTGTCTGGTGGCAGGGGTGGGGAAAAGAGAAGGTGCAGCTGAACACCTTAGGAGTGGGTATGGCTGTGATTCTTGATTTTTTTTTCAGTCTTGGACCTTTTTGTGAATCTCTTGGAAACAAAAGGCCCTCTCCCTGGAAATATGCCCTTACTATACATTCACAATTTTTGCATACGACTTTAGGGGCTTCAGGCGCCTCTAGCGCTGTTCATGGGCCTCTTTGGGGTTCTGGTATCAGGCTCTACTCTAAGCTGGTTAGAAAGTGGCTCAGGTGGAGAATGGGTCAGATTCGAGACTGAGAGAAGGAAGCTGGATTTAGAAGAGCCTCATCCTGGCCTTGGCACTAAAGGTCTCCTTCCCACGGCTCTGTCCCTCTTTCCTTCACTTCCTACCTGGGGCCCACTCCATTCATGCCCACTCACCTGCCCAGGTTCTCAGTCTTGGTCCGGTTCTGGGTGCTGAAGTTGCCGTGGGTGATCTGTTTCTCTATCAGGTGTTCCATCCGGTCGTGCATCTCTAAATTCTGTAACACACGTTATGAGATCAGAATTGGGCTTCCTCTGGTTTGCCCCGTGCCACATTTAACCAGCTCATTCTGGTCTCCAGCTCTGTGCGCTGCTGTCACCCCAACCCCTACCATGTGTGCCACCAGGATGCCCTCTCCCTCCAGTACTTACTTACTCCAGCCTCCTTCCCTGAAGGCGCGTTCTCTCAATAACTGTGCAGCACTGATCCTCTCCTGTAAATCCTCTCTATACATTTCCTGCATATAATTTCCTATAGTCTGCTGAGATATTTACTTATGTTTGTCCATATGCTTTTCTATAAAGTATTCTTAGGTATTTTTTAAATGTATTTTATCTATAAATCTAGACTGCAATCTCCCTGGAGATAAACAACCCTGTCTCCCATTTCTTTTTATCTCCCCCACTAGCTGGGACCCTCACACAATGGCTGCAAAGCAATCTCAGGTAGTCAGTCAATGGACAGGAGGGGCCCTGAGGTATGGTAGAAATCAGACCAAGAACTCATTAGCTAATCGAGCCCATCGCCTTAGCCAAGGAGAAGACTCCACCCGTAGAATGCGTCCTCCTTCAAAGCTCAGCTCCACTGTCAGCTCCTCTGCCAAGCCCATATAGTCAGAATGAAGGGCCGGCCTCCATGCTGCTAGGTGGCACAGGGCTTGCACCATGAGGATATATCCTTTCAGAGTGGGGACAGGTCTTACCATTGTTTGCAACTCCCTGAAGAGTCTTAGAAAATGTTCACTCGGCGGAACTGAAGATCATCCAACCACCCCAGCTACTCACTTCCGAGCAGCAGCTAGACAGGATCGAGACCCCCTCCAGAATCTCCCCCTCCCTATGTCCAGTTTTTTCTTCAAGAGTCTGCTCCCTTCCCAGGGCTGCCCAGAACACACACCTCGGCTTCCAGGTAGGCGATCTTCTCCTTGAGCTCCTGGATGGCAGTGTCCTTTGACTGTATCACAGCTTTTGAATTCTGGAGCTGCAAAGTTATGGCAGACACTGAAGCTTGTTCTGAAATGACTCATTACATACTCATCGCACTTCGCCCCGCTGCCGGGGCGGGGGAGCCAGCAGAGACAAAGGGCAGAGTTTTGCACCTCTCACGTGGCTGGCTTAGCTTTTCTATAAAAGCCTTGTTTCAGTGAGTGTTAAACTCTTGATTACCCCAGGTGTGGGGGCAGGGGTTTGAGGGGAACACCACCCTGATAATCCAAAGTAATGGATGATTCAAAACCCCTTCCATTTGACTTTGGGAAAGACAAATTATGTATTGGTTCAAGAGATATTTACTGAGTGCTTACCCTATGACAGGCCCTGTTCTAGAGAATGGGCAACAGCAGTGAACAAGACAGAAAAATCCTAGCCCTCATGGAGCTGACATGCAGCAACTATGCCCTCCCAATTAGGGTATCTTAAATTCTCAAAACGATTCTACAAAATGGCATGTTCTGAGTGTGCTACCCTAGCTCAGGCAAGGGAAGGCAGAAAATGTGCATGAGGGGCAAAGGCTGAAAATCTACACACAGATAAGTGAGTTTACTGGGACTTAATTACTCATTTACCAGCACTCTTCAACATGTGGGCAAGAATAACCTTGTCCTTCTTCTCCCATGGGAACGCACAAGGCAAATAACCGAACAAGTAGGGGAAAGATGGGAGAAAAGCAAATCCCAATCACCCTAACCTAGTAATCGGTTGCCATAAATGTTTTACGGGACACTTAATGAATATAAGCCAAGATACCCAAGCGAATAAATCAATAAAGGTGTAGACTTGACAGGAAAACAGGGCTAGACAATGTGGAAACTTCCAGAGGGGGTAACCCAGAGCAGGGTAAGATCTAACCCTGCTTACCTGCTCTATCATCTGCCGGACTTTCCGCTGCTGGCTCTTAAGCATGTCATCCAAGTGGTGGATCTTCTGCCGCAACCCAGCCACTTCCTTTTCCAGGTTAGCAGCTCTGGGGATTAAGACCACAAGGCTGAGACAAGGGGAAAAGATGCTTTCTCCACCCAGTCACAGTAAGGGCCTTGGGCTCAGGGGCTTTCGATCAGGCATGATTCCCTCTGCCTGATTCCCCAGTGGTCTGCTATAAGGAGGAGGTGGTGGGACACCGTAGAACAACACATCAGAAGCATCACTAGAGATCATCTAGTCCAAATAAGGGGACTGAGGCTCAGAAAGGTTAGAAAGGATAAGTCATTCTGGATAGTTCTACGGATAAAACTAGAGTCAATAGGTAGATGTTTCAAGGAAGGAGTTCTTATATTAACACAGAAAAGACTTTTTCAGTATTAAAGTTGTCAGAAAGTGGACTGCCTCGTGTGTAATGAACTCCTCCTTCCTGGAAAGATTCAAGTACAAGCTGGGATTATGATACCCTAGACCTTCAAGCTTTGGCAGGGATTTTATATCAGGAGGGAGATAAGATTTGAGGACCCTTAAAGCCTCTTCACACAAGTCCATTTCTAAGTCTCCTGATTCCCAGCCACTGCTGCTTCCTTTGCCTCTTCTAAGCAAACTGGGCCAAGATCTCCAAAGGTCAGGCGGCTGGGGAGTCCAGGAGTTCAGAGCGCTGAAGAATTGCTGGTACCCATTACCCTCTGGGTCTGCCTGAGGAAACAGACAAGCGCCCACTGCTAGAAGATGGGCAGTGCTCGGCGTGGGGGACACTGCAATCTGAGCCTCCAAACTCATCCTTCCTAAGCTTCAAACATTCTAAGTTGTCACCCTCAGCTCTGCAGTGCCCCATTACTCAGCCTTCTTTTATTTAAAAAATCAGCATTTATGATGCATAGCTGTCATTTGCCATCCCCAAGTCTCAGTTTTGGATTATCTGGTCTTTTGTATTTCTCCTGCTCCTTCCACTCAGTCTCCTGCCCATGAGCACCTCCACCATTGAGGAGGGAGTGCTGAGTAATTTAAAGCAATTCTGGGGCTTCCCTGGTGGCGCAGTGGTTAAGAATCCACCTGCCAATGCAGGGGACACGGGTTCGAGCCCTGGTCCGGGACGATCCCACATGCCATGGAGCAACTAAGCCTGTGCGCCACAACTACTGAGCCCGTGCACCACAACTACTGAGCTTGCACTCTAGAGCCCTTGAGCCTCAACTACTGAGCCCCCGTGCCTCAACTAATGAAGCCCGTGCGCCTAGAGTCCATGCTCCGCAACTAGAGAAGCCACCACAATGAGAAGCCCGTGCGCCGCAATGAAGAGTAGCCCCCTCTCGCCGCAACTAGAGAAAGCCCGCGCACAGCAACGAAGACCCAATGCAGCCAAAAATAAATAAATAAATGTATATAAAAATTTTTTTAAAAAATCAAGCAATTCTGCTGTGAAGTCTGAAAGAAGGCTACAATAAGATGTCTGCATTTTTCATGTCAGGCAGGCCTAGATCAAGGATCTCCCAAAGGAGAGAAAAGGACCCCCCAGAAGACTGAGGGGTCCAAGAAGGCAAGGATTGTGTCGGTTCATCTTGGAATTCCTTAGAAGGCCCTTCAGGTAATGTCTGTTGAACTTAGAAAGGTCCAACTTATACAATGAAGTCCAGACCAATATACTAACGTTAAATTTGATTTACCGGGACTTCCCTGGTGGCGCAGTGGTTAAGAATCCACGTGCCAATGCAGGGAACACAGGTTCGATTCCTGGTCCAGGAAGATCCCACATGCCGCGGAGCAACTAAGCCTGTGCACCACAACTACTGAGCCTGCGCTCTAGAGCCTGTGAGCCGCAACTACTGAGCCCGCCCGCCATAACTGGAGACCATGCTCCGCCACAAGAGAAGCCACCACAATGAGAAGCCCACGCACTGCAATGACGAGTAGCCCCCGCTCGCTGCAACTAGAGAAAGCCCACGTGCAGCAATGAAGACCCAATGCAGCCAAAAATAAATAAATTTATTTTAAAAAAATTTGATTTACCATCTGAGATCTATATTACTTGCCAACAGCGTAAAAAATTTCTAAATTTGTGAAGGTCCAAGAATGGCTCAATCTTTGCCCTGTAGGTTTCATTGGTCTGGGGCCTCTGATCCCCTCTGATCAGAGGGAATTCGCAAAATCCTCTAAGCCTGGAGTAGAAAGGATCTCAGAGATCCCCTAGATGCCACTGCTGACAGGTGGGTCTCAGTTTCTGAGATGGTTCAGATGAAAGAAGTTCAGTAGCTCTCCACGAAGCTGCTCATTTTATTTTCATCAGCACAACTTGTGAGGAAAGTATTCAATTTTACCCTCAGATAGTTTACAGTTGGTTTTTGTTTAGGGGGGGAGTAAGCTGTGGTGTAATAACACCACTTCCACATCCAGTATGACAACCAAGGAATGATGTGCCACAACGGCAGACACTTTACCAGCTCCTGCTTGACCCTGGCTCTAAAACTGTAGAAGCCCTTTCTTTCCACTCCCTGGAAAATGAGCTCCTTGGAGATGGCAGCCTCCCCAACAGTGTCTCCCTGGGCAGGGCCCCACACTGAGCAGACACATGGTGAGTCAGAGCTGGAAAATCTGACATCAGCACCAGCTTCCTCCCCAGGTCTGTGCCCTCCCTTCTCTGCACCCCAACCTCACAGTGAACCAGAGTCCTTACTTTTCTTGTTCTGCTTGGCAGTCAACCTTCTTGCTCCGAAGTTCCTCCAGAGCTGTCTCCCTTTCCCTGACCTTCGCCAGTAAGGCCTGATGCTCCTGGATGGGCCAAAGGGAAGAAAATCTAAGATGAGGAGATGGTGACAGTTCCTGCATTTGGGGTGAGATGGGCGCTAGGGCTGGCAGTCAGCCCCTGCTGGGCCTGGGACAGCTGCCAAAGAGCAGCAGCCCAAGCTGGTTTGATGGGGCACTCTCCCCTGTCCGGGATAACCCTTCCCACCCCAGCACATAGAAACTTCTCAGCCTCACCCAGCTGCCCAGAGGGAGAGTCCGGCCCTGCATTATCCAGGCCCCCCTGCCAACTATGGCTACCAGTCCCCAAGAAACCAGGCTGAGTGGCTCCTGAAGAACCATCTTCAAAGGCCAAAGGGCAGCTATACAAGAACCCGCCCGAAATGGAAATGGGTTCAACTCTAGTTGTCAAGGGCTAAGTTAGACAGAGAAAGACCTTCCCATTCCTTAAGGGCTGAAAGGTCCTCGAAGGTATTTGCCAAAGGAAGCTATGAAATGTGATTTTCTGGAGCTGCTCAGAGAAGGACAGTCCCTGCGACCACCTCAGTCAATCCCCAGGCACCTTCCGGCCCAGGAGTCTGAGTGCTGAAGAGCAAGAGTCCAACAGTTACCATCTCCATTCCCAGAAAGCATCTCTGCAGCTCCCCGACTTCCGCCTCCTTCTGTTCCACTCTGTCCTCTGCTCTCTGAAGGGCCACCTGATTCTGTTCTGCTTCTCTCTGGTACCGATTGAGTGTGACCTGTGACACAGGATGGGGATGCGTTAAGCAGGCAGAGGGACAAACACGGATAAAAACCTTAGGAAAAAAAAACCCGGAGGGGGACTGCCCTGGTGGTCCAGTGGCTAAGACTCCGTGTCCTCAATGCAGGGGGCCCGGGTTCAATCCCTGGTCAGGGAACTAGATCCCACATGCTGCAACTAAGCGTTCATATGCCGCAACTAAAGATCCCACACGCCACAGCTAAAAATCCCACACGCCGCAACTAAGACCCAGCACAGCCAAATAAATAAATAAGTATTAAAACAAAAAAAACAGGAATCTGGGTGCAGTGATGGGAGGAGGGAGGCAACCCTGATGGGCACACCACTGTCTCCCACTCACTGTTCCAGGACCACTCAGGAGACTAGCAGATTAACTCCACTTGCAGGGTTAATTGTCACAGAGTTGATCAAGCTCTACTTTAGAGTGACACCTGGAACCCACAAGCACCGGTTTCCAGATGGATGACTTTGTCAACAATCCCCACCAGCCCTCCAGTGCCACCCAAGCTTAACCCAGTGTTTCAGCTTTCCTCCTCGTGCAAACACAAAAAAATCCAGGGGAGGAGATCTCCATGTCCTTCCTTCTGTCTCCCACTCTTCCTCGTCCTCACTTCCAGCAATACCGGAAAGGCCAAAATGGCACCCGGAAGGGCTACTAGCACCAGGAAGCATTCGCTCTTTGTCAAGGATGATAAGCCAATTTGGAAAGGAGAGAAGCAGCACTTGTAGTGAAAAAGTAAGAACTTGCCTCCTTTCCTCCCACGTGCATTTTGCCAACTCCAGTCATCCTTCAGGCCTCAGCTTAGACACCCCTTCTTCTAGGGAGCTCTGAGCTCGGGTAAGGAGTCCTTCCTTGTGTGTTCACAGAAGACACAGCCCTTCCCTCTTATAGCACTGAGCAGATTTTGTCCGGTCACTTGTGTGCACCCCCCAGGAGACCATCAACTTCATGATGGCGGAGACCTTGGGCACTGTTACCTTTCCAGAGCTCAGCACAACACCGCTCCATAACATCATGAATGGAACTGATGGTCATCTAGTCCAACCCTCTCCTTTTACAACTAAAGATCAACTGACCTAGTCAAGGTTACACAGCCAAAGAATGACAGAACCCGGTTACCTCGTCATCCATTTCAATGCTTCCCAGATACCCCATATTGACTCCCCAGTCAGTTACTAAAAAAGAATCCAAGTAGCCTCCGGAAAGCCTAACCAGACCTGGTGAAACAGAACACCAGCAACCAGACTGTCTGGCACCTCCCAAGTCAGAATCAAGGAGGAGAAAGCAAAGCACAGGATGATGTGTGATGGGATGTGTCCATGCTGCACACAGCTCTGTCCAGAGCAAACTCACGGCAAATCCCTCCTAACGGCCAGGAGCCAGTAGAACGGGAAACCATGAGGTTTTCCTCATGGTAACTGACAACCTTGCCCTTCCTACCCCGCATATTCAGAAAAGGAGACCAGAAAGTCTAATTCACCAGAAGAGACAGAGAAAAGCCTTCAAATGTCTCATATTAGCCTGGAACAGGCCAGCCCCATGAGCGGGAATGTAAAAATAAGGCCTCTCGGGCTTCCCTGGTGGCGCAGTGGTGGAGAGTCCGCCTGCTGATGCAGGGGACGCGGGTTCGTGCCCCGGTCCGGGAAGATCCCACATGCCGCGTAGTGGCTGGGCCCGTGCGCCATGGCCGCTGAGCCTGCGCATCCGGAGCCTGTGCTCTGCAACGGGAGAGGCCACAACAGTGAGAGGCCTGCATACCACAAAAAAAAAAATAAGGCCTCTCATTTCTGTACACAAACATTGCACCCAGGTTGATGTGTGCTCGGAATACAGCATTAACGGGCCACAGATGATCCTCACACCCAGCTGTAGGATCACAAAGGAAAAAAACACACTCCTCTGCCACATCAGTCCCATAGCTCCAGCCAGCTCTGCCCTAAGGGAACCTCTTAATCATAAGAGGGTGTGGTGACCTACCCCAACAGTGGGAGAAACCCAAGGAGCATCTCCTATCGTAGGTGGGTGCTGCATGCCTTGGGGTTAAAGGGCAGCCTCCTGTAAGAAGCCATGGGCGTGTGGTTAACAGCTGTCAGGGGTCTTCTAGCCTTGGGCTTTTCCTCAGGACACTTTTGCTCAAGCTTTGAAACCCAGGGCCAGCAGAGCCCCCCGTATGCTGCCAAAACCAACCAGTACTTCACAGTGTCTCTCAATGTAGAAATTTCTTTCTAAAATTCACAGTCTGGTCAGTGCTACAGCCTCGACCTCCCCTTCCTCCTGTTCTACTCCAATAAGGTAAGGAACAGCTGGTCATTGAACCAATTCATTGTCAACCTAATTATACAAATTGTGGAATCTGAAATAGATACAACAAACTCCTTTACTGCACAGCTACTCTGTTCTGAGACAAACTAATCTTAGTATTACCCTAAGCCCAAATTATTTAGGATAAGAAAACCCATGTGTTAAATGGATCACTAAGAAAAATATAGGATATTTTTTATTTCTAAAACCCTTTTGAATAATAAATATACTTACATATATTACCTCACTCAATCCATACATCAAACCTGTGAGGTATATTTCATGACCCCTTTGTACAGAAGTTGAAACTGATGGTTAGGGAGGTTAAACTACTCACTCAGGTAAGACTTCGACTACTCTTGAGGCAGTTGATCACTCTCACTGCCCTTCGTCCTCACCCTCAATACACCTCTCAAAATTCCCTCTCTTAGGGAATTCCCTGGCGGTCCAATGGTTAGGACTCCACGCCTCCACTGCCGGGGGCCCGGGTTCGATCCCTGGTCAGGGAACTAAGGTCCCGCAAGCCGCGTGGTGTGGCCTAAAAAAAAAATTCTCTCTCTTAGTCCATAAAACAGAAGAGTTCAGGCTGGGATTCCTCTTTCCACCAGACCCTGGCAAGCCTGGGCAGGGCAGAATCCTATGATTACATATTTCTGACCTAAAAAGTACTTTACGTGTGGGTGAACAATACCAGATAACAGAAGGTTACTCTCATACAGAGCAGCTAGGAAAACTGCTCTGTCTGCCCAGTGTACCTCATCTTATACCCAAAGAATTGTCTGGAAAGCATGGAAGACGTCACATACTTTTAAAAGTGGGGGGCTTTCTCTATATAGAGATTTTTGTATTTTTTTTAATCTTCTACAATAACCTAGTATTACTTTCATAACAATAATTGAGATACTCACTCAAGATCACAGAGCTCTGGGCAGGAGTAGGGATAAATTGGGAATTTGGGATTAACCGATACTACTACTATATATACTGTAGATAAACAGCAAGGACCTACTGTATAGCCCAGGGAACTATATTCAATACCTTGAAATAACCTATAATGGAAAAGAATCTGAAAAAGAATATATATATGTGTATATAACTGAATCACTTTGCTGTACACCTAAAAACATTGTAAATCAACTATACTTCAATTTCAAAAAAAAAAGATCACAGAGCTCTGTGTTGTAAAGCCAAGTCTTGATCTAAAGTCCCCTGACTCCATGGGCACAGTTCTTCCTAAGGCCACATCAATTCATCCACTCACCCTGTCCACACTTAAGAGGCACCCACCTGATGCCAAGTGTTGTCCCAGACACTGGGGATGCAGTGGTGAACTGGACAGCAACAGTCCTTGCCTGCATGGTGCCTAGAGCCCAGCAGTCCTTATAGAAAGGACTTCTGAAGTACCTGCTCTCCCAGACCAGCATCACCACTCTGCTCCAGTAGAGCAGAGACTCAAGAGCTAGCCTTAGACAACAAAAACTATAAATATCCAGGAAAGGGCAAAGCAGACAGGAAGTGCTCCAGGCTGCAGAGCCTAGCCTTTCCAGTTGATGGCACTCCAGCCAGGAAGACTTCATCTGCACCTGTATCCAGTGGCCCAACCCTTAGGGCACCTTCTCCCCAGATCCCAAATCTCACCTCAAAATCCACACGGTCTGACTGGTGCTGCCGCTCAGCCTCCTGCAGCTTGACAAGCAAGTCCTGCACGGTCCTCCTCAAGCTCTCGACATCTTCATCTAGACAGGTGTCCACCTGCAGCCAGAGGAGGGAAGGGAAGGTGAAGTTACTATGTTTGTGACTTGGTAAGACAAGGTCCCCCCGACAACGCACACTTGTTTGGACCATCTTGCTCAGACCACCCTCACAAAAGAATTCACATCGCACAAGGGGAGAGTTAGTCAGTCATAGGCACTAAGGAGTTCTGAGTTATTCATATGAAAACACTCTCATACCTTAAAGAACTCAACTAGTTTCCAATCACCTGATTATTTTAGGACACACTGTAGTAATCTTTATACGTGTATCAACTGATTAATGAACAGGTATGTTTATGCCGTTCTCATGTGTCTGTCCTGCTTCCATCAGACTAGAGCTCTCTGAGAGCAGGGACCATGTTTCGCTTTGGACTACAGTTCCCCAAGGGCAGGGACTGTGCCACATTCATCATGAGGGGCATGTCCCAAAGGCACGTCTTTTGTGGTTCTCTGCACTTAGCACAAAGATCAGCAGATAAAGGGTTACTGACAGATGGGCAGCTTAAGGCAAAAGCACCCAATAAGTCCAGAAATCTGATTCGATGGAGGAAAAGGTGTCTCACTGAGGTTACTGTGAGCCTCTCCCCCAGGCACACCCAAACTGGCATGTATGCTCTCGCCTCCATCTCTGCTCACTTCAGTTACCAGCTCCCTTGAGTCTGACAGAAAAGTCCCTCCCGGTCTTGCACAGCGGGGAAATAGCAGCACCTTCAAACCAGAGCACAGAGCTCAGCTGGGAGGAGCGGACAGGGTCCCTGGGTGGCTGTGTTATCACTGAGTCCTGTGGGCCTTGTTTCTCTATCTGGGAAGCAGGGAAAAGACTCCTTACCACGCCCTGCCTTACAGCCTGCCTCAAAACTAAGATAATATCCGGTAGGGCTTGGAGCCTGTGAGAAGAAAGGCTGGACAGATAGTGCCAGGTGTTATTATAACTTGTTGCCAACAGCATATTTGCCAAATATGGTGATTCGGGGAAGGGAAACATCCAAACTGCACATCTAAAGTAAGTGGCTAGAATCACAACATTCCAAATCCAGCCGTCAGTAAGTTATCTGGTCAGTTCCCCTATGTCTGCACCTATGCTGCTGGGCAGGTGAGAATGTTTGAAAAGGCTCCTCCTGGAGCACAACTGTTATGTGTTTATTTCAAATGGCATTCTCATGAGACTCTCTGATGACAAGGAAAAATTTAATGATATAGTATGAAGAGAGAAAAGGGAGTTATAAAACTTTACATACAGGAGCTAGAGACAACAAACCAGATTTTAACACAGCAACATAGATAGAGCCTAAAAACATGGTGTTGGATAAAAAAAGGAAAAAACAGAAATACAGCACAAGTCCATTGTGAAAATTAAAAACGGGCTTCCCTGGTGGTAGAGTGGTTAAGAATCCGCCTGCCAATGCAGGGGACACGGGTTCAATCCCTGGCCCGGGAAGATCCCACATGCCACGGAGCACCTAAGCCCGTGCGCCACAACTACTGAGCCTGCGTGCCACAACTACTAAGCCCACGTGCCTAGAGCCTGTGCTCCACAACAAGAGAAGCCACCGCAACGAGAAGCCCGTGCACCGCAACGAAGAGTAGCCCCTGCTCATCGCAACTAGAGAAAGCCCGCGCGCAGCAACGAAGACCCAACACAGCCAAAAATAAAAACAAATAAATTAATTAATTAAAAAAATCATATTTAATAGGCATATTTAAATCATATATTGAATATGTTAGAGTGAGTACCTTTTGGTGGGGGAGACAAAAAAAAAAAAAAAAGTGAAAGCAGTGAGAGGTCTTTATGGGACCAATGATGATAATGAGCCCTGAACTGATGGGAAGGTCTGATTCAGCTCTGCACTTGAGAGCCAAACAAACCTAATCCAAAAATATACCTGCCCAAGCAAAGAAACAAATGCAACCAAATGCTATATACAGTCTAATCTCAATATCATAAATATATATTTGCACTGAAGGAAAAACAAAGGAAATTTCACCAAACTGGTTTTTCTCTGGGTAGATTACAATTGATATTTTTTTCTTCTTTCAACTTTTCTGTGTTTCTGAATTTCCCTAATTTTCTACAATATGTGTGTCTTAAATTATTATGTAATCACAAAATATATAATAACAAATGTCATTTAAAAAAAAGTACAGCCATGTTTATTTGTCAATTATACGTCAATAAAGTTGGGGCGGGGAAAGAAAGTACAGCTACGGAAGGAAATACTTTGTCATTCAAGAGAATGAGATAGTTTTACACATACAAATATGGAAAGAAGACTATATATACTTTTCAGCTTAAGAAAATAAAAAAGCAAGCAAGAAATAATGTATTTATCACAACTGGAATTGTGAAAAGTATGTGCATATTATATACAGACATTTATCCATGTATGTATATATGGTGCATGTGTGTCTATTAGTGTATACACACAGATACATATGGCTTTTAAATACGGTTGTCTGTGTATAGAAAAACACTCTAGAACTTTAGACTAGAATATTAGAACTAATAGGCTAAATATTAGAATCACATGAAGAGCTTTTAAAAGTCCTGATGCGTAGGCCACACTTCAGACCAGTTAAATTACAGTCTCTAGGGATGGCACGCAGATATTGCGTCCTTTAAAGCTCCCAAGGCCATCCTAATGGGCAATGAAGGCTGAGAAGCACTGCTCTAAAAGGACCCACCCACGGGAATTCCCTGGCGGTCCAGTTAGGACTCTGCGCTTTCACTGCCAAGGGTGTGGCTTCGATCCCTGGTCAGGGAACTAAGACCCCACAAGCCACGTAGCAAGGCCAAAAAAATAAAAATTAAATAAATAAAAGGACCCACCCACTTCAATCTGTTAACCTTAAATACTTTCAAGGAGTGGGATTGGGGAAGGAAAATTTACACTTTATATATTTCTCCTTTGTTTGAATTTTTACAGCAAGTAAATATTACTCTCATATTTAGTGAGAGAGAGAAAGCAATAAACAAAAGGATCAGGAAGGATTATTTCCTGCCTCTTGGCCAAGCAGTAGTTACCACTATTTTCCCTGTTACCTACCTCGGGTGGGCTGCTATGTGGGGTCAGGGGACCTTGACTAAAGCCATTTGGCTTTTCTAGCACCACCTATTCAAAGAAAAATAAAATTGGTAGTGAAAACAATCCCAAGCAATCAACTTTGAAACATTCTTCTCCTTGTTTTTTTTTAATTGAAGTACAGTTGATTTACAATCTTGTGTTAGTTTCAGGTGTACAGCAAAGTGACTCAGTTGTACATGTATATATCTATTCTTTTTCATATTCTTTTCCCTTATAGATTATTAAAAAATATTGATTATAGTTCCCTGTGTTATACAGTAGGTCCTTGTTGGTTATCTATTTTATATATAGTATTGTGTATATTTTCATCCTAAACTCCTAATTTATCCCTCCTCCCTGCTTTCCCCTTTGGTAACCATAGTTTGTTTTCTATGTCTGTGGGTCTATTTCTGTTTTGTATATAAGTTCATTTGTATCGTTTTTTTTAGTATCATATATTTTTGAAACATTATTCTTCTAAGAGTTCAAATCTTAGATAGAAAGAAAGAGGAGAGAGAGAGAGAAGGGGGGAGGAAGAAGAAGAAGAAAAAGAAGGAAGGAAGGAAGGGAGAAAAGAAAAGAAAAAAAGACATCTAGTGCTCTGTGGGAAAATGGAGAAAAGAGGGAGTGGAGAAACATGTGCAGCCTTGAGGGGGAATACTCTATCTAGCCTTGTTGGGAGGAGGAAAGAAACCCCAGGCTAAAACCTTTCAGCAGACTGGAAAATGTGCAGGCACATTCCTCGCAGCCCAGGAAATACAAGCTGCTGTCTGCCATAAACAGTTTCCTTTGCCCCTCGGGGATCCTGACAAAGTCTGACACAACATAAATCAAAAGGGGAAGCGGCATTTGCTGCAGTTCTTTCCAACCCAAAGCCTAATTAGTCATCATACCACTGCCGTTTTGTGTAAACAAGGTGCCTGGACCTCCGGGCTCTGAACACATTAGGTTCTTCAGTCACTAGACAAAGCACCTCCCACCAGCCAGATGTGAGCTCAGGCAGTGAAAGTCTTACCTCCAGCCAAAGCAAAATGAATTAAGGAGAATCTACCACACAAGCCTAGCACATGCCCAAGACGAAGGGTAATTTTGCTGGCACTAGCTGCTAGGTCACTCTTCCCCTTAGGAGAATGAGGGCAGGATCTACTGGAGAAGGACCACCGCAACCAAACCAAAAGCAAATGAAGGAGACACAGCTTGGAATCTAAGGGAAGATGAGGGTGAAGTCATGGAAGAGATAGTTCTGCTCTCCTGGGGACATTTCTATCCTCAAATTTTTGAAGAACTGAAAAACAGGATCCCAGGATCATCCACCCCAAGAGGGATTCTCCAACCAGTTTGGTCTAACAAACATTTACTGATGACCTTGTGCATCCCAGACCCTGGGCTGAGGTGTGGGGACACAGAGACGAGGGTCAGGGGGTGAACCCTCACCTGGAGGAGCTTCCTGTCCCAGGGTAGAGATAGCTATAGACACAGACAGTAATAATAGACAAGGACCAAGACTTCCAATTTACACCACAAGCATCACCAAATTAAGCAAGATCAGCTTATGAGAAGTTCGGATTTATAGGTTAATTGTCTCTTTATAAGACTTTGTACTACAAGAAGATTGATCACAGAATCCTTATATATAAGATGGCCTGCCATTAACTTAATAATTTTATTGATATAAATTCAATTTTTGCACATGTTTTAGGAACAGGTGTGCTTGTATGTAGGCTGATTAGCGTGAATACAAGTGTCCATCTGCCGGAGAGCCCTAACAATGTTGTGAGTGCTCAGAGAAGCCAGCATCACTTGTATTCTCGCCTTTCCTGGCAGCGGCATTAGATTCGGCACCCACTGGGTGACTGGTAAATGGTACAACCCCACCTCCTCAGTGGGGACCCAACCATGGACCATTTCCTATTACCTGTATCTCCTGTTGATGGAGAGAATCTCCTGGATTTCTGTCGAGCTTCCTACTTATATCCTCCCGGAGCTTCTGCAGGCAGTTCCTGGCCTGGGAGGAGAGGGCAAGAGGCTTTAGCTTTGGGAAACAGAGCACACCAACTCACCCAACTTTGTGCCTATCCACAACCCATACTCCTACGAGTCAGGTACTGTTCTAAGTACTGGCTGGGAAAGGAGAGATTCTAGTCAAGTGGGGCTGCAACGCAGTCCCTCCTATACAAGCAACAAGATAATAAAAACCGTGCCCTGGTGTACCTAACATTTTAGTTGTGGAGACACACAACCCAAAAGACAAATAAGTAAAACATGTAATATGTCATGGTGACAAGTGCCAAGGAGAAACATGAGCCAGAGTGAGGGTTAAGAAAAGTGGGGAGGGGACTTCCCCGGTGGTCCCGTGGTAAAGAATCCGCCTTCCAATGCGGGGGACACAGGTTTGATCCCTTGTTGGGGAACTAGGATCCCACACGCTGCAGGGCCCGTGCGCCTCAACTGGAGAGCCTGCGTGGCACAAACTGCAGAGCCCACATGCTCTGGAGCCCACGCGCCACAACTAGAGAAGAGAAAACCTGCATGCCACAACTAGAGAGAAGCCCACGCGCCGCAACGAAAGATCCCGCGTGCCACAACGAGGGTCCCGTGTGTCGCAACTAAGACCCTACATAGCCAAAAAAATAAACAAAAGATAAATAAATAAATATGTTAAAAAAAAAAAGAAAAGTAAGGAAGCAAGGCTGGCAACTTTAGGTAGGATGACTGGGGGGACAGTGCTAGGTGCATGGTGCTTAATAAGTATTTGTTGATTAATGGATTGGTTGATGAATGGAAGGGTCAGAAATGATATTTACACATGAGGGGGCATGGTGCTTTGGAGATACGAAGGGAGCAGAAGGGAGAAAATCAGAACCTACAAAAGAAGGGAGCCAAAAAACTGTGAGGTTCAGAGAAATGACCTAGGTCATTTCCACGAAGGGAAGGGGTGCCCACCTCCTGGATATACTGGACCTCACTCTTCAGCTGGTTAATATTCTTCTCATGGATCATCTTGTCTCCTGACTTCCCCTTCAAGTACACCTGAAATAAGGAAAACAACACTAATTAAGAGACCTCCAATGGAAGCAACCTAAATGTCCATTGACAGATGAATGGATAAAGAAGATGTGGTGTATATATATACACATACACACACACACACACACACACACACACACACAAAATAGAATATTGCTCAGCCATAAGAATGAAATAATGTCATTTGCAGCAACATGGATGGACCTAGAGATTATCTTACTAAGTGAAGTAAGCCAGACAAAGAAAGACAAATATCATATGACACTGTTTATATGTGGAATTTAGAAAAATAAAATGATACAAATGAACTTATATACAAAACAGAAATAGACCCATAGAAAACAAAATTATGGTTAGCAGAGGGGAAGTGGGGGGGAGGGATAAATCAGGAGGTTGGGATTAACATATATACACTACTATATAAAACAGAAGACTTCCCTCGTGGCTCAGTGGTTAGGAATTCTCCTGCCAATGCAGGGGACATGAGTTCGACCCCTGGTCGGGAAAGATCCCACATGCCACGGAGCAACTAAGCCTGTGTGCCACAACTGCTGAGCCTGCACTCTAGAGCCCGCGAGCCACGACTGCTGAGCCCATGTGCAGCAACTACTGAGGCCTGAGTGCCTAGAGCCCGTGCTCCACAACAAGAGAAGCCACTGCAGTGAGAAGCCTGCACACCGGAACGAGGAGTAGCCCCTACTCACCGCAGCTACAGAAAAGCTGGCACACAGCAACAAAGACCTAACACAGACAAAATAAACAAATAAATAACCAACAAGGACCTACTGTATAGCACAGGGAACTATACTCAATACTTTGTAATAACCTATAAGGAAAAATAATGTGAATCACTTTGCTGTACACCTGAAAGTAACACAACATTGTAAATCAACTCTACTTCAATAAAAAGAAAACTCCAGTTAAATTAACTCCACACAGGCAGCCTCATACACTGCTGGTGGAAGGGTAAATTGTCACCACCTTTCTGGGTGGCAATTTGGTAATTCCGATCAGAAGATTTAAAACTATATTTACTCTTTGGGGGCTTCCCTGGTGGCGCAGTGGTAAAGAATCCGCCTGCCAATGCAGGGGACGTGGGTTCGATCCCTGGTCTGGGAAGATCCCACGTGCCACGGAGCAACTAAGCCCGTGCACCACAACTACTGAGCCTGTACTCTAGAGCTCGTGAGCCACACTACTGAGCCTCTGTGCCATAACTACTGAAGCCCACGTGCCTAGAGACCGTGCTCCTCAACGCCACCGCAATGAGAAGCCTGTGCACTGCAACGAAGAGTAGCCCCTGCTTACGGCAACTAGAGAAAGCCCATGCAGCAACTGAGACCCAACTCAGCCAAAAATAAATATAAATAAAAATTTTAAAATAAACTATATTTACTCTTTAACCTATCAAATCTATTTCTGAAAATTCATCCTAATGAAATAAATTTAGCTAAACTAGCATAAATACTCCCGTACATATATGCAAATTCATGGAAAGGGGGTTGTAAAAGGGGATTTACACATTTTTCTCTGTATACCATGCTTGAATCTTTAACAATTGAGAAAGTATTTCTTTATCACTTGTATTTTAAAGCACATTCACAAATTAGTAATATATATGCTCGACAAAATATTGTTTATGGCTGTAAAACATGGAAATAGACAAAATGTCCAACAATGGAGGATTAAAGAAATTATGGTATGTGTATACTAGAACACTAAGCACCCATTTATGGATACAAAGATGTTATAAACTACCATTAAAGGTGGGGCAAGCAGGGGACTGCCCTGGTGGTGCAGTGGTTAAAACTCCACGCTCCCAATGTAGGGAGCCTGTGTTCGACCCCTGGTCAGGGAACTAGATCCCACAGGCATGTCACAACTAAGAGTTTGCATGCCACAACTAAGGAGCCGGTGAGCCACTACTAAGGAGCCTGCCTGCCACAGCTAAGACCTGGTGCAACCAAATAAATAAATAAATATTTAAAAAAAAAAAAGAAGAAGAAGAAAGAAAAAGTAAAAACAGAAGAAAAACCCACAGAATGGGAAAAAATTAAAGATTTTTTTCGAAATCATATATCTGATAAGGGTCTATTATCCAGAATATATGAAAGAACCCTTAAATCTTAACAATTAAAACACAATTGAATTTTTAAATGAGCAAAGGATTTGCATAAATATTTCTCCAAAGGAGATATACAAATGGGCAATAAGCATAAGAAAAGATGTCATCAGGGAAATGCAAATTAAAACCACAAGATATCACTTCACATCCACTAGGATGGATATAATCAAAAAGATGAACAATAACAAGTGTTAATGAGGATGTACAGAAACTGGAACCCTCATACATCACTGATGGGAATATAAAATGGAGCAGATGCTTTGGGAAAAAGTCTCGTAGTTTCTCAAAAGATTAAATATAAATATAGAATTACCATATGAGCTAGCAATTTCACTACTGCTAGGTATATACCAAGAGAACTGAAAACATATGTTCACCCAAAAACCTGTACATGAATATTCAGAGCAGCATTATTCATAAAAGATAGTGGAAACAACCCAAATGTCCGTCAACTGATGAATGGGTAACAAAATGTGGTATATTTGTTCAAGGGAACATGATTCAGCCGTTAAAAGCAGTGAGTACTGATGTATGTTACAACGTGGCTGAACCCTGAAAATACTGTGCTAAGTGAAAGAAGCCAGACACAAAAGGCCACATGTTGTGTGATTCCGTTTATATGAGATGTCTAGAAGGGGCAAATCCATAGAGACAGAAGGTAGATTGGTGACTGCCAGGAGCTAGAAGGAGTGACTGAAAATGTTCTGAAATTAGTAGTGGTGGTGGTTGCACAACTCTGTGAATATACTAAAAACCACTGAATTGTACACTTTAACCAAGTCAAAAAGCTGTTTTTAAAAAAGAAATAACAAAAATTGTTTTAGTTTTTAAAAAATAAGTTCCATAAACACACTTCCCACCGGTCTCCACAACTTCCAGCAGCTAAAAATGGACAGTGGATAAGCACCTAGAAAGGTCATCCCATCCATCCCCATGCCCGGGGCCGGGTCGCACCAAAGTCACTACAGACTGACTGTGGTCTCCTGGTGTTGATTAAGATCCTTCCAGGAGATGGCCAGGAGCTAGCATTGCAGGTCTGGTTCTTCCTAGTCAAACCACAAGGTCCCTTTGACGAAGTCAGCCGTTCCCTCTCCCATGTCTATAGGAAGAAAGAGAGGAGGGAGAAACAGTGGAGGTGAACTAAGCTTACCTTAATGATCTCTTCATGTCCATCGTTGGACTCCACCAGTTCTGAGGCCAGAGAATGACCAGATGAGCGGCCGGACACCATGGCATAGGTCTTCCTGCCAGCCTACCAGAGAGAGAGAGAAAAGTGGCTCAGAAACCATACGACAAGCACAGAACTTCTGCCCCTCAACCAATGTAGAAGAACTGCTCCTCAAAAGACTTGAAGGGTTAGTTCGATTTTCCCTTCCAAAAATTCATTTCAGAACCTCTACCAGAAGCCACAGGATGAACACAGCAGCAACAAGAACACAGGACGGGGAGAATTAGTTGAAATTGCAGGTTAGTTTTAATTTTAATAGGGGTCTCTCTATCCCCCAAAGCAGTGCACAATGCTGAGGTCAGCTGGGGGTGTCTGAAAGGAGATGCTCCCGGGCAGCAGAGGAGATGGCTCCAGCCAGCACTGGGACGAGGAGTCAGCAGCAAGGAAGGAGAACTGGTGCAGGGGAGGAGGCCTTGCCCCACCAGAAACCTCAATACCTTCTGGGCTATGCGTTCAAGTTCATCTCCTGTCAGTTCACCCTGGAGAGTCAGCCTGAGAATGTCCACGCTGCCCTAATAATGACAATGACAGCAACAATAACCTCTTACCTTTATAGTCTACTACCAGTACACATGCACTTTTGCCAGCCCTGTGGAGTGGGCCTTATTATCAGCATTTTACAGGCAAGAAAAGCTGAGGTCCGGGGAGGTGACATCAGCTTATCCAAGATCAGTTCACTCTTAGGTGATAAGGATGTCTCCGGGGACTTTGACAGTGCTCTTTACAATGCACAGAGACTACACAGCACCCTGCTCTGTGTGGTTGCAGAGGGGCTACCCTGGTCCTTGGATTACAGGAAGCACATTGCATGCACTCTCCTTTCCCCAACCCTGAAGACAGCATCCCTGGATTGGTCATCCCCAATCCAGAATTTCTGCACCTGACAGCCAACCAGGTAGTTATTGATATATAAGACTAAGATATCCTTCCAGAACCAAACCATAGGAAGGTACATGAATCCAAACCCCTATTTCTATAAGCCACACAGAAATTATCCAAATGAAAGCAGGCAATACAATAGATCAGCCTAACTTCAAAGGGAAAAGCAGATGTTCTTTCATAACTCAAAGAAGTTTTAAAAAACACATTGTGGGGAGGGTGGGAGGGAGGGAGACGCAAGAGGGAAGACATATGGGAACATATGTATATGTATAACTGATTCACTTTGTTATAAAGCAGAAACTAACACACCATTGTAAAGCAATTATACCCCAATAAAGATGTTAAAAAACAAAACAAAACACACATTGTGAGCAAGATAGAAAACCCGAGAGGGAAAGCATGCAATAAGAGGGAAAAGTGGGGGGCTGGAGATTTGGAGAGATAATAACATTGAGAGAGAATCAGCAAGGCAGAGTGGACCAAATCCTGCCAATAACCCATGTTATGTGTACAGGTGGACAAGAGGCTTAGCCACTCTGGGCCTCTGGATCTCACTAGAAAAATAACAGTTGGAATAAGTATCTCTAAGGCTCCTTCCCGCCTTGATATTATAGCAGCATAAAAGAGGAGTATATGCCTCTCCCATCCAACGATGGGAAGATGGGTGCTGAACTAACCAAGATGAAAGTGACCTTGAGGTCATCTGGTCATACCCTGCCATAAGGTCCAGAAGTATAAATGCCATCTTACTCTTAACACATTTTAAGGAACCCTCCTAACCTTCCACATGTCTGCTGGAAAGAAAGAAAGAAGAAAGAATGGACTCTGCCCAGAGAGTTGGGAGAAGCTTTTCTGGGTAGACAATAGTCCTTCCTACACAAGAAAGAGTGAATTGGTGGAGAAGTAATCAGTCTCTGTAGTCAGCTACTTAACTCTCAGTGTTCTCGCTATAAAATGGGAATACCATCCAACTGAGGGCTTTTGGTTGAAGAGTAACTGAAAATGTATGGAGGTTGTTCTCTGCCACATAAGAGGGAGGTACTCAAATATTAGCCTCCTCCCACTTCTCGGAATGAACCCAAATTTAAGAAAAATGGAAGACACTTCCACATGGCCCTTAAGCCTTCCCAATCCTGGCAATGTAGCTAGTTTTACAAAAACACTTAATTCCTACCAAATAAAAGCCAGACCCTTAGTGTGGCATTTAAGGCTCTCCACAGTCTGAGTCAACTCACATCTCCTGCTACTGCTCTTCATTGCCCCTGGTCCAATACGTCCCATGTCCTCCCACTTCTGTAACAGTGCTCTCATCATTTCCTTTGCCTTAAATGTTCTTTACAATTACTATACTACCCAAAGCAATCTACAGATTCAATGCAATCCCTATCAAACTACCAATGGCATTTTTCACAGAACTAGAACAAAAAACTTCACAATTTGTATGGAAACACAAAAGACTCCAAATAGCCAAAGCAATCTTGCAAAAGAAAAACAGAGCCGGATGAATCAGGCTCCCTGACTTCAGACTATACTACAAAGCTACAGTAATCAATATGGTATGGTGCTGGTGCAAAAACAGAAATATAGATCAATGGAACAGGATAGAAAGCCCAGAGATAAACACATGCACATATGGTCACCTTATTTTGAGAAAGGAGGCAAGAATATACAATGGAGAAAAGACAGCCTCTTCAATAAGTGGTGATGGGAAAATTAGAATACTCCCTAACAACATACACAAAAATAAACTCAAAATGGATTAAAGACCTAAATGTAAGGCCAGACACTATAAAACTCTTAGAGAAAAACATAGGCAGAACACTCTATGACATTATAAATCACAGCAAGATCCTTTTTGACCCACCTCTGAGAGAAGTGGAAATAAAAACAAAAATAAACAAATGGGACCTAATGAAACTTAAAAGCTTTTGCACAGCAAAAGAAATCATAAACAACACGAAAAGACAGCCCTCAGAATGGGAGAAAATATTTGCAAATGAAGCAACTGACAAAGGATTAATCTCCAAAATTTACAAGCAGCTCATGCAGCTCAATATCAAAAAAACAAACAACCCAATCCAAAAATGGGCAGGAGACCTAAATAGAGATTTCTCCAAAGAAGATACACAGATTGCCAACAAACACATGAAAGAATGCTCAACATCACTAATCATTAGAGGAATGCAAATCAAAACCACAGTGAGGTATCACCTCACACCAGTCAGAATGGCCATCACCAAAAAATCTACAAACAATAAATGCTGGAGGGCTTCCCTGGTGGCACAGTGGTTGAGAGTCCGCCTGCCGATGCAGGGGACGCGGGTTCGTGCCCCAGTCCGGGAAGATCCCACATGCCACGGAGTGGCTGGGCCCGTGAGCCATGGCCGCTGAGCCTGCGCGTCCGGAGCCTGTGCTCCGCAACAGGAGAGGCCACAACGGTGAGAGGCCCGTGTACCACAAAAACAACAACAACAAAAACTATAAATGCTGGAGAGGGTGTGTTGAAAAGGGAACACTCTTGCACTGTGGGTGGGAATGTAAATTGATACAGCCACTATGGAGAACAGTATGGAGGTGCCTTAAAAAACTAAAAATAGAACTACCATACGACCCAGCAATCCCACTATTGGGCATATACCCTGAGAAAACCATAATTCAAAAAGAGTCATGTACCAAAATGTTCATTGCAGCTCTATTTACGATAGCCAGGCCATGGAAGCAACCTAATTGTCCATCGACAGATGAATGGATAAAGAAGATGTGGCACATATATAAAATGGAATATTGCTCAGCCATAAAGAGAAATGAAATTGAGCTATTTGTAGTGAGGTGGATGGACCAAGAGTTGTCATACAGAGTGAAGTAAGTCAGAAAGAGAAAAACAAACACCGTATGCTAACACATACATATGGAATCTAAAAAAAAAAAAAAATGGTTATGAAGAACCTAGGGGAAGGAGAGGAATAAAGATGCAGATGTACAGAATGGACTTGAGGACACAGGGAGGGGGAAGGGTAAGCTGGGATGAAGTGAGAGAGTGGCATGGACTTATATATACACTACTAAATGTAAAATAGATAGCCAGTGGGAAGCAGCCACATAGCACAGGGAGATCAGCTCAGTGCTTTGTGACCGCCTAGAGGGGTGGGATAGGGAGGGTGGGAGGGAAAAACAAGAGGGAGGAGATATGGGGATATATGTATATGTATAGCTGATTCACTTTGTTATAAAGCAGAAACTAACACACCATTGTAAAGCAATTATACTCCAATAAAGATGTTAAAAAAAAGTTCTTTCCTCCCATTTTCACCAGGGGCATCTGCAAGTCCCTCAAGAGCTTGCATTCAATTGCCACATCTTCCATGACACTTCCCTACATCCTGTGGGAAACACATACTCCCTTCCCTGAGCTCCCTCTGTATCACAGGGCCTCTGGTGGCACGTGCCTCTCACTTATTTGTGATCCATGAGGAATTACCCCTTCTAACTGTTAACTCCTTGTGGGCAGCTGTCTGCCACAGCCCCTAACAAAGGTAAGTATTTTCTGAATGCATAGTGAGTGTTCCATGACATCTAGGTCAAGAGAACATTACAAAAGAAAGAAGAAAAAATAATTTCAAAATAGCCAGAGTGGCTGCCAACTCCTTTTCCCCAGGACACAGGCATGCATTCAGATTAAAACACAATCTCAGGAGTTCCCCGGTGGTCTAGTGGTTAGGATTTGGCGCTTTCACTGCTGTGGCCTGGGTTCAACCATGGTATTCTAATTGGAAGAGCACAGACAACTAGGCTGGATTTGCGCCCTGAGAGGTCATCTCCTCTGTTCATGTCATCAGAATTCCAGTTGCAGACAAGAAAGAGAACAAGTTGAAGAAGTACTCAAGAAAATAATGGCTGAAGCTTCCCAAATCTGGCAAAAGACGAATCTGCAGATTCAAGGAGCTCAGCAAACATGATAAACCCAAAATTCATGCCAAGATATATTGTAATTAAACTTCTGATAACTAAAGACAAAGAAAAAATCTTGAAAGTAGCCAGAGAAAAATGACACCTTACCTATAGGGGGAAAGCACTTTGAATAACAACAGATTTGTCATCGGAAACCATGAAGGCCAGAAGAAAATGGGACACTATTTTTCAAGTGCTGGGGAAAAAAAAAAAACCTCTCAATCAATTTTTTCCCAGGAAAAATATTCATCAGGAATGAGAGGGAAATCAAGACATTCTCAGGTAAAGGAAAACTAAGAGAATCTCTTACCAGTAGACCTACACTAAAAGAATGGCTTTGAAAGTTCTCTAAACAGAAAGGAAACAATAAAAAAGGAATCTTGGAACATTAGGAAGACAGAAACAACATGGATAGCAAAAACGTGGGTTAATCCAATTGGCTTTCCCTCTCTCCTTGAGTTTTCTAAATTATGTTTGATGATTGAAGCTAAAAATTATAACCCCATCTGATGTTATTCTAAGTGCATACACAGGAAATATTTAAATTAATTATAAATGGGAGAGGGTAAAGGAATGTAAAGGAAGGCAAGGTTTCTATACCTCACTTAAACTGGTAATACTAGAGCAATCACTACAAAGTCTATACAAAGAAATAATACTCAGAAACACTATAAATGAATCAAAATTGAATCCTAAAAAGTGTTCACGTAACCCACAGAAAGGCAGGGAAAAGAAAACAGAGAAATGAAGAACAGAGAGAACAAACAACAAACAAAAATAAAATAGCAGACTTACCATACCAATAATTACACTAAATGTACATGGTCTAAATACATCAATTAAAAAACAGATTGGGGCTTCCCTGGTGGCGCAGTGGTTGGGAGTCTGCCTGCTGATGCAGGGGACACGGGTTCGTGCCCCGGTCCAGGAGGATCCCACATGCCACGGAGAGGCTGGGCCCGTGGTCCATGGCCGCTGAGCCTGTGTGTCCGGAGCCTGTGCTCCACAATGGGAGAGGCCGCAGCAGTGAGAGGTCCATGTACCGCAAAAACAAAAACAAAAACAAAAACAAAAAAAACCAGATTGGCTGGAATTCCCTGGCAGTCCAGTGGTTAGGACTCCACACTTACACTGCAGGGGGCCTGGATTCAATCCCTGGTTGGGGAACTAAGATCCCGCAAGCCACGTGGCCATGGCCAAAATAAATAAATAAATAAAATAAAAATAAAAAACAGATTGGCAGAATGGATTAAAAAAAAAACATGACTCATTATATGCTGTCTATAAGAAACATACTTTAAATATAAAAATATAGGCTGGTTGAAGTAAAAGAATGGGAAAAGATATATCATGCAAATATTAATCAAAGGAATGCAGGAGTGCTGTATTAATATCAGATAATTTAAGCTCTCACTACAAGAATTTAGAAAAAGAACCAAACTCAAAGCAATGAGGAGGAAGGAATTAATAAAGATAAGAGCATGAATAAATAAAATTTAACACAGAACAACAATACAGAAAAACCAATGAAACAAAGAGCAGTTCTTTGAAAAGATCGATGCAAATCATAACCTCTAGCAAGACTGCCAAAGAATAAAAGAGAGAGACATAAATACCAATATCAGGAATGAAATAGGATATTTCTACAGATCCTGCACATATTGAAAGTATAAGGTAATACTATGAAAAACTCTATGAACATAAATTTGACAATTTAGACAAAATGAATCAATTCTTCAAAAAATACAAACTACCACAGCTCATCTAATATGACATAGGTAATATGAATAGCCTTATAACTATTAAGGAAATTAAAGTCATAATTTAAAACTTCCCGGGAGTTCCCTGGTGACCTAGGGGTTAGGATTCCAGGCTTTCACTGCCGTGGCCCAGGTTCAATCCCTGGTGGGGGAACTGAGATCTCACAAGTGTGTGGCGAGGCCAAAAAAAAAATATTCTCAAGAACTATCCGGGCCCAGATGGCTCCACTGAGAATTCTACCAAATATTTAAAAAATTAACACCAATTCTATTTCTACATAATCTCATCCAGAAAATAAGAGGAGGGAACAAATTCATTTCATCAATCTATTCTTATTGTGTGGCACCAAGACCAGACAAAGACAATTTTAAAAAGAAAAAAACAAATAAACAGACTACAAACCAACATCTCTCATGAATACAGAGATTTTACTCTCTAACATTTTGTTAGAACATGGGTAAAAGACATGAAAAGATATTTCACTGAAGAAGATATACACATGTCAAATAAGCATATAAAATAATGTTCAGCATCATTAGTCATTAGGGAAATGCAAATTAAACCCACAGTGAGATACCACTACACACTTATCAGAATGATTAAAACAAAAAGTACACCAAATGCTGGCAAGAAGGCAGAGAAACTGGATCACTCACACATTGCTTGTGGAAATACAAAGTGACACAACCACTCTGAAAAATAGTTTGCAATTTCTTTAAAAACTAAACATACAACTACCATATGACCCAGCAATTATACTCCTGGGCATTTATCCAAAAGAAATGAAGACTTATGTTCACACAAAAACTTGCACACTAATATTTATAGAAGCTTTATTTGTAATACCTCAAAACTAGAAACAACCCAGATGCCCTTCAGTAGGTGAATGGTTAAACAAACTGTGGTACAGCCATACCATGGAATGCTTACCATTCAGCAATAAAAAGGAACAAATTATTGATGCATGCAACAACAATTTCCAAAGAATTATGCTAAATGAAAGAAGTCAATCACAAAAAGTTACATACTATACGATTCCATTTATGTATTGATAATAGTCTTGAAATGGCAAAATTATACAAATGGAGAACATATTAGGGGTTGCCAGGAGTTAAGGAGAAGATGGAGATGGGAAGGAAGTAGGTGTGACTCTAAAAGGGCAACCTGAAGTATCTTTGTGGTGATGGAAATATTCTGTCCCTTGACTGTATTTATGTCACTATCCTGATTGTGACAGTGTACTATGGTTTTGCAATATGTTACCACTGGGGAATGCTAAGTAAAGGGTACAGAGATCTCTATTATTTCTTTTAACTGCATGTGAATCTACAACTGTCTTTTTTTTTTTAAAGTAATACTTCCAGGGCTTCCCTGGTGGCGCAGTGGTTGAGAGTCCGCCTGCCGATGCAGGGGACGCGGGTTCGTGCCCCGGTCCGGGAGGATCCCACATGCCGTGGAGCGGCTGGGTCCGTGAGCCATGGCCGCTGAGCCTGCGCGTCCGGAGCCTGTGCTCCACAGCGGGAGAGGCCACAGCGGTGAGAGGCCCGCATATCGCAAAAAAAAAAAAAAAAAAAAAAAAAAAAAAAAAGAGTAATACTTCCAGAGATAAAAATTAAAGAATATAATGAAAATAGTTACAATCCTGGACTTCCCTGGTGGCACTGTGGTTAAGAATCCGCCTGCCAATACAGGGGACATGGGTTCGATCCCTGGTCCTGGAAGATCCCACAGGCTGTGGAGTAATTAAGCCCGTGTGCCACAACTACTGAGCCTGCACCCTAGACCCTGTGAGCCACAACTACTGAGCCTGCGCTCTAGAGTCCGCGAGCCACAACTACTGAGCCCGCGAGCCACAGCTACTGAAATCCATGCACCTAAAGCCCATGCACCGCAACAGAGTAGCCCCAGCTCACCGCAACTAGAGAAAGCCTGTGCACAGCAACGAACACAATGCAGCAAAAAATAAATAAATACATTTATTTTAAAAAATAATTATTATAATCCTGCTACTCCAAAATAGTCACTATTAAAATGTTAGTGTATTCCTTATAATTTTTCTATGTATATTTTTGAAAGGCATACTACTATATACAGTTATATACTTGCTTTTTTCCCCCTTTAATATTTCATCATGAATTTCCATCACATTAAACATTCTTCAGGGACTTCTCTGGTGGCACAGTGGTTAAGACTCTGCACTCCCAATGCAGGGGGCCTGGGTTCGATCCCTCATCAGGGAACTAGATCCCACATGTATGCTGTAACTAAGTGTTTGAATGCTACAACTAAGGAGCCTGCGTACCATAACTAAGGAGCCCTTGGGCCACAAATAAGGAGCCCACGTGCCACATCTAATGAGCCTGCCTGCCACAACTAAGACCCAGCACAACCAAATAATAAACATTTTAAAAATAAATAAATATTCTTCAAAATTTGCTTTTAATGGCTACTAGTATTCCACGAATAGATCAGACTAATTTATTCAGCCTACCCCCACCCCAGTATAGGTTCCTATCAACTTTTTGCATTTTATTTTTTATATATTTACTTTTTTATTTTAGAAAATATATTTTATTTTGATAGAATGACATGATACACAGCAGTACCTAGATCACCACCAGATTTACTGCCTGGTCCATTACTCCTCAAGCCTAACTTGATTTTCTCTCTTCTTTGCAGAAAAAGAATAGCATTTGGAACAGTTAGACCTTGGCTCAAGCACTGGCTCCAGCTTTTATTTGTTGTGTGTATTAATTTTATTCTCCCTCAGCCTTAGTTTAGTATTAGGTAAGATGGATAGTACAACATTTAAGTGAGAACACAGTGACTAATACACAGTGAGAACACAGTGACTAATACACAGTGACTAATAGACATACAAAAATGCCAGTTCCTCAAATTTGACATAATGCTCCTCTTTAAAATATTTTCCATAAGCATATTCCATATGCTTATAGGTTAAAGTAATATGCCTTGTCATGGGAAAAGATGCATATTAACTCCTACTTCACACTATATACAAACATTAATTCCAAGTGGATTATAGATGTACATGTGAAAAGTAGAACAATAAAGGTGGTTTTTTTTGTTTTTTTTTTTTCCGCGGTACGCGGGCCTCTCACTGTTGTGGCCTCTCCCGTTGTGGAGCACAGGCTCCGGACGCGCAGGCTCAACGGCCATGGCTCACGGGCCCAGCCGCTCCGCGGCACGTGGGATCTTCCCGGACCAGGGCACGAACCCGCGTCCCCTGCATCAGCAGGTGGACTCTCAACCACTGCGCCACCAGGGAAGCCCCAGTAAAGGTTTTATAGGAGAACACGTTCATGATCTTGGAAAGGCAAAATTTTTCTTAACCACAGCACAAAAAAAATCCTCCCCATAAAAAACTGATACATTGGACTATATTAAAATTCTGAACTTTTGTTCATCAAAAGACACCACTAAGAGAGTATGACAACCCACAGAGTAGAAGATATTCACTCTATGACTATCTGACAAAGGATATTCAGAATACATTAAGAATTCCTACAAAACAAAAAGACAAAAAAACAATGTGGTATCCTGGACTGAATCCTGGATCAGAAAAAGGACATTAGTGGAAAAGCTGGTGAAATCCAAATAAAGTCTATAATTTAGTTAATAGTATTGTATCAACATTAATGTCTTAGTTATGACAAATGCACCATGGTTATTAAGATGCTAACATTGGGGGAAATTGGGTGAAGAGTATATGAGTATTATCTTTGCAACTTTTCTGTAAATCTAAAATTATTTCAAAATAAAAAGTATAATTAAAGAAAGAAAGTGGGGAGGGAGGGAACATGAGAGGGAGACAGAGTGGTGCCCAACAGAAAAATGGGCAAAAGACTTCAATAGATACATTACATAAGAGGATATCCAAATGTCCAATAAACATATGAAAAGGGTTCCACCTTATTAGTCATCATCATCAAAGAACTAGAAACTAAAACCATAAGGCGAAACCACAAACTACTCATCAGAATGACTAAAATGAAAAAAAAAAAAAACCAAGTTTCCGGGGCTGTGGAAAAATCAGAACGGATGGTGGGTTTGCTCATTATCACAATCACTTTGGAAGTATCTACCAAAGATGAACACATGCGTACCTTATAACACAGCAATTCCACACCTGGTTATCTACTCAACAGAAATGCATACATACTTTCCCCATAAAAAACATATACTAGAATGTTCGTAGTAGCATTTTTCATAATAGCCAAAAGCTAGAAATTACCCAAATGTTTTTGGAGTAGAATGGATAAACTGTGATACAGTCATACAACAGAACACTGCACAACAATGAAAAAGAGTGAATATGCAACATGGATGAACTTTACAGAAATGTTAAGCAACAGAAGTCACACACAAAAGTATACTATATGATTCCACTTGTATAAAAGGTATAAAAGCAAGCAAAACTAATACATGCTTCAGAAGTCAGGACAGTGGTTACCCTTGAGGGTGGAGGGTAGGTAATGACTAGAAGGGGACAAGAGGGGGCTTCTTGACGATCTGCTTCTTGATCTGGGTGATGGTTAGAGAAATACATCCAGTTTGTGAAAATTACTTGACTGTACATATATGATATATGCACTTTTATGTATGTATGTTATTGTTTAACATACATAAATGTATGCTTTTTTTAAAAAAAGCAAACAAAAAAATTTAAAACGCCTTATTGTAGCATTAAAGTCCCTGCATGATCAGACCTATCACAGTGTATATCACATAATGTCTTGACTCCCACCAGTACCCCACCTGTACCCTACATTAGCTATCCCAAACGTTCCTGATCCAATTGCAGGAAGGCATCCAAATCCAAATTTCTATTTCTGTTGATGAGTTTTCCAATGCAATACACACTCCCACCTCCCCACAAGTGTACATGTCGTTTTCTCCTCCAGGGATACGCTTCCCTCCCTTGCCTCCTTGGAGAATTCCCAGTCAACCTTGAAGGCTCAGCTCTAAGGGTCCGACCCTAGCACTCCTTAGTCAGAGCCTGCTCCTGCAACCACTGCACCCTACGTATCCTACACTGTAACACTGGTCCGCTTCCTTCATAACTACTTATTCATTCATCTCCCCAATAAAATCATAAGCTCTCTGAAGACCTCGATGGCTTATTTAGTACAGTGCCTTGCTTAGAGCGGGCATATTAAAGAATATATGTTGTGTGAATTTCAGGTAATGTGGTCCAGGATTTTTCCCAATTCTCTTTCTTTTGAGAACATTAGATTCCTCAGTTTAGAGAGGCGGTAGGGAATACTGGAAAAAAGCAGACATGAAAAGGGGAAAACAAGAAAAAAAAAAAAAAGAGCAAAGACCAAGAAAGGCAACACTAAGAAGAAATATAAGTGGCTAATAAATATATGAAAGATGCTCAACCTTACCAGTAATCAAGGAAATGCAAATGAAAATAATAATGAGTTATCATTTGGGGGGAATTTCATTAAATTCTGAGTTAAAAAGTGTAAGATGAGACACATAGAAGTATGCTCACAGCAGCACTGCTTGCAACGGCAAAACACTGGAAACAACCCAAATGGTGCACTGACAAGTAAATGGATGAATGCAATATGGCATATTAGTACAATGAACTACAGCTACACGCTTTGACATGAAGGAATCTCAAAATTAATGTTATATAAAAAAGTAAGCAGTAGAATATAGATACCATGTATACAAAGTTCAAAACATGTCAAACTAAGCAAGATATCACTTGAGCATGCAGTAAAAGCATAATAAAAAGCAAGAAAATAAACACAAAATTCACAAATTCTATGGAGGAAGCAGAGGGGTTATGATCCAGAAAGGACCCCAGGGGGCTTCAAAAGTATGGGTAATGTTCTGTTTCTTAACCTGGTTGTTCAGTACACCAGGACCATTTTATTGCTTTGCTTTAAAACTTCCCATATAGGGACTTCCCTGGTGGTCCAGTGGTTTAAGACTCCGTACTTCCACTGCAGGGCGCATGGCACAGTTCGATCCCTGGTCATCAGGGAACTAAGACCCCACAGGCCACACGGTGTGGCCAAAAAAAAAAAAAAGAAAAAGAAAAAACTTGACATATACACAAGAATCCTTTCTTGCTTTTCAGTAAAGCGAGTGAGTTACTTCATGTGAATCCTACAGAAATATCATTTTTATTTTTTTTAAATATTTATTTATTTGGCTGCATGGGGTCGTAGTTGCAGCATGCAGGATCTTCGTTGCAGCATGTGGGCTCTTTGTTGAGGCGCTCAGGCTCTAGAGCACGCAGGCTCAATAGTTGCAGTGCTCAGGCTCTCTAATTGTGGCGTGCAGGCTCAGTAGTTGTGGCACACCGGCTTAGTTAAGCAGCATGTGGGATCTTAGTTCCCCAACCAGGGATCGAACCCAGGCTCCCTGCGTTGGAAGGCAAATTCTTAACCACTGGACCACCAGGGAAGTCGAGAAATATCATTTTTAGATCAAGTGACTGGCAAATTTTAAAGATACTGATAATACCTAGGGTTGGTGAGGATGCAGGGAAAAAGACTAATCTCCCATGTATATCGTTGGAGATTATAAAAGTATTTTTAGAAACTAATTTGGTGATATTAATAAACAGTTTGCATATTTTATAAACCCTTTGAGTAATTCAACTTTTACGAATATGGCCTATGAAAATCCATGCACATTTGCCCAAAGATATGTGTGTAAAACTGTTGACTGCAATACTCTTTACAATAGTTAAAGACGTGGAAACAGCATAAATATTCTTGAGTAAGTGAGTGTGTGAGTCAAGTATGGTAACATCCACACCATGAAATACTACACTGCTGATAAATAAACCTCTATAAATTGACAGGAAAAGACCTCCAAGACATATTAAGTGAAAAAAAAGCAAGTCACAAATTCATTCATAAAATGTGACTTCTTATTTATTTAAGTACACACATATGTTCATAGTATTGGTAATTGCCGGTTCCTAAATAAAGCAATTACTACATGCTGAGCCCTATTAGGCACTGTTCTAAGTGCTTTACATGTATTAACTCATTTAATCCTCACGACACAACTATATAGTAGGTATAAATTCCCATTTTATAGACAAGAAAACTGAGGCACAGAAGTTAAGTATCTTGCCCAAGGTCATATAACTAGTAAGGAGCAGAGCCAGGATTCAAACCCAGGCCCTGTGGCTCCAGAGTCTGTGCTCCTACCCACCATGCCACGTTGGCAATTCTTGAAAGTAAGCACAACAGAAAAGCACTGAATTCATATACACTAAGCTAGAGAAAGTCAAGGGAGCCAAGGGACTTTCAGTCCATATACTTCTATAGTGATTTAAACTTCTGCAACAAAAATGTATTTGTGTGACATTCCTATAATAAAATATATAAAATAAAGAGAAGGAAAGAAAAAGTACTAAACTTAGAGGTGGGATCTGAGTCCGACCCCTACTAATGCTTGAGCAAATCATTTTATTTCTCCGGGCAATTTTCCATCTACAAAATGGGGGTAATAATACCTACCTTGCCTACACTTTAGGCAGGGTAGGTAGATGTGTAGGAACAGTGTGAAAGTGCTTTGCAAACCATAAATCACTTCACAAAAGTAAGGCAGCATTAACTTTCCCAAGGAGCTCTGGAAAGACCGCAAGGGAGGAGAGTAGGTGAGACAAACTGTCTAAAAGAAGCCTGTGACTAAATCTAGGGTTCTCTCTGGCACCTCATCCTCTAGGACCAGAGGATCCGGTCTGTAAGGCCACAGACTTCACCCCACGACCCCAAACCATAGCCAAGAAGGAAAACCCAGGCCCCTCTCTGCTTGGTGCCATTGGTCGTTTTCTGGGGCTGGAGTGACCCCGAGGCTGCGAGCAGGCTCCAGGGAGCTTTAGGAATACCCCAAGATGTCTAGCAGGGTGGTCCCCACTGGGTGCTCTCTGAACGGCAAGATAGGAAGGGGAGCCATCTTCTCTAAGGAAAAAGGAGCAGAGCTAATCACAAGGTAAGCAGTCTCTAACCTCATAAACATTCCTGGGGAGAAGCCCAGCCAACTCCAAATTATAGGCAGCCTCTCCACTCTGTTCAAACAAATCTGCAGCTGTGACTCACTCCCCAGAGTGGGGAGGGGGTCAACACAGAGCTGAGGGCTTAGAGATCAAGACGCTGAGGAGGAGCGATACGGAGATATATCAGGGAGGCTCCGGAGGTTCTCACATCACTGGCTCATGTGAATAGGGGAAAGGTCTATGGGAAAATACGTTTCCCCAGCTCCCACTCCCCAGGCTGCTATGAGGGCCATGAGGACTGGATGGCAGGTGAGGATCAAGGGACTCCGAGAAGGAAGTAAGGGAAGTGGAAGATTGCCCCTGAGCTGCAAACCAGCATCCTTAATTTATCCTCTCCCTATATAACCCACTCTTCCACCATTTTGTCCCTCAACCCTGTTCCCTGTTCCCACCGGGAATGTACATGGTCTCTCAAGCTGCTACAGCAGCAGCCACCTCAATTTTCCCCTTCTGAGAAATGGGAATAGCCAGCACCTTGAAACAATGGTTCCCAAGAGGTCAGGATGAGGAAAGCCCCAATAAAGTCAAAGAGGCCGGATGCAGTGGTTGGGGGATGACCCTCTCCTGGCTGAGACTGCTAACCCACTCAGCTCACAGATCTCAGGTACCCTTGGTCCTGCCTTTTGCAGGGCTCTCTAGGTCAGAGATGGTGCTTTGTTGGGGATGGCACAAAGAATCAGTCCTGCTCCTCCCCACAGATTAGCCAACAGAACAGGTATTTGCTTTTTATCTGGCTACCCGCCCAGAGGCATGGGCTGGACAAGCTCTATGCAGAGGGCTGACCAGGATGACTGGGAGGTGAAATGAGGAAAAGGGATTTAGGGTGGCACCCTAAATGGGGCAGCCTTTCTCATTCCCTGGATCCCTAGCACAGGGAAACACCAGGGCCTGGAAGTGAGAGTGTGTACATAGAGGGAGGTGGGCTCCTGAACTCTCCACTCTGAGAAAGACACCCTTTTGCTCAGCCAATCTCCCTTCACGAAACCCACCTAGTGCCCTGCCAGCCTGGAATTCCCAGGTCCCTAGCACCCTCTCCCCTCTCTAGTCTCTGATTACCTTGCTTTGTGATTTTTGCTTCTTTGCCTCCAGGCCCTAGAAGACCATTTCCTCTTCTTTCCCCTGTATTTTCTTCTCCTCTTCCTGCCCCTGCTGGCTAGGCTTAAATCTGGGCCAACAGCCTCCCTGGCGCATACCTGTTCCCTCAACTAAACATCCCCACCCCTAGGAGACAAAGGTGTTTCACAAGACTCTGCATCATGACCCAAAGAGGCACATACCACAATTACCAGCAAGCGAGGAAACCTGTCCCACCTGCTCTGAGCACGCGTGTGTGGAACCAAAACCATCTGCGTGCACACACCACCCCACTACTCCCACCCGGGAGAAATATGGGCAAACTTTGGCGCCCAAAGCCTGGTGACTGGGTAAGCCTCCTCACCCAGATCCTCCCACAGAGCCCAGGATTCCCCAAATTCCTGGCAGGCTTGGAGACATCAGCTGTAGTGCTCCTGAAGGTGAGAACTTGGCAATGAATGGGGGAGATGGAGTGGAGTGAGGAGGAATTTATGGGCTGAGCTTGAGGCAGGTCTCATGAGTGGAAGGAAGAGGCAGTCACCAAACTTGAATGGTTCCTCTGCCCAGGAGTTTCTTCCCCACCCAGGTGTCACAGAGCCAGGGCTTCCACCATTTTAGAATTCATTCATTCCTTTGGAGTAAGCATCAATGACTCCAGATGAATCCCCTTTTAAAACGCAAATATTCTCACCCAGCAATTCCAATCCTAGGTATTTCTTTCCAAGAGAAAGTAAAATGTAAATGCACATAAAAACTTGTAAACAAATGTTCATAGCAGCATTATGCACAATAGACAAAAAGAAGAAACCACCCACTAATAAGGACCTACTGTCTAGCATAGGGAACTCTACTCAATACTCTGTAATGGGCTACATGGGAAAAGAATCTAAAACGAGTGGATATACATATATGTATAACTGATTCACTTTGCTGTACACCTGAAACTAACACAACATTGTAAATCAACTATACTCCAATAAAAGTTAAAAAAAAAAAAAGAAGAAACAACCCTAAAGTCCACTCACATTTATTCACGATGAACATGTCATAATATATCCATACAATGGAATATTATTCAGCCATAAGAAGTAATGAAATACTGATTCATGTTACAACATGGATCAACCTTAAAAACATGCTAACTGAAGGAAGCCGGTCACAAAGGATCACATGTTATATGATTACTTTTAGATAAAATATCTAGAATAAGCAAATCATAGAGAAGGAGACTGATGGGACTGGGGGGGTGTTGGAAGAAAACAGGGAGTGACTGCTAATGGGTCAGGATTTCTTTATGGGGTGATGAAAGTATTCTAAAATCAGTTGTGCTGATGACTATACAACTGTGAATATACTAAAAACCAATGAACTGTATACTTTAAATGGGTGATATGTACAGTATGTGAATTATATCTCAATAAAGCTGTTATAAAAAGAAAATGAGGCCTATAGTAAGCGTTCAGTAAATTACAGCTTTAGTTTAAAAAAAAAAGAGTCGGGCTCAGGAAAGACTTGGTCTCAGGAAAGACTTGGTATGTAACTAATGCAGCTTCTGAGGTCCTAAAGGAATGACACCTATTCCAGGGTAAAGACAAAGGTTCAGACTGCAACTGATATAAAATTTCAAATCCACTCAGGCATTGAGAGAACCTCTCTGGCCTAGACTGACCAACATAAAAAAATGTAGAGAGGACTGGTGGTGGGTGGGGGAGGGGAGAGCAAATATTCTAAGGAAGGGTAACACTGATAGGATACTCAAAGGGAATCACTTTATCAGAGTCCAGTGCATCATGGGATACCAGCTGCCTTGGCCATGATTTCAGAAAAAGGAGGAGGAGGAAAGGAGCCCAGAGTGGGATGCTAAAATATGAACCCTGACTATATCACTCTAAGACAGTCCTGGCTGAGTTGGGACTAGCGAAGGTTACGCAGGTCTTCACTCTGGGTCTACCTATAGGTTCCTTCTAATCCTCAAGACCCTCCACTGGTAGAGGAAAGGGGAAAGGAACATGTAAGAGCAAACATCAACATAATGAGAAGGAGCAAACCTTGACCAGACCACAGAGTTCCCAGACTCTTTCTCCATCCCTTGACCGGGGGAAGATAAAACACTAGCCAGTAAGTAACAGAAAATAACAACTAACATCTGAGCACCTACCGTGTGCCAGGCATTGTGCTTAATGGTTCATATGCATTCTTCACAACAACCTTATGAGAAGGGTGCAATTATTATCCCCATTTTAAGGAGGAGGAAACTGAGACAAGAGATAAAGTAATTTACCAAAGTGATCTTGGGCAAAGCAAACGCTGAAGCCCTGACTCTAGTCCACTGGGTCAGATTCCCAGAACTAGGCTCTTAACCACAATGTTATTAATAGAATCATAGTTTAGTCAAAAATTGTGATATACCAAAAATGGGCAGAAGACCTAAACAGACATTTCTCCGAAGCAGACATACAGATTACCAACAAACACATGAAAAGATGCTCAACATCACTAATCATTAGAGAAATGCAAATCAAAACCACAATGAGGTATCACCTCACACTGGTGAGAATGGCCATCATCAAAAAATTTATAAATGATAAATGCTGGAGACGGTATGGAGAAAAGGGAACCCTCCTGCACTGTGGGTGGGAATGTAAATTGCTACAGCCACTATGGAGAACAGTATGGAGGTTCCTTAAAAAACTAAAAACAGAGCTACCATATGACCCAGCCAATCACACTACTGGGCATATGCCCTGAGAAAACCGTAATTCAAAAAGATACATGTACCCCAATGTTCATTGCAGCACTATTTACAATAGCCAGGACATGGAAGCAACCTAAATGTCCATTGACAGATGAATGGATAAAGAAGATGTGGCATATATAGAATGGAATATTACTCAGCCATAAAAAGGAATAAAACTGAGTTATTTGTAATGAGGTGGATGGACCTAGAGTCCATACAGAGTGAAGTAAGTCAGAAAGAGAAAAACAAATACCGCATGCTAACGCACATATATGGAATCTAAAATAACGGTACTGATGAACCTAGTGGCAGGGAAGTAATAAAGATGCAGACATAGAGAACGGACTTAAGGACACAGGGGGAAAGGGGAAGCTGGGATGAAGTGAGAGAATAGCATTGACATATATACACTACCAAATGTTAAATAGATAGCTAGTGGGAAGCCGCCGCATAGCACAGGGAGATCAGCTCGGTGCTTTGTGACCAACTAGAGGGGTGGGATAGGGAGGGTGGGAGGGAGACTCAAGAGGGAGGAGATATGGGGATATATATATATGTATAGCTGATTCACTTTGTTATAAAGCAGAAACTAACACACCATTGTAAAGCAATTATACTCCAATAATGATATAAAAAAAGTTGTGGGGCTTCCCTGGTGGCGCAGTGGTTGAGAGTCTGCCTGCCGATGCAGGGGACACGGGTTCATGCGCCGGTCCGGGAAGACCCCACATGCTGCGGAGCGGCTGGGCCCGTGAGCCATGGCCGCTGAGCCTGCGTGTCCAGAGCCTGTGGTCCGCAACGGGAGAGGCCACAACAGTGAGAGGCCCACATACCGCAAAAAAAAAAAAATTATGATATAATTTCTTTGGGAAGATGAGAGAAGGAAAAGGGAGCATGTAAGGAGTGGGAGTATAAACCTTCCTATAATTCCTACAATAGGAAGTCAATGATGTCTAAAACTGATAAATCATAAGCATACTATTTAGAAACATGGCAGTAAACACTAGAAAGAGCTAAAAGAGTTAAAAGTGGTAACTTCCATGGGGCAGGCCTTGGGTAGGGAACTGCTTACAATTTTCTTTTAAAGGCCTTTTGATATTAATAGATCTTTTTAAAATCATACACATGTATTCCTTTGATAAAAAATGATTAAAAAGGAAAAAGAAAGAAAATCAGAGATCATGCCAATCAAAGTCTACTGTTGCTCTTGCCACAGTTTCCATCCTCCTCCACTGATAACAGCACTTGGGTTTGGCTTTGGAGAATCTCCCTCCTTCACTGGGCAATCCGGTGGGCCTGTCAATCAAGGAACCCCAACATGCCCTGGCCAAGGGGGAGAAGGGGCCAGTGACACCCTCTTGGAATCTTGAGCAGAATGGCAAAAAGACCTAAAACAGCTGGAAACACTTCACCCAGAAGCAGAAGCCCTCCATTAGTACCTTCCACTTACCCAGGCCCCAGGACTCCCTTGGTTCGGACTTTTTAAGCTCTCCCTTAAATCCTCTGTGTTGCCCATTTCCGTCTAATAAATTCCTCTTTTGCTTAAGTTAGCTGGAGCCACTCTCTATTGCTTATAATAAGGGAACTTAAATGGGAATGTCTAAAAACAATGAGTTTGAGGTTTATCTGTGCTTTTATTTGCCAGTGTAACTCACTACCGTGGTTTGCAAACTTTTTTGACCTAAAAAATACATTTTACATCACAATCAAATAAACACACACACACACATATATATAATATGTATACACAGACATAACTGAAACAAAAGTTTTGCCAAAATGTCTACGCTAACACTCTGAGAGTGTTAATTCTATTTCTTTTTTTTAAGACTTTATTGTTTTTAGAGCAGTTTTAGGTTTACAACAAAATTAGCAGAAAGGTACAGAAATTTCTCATATACCTCCCCACACACATGCATAGCCATTATCAATATCATTCACCAGAATGGTACTTTTTAACCAAAGATGAACATACATTGATACACTGTAATTACCCAACATCCACAGATCACCTTAGGGTTCACTCTAACGAAGTGAATGGTGCTGCACGTTCTATGGGTTTGGACAAAGGTATAATGACATATATCCATCGTTATAATATCATACAAAGCATTTTCACTGCCCTAAAAAACTTCTGTATTCTGTATATTCATCTCCCCTCTCCCCCCCGACTCCTGGCATCCATTGATCTCATTACTGTCGCCATAGTTTTACCTTTTCCAGAATGGCATATAGCTGGAATCTCTTTCTTCCTTTTTGAAAAGAGAGTTCAAAGCCTTTATGCCTATAAGACCACTCATGGCCCACCCATGCATGGACTAGACAGGATCTAAAAGGCAAACTCGGGGCTTCCCTGGTGGCGCAGTGGTTGGGAATCTGCCTGCCAATGCAGGGGACACGGGTTCGAGCCCTGGTCCGGGAGGATCCCCCATGCTGGGGAGCAGCTGGGCCCGTGCGCCACAACTGCTGAGCCTGCGCTCTATAGCCCACGCACCTAGAGCCTGTGGTCCAAGATGAGAGAGGCCACCACAATGAGGGGCCTGTGCGTGGCAATGAAGAGTAGCCCCCGCTCATCATAACTAAAAGGAAAGCCCACGCGCAGCAACGAGGACCCAACGCAGCCAAAAATAAAAAATTAAATAAAATTTTTTAAAAAGGCAAACTCTTCTAATACTGCAACTTTTCATCTAATATTGAGCCCTTCCCACTGGTCCTGCCCAGTAGAGGTACAGGGGGACACCTGTAGGGTATTTATTTATAGGAAGGCCACAAGTTTTGAGCCCCTTGTTACAATGATTCCTGTTGGGTGTGTTGTAAACAGAGGAACCATTTCTTCCGGCTTCCTGCTCTGAGCACATCTATTTCTTTTTTAACGCTGGTTCTGACCCACTAAGTTGATCTCAGTGATTATGCGATTATGATCAGCAGTTTGAAAAAAAAAACACTGGCTCCCTGTACCTGCCACATCTACCTCCAACAATAAAAGCAACCCAGAGAATGCATTAGCCATATTTCCATGTCCATGTGCAGTGCACTGAGGCATATGGCCTGGCTGGTGGAGAAATACCAACACAGTCCAAGGGTCCTGACATTCACTAGGACACACCAGACAGTTAAACTGTCTACGCTGCAGACACCAGAAGAAACATCTGTTCGTTTATTTATTCACTCACTCACTTTACACATGCACTGAGCACTCCTTCAATGGTGTGAATATACAAGAGGTTCCTGGAGACTGTCCAGAGCCATAAATTCTATCTGCAGGATGGCTCAGAGGAGAGGAATCCAGGAAAAAGCTTGTCTCCTGACTGATCGATTGTTTACAATCTCCTCCCCTTCCTTAAGAGCTCAGGAATGTCTCTTAACACCAGATCTCAGCAATAGTTATGTCATTCCCACCTTTGAAGTCAAATAACTCTCAAGCCCAGCCTAGAAAGAAAGAATAAAAGGGAATTTCTGTCTCCCCCTCATTCTAGAGGTCTCTGATAAGCTCCAAACTAATCTATGGCTGGAGATTGTCTGAATTCCTTGCTATTTTTCAATCCACTATTTTCCCCCGCCAGACAAGCAGCAAAACATCAAGGGATGGAAGAGAGTGTCAATTCATTCTCAACACTGCCAATGCCTTAGACTTAAGACTTTTCTGGATCTCTTTTCTACAGCAAGCAAAAAGAAGTGCAAACACCCCTCTCCTTTATTTTCCTCATACCCCGTTCCCTGCCTCAACCATCCCAAAACAGTGAGCAAGCTCATGGAGTAGGACTTGGGGCTGACACGATAGAGGATGGATTTTTTCTATCTACTGAAGATGAGGCATGGAGGTACTGGGGTTGGGCAGTAGCAAGACCTGAATTGTAATGTGGTGGAAACTCTCACAGCCTGGGCAGAAACAGAGAGGGGACTGTGAACAGAATTAAGTGATCATGTATACCCTAAACTTGAAACGAGAAACTAGTCAACAAATATTCTTTGAAGAGCCATAATTCAGGTGCACATGGGTTAGCTCTATCTCAAGGGCATGCTGAGAGGAAGAGGGGAAGGGAATCAGAATCGGAGTGGAGTGGGGGAAAGGGAGGCATACAAACGCCCCATCACCTTGTCTCTCATTTCACTCCCCCCCACAATAGCTTAGAAATTGATGAAATAATACACACCCATTCTGGGTTAAGTTCCCCAGCAGACCTAGAAACACTCAGCCACAAGTTACCCTCCTCTGCCTCTGGAGAGGAAGAATCATACAGTCTGCTGGGGTGGGGAGGAGACCAGGTACTGGGAGCCAAGGCAGTGAGGGGAGCTGGGCAGATCGGTTAGCACTGGAGCAGACGGGTGAGCACTCCTCTTTCCCCCACTCTCACTCCGTCCAGAAGCTCTCGCGTAAGTCACTTCCCTCCCCTTCTCAGCCCAGGTTCTGGCATCCCCTCCATCCACTTGCCCCGGGCTTGAAGGCTGGAGACGGAAGCAAAACCAACAACACGTCTCAGGAAGCTATCGGTTGGCCGACGGGGGGAGGGGAGCAGGAGACCCTCCATGGGGGGAAAGAGGAGAAATCCTCTTTCAGCAGAGAGGTGACCCCCAAGCAGACAGCCCTATCCCCACCTAGCGAAAGGTAAGAGTCCCTGGCCAATCTCAACGTACCTGGAGTTCTACCGCCCCCACCCTCCAGTCCAAGCCCTAGGATTTCACTCTCTACCCTTTGTCTTGCTACTGCTCACCCAAAGCCCCATGAAGTTCTTTGAAGGGCCCCTGAGGTCACCAGGACCCACAGAAAAGCCTAATCCCCCTCGTTGGGAACCAAAGTTCAAAAGAGCACAGGGATCCCGTCCCTGGAGCTCATTCTCCTACGACGCAATCTAGCAGCGCACAGGACGCCCGAGCAACGCGCACCTGGAGATCCGCGCTCAGTTCGGGCAGGAGCCGCAGTGTCCTCCCAAAGGGCAGGGACGCCCCTTGTCCTTGAGCCTCAAAACAGTCTTCATCCCGCAACTCCCCAGGATTCCACCTCCCGCCGAGAAGCGGCAGAAAAAGAGAAGCGCCGCGAGGAGCTGACCGCACCGAGCGCTGCACCAGGTGATGTCAGCGAACTCCTCGCTGGGCACTGGAAGGGCGGAATTAGAAACCGAGAATACCGCGCGAGGGGAGGCGGTGCGGACGCTTTTTCTTACCGCGGTTTGCCCCTCCGGGTGCACATCCACCAGTGTACACCAGCTATGCGTCCCGTTCATCTTCTGCTGGGGTCGCAGCTGGGACCCCAACCCTGGGCCCTGCGGTCCGACTTCTCCCAGACTGGCGCGCGCCGAACCTTTCCTTGTATAGGCACGTCACGGGCGGAGGCACGATAGGACACGCCCCTAGGACGCCGTTCGCCAACAAGCGAGCAAAGGGATGCAGTGGGCATGGCCTAGACGTTTCAGGGCACGCCCATCTGCGCTCTCTCAGATTTACCTAAAGGTGGGGCTTAGGAGCTGCTTTTCTGCTTAACTGAAGTTTTGCCTAGCGTTATGTATGGTTGTACCTTAAACATTAGTCTTGCCCTCTCCTTTCAACTCCAAGACCAGTATTGGTAAGACAGAATCACCCTGCCTGCCCCTAGAGGATGAGGAGTTCGAAAAAAGCTTCCATACATTCTCCTCTCCTTATACATAGGCCAGCCTGTAGGCTTTGTGGAGCTGAGCAAAAACATTTCCTCCACTGTACAGGCTCCCAAGACCAGCTCACTCAGACTGGCCTAAGCCAGTCTGGCAGGTGCCCTTCCCTGGCAGGAAGCCCAGGCCAAAGGCAAAGCTAGCTTGGCTCTGGGTGGGGCTTGTTTTGCAGAAGCTATTATACCAAAGCTGCCCTAATATGGATGGGAGAGGTGGGACACATTGCCTTAAAAGGAATTTGCATTCTTGAGAAGGGATGAACCTCAACCTCTCCAGTGGCATTTGCTCTCTAAGCCCAGGTTAGCATCTTAAGGGCCTAGAATAGAGGATGGCCAAGCAGGACCTTGGAGCCTCTTCCAGCCCAACTGCTCTCAGCAGGTGGCTTCTCCACTGGGCTATGGTCCACATGGACACCAGACAAGAAGAGGTCTGACCCACTCTTGAGTGGGCAGAACCCCTAAATCTGGCAATAGGCTCTGGTGAACAGCTAGCTCTCTTCAAGGCAACACAAGGGCAGGGATGACAGAAACTTCCCCACCTCTCATGGAGGGACTGGGTCCCATGCCTGGTAAGAATGGATGGGTATCTTTGCGCCTGGGAGGTGCATGCTTGGGCTATCCCTATGCCCCAAAGGAATAAAACCCATTTCTGGTCTGTCTCCTTTAACCCTCAGAGAAGGCATTTACTGGCCTTGCTATTCCCAAAAGTTTCCTCAGGAAAGAATGGAGCTGCTATAAACACTTCTCGGTTCCCTAAGTTCCATCTGATCTGTTGTAAAAGGCCTCTAAAAGTGAGGTGAAGAAAACCCCAGCTTCAGCCTCTAAGCTGTACAGTAAAATGGTTTCTTCATAAAATTTAGACCTCCAAATAAGTCAGGAAAAAGAATGAGAAGACAAGTCAAGGATTTCAGTATAGATATATAATTTTAATATTTAATTTAAAATAAATTCAATGCTGGATTGGATTGGGAGAGAATATATGATTTGCAGAATAAAGGAAATTTTTTTTAATCATGAAATTACAAGTCATTGGTGAGAACAGGCTTCTCCCTCCTCTAGGCTTCTTACAGAGTCTGCTTAGAAAATAAGAGAGGTGAATCATCTCCCTTACCTCCTCCCACCAGAACGTGGCTCTCCCCAAATCCCAAAGGAGGAATAAGTCCACCATTGCCTCTTCCCATTTCTACCAAGAGTCAGCCTCTAGCCCCTCTGTATCAGGTCCAAGCTCCTGAGATAATGAGGGTCCCTCGGTTCCCTACTGAGTTTGGGCACATCTGATCAGAGAAACCACAAGTTAAGGCCCCGGAGACCAAAACCTTTGCTTTTCAAACTTGCGTAGACAGTGGTCAGGGTTCCCAGGCGCAACCATCTTATAAGCACATCCATAGTCACGGAGGGAGAGGAGGAAGGATGGAAACCCTGAGCAGAAGCAGCCCCACCACCTTATCATGGCCCTCCCAAAGTCCCTCTCACAGGGCCTCATAGGCAGGGAAGCCGGTAGGTCTCTCGACCAGTCATTGGGGCAGCAGGGAAGGCAGAAGGCCCCGGGTGGGGAAAGGGTGGTCCTTGGAGAGGTATGAATGTGCAGGTAATAAAAGGCAAGAAGAGCATCCTTATCTCCTCACCCCAGCTAAGGCACTGAGAAGAAAGAAGGAACATAGAAACGGTAAAGATGGGAAGAGAAAGAGAGAGGGTCCCTTGGATCCTGGCCTGGGGAAGACAAAAAATACAGGAATGGAGACAGGTGGGGACTACCACATGGGCCCCATGACTGTGCAAAGAAGAGCCTCTGAGAAGTGGGTAGAGCCACGCCAGCATGTCCATTACCCATAATGTTCCCCTTACAGTGCTCCAGAATGGGAAGGAAATGAGTTGCAGGAGTCAAGGGGGCAGAATCACATAGGGTATTTCCCTGAGCCTGGGGTTAAGGGCTAAAGAAATAAAGCTTTATATACATGGCAATTTCTATCCCTTCCTATCCTGCTCAATCCCTCTCAGCCTATATGCTCACCAACCTACTGCTGTGAGGGAGCAGAAGAGGGGGTCGGCACTTAAGGAGGGGGCTCTGTTGGCTTAAAATGCCCACTCCTCCAGAGGAAAGGGAAAGTCTGTCTACCGGCTTAGCGCTGATGCCTTTTTTATCACCTTCACTCACACCCCTCCCTGTCTTAGGTCTGAATAACTGGGTCCCCCACAGGGATGAGGAATCTGAGGCTGGGCAGAGCAGAGCAGGACTGGCCAGGATAGGCCTCAAGTGTGGTTCATGGGCCCTTGTGGACCATGAGCTAACAGGAGCTAGTCTGCAGGTTGCTCTCCGTAAGCAGTGAGGCGATGGAGGAAGGATCGTAGACGCTGTCAAATTCCTCATCTGAGCTCAGCCCTTCATGTTGGAGAGTTGACTCAGCAGCTGAGCGGGAAGCTTTGCGCCTGAGTCAAAGAGAAATACTGGTCAGGGAAGGAGACAGAAAGATTTAAACAGCCTCCCTTTTCATGCTAAGGAAACTCCCAGTTCTCCTAAGGCCTAAAGCTATTCACAAGATTCCCCCACTAATTAGAGATATGGGGAGATGGGGTACAGGATGGGGGCTGAGATACTAAAAGACAGTCACACTGGCTTTCACCCAGGAATGAGTGCCTGCGAAGTCCCTTCTTAGAGATCCTCCTCCCCATCCAGTTCAGGAGAGCCCATTCCCTTATTGCTCTGCTATCCCGATGGAACAGGGGTCAGAAGAGGAGCCCGTACCAGGAGTCCTTCTCCAGGACTTTGATCCGGGCCTGGAGCTGTTCATTGACCTCATGCTGTTCCTCCAGCTCACGCTGGGCCTTCTTCCTCAGGCCATCCAGTCGCTCAATTTCCTCTTCGGCTTCATCCACCTGCCGCTTCAAAGCCTTCACCCTCAGGCTTAGCTAGGCAGGATACCAAGTCCCCACATTAGAAAAGGAGCTGCTGCTACCGTGGCCTGGGATCCTCCCCTGCAGCAATCTTGACAAGGTATATACAGTTGCCCCTAGGAAAATGTTGAGACCATGGGCCAGTACCCTAACCTCTTAGGTTTGTCCTGGGGATTAAATAAGTTAATACATCACTTAGAAAGAGAGCCTAGCACATCATAAGTACTCGATACCCATGCTTACTATGACTGCTCTAATCTAGTCCTTTCACTCTAGTCTCTCTGACCTTATAGAAGGAAAGTCTAAGTTTAGAAGACCTATGAGATGGGACCTCTCTTGGCCTTCAAGCAAATGCATAGTATATACTTGCCATATGGTTGCCTGGCCCTAGCTGCCATCCTTACCTGGTCTTTCTGGTCATTCACATGCTGTCGTTCATCATCAATCTGGATGGACAGCTCTTTAACTCTCCGCTCCAGTTTTCGGTTGGTGGACTGCAGAACTGTCTTCTCCCTAAGAGGGTGGGGTAGGGGGATGTCTATGGCTGTTGTCATTTCTAAAGAAACTCCTACTTGGCCCCATACTGCCTCCAAGAACTCCAAGGGCTCAGCCACGAGCCCAACCATTAGACTGAGGAGGATCCAGGGCAGATGCAAAGAACCAGGTAGATAGAGGTCATTCACATTTCAGAATTTCTGCAACTCTCTCTTCTCCCCATCAAGAGAAGAGGTCTCCCAAAAGATCAAGCCAGGTTGGCCATGTCTGAAGCAGAAGATGTAGGGACACCAGAGGAGAAAAGCCCAGAGGGAGAGAGAGAGGATGGGCTCATGTCACCTCTCTTCAGCCTGCAGCCGCTCCTGCAACTCCCGATTCTGGGACTCAAGCTGAGAGAGGCTGGCGCTGGGCTTCTGGAAGCCTTCTGAGCTGGCCAGCCGGCTCTTCAAGTCCTTGTTCTGAGAGGGACAGGAAGCCTCCTTGGTTAGCACTCAACCTGCGATTGCTTCCATGGTCATTTTACCCACCTCCTGAGGCCTATCCCCAAGACCCCCCCCCACCTCACCTGTCTCTCCAAGGAGATTTTGTCACACTCCAGGTCCTGCCGAGCAGCCCTCTCCTGCATGAGCTCTGTCCTCAGCTGGTCCACCTAGTGGGGATGGGCCAGAGGAACCAGACTTAGGGAGGACTGATGATGAACCAGCAAGTTGAACCAAGTGGAGCAGAGTAGCTGGAGGGTGCTCTCTGAATCCCCCAAATTCCCAGGCAACTAAGAAATCACAGCCTACTCAGATGGGAGGGGCCCCAGAATTTAAACAGGGCCTCCTCAGTCTCACCAGGGACTAACGTCCCTTCTGAATGCAAGCAGCCCAGACTCAGATCCACAGACCAGGCCACCAGGATTCCTTCCTCCATTCAAACTCCCGGCTTCTTTCCACCTGAGGAAACCCGCCAACCCCTCCCGAAAGCAGATGAGACCCTGCAGTAGAGCCGGCCACGCACCGATTCTGCAGCCAGAACTCCATATATGAAAGATGGGAAGGTAGGGTTGTTTCTGAAAGGGCCAAGAGGTTCTGTCATCGGGGTAGACACGGATAAGGCATAAGGAAGGGGTTACCTGGTCCCGACCACGATTCATCCGTTCCGTCAGCAGCTCCACAGTGCTCCTCTCCTCATCTAACTCCACCTCCAGCCGTGAGACTTTTTCCTGTGGCAGAGGGCCAACAGGTTAATTCTGCCCCAAATGCTGGACACCAGAACGCCAAACTCTGCCCAGGAGCCTCTCAGACACCAGCCTCCACAGGTTCTTCTCTCTCCCACATCCCAGAACCTATTGGTCCCTGCCCCTGCCCAGAGCCACCACGGAGCTAGCGCCCTCTGCTGCCCAAGTGAGGCATCAAGGGAAAAGGGTGGGCCCGCTCTGACCTTGGCGCCTTGGCAGGATGACAAACCCCAGAATCTATTTCTCACTGGTGCAGCCCTATTTCCCAAATGGGAAAATAGAGAGAAACCCAAGTGCCCAGGCCAAGGCTGAGATAAAGAGAGTCAGAAACTGAAGCATCAGGGTACAGATTGGGGAAGCAAATTCAAGTCAGGCAGTACCATGTAGAGGCTAAGACAAGACTGCCTGGATTTAAAAATCAGATCGACTGCTTCCTAGCAAAGGGGCCACGGACAAGTTGCTTGGCCTCTCTGTGTCTCAGTTGTCCTCATCTATAAAATGGGGAAAACAAGCCTACTCATGCCATAAGGTTACTCTCAGGATTAAATAATTCTTAAGTACCTGGCACACAGCACAATATGTAAGTGTTTGCTTGCTGCTGCTGCTGCTCTTATTACTGTTGTTGTTGTTATTGCCAAATATAGCAAACTGAAGACCACTGTTGACTCTAAAGGGGAGAAGCCACTGCTCAGCTCCAGCCAACTGTTGCCATGTGGACAATTCAAGACTCAAAGCCCAGTGTTATTATATTTTCCAAATGTATGAGAAAAGCCAGAAATCCAAAATTTTATGTGACATCTATAAATTTCTAAACAGTGGCAATTAATTCAAAGTTGTTTACAACACTGCAGTCAAACAAAACCCATCAGCTGTCGGCTGCCAGTTTCCTATTCCAGAGGCTGGAGTGTCCTGGCTCTTTTCCCCACATTAGTCCCACCTGTGCCAGGATCCGGACACCCTCACCTTCCCCATCCCACCCACCACCCGTCACCCCCTCACTGTCCTCACCTCAAGGCCCTTGAGCTGACGGCTCCTGTCATCCTGGGAGCGTTTTTTGTTCTCTGCCTCTTGCTCCAGCCCCTGCAGTCGCTGGACCAGCAGCTCTTTGTCCAGCCGGGCAGAGTCCCGCTCAGCCTGGGATGCCTGCAGGCCCTGCCGCAGCCTCTGAGTCTGGTCAGAAGAGAAAAATGCAGCAGCTCAGATAAGGTAAGATGGGGGTTGAAGGGTGGAAGCAGTCCACCCCGTGGGGGAAAATTCTTCAACTCTGACATTCTTTAGAATTGCCAGAGCACGGTGATGATAAAAAGACTTGACTTTTAGCCCATATTCTCTATCGTCTTAAAATTCTCTACGCAAGTTTAAATCACGTGAGGAGCTTCTAGACTACTGATCCTGGATCCAAGCCCCAGGGTTTGTGATTTAAGTGTAACAGGAGGCATCTTGGGTGTTGAGATCTTAAAAATCTCCCCAGGTGACCCTAGTGTGCAGCAGAGTTTGAAAATCACTGCTGTGCAGACAGTGCATCCTCTACTGTCTCTGCCTACAGTGGACAACTCCCCCCACCCTCCCCCACCAAAGTGATTAGACCTAAACCCAGGTCCCAGGATCCCTTGGTCACAGGTTAAGAGGTAATGACCTTCAAACCAAGGACGTTGGGACTACTGCCATTTAGGCTCCTACCTCATCCTGAAGTCGGCTTAGCCCTCCAGCGGTCTTCTCAGCCTCACTGGCCCACTCCTTGGCCTGGCGCTGGGCATCCGCCACCTCCCGCCGGGCCTTTTCCTTGTAATCCTCCAGCTGGGCCTGGAGCTGCTGCAGGGCTTGCTTAGAGTCATTCCCAATCTGCTCCAGCTGAGACACAGAGAAAAGAGATTGTTCAGCACTGCATCTCTTTAACGGATGCCTCTCTCTCTTCTCTGGGCCCAGACTCCCAAGACTCTCCCAGAGCCTCCTTCCTGCCGAAGTAGCCCTCTCTTGCTCTTTCCTGGACCTAGGTCCCTAGTACGGCTGGGAGTAATATATAGATTTCCTGGGTTCAAATCCTGGCTCTACCACTTATTAGCTGTGTGACCACAGGCAAGTTATTTACCCTCTCTGGGTCTCAGTTCCCCATCTGTAAAATGGGATAATAACAGTACACCTATATCACAAGGTTGTTGTGAGAATTATGTTAATTAATTACGTAAAGTACTTACAATAGTGCCTGATACAAAGTAAACCTTAAATGACCATATTTCAGCAAACCCAAGATACCAATGATTATTACAAAGAAAAAGAAAAATTTGCCAATTGAACTATAACATACCGTCAATTATAAGACACAAATCAATTTCAGAGACGATAAAATGTACATATTAGAACTGATGAAATATTTTAGGTGTTTGCTCCGGTTTTATAAATAAGCGATTAGGAGGAGAACCTTACCTGAAAAAAAGCAATTTATCTCCTTTTCTTCCTTTCTCCTTCCCTCCCCCAAATATAAAATTCTACCAATGAAAATTCCTGTTTTTAGGTCTTATAGACATCTAAGGAGGGATTATAGGCCTTTTTCCTTCCCCTAAATATAAAACTCTACCAACGAAGATTCTTATGTTTAGGTCTTACAGACTTCTAAGAGGAACTCCAGGAGACATTCTCCAAGGATCAAGATCATAAAGGAATGGGAGGTAGGGGGAGGTCAAGAACACTGAGGGGAAGTAGGAAGGATGCCACACTGCAGATGTAGACTTGGCCTCCCCAACAATGAACTTGAGGAAAGCAAACACCACACGTCGTGACCCCATTCCCTCCCCTGTTCCCCCCGCCCCCCAGGCAAGCTTCTGTATGAGCTGAGCCTCTTCCTGAGCCCAGGCCACCGTGCCCCACCTCCTTGTTCAGCCGGTCCACAGTCCTGTCCAGCAAGCGCTTCTGCTCCTCCAGCTCAGTCTTGCTGCGCCGGAGCGCCTCCCGCTGCTTCCCCTCCTCCTCCAGGGCCCGGTTCAGAGCCTGCTGCTCCTGTCCCAGGCGGGCCAACCCCCGCTGGGCCTCTTCCAGCCGTGCCTCCAGTGCCCGCTTGGCTGCTGTCAGGCTCCCCTCCTCTTCCTGAGCTGTGTTCAGGGCCTCCTCTAGCCGCTGTTTCTCTGCCTGGGAGTGGGGAAGGTGAGGGACGCTGGACTGAGGGGATGCAAAGCTTGGGCTCAAGCCATTTGGAGGTGAGTAGGTGGGAGGGAGGAGGAAGAGATGTTTATGAAAAAGGTGGGCAATGAAAACAGGCTCAGAGGAACCAGCAAAGATCAGAGAACATGCGAAGAGTGGGAAATGGACAAAAATACCAGTGCAAAGGCTGAGACGTTCACACTAAAGCACACTCAGGAATAAACCCGAGGTTGACAGAGGACTAGGGAGGCAAACAGAAGCACGCTACAGGCAAAATCAAAGTGATGGCTGAGTATTTAGCCAGGGATGAGAGGAGAGAGGGCCAGGAGGAAGCCAACAATGTCAGCAAAAGCACTGACCTCTAACCGCTGCACCTTGTCCCGAAGCCGAGCCTCCACCACTTCCCCACCCTCCGCCAAGCCTCGTGCCTCCTTCAGCTGCTGCTCCAGACCCAGGATGCGCCTTCGGAAGTCATCATTTTCCTCCTGGGTCTCCCGAAGCGTCGTCTCCACTGCTGTCCGACGCTGCCCCAGCACTGCCACTTCTGCCTCTGCTGCCATCTGAGCCTGAGGCCGGTTCAGGGAGAGGTGGCTCAGACCCCAGGGCTCAAGGTCATTGGCGACTCCCAGGAAAGCCACCCCAAAGAGAGCTCACACGAACCCAGGTGTGAAAAGGGGTAGTGCCACCAGCCAGAGGCTTCCCTGAGAATCCCACCCCTACAGAGATGCAATGGGTGTCACCAGGTACAGCCCAACCTCCCCCCCTGCCACATCCTGGCTACTTTTAACCACACACCTAGGACCAAGGTATTTGGTCTATACATACCCATGATAGGTAATTTTCCACGCCCTCTGGCTCCTCAGCCCTCCAGACCCCTCAGCCTCCACCTCCTAAGCCCTGTGCCCACTCCCCTTGCCTTGGAAGCCTCTTCACAGTCTTGTCTCAGTTGCTGGAGGGTCTTTTGTAGCTGGAGGTTCTGCAGTTCCAGCCCCCGGCCTCGTTCAGCCTCTACCCTCAGCTGCTTCTCCAACTCCCGCTCCCGGTGTCGCCTAGTCACCTCCTGGCTCTGCTTCTCTGCCTGCAGCTCCTTAAGTTCCTCCTGTGTCTGGCGCAGCTCCTAGAAGGGAAGGGAAATGGTGACAGGGCAGAGAGAGCCAGCCTGGGATAACAGAAAGTGGAGAAACTGAAACTCTCGTACACTGCTGGTGAGAATGTGAAATGGTATGCCCACTTTGGAAAACAATTTGGCAATGTCTCAGAAAGTTAACCATAAAGTTACCATATGACCCAGCAATTCCACTCCTAGGCATATACCCAAGAGAACTGTATAAACATATGTTCACAAAAAACTTGTAAGTGAATGCCCATAGCAACATTATTCATTACAGCTAAATACAGAAAGGACCCAAATGTCCATCAATTGATGAACAGATAAAAAATGTGGTATATCCATGTAGTGGAATATTATTCAGCCATAAAAAGTAATGAAGCACTGATACTTGCTACAACATGGATAAACCTTGAAAAACATTATGCTAGGCGAAAGAAGCCAGACATGAAAGGCCCCATATTATAGGAGTCCCATTATATGAAATGTCCAGAATAGGCAAATCCATAGAGAGAGAAAGTAGATTAGTGGCTGCCAGGAGTGGGGAGGGTGACCGCTAATGGATGCGGGGTTCTTTTTTGGGGTGATGAAAATGTTCTATAAGTAGATAGTGGTGGTGGTGTTGGTTGTACAACTCTGTGAGTATACAAAACCCCACTAAATTGTATACTTTAAAAGGGTGAATTCTATGGTATGTGAACTAAATCTCCATTAAAAAAAATTACATGGAGTGAGAACAGATGAGGGTATGCATAAAACAGGATTGGCTATTTTTTTTAAATGCTGAAAACCAAAATATGTGACACAATAAATATTGGTGCTGCTATGATTTCTTTTTTAAAAAATCAAAATATGATTTCTCATTCTAATTCTTTATCTATTAGCTACTTCTGAAATTCAGAAAGTATAATTAGGCTGAAAGGTTATATGTATATCGTGAGTCTTCAGTGTAAGACACTAACATACTAATTACAAAGAAAAAGAGGGGACTTCCCTGGCGGTCCAGCAGTTGGGACTCCATGCTTCCACCACAGTGGGTGAGGGTTCGATCCCTGGTCGGGGAAGTAGGATCCCACATGAGGTGCGATGCGGCCAAAAATAAATAAATTTTCAAAATTTTTTAAATAAAGAAAAAAAAGAAAAATAGCACAGTGTATGGTCTACAGTGGACTGGGTTAGTCTATTTTCCTAATATATATCTTATTGATTTATTAAATACTTAATAAAATTAGCTTAATATATAAATGAAACACTAGTTATTACTTTTTTGCTTTTTAGCTTTACCCAGCATAATAAGTCAACTGAGATTGTCCAGAGGAATGTCCAAGTTCACTATATCAGCCAATATATTTAACAGACCTCAGACTATCCTTGATATTTGTTAACTTAAAAACAGTATAGTAAAAATTAGGAGTACTTTTGATTTCACAACCACCAAAGTATGTTTGTTTAACATTTATTATCTTTTTCTCCACCAAATATTTTGCATAAGCTCAGGCTTTTATTTATCTGGAAAATCATCATTCAGAGCTATATTTCTTTACTCATTTAAAAATATGATTACCTTGATTACAATTAGGTAGTTTTATAGTAAAAGCATGATAAACAAGAATTGATTAATTAATACTTGTTAACTGAGCACCTACTACATATACAGCATAGCAAATGAAAGAATATAAACCCAGAAGGATTCTCAGGAGGCCACAAATGCCAGTTCCCTATAATTAATGAAAATATTTTCTAATTTTCAAATCATCTGAAATAATTCATTGCTTTCTTGTCCTTCATAAACTGATACCAGGAATATGAAGAAATTATTTGTGTTCACTTCAATTTTATGACCTTATTATTCATAAAATATCCATACATGATAAAACATTTAGCTACCTGTGTCTAGATTCTATACTCTCTAAGCAGCCTTCAAATTACAATTTGGCTTCCCATATAGGTCAGCTGGCCATGCCACTGCAAGTGTTCCAGTCCATGTGACAACACTACTCATTGTAAGTTAATAAACTGGCATTCTAACTGTAAATGTTTGTTTCATAAGTGTAGTTAATGAGTCCGCTCTGAGAGACAGAGCAACTTTTGCTATCCTGACCAAATTAGGTTTCCAAGCTTGCAAAAATGACCCTGGAGTTTCACAAATCCACCTCAATGCTGCTACCCATGAGGTCTCTTGGGAGGCAGCCAGCAGCCTCTGGCTATAACCCAACCTGGCCGCCGAGAGCCCGTTCCATTAGAAACTTCTATACTGAGTGAGGAGACCAGTCCTGCTAGAGTGTGTGCTGGGAAGAGATAAGGCTGAACAGGCAGGATGAAGCCTGAAAACCAAGCACACGGGAGACAGCCACACAAGTGTGGAGGCCTTCGTGGATAGGTGAGGCAGATGCCCATCACCCCAACCTGCCCTATTGCCCCCCAACTCCCAAGTACCTTCTTGAGCTCCTCCACCTGGCGAGTATCTCCAGCATCAGCCCGGGCCTGCCCTAATTCCCTCTGCAAGACCTCTATCTTCTCCCCAAGTTCCTCTTCCATCTCCTCCTTCTCCATCCGCAGCTGCAGGAGTCTGAGCCCAGAAAGGTGAAACGAAAGGGAAAGGGAACAGGGTGAGGCCGCCTGCCTGGGAGAGGTGAGCAGGACAATGACAATGACAACCACCTCCCTGGAGGCAGGACACTGGGCACCCACCCTCAGGAGGGCGGAAGGTGGGGATGGAGAAGGGCAGTTTGAGAAATGGGAAAGGAAGGAGCACAGCACTGGTAGAAAAGAGGGGGAATATAAGAATCATGTATAAGCATCCTGGGGGGCAATGTCCTTACTCTTGCTTGGTGGCTCTAAGTTCCTCCTTGTTCTTCTGAAACATGCTCTGCCAATGCCCTGTCTCCTCCGAGGTCTCCTCCAGCTCCCTCTGCAGCTCCCGCACCAGGACTAACATCTTCTGCCTCTCAGCCTCCAATGCTGCGTAATCCTAGGGAAGGGGAGAGTCAGGGGCCAGGAGGCTCGGAGGGAAGAGCTCACTCCAAACCAAAGTGTGAGTGTGTAGAAAGGGAGGCTCAGGTCCAAAGGCACCATGCCCACTGCACACCCTGACACCCAGGGTACCTGGTGCAATGCTAGCAGAAGGCTCTCTTCCCAAGACACAGTCTGCCCCTCTGTCATCTACAGGAAGCCTCCCCCAGTTATTTCCCCATGGGACTTTGGTCACACATCCTCACAGGACTTCTGGCCTGCACTCCTTCCCTCTGCCCTTGTAGGTTTCCTGAGCAAGGTTTTCATTACATCTCACATGTGTCTTTTAGGGGGAGTTCCGGTTATGACCATGAAAAATTCCCCAAATACCAAGACCTCGAGGCAGCCCCCTTCCCTGGGGGTGCTCTCTTTTCCCAGCCCTGCTCTTGTCACGTGCCTGGGTTGCATCCTGCATGCTCCGGCGAAGCTGCTCTGCGTCCCGCTGGTACTGCTGCCGCACATGCTCTACCTCCTGGTCACGGGAGGCCACCTCCTCCTTCAGGGCGCCCTTCAGTGCTGTCAGCTCCCGCTCCCGCAGCCTCAGCTGCTCCTCTACCCGCTGCTTCCCCTCTAAGACCTCTTCCAGAAGCTCCCGGGTCTCTACCAGGTCCTGGGCAAAGTGAAGGTGGAAGTCAATCAAAAATATTTATTGAGCACCTCCTATCTGTTAGGCATGGTACCAGGTGCTCTCTGCCCTCTAAGATGCCCTGTTAGGATAAAGGAAATCTACCATTCTGGGCTCTAGTGCCACGCCGTCATTGAGTCAGCGTGAAAGCACCCTAAGGGATACCTGTAATCAGCTACCTACTCCCCATACTTTAGGGAAACTGCAGATGAGCAGACTTGAGGATGCTCTAGCTGAAAGGAAGCAGAGGCTAAGGTACCCCAATCCTGCTCCCTACCTTCATTAGCACCTCTTTAGCAGGCTCAGGACCCTGGGCCTGTTTCAGCTTGTCCTGCAGCTCCATCACCTGTGTCTCCAGCCCATGCCGTACCATTTCACCCTGGTCCAGGAGGAGCTTCATGTTCTGGAGCCTAATATTAATTATAGACAACAGTATTGAGCACTACGTGTAAGGCCGTTTTCTAAACACTTTACTTATATTAGTTCCTATAAACCTCCTTCAAGTCTTTGTTCAAATCCTAACAAGGCTTCCCCTGACTACTTTGTTTAATATTGCAACCCAGCCCTCCTGATCTGCTTTAACCTATTCTACTTACCACCTTCTCATATGTAATACGTTTACTTATACAATATGTTAATTGTTTACTGTCTGTGCCCCCTTCCTAGAAGCTATGCTTCATCTTTATGGTTCACTGATGAACCCCAGGAATCTAGATCAGTGCCTACTACACGGTACTCATTGCAAAAACTTCTGCTACATGAATGATTAAATCCTCACAACAATCCTGTGAGGTAGGTACCATCGTTAATCCCATTTTACAGGGCTTCCCTGTGAATTGGCACAGTGGTTGAGAATCCGCCTGCCAATGCAGGGGACACGGGTTCGAGCCCTGGTCTGCGAAGATCCCACATGCTGCGGAACAACTGGACCCGTGAGCCACAACTACTGGGCCTGCGCGTCTGGAGCCTGTGCTCCGCAACAAGAGAGGCCGCGACAGTGAGAGGCCCGCGCACCGCGATGAAGAGTGGCCCCCGCTCGCCGCAACTAGAGAAAGCCCTTGCAGAGAAATGAAGACCCAACACAGCCAAAAAATAAAAATAAATTGAAAAATAAAAAAAGAAATGTTCAGTTCCATCACATTTAAAAAAAAAATCCCATTTTACAGATTAAGAACCTGATGCACAGAGGCAAATCTAGGGAGCCTAACTCATGTGCTGTCAGCATTACTGATAGAGAAGGTAAAGAGAAAGGTCCTATCTTTAACCTTCTCTGTTGGCCCCTTTCAGCTTCTGGAGATTTCCCTGTCTCCCCCAGCCCTGGGGGAGCCTCTAACTCTGGCTGAGGCCCTCATGCAGCCCTGCAAGCACCATCAGCTGCACTCACTCCTTGGTGCTCTGCTGGGCTTCCCCACTCCTCCTCTCCAGCAGCTCCTGCAGTCGGCTGCACTCTTCTGCCTTCTCCTCTAGCTGCCGCTCCAGCCCAACCCGGAATGGCTCTAGCTTCTGCCGTTTCTGGAAAGGGAAAAGAGAGTGAAACAGGTGGAGAGTAGGGAAAGCCTCTCAGAAGGACCAGGAATAATGGGAATACCTAACATCTATTGACACTCACTATATGACAGGCACTGTACTAGGGACCTTATGTATATTATCTGCATTTAATCCTCATAACAAGCCTCGGTACTTGTAATGGTTTAAAATATGTCCACAAATTATTTGACATTTCTTTCAAAAGGTGAAGCCTCTCTCCTTGAGTATAGGCTGGACTTAATATAGGCTCCCTTTGAGTATAGGCTGTCTCTTCTAACAAATAGAAAAAGGGGGAAGTGATGTGTAGCTTCTGAGACTAGGTCAGAAAAAGGCATTGCGGCCTCCTCCTTACCTTCTCTCTTGGATCACTCCCTCCGGGGGACGGTAGCTACCATACTGTGAGGACACTCAAGCAGCACTATGAAGAGGTCCACATAGCAAGGAACTGAGACCTCCAACTAACAACCACTGAGTAAGCCGTTTTAGAAGTAAATCCTCCAACACCTGTCAAGTCTTCTAATGACTACAGCCCCAGCCAATACCTTGACTGGAAGCTCATCACAGACCCTGAGCCCCAACTACCCAGTTAAGTGGCTCCCAGATCCTGGGCACTCAGATACTGGGGGATGTTTGTTTTGAGGTAATTTGTTACACAGCAAGAGATAACTAACACAGCACAATTATTATCCTCACATTACAGTTAAGGAAACAAAGGCTTAGAACATTTAAAGAATTTGCCCAAGGTCAGTTACATAGCCAACAAGTAAGAGTACCAGGATTTGAATTCAGTTTGACTCCACAGCCCACCGCTCAACCAGTACATGACACCGCTTTTCAGGAAACAAGGGGAGTTACAATCTAACACTTACTGAGCACCACCTATATACAAGGCAATACTGTGACAGGTGGAAGCAGTATAAAAAAAGAGGAGTACGTAGGCTTGAGCATAAGACTCACCTGAATTTTAACACTCCTCCTCTACAACTTACCACCTTGAGCAATTAACCTTTCTGATCTTCAACTTTCTCATCATACAAGGGTCAAGGACGCCTATTTTACAGGGTCATTGTAATTATTACATATTACTCAGGATAGTACCTACCACAAAAATTAAACTCAATAAATGACAGCTACTATTACTGCCATCATTACTATGATGATGCCAAGAACTGAGGTAAATAATTTACTCCAGATTTATACAGCCACAGTGAGTGGCAGAGCTAGGACAGGAAATTCCAAAGGAAATGGAATTAGAAGTAGTTAGACCCCTGATGAATGTGCTCCTCCTCTCTAAGCTCCAGAGAACCCCAGAAGTCCTTCCTGGGACTAGCACATACTCTTGTCTCACAGGACACACAAGTGCTCATTCCATTGTTTGGAAGGGCCAGCTCAGGCCAAGGTTCTTTCCCCCTGTGGCCCTTCATCCCTCCTGCACCTCTAATCTCTCCTCACCTTCACTTCTTCATCCAGCTTTTTCTGTAGCTCCTCCACTTTTTGGGTGAGTTCACCCTGCCCTGCCTTAGTGGAACCAGAAGAAACCATCTGCCAGAGACACGGGGGGAAGGAAGCGAGTCCACATCCAGATCCCAAGGCCCACAAGGCCCTAACCCTGCCCCCTGCCCCACCGTGAGAAGGCCACTCACCACCAGAGGCTGCATCTGCTCCAGCAACAAACTGACCTTCCTCCTCACAGAGGTTTCACTTTCTGAGCTTCTGGAGGATAAAAGGACAGATGCAAAGGTTAGGGGAGGAAAGGGGTAGCAGAGATGAGGGGAGGAAAGGCTAAGAGCAAGGAAGATGGGGAACAAAGCTAGAAGGAAAAGAAGGGAGGTGTGTGACTCTGCTATTGGGAGGGTCCCCACTCACCCGTCTCTCAGGATGCCGTAGATGGTGGCCTTCACGTGGTCCACACTGCCTGGTGGGACTGCCTCCTGCTGGTCTCGGAGAAGGTCTGGAGTTGATTTGAACTATAAAAAAAGTAAACCCAGAGCAATAGGAAGACTACAAAGGTTACGCCAGAAGCGTGTGTGGGGTTCAGATGGAAGAGACGTGGCAGTTGGGAGACGAGGCCCTTCAAGCACGACGAACAAGCCTGAAGTGGGGTAAAGAGGCAACACCTCTGAGGCCGGAGCAACAGGCCAGGAAGGGGTCCAAGCAGGGTACACCTCTCACTATCGCTGCAAACCAGATTCTGCTCGACACACAGATCTCGACCAGTTGTGAGCTGTGTCACAGGTTATTTGTCACTAATGGCAGTTAATGTACTAGAATTTGTGAATGATTTACTTTTAGAATGGGCTTAACTTTGTCTCAGAGTAAAGTCACTCCCCCACGCGCTCGCATTCCTGAGTGGGAGACAAAGCGGGGAGTTTTGGCAAGAGCACCAGGGAGCCACTCATATCTTCCAAGCCTGCCTCACATTTGCTGCAGACCTAGCAAACGCTGGTGACTGAGGCACAGTTAATGGTCGGGCAATGACAAGTAACTCTCCATGCTTGTGAATGGTGATTTCACAGTTACTTCCACTTCCTTCAGCATTTTGCCCATGGAAGTGTCTTGTACATGTGAATACCATCTATTAAGTAGATGGATAAAGGGGAGGACAAAAAGTAGACTTTCTGCCATAGGTCATTTGAACCAACATGGAGACCCAAGTAGGTCAGGGCTGATGAGAAGGGGCCAGGGCTTGGAAGCCACAGAGGGGTGAGGTCTGACCTGTAGCATGGGAGGGTCCTGTGCTCTCCCCCGTGGCTCCTCAAAACTCTGAAGGACCCAGTCCTGGGTCTGACGGGAACGGCTAAAGCCACCAAGACAGCTCTGGGCTGACTGTTTCATGCTGCCCGTGTGCTGGTCATGCTTTGTGCTAGGGGTCCAGCGGTTGGGGGACCAGCGCTCCCGTTCCTCAACGGTGTCCCGTGGGAGCCGGCTGTCCAGGCTCTGGCTCCGCTTGCGCTGTTCAGGGGGCAGCATCCGCGTGCGGCGGCCAGTCCGGCCCCGGGCCTGGCCCCCATGGTGACTGTCAAACTTGTTGATGAGGGAGTCCACCGAAGACAGGGGGGCAGTGTCAATGGTGCTGTCCAGGTAAGCTCCTTGGTGGGCTAGCTCCAGCAGGCTGGTGCTCCTGTTGCTTGGACCCATAGGGGCAGGGCCTGCCAGTGAGGCCTGGGACTGGGAGCGCAGTAGCCTTCCATTCCAGTGGGCCCCGGGCTCCTCATCAGATGTGCTTCCCTGCGAGCGGGCAGGAAACTCCTTGGCCTGAGAGTAGGGGCTCTCGGGAAGTTCCGAGTCGGAGCTCAGAGCTCCTGGGGCCCCTCGGTTGTTGGCCCCCTTGATCTGGACTCCAAAGGAGTCGCCACCTTTCTCCCCACTGTTGAGCACCACAAAGGGTTGCCCAGCGATGCCCTGCACACGCACGGCAACCCCATAGGTATTGGCTCTTGCATCCTTAGCTGGGCGTCGTCCACCACGACGTAGGGTGCCCATCTCTGCATCACACACTGGCTCTGTGATGAAGCGAATCTGGACTCCATGGTCTACAGGGCCCCGGGGCTCGGCCATGGTGGACACCTGCTCCATGGGTAGGAGGGGTCCTAGAAGATGAAGAGTTTAAGCTGAGAGACTACAAGTAGAAACCCAGAAACCTCCACTTGCCCAGCTTTTGTGAGGGTGATTGCCCTGCCAATCCCTTCTACACAAAATAGTGGTTCTCATACTTTACCTGAGCAGCAGAGTCACCTGAAGGACGAGTTAAAACAGACTGCTGGACCCTGCCCCCAGAGTATCAGATTCAGCAGGTAGCCCCAAACTGAGGATTTACAGTTCTAACAAGTTCCCAGGTGATGTGATGCTGCTGGTCCAGATTCCACATTCTGAGACCCACTGACCCAGAAGAATCCATTTCCTCTAATACAGTCCTGGGCAGCTTGGTTTTGTCGAGAGTTTAAAGATTTTTCTTGATCTTCACACGTACACCTATAACACTACCATGTGCTTCTCCTACCCCCAGGGAAGGCAGAACCCAAGCCCCACCTGCAGACACCTCCAACCCAATGGAGAATAGGGGCCTCCAATCCCAGAGCTCATTTCAAATACAGAAGACCCCAAGATATGTCATCCCGTTTCTGGGAGGATACTCAAAGAAACCAATAGCAGTGATGCATCAGCGTTGGGGGAACTGAGGGCTGGGGACAGGGATGGGAGAATGACTGGCTTTCTATTATATATCTTTTTGTCCCTTTTGAATCTGGAACCATGTACTACCTATTCAAGAAAAGATTTAAGTAACATTTAAGGGTACCAGTCCAGGAATTAGTTCCCTGGCGGTCCAGTGGTTGGAACTTGGTGCTCTCACTGCTGAGGCCTGGGTTCCATCCCTGGTCAGGGAACTGAGATCCCACAAGCTTCATGGTGCAGCCAAAAAAAAAAAAGAGTATCAGGCCCCAGGACAGGCAGACTTGTCCCATCTGAGAGCCAGAGCCAAGACCACCTACAGGCCAGCTCCCTGGGTCTACATTGCCTAAGCTCAGAGTCAGCAAATGGAATGTGTTCCAGGTATTGCTTATTGCTCTGGCTCCAGGAACTTGCAGGGAGAGGTTCTCCTCTAAGCAAATAAAAAGCCAGCTTCCCCACCCCTTCTGCTAACCTCCACCAGGGCCTAGCACCAAACTGGAGGAGGAGCCTCTGATGTGCCAGAGACACAAACATACCCAACTCAACCTCCCAGTGGAGCTCTGGGCCAAGGAAACTTGGCAAGGCCCCTTTCAGGGATTGTAGAAGCGCCAGGAAGCTCAGGAACCCAGGAGGGGTGGGGAAGGGAGGGGCGGAGCTCCAGGTGAGAAAGGAATTGGAAGAAGAGCATTCCTAGTAGCATTCCCAACCCCTCCCCTACAGGGGAAGATACAGGGGGGGAGGAACACCTTATCAGCAATGGTTCTTCACCTTTTCTGGTGTCTGAGAAAATGATGAAAGCAATGCACCCTTCCCCCAGGAGACAGCCCACCCAAACTTTTACCACAGAATCTCAAGAGGTCCTTAAGGCCCACCCATGAACCCAAGGACCCGATCCTTCCACTATGCAGACATCGGGGAGGACTTTAACCAACCACTGACTCAGATACCCCAGAAAGCAATATTTTTAGTTGGCAGAGCCCTATGTTGGAATTCAAGTAAGAAATGGGACCAGAAAAGAAGCTACAAGGCAAAGGCGTAAGTTCTCCAAGCCACTCATCCAATAGAAAAGGCACTGGACTATAGTCAGGATCTGGCTTGGAATCCCAGCTTCTGACCTTCACTTGATGTATATAACCTTGGGCAAATCACAACTTTTCCCAGCCTGTTTCCTCATCTGTAAAATGGGTATAATAATACCTCATGAGGTAATTACCTGTGAGAATTAGATAATAACAACTATGTGGGTATACACAACTGTAAAAATGTATCATGTTATACACTTAAGATTTTTGCACTTTATTTACTTAGGTTCTACTTCAATAAAAAGAGGGGAAATGTCAAGATATTAAACATGAATGCACCTAGCAGCATAAGCCTGTCACAAAGCTGACAACAAATGTTATCCTGCACATATGCTGCTCCTTCCAACAGGACCTTCCTGGCTTCCCCTGGTTTACAGAAGGATGCCACTTCCTAGAGAAGCCTTCCTTGACCATTCCTTCCCACAAACTAGATCAGATTCACGTTATACACTCCATAGTTGGCCTTCAGTGAGTGTGCCTCAGTTTAGTTATATATTTATCAGAATGATGATTTGTTTCCTATCTGTCTCCTCCACTAGGTTATAAGCTCCTGGAGGGAAAAAAGACATTGTTCTCAGCTGACTCCTGTGTCCCCAGGGCCTGGCAGATGGTAGATGTCAATATATATCTATTAAAAGTTGTATCCCAGGGCTTCCCTGGTGGCGCAGTGGTTGAGAGTCCGCCTGCCGATGCAGGGGACACGGGTTCGTGCCCTGGTCCGGGAGGATCCCACATGCCTCAGAGCGGCTGGGCCCGTGAGCCATGGCCGCCGAGCCTGAGCGTCCGGAGCCTGTGCTCCGCAATGGGAGAGGCCACAGCAGCGAGAGGCCCGCGTACCGCAAAAAAACAAACAAAAAGAAGTTGTATCCCAAACCAAGGCAGACTCAACACAGCAGTGGGGAGATTTCCCAAGGATTGTGCACAGCCATTTCTTGTTTGTCCTAGTAACAGGACCTCTTCCTGGCCTGGACTCCCTGTCCTATTCAGGCATAATTTTGGAACCAGATGTGCCTAGAAGTCACATGATTTATTCATGATGCAGCTCTACCCTGACAGTACATCTACTGATCTTCCAGATCCAGGTCAAGAAGTTCCCAGCCTAGTCCCAGAGAGTGCATAGCCCTTGCCTGCCCAAGAGCACCAAGCTGCTCAGAGGCGGCACCAAGTGTACCCTGAGGTCCCAGTGACTCCCTAACCTCAACCCCCTTCAGTCCCAGGACATGTGGGTCAAGGGCCAGGAGGGCTAAAGGGATCTTTGGGGTGGGTCAGAAAGCAGGGCTCTAAATGATTCAACATGGAAAACCCGAAACCTATCCGCCTTCAGTTACAGAGGACAGCGGGGCGGGGCCCGGTGAGCAAGGCAGCTCCAAGGCCTTTCGTAAGCCCCAGAGGCAGGTAAATAGTGATCTAGTGCCAGGCAACAGGGAGCCCAGAGCCTCTCCTCTCACCAGATGCCTGACCCTGCTTTTCCCACCAACTGTACTCTGGGAAGAGACTAGGCCACAAGTTAATTCAGCTTCATCTTTCTGCCTCTGTCATTCCTGCCTGTAAGGAGAGGGAGAACACAGCACTTGTATCAGGCAGCCACTTCTCCCTGAGTTACTTATTAGCCTGCCCTGCCCCAATTCCATCACCTCTGGCCCAACCATAAGCAGCTGGCTTCCAACTAGGAGTGACAGGGGCTCTGGACTCCTGGCAGGAAGTGGGGGTGGGGTGGCTCCAGGTGTGCCCAGGAAGAACTGGTATACATAGGGCCTGGCAATATGCTAGATGCTATATAATTGGCAGATGCAGAAAATGGATGAACTAGAGGTACAGAGATTAGACTCCCTTCGGAGGAAACAAGGAAAGCAAATGGTGAAAACAGAAAAGGACAGTTCAATGACCTTGCTCTTTCGGCTCCTATTTTCTCATAAAGAGTTAGCAAGATAAGGTTGCCCAAGGATCCAGAAAGAACCCCCCATGTGGGCTTCCCTGGTGGCGCAGTGGTTGAGAGTCCGCCTGCCGATGCAGGGGACACGGGTTCGTGCCCCGATCCGGGAAGATCCCACATGCCGTGGAGCGGCTAGGCCCGTGAGCCATGGCCGCTGAGCCTGCACGTCCGGAGCCTGTGCTCCGCAACGGGAGAGGCCACAACAGTGAGAGGCCCGCGTACTGCAAAAAAAAAAAAAAAAGAACCCCCCCCCCCCCCCCCCCCCCCCGGCAATGTGTACTCCTGGCTCAGTCCACTGGAAAAGTCAAACCTGAGCACCAGACTAGAGCTGCTTGGCCAGTGGGGAAAAAAACACAATGAGGAACTGGGCCCCTGCAAACTGGCTGGACTGGTTTGAGAGGCAAGGGAAAGGGGAGGGCCGGGGAGACTCCACTGGCAGCTTGTGAAGCAGACCAGAGAAATTCCACACCACAGAGGAGGCAGAGGGGCAAAACCATGGGCAGGGACTCCGTCCAGCTTAGATGCCAAGGCCAAGGCTCTGAAGGAAGAGGCAGAAGGTGGGGAGGGAACAGGCAGGAACAGATACACAGTGTGCCTGGTGACTGACAGACAGGCCAGTGTGTAACAGAAGACTTTGTCTCCCTCTACCCCTCCCTCTAAAGTTCCCAAGGTTGCATTCCAGATCCCACACTTAACCTGGGCCACCTCCCTGGCCCTCAGTTCTCCCCTTCCCTGGCGTGAAGAAAGCAGCAGCCCTACCCCCTCCTCACCTCCCACATGGGTGATGGCATGCAGGTCAGCCTGGGGAAAGCAGGAAGGGTTCTAGGAAGCCAGAATCCTCTTAGGGTCAGGCAAATCTCTGGATTAGCAGTCCCCTAGAGCCAGCCCCCCATTCCCGAATATCCAGGATGAAAAAAGAGGTAGAGAGGCATGTGCAGGCAGCCTGTCGACAACATAGCGGTTGCTAATTATTTCCCAATTACAACAACTCTCCTCAGGCAGGGCATCAAAGGGGCCAAGCTAAGGCTGGCTCTGATTCCCTCACCTGCCTAAGGCAAGGGAATCTGCCTCAGAAATTTTGTCTCAGCCCTGACGTGCACCTCTCATCCAGCTTGGAGACTCAGAGGTGCTGAATCTCCTAGTCCTGTGGTCTCCTGAGGAGTCCTGCTTATTTCCTGCACCAGTGCCTATGGCTAGTCTGACAGCCATCATGGTCCAGCTGTCAGGGATGCCTGGTAGGGTTTAAGGAAATAATGGGGAATTTCTGAGAGGCATCAAGGAGATTGGTTAGGCTCCCAAACCTCACCCAATGGCCCCACCTAGAACCACAGAAGTATGTATGCTTGGGGGGAGGGCTTGACATTAGCCCCCAGAAAGAGGCCTCATTAGAAAGAAGTATTTCTACACATTTTGTAGGCCTAGGGATCTAGGCTTACTCAAATCCCTCTCTTGTAGAGCACTCTCTCAAGAGAAAGAAGGAAATATTCTCCCTGGCAAGAAAGCAAAGGAGGACAAAAACTGAAAGACTTAGTTTCACACCTAGCAAAGAGATGGGGGTGCCCTCTCGCTCTACCTCTCAGTGTCTATTAATTGCACCTGTCTTGCCCTATAGATGAATGGTTAGAGAAAGATTCCACCTCAAAGCCAGAGGGAGGTATCAGCACCGGCTCAGACTGGCAGTCGGGTAAAGAACCTCAGGGAAACAGCACCTTTCCACGCCCTTTCCTTTACGTGTCTGAACCTCAGGCAGCAGTTCCCTTTGCCCAACTGAGACTGACTCCTTCCCCCCACCATTCCGGTCTCCAAGAGAAACTCTGCCCCGGGGACTGGCGTCTGACCTCCAGAGATATATGGGCCCTGAAACGCTTCCATGCCCTGGGAATAGCCTTAGCCTCAGGTGCCCCTCACCTGGCACCTTCCCAGGCACCTGCGTGTGGCATCTTAGAGTAGGAGCCAGCTCTTAATCACTACTCCCACCCTAACTTGACCTCCCCTCCTCCTCTCGCCAACTCAGCACCTGTGCCCTGGGTATCTCTGATCGCCTGGACTCCCTCCCCTCAGGCGTACACCTGAGGGCTCGCCTGCCTCTCAGGTGCCCTTGCGCCCGTCCGGTTCACTCACCCCAGCCGGGCTCGGCGTTCCCGGGCTCGGGCTCGGGCTCGGGTAGAGCTGCACGCGCGGCTCCCGGGCCCTCCCCCTCTGTCCCTCGGCGCTCCCTCCTTCTTTCTCCCCCTCCCACCAACCTGTTACTCCCCTCCGGAGCTCCACCTCCATTGGCCGTCACCACCCGCCCCGCCTTACCCTTCCTCGGTTGGTCCGTTTCCCGCGAGGGGCGGGGCCACCGCCGCAGGGACCCGGACCCGGGGTCGCTAGCCCGGGTGGGCGGGAGGGGCCGGTCGGGTCACGTGGGCCGGCGAGCGGTGGAGTGCGGGGGCGGGGGTGGGGCTGCGAGGGGCATCGGGAGGCCATTTTGGGGACTTAGTGGTTGGCCGCCCTTGACGGCCCCCGCCCGGCCCCTGGACCAGGATCCTCCAGCCAGAGCATCTTCTCTCCTCAGCTGCAGAAGAGTCCCCCGCCTGCCGGCTTCTCGACGGGAATCTCTGTCCAGACTCCTTTCTGCTCTTCACCTACCTCCGCATAAGCCAGAATACTCTTCCGTCGCATTCTGCGGAAAATATCTTCCCGGTCCCCCGACGTCAGCACCTCCTCCACTTCAGCTCCGTCTCCCTTTTCCCCAACCTGAGCTGGATCCCAATCTTGGATTCTCCACCCCTGTCTCCTGGCCTCCACAAATCATTCAGCCTGGCACCTTTTTCTCGGTAGTATGTATCAATTTCCAAATCATATAATTTAATCTAAAATTCATAGTCGTCATTTGTCTCTTGCCCTACGCTAAGTTCTACCAGGGCAAAGAGCTCTTGTTTTTTTCTCTGGTTTATCCCAAACGCCTGCAAAGGGATCGGCATATGTTAGGCGCTTAATAAATATTTGTTGAATGAATGAATGGGAAGGGGCGGGGTGAGTTTACAGGGAACGGGAATGACTCATTCTAAACAGAAGGAGGTCTCAACCCCAGATTATAAATCCATTTTGGGGTTTAGCCTTTCAAGAAGTGGGGAAATTGATCCCAGTGCCCTGAAGAGTAAAGTCAGGGGTGCTCAGCAAACTGCAGGCACTCTGCTAATCTACTAGGTGTAAACAGCGGTAAAGCTGACTTCCTAGATTTTAATCGTTGAGGTATGTAAAAAAGAGATTGACTTAGTTTACGTTGTTGGGTTCTGATGTTCTCATTTATTCAACAGATATTTATTGTGTACCTATTTAGGGTTGAAGAGGACTCTTACTCTCGGGAGCTCATTTCCTTCCCCTCCCCCCAAACTTCGAAGGCTAGATGTAGGTCCTGGAGATTAAAGTCCACCTCCCAGTTCCTAGGCTGGGACGCAAAGTCTCAGCATTCCAAGGGAAGCTTTATGTAGGGATCTGAGCCATCAAACCTGCCCATGCCCCAGGGAGGAACAGCGGGCGGTGGAGTGAGGAACAGGGGGGATCGGAAAAGGAAATGTCTCTCCAGGACTACGTTATCTCCAGCCCACTGGGGTGGTTTTTGAAGAGTTTTTTTTTTCTTTTGAAATTTGAGATTGTTTAATTGACCCAAATATTGGAAAAGTGGAAACTCCTAAACTCTCCTAAGTTAACACCTCAATAATTAGTATATTTCGTGTATTTGTAGTAAATACAAAGTTAGAGTGGCAAAGGAGACACCCCACCCCTGCACTATGAACACAGATTACAAGAAAAAACCAGGAGACTTCTGAGTCACAGTCATCATCATCTGTCCCTCGAGGAAGTACTTAATCTGAGAGAGACACTATCATCAGGTACAGATGACAAAGATGACACCAAAGCCTTTTCCAGAGTTTGTGGTCTGTCTCCTTAAGAAATGTAACAATTTGGCAAAATTGACCAGTTTATAAATATAGCAAAGATAGAAAATTAGAGCGAAATATAGTATCCAGAAAGAAGAAATGAATTACATTGATACGTACTCCAGAGAGTAATTTTACTTTTGTGAAATGGTGTAGGAGAGAATGTTCTAAGTAAATTGGAGACAGCTTCATTGAAAGCAGTGAATTTGGAGCCAAATTCTTATCCTGCAATTCTTTCCTGAGTTCTCCAAGACTATCACCACTACCACTAAAAACTCTACTGAAATCGTCTCAGAGATCACCTATTATTCTGTGGCCAGTTCCTAAATGGAGCAGCAGGAAGCTACACAGGAAGAGTAATTAAAGATAAACAAATAACTGAAAGGGGGTGATGCCACTGGCTGAGAGTGAAAGGACAGGAGACAGAAGAGATTTGGGGATAGCCTGGAAGAGGAAGAATAAAATAAATTAACTTTGGAACTTGCCATCTTGGAGAAGTAGGTGGGACACACACACACACACACACACACACACAAGTCTAGCAAACAACTGGAAATGAAGCATAGAAGAGAAGCTAGGGCTAGAGACAGATCTAAGAATCATCCCCACAGAAGTGGAAGTTTCTAAAGAGGACCAAAGAACAAACCTTGAAAAGTATGGGACAGAGGAAGAAAAACAAAAGCCAGTGATGGAGTAGTCAGAGAGGTAGATGAAAAAGTCCATAGAAGGGACGTGTTCAAGTAGAAGAGACTGGAATTTGGCATTTAGAAGTTATGGTTGATCTTCCAGATGTCAGTTTCAACAGCGTGGCAGACCCTTAGGTCAAACTGCAGTAACAGGAGTATACCAAGAAAAGAGGAGAAAAGGTACCTTGACTTAAAGAAAAACAGGGTGAAAGAAAGGGGAAGTTGTATGTTGGTTTGGTTTTGTTTTCAGGAAAGAGAGACTTGGTTGTATTTTGAGGATAAGCGAGAAGAGTGAGCAAGATTCAAGAAGTACGAGAGAGAGAGAGAGAGAGAGAGAGAGAGAGAGAGAGTGCGAGCGAGCACTCAAAGCCTGACACAGAAGAAAAGGTAAATTTTGTGTTCTAGAACTTAAATTGGAAGACCAGGTATGAAGGAGTGGGGGGTTGAGAAAGTTGAGTCAGGTAACTTTAGTTCACCAGATAGATGGACCTGCCAAAAATAAGAGTGATTCTGAGGGCTGGAGACTGTGTAAACAAGTTTTGAAGCTGTTGGAATTACCTATGAGCCTAAAGAAGGATATGAAAAGTGCCCAATGAATGGCACAAATGAAATAGTACTGAAAAGTCTTCCTTCCAACTAGAATGGGGTGGTATCTAATGTGGACCTTGAAAAAACAGGTAGGTGAAGGGGAGAGGTGGGGGGAAGGGCCTTGGGGCAGGAAAGCACAATGTTTATTTTGGAACTAGAAGGAGATCCTACAGGCTGAGCACAGGGACAGGTGAGGATTGAGAAATAGACTGGAAAGGTAGATTCTGGGATAAATTTTACAAGGCCTTGAATATCAGGATAAGGAATGTGGACTTTATTGGTAGGTCATAGAGAGCTATTGAAGGTTTTTGAACAAGAAAGTGGCAGTACTTCAGAAGGTTAATCTAGGTTGGGATGATAAATGCAATGGCAAGGCTTGATTGAGGTGGCAAGTCCTACGCTAGAGTGGTGACCAAGGGAGGGAAAAGAAAGGGACCAGTCACCCTGATGTCCTTTTAGCACATTACTCACCATTTCTTTACAAATTCCATTACAAATACTCTGCTCTTCAACAGCAGTAACAACCTGTAATTATACTAATGCTTGGGGCTTTTCCTGGTTGAGTAAAATTTTTATTATGGGTGTTGTTAGGGAAGATAATAAGAAATGGTCACGTTATATACTCGCTTGATATACTCTTCCAATCTTTGGGTTCAGGATCTCTAAGTCCCCAAATGATCTTTCATTTTTTCTGACCCACGTCCTCCACTCTTTCCACAAGAGACTTTATGAGTGAACATCACTGAGGTAGAGCACTGAGTCAGGAGTTGAGTCCTATATTCTAATTTTACTTCTGAGAAAGCTGTAATCCTAGCCAAGTTTCCTAAAATCTCTGGAACTCAGTTTCTTCTGAGAAATTAAGGAGATGATGGGAATTCCCTGGCAGTCTAGTGGTTAGGACTCTGCACTTTCACTGCTGAGGGCCTGAGTTCGATTCCTGGTCAGGGAACTAAGATCCCACAAGCCACGCAATGTGGCCAAAACTAAAAATTAAAAAAAAAAAAGATGATTGCAGATTCCATAATTATATTGTTTCCTTTGGCTTCTTTGGGGGCAGAAGTCACGTTCTATCTTCCAGCTCCTCTTTTTATTATCAGTTAGAAACATGAGTAAGTGTAACCATATCTGACACAAGATAACTATTTGGGACAAAGAATTCCAAGCAACATTTTCAGCCTAATCAGAGTCACTCCTGACAAGGGAAAGACTCCTCTCCCAGCTCCTCAGGTGACCCTATACCCTTTAACCCTTTGATAGATCCCAGCTGCCCCACCTCTAATGCTCTGAGCAACTAAATTCCATCATGTTCAGTCTCCAGCATACATTCAAAATATGAGTATTATTTAAAAGGAAAAAAGAGCAAGAAGGCTACGTACTTCCAATTCCAGTGGTAATTAAAAGGGACAGATTCCTTCTGAATAATTTCTTTTCCCGAGTTGGTAAATTGCCATTCTGAGGAGACAGCCAGCTTTCCTCCACACAGCCAAACAAGAGCTGATTGTACCTCACACCCCACTTTCCTTTCCTCATCCGTGAAGGAGGCAGAAACTAGGCAGCTTAAACCTATGCACACATTCCCGAAGCCCCACATTCTCTCACAGTCCATTGTGGCAAAGAATTTCAGCAGAGTCCCACTCTGATTTACTTAGGTTCTTTATCTGACTGTTTCTCAAAGTTCATGTTTCAAATACAGAGGCAAGATGATATATGGAAATAGCACTGGACTCGAAGAGAAAATACCTGATATGGCAGCCACAGAGATATGTAGCTCAGCTCTCCCTTTAAGAAGGACTCTGGGGACTTCCCTGGTGGCTCAGTGGTTGAGAATCTGCCTGCCAGTGCAGGGAACACAGGTTTGAGCCCTGGTCCGGGAAGATCCCACACGCTACAGAGCGACTAAGCCCGTGCGCCACAACTACTGAGCCCGCGTGCCACAACTAGAAACCCACGTGCCTAGAGCCCATGCTCTACAAGAGAAGCCACTGCAATGAGAAGCCCACACACCACAACGAAGAGTAGCCCCCGCTCACAGCAACTAGGGAAAGCCCGTGGGCAGCTGCGAAGACCCAACACAGCCAAAAATAAATAAATTAATTAAAAAAAAAAAAGACACTGGCATTCAACTGCCAGAGTGCTGTTAGCTGTCAGCCTCCAGCTACATCACCTTTGGGATTTGTTACAGTGTTAGAGACCCCACTCTCACTGAGGCCCCACTCTCACTGAGCAGCTATCAGCCTATGACTAGGCACCATGTGGACATTAGGGCTTGGCCATTTCTGCCCACTGTTTGCTCTGGAACTTTTCACTGGGTCAACTGCAACTTGGGAGGATCTGTCTGCATCATGACTTGAGATTCTCCTTGCCCAATTTTGTATTACTATCCAAACGCTTTACTTACCCATTCCTGCTTCCTTCCCCTTGATCTTTCATAGGCATTGCTACCCAATAAATCTCTTGCACTCCTAATTTTGTCTCAGCATCTGCTTGCCAGACCACCTGAACTGACTCAGTTGGTTCCAGGAGTGGTCTGAGAAGGCTGGCAGTAAGATGGGGTTTGGGAACTGCATTACTCACTGCCTGGCTGGCAATAAGAACCCCTCCTGGATAGTATGTGGGGTACAGATAGTCACTGGGACAAGGTGGTGGCGCATTTGCTAAAACTTTCACTGATGGTGAAGTGGGAAAATATTCCTATGGTGCAACAATTCGGACATATGTGGTAGGGGGAGGGATAGCAGCGAATACAAGGACAATGGAATTAGCTGACTTATTAAGTTGCATTGAGTCCTGCCAAGAGATAATGAAAAGCTGAGAGCAGTTACCAAACATTGAAAATTGACTGTGAAGGCCAGAGAGCTTCTTTGATGGGTTACAAAGAGGCCCTTATCTATAACAATGGGAGAGGGGGAAAAAAAAAGCTGAAGACCAAACTCAAGACTTGAGAGTTCCAGGAGGCAGACCTGTAATCAAGGTCAGGATCCTGGTTAGGAAAACCCAGGACCCTGACACATGGAAGGAGGTATCTAGGTGGTGCCCCCAAAGATTTTGGCTCCCTACACTCTTCTGAGCACCTCAGAGCCTTAGAAGGGGGCCCACCCTTTCCTGTTAGGAGCTAGCACTCCCTCCATGTGTGAAGACACTGCAGAGGGCTCTCCCCCTCAGAATTTGCTTCCACCTCCTCTCCTGACTGCCAGGATCTTAATTAGGGTTAAGTGACAGCATAGTCCAGTAAGAACATGCTGGTCTTGATAAGGGAAGAAAAGGACATACCCAAAGTAGCTGCAAGAACTGACCAATATGAACTGGTAAGAGTTGGGGAGTATCTATGGGGTTGAGTTTTTTTTTTTTGGCCTCGTTGGGTCCTCCTTGCTGTGCTCAGGCTTTCTCTAGTTGTGGCGAGTGGGGGCTACTCTTTGTGGCAGCGCGCAGGCTTCTCATTGCAGTGGCTTCTCTTGTTGCGGAGCACGGGCTGTAGGCGCGCAGGCTTCAGTAGTTGTGGCATGTGGGCTCAGTAGTTGTGACTCGTGGGCTCTAGAGCACAGGCTCAGTAGTTGTGGTGCACAGGCTTAGTTGCTCCGCGGCATGTGGGATTTTCCTGGACCAGGGCTCGAACCCGTGTCCCCTGCATTGGTAGGCGAATTCGTAACCACTGTGCCACCAGGAAAGCCCCTGGGATTGGGTTTTTGATGATGCTTAATCAAGGGGCTGAAATACAAGACTGAATAAGGAAGAGTTTATTGACTGGGACCCCCTCCCCTGGAATAGAATTTAACTTCCTTGTAAGGACCTGCCTGTGTGGCTCCTAGAAACCTGGAGGATGTGATAACTTTTGCTGAGTGAAGTTCAATTGCCTGAATTGCCACAGCAGTTGGGAGGGAGAAAGGATTAAATGGCTCAGTGAAGTGGCCATGCTAGAGTCAATTATAAGAGGCCAGAAACCCTACCAAAGGATGTTCCATGGAAGGTCTAGAACAACCCCATTTACCAGTGCCATCAGGAATGTGCTGGTAAGAGGAGTACCAGCATTACTAAGAAGCTCAGTGTTGGCTTTCTTCTGCAAGCCAGAGCTAACAAGAGGAGATGCTGTCACAGTTTCGCTCTTCTATAGCAACAGCGATAGAGGCCAAGTGGCAGCATTTAACTGCCAGAAGCCTGGGGGTTATTAATGATCCTAATGACTGGCAAGGTCAGAGGGACAGCCCAGGAGCTTGACACAAAGAGTTGTGTAGATGAGTGATAGAACATGGCATCCCTAGGGGCAAAATAGATGGGCAGTCAAAACAAGGGTATTGCTGCATATATGAAAAGAAAGCAAAAATAGATGAGCAGAAACCTCAGGATGGAGGTCCCAGTAAAAAATCATGGTCCCTTGTCTAGTTCCCCAACCTCAGTCAGTTTCCAGACCAAGAATTCTTTGATTAAAGAGGTGGCCATGTCTCCAAGACTGGCAACAGCACAGTAAGTATATACTGTAGTCTTTCCAAAAAGGGACTTAGGACTGTTTCCTCAAGTAACTGTAGATATAGGAGAGAACACCCAGGCATTTTGAGGACTGTTGGACACAGAATCTAAGTTGACATTGACACCTGGAGACCCAAAGTGTCATTCTCACCCCTCTGTTGGAGTGGGAGCCTGTGAGAGTCGGGTGATAAGTAGAGTCCTAGCCAAAGTCCAGCTTCCAGTGGATCCACCCTACCTAGTCAGAAGCAATCCGTACTGTGTGGACATCCTGCACAACATCCCTCTGGTCCGTTACATTGATGACATCATGCTGCTCAGTCAGGATGAGCAACAGGAGCTAGCACACTAAAAGCCTAGGTAAGACACACACTGGGCTTCCCTGGTGGCGCAGTGGTTGAGAATCTGCCTGCTTAATGCAGGGGACACGGGTTTGGGCCCTGGTCTGGGAGGATCCCACATGCCGCGGAGCAGCTAGGCCCGTGAGCCACAACTACTGAGCCTGAGCGTCTGGAGCCTGTGCTCCACAACAAGAGAGGCCACGATAGTGAGAGGCCCGCGCACCGCGATGAATGAAGAGTGGCCCGCGCTTGCCGCAACTAGAGAAAGCCCTCGCACAGAAACGAAGACCCAACACAGCCAAAAATTTAAAAAAATAATAATAAAAGTAAAATTCAATTGTATATTAAGTGAAACTTTAAAAAAAAAAAAAAAGACACACACACTCCAGAGTGTGGAAGATAATCCCTACAGAAGTTCTTTTTTTTTTTTTCACACAGAAAACATATAGTTTATTTTAAATTTAGGCAGGTCTCAGATGTGAACTCAAAAGAATAGTTAGATCCAAACTCTGTTTGCTTGCTGTAAAGATTTTTTTAGAGCAATTACCGAAGTCAATTTGTCTTTTAGAAACTTCTGCATATCAACCAAGAGTGCATTACATTGTCTACAGAGAGGATTGGAATCTTCTCTCTCTTTTTTAAAATTTATTTATTTATTTATTTAATTTATTTATTTTTGGCTGCATTGGGTCTTCATTACTGTGCGCAGGCTTTCTTTAGTTGCATCGAGCAGGGGCTAATCTTCGTTGCGGTGCACGGGCTTCTCATTGCAGTGGCTTCTCTTGTTGCGGAGCATGGGCTCTAGGCACATGGGCTTCAGTAGTTGTGGCACAGTAGTTGTGGCTTGCAGGCTCTAGAGCGCAGGCTCTGTAGTTGTGGCACCCGGGCTCAGTAGTTGTGGCTCATGGGCTCTAGAGCACAGACTCAGTAGTTGTGGCACACAGGCTTAGATGCTCTGCGGCATGTGGGATCTTCCCAGACCAGGGATTGAACCCATGTCCCCTGCATTGGTAGGCGGATTCTTAACCACTGCGCCACCAGGGAAGTCCTGGAATCTTCTCTTTTAAGGAAGCCCCTTAGGTGGAGTTTTTCTTTTTTTTTTAATTTTATTTATTTATTTTGTTTTTGCCTCCTTTGGGTCTTAGTTTCGGCATATGGGATCTTTCGTTACAGTGCGGGGTCTTCATTGGCGCATGGGCTTCTCTTTAGTTGTGGCGTACAGGCTCCAGTGTGCATGGGCTCAGTAGTTTGCGGTGCACGGGCTTAGTTGCCCTGCGGCATATAGGATCTTATTTCCCCAACCTGGGATCGAACCCGCGTCCCCTGCATTGGAAGCCGGATTCTTAAACACTGGACCACGAGGGAAGTCCCGAGGTCGAGCTTTTAAAACAATTTTTCTCCATTTTGAACAGGATGCATGATTTAGCAAAAGGCTTCAACAAACACTTTTGTGGGAAGCACCTTCCAGTGCCTGCCCCCGCCCCTCCTTCTCCCTCTCCCTGCTGCAGGCCTGGGCACCCAGAAATTCTTACATCAGTAAATTACATCAGTTAGTCTTACATCAGTAAGACTAAAGTCAAGTCTTATATCAGTAAAGTCTTTCTTACATCAGTAAAGTTCTTAAGAGTCCAGTGTTTAAGAGACATGCCAGGACATCCCTTCCAAAGTAAAAGACAAACTACTTCATCTTCCATCCTTTACCACAAAGAAAGGATCACAGACCTGGGAGGCCTCTTCAGCTTGTGAAGACAATACTTTCCACGCTAGGAATACTGCTCTGGCCCACATACTAGGTGACAAAAAAAAACGTGCCAGCGCTGAGTGGGGCCTGGAGCAGGAAAGGAGTAGCCCCACAGTCTTAGCTCGTGCTGTTACAACAAAATGCCACATATCAGGTAGGTAAAAAACAACAAACATTTATTTCTCATGGTTCTGGAGGCTGGGAAGTACAGCATCTTGGTATTTGGTAAGGGCTTCCTGGTTCTTAGATGTTTGTCTTTTCACTGTGTCCTCACATGGCAGAAGCAGGGAGGGGTCTCTCTTGGACCTCTTTAATAAGGACACTAATCCCATTCATGAGGGCTCTCTCTGAGGACCTAATCACCTCACAGAGGCTCCACCTCCTAACACCATCATATTGGGCATTAGGATTCCAACATATGAATTTTGGAGGGACACAAGCATTCAGACAATAGCACCTACTTACCATCATTCTCAGTGACCCACTGGGGACTTTGTGCTTCCTGTTCCTGCAACTCTGGGCTCTGCAGGGTTTGAAGTTCTAATCCCCCAAAGGATATATTCTTTCCACTAGGGTAACATTGAGTTTCATGCAGTGGCTGCCACCTGGGCACTTTGGACTCCTTGTATACAGAGAGCAGCAGGCAAGAAATTACCATGTGGTCAAGGGTCATTGGCTCTGATCAGGGAAGAGGTAGACTTCCTTCAGTTACCCAGTTGGGGCAGGGAGGAATGTGCGCCGTGACCCACCTGGGCACCTCTTGGTACTCCCTTGCCTAGTTGTGACCATGAATGGACAAGTGTAGCAACCCTGACCTAAGAAGGTACCTCAGACCCTTCAGGAATTAGTGTTTGGGCTGCACCACTGGATAAGCCACTGAGACCAGTAGAGGTGAAGGCCGAGGGCAAAGGGGATTTAGAATGGAGGAAGGAAACAATGAGCACCAGTTGCAGCCCTGAGACCAACTGCAGCAATGGAGCTGTACATTATTCCACTAACCTCCCTCAACTGAGTTTCTCCTGAGAAGAGGTCCAGGGAACACTTACTCGATATGTATGGAGAAGTGAATCCACGTGACACAAGGTGTGGACTGTAGCAGCTGTGGAGGTGCCCCACTTGGATCCCCTTCAGAAAAGTATTTCTGTTCACCTACCAGAATGCAGTGATCTCACAGCTTCCAGTTGCAACACCTTCAGGATTCACTATTATATTCCAGTTGAGACCATACTTTCCCCAGACAGCCCCCAGCCAATGACTGAGCCTGTTGTGGGTACCAGGACTGGCCATTTCTGCTCGTCTAACTGGCTATCTTTTTCCCAGATCTCCGTGTTGGGCTGGCTGAGACCGTCAGAGCTGCATCATGACTTGGGGCTCTCCACGCCCAATCCTGCTTCCTCTCTCTTTATCTTTTACAGGTGTTACCCCTAATAAACTTCTTATATTGTTAACTTTGTCTCAGCAGCTGTTTCCCAAAAGACCCAAACCAACACACCCAGGCAGTAAAATAATATTAACCAGAAAAATGAAAACTACGTATATATGTAACACATACTATAATTACAAAGATTTTTTACGTTTACGTAGGTGAGACCTGGAAGAAGATGTAGAAAAATAAAACTAGTTGATCTATTAGAGTAAAAGGATTGTGAATGAAATTTTTTTTTACCTGTCCTTTACTGTTAACATTGTTTATACATTACACAAAAATAAGGAGAAAATAAGGATATTGGTTCTGAATCTACCTTCTGCCTCTATGGGAAATTGACAACTGAGTTTTATTTTCCTTGTCTGTAATATAAGGATAATAATTGTGAAAATAAAATGAGATTAGGATTATGATCTCATTTTGCTATTGTACAACACTATGAAGTTGCAAAGTATTGTTTTTATTGTAGGCTGGGGTCTCAGATATAAGGAAGTTCGTCAATCAATAAATGTTTGTTGAGCATCTGCTATGCATCAGGTACCATTTGTATTAGTTTTCTATGGCTGCTGTAACAAATTAGCGCAAATTTAGTGGCTTAAAACAGCACAAATTTATCACCTTACAGTTCTGGAGATCAGAAATCCTAAAATCAGTTGTCACAGGGCTGCGTTACTTCTAGAGGCTAGGAGAGACTCTATTCCCCTGTCTTTTCCAGCTTCTAGAAGCTGTCTACATTCCTTGGCTCGTGGCCCCTTCCTCCATCTTCAAAGCCAGCAGCACAGCATCTTCCAATCTCTCTCCCACTTTCTGACTGCTGTTGCTGTTGTCATATCTCCTTCTCTGACACTGATCCTCCTTCCCTCTTATAAAGACCCTCGTGATTACGTTGGGCCCACCTGGATAATCCAGGCTACTCTCCCCACTTTTAAGTCCCCATCCTTAACTTAATCAGATCTGCAAAGTCCCTTTTATGACATGAGGTAACATATTCAGGAGTTCCTAGAATTAGGAGGTGGCCGTTTGGGGGAAGCCATTATTCTACATTATTGTGGTAATAGAGTGATGAACACAGGAGGTGAGATCCCTGCTCCCATGGAGATTCTCTTCCAGTGTAGGAGAGACAGAAAATAAACAGGTAAATTAATTGATAAAATGCTAATAAGTGCTATGAAGTCAATTTTATTTATTTATTTTATTTGTTTATTTATTTTTGGCTGTGTTGGGTCTTCGTTGCTGTGTGTGGGCTTTCTCTAGTTGCGGCGAGCAGGGGCTTCTCTTGTTGCAGAGCACAGGCTCTAGGTGCATGGGCTTCAGTAGTTGCAGTATGCGGGCTCAGTAGTTGCGGCACACGGGCCGTAGAGTATGTGGGCTTCAGTAGTTATGGTGCGCAGGCTCAGTAGTTGTGGCGCAGGCTCTAGAGCACAGGCTCAGTAGTTGTGGCACACGGGTTTAGTTGTTCCGTGGCATGTGGGATGTTCCCAGACCAGGGATCGAACCCGTGTCCCCTGCATTGGCAGGTGGATTCTTAACCACTGCACCACCAGGGAAGTCCCCTGAAGTCAGTTTTAAAAGGGCATCATGATGGTGACAAGGTTTGGAGAGTGGTCTGACCAAGAGAACTCCCTCTGAGGAACTGGCTTTGGAGCTAAAGCCTGAAGGATTATAAGGCAATTACTAGCACACTTGGCTCTGTTCGCCTTGGAGTGCTTTGGATATTTTTGGTGAACTTGGGGCCTGTTAGTTCAGGAAGTGTGTTGACTTTTACCATCCTCACTTATGAATGAGCTTCATTAAGCAGACCAGTTCCAACTCACAAAGTAAATATGGATTTGTGACCCCCCATCCAGGGATTTTATTCTCTAGGCTTTCTGAATTTCAAGTCAAGATCAAGAACCAGCCCTGTCTCTTTAGGATTAAGAACAGCACCCAGCACTGTTTCATGCATATTGTCCGGCATAAAAGCCCTAAGGCTGCAATGTGATGGCAGAGCCCAAAGTGGGAGTAATTTCAGTCCTTACCCAATTAAATTTCATTCCTTTGGAAATGATTTTCAAAACCTCTTCAGAAAAGTTTAAAGTAAACTGGCCTCAGCTAGGATTTGGTTCACCACTGAGTCCTGGGGGCAGGGAAACCAGGTCCCAGATCCCTCTATTCGGTAAGTTGTACTGCTGTCTCTCAAGTTCTGTAGTGTATCAGGAGGACGAAGAAATGGGACCCTTGGCACCAGCAGAATGGCAGAGCAACTGGCTTCCCTAGGGAAAAGCCATCTTTCTCTCCAGGCTGTGAAAGGGAGGGTTTTCTATAGATTGAAGGTTACAAAGAGACCATGGCCTCAAGGAGAGCTAAATAAAGAATTATAAAAAGTTTATAAAAGGAACACAACATTCTCACCCCAGCTAACCAAAGACTTTTTCCTCTTCAGTTTTCACCCGAGGAGAGGGAGTGGCTAGTTTATCCTGAGATGTGGCTGGAAATCTTACAATGACCCTCTTTGTATCTCATCTCCCTGGGTTGACCTTTGTTTTCCCCCCAAATAATTATTTTATTTCAAAATAAATTTTTCTTTGATTGTAAAGATAAATTAGATAAATTTATATATGCAATTGAAAAAATTAAAAAAATATATATATATATAAACGTGTATATGTGTGTGTATGTGTGTGTGTATGTGTGTGTGTGTGTACATATATATATATTCCAAACTCTGTGATCAAGAAAAATTTACATTTAAGATTCTGTTTTCCCTCTTTGTGCAGTGAACTCGTGGATGGGGAAGATGGTGGCTTTGGGATCTGCCTGGCGGCAGCTGTGCAACCTTCCAAGAGGAAGGCGACCGCCTGCGCCATCTTTGCACAGCTGCCGGCGTACAGGCCCCTGATTCTCGAAGGAGGGTCCGCAGCACCTCGAAGGGGTTTAAGACGTTCACCAGTGTGTTATTTTTGAATAAAGCTTGAGAGCTTTGGAAGCCCAGCAGGGGCAGTGCCCCTTCACAGAGATTCAGGGATAGCCTGGTGGCTGAAGGCCTAAAGTTTGGAATTTTCCTCTTGGAGAAGTGCTGTTGGGATAGCTGCGATGCCCAGGTAATGGTTCCTGCCACTTCATCAACAAGCTGTGACAAGAAGTGGAGAGTGACAAGAAGTGGAGAGTAGCGTGCCTTCTACCTGGGTACTGTGAATTTTGCTGACACAAAGGATGTTCTCTACCTGGTGTTGGACAGATCCTTGGAACTTCACGTCTTTCCTGCATTAACCCGCGTGAGCAGCTGTCAATCTCCTGGGGTGGAGGGAGGGGACTGCCTAGAAATGTGGGGACCAAAATCAATTAGGTGGCCTTTACTTCGTCTTACCCAAAGGATTCCAATAAAATATTTTAAAGCAAATAAAAAGTAGATTGGTCTCAGTGAAAACAAGATGGTACAGAAAGGTTTAGGGACATGAAAGGTTAACCACCAGTGAATGAGCATCACAGTTGACGTCTAGCTGTACCTCTTTGCAGCCACATACAAAAAGTAGATTCGCCACATATTGACACCAATGTTAAGGATTTCTAGATTGATTGTGGTAGTATTCTTATATTTGAGGTTTTTATTACGCCATTAACACAGACATCCAATTTGCCTTTTGATCAATTGGTGAAAACATAGGTTGTCCAGATATATTTTAAAAGAATATACTGGTGGTTGCCAGGGTCAGGGAATGAGGAAATGAAGAGTTACTGTTTAATGGGTATAGTTTCCATTTTAGAAGATGAAAAGTGTTCACAGGGATGGATGGTGGTGATGGTTGCTCAATGTGATGAATGTGTTTGTTACCGCTGAACCTTATGCTTAAAAGTGGTAAAGATGGGGAGGGGGATAAATTGGAAGATTAGGATTGACACATACATGCTACTACATATAAAAAAGGTAACTAATAAGGAGCTATTGTATAGCACAGGGGATTCTACTGAATACTCTGTAATGGCCTATATGGGAAAAGAATTTAACAAAAAAGAGTGGATATAGGTATAGCTGATTCACTTTGCTGTATACCTGAAACTAACACGACATTGTAAATCAACGATACCCCAATAAAAAAATTTTTTTAAATGGTAAAAAAAAAAAAGATTCTGTTTTCCTTTTTCTAAACAGCTTGATTGAGGTATAATTGACATACAGTGAACTGCACACATGTAAATATATAATTTGATAGTTTTGACACACACACACGTATATATATATGTGTGTATACATATATATATATATATATATATATATATATATATATATATATATATATATATACATCTGTGAAATCCTCACCAAAATCAAGAGGGTGAGCATACCCATACACCAGAAATTGGGGGGAATGGGATGGGGTGGGGGTAGCTATGTTCTCTCTGGGTTTTAACCTCTTGTTATCAGCTCACAAGTTTGTGCTCTGAGTAATAAGACATGAATCATTCATAAAAAAATGTTTTCTATAAAAGTGGGCAGACAGAAAAACAACTTCCCACCCACTTGGCAGATGATTTAGGTTCATTAACCTAAATCATGTCACTGCACTGTCAGCTCCATTTCTTCATTGTGTATGGGACTCGGCTGGAATGCAAGGGCTGGGAAAAGTGCCCAGCTGGTGTCCCAGGCCAGCTCTTGGCTGCCCTGCATGGGAGCAGGAGGGGATTTTTGCCCTCAGTTCCCTGCCAGACCCGCCTTCCTGCGGTCCACCTTCACTAGGTACCTTATTATTCAGCCTAGGGCGTCAGGCATGAGTTCCTTCTCCCCCTCTGGCTCCTCAGTTTTCCCTATGATCTCCGAGGAAGAGATATTTATTTATCCTTCATTCTAAAACCAGCCTCTCCTCTTAGTGTCTAGACTTAATAATTCCTGTTCCTCTCCACTATTCATCAATATTTATTGACTACCTACCAGGTACCAGACACTGTTCTAGGCTCCCGGAATATAACAGAAGTCAAAACAGACAGAAATCCCTGCCTTCATGAGCTTCATCCTAAGTAAAGCAGGGAAACTAAAAGCTAGACTCTTACTTCCACCAATCTCCCTTTCCTCTTTATCATCTTCAATAATTCCCTCCCTGAGTTACTTTCCTTATGCCCTGAAAATGTATAAGAGAAACTTATCCTCATCCTTTTGCAACTTGAAGCTGCTCTCCTATTTCTTTCCTTTCTATTTACGACGTCTGAGTCAAGCAGTTTATCACACGAGGGTTCCAAGTCCTCTCGTCCCTCCTCTGCACGTGAGCTGAGAAACTGAAGACCTTGTCTCAGTCCTCCCTTTACTGAGTGGCTCTTCTTCCTCTGCTTCCTGGTTTTCCACACTCTTTTCTCCTTGGGTTCCTACACCACTGCTCTGTCCATGGTCTTCCATAGCTCCAGCCCCTCCCCTGCCTCCTTCATGGGAACTTCTTCCCCTGTTTCCCAACTGTGGACAAGATTCTTTCCTCTGCCCCCTACTCTTCCCCCTCACTCTCAGGCTTTCTACTGCCACCTCCAAAAGCAGACATCTCTCCAAGCTCCATTTTAAACACTGACCTCTCATTAGTGTATGAAATCTGTATTTCTAAAATTTTCCAGGACTTCTGCACTTGTGCAACTCACCTTTACTTAGGACACATACAAACCAGGTGCACGAAGTTCCCCAGTACCCCAGCTCTGCTTCCCAACTTCCCTGCCTCTACTAATCGTAGTCCTCATTCTCTCCAATATCAGGAGCACCTCCTTTCTTTTTTTCTTTTTTTTTTTTTTTTTTTGCGGTACACAGGCCTCTCACTGTTGTGGCCTCTCCCGTTGCGGAGCACAGGCTCCGGACGCGCAGGCTCACATGTGGGATCCTCCCGGACCAGGGCACGAACCCGTGTCCCCTGCATCGGCAGGCGGACTCTCAACCACTGCGCCACCAGGGAAGCCCGCACCTCCTTTCTTAGAATTGTACCAGAGACTAGCTACTAAGAAAACCAGCCAGCTACTCTGATTGAGGGATAAACAAACAAACAAATAATTATATAACTAAACAAATAAGGCAAATTTATGGGACTATGTGGGGGTTAATCCCTACCTTTGGCAAAGAAGGTAGAAAACAGTCTTTGATTTCAGAGGAAGACTTAAGCATTGCTAGGTTGTCAGAGGTTAAGTCAGAGGGCACAGAAGGAATGCGCAGGGCACTGGAGTGAATGTAGGGGAAGTGGAGGGTGCCTGAGAGACTCAGAAAAGGGGGATTGGAAGCAGGAGGAGAGTGGGGATAAGGATCTAGAGTCAGCTATTTGCTGATTCTGTATCCTGGGCATGGCTAGTTCAGATAGGGTTTTGCTCCCGTTAGTGAATTGATGTGGAATGATAATGACAAAAAGCAGGAAACTCAATTGTCACAGTCAAGAGGAGGCTAAGAAGACATTACTAATAAATATTATATGGTATGCTGGAATAGAAAAAGGTTATGAGACTAAAAACTAAGGAAATCTGAAGAAAGTATGGACTTTAGTTAATAGTAATGTGTCAATATTGGCTCATTAATTGTGATAAATATACCATGTTAATGTAATATTTTAATATATAGTAGGGAAAACTGGGTGTAGGGTATCTGAGAACCCTCTCTGCTTACTATCTTTGCAACTATTCTGTGAATCTAAAATTATTCCTAAATCATTTATTAAAAAATAAAAGCAGTAAACTCTAATGAATTCTTGATTTTGAAACTTTGGCTCCCTAAGCTCACAGGGAAGACCTATCACTGGGAGGATTCCTGCTGGAGGAGCCTGGTATGGACACTATTATTATTCCCCAAACCGAGAAACACTTGTGTTATCTTTGATGTCTTCCTCTCCCAGGCCCTTTATATCTAAGCTATCATGAAGTGATATTGATTTAATTTTTTTTTTTTTTTTGGCCACACTGCGCAACTTGCAGGATCTTAGTTCCCCGACCAGGGATCGAACCCAGGCCCCTGCAGTGAAAGTGCCAAGTCCTAACCACTGGATCGCCAGGGAATTCCCTGATTGAAATTTTAAATACCTCTCATCTAGAAGTTTCAGTGTATAACATGAAAAGCTTTGTTCCTGTATTGGAAATAAAGCAATGCTGCAAATAAAATCAAAAGACTCATAAGTCAGGGATAATACTTATAATTCATACAATAAGCAAAGGGTTAATTTCTTTCATTTATATAAAGAAGTACTAAAGACAGCCTAATAGGAAAATGAACAAAGGATAGCAACAGGAAATTCAAAAACAGAGAAAAAAAATGATTAATAAATAAGCATACAGAAAAAATGTTCAACTTCACACATGATTAAATACATGCAAATTAAAACAACTACAAAATACCTTTTTAGCTGATCAGACTGGCAAATTCTTTTTAAGTTTGGAAACTTATGGAATCGGCAAGCTGTATTTGAGAACAGGCATTCTCAAACTTTCTTGGTATGAGTGAAAATCAGTACAAACTTTTTAGAGAGCAACAAGGCAATAATGATCATTATTTGAAATACAAATATCCTTTGAGGTAGCAGCAATTCTACTGCTAGTATACTGTATGAATATAATTTGAAGATATGCCAAAGCGTTTGTGTATGTATAACAAGGATGGTCTTTTCAGTATAATTTCTAAAAATTCATAAAGTAATGTCCAGCAATAGGAGGCTTGAAAAATAAATCATGATACACCTATACTATGGATGTTAAAAGGAGGAAAGTAGACTTCTATACGTCAATATGAAAATATCTCCAAAGATATAATACTGAGTTTTTAAAAAAGGAAAATATAAGAAAAAAGGAAGAGTATTTATAATATCTCATTTATGAAATAAAATATGCCTACACAAACATATACAGGACCAGATACATAATTTGTAGCCTAGTGCAAAATGAAAATGATGTGTGGTCCCTTGTTCAAAAGTTAAGAATTTCGAGGGGTGGGGGGAAGGTATGGCATTAACAGGTACATACTACTATATATAAAATAGATAAGCAACAAGGGTTTACTGTATATCACAGGGAACTATATTTGATATCTTATAATAACCTATAATGGAAAATAATCTGAAAAAACATATATATATATAACCGAATCACTTCACTGTACATCTGAAACTAACAATATTGTAAATCAACTATACTTCAATTTTAAAAAAAGTTAGGAATAATTCAGGACAGTAACAACAGCAGAGCATTAAACCAAGCTTGGGGCCCTTCTGAATGTTGTCTCTGTGGGACTGGACAGGTCACATGACCAAGAAGCTGGCCCTCTATGTATGGTTCAACCTCATGATTTACAGTTTCTATATTTGTCAATTTTGCCTACTTGCTAAAATTTATCTGCAACCCCCCAATCAGTAATCATAAGGCTTTCATGGTCATTCACAGATGTGTTCAGAGCAGCAAAAAATTTGAGTCATGGGATAGTGACGTTACCAACTGAGGTCCAACAGGGCAACGCTCTACCTCCTTGTTTCAGCTCTCATCCGGTAAACAAGTGTCCTATTCATGGTCTGTTTAGTGCTATGTGTTTTGCTTTTGTGTGTATGCTTTTTGTTGGTGATTTCGCTGTTTACAATGGCCCCCAACTGCAGTGCTGAAGTGCTTCCCAGGTGCAAGAAGGCTGGGATATGCCCTACAGAGGAAAAGGGTGTTAGATAAGCTTCTTGCAGGCATGATTTAGAGTGCTGTTTGTCATGAGTTCAATGTTAATGAATCAACAATAGATATTAAATAAGGTGTCTTTAAACAGAAACACACACAAGGTTATGAATTTATCAGTTGAAAATGCTCTGATCAGAGGCTTGCAAGCACCTACCCTGTCTACTGTCTGGCATGCCTTCTCACTCCCCACCTCATCTGTAACCCTGACCATGCCAGTTTCTGCCTCCATATTTTTGCCTGGATCCGGGCCACACCTCTGCATCTTCCCAAATCCTGTCCATTATTTGGCTTCACTATTTTAGTGACACCCTTCTTAATTTCTTTTCTCCTATGACTTTCCCCATTTCTGAATTGTTATGGAGTTAAACCACAAAAGGAGTGTTTCATTTACAGGTTATCTGTAAGTCTCTTAAGCATTTACTATATGCCAGACACTATTCTAATCACTTTACAAATATTACTTCATTTAATCTTCATGATGATCTTATAAAGTAGGTGGTATTATCACCCTCGTTTTAAGCGTGGAAATCAGAGCACAGAGAAGTTAAGTAAGTTGCTCAAGGTCACACAGTAAGTAGCAGAGGCAGAATTCACACCCAGACAGTCAGACTCTAGAGTCTTGCTCTTAACCATATAAAATTCTGTCTGCTGATTGCGCAAATGGATAAATTATATGATGAGCTCCTTGAGGGAGGGGACTATATCTTCCATTTCTTCTCTTGAGAGCCCCATATCATGATTAAGAAAGTCTTATCAACTGCCTAGAGTTTTTTGGCCCTTATTTTTATGGGAGGCTGACACTCCTAGCTCTGGGGATGGACTTGGTACTGGGAAGTCAGGCTAAGCATGGTTCCCTTATTTGGTAGCTGCCTTCCTCCTCCTTGAATACCCCATCTTTCTCCCATTGGTCGGCTGAGCTAAGCCCTTTGTTGACTTGAGCCCTCCACGTGGGACTTCCTATTAACTGCTTGCCAAGAGCAGTGTGTCATGTGGCCACAAGAGGGCGAGATGGATGTCGGCTCCATGGGTAAGACTCAGGGTTACAGGAGAGTAAAAGGCAGGATTTCATTTATCCATCTGGTATCCCGCCCCTTCACCCTGTAGTCTACCCACATTGGGTCCTTCCAAAATGCATGGGGAAATGCACAGTTTAGGTTTTTGTTTTGTTTTTGTTTGTTTGTTTGTTTTTCCGGCCTCACCATGCGACTTGCGGGATCTTAATTCTCCGACCAGGGATCGAACCCCGGCAGTGAAAGCGTGGAGTCCTAACCACTAAACTGTCAGGGAATTCCCAGAAATGCACAGTTTTAAGATTCATGGGGGCCCGGGTCTGAATCTTGGCTCTACCGCTTACTGTGTCACCTTAAACAAGTTACTGAAGCTTTCTGAACTACAGTCAGGCCTCTGAATGCGCTTATGTTATTGCTAATATGCTAATATGGTAATGGCTAAGAGTGGGTACTGGGACTTCCCTGGTGGCGCCTGCCAATGCAGGGGACATGGGTTCGAGCCCTGGTCTGGGAAGATCCCACATGCCGCGGAGCAACTAAGCCCGTGCGCCACAACTACTGAGCCTGCACTCTAGAGTCCGCAAGCCACAACTACTGAACCCCTGAGCTCCGCAACAAGAGGAGCCACCGCAACGAGAAGCCTGCGCACCACAACGAAGAGTAGCCCCCGCTCGCCACAACTAGAGAAAGCCTGTGCGCAGCAACAAAGACCCAATGCAGCCAAAAATAAATAAGTAAATAAATTTATACAAAATAGGCAAGACAGGCCAGGTAGGGTGGCTCCATCCCATTAGGGACTCAGGCTGCTTCTATATTTCTATCCTGCTCTCCTTAGCTCACAGCTTCCATCCTCAAGGTTGCCTCCTGGTAGCAAGATTTGCAGCTGCAGATACCACATCCATATTCTAAGCAGCAGAAATGAGGCTGAGGCAAAGGTAGAAAGGGAGACCTCTCAGCGAAGTCAGCCACCTTTAAAGGTCTTTTCCAAGAAATTCCATCACATCTCATGGCTCCTCCTAGCGACAACGGTCTAAGAGATGTCGTTTCTCAGCTAGGCCCATTGCCACTTTCAATAACATAAGGGCTCTGTTAGTAAGGAAGGATGAAATATTGGGTGCTGAGTAGGCAACTAGCAGCAGTCTCCTCTCTAGGCATTGAGATGTCACATCCAGTCCAAGACACCAACATTTCAGAGTCCTCTCATTTGACAGTCTTTCTGAGATCTAACTTTCGTTTCTTCCGTTTTTGTGTCAACTTCTTGTCCTATCTTCCTCAAACCCTTTATTCTTAGACAGGGGGCAGACAAGAAGGAGCTTAAGTGGTCCAAAGGTTCATCCTTGAATTGTCCAAAGGTCGAAAACCATTCATTCACTCACTTTACAAATCTTCACTGAGTACCAACTCTTTATCAGAAACCATAGGAGGCACTTGAGATACGTAAATTAGAACACATGTTCTTGGGCCTCATTTAGCTTATAGTCTAAGATGGGGAGAAATACATTTTTTAGAGCGATAGCTATTTTTTACCAAACAATTATGATTTTTCTGAAGGAAGGGGTACATCACCAGGCTGAAGAGGATCAAGGAAGGTTTCACAGATGAAGTAACATTAAACTGAGAGCTGAAGGACAGGTGGGAGTGGGCCCAGGGAGGCTGCACGTCCAAGGCAAGGAGGCATGTTAGTGCATGGAGTGTGCCAGGAATAGAGGAAGTCGGTAAGGCTGGGCACAGAATGCCCAGAGCACAGTGCCAGGAGATGAGGCCTAAGAGGTAGGAAGGGACTGGAATGTGAATGCCCTCGTGGGATTTTTATGACAAAAGTTAACTCAGGCTTGTGAGTGACAGGGAAACTACTGAAGCATAACACAGTGAGACTCACATGTTAGATGGGGCTGAGGTGGGTAAAGATAGATGTAGGGGCCTCTGTTAAGAGGCTATTTCGATAGTTTAAGAAATAACGAACTAAGTAAGGCATGGCAGGGAGAATGGAAAGAAAAGTTCGAGTGTGAGAGAAATGAGCCTAGCAAATAAAGACATTTTTCCTTCTGACCTTAGCAGCCAAATCCTTCTGAATTGTAACTAATGCCAGTAGCCGTCAGTGGTCTCCAGCCTGGACGAAAGTAGGATGGATACATTCCCCATAGCTCACCCTCATCCTGGGGGCTCAGTCCTCTCTCTCCGTTACAAACTTCAAGTTGTGTTTCCAGGTGTGTAAGCTACATGTGCCAGAGTCTTCTAGTGCTCACCAACATCTGCCTTCTCCCCTTTTCCCTTTGCATACAGCTAGACCACGTTCCCAACCTCCACTACGGTTAGACATGACCATGAGACTAAGTTCTAGCAGAAGGTACATGGAGGGAAGGAATGTACACTAGTGCTTCTCATAACATATGTGGCAAAAAAGACAAGATTTTTTTTCTTTCTAATCCATTGTGGATCAGAACTTTTGAAAAAATATACTAGCAATAAGTTAATGGAAAAATGAAATTAAAAAATGAAGATATAGGGCTTCCCTTGTGGCGCAGTGGTTGAGAGTCCGCCTGCCGATGCAGGGGACACGGGTTCGTGCCCCAGTCCGGGAAGATCCCACATACAGTGGAGCGGCTGGGCCCGTGAGCCATGGCCGCTGAGCCTGCGCTTCCGGAACCTGTGCTCCGCAACAGGAGAGGCTACAACAATGAGAGGCCCGCGTACCGCAAAAAAAAAAAACGAAGATATAAATTAAGCCCCAATTTTTTATTAAATTCAGCAGACATAAAATTACTCTATCAAAATTGCTATAAAATTTTCTAAAGGCTTACTCTCCATTTCCATACTTATCTTGTCAGGCATCAGTAACAAACTGTTTGCAAACTGACACCCATCAGTGGAGCCCATTTAGGGGGATGAACCCTCCTTCAAGGCCCATAAAACCTCCCATGTGTCTCCTCCGTGCCTTCTGCAGGCCGTCATTAACCTGGGCTCCTAAACGGCTACATGGAGGAGGGCTGCTCTGCCACCCTAGAAGCAAGAAATAAACTACTGTATGGGAGCCATTTTCCTTATTTGGATCTGTTATAGTACTTATCCTAATAAATACAACATGCTTCTACTATTTATTTCATGAGAGTAATTCTGTTCAGAAAGAAATTCTCAGTAAATCTTTGTAGTGGGAGGTTAAGAACAAGCTGTTAGGATAGAATGTGGTACAGCCTCTGGAAGCCCATGGAACAGTGGTCAAAGTTAGGAAAAATGTTTCAGGTTGTGGAGGTCCCTTAATACTAAAGTATTTCTGTAGCTGGTCCTCATGCTGCAGGATCTCATTTCAGGATAAAATTCCATTTGGGAAAAAGCTGAAGGGTTTCTCTTAAATTAAAATATTAAAATGGTGTAGTAGAAAGATGTACATGGAGCTGCCTTGTATTATGTGGTATCTATCTATTCAACAAATGCTTGCTGATTCTGACTCTGAATGCCCAAGCCTTTCCAGGGGCAGGGCCTCCCTCAGGCCAGGCCTGGGATGGGGGGGGGGGGTCTTTTCTATAACAGAAACATCTTTTCTAGGCTAAGATACTCCCTCACTTGTTTTGTGTGGGTGTTGATTATGTCTTGACAGCAGGAAGTCCTTCTTGAATTATAACTTACTTTCTTCCTTCTGCAGTGGCAGGATCTCTCCTTGTTCTCAGTGGAGGTAGAAAGAGTGTTGGCAACTGGCAGAGTTGTCTATGTCAGTTGTCTATGTCAGAGACGTAAACAGAAAGATGAGTACACAGACGGTCGTAAATCCACTTTCTCAGAAGTACAAGGGAAGAGCCCATATGCCTGGGTTGGCTGTTCCTTCAAACAAGAGAACTGATCCTCCAAAGAAAGTGTGCAGTTAAGGAAACTGCCAGCTTTCAGCAGCCTGAAGGTTTATTTAATTAGGTAATTCATTTATTTATTTACTTCCACTGACACTGAATAATTAACTTGCCTCACTGCCCTACTGCCAAGAGGCAGCAGCAATCCACCTAAGAGAGGCACAGCTATGGGCAGGTACCTGGGTTCTTCTGACATATTTCACATCACTAGAGGAGGATGCTATGTAAACAGCTGCACCATTTTCTCCTCTATAGAGCATGAAAGGGGATTGTTTTCCTCCCAAAAGAAGATAATACGTACTTTTGTATAGAAGCTTTCTATAAGAAGAGTTAACTGAAGACCATGCTGAAGTAAAAAGCATTTTAATTTAATCCTGATACAAGGTCAAGCTTTTCTGACTTTTAAAATGAAGAACTTGGGGCTTCCCTGGTGGCGCAGTGGTTGAGAATCTGCCTGCTAATGCAGGGGACACGGGCTTGAGCCCTGGTCTGGGAGGCTCCCACATGCCGCAGAGCAACTAGGCCCGTGAGCCACAACTACTGAGCCTGCGCATCTGGAGCCTGTGCTCCACAACAAGAGAGACCGCGATAGTGAGAGGCCCGTGCACCGCGATGAAGAGTGGCCCCCGCTTGCCACAACTAGAGAAAGCCCTCGCACAGAAACAAAGACCCAAAACAGCAAAAGTAAATAATTAATAAACTCCTACCCCCAACATCTTCTTAAAAAATAAAAAATGAAGAACTTGAATCACAGAAGTACATAACTACAGCACAGATTTTGTTTGTTTGTTTGTTTTTGTCGGCTGCTCTGTGCAGCTTATGGAATGGGATCTCAGTTCCAACATCAGGAATTGAACCCAGGCCATGACAGTGAAAGCCCAGAATCCTAACCACTAGGCCACCAGGGAACTCCCTACAGCACAAAATTTTAAACCATTTAAATTCTATGTTGTAATAAACTAAATCACAAAGGAGAGACAAGAAAGAAGAAAGGGGAAAGCAAGAAAAAAAAAATTCAGATGATAAGAGACTGATAAGTGGTGATAAGAGGAAGGAGGGGTTGGGAGGCAGATGCTTTTTCCAGAGCCAGAGAGGGAAGAGGAAGGCAGAAACAAGAAAGTGAAGGGAGATGTGGGGAGAAGTAAACTTAGTGAGCAGAAGTCTTGTGCCAGGTGCTTTACGTCCATCATTTCACATTTGCTCAATTCATCATCTAGTTAAGGTTTGAATCAGGGGAGTGATATGATCAGATGGGCATTTTTATTTGTTTTTTTAAATTTTTTATTTTTTTTTGCAGTACGTGGGCTTCTCACTGTTGTGGCCTCTCCCGTTGTGGAGCACAGGCTCCGGACGCACAGGCTCAGCGGCCGTGGCTCACGGGCCTAGCCGCACCGCGGCATGTGGGATCTTCCCGGACCGGGGCACGAACCCGTGTCCCCTGCATCGGCAAGTGGACTCTCAACCACTGCGCCACCAGGGAAGCACCTGGATGGGCATTTTTAAAAGATCACTCTAGCTGCAGAGAGGGCCATGGGCGGATGCAGGTAGACAATTTTGGATGCTGTTACAGAAGTCAAGGAGAGAGATGATGCTGGCTTGGATTAGAGTGGTGGCAGGAAGAATGCAGAGGAGCAGAGAGAAGTATGGGATTTTTAGGCGGAAGAACTGAAGGAACTAAGCCCTTTTTATATGTTCTCGTTGTACCTTATACTTCTCTCATCATTGCCTTTATTACATCTTATTGAAATTACCTTTTTACTCATCTGTATTTCCCTCTAGACCTGCACTGCCCAATACGGTAATCACTAGTGGCATTTGAGCAGCTGAAATGTGTCTAGTGCAATGTGAGATGTGCTCTAAGCGTAAAATACACACTGAATTAGAACAACAATTCAAACTAAACAATGTAAAATATTGTATTAATAACTCCTATATTAATTACATATTAAAATTATAGTTTAGCTATATTTGGTAGAAATAAAATATCTTATTAAAATTAATTTCATTGATTTCTCTTAAATGTCTTAATATGGCTACTAGAAAATTTTAAATTACATACGGGGCTCACATTATATTCCTATTGAACAACACTATTAGACAATACAAGAACTGAGGTATCTCCAAGGCCTAGCACTTAATAAATATGCGTTGAATGAATAAATGTATTTGGCCAAGGCACATTCAAATTCTGACTGCAGGTATGTATTAACGCTGACGGCTCTCAGCTTCAGTGTTGGTTGATATTGTTGACACTGTTGGCTAAAAAAGAATGTATTTTCTAAACCAGTTAGACCCAACATTGCCTAGAATCTGGCTAAAGATTTTAGAATACTTCTGCAATTCATCTACTTGTCTTGGATATCTGTCTCCTTAAAAACGTAGTTCACTTTCAGCTCAGTCAGTCACTCGGGAAACCAAGTGGCGCAGACATGACTCCATAATTGAGGACCATCTTCAAGCGTGCATCCTAAAAGCAATGACTAAAACATGAAACATAATACCAACACATCACAATCTGTGAAGCTCTTCTGAAGCTGTGACTTCATTTTCCCCCAGTAGTTCAGCACCTTGCCAAATCTGTGCTTCTACTGAGCTCAGGTGCCTGAGCCAAAGGAAATAAGCACGGTGTCCAGCTGACTCCGTGGTCACAGCCAGTTCACGTGGAACTCTTACATGTCTTTGAACACATCAGCACTACTCTTGTTTTATTCTCCTGCAGCTTTACATGCACTGTGCTCAGCTGTCACGTCACATCAATCAGAAAGAACAATTTTATGAGCCAGTAGGGGTCTGGCATGTTGTATCTCTCAGAACCCTTTTAATTAATTCACTAAAGTCTTTAATCTAAGGAAACAGCTTGGTAAATCTCTTCAACAAGTTTCCACCGCTTAGCAGTCTGACAGCATTAAAATAAACTAGATCTCCATGTTCTGCTTTAACCTTTTCCAAACATGCTTACCACTGAATATGGTTAAGGGCAGAAACACAAAAGAAAATTCAGTCTTAATTCCTCCATCGAATCATGTGACTTGCAGAGCTCCCAGCCCACACTCTCCTAATGAATGATGTAATGGAAGCTGGGGCCCACTAATCACTTTTGACATGAATAACTTGAATAACATGTAGAAACCTTTTTTTCCCCCTGATTTGTGTCAAGTAAGCTTAGCTTTTCCATATTTAAGCAAACTTCTCAAGCTCCACACTGACAAGAGGTTAGGGCCTACTAGTTAAGTAAGTACACTTTTTTTCCCCCGAAAATCTTAAGTGATCCACATTCCAAGGTCAAGAGAGCCTGCGTCTGGTAAAAGGGCTGTAGGATAGACACCTCCACACTAAGCTTTATTGGTGAAATGAAGTCATTGTGCTACAGGGTATCCTGGTATTTTCCCTATGTGCATAGTAAAGAACATGCCATGTTCATTCATTTAACCAATATTTATTGAGTGTTTGCCATGAGCAAAGCATTTTGGAGGATATCAAGGTAAATAATACTAATGGCTATCATTTAATAGTCCCTATTAAATCCTAGATCCTTTAAAATACACAACACTTCAAGGAGATCGACTCCATTTCACTGCAGAATAAAATAGGGTCTCTACATATGAGGAGTTTACATTTCACAAAGATTTCTAGTATATAGCATGGTACAGACTATACGTATACATAAATGCTGTTTCTGATGAAATTGACAGGTATGTCAGATTGTTTAATCTGTAATACCCAACAGTATTCTGAGCTAAGCACTCCTCGAATGTTTGTTGACAGTACCAACGGGGAAAGAGAGAGACATTCTACCCACACTAAGAACAGCATGGCAAAAGACACTTAAAATGCATGTAGCAATAAAGCAATATTTCCTAAATCTGAATAAGGAGAAACTAGGTAAATTACCTACCCATCAAGAGTTTTCAAAAATAATCCGAATTAAACCTGGGCTGAGTTAGGTATAATCTTACCCACTTTTAGACGGGACATCTATTAGAATGAAGTAAAACAAAACCTCAAAGTCATAACCCATGGAAATTGTTCATTACTTACCAGGGTGATGGTTTGGGGAGTCGGCCTCCACTGGCAAAATTACTATCACATCAAAATCTTATTCTATGTATCTGGTGAGGGTAGAGGACACAGCCTTGGAGACTGATTTTGGGACCTTTCAAAATGTAATTTACATCTAAATTAATTTGAGAGAGAAAGGAAGTAAGAAAAACTCTTTTTTTATATCGCATTTTAATTTTTCCTCCAGGTCACCTCTTCTTCTGCACTCTTAATATGGCTCCCTTCACGCAGTCTGAGGCCAAGAGAGCATCATGACAAAAAGAAATGATCAATAAAAAAGACGGTTCTTGACAACCCAAGCCGACTCTAGGGTTCGGGAGACCAAGGCCCCATCCTCAACTCCCCGGCAGCCAGCGCCCCCTCCCGGGCGGCGGGTGCGCAGCAAAGGAGCGCAGGCGGCCTCTGTCCTTTGCTGGACTTCAAGGCTTTCCTCCCACCCCCGCCTCCGGGTTCCTCCTGCCCCGTCCTGCCCCCGCCGCTGGCGCCTCCGCGTCCGCGTGCCGCCCAGCCCCGGGCGTTCGCCGCACCAGCTGCACCGGCCGGCGCTGCCCACCCACCCACACGTCAAACGCCCTCTTTTCCCCTGAAAAGTTTCAACACTATAGGGACTATTTTCTTCTAATGTAACCTTCCACCAAACTGGAGGGAAAAGTTGGAGGCCAGAGAAGGGCTGGGACGCTGCGGGGGTCCTGGATTTTAAAAAAGAGGTCATTCTTCCGTGAAAATGAATAATTGCGCCTCCACGCCAGAGCTTGGTTTGTTGGGTCAATTGTAAAAGGTGCACGATGATGCTAAATATTTAAGATCAGTTTTTTTTTTTTTATTATTAATATATAGTAAAGTAGATTGCACTAGACAAATGGTTCTTGTCTTCGGACCTTGCAGTTCTTTCTATTGATTCTCATCTGTCCCCTTCCTTCCCGCCCCCTCCCAAATCCTTATGTTCAGCTATAGACAAAACAAGATCCCCTGGGAATGACTTCTTAAATCCTAGAGACAAAAGTCAAACCTAGAAACTGCTCTTCTGGGAAGTTGGCTGAATTCTGTCCATATTCTGGATGGGTAAACTCACCTGCAGAAATATTTAATGATTAGGAAAACCCAATAGGCCTGTATTTTTCAGATTATGAGTGGCAAAATCAGTTTGGCAAGGAGTATTAGGGAGGGAGGAAGGGAGGAAGAAAGAAAGGGAAGAAGGGACAAGGGAAGAAAGGAAGGAAAAGAAAGGAAGGAACCGGCATAAAACAATAGAAAAACATTACATAACTAAGGATCAATATTCTTTCATGGGAGCTTCCCTGGTGGCACAGTGGTTAAGACTCTGCCTGCCTATGCAGGGAACACGGGTTTGAGCCCTGGTCCAGGAAGATCCCACATGCGGTGGAGCCTGCGTGACTAGAGCCTGTGAGCCACAACTACTGAGTCTGTGCTCTAGAGCCCACGAACTACAACTACTGAGCCTGCGTGCTACAACTACTGAAGCCCGCGCGCCTAGAGCCTGTGCTCCACAACAAGAGAAGCCACCACAGTGAGAAGCCTGCGCACCTCAAGGAAGAGTAGGCCCCGCTCGCTGCAACTAGAGAAAGCCTGCGTGCAGCAATGAAGACCCAACGCAGCCAAAAGTAAAATAAAGAAATTTATAAAAATTATATATATATTCTTTCGTGAAACCAGTATTAAGAAAGAATACTGTCTGTGTGCATGTACCGAGTCTAGATGTAGAATATATTTCTTACTGTGTGTTATGGTCAAAAAATGTTTGAAAACCACTGCACTAGACAATGGGATTATTTTAGGAGGCTTTGATTAGAAAGGTTTGAAAAGTCATCTAATTTATTCCTCTATACTTAGACAGTATTTTATTTAAAGAATAGGCCAGAATTAATTATCCTTCTTGCCTATCATCTTCCCATCTCAACATATGCTATTAATGGTTTGTGAATAATTTGTTTCTTGAAAACTATTATTTCAGTAAAGAAAGCTATAGCTTAAAATATGAAGGCAATTCTGCCAAGCTCCTCTTTTCTCTATGGCTCCTCTATTACCCTGTGACCCCAGGGCCATGGACACATTCCACATGTGTCTGAAAGCACTGTCTGCAGTGCAGTCCTGGAAGCTTGGGTTGCTGGAATATCATGTACTCAAGTACTCCTGTGGATCTATTTTATTTTTATTTATGTTTACTTTAAAATAAACATTTAAAAATAAAATAAAATAAACATTTTTCTCTTTTCCCTAATTATTTATTAAAAATTTTTTATCATCCTATTTAGGTCATATGAAAGCCTGAAGTGATTGAATTTGACTTTGTCCCTTCTCAGTAGGGGAAGCTCTCTTTTGTGCTAATCAGGGCTGTGGTCTGTGACTGAATTTTCCATCTTTGCCCCCATTACACACACTCACTTCATTCCTGCCATTTTCATTTGTTCAGCATTTGGCTCAGAAGGCCCACGTGAATATGCAGGTGAAGGTGCTGATGGTAGGGAAACCCTTTTCATTGTCAATAGTGGGCCACTGGCCCAGTAATAACAACAATAAAATAATAATAAAAAGAATTATTATTAACACATATTTATCAACATTTATTTATCAACACTTTTCTGTGCTAAGCAAATTACATGCATTAGGTCAGTGAATTCTCCTAATAACCCTACCTCATAGTTGAAGAAACTGAGCTCAGACAAGGGTAAGTAATGTGCTAGTTAGTGCCTGGCAGGACTCTTTACCCGCTGCCCGTCTCTCCTTTCATTTTGTTTCACTGACTCCCTGAATATTGGATCTGAGTGTTTTCCTCCAAAGACCTCTTGCCTAAAAGGCGATTGTGATATCAATGAGATAGTTTATGTTCCTTGAAGTCATGCCTTGTTAACTGGCATCTGAAGTGCACCAGACACACTCCACAGATCTTGTTTACCAGGCAAGGGGGGGGGGGGTCATTGCAAACGTGGATGGAGGAAGGGGAGCCCCTGGGTAAATTGTTTACAAAGCTGTGCACAGGTATGCTTTGGGAGAGAAGAAGAGCAAACACTGCGAACTTACTTAACTGGTTGTTATTTCCTCTACATGTTCATCATGGGTCAGGGTTGCTATTCAGCTAGTTGTTCAACATTCTGAGTATCAACCCTGGCAGTAAACCTTGGCGTTTGACCTGTCGGGGTCATGGGGCATGACCCATGTCGGGGTTGGAGCTCTATGAAGGAAAGGAACAGGGGATGGGAAGAATTTTAGTGCAATTAGAAAAGTAATCTTTTTTTTTTTTTTTTTTTATTCAGTACGCGGGCCTCTCACTGTTGTGGCCTCTCCCATTGCGGAGCACAGGCTCCGGACGCGCAGGTCCAGCAACCATGGCTTACGGGCCCAACCGCTCCGCGGCATGTGGGATCTTCCCGGACCGGGGCACGAACCCGCATCCCCTGCATCGGCAGGCAGACTCTCAACCACTGCGCAACCAGGGAAGCCCAGAAAAGTACTCTTTTGAAAAATAGCATGCTTTCCTTTTTCCCTTTCTGAGAAAATGACTTTATCCTTAGTTGGCCCTTGGCATCCATCCGCCCCGGGGGGAAATAAGGATTTGTTACAGAAGGAATGGGGAAAAAATAGTGAGATATTTGGCTTCTGACATTCAACATAGGATTTTATAGCAAGACAAGAACTTTCTAAGCCAGGTTAGTGGCTTGAAAGAGGATTTCCTAAATTCCCTTTAAAAAAAAAATTCCTGTACCTCCCTGAAGAGCCCAGCTTGGGGAACTTAACCCAGGGAGTTCTCCCAAAGGGTATGACTGCCAGGTCATGTTGCCTGTGCTCAGTGGTAGAAGGACATGAAGAAGATGAAGGCAGGCAAGCCTGTGTTTTGGGCCCTGGGGGGATACTGGGAAGAAGAAAGGGAATCGAGAAATAGGGGGAAGGGGAAAACTGTCAGATGTGTGTCCCAATTTCTCCTCTCCAGGCTTCTGTGTAGAGATGACAGAGGTGTATCATATATTTGGAGGGAATAACAGGGACTGATCCTATTTGGGCCCCTGTGAGGAGGCCCTGTATTCTCCTCTGTCACACCAGGTAAAGGTGTAGTCAAGCAGGAGGCCTTGAGGTGTAGCTTTCTTGGGAAAGCCACAGTGAGAGCCATAGTGGCTGAATGTCTGACTGAGGAGCTGGCTGGAGGGGTGACCTTAAGGGGCAAGGTGACACTGCAGTGAAGACTGCAAAGGGAACACCCCCCTCTGCCACCCTGGGGCCACGGCCAGATGAGCCTCATAGACAAATGGGAGAAGGACCCATAGAGTCAGAGAGCTGAGGGGGAGTAGAGGAACAGCCACAAGGCCTGAGCACCCTAAGGGAGGCCAGGTCCCTTATATCCACATGGTCTTGAACCACCAATTTCAGCTGCAAACACCAGCAGGGCAAGCAGTGGCCAGGTGGAGAGGCACATTGCCCCAAAGGCCAGAGGAGTCAAGAACACTTGGGGGATCTCTGGATTCTCTCCTTTGTCATGTGTTTGCATAAGCTATGCTGTCCCCTGATATACTTGGAGAAAAGCTGGGGAAGAGGGTGAAAGTCTGAGAATGCTGAGAAAACTGAGTGTTATCTTCATCAACAGAATGAGTGTTATCTAAAGGATTCATTTAAATTATTTGATGAGACTTTACTTTCTCTTTTGCTTTTCATTAAATTATTTTAATAATTGTGAAATACTTAAGAACCACAAGAAGTAAGAAGTCATATAAGGAACCTATGTACCTACCACTCAGTTTTCTCAGCATTCTCAGACCTACCAGGACAAAAAATAAAACATTACAAATACAGTTAAAATTTCCAGTGTATCACTCCACAAATGCCACTTTTATTAGGTTGAACAATATGAAATTGCCAATATTTGATTGTTTTGTACCTACAAAAAAACCCCCAGTAATGTTATATGTTTCAACCTGATATTTATCCTTTATGGGTTTGATCAGTATCTTGATCATTCTGTTGCCCACTTAGAATGTTTTTCTTCCTTTCTCTTACTTATCCACATCCTACCTGTGCTTCAAGACAAGATCTGAGCCCTACTCCTTTCAAGAAGTTTTCACTGAAGACTTGAGCCTGCATAGAGCTTTCCTTTTTCTTTCTAGAAAGTACTGTCTCACACAGCATAATTTTATATGTCATATTCTTTCATTGTCTGGATCACATGAATTAGCACTTGGCGATATTATGTTACCTGTTATGCTGTTTTCTTAATTAACGTGTGGAAGAAATAAAAGGATTTGACTCAATGTTGGTGGATGAAAGACAATATACAGCTTATTTCTTGGAAGTTATTAGTTCCAGTAATTTTATAAAAGATGCTTGAGCCCAACACCCAAACTATTTAGGAGAGATACCTTAAGGGGAGAATCTGGAAAAGAATCAGAATAGGGATCCTATCGTCCATGAGTGTAGTCCAGTTTTATCATGTCCCATAAAAATAGTATGCTATAGGATATCTTAAGAACTAATAATAGGGATGTCCCTGGTGGTCCAGTGGCTAAGACTCCACGTTCCCAATGCAAGGGGCCCAGGTTCAATCCCTGGTCAGGGAACTAGATCCCACATGCTGCAACTAAGAGTTTGCATGCCACAACTGAGACCCGGTGCAGCCAAATAAATAAAAAACATAAATATTTTTTTAAAAGAACTAATAATAAAAGCCACTATTTATGGAGTAACTAATATAAGCCAGGTGCCCTCCTAGGTATTTTATATACTATCATATCTATTATACAATAACCCTGCAATGTAGGTAATATCAAGCTCTATCCAGTTAACCATAATGATTCCCATTCTTAGCCATAAAAGTGTTCTGGGGGGAGCTTCCCTGGTGGCGCAGTGGTTGAGAGTCGGCCTGCCGATGCAGGGTACACAGGTTCGTGCCCCGGTCCGGGAGGATCCCACATGCTGCGGAGCGGCTGGGCCCGTGAGCCATGCCGCCGAGCTTGCGCGTCCAGAGCCTGTGCTCCACAATGTGAGAGGCCACAGCAGTGAGAGGCCCGCATACCGCAAAAAAAAAAAAGTGTTCTGGGGTAATTTCTTTCTTTTTTTTAAATCCAGTCTTTATACCAATGTATTTATCAGTATAGTTAGGCCATGCTGAATTAACAAATTAATCCTGGAATCTCAATGACTTAGCACAATAAAGGTTTTTTGTTGTTGTTCTGGTTAAGTCCAATGTATTTTGGGAAACTCACTAGTTCAGCTCTCCTCCCTGGGGTGACTCAGGGATCTAGGCTGTTTCCATCTTGTGGTCCTACCGTTTCTCTAAATGGGAAGAGAAGAGCCACATCAACCTTTAAGTGCTTTAAGTGGGCTGGGAGTCACCAATCACACTCTTATTCCCATTTGTCAGGACTCAATCTTGAAGCCCTACCTCAAGGCTGGGAAATGCAGAGAGTACATGAATATTCAATGAGTCACAGCCAATGAATCAGGTAAATGGGGCCAGGCATCCCATGAGGGTCACTATATTTGCAGTGTTGGAGAATCAGAGATAACTTCCTCAATTCCAAAGGTATCAATTCAACTGGCTGAGGTAGCTAGACTATCTGATAATCTTTCAGGTCTTAGAGGTTATTGGACTTTCACAGGTATTGAATAACATTTTGGGCAAAGGTAAAGGAAGAAATAAAATTATAATAGTAACAATAGTAATTAATAATAATAAGCCACTTGTCAGAATGAGAAGAATCTCTAGTTCTTTGGGCACACATGTTCATATGATTATTGAGAGGCTATCATTTCTTTGGGAACACAGGAAGTGAAGCATCTTGTCCAATGAGCCCAGGCCTGAGGTTCTTTCCCTGGGGTTCATGCACAGGCACATGAATGGGCTTTAAGCCTGAAAGTGTTTGCAAAATTTTGTGTATATGCACAAATGTGCATCTTTCTGGGGCAGATTATCCATAGCTTTCATAGAGATTTTCAAGGGGTTCATAATGCGGAAAAGGTTAAGAGTCACTTCTCTAGACTAGGAATAAGTTCTCTGAATAGGAGAAGCAGAGATCAGAGGCTGCCAGGAAGCAGGTGCATAGGAAAGAGGAAACTCATATTCGCACTTGACTCATAGTACTTACACACCAATGCATTTACACACAAACCTAGAAGCGAGAATTATTTCCTGGATGAATGAAGGTTAAATCATTTTCCTCCTATTAAATGATTTTAAATTGATGAATCTTGGCACTCTCACATTTTCAGATTTTATTACCTTTATGTTTCAGGCAATAGAAACGGCATTAAAAAATGAATCCTTGGCTATCACAGGAGATAGCCTCCTTGCTACCTCTAACTCTTACTGTACATACTCAACAATAAGAAGAGACCCAAAAGGATCTGACCACTTAACTACACCAGAAATTTTTTTTAATTTAATTCTGGAGGATACCTCAGTCTCCTCATCTGTAAAACAATGATATTAGTCCTCACGTCCTTCAAAAGAATGACTCGTTGTTTAATGTCCACAGTTGTGTTCTGGAAATTATTAATGACTACAGTAAAATACAAACACCGCTAAATTAGAAAAAGAATGTATCCTAGACAAAAAAAATTTTGCAATCTCTTATAATGAACAAGCCACATAAACAAGTGTGTCCATAAAATAATCCAATTCATTTTTCCATGAAGTTTTATGGAATCAGTTTAATTACTTGATAATCATACCTGCTCAACTCCAGAGCAACAACCTAGATGAAACAAGTATAGGTTTGCTTCTGAATATCTCTTAAATAATATTAATTTAATTCAAAGTTTAACTAAATTATTATCTTCCATGAAATCATATAGCAACTCACTGAGAAGTCTTGATGACAGATGAGATTGCTGCTTATGCATTTCTTGAAAAATATATTTTGAAGACAGAGAACTTCAATTGCTTCTTGCTGAAAGCTAATGAGGAATTCTTTGAGAAACCCAGGCTGAAAACTTCCTCCAGCTATTTCTCACCTCCCTAGAATTTTCTGAGCCCCTAGGAGAGTCCTCAGCTCCTCTAAACATAAGGAGTTAACAAACAATATTCTTTTTTTTTTTTTTTTTTTTTTTTTTTTTTTTTTTTTTTTTTTTTTTTTGCGGTACGCGGGCTTCTCACGGCCGTGGCCTCTCCCGCTGCGGAGCACAGGCTCCGGACGCGCAGGCTCAACAGCCATGGCTCACAGGCCCAGCCGCTCTGCGGCACGCGGGATCTTCACGGACCGGGGCACGAACCCGTGTCCCCTGCATCGGCAGGCGGACTCCCAACCACTGCGCCACCAGGGAAGCCCCAAACAATATTCTTAAATACAATCTACAACAGCCTCCAAGTTCCCCATTTTTTATTTGACACTTGTCAAACATAAATCTTCATTTGTCCTTTATTTCACGATGATTTCCCTGCAAGCTAGGCATTTCCATGTCTCCACCTTCCCACTCCACATGTTGACTTCTTTAGACTCCCAGGCTCAGTGCAATCAGTTGTCAATCTTTTTGAGCTGGGAGATGCTCAGGTGGTGAAAATGTTTCCACTGTTTTTCTACCTTTTCCAAAATGAGTAGCTCCCTTTGAGCTCTTGGTTTTGATGACCCTAAGTGTGTTCTGTAAGAGCGGGATGCTCATTTTTAAGGGAACCTGGCATTGGCCCCCATGAAGGAGTCAGAGATTGGGTCTGTACATTGACAAACTGACAGCAGAGGAGCACCCATGGCTCACTACTTCAGAAGACATGTTGAAATCATTTGTGTCTCTGCCTTGACACTCTCCAAGTTACAGGTGGTTCCAATTTTCAGCTCGTGGCAGAAACCATAAGCCAAGGAAGCAAATAAGTGTTTCTATAAACTGTTGAAAAGAAACACTCTCCTGCTACCTAACTGTGAAATGCCCAACTTGGGACTTCCATTAACTTTTGACCTTTCTTAGAAACCCATATGGAGAGGATTCAGTTTTTCTAAGTTGGCTACCGAAGACTTGGGTAGCTTTTTAGCAGCAGTATTAGGGTCCCAATTTCTTCAATATACCACAATGGATTGGCTTTCAGACCCCAGCCCAATATGTTATACAGGTACATGTGAATTGATTTCTAGGGATTTAATCCAGGTTATTTGTTCTGCTGCTTCGGTTCTCCCATCATCATCAAGATGGTTCAAATACAGGAGACCACAAGTATCAGTTCTATTATTTCACTCTAGAAACTTGTGTGTTAGCAGATGACAACAAAATGTTCCAAGACTGTCCAAATGAATACAGGCTCTCCCTCTTCAGCTAGGAGAATACGTTTCTGGAAATGGGAACGCTAGCTATAAAGCCTTTTTTGAGATGTTGCTCTGGTGTTGCAAGGTGGTAGAGTTTTCTTCAAATGCCCTGAACTTATAGACGTCTCTGCCCCCGATTTCTTCCAGCTATCAGTCATTCAACTGTTGATCAATCCTCCCAGGCTGTGGCATAGTTAGGAAATCTTTTCAGTGTCAAAGAACTTATTCCATTCCCTGATTATCTGTTGATCTTTACCCTTGTTTCCTGAATTCTTTCCTCAAAGATGACTCCAATCCCTGCAAAACTCCCATTTTAACATTCAGCAGGATATCCTTCCTTTATTTTTTTGTGGCAGGCATAGCACCATCACTCACACACATTTTGTTAGCCATTATGGGTCAAAACTGTCTCCCAGGGCACAAACTCAACTACAGAAAAATAGGTCACAGAGAAGTAAACAACATATTGCAGAACTCACTCAGCAGCTCCACAGCTCCCACCGTGGTCCAGGCCACCATCATCTCTCACCTGAAAATTGCAATAGCTTGCTAAACTTGCCCCTACCAGTTATTCTCTCCAAGCGGCCACAGTGTTCCTTTAAAGATGTTTCTCAGGTCATGTCACTCCTTGGCTCAAAATCCTCCAGGGACTTCACTTTCACTAACAGTAAAACCTGAACTTGGCTTCACCTTCTTCAGGTCTGTGCTCAAATGTCTCCTTAATGACAAAGCCTTCTCCAACCACCCTCTACCCCTGTACCACACTCCCAATTCCCTGTCCTGCCCTTTTCCCCATCATAGCACCTATCACCATATCACATATTATATATTCATTTATTTGTGTGGCAGATTGTATTCTCCAAGATGACCACAACAAGATTTCACATTCCACATACTTTTCTTACAATGTGATGTTTCCCTTTGAGAGATGTTTCCCATCCCTCTTGAATCGAAGTGGGCCTGTAACTGTGGTGGAAGCGATGCTATGTGACATCTGAGGCTAGGTCACAAAAAGCCAGACAACTTCTGCCTGGTCCTCTTGGGGCACTAAATCTTGGAACTCAGTCACTATAATATGAGGAAGCCTAGGCCACATGGAGAGGCCAACAGCTCACTGTTTTGACCAACAGCCCCAGCTTCAGTCCAAGCCAATAGTCATCATCAACTTCTAGACTTTTGAGGAAGCTTTTGAGATGACTTCAGCCTCAGCCACTGCATGAGACTCCAAGTGAGAACTGTTTAGCTTAGTCTAATCACCTCCCAGAACCGTGAGAGATAATAATAAAATTGTTGTGCTAACCCACCAAGTTTTGGGACCGTTTGTTATTCTGTAATAGATATTGGAACAATTTATGTGTATATTGTATGTCTCTCCTCACTAGAGTATAAGTTTCATGAATTCAGGGACTTTGTTTTCTTTGTCGTTGCATTCCCAGCATCTAGAACAGTGCCTGGCATATAGCAAGTATTCAATAAATATTTGTCGAATAAATGAATACATGCATGATGCATTTTCAGTATGGTATGCTAATGGTGATTGGTCAGTGGTAGATGGTACAATCTGCTGGGCTGCAGCTCATTGGCAGAGAGCATAAGCTGGCACTTAGAGCATGCCAAAATATTTTTCACCAAGAATATTTCAGAGGCAAATGACATTATAATGAATTGAATTATTGCAGGAAAGCATAAAATAGGATTAGAGCTTCATGCAGAATGTCTTTTGATGATTGATTCCATAATCCCAGCATGGGCTTTTCCAGATCAGGTCTGGAACGGTTTCAGAAGAATTTTCAGAAGGCTCAGTGGTTCTTCCAATTCAAGTAATAAAGTTCTTCCTAAGAATGACTAGTTGAAATCCTTCTCGTGTTTTTGAGATGTATGAAATGGGATGATGAAAATGGGTGGTGGTGTGTGCATGCCCACAGGTGCACAATTTGGAATGCTTACCTCCACTGCCTATTTTCATCGTCTGGTGGTTTGGAGTGTGTACCTAGAGAAGGAATAAATGTGGTTGTGCATCTCCCCAGTCTTGCACCAAGTACCTTGATTTAGCATTTGGTTTGGAGCAAATATTTGCGTATTGCTTAAAGAGCAACAATATCCTCAAATATCTAAGGAAAATACTAAAATTTTATCATCACTTCAGGAGGTAATAAAGGAAAAAATTTCTTAGTTACTTGGAAAAGAGGTTAGTTTTTCTTTGAGGAAAAATAACAGGAGGATAGTCTTTAATGGACAGAGCAATTTCTTTGGGCCAGTCCACCTCAGCCTTGATTGGAGCAAAAAGCACAATTGTGGAGTCTACAGTTTCTTTGAATTGAAGATCTCTGCTGAGTCTATTCATCTCAAAAAAGTTTCCATACATGAACTACCTTAATAAGCAATCATGGGTGACTTCCTTCCAGAATCCAGAAGGGTTCAGGGTAAAAATGGCTTTTAAAAGTTCTTCACTTAAAGCTACCTGACCGAATGTCTCGTGAAGAAGAACGAGTGCCATTTTGATGCCTTTGTTCCAATATCAGTCGTTGGTGCCATTGGGCCTCACCATCTGGCCTGTGGCATGAGGTTCCCCTTTTGATTAGGTATAAACCTTGAGTGGAAAGTGTGGAGATTCCCAAAATTTCCTTGGAAAGTCCAGGGAAGTATTTTCTTTGGAAGTCCCATCTTTCTCACCAAAATTTAGATATTGCTTCTGGGCTAATTATTTTTCATTTCATTTTTTAAAAATTTTTATTTATTTATTTATTTATTTGCAGGCCCAGACAAACTTGACTAGAAAAGAAGCCCGGGCAGGGGTTAGGATGAGCACAGCACATGACGTGCCACGCGCTCCAACCAATTGAAAAACCACGAAAGGGGGAGGGCGGAAGTGACGAGCCGTATCCCTCCGCGGGGCGAGAGGGTCGGTGGGGGGAGTCGGCGTCTCTCTCCCCCGCGCCAGCTCCCGTACACGGAGCCGCATTCCTTGGCCCCCCCGCCCCCCTCCCTCGGGGCCCCCCCGCCCCCCTCGGGAAAAAAATCCACCCCAAATCACTCGAACCCGAGGGAGGTTTCCTTTCACCCTCGGGAGACGCGCTTTCAACGGTTCCCTCTTCTTCGTCTCCCCCCAAGCCCCCGTCCCCTCCCCTGCTCCCACCCCCTTCTCCCGGCGCCGGGTGCAAGGTCCCTTTAAGGCGACGGCGCCTTCCTCGGGTCAGACTACCGGCGGCGACGACCACGGGAGGTGAGTGAGCGAGCGAGCTTTCTCTCTCCCCACCCCCCTTCTCCCGGGGGTTCCGTTATCTTTTCGCTCGGCGAGGCGTTCCGAGGCGAGACAATGAGAGGGGGATGGGGCGGGAGCGCGAGGGGTGGGGGTGGGGGCCCGGTGGCGCGCGCCCCCGCCCCCCTCGAGTGGCGGCGCGGCCCGCGGCGGCGGGCGTGGGGTGCGGCGCGCGAGCGCGTGTGTGAGTGCGTGCGCCCTGGGAGCCGCGCGGCGGGCCGGGCAGGCCCTTGTCTGCCTGCCGGCCGCCCCCGGCGCCTGCAGCGGCGCGCGCGCGCGCACTCGCGGTCCACGGCCCCGCACACACCCGACGTCCACACGCACACCCGGCGCGAGGCGTCTCGGAGGAGTGGGCGGGCGCGGGCGCGGGCGGCGGCCCGCTGGGGGAGAGGCGGGGGCGCGGGCGGCGGCGAGACGGCGGGGCGCGGCGGGAGGGGAGGGCGAGGCCGCGCTGGGGAGGCGGGCGGGAGGGGCCGTGGGCCGACGTCCCCCGGGGGTGGGGATGGTGCTCGGCCGTCCCCGCGCCACCCCCGCCGGGGAACGAGTGGGGCGCTCTTTTTGAGCGCGAGGAGGAGAATGAGTGATTGCTTAGTCTCTCCCTTGTGTTATGTAATCGCCGCTCGGTCGTATAGTACACCCGAAGCCTTAGTGCACCGCGGTTTACAAAGTCTCCTCCCCCGGCTCTAAAATTTTGGGGTGGCGCCGTGATTTATAAAATGGGATGTGGCGGAAAAAGCTTTATTTTCGTATGGTTATATCCTGCCGCGGTGGGCGCCATGTTTATCCCAGGGACTATTTTCTCTAGATTCTTAGCACCTTCTGAAAAGGAGTGATGTTGATCCACCTGCTTTCTCTCCATTCTGCGAGTTTTCCTGATTTCCTCTTCTGTCAGACGCGGGATTCTCTCAAATTGTTAATAATACTGGACGTTTCTCTCATTGTCTTGGATATTTTCAGCTCAGAAAAAGGTAGAGCTGGAAAGAGTAAGTCGTTTAGCCCAGATCTCTTTTTCGAGATGGAAATTGAGATACAGGTGTCCTATCGGAACAGCCGTCGTTCTGTTGCAGACTGTGGCCCAGCCCTCTACACTCTTTTAGAGACCTCCCACCGCAGCTCAAAACCCCACAGAAGTACAATTTCACTTTCAAAGGAATTTTCCCATCTAGATGAAGGGAAACGGCGGGGCCGGGGGGGGGGGGGGACTGCTTCTTGGCGAACGACATTGAATTTTGAGACCCCTTGCTTTTGGAACTGGGAATTGGACTTTGAACTACTTAGCACAATCGTTCTTAACTTCGGGGTGCATAAAAAGTACCTTGCAGATCGCTAAAAGTGCGGTTTGGGGGGGCCTCATCCCCAAGCTTTTTTGGATGGGATGGGGAGAGGGGTATCATCTCTACATTTTTAATCTGCAATCCTTCAGCTGAGACTGATTAGGGTAACCACCATATTGAGTTTTTGATCCAGCATAAAGGTGCGCAGACTATAATCTTCGAACAATTAAGTGGCAATCTATGCCCTTGATTTCCTTCCCCTTTCATATATTACGGTTATAACGTACCAGCTATGCTGATGTATCTCAAACTAAAGGAACTAACAGAATGAAGACTCTTGGGATGAACAGAATTTTGTTAGTTTCCACCCCCACCTTGAACCAGTGGCATAATCTAGAAAAGCAGTTCCCAGAATGTGGTCTGCTGACCCCTGGGAATCCCCTCAGGCCCATTCAGGAGAGCTTCGAGGTCATAACTGTTTTCAAAATAATACTGAGACACTGTTTATCTTTTTCACTGACATTTGCACTTATGATCCAAAAGCAACACTTGATAAAACTACTGCAGGAAACTCTATACTTACTTGAGAATGTCCTTGATGAAGCAGTAAAAATAATTAGTTTTATTAAATTTCAGCTCTTTAGTACATGTCTTTTTAATTTATAAGAGTCTATGACCAAATGGGAAGTGTGCTTGAAGCACTTAACACCGCCTGCTGAGGTAGATCTTTGTTATAAGGAAAGGCACTTGAGAGATTTAGTTGTGAGTTACTTGTTTCCTGGAACAGCATTTTTACTTGAACGACTGATAAACTACAGCTTTTGACACTTGAGTGTTTGTGGATGTTTTCTTGAAAAAAGTGTGAGCTTGTCACTTCAAGGAAAACGATAGTATTTGTTCCCAGTGATAAAAATTTGAGAGTGAAAATTAGAATTTTTAAAAAGTTGATACCTCAACTGTAACAACTTCCTGGTACTTGAAAGACTTTTCTTATAATGTCAGTTTTAATAACTATGTTTTTTTTTATATTGTATGATGAAATGTGTCAATAGTTGGAAGATAGGCATAATTCAGTAAGTCTGTATTTTCCAAATGACCATTGCATGAAGTCACCATGAGTAAGAAATCATTTCAAAATTTAAGGTACATCAATGGATTTTAACATAACATTCATTGATAGGGTTTCAGGTTCCAAGATGCAGTTATCCTTTAAGAAACTATCATTTGTCTAGTTTTAGTACTATATCAATATAAAAACTATCTGAAAAGGTTTTTAGAATACTTTTCCCTTTTTCTATCTGTGTGACAGCAGATCTTTGTTATATACTTAACCAGAACAACATAGAACCACAGACTGAATGCAGAAGCAGTTATGAGAATCAAACTCTTCTATTAACCTAGACATGAAAGATTTGCAAAAATGTAAAACAACGTTATTTCACTCTTTGGGGGAAAAATAGTAATTTTTAATTGAAAATGTTATTTAAGTTAACCTGTAATGGGTTTGTTTTTGAATATACTGATAAGTATTTACATTTTTTATGATTTAATTTCTAATGTAAATATCAAAAGGTAAAGTCCACATAAAAAAAAGCTCTTTGGGATCCTTAATAATTTTAAGAATGTAAAGGGGTCCCAAGACCAAAAACTGGGTCTGTCCTGTCCTTCTCCTTAAATCATCCAAATCTGTCTCCCTATAGAAACTTCCGGAGAATTCAGAAATGTTGGAGTTAATAATGGAAGAGGCAATGACTTGGGGAAGAATTCCAGAGCAAAAAAAGCTTAGTAAATATCCCAGCCAGGATTCAAACCAGCTGTAACCTAGGGCAAGTTACTTGAACTCTCTAAACTTCGTTTTGACCTTATCTGTAAAATGTATTACTTAGGGTATATAGTGAGAATTAATTGTGATAATGTAAAGTGCATAATGCCTGTTATTAGATCATAGTAAAATAAAATGTATTCCAGATAATGTTTCAGTCTTTATTCTCCATATATGTCTTTTTGTTGAAAGTGGAGATTTCTAATTTAAATTACAAACCCTAGAGCTGGTGGTGTCTTTGTCATAATATCAGTATGGTAAGACTTTGATAGATTCTTTGGCAATCTGGTTTGTGATAATAAGCCATATCCACAAAAACGTATTTTTACATGTAACTCCAGAGGAGAGGAGAAAGGACTAATGTTTTACTAGTATTTGGCAGAGTTAAATGAAATTGAGTAGAAATGGAATTTAGACAACATACAACTGTCAGTGAAGAAGAACTTTTCTTGGGAGAAGAACTGAATATTGTACCCTTTAAAAATAGGAAACTTAGGGCTTCCCTGGTGGCGCAGTGGTTGAGAGTCCGCCTGCCGATGCAGGGGACACGGGTTCGTGCCCCGGTCCAGGAGGATCCCACATGCCGCGGAGCGGCTGGGCCTGTGAGCCATGGCCGCTGAGCCTGTGCATCCGGAGCCTGTGCTCCGCAACGGGAGAGGCCACAACAGTGAGAGGCCCGCGTACCGCGGAAAAAAAAAAAAAAAGGAAACTTAACTGCTCACTTTAGTTGTTGTTTTAGTAAAGAACCCATAATGAATATATTTGGGTTCTTCTTGATAGGAGATTTGCTGCCAGATAAGTGGAAAGTATTTTATGTTTGAGAATATTAGGCAGATTATTAAGACTATTTAAGAACCCATTGTGAATATTATATGTGAGGTTCTACAGCAGTTACTGTGAGGGACAAAATGGGCCATACGGAAGACTGGGTAAATAAATGCTTCTTATTACAAGTTTAACAATAATTAGTTTTATAGCCATACTAAGTATTCAGCCCTGTAGGTTTTCTGGAATTAATCCCTTTTAAAGTCAAAAATTGAAGTAACTTGAATACAGATTTTTTTGAGGATTATTATTGTTTATTTCTAACTCAGGAGCAAGAGAGTGGTATTCTTAAATTTGTTGTTTAAGACATTTTTTCTGTTCCAAATGTTCTTTTTATCTTGATTTATGTATGAGTGGGTATGCGCTAGCAGTGAATTGAAAATGTTAGATACTGAATTCTTCATTCCTGGAGTTTACTTTAGAGCTATAAAAGAACCAGACAAATTAAAGGAATTCAATGCTTCAAGAGCCAAATCTGTCTGGAGAGTTTTGGTAGAAAACATGTTTTCCTAATCTTATTTGAGGTGAAGATAGGTAGAGATTTCTGCCCATTAAATACTTCAGAGGTAGACTGACAGTTGTAACTGAGGGATTCTTTTTGCTGCTTTTAAATAAGATTGTATAAAGAGTCTCTTTGTATCTTGCTTTTCAGTTATGTAGGCTTTTACTGACTAGCTGATTTTATAGGACCTGAGTATAAGGTAGACTACCATATTTGCCAGCATTTAAGGTACAATTCAGTCCTCCCTAGAAAGGTATGTATCTGGTACACCCATATTATGGATGGAAAGATGAATGCCAAAGACTTAAAGACTGTGGGAATCACTAATAGTCCCGTGTGAGTTGCAGTGTTGAGTAAAACCTACTGAGTGCACGAAAATCACGTTACCAGTGTAATTACTGCTACAAAATACAGAAACCAGATAGGTTACCAAGATGTCAGATAATCATGGTGCGTTGATTAATGGAAGACGGCAGTGTTCATCTCATCTTACAGTACCTCCTTGGTAACCTGTATAACTCAACTTCAATTTATTTTTTTCTAACATTTAATTATGGTGCAACATCTTTAGAAATGTGTATATATAATCTATGTGAAAATTGCTCCTAGAAATGAGAACAAGTTAACAGAAAATTCAACCCATGAGGCTACCAGTTTGATTTAGTAAATGGCAAAAAGAAAATGGCAGAATATAGTAGAACAAAATATCACAACCAAGATATGAGTAGGTAGTTATTCCCCATTACTTTTTTTCTTTTCTTTTTTAAATTTCAGCTTTATTGAGGTGTAATTGACGTATAAAATTGTATGATGTTAAACTGTACATCATGGTGATTTCATATACATAAATATTGTGAAAGGATTCCCCCCCATTCAGTTAATTAACACATCCATCACCTCACATATTTATCTTGTGTGTATGTGAACATTCTACTCTTTTAGCAAATATCAATTATAGTGTTATGAACTATAGCCACCATATTTTATGTTAGATTCCCAGACCTTGTTCCTCTGATCCCCCCAACTTTTTATTTTAAGAAAATTTCATGCGTGTAAAAAAGGTGAAAGAATACTACAAGGAGTGTCTACAATGAACCCACCACCTAGACACAACGATTTTTTTTTCATAAATTTATCCATTTATTTATTTTTGGCTGCGTTGGGTCTTCATTGCTGCGTGCGGGCTTCCTCTAGTTGTGGTGAGCGGGGGCTACTCTTCACTGCGGAGCGGGGGAGTCTCTTGTTGCGGAGCACAGGCTCTAGGCGCACGGGCTTCAGTACTTAGGGCTCGTAGGCTCTAGAGCACAGGCTCCGTAGTTGTAGTACACAGGCTTAGTTGCTCCGCGGCATGTGGGATCTTTCCGGACCAGGGCTCGAGCCCACATCCCCTGGATTGGCAGGCGGATTCTTAACCACAGCGCCACCAGGGAAGTCCCGACACAACCATTTTTCATGTTGGCATATTTGATGTCTGTAAGAAAACGCCAAAATATATATTTGCTGAACCACCTGAAAGTCACAGTCATGATACTTCCACTGAACATTTCGTGCATTTGCTAAGAATAAATACGTTCTCCTACATAACTCTAATACCACTATTCTTTCTAAGAAAATTAAAAATAATTTCCAAATATCGTCTTGTATCTAGTCTGTATTTAAATGTTCCGGTTCTCCCCAATATGTCATTTATAGCTTTTTTATGAACCAGAATCCAGTAAAGGTTTACATGTTGCATTTTGTTACATCGCTTTAGTTTCTTTCAGTCTGGTTTAGTCTTCTCACTCTGTGTGTGGGCATGCATGTATATATACATGTGTGTGTGAGATTGACATTTTTAAACTGTGTTAGTAGTTTTATAAAATATTCCATATTCTGCAGTTGTCTTATTTCCTTTTAAAATGTCCCACTTTTTGGATTTATCTCATTATTTCCTTGAGGTGCTACTTAACTTATTCCTCTACTGCTGTATTTCCTAAAAACTGGAAGTTAAATTTAAGTGCTTGGTTTGATTCAGGTTAAACATTATTGTCAATAGCTTTTGTTTGTTTACAGAAGAATAAGCCACAGACCAAACAGCTGATGACAGAGTTTGTATTATTGGCTAACATTTTTCTGTTTAAACTTATTACTGTCATAACTTTTGGCTTTGAGACATAGAGCTACTTCCATAATTTTAAGTTTAAGCATAACAATAGGACTTTGAGAAGGACCACAGAAATAAGTTTGCATCGTGTCATTTTGGTTCACTGCCCTCTGAGAAAATGATTGGAAAGTTGAAGAGGCAATAAGAGCTGATATATTTAGCAAAAGCAACCCACAGAGGAATAGTAAAGGGGTGAAAACCAGAAATTTTAGAAATGGAGATTTTGGGACTTTGGGAAATTATTTTCACCAAGATTATTTACCAGTTAATACTGATAGTAACCATAAATTTACAGAACTAACATCATAATGCTAAAGTTTTATAAGGAGAAATTACGTACCTAGGCAGGAACAAGTTTCACAGGTAGATCATTATAGGGTGAAACAAACTAGATGTATATGAGTTTTATAAAAATGTTTTTACTGTGTTAAGATGTAACCCTTTGAACAATTCATAGGGATCTTGTTCTCATCTTTTCTGTTGCAGAGAGGATAAATTATTTTAAAAAGAAATGAGAAAATTAACATAACATTGTAAGTCAACTATATTTCAATTTAAAAAAAAGAAATGAGAGTTCTTTATGCATAGAACGTGGGATGATTTTTTAAAAAATTTTCCCCTTCAGAACATGGATTCAGTTTGATCAGGGTTTCTCAGTCTTGGCACTATTAACATTTTGTGCCAGATATGTCCCCGTCTGTCTCGTGCATTGTAGGATGTTTAGTAGCACCCCTGGCCACTTGCCACTAGATAGATGCCAGTAGCACCCTTCCCCAACCCCACCCCTAGTTATGACTACCAAAAATGTCTCTAGACATTGCCATATGTCTTCTGGGGGCAGATTATCCCTGTTTGAGTATTACTGAGTTGGATAAAAGCCACTGGCATATGTGGATTCCTTAATGATCTAGGTTTCCCTTTATATAACCTATGTACAGACTTTGAACACAGTTCCCTTCTGCAGATATGCTGCACAGCTTGGGTGCTTAGTATATGTTGGAGAACACTGGAATATGATGACATTTTTTAGCTCTATTGGAAATTTTATTGAAGCTAGAAATGAGCTCTTCATTTGTAAGGTATAGGTCTTTTGCTTTATCTCATCCCCCTCCCACCTCCCAGTTTGCTTGGAAAAGAACCTTATTAGCTGTGTGTTATGGGTAAAGTTTTTGTTAGGAGTAGTTGATAAATTTGATATTTTTGAGGTGATCTGTTTATATCTTGGCATTCAAGAAAAGACAGTCTTTAAAAAAATAGTTACTGGGGACTATATTCAATATTTTGTAATAACCTGTAAGGGAAAAGAATCTGAAAAAGAATATATATATATATTATACATATGTATATTACATCCATATATATTTTATATATATGTATGTATAACTGAATCACTTTACTGACACAACATTGTGAATCAGTTGTACTTCAGTTTAATAAATAAGAAAGACATGGTTCCTGCCCTCTCAAATATTTCAGTCTAGTAGTTAAGGGAAGAATGTTAAATTGAGTATCTTTTAGTTAAATATGAATGTTCCTGTTGTTTCAGAGTATCAGCTGAGGGCCCCAAACTAAGAGTCATAGGAGCTAAGCAACCCCACATTATAAAGTATGTTACGGTGACTTCCCTGCCAGTCCAGTGGTTAAGACTCCATGCTTCCAATGCAGGGGGCGTGGATTTGATCCCTGGTCAGGGAACTAAGATCTTGCATGCGCTGTGGCATGGCAATAAATAGATAGTAAGTTACAAGACCATCTCTGCAGGACTTGTAAATTGGGTAAGTCAGAAGCTACTTAGGCTAGTGTTTGGAAAATTCGCCATTTCTTTGGAAGTTAAACATACACTTATCCTGTGGCCCAGAAATTCCTCTCCTAGTTAGTTATCCAAAATAATGAAAACATATGCACATACAAAGACTTGTGCCCAAATGTTCATAGCAGGTTTATTCATAATAGCTGAAAAATTGAAAACAACTATCTGTCAACATGTGGATGGATAGTTTATCCATAAATGGAGCACTACTCAGTAATAAAAAATGAACAAACTACTGAAAAATGCAACAAAACATAGATGATTATGTTAAGGTAATGAAGGCAGCCTCAAAAAAAGTTACTTGCTAAAGGGCTTGGTTAAACTACATGCTGTGTCCTCTTTGTTAATCTTTGATCTTAAAAAAATTTTTTTTAACTATATGTAAATTCTGCATATAGAATTTATAGGGAAAGGTTGGAAAGAGTGGAAGTAATGAGAATTAGTTAGTAAAGTTTAAAAGATTGAAACATCTCCAGTAAGAATCTCAGGAGAAAATAGAAGTTTGTTTTAAGTTTCTAAGACAAGTCTTATTTGTAGATTTGGAATTTTTCTGCCAAATGACATAGAAGCGAAATTGAAGGTAGCTGACTAATAGTTGGGGGTTGATACGGAGATAATTTTATGTTTAAAATGAGCAGAGGGACATCCCTGTGGTCCAGTGGTTAAGAGTCCGCCTTCCAATGCATGGGACGTGGGTTCGATCCCTGGTCCGGGAACTAAGATCCCACATGCTGCAGAGCAGCTAAGCCTGCGCACTCTAGAGCCTGTGTGCATCACAGCTAGAGAGCCCTTGTGCCTCAACTACTGAGCCCACACACTCTAGAGCCCTCACGCCGCAACTAGAGAGAAGCCCACGCGCTGCAACGAAAGATCCCGCGTGCTGCAACTAAGACCCGACGCAGCCAAATAATTTTTTTTTTTTTTTAATGAGCAGAGAAGTCACTAGCATCTAGACTGCGATCTTGGAATATCATTCCACACCAAAAGGAATCAGGGCTCCTTAGAGAAATGGCTGATTCTAGGTCTGGGGCAAGAATGTATGAGATGAGCCTGAAACTTACAGCCAGGATTTTATCAAACACAAGGGTTGTGTCAGAAGGACTCAGGAGCTAACTGAGAAGTTCCCAGTAGCCAAAATAGGACACTTTGAGTATCAATAAGGATAACTGCAGTGGATCAAAACATATCAAATATGTTTAAATTGATGTGTCATATGATGTGATATAATGATAGTTTAAGAACAAGCTTATTGGACTTCCCTGGTGGCGCAGTGGTTAAGAATCCGCCTGCCAATGCAGGGGACACGGGTTCGAGCCCTGGTCCAGGAGGATCCCACATGCCACGGAGCAACTAAGCCCGTCTGCCACAACTGCTGAGCCTGCGCTCTAGAGTCCACGAGCCACAACTACTGAGCCTGCGTGCCACAGCTACTGAAGCCTGTGCATCCAGAGCCTGTGCTCTGCAACAAGAGAAGCCACCGCAAGAAGTCCGTGCACCGCAACGAAGAGTAGCCCCGGCTCACCGCAACTAGAGAAAGCCTGCGTGCAGCAACAAAGACCCAACATAGCCAAAAATAAAATTAATTAATTAATTTTTTAAAAAAGAACAAACTCATTGGTCACTTTGAGGAAGTGCTAGTAAAACAGATCATTATTTTGAAAACTGGTAAATAAAGGGAAAGAAGCAAGATGGAAAGAGTCGAGACTTTTACTATATGAACTGCACCACTGGGTAACCAAATAGTAGATATGTTTTGTTTTTTTTTTAAATCAAGGTGTTTCAGGTAATAAATGAAAAGGGAATGATAGATTTAGAATGACTAGATCAAGGCATTGAGCCTGGATAGAAGGATTCCTGTTGGAAGAAAATCCTGCTCTTGTGAGTAGTCTTGGGGGAAAAAAATGTTAAACCTGTATCTAATCATGTCTGTAGATCCAGCTATCAATTTCAGGATATACAGAGGCCAGAGGCATATATTAAATGCCATGTGTATGTAATCAACAATATCCAGACTGTAGAAATTGCAAGAGGTGACCTGGTTCTTCAACAGATAAATTACAAGGTGGGGGGAAAAAGATGAAGGAAGATCTATAAATTAAAAGAGACCTGGACTTCCCTGGTGGTGCAGTGGTTGAGAGTCCACCTGCCGATGCAGGGAACACAGGTTCATGCCCCGGTCCGGGAAGATCCCACATGCCACGGAGCGGCTGGGCCCATGAGCCATGGCCACTGAGCCTGCGCATCTGGAGCCTGTGCTCCACAACGGGACAGGCCACAACAGTGAGAGGCCCGCGTACCGCAAAAAAAAAAAAAAAAAAAAAAGAGGCCTAAGAAACTTACCAAATAATCATAATATGTGGACCTTATTTGAATCTGAACCAAACAAACTTTAAGAAATATGGTATTTAGTTAAGACATCGAAGCAACCTAAATGTCTATCAACAGAGGAATGGGTAAAGAAGATGTGGTAAATATATACAATGGAATATTACTCAGCCATAAAAAAGAATGAAATAATGCCATTTGCAGCAACATGCATGGACCTAGAGATTATCATACTAAGTGAAGTAAGTCAGAGAAAGACAAATATGTGATATCACTTATTTGTGGAATCTAAAAAAGGATACAAATGAACTTACTTACAAAACAGAAGGGGACTCACAGACTTCAAGAACAAATTTATGGTTACCAAAGGGGAAAGGTAGGGGGAGGGATAAATTAGGAGTTTGGGATTAACATATACACACTACTATATATAAAACAGATAATCAACAAAGACCTACTATATAGCACAGGAAACTCTACTCAGTATTCTGTAATAACCTATATGGGAAAAGAATCTGAAAAAAAATGGATATATGAATATGTATAACTGAACCACTGCTGTACACCTGAAACTAACACAGTATTGTATATTAGCTATATTCCAATATAAAATAAATTTTAAAAGAAATATGGCGTTTGAGAGAATTTGAGATTTCAGTGTTGACTAGATATTTGATATTGAGACTATAAATCTTTTAGGCATATTAATGGTACTATGATTTATTTATTTATTTTAAAATTTGGCCATGCAGCTTGCGGGATCTCAGTTCCCCAACCAGGGATCAGACCCAGCCCCAGCAGTGAAAGCACTGCGTCCTAACCACTGGCTGACCAAGGAATTCTCTATGATTTTTCTTTTTTTTGGTACATGATCTTTTCAAGTCCTTATCTTTTAGAGCTACATAATAAAATATTTATAAATATGATATTAGAGATTAGTTTCAAAATAATATGAAGAAGAGAGGGCATAGATGAAACAAGATTGGTTGATAATTTTTGAAGCTGGGTGATGGATACATGTCTACTCTTTTTTTTTTTTTTTTTTTTTTTGCGGTATGCGGGCCTCTCACTGTTGTGGCCTTTCCCGCGGCGGAGCACAGGCTCTGGACGCGCAGGCTCAGTGGCCATGGCTCACGGGCCCAGCCACTTCGCGGCATGCGGGATCTTCCCGGACTGGGGCACGAACCCGTGTCCCCTGCATCGGCAGGTGGACTCTCAACCACTGCGCCACCTGGGAATCCCCATGTCTACTCTTGTATATAATTTTTTTTTTTTGGCCCCAATCAAGGATCAAACCCAGGCCCCCTGAAGTGGAAGCATGGAGTCCTAACCACTGGACTGCCAGGGAATTCCCTACTCTTGTATATAATTAAAATTGATATCTCATTTTAGGAATAGCAGAAAAGGAATCACTACAGTCTTGATTTAGAGATTCATAGTTGTAATATGATGAAAGTTTGCCCCTTTACTTGGTTACAGTATATGATTCTCAAATTTACTACCTGTGCAAGTTTTCCTCTTGATGTAGCATGGTGTTCCCTATGTGCTGGCTTTTAATTTCTGGAATTCAGGTTTTTACCTGGCACTTTTTCAGAAGAAATGAAAATGTCCCAAAACTGAGTAAGGATTGAAGTTCAATGTAAGGTTTTTGGTTTTGTTATTTATTTATTTGGCTGCGTCTGGTCTTAGTTGCGGTTCATGGGATCTTTCCTTGTGGCCTGCAAGTTTCTCTCTAGTTGTGGTGTGCGGGCTCTGGAGTGTGCAGCCTCAGTAGTTGTGGTGCATGGGCTGTAGAGCATGAGGGCTTAGTAGTTGCAGCTGCGGGCTTAGTTGCCTTGTGGCATGTGGGATCTTAGTACCCTAACCAGGAATCGAGCCTGCGTCCCCTACATTGGAAGGTGGATTCTTTTTTTTTTTTAATAAATTTATTTATTTTATTCATTTTATTTTTGGCTGTGTTGGGTCTTCGTTGCTGCGTGCAGGCTTTCTCTAGTTGCTGTGAGCAGGGGCTACTCTTCATTGCAGTGTGTGGGCTCCTCATTGCGGTGGCTTCCTTGTTGCGGAGCATGGGCTTTAGGTACACGGGCTTCAGTAGTTGTGGCACGTGGGCTCAGTAGTTGTGGCTCATGGGTTCTGGCGCGCAGGCTCAGTAGTTGAGGCGCACAGGCTTAGTTGATCCGCGGCATGTGGGATCTTCCTGGACCAGGACTCGAACCCGTGTCCCCTGCATTGGCAGGCGGATTCTTAACCACTGGACCACCAGGGAAGTCACTGTTTGTTTTTGCATGTGAGATGTGTTCCAAGCCTATGAGTACATTTATCCTTTATAGCAAAATAATAGGGTAGAGAGGGGAAAATTCCAGATTTTTCTTTTTCTTGTGAGAAATTAAGTTGAAGGTTTGGTGTAGAAAGAAATTAAACATGAGTAGACTGATAGTTTGGGAAGATTTACCTATTTAGTAATTCCTGTCTTCTTTGATCAAATACAGTTGAAAGGTGGTTATAGGCCATGGATCACTTGGAATACCGCAGAGAAAGATGGTGTTCCTTGAGCATCTTGGTAGAGATATTAAATATAGCATTTCATTATATTAATGAAGATTCCTTTTTGATAGCTGGAAAACTACTGAAGGGTGCTAAATTTGCATTTTTTAATTTTAAAGTTTATAAGGAATTTAATTCAGGTTGATACCTCTATTGTGGTATGGCCCATCTTTTCAACAGACTTAATTTTTTGACCCTGAGCTATAGGTGCTGAAATGAAAGGAATGATCACATTCTGAGATAGAAGAGGCTAGATCAGAAATAAGGACTGTTTGGAAAACTTGGTTTCAGTGTCTTTCAGAGATGTTTTGCTGTGAGTCATAAAATATGCTCAGTCAGCAGATTTATTATTTTCCGAGTTGTCAGACCTTGTTGGTTAACTGTCTTCTCCATTGTAAAAACCTTGAAAAATATTTTCTAAGTGTAATTTTCTTTCCATTTTGAATCTTTTAATTTACATTGGTTGTCTTGGCAGAGCTTATATCTGAGGAGTTATTTTTCTTTCTCACTTGGTCAAAAGTAGTTAGGACATAAACATTCTTCTTTGCCATCGTTTCACATCTGCCTTTTCCACTCTGTTTCTTAGAATACCTTGTTCATGGTAGGAATAATATAATTTGACTCCCGTCAGATGGAAGAATCTTTCATTATTTTTATTAGTCTTCATTGTTTGACAGGATAAAACGTGAACTCAGTCTTTTATGATACTATAAATAGTTGAGGTAAAAGACCAGCCTGTGGATGTGCTATTAAAATATCCATAAGCATGACATTGAAAACCACAATTTGCATTCAGATAGCTCTGCTTATTCCCAAGGAAAGTTTTCTACAGATTGCTCAGCGTATGTATGGAGAGTTTGCTTGCAGCTGGTCACAGCTAAAAGAAGGTCCTTGAAAACCGTCTGTAGAGGTTATCCACAGTTTATATTCATTCTGCTGGATGTTTGATAGTATGCATTAATTGTCTGTTGGCTGTGGGCTCTAAGAAAGTTACACAGCAAACAAAGAACAATAGTATAAAATGAAGCAGTTAGAAAAGAGTTGTTTAGAATGTTACCTCTTTCAGTGGAACTAGACTGGAAATACAAAAGTGTGTTGTGTAGTCTTGACTCAAAGAATGCCTTTGATATGGATTTGGCTTCTTTTTAATTCGGTTTCTGGCTAGCATTGTCTTTTGTATATGTAAATTAAATACAAAACTAAGAAAATTTAAGTTGACACTTTAGAGCTTTTTCTTACCCTGCTCATACCTTCTTTCCTTTGTGGTTTTGGTTTGGGAACACAGAAATAATTAAAATAGAATATTAGAGACCAGTTAGAATCAAATGAAGCACTTTACCCATTAAAACTGTGGGCACATCTTCTTTATCCATTCATCCGATGATGGGCACTTAGGTTGTTTCCATCTCCGGGCTATTGTAAATAGAGCTGCAATGAACATTTTGGTACATGACTCTATTTGATTTATGGTTTTCTCAGGCTATATGCCCAGTAGTGGGATTGCTGGGTCATGTGGTAGTTCTTCTTGTAGTTTTTTAAGGAACCTCCATACTGTTCTCCATAGTGGCCGTACCAATTCACATTCCCACCAGCAGTGCAGGAGTGTTCCCTTTTCTCCACACCCTCTCCAGCATTTATTGTTTCTAGATTTTTTGATGATGGCCATTCTGACTGGTGTGAGATGATATCTCATTGTAGTTTTGATATACAATGGAATATTACTCAGCCATAAAAAGAAACGAAATTGAGCTATTTGTAATGAGGTGGATAGACCTAGAGTCATACAGAGTGAAGTAAGTCAGAAAGAGAAAGACAAATACCGTATGCTAACACATATATATGGAATTTAAGGGGAAAAAAATGTCATGAAGAACCTAGGGGTAAGACAGGAATAAAGACACAGACCTACTGGAGAACGGACTTGAGGATATGGGGAGGGGGAGGGGGAGCTGTGACAAAGCGAGAGAGAGGCATGGACATATATACACTACCAAACGTAAGGTAGATAGCTAGTGGGAAGCAGCCGCATAGCACAGGCATATCAGCTTGGTGCTTTGTGACTGCCTGGAGGGGTAGGATAGGGAGGGTGGGAGGGAGGGAGATGCAAGAGGGAAGAGATATGGGAACATATGTATATGTATAACTGATTCACTTTGTTATAAAGCAGAAACTAACACACCACTGTAAAGCAATTATACCCCAATAAAGATGTTAAAAAAAAACAAAAAAAACTGGGCACTTGACTAGCCAACTTACTGCGGCATTGCTGGAATATTTTAAATTTTCAAGGGGACAACGCCATCTGTTGGGCATCTTGCAAAGTAATACTATCAAATTGTAGGGCCCTAACTATTTAAACACAAAGGTTAGGTTGGTTGTTTTGTTTTGGTTTTGCTTTCGCGGTGTGGTGAAAAAATTTCTGAGATACTAAGGGCACCGAGAGTCCTTGCCTTAAAAGTTTTGTTTGAACATTGAGCAGTAATGCTACTTCCATTCCAAGACAAAGAAATTGACTTTTAGTCAACTAATACTGGAGAGCAGCATAGTAACAATAACTCTTTATTTGTATTATAAAGATGAATGTAATTTAAGCAGTGTTTAAGCAGTGTTTTCAAATTAAAGCCTGACTCCCAAAATCATGGTGGAGTTTAAGGTAGTAGCAGGGTTGGAATTAGATTGTGACAAGTGAGGTTCTCACTTAAGTGCAAAAAAGCTCAGTAATCAAGATAAAATACTATTTTAATGTATCATTTTTATGCTATTATTTTTATTTTATTTACATTTAAATTTCACCAAACACAGAGCTCAAGTATATCCTGGCCCTTTGTTCAGATTCTTGAAATAAAGATAAATGGACAGACAGCTTTAAGGATGCAATGTATTTTACATTGCACAATATATTAAATGATTGGAGAAAATTTAGAGGGTGGTATAACTATATACCTTTATACATTTAGTAGCACAAATATAGGGACAAGCCATGCAATTGAGGAAAAACCCGTTAAGGACTGAACAGAGAGGTCTTGGTTGCTGACAGAATCTCCCCTTGACTTCAGACTTGAGACAAACCAAGGAGTCTATCAGTATACAAAAACCACTGAGTTCAGAACAGTAACAACAGGATAGATATTAAGGAACTGGCTCTTGCCAATTAGGATTGTGGGGGCCAGTCTGAAGCAAGCAGGGTTGGCTGGAGGCTGGAAATGTTGCAGCTCAAGTCCAGAATCAGTAGAACAGCAGTCTAGAGACAGAATGGTTAGCGCTTTCTTCAAAAATTCCCGGTTTTCCAAACAAGTTCCTAGAGTACTTTCCTCAAACAGCAAATGTATCATTTTTGAAAGCTCAATATTAATGCAAAAAATTTCATAATGAGCAAAATATCAATTTTAAATAAAGCAGGATCTGACCCTCCACTTGCATGATTCGCCTCACCCTAATCCCAGCCCTGGGTATTATAGATTAAATTTTCATAACCCTAATTATTAAATAATTTGCTGTGGACTCTTCCACATTAATTTTTTTTTTTTCAAGAATAAAAGTTATACTTCTGGAACCTTGGAAATGGGGGGAGGTTAGGGGAAATGGTAGAGGGAGCACAAGGGAATAGGTTACCAATAGATTCAGGAATCTGATTCCATATTTTATATAAAATTATTTCTCCCATTCTGAGGTCAATATCTTATTCAATCTTCTTTTTCTTGTAGCATGGCGGACACCGACCTCTTTATGGAATGTGAGGAGGAGGAGTTGGAGCCATGGCAGAAAATCAGTGATGTCATTGAGGATTCTGTAGTTGAGGATTATAATTCAGTGGATAAAACTACTACAGGTAACAAAAATTCTTTTGCTCTTAGATCATTGTTATATTGACTGAATTGAATGGCATTTTTGTTAAGAAAGTGCGAGGTGGAAGAAGACTTCAAGAATCCAGGGTTGCTTCACTGTGGCACTGGTGCTACCTTTTTCCGCTGTGCTCTGGTCTGTAAGTGCTTTGGTTTCCTTGTACATAAAGCTAAAAACACATTTAATAAATTGAAAACATTGAGAATTGGATTAACCAATGTTTATCAAACACATAAGCAATCCTCTTACCAAATGATGTATGAACAAGAATGCAAAGGTGTGTGTCAGTGCTCATTTATATACCCAGTCAAAAACAGGTTCCCATAGTCTTGGGGGATTTTTTGTTTGTTTTACTTGAACTTAGTTTCCTTTGTGAGCTGAGCAGAATTCGCTTCGTGTCTGCCTCCATGGACAGTTTACAAACTTAGGCTTGTTAGCGTCTCTTTCAAAAAGGTGATGTTGCAGGGTCAAATTCTAGATTGCCCTGAATTCAGAAACTGAGTGGTAGTTCTTTTCCCCTCTAAATTGTATCTGTTGCTCTTTTAATTTTTTTATCTTTCCTGCCTTGAGAACTGAAGATGGCATTGGTTTGGGCTGAAACAGGACAGTTCAGGGTCTTGTGGACGGCTTACTTATGCATGGTTATGAATACCAGTAGTGGAGATAATAAGCCTTTGAATTCTAGAGGTTTGCTTGTGCTATATAAGCAAAACAGTAAAATCCGGGTTCAGTGAGCTCATAATCTAACTTAATTTACCAGGAAATGTGAGGCTAAGAAGAAGGCATTGTGTCTAATTTGTGGTGTGAGGGACACATAGGAGAAATCAGATGAACAGTTGGATTTACGAATAAAGCAGGAAAGTTTTTGGCTATAGAGACCCACAGTAAGATGAAAAGGGAAGATTAGAACAGTATCCTTTAGTGTCATCTGTCCCTGTCTCCAAGTGACTGTGCCTCCCCTTCCCCACAGTTTCTGTGAGCCAGCAGCCTGTCTCGGCTCCAGTGCCCATCGCTGCCCATGCTTCTGTTGCTGGGCACCTCTCTACATCCACCACCGTTAGTAGCAGCGGGGCACAGAACAGCGACAGTACAAAGAAGACTCTTGTCACACTAATTGCCAACAACAATGGTAAGTGGGATTATTGGGAAATTCTTCCTGGGCTAGAGGGGTGAGAGACTAAAAAAGGTCTTAGGAACAGCTGTACCTGTTCAGTTTTAGGTACTGATGTGGTTCTGCTGGTGTTGGAGTGAGTTTAGTCCTGATTCTCTGTTACGGAAGTAAGTGGTGCTGTTCCTTCTGATTTAGTGCTGAATCGATGCTAGTGTTTCAAGTCAGAGGACAGCTGAGTCTTTTTGCTGATAATTTCTAGGAAAGAAAATGTAAACCCCAAATTCCTAACTATTAAAGAGATGTATGGGGGGCTTGTTTGATTGTTTATGTTTTTTAATTAGAAGAGCCCCACTAGTCTGCTAAGAATTCTCCGAGGGCAGCTTTGTTCCATATTTTCTTTGGCAGATTCATTTGGTTATTGGTTCCTGGGTATGAAAAATAGGATAGGGTTGTTGTCTACCTGAAGAAATGGTGAAAGAGAAGTGTTTTTTAGTGAGTTTATTGACTAGAGAAGTTATATAATATTGGTTTCTGTTTCATTTCTGATGACTGTTTCTACATTCTGAAAGTGAGTTACTGGCAAGTTATGTCTCAAGATTCATGTGTAGAATAAGCACCTTCATAGAATCATTGCATTGCTATAAAGGACTTATTTAATTCCTTTAGCTTTATTAATACAAGAATAATATATGCATTGTAGAAAAAGTGGACAGTAAAAAAAAAACAAAACAATTTTTAACTGTAATCTCACTACCTGGAGATAACTGTTTGTAACTTACTCTGTACATATATGTACTTTTATGTACATTTATATGCTATGTGCAGTGATTCACTTTTTATAAAAATAGATCCATACAGATTGTACTTGCTTTTTTCCCTTAATATGTAGTGAATATCTTCTCATTTTAATAAATCTTTTTGTAACATTTTGATGACTATTTCCCGTTGTTTGGCTAACTGTTATTAGCAATAGGTTGTAAAGCTGTGTACTACTACTTTAAAGGGCTATTGTGAACATCTCTGTCTCTCTTGTCTCTCTTGTCTTTTCTCACATCCATAGTTCTGAGAATACATTTCTAAATGTCAAATTGTTGGATCAAAGGTTATCACAATTTTTAAGGATTTTGATCAATATTTTTCCTGGATTGGCCATCTAGAAATGTTGTATCCATTTACATTTCCATTAGAGGTGCACCTGGTGTTCTTAGTGTTGGATATAACCATTTACCTCCCTTATTGTTGGACATTTACTACAATCCCATTTTTTTGTGATTACAAACAGTGCTGCAGTGAACATTCTCAGACATTGTATCTGTGCCCACTGTGTAAGCGTATCTGTAATGTAAAGTGAGATTGCTGGGTCAGGCATTTAAAATTTGTTAGCGTCAAATTGCCATAATAGATTGCTCTACATAAGTGGATACTGAAAAAATAAAATTTTTTAAATTTATTTATTTTGGCTGTGCTGGGTCTTTGTTGCAGCTCATAGGCTCTTCGGTGCAGTATGCGGGCTTAGTTGCAGTATGTGGGAAGTTGTGGTGCACGGGCTCCCTAGTTGCAACGCGCAGGCTCTAGAGCACGTGGGCTCAGTAGTTGCATTGTGCAGGCCTAGTTGCAGTATGTGGGATCTTAGTTCCCTGACCAGGGACTGAACCCAGGCCCCCTGCATTGGGAGCTCAGAGTCTTAACCACTGGACTACCAGGGAAGTCCCTGAAAAAATAATTTTTATCACATGAAAAATCCTTAGAATTTTTTTAAACCTATAGTGACCCTCATATATATAAAGATGAGGAACCTATATCTAGAGATTTTCTCATTTTTACAGATGCAGAAACCAAGGCGTGGAGAGTCTAAATAATGTACTTAAGGTCAAATAGTAAGCAACTAAACTGGATTTGAATTATTTAGACTGCAAAACTTGTGGCCTTCCCACTGTATTATACTACTTTCCTATGTTTCTCTTAATATAAGCTGTCAAAGTGCTATTAGCCACCAGTTTAGCTGAATTTTTCTTTGATCCCAGCATTCCAAGGCCCATGATGAGCATCTCATGACACACTGATGTGACCTACTCTCTTTGAATGGACCCTTGATTCCTGTGGCCTGTGTACAAAAATTTTTTGAAATATGAAAATGGATTTTATTTACTTTAGAAAGCCCTAGTATTCAAATTAAAATGTTAACCTGTGTTCATGGTTTAAAAAAAAAGTGGGGGGCTTCCCTGGTGGCGCAGTGGTTGAGAGTCCGCCTGCCGATGCAGGGGACACGGGTTCGTGCCCCGGTCCGGGAAGATCCCACACGCCGCGAAGCAGCTAGGCTCGTGAGCCATGGCCGCTGAGCCTGCACGTCCAGAGCCTGTGCTCCACAATGGGAGAGGCCACAACAGTGAGAGACCCGCATACCGGAAAAAAAAAAAAAACTGGTAACCACAGTTACGTATGTCTTGTGTGTTCATCCAAAAATTCTTTCATGCTGGGAGTTCCCTGGTGGTCCAGTGGTTAGGACTCCGTGCTTTCACTGCCGAGGGCCTGGGTTCAATCCCTCGTTGGGGAACTAAGATCCTATAGGCCATGCAGTGTGGCCAAAAAAAGGGGGGGGCTCAAAACTTCTTTTATGCGTAGATAAGCACACAATTGTGTGACTTTCTAAAATCAGATACTCTTGAACTGCCAGCGTTATTCATTATAGCCCGGAATTGGAAACAACCTAAGATGTTGAATGAATAAGCAAAATGTGGGACTTCCCTGGTGGCGCAGTAGTTAAGAATCTGCCTGCCAATGCAGGGGACACGGGTTTGATCCCTGGTCCGGGAAGATCCCACATGCCATGGAGCAACTAAGCCCGTACGCCACAACTACTGAGCCTGCGCTCTAGATCCCAAGAGCCATAACTGCTGAGCCTGAGTGCCAGAACTACTGAAGCCCGTGCACCCAGAGCTCGTGCTCTGCAACAAGAGAAGCCACCGCAATGAGAAACCCGTGCACTGCAACGAAGGGTAGCCCCCACTCGCCGCAACTAAAGAAAGCCCGCACGCAGCAACGAAGACCCAACACAGCCAAAAATAGATAGATAGATAGGTAGATAGATAGATATCAAAAAGGCCACATATATGACCCCATTGTTATGAAATGCCCATAATAGACAAATCTGTAGAGACAGAAAGTTAGATTGTTCGTTGCCAGGGCTGGGGGGAGGAGAATGGGGAATAACTGCTAATGGGTGTAAGGTTTCTTTTTGAGGTGCTGAAAATGTTCTGGAATTAAATAATGGTGATGATTGCACAAACCTTGTGAATACACTAAAAGCCTCTAAATTGTACACTTTAAATGGGTGATAAAATATGTATGGTATGTGAATTATATCTCAATAAGGCTTTTTTCTTTAACAGAGTGTTAGGAATAAAATTTTAGAACATTTTTACTATTTTTGCTGTTCTTCAGAATCCACCACTCAGCATTTAGAAATTATTCCTATAGTTCTGACTGATCATATGTTTGCATTGGAAAGGAACATTATGAAGTGAAATGAACCACTGCTTAATTCTGAGCTGTGAATGATATGAATTTAATGTTATACATTTTTTACTGTAATTATGATTTTCAATTCCTGTTTGGCCCATTTCAACTCCATTTAGCCCTCTTATCTCTGGGGTGTAAGGCTGTGTAAGTGAACTTAAAAGAATGAAGAAAAAAAAATCAAGACCTTCAGATTTGTAAAACAAACAGAACATGTTGTGAGAGAAGCTGCTAAATCTTCTATTATTTAATCAGTTTATGGCTGAGGTACCTAGTTTATTGGAGAACAAACTTACAGGTAGGGGATTGGTCAGATAATTCTTTTAAAGGCTTTTTTTTTTTTTTTTTTTTTTTTTGGTGGTACGCGGGCCTCTCACCGTTGTGGCCTCTCCCGTTGCGGAGCACAGGCTCCGGACGCGCAGGCTCAGCGGCCATGGCTCACATGCCCAGCCGCTCCGCATGTGGGATCTTCCCGGACTGGGGCACGAACCCGTGTCCCCTGCATCGGCAGGCGGACTCTCAACCACTGCGCCACCAGGGAAGCCCGTTTTTAAAGGCTTTTTTAAGTCTCGGGGTTCTAACTTCCTCTTTCATTCTCTGGAAATAGAACTTCATAAGACCTTTGAATTGTCAGAATTTCTTTTAGGAAAGACTTAATAAGAATGCAGAAATCATTAAAAACAACTCATTTGTTAGAATTGGAATTATTATAATTCATTAGAATTATAAGAATGAATTTATAGAATACATTAAATAAATATTTACTGTGTGACTTTAATTTACCCAGTGTGACTTGCCGTATGCTGGTTTTTGCTTTCAATTGAATTGTAAACCTAGTCTAGGCTTAGAAACCTACTTTTTTGTTTGCACTTTATTTTTGGAAAGGTCCTAACAATCCACCAAAATTCAAACATGACCCTGAGGTCAGAGAGAATATTTGCAGAAAATGCTTGTGTTAACATTCTTTATAGTAGTAGAGTATGTGTAGATTTCATGGGAACAAGGCCTGTCTTTTGAGACTTGCTAATGCTGGTTGATTTCACATAAATGCAAAAAATTTTCCATCCTTCCCTTCCTATATTTAGTTGAGATGTTGAGTCAGTGATTATCTTAAGAATTCTTAGGCTTAGATAAATAACAGATAATTTATTTTCTTTTACCCTAGCAGTTAAAATAGTGAATAGAAAATACATGTTTTTGCTTAGTCAATATTTTCAACCGTAAATTGCAGAGGAGTAAAAAAGAGATGGATGGGGAACCTATAGATTAAAAGAGATTGAAGAGGTATGTCATCAGTTATACTTTATGAACCCTTTTGTAACATAATTCAAACAAAAAAATGTAATTGTCAATTTGAATTCTAACTGGGTATTTGATATTAAAGAATTGTTCATTCATTCATTCATTGATTTATTGCCGCACAGTGCGGCATGTGGGATCTTAGTTCCCCCACCAGGGATGGAACCCGTGCCCCCTGCAGTGGAAGTGCAGAGTCCTAACCACTGGACTGCCAAGGAAGCTCCCAAGAATTGTTGTATATATTTAACTTTATTGAGGTATAATTGACAAATAAAATTGTAAGATATTTAATGTGTACTTTGTGGTGATTTGGTATATGTATGCATTGTGCAAGGATTCCCACTATCTAGTTAATTAACACATCCATCACCTCACATATTTATCCTCTTTTGGGGGTAGGGATAGGGGGTAGTGAGAACATTTAAGTTCTGTTCTCTCAGCAAACTTCAATTATATCATACAGTATTATCCACTATAGTTACAGAATTATTATTATTTTTTTTTAGGAGTGATAATGGTGTTGATATTTCCTCTTTTTTAAAGTCCTTTTAGAGATATATGCTGAAATATTTATAGATGAAGTGATATGATCTGAAGCTTGTATCAACATAATATGGGAGCTGGTAAGAGAATGGGAAGTATAGATGAAACAAGATTGAGCTTAAGTTGATAATTATTGAAGCTGATATAGGTACATAGAGATTTATTATAGTGTTCTATTTTTATATGTATTTGAACATCTCCATAATAAAATACTTAAGTTAAAAATGTAGAGAGAGAGAGTCAATAAATTGCCAGTGTAATTAGCATAGCTAGAATTTGGAATTTTTTATCTGTCAGCATCTATAATTACTAGTCTGCTGACCCAGTAACTATGAGGGTCTAGTCCACTGATGGACTCTCAGTTTCTGGGAGAACATGGGACAATTCAAGGTTGGCCCATTAATAGCCACCTGTATACCCACTTTGGTGGTCTAGCTCTGTAGCTAACTATAGTGACACCATTTGTCAAGTGGAACTTAAAGCTTCAGGGGAGTCCATCCCATTCTGGTGATTTGAGGTAAAAAAGTTGCAGTATTTTGCTTGAATCTTTGATTTAGGTATTGGGTTGGCCAAAAAGTTCCTTTGGTTTTAAAATAAAAATAAAAGACACATTTTTCATTTTCACCAAGAACATTATTGAACAACGTATTCACCATTTTGTTCCACTACCTTCTGCCATTTTTCAGGCAACTTCATAATTCCATCTTCCCAAAACTTTTTATCTTTTTGAGCAAAGAACTGTTCCAGGTACCTTTTACAGTCTTCCAGGGAATTGAAATTTTTTCCATTAAGAGAATTTTGTAAAGACTGAAATAAATGGAAATCCGAAGGTGCAATGTCTGGTGAATACAGTGGATGAATCACAACTCCCCAGCCAAGCTGTAACAGTTTTTGCCTGGTCATCAAAGAAACATGCAGTCTTGTGTTATCCTGATGGAAGACTATGCATTTTCTGTTGACTAATTCTGGACACTTTTTGTCGAGTGCTGCTTTCATTTGGTCTAATTGGGAGCAGTACTTGTTGGAATTAATCGTTTGGATTTCCAGAAGGAGCTCATAACAGAGGACTCCCTTCCAATCCCACCATATACACAACATCGCCTTCTTGGGATGAAGACCGGCCTTTGCTGTGGTTGGTGCTGGTTCATTTTGCTTGCCTCACGATCTCTTCCGTTCCACATTATTGTACACTATCCACTTTTCATCGCCCATCACAATTTTTCCATTTTAAAAATGGAATATTTTTGTTGCATTTAAGTAGAGAATCGCATGCAGAAATAAGGTCAAGAATGTTTTTTTCACCTAACTTATGTGGAACCCAAACATCAAAGCGATTAACATAATCGCTGGTGCAAGTGATTTTCAGTGCTTGATTTAGGTATTTGGAGTATGTCGGCTATCTCCCGCGTGATATAATGGTGATTGTTCTCAGCTAATGTCTGGATTTGATCGCCGTCAACTTCAACTGGGCTACCCAGCCGTGGAGCGTTGTCCAGCGAGAAATCTCCAGCACGAAACTTCACGAACCAATTTTGACAACGTTTGATCAGTCACGGCACCTTCTCCATTCACTGCACAAATCTTTTTTTGCATATCAGCGTTTTTACCTTTCTTGAAATAATAAAGCATAATATTGCCAACAATGTAAATTTTTTTCTTCCATCTTCAGTATTAAAATGGCTACACAAAAGGTCAATCTTGATAAGTTTTTTTTAAATGCACACTATGGCAGCTGTCCCAATACAATCTAACAAAATTGTTTTGAATGAAGTTAAAGACAACTAAGTGCTACTAGAGCCATCTTACAGAAAAAAAGAACGTGCTTTTTGGCAAAGCCAATGTTTTGGCTCTCTGAAATAGAATTTCTGTTTTGGAGTATTCTTTGTAAATCAGGAAACTTAGTGTAAATGATTTTTTAGCCAATTGTAGCAAATACAGGACTTAAAAACATTACAAAATTACTTTTAACACACATGAAAAAGAATTTAAAATATTTCAAAAAAATTAGCCAGTTTTTTAATATTTATGATATTTGTTACTATTTATTAATGAATGAATCTTCTTAAGTCATATCAGTTTTACTTGGTGTTGATTAGTTTTGGCCAGGTCTTTTCTTTATCAGTTCTGATGACATAAAGAAGGTAGCCTGTCAGTCTCTGTGTTCCCATACCTATTAAAGACAATGGATGTTTAGAGAATCTGTTGCATTTCTGAGATTTGATGCGCTAGGAAGAGATCCCATTTTTTAGATTCTGTGTACTTGCTGAATTAATGTTTGTAGATGAATATTCCTCTTTTTAAAATATAAGGTGGATTAGCTAACAACAAATTACATTCTGATAAAATAGGTTTTTACCTAGTTAAAATGTGGGGAAGGAACTTATATCTTACTTTGTTTTGCTGATTTGGTATGGGGAGATTATTTGTGGTCACTTAAATCATCAGAGTCAAAGTGATAGCCATGTAGAAGTCTTACTGTGTGTGTTACGACATCCCTAGTTAAGATATATGGGGGAGATTTTAGTGAACTTTCCCTTTCTGTGTATTTTTCTGTTAGTTGTAGCTTTGGGTGAAGCTTAAATATTTGGTAAGTTTGCTGACACTAAACCTGAGGTGAGTGACAGTCTTGGATATCTTGATATATGGGAACACCATTTATCTAAGACCATTGTGTTGCTTATAATGGTGGGTTTATTTTCTCTTACATTGTTTTTTTTTTTCCTCTTCCCTCTAGCTGGCAATTCTTTGGTCCAACAAGGTGGACAGCCGCTCATCCTAACCCAGAATCCAACCTCAGGTCTGGGTACAATGGTTACTCAACCAGTATTGAGGCCTGTCCAGGTCATGCAGAATGCCAATCATGTGACTAGTTCCCCTGTGGCCTCACAACCAATATTCATCACTACACAGGTAAATAGGACTCTGAATTCTACTGAATTCAGACACGGTAGAGGAGAGAAAGACTATGGGAACCTTTGAAGGCTATGACTTAAGTCTTTATCATCATTAGAAATGGTTCTAAGTCCTGTCTTTTGATTTGGCTTTCTCATTTGCTAGTTTTTAATTTGATACTGACTTTAGTAGAAAGCCCAACATAGTGTACAGCTGGGTAATCTCCTCTTTATACCCCTGGAGGACTATTAAGTAATTTGATTGAGGTCTAGGCAGGAAAGAGTGGGAAGCTTGCATTAGGAAGCCTTAACACTTGGTCCTCAAGGGTTCTTACCCTTTGCTTGGGCTATTTTTCTTAAAATGGGGTGAGTTAGTTGACTTATGGAAATATACATGCAAGATTGGTGAAGTGCCGGCAGATCTTTGGAAGAGAAGGAAGATGACTTATTTGATATAAATGTGAATTGGAGTTGAAAGCCTAATGCTGGTATGGAATGTAAAGGCAAATGCTTTTTTCTGCCTTGTCTAACAAATTTCCCAGAGGTGTATGGCCTTTGAAGTGGACTTTGGGAACAGTTTCGTACAATTGTTTGTATGTTGAATCACTCCAGTGAATACTGTTAGTGTCATTTTTTTTGCATTCTATGCCTTTAGCAATTGAGGGGCCAGTTTGTGGATGAGTTTTTTTTTGTTTTTTGTGGGTTTTTTGCGGTATGCGGGCCTCTCACTGTTGTGGCCTCTCCCGTTGAGGAGCACAGGCTCCGGATGCGCAGGCTCAGCGGCCATGGCTCACGGGCCTAGCTGCTCTGCGGCATGTGGGATCTTCCCGGACTGGGGCACGAACCCGTGTCCCCTGCATCGGCAGGCAGACTCTCAACCACTGCGCCACCAGGGAAGCCCCTGTGGATGAGCTTTTTAAGCTGAGGTTCTCTTAAGACAAGAAGTAGGTTTTCATTTTTGTTCATATGTACCAAAGCTCATTCTCCAGTTTTAATATTTGCCACTCACAAGTTTGCCAGAAGTCCAAAATTTCTCCATCTCAGTCATTTAAAAGCTCTAGTTCTAGAGAGAGAATCATTAGGTAAGGGTGTGGGCATTTTTTTGGATATAGGTCTTAATGCAGTCTCTGCTAGTGTTAGCTGATCTCCATGTTAAAGATCATTTTGCTTTTTAATGCAGGGATTTCCTGTAAGAAATGTCCGGCCTGTACAAAATGCAATGAATCAGGTTGGAATTGTGCTGAACGTACAGCAAGGCCAAACAGTTAGACCAATTACACTAGTCCCAGGTAAGGAAAAATGTCTACCCATTTGGAATAAACCAGCATCCAGAAGGCTTGTTTTTGTTGTCTCAAAATATTCAAGGTCATTTAAAAAGTGTATTTAAGGGAAATCTAAAACTACAAAAATCATATTGGTTTAAGCCCCATTTTTAAAAAACTCTAACCTTTGGCCAGGGTGGTGGTTTTATTTTTTAACCTTTTACCACCCTTCATAAGGCAGTAAAACAGGGTTTATATAGTTATTTTTCTGTTTCTGCTGTTTTATTCAGCTATTAAGTTTGTTATCCTGAAGAACTATTATTAATGCAAACTCCCAAATTCTGTATTCCTTATAAGTCTACTCACTTACATGGTGGGATTATAAAATTATTTTGCTTTACTTTTATAGCATAGATTTGGAATATAAATTAAACAAATGGCATATCCTTTGAGGATAAATATTGACAATGGCTAGTTTTTTTTTTTTAAGAAACCAAATTGAAAGATAATTTTTAAAAATCTTGTAATTTTCCCCCAGTTCCATATTTAGTGTCTATAAGTTTACTACAATTCAGGCCAAAAAAGGGTATCTTAATTTAGTTGTAGTAAAGGTATCTCTGTAGCTTGTCTTCCTAAGTTTTTGTTGTTGTTCTCAGAGCCCATAGGGGTTTTTGGCCTTCAGTCTCATGAGCCTATCCTATCTAGTTCTGATATTTTTTAAATGTTTGTCAGTGAAATTGTCTATAGTTGAGCCAGGAGACTCACCTTTGGGACATCCTAGTAGAATGGCATAGTCTGTCTTCTATTTGAGTTTGTATAAGAGAATGAAAGACTCCTTTAGTATTCTGAGAAAGATCACTTTTTTCAGAGCCAGCTCTGCCCTTTGGCCTATATATACCCATACTGCTTCCCACTCTAGACCTATTATTCTCTTCCAATAACAGAGGTCAAGCTACTCATGATTGTATTCTTGGAATAGAAAAGGCAGTGTGGTAAGGTGTTCTGGGAGGAGTTGATGGGACTCTTCTTTCACTTTAATGTTTTCAGGGCTGATTACTAAGGCTAACTTGTTTTATCAGTTTGTGATACCTGTTGTCTTAGACATTAGAATCTATGCTTCCCTTGGGAACCTGACAGTCACCAATCAGTTTGGGGAGATAATCTTTTCCTATTCCAGTATTTCCAGTAAAGACATGGGGAATGTATTATAGGTGAGCTCGTTGACCAAGATTTGGTATTTTTGTCTCTCTTTTGAAGCCCCAGGTACCCAGTTTGTTAAGCCGACAGTTGGAGTCCCACAAGTGTTCTCTCAGATGACCCCTGTGAGGCCAGGCTCCACAATGCCTGTGCGGCCCACCACCAACACCTTCACCACCGTCATCCCAGCCACTCTCACCATTCGAAGCACCGTCCCACAGTCCCAGTCCCAGCAGACCAAGTCCACTCCCAGCACTTCTACCACTCCCACTGCCACACAGCCGACCTCATTGGGGCACCTTGCTGTTCAACCTCCAGGCCAGTCCAACCAGACTCAGAATCCCAAACTAGGTGAGGCTTGGGAAGAGGAGATGGCAGAGCTGGGATGGGTGGTGGGTGGAGAACAGATGATTATCACTTGGCCAACAAAGCTCCCTCCTTCCCCTCTCCACCTGCAGTGAGCATTGCCAGCTTTGTCACTGTGAAGCGACCTGGGGTTACAGGTGAAAATAGCAATGAAGTGGCCAAACTGGTGAATACCCTTAACACCATCCCTTCCCTGGGCCAGAGTCCTGGGCCAATGGTGGTATCCAACAACAGCTCTGCGCATGGCTCTCAGAGAACCAGCGGGCCTGAGTCTTCAATGAAAGGTACGATAACCAGAAAGACTCTGGGCAGCCAGTCATTCAAAAACATTAATAAAGTATTTGTTGTATCAGAACTCTATACTATGAAATAGAGAAATAAAATAAGGTATAGTTGCTATAGTGTGTTCTCACAGAAACTTTAATGTAGTAAAGAGGATCGCCACTTGTGAAAAGTGTAACTGAATCAGCCAGAAGGAGTTTTGTGTTAATTGTTCTTTGGAGATTAGTAAAATGGATTGGTTGATCAGAGATCAGTGGGATAATCAAAAGATAGTTCATGGAGGAGGTGGATTTCTGAACAAGATTTTATTTTAGTTTTTAATTTAATTTATTTATTTTTGGCCGCATTGGGTCTTCATTGCTGCACGCGGGCTTTCACTAGCTGCGGCGAGTGGGGGCTATCTTCATTGCGGTACACAGGCTTCTCACTGCAGTGGTTTCTCTTGTTGCGGAGCACGGGCTCTAGGCTCATGGGCTTCAGTAGTTGTGGCTTGCGGGCTCTAGAGCGCAGGCTCAGTAGTTGTGGCGCACAGGCTTAGTTGCTCTGCGGCATGTGGGATCTTCCCAGACCAGGGATCGAACCCATGTCCCCTGCATTGGCAGGCAGATTCTTAACCTCTGCACCACCAGGGAAGTCCCTGAACAAGATTTTAAAGTTGATATTTAGTAGAGAGGTTTTCAGATGTAGAAGGATATGAGCATAAGGATTTTCAACGGTCTGGAGCAGGGCTTGACAGACTTTTTCTGTAAAGGACCAGATAGTAAATATTTTAGGTTTTATGTACAATATAGTCTCTGTCACAACTACTTAACTCTGCCATTGTGGTACAAAAGCAGCCACAGACAATATGTAAATAATTGAGCTTGACTCTACTCCACTAAAACTATTTATGGATTCTGAATTTTGAGTTTAATTTTCATGTGTCAGAAGATCATTTCTTTTGCTTTTATTTCAACCCTTTAAAAATAAGAAAACCTTTAACAAATGGTGTTGAGAAAACTGGATATCCCCATGCAAAAAAAATGAAGTTGGACCCTTTACCATACACCATATTACAAAAACTAACTCAGTGAACTAAAGACCTAAACAAAAGAACTAAAACCATAAAACTCTTAGAAGAAAGCATAGGGGAAAAGCTTTATGACACTGGGTTTGGCAGTGCTTCTTGCATATGATACCAAAAGCATAAGCAACAAAAGGAAAAATAAATAAATGGGACTACATCAAAATTTAAAACTTTACGACATCAAAGGGTTAGCGTTAGGGAGAGTGAAAAGGCAACCCACTAAATGGGAGAAAATTTTTTAAGAGTACTTTAAATCATATATCTGATAAGGGCTTAATATCCAGAATATATAAAGAACTTCTACAGCTCAACCAACAACAAAAGAACAAACAATCCAATTAAAAAATGGGCCAAGGAGCTGAATAGAGATTTCTCGAGGTACACAGATGGCCATTAAACACCCAAAAAGATGCTAAACCTCACTCACTAATCATTACGGAAATGCACATCAAAATTACAATAAGATACCGCTTCACACCCATTAGGATAGCTCTTATCCAAAAAAACAGAAAATAGTAAGTGTTGGTGAGGATGCAGAGAAATTGGAACCCTCGTACGTTGCGGGTGGGAATGTAAAATGGGGTGATGGTCCCTCAAAAAATGACACATGAAATTACCGTATGTTCCAGCATTCCACTTTGGAGTATATACCCAGAAGAATTGAAAACAGGGACCCAAACAGATATTTGTACCCCCATGTTCACAGCAACATTTCACAATAGCCTAAAGGTAGAAGCATCCCAGATGTCCATCAGCTGATGAATGGATAAACAAAATATGGTATATACATACAATGGTATATTGTTCAGCCTTAAAAAGGAAAGAAATTCTGACACATGCTGCAACACTGATTAACGACATTATGTTAAGTGAAATAAGCCAGATACAAGAGGACAAATACTCTATGAATCCACTTATATGAGGTACCTAGAGTAGTCAGACTCACAGAGACAAGAGAGAATGGCGATTGCTAGGGTCTAGGAGGAGGGGGCAATGGGGAATTGTTTAATGGGTGTAGAGTTTCAAGTTTTGCAAGATGAAAAGAGTTTTGGAGATTGCACAAAAATGTGAATGTTCTTAACTGAACACTTAATAATGGTTAAGAGGAAACTTTATGTTAAGTATCTGTTACCACAATTAAAGAAAATCTTATATAACCACCACCACAACAAAAAATGTAAAAGCTGTTCTTAGTTCATGAGGCAAACAGAAACTGGCAGCTGGCTGGATTTGGTCTACTAGCTGTGATTTGCTGACCCCTGGCCTACAGTTAGAAGAATGGTAGAAGGAATGTGCCTCATAGCAGTTTCTCATGCTCGCTTACCAACCTTAATATACCCTTCAGGAAGTGTTTAACCTTTTTCCAAAAGGCCAGTAGTCTTTTTCCAGTATCATCTTATTAATCTTATTGATGTTCTCACTTCCAGTGACCTCTTCCATCCCAGTGTTTGACCTCCAGGATGGTGGACGGAAGATATGTCCACGGTGTAATGCTCAATTCCGTGTTACTGAAGCTTTGAGAGGTCACATGTGTGTAAGTGATCACCTGTGATGGAGATTCAGCTTAAATGGCTACCACTCACTGTATACCTCCTGTAGTGTAGTGTTGGGAGCTTGTGAAGCAAGGACTCTGAAATGGCTTGGAAGCTTTTTAAAGGGTTACTCTCTTTTGGCCTGTTTTAGAATGAACTCAGAAATGTGATAGGATATATTTAAAGACCCTCAAATAGGTCAGAACATATGCGACCTTAATTCCTTAGTTCATAGATTTTGAACTGCACAGGAAGACAGGCCAGCTTGGCCTCAGTCCATTTTCTATTTATTGTGTCATTGGATGAATCAGGAGCTATTAACCAGTTTCTAATTCTAGTCTTTTCATTTTTTGGTATTAGTCCAGATGCAAAGGTTGAGACTTCTTCCTACCAGGGAGCTCAGAGCCAGGTTATGCTAGTGAGTGGTTAAAGGATCTAAGACAGGAAGAAGTACAAAGTATGGTGTTTGGAGTGGCATATGGCTGTAAATACACACACACACACACACACACACACACATTTTAGAAAACTGCAGGGTGAAAGCTGGTTGAGAATACCTAGAACCAAACACTTACAGAGAAATGTTAGTGAAGTTGAGGAGTTAGCACATCTCAGCCCCCAGGAGAACCAGGATGATCAGATGTCTTCTTTCTTTATAGTACTGTTGCCCAGAAATGGTTGAATACCAGAAGAAAGGAAAGTCTCTGGATTCAGAACCCAGTGTCCCATCAGCAGCAAAGCCCCCATCCCCTGAGAAAACAACTCCTGTTGCTTCCACTCCCTCTTCTACACCTATTCCTGCTCTGTCACCACCTACCAAAGTACCAGAGCCAAATGAGAATGTGGGTGATGGCGTCCAGACCAAGCTCATTATGCTAGTAGATGACTTCTACTATGGACGGGATGGTGGCAAAGTAGCCCAGCTCACAAACTTCCCTAAGGTCGCCACATCTTTCCGATGCCCACATTGTACCAAAAGGCTAAAAAACAACATTCGGTGAGTGTTGAAGAGCCTTGGAGCTCACCTTGGACAAGTGAAGTCTGAAAGCTTCTTACATGTTTAAGTCTTTCTGTTTGGAGAATGGCCCTAATTATTATCCTTTCTTGCTAAGGATTATCATTAAATCAATAACTAGTACTATAGAAGGAGATATTGTGGTAATAAATAAAACATAACTTTGGGTAGAGTGAGACCAGTGCATCTCCTTCCCCAGAAAAGTTTCGAGATCTCTCTTAATTTCTGGGCTCAGAAGATGTCCCAAAAAGAGGAAGTTGGGTGGGAGGGTGGAGGGGGAAACATGTAATGTCTGTTCTGTGATTTCGCTGGTACATTTTTCCAAGGCTTCTGATTTTTTATGTTGTCTGTACTTTTCCTTTGTGCCGTGCTACAGATTTATGAACCATATGAAACATCACGTAGAACTTGATCAGCAGAACGGTGAGGTGGATGGTCATACTATCTGCCAGCACTGTTATCGTCAGTTTTCCACTCCCTTCCAGCTCCAGTGCCACTTGGAAAATGTTCATAGTCCCTATGAATCAACTAGTAAGTTTGGAAATTCTTAAACTCTAGGGGTATACTTCATTTTTCATTCAGTGAATGGCACTGGTGGGAGCCCATTATGTGTATTTATATGTGGATAACAGTGTCGAGGAAGTTCTTTGCATATTCGTAGTCAGTTTCTTACTTCACTTACCCTATTATCTTACAAGCCTGACTTCTATTCTGTTCAAGCATGAGTCGAGTTCAGTGCTTGATTCTAAATTAAGGGGCTTTCTTTCAGGACCACTGTAGAGAGGTATATGTAAAGAGTTTATTACCTAGATCCTTTTATAGAAGAAGCAGGCATCTGTATTTGGGTCTCCATTTTAGTTAGTACCCTCATAGGTTTTATGAAGGATAAAAGATAATGTTATAGAATACTTCACCATTAAGACAGTGCTTTCATGAGATATAAGATGAGTTGGAGTGTTAGCTACACTGTACATCTTACAGATGAGAAACACAGGCTGAATACAAGCCCAGAAACATTTAGTCATTTGCTTTAGAGCAAACACTTCTAATAAGGTGAAATTGTGAGGATTTGAGTCCAGTCTTCTAGAATATTTCTTTTGTCCTTTAAGGGATTTCTAGTTTGTTTTTTTTTTTTTTTTTGGATTTCTAGTTTTGTTGAAGAGACAAAAATTATTTAACTATAGGAAAATGTGAGAACAAGACAATATATTTGCTGTAAACATATGCATTGTATGATACCAGTGATAGGTGAAATAGTTCAGAGAAGGGAAAAGATCCTTGTGGATTTCACAGAAAGTAATGGCGTAAACTTTTAGGGTCTTTAAATACAAGAAGGATTTAGATGGATGGAAAGTAGTAAGAAAAGATTTTAGGTGATAGGAAACACATAAAGGCAGAAATTTTTGCTGCAAATTAAAAATCTTGACTAAAGATGGATTAAATGTTAAGGACATCTATTATTATATGATTTAACTGAAAAGACTCAAGGTGGAGTAAGCTTCAAGCCCAGAATGCGAGTCTTCTACTTTTCAACAGTTCTCTTGTCTCTGGCTCATAGCAGGATGGTTGCGTTAGTCTCAGGAATACAGGCGGATGTAAAATTTTGCAGATGAAGAAGAGACCGTATCTTCCTGTGTCTTTTCTAAGTCTGTTTCTTACAAGACAGAATTGTTTTCCCTTTATATCTCTTAGCCTTGGCCATATTGTCAAGGGAAATGGGATTGCCATGAGTGGCTCAGACTAGTGCTGGTCCACAGAAATACAATGAGTTACATATGTAATTTTAAATTTTTAGTAGTCATTTGAAATAAAGATGTTTTAAAGGCGAAAGTAATTTTAATATTGTATTTTATTTAAGTCAAAATAGCCAAAATAAAATCATCTCGGCATGTAATCAGAACTTTAAAATTAATGAAACATTTACCATTCTTTTTTTTTTTTCTTTTCTTTTTAAATCTGGTGTGTATTATTACACCACAGCAAATCTCAGTTTGGGCTCACCACATTTCATGTCTTCACTAGCCACATGTTACTGGTGGTTACCATATTAGACCGTGGAACTTTGGGCTAATCATTTGTGAGTAGAGTAGATACTGGAATCAGACATCAGAACACTACAGTATAGTGGCAGAGTAGCCAACTTGGTCTAGGTTAGGACCCAAAATTCTTCACTGTCAGTCATGGGAAGCCCAAATAACTCATCTGAATCCCCAGTGAAAACATCTACTTTTATACAGAATCTGGTGGGGTGTGTTTTTGTTATTCTACTTATATATGTACTGTACATAAAAAGATAAATTTTTCCTAATGGGAAACAGTGCAGCACCTCATCAGTCTTTTTCTCTTGGCTTACCACTCTTTTATCCTTGACTATTAATTTTTGAGTATCTTATGACTTAAAATTTACACTGATGAAAAACCTGAGAAATTGTTGATCCAAACAGGTAAATACCGTTTCTGTACTTTAGTATATATCAATCTTATTTTTGGATTCTTTTGTAATTCCCCCTTTTTTTTTTTAAATAACTCCCTTTTTTTTGCATCCATGGCAGATCCTTCATTGAAAGTAGCTTATTTTTTTTGTGTTAATATTTTGAGACCAATTGTTTTCTTTTTAGTTTTGAAAATTTCTTTTCCTTTTATTTTCTGAAGTGTTTTTAAACTAAATTATAGACATAATGATATTTCACTCTTAAATGCTTCATTATGTATCTCTGAAAAGTAAGGACATTTTAAAATACATAGCCATAGTATGTTTGTCAAGACATAACAGAATTCATCGTAAATGTTTAATATTATGTATCTTCATTTTCAAGTTTCCTGAATTGTCTCCAAAACATCAATGGATTATTATATTTAATTATGGTAACAGTATAATTTTTAATAGCATTATGTTTTTCTTCACACTTGTTTAAAGACAATAGACTAAGGAAGAGGTAGGGTTGAGGGAAGGATGCTTCAGGGTGATTAATTGTGTTCAGGTGTCAGGAGGGTTCTATGGAAAAAGACTGAAGAAAGGGAGAACCACTTGCTTGATAAAGTCATGGGATATGTGGAATGATGAGATCGGATGAGCCTTAGAAAAGGCATAAGGAATCTGTCCTTCCAAATTTGGAAAACAGGAAGCAAAAGCTGTAGTAGTTCATGCCTGTTTTCTCAAGGCAGGAGACTATGGTAGGTGTTAGGGAGATGAGAGTGATAGTGCTGGGAGGGACAGTGTTAGGTTGCCACTTTGGAAAATCAGTTAATTCTTCCTCTTAAATCTTTTTTGACATCAACTCCAATAGGTGTGAAAGGTTACTAGAGATCTCTTAAATCCACTGATGCCTTTGGTTCCTTTCTCACTGATTTTCTTTGTATGAGATAATATATATAAATCTTAGCATGGTGTTTATGCATTAAAAATTGCTTAATAAATGTTGTTATAGTTGATGTGTGAGACCTATAAGAATAGGTTGTAGGAAAAGCCTTTGAGGGTAAAAGACATCGCCCAGGGAAAACATAGAGAATAAGAAAAGCCTGGACAGAAGGTTGGGAAACACCAATGCTTAAAAGTGTTCTAGAAAAGAAAAAAAGATTAACAAATTGAATTGAGAAGTAAGGGGGAAGAAAACAGGAGAAAATATTGTCATGCCACTAGTTACTGTTTCCCAAACATGACATGCAATACCATGCCTTTGCTCATGTTCTTCTCTCATCTCCTCTGTCTGGCAAACCACTCTTTCAAGGTTCAGCTCGTATATCAGCTTTTCCTCATTCTAGGCAGAATTTTTAATTTCTTTATCTTGTTCTTGTTCTTTATCTTATCTTGTATCTAATGTACCTCTAGGAAGTGGTCCTAAATGGGTTGCAGACACCTTTGAGAATAAACACAAAACTTCCCAGAAAAATACACATTTTACTCTTTTGCAGATAATTTCAGGGGCTACCTGGGTTCCCTGAGACCTCTTCCCTGGACCCCAGATTCAGACCCCTGGTTTTGTTTTTTATTTCAGCTTCACTCATTTGGGGGTACGGGGCAGGGGTTGGACATTGTCCAATAAATAAGCGCTTAGAGCTTCAAATTTACAATTTTCATGTTTGCAAAAACTTGAAAATAATTTCAGTAATGGTAATAAAAATGCAAATAACTATCATTATTTTGCCTGTATAATTCAAAATATGTAACAAAACTTTTGCCAAAAATTTAGAACTGCAGCCTTATAAAAGCTTGATAAAATGGCTAATTTTAAAGTTTAATTATCTCAAATTAGTTAATACTGAAATAACACAGTAACTCATAAGTCAAGAAGTTCTGTTCATATTGTCAGTCTTTTAAGGACAAATCCTTCTTTGTCCTCATTTAGTAAACGTTCAATAAATGTTGCATTATTCATAGGAGATAATCATTGTCTATCCTTGAGCAGAGGGATGAAGTAATGTAGTATTTTAAAAGAATTCATTTGGCAATGGTATATAAAGAATAGATACTGTATTGGAGAGATAAGGAGGTATTAGAAGCCAGCTGATCAGCAGTAGGAAATCATATGGGCTTCTACCAAGTTTCTGCCTGTGAGAATGCAGAAGTGACAATTCCTTGATGCATTTTGAAATAATGGTGACAGACGGGTTTGGAGTCAGATAATGCCTAGGTTTTGAGTTCAGGAGGAGGTGGGATGTGAGAAGGGAAATGATGGGAAGCAGGAGGATGCTGAATTAAGTTAGAGTAGATGGTAGAATATTACGTTTCGTAAAGAGTTCAAAATCTAGAATGGAACTTTGGTAAAGAAGTCTGAGCTAGAGACAGAAGGATAGTTTTAATCAGCAGCACAAATGTTGAGACAGAACCATTTTAAAGAAAGACTAGAAGAGACTTCATAATTTACTGACTATTGAACATGAAGATATAGGAGTCAGAGAAAAAGATTATGAGTCAGCAGGACTTTGGTCTTATTTTCAGGTGGATTTATTGATTATTTTTCTTCTTACAGCCAAGTGCAAGATCTGTGAGTGGGCGTTTGAGAGTGAGCCACTGTTTCTCCAGCATATGAAGGATACTCATAAGCCTGGAGAGATGCCTTATGTTTGCCAGGTATTGCCTTTTTCTCCAGGGAGATTTAGCCATTTTGCTCGCAGGCTAAATACAAAGAATCCACTAATGAACATTGCCCAGTACCTACTGCACACACTCAGTTTTAGGAACACTGAGGAAATACAGAAGAAATAGTGAACATGGGTTCTATTTTCAGGGTTTCCCATGCAGGAGAAAAACATAAAGGAATATCTGCATGTACCCAGCTGAGGAACCCAGTCTGGGAACATATATATACCTGTACTAAGGGAGTGTCTGTCTCCTGAATGTGCCCGTTGGAGATAGAAAAAAAACTCTACTCCTCTTTGTCAGAATATGGACTGTTCTCAGACTTTCCTGTCTTTCCCATTTTTATCTTATTTCACAGCTGAATTTATCACCAACATAGCCCTGCAATAAACGTCAGAAAAATAATCTGATTTCTATACATTTAGGAAAAATTTTTTTTCATATCTTAACATTTTTGTTGCTACCTCTTTTTTAAGGCCTCAGTTGTCCACTTCACTCTTAGCTTATTTTCCTTCTTATGTGACTCAGGTGTGTCAGTATCGCTCCTCACTCTACTCTGAGGTAGATGTCCATTTTCGGATGATCCATGAGGATACTCGGCACCTGCTCTGCCCTTATTGCTTGAAGGTCTTCAAAAATGGCAATGCATTCCAACAGCATTACATGAGGCACCAGGTACCAGGCACCAAGCAATTTCCGTGTTCTTATTTTTTAATTATGGATACAGGGGCCAGGACTGAGCTAAGCAAATAATTTTCGTAGAGAAGATACCATGTGTTTGAAAAATTTATTGAATTCCAGTGATGTGTGCCAGGCACTGGGCTAGATGCTAGAGATTTAGTGGTTAAACAGGACAATTAAACAGTACAATAAAGCAAGAAGAATGTTGTGTTAGGGGAAATACAAGATGTAAAAAAGAATGTACCTATTCTGGGAGCCTAGTAAGGCTTTTAGGAAAGGGGGTGTTCAAGACCTGAAGGATGAGTAAGGATGAGCCAGATGAACTGGGATAGAAGGACAGAATGCTCTCAAAGACAGGGAAATTCAAGGAATTGAAGTTCAGTGTGGTTGGCGTGTGTAGGGTACAGGAGGAGGTTGGAAGTTAGGGAACAGATCATGGAGAATCTTGTAAGCCATATAAAAGGAATTTCAACTTTTATTATAATAAGTTGTTGGGAAGCCATTAAAGAGATTTTTAGTCCTGGAGTGATGTGTTCAAATTTGCTTTTAGTTATGATTGCACTGGCTGCTCTAAGGAGAATGAATTGAAGGAGGTTGAGACTAGAGTTAGGGAGACAAGCCAGAGGCTTTTTCAGTAGTTGAGATGAGAGATGATAGTGGCTTTTGAAATGATGGACAAAGAGGATAGAGTTGAGAGATATTGAGAAGATAAGTGATATCTATGATTTAGAAATGGATTTAGGTGAAGGTAGTGAGAGAGTAGTTAAGGATAGTGCCCAGGATTCTGTCTTCGGTAATTGGATGAATGGTGGGACTGTTTATTGAGATAGGAACACTGGAGAAAGTAATTTTTGAGGGGAGGATTATAAGTTTGGATATTCTTTTTTATTACTATTATTTTTTAAATTTTTGGCCATGCCATGTGGCACACGGGATCTTATTCGTTCCTGACCAGGGATCAGGCCCACACTCCCTGCAATGGAAGCATGGAGTCTTAACCACTGGACCACCAGGGAAGTCCCAAGTTTGGATATTCTTGACTTAGCAGTATCTATGGACATCAAGTATAACTGACTATTAAATAGGTAGTTGGATATACAGGTCTGAGGCCTGGGAGAAAAACCTGGATTGTGAAAGGTACTTAGGAATCATCATTATATAAATAAGTGGATTTTAAACTTGTAAGTGCTATGCTGCACCCCCATCCCCCACCCCCCAAATTGAGAATAAGGTGAAGGCTTAGGACCATTGAAGTCTCTATCCACAAGGCCAGGACCATAGTCCTGGAAGGAAAACAAGAAGAGTCTTGGTGTCAAGGAAGCTGAGGGGACAAAAGTATTTTGAAGAAAAGAGTGTGGTCAAGTGTTGCAGGAAGGTATCAACAAGGTAGAAACTTTAGAGGCCAGCATTTAATTTAGCCGTTTTGTTGGTTAGCAAGGTGGAAGTCAATTCAGTGGGACAGATGATGAGAGGTAAGGAAATGGAGACAACTTATTTAAAGAAATTTGTTTATGAAAAAAATAAATTAATTAAAAAATAAATTTGTTAGGGCTTCCCCTGTGGCACAGTGGTTGAGAATCCACCTGCCAATGCAGGGGACACGGGTTTGAGCCGTGGTCCGGGAAGATCCCACATGCCGTGGAGCAACTAAGCCCATGAGCCACAACTACTGAGCTCGAGTGCTGTAACTACTGAAGCCGCCCGCATGCCTAGAGCCCGTGCTCCACAATAAGAGAAGCCACCACAATGAGAAGCCTGCGCACCACAACGAAGAGTAGCCCCTGCTCGCCACAATTAGAGAAAGCCCGTGCACAGCAATGAAGACCCAACACAGCCAAAAAAATAAATAAATAAAATAAAAATAAGTAAATTTGTTTATGAAGGGGAGGACCAAGGGTGGTAGATCCAGGAAAAGAGGTAGCAAGGGAGAATTTGTTGTTGCTTTTGTGTTTTGTTTTTAAGATGGAACAGGTATGCCTTTGTTTTAAAATACTGCAGGAAAGGAGCCACTGGAGGAGAAGAGTGAAGGTACATAGGGAACAGAAGAGAGAACAAGATGGGTGGGTGTACCTGTGCATAACATCCACATGTGTGCACACGTGCCCTCACTCTTACTTGTAAGCAGGCACTTCTTAGGCTCACAGTAGTGACTGCTGATAATCCACCACTAATGCATTTCCATATAGTAGCGTGGAAATTATCACCTGTGACTCAGCTGAGGTTACAGAGAGAGCCTTGCTATCCTAGGGAAGAAAATCATAGACATGTCGTATTTCAATACTGGGCAGATTGAATCCTCAAAATGGCCTTGGAGGGAGGCATATCTGTATGCATTGATGTGTTAAGAGGAAAAAAACAGCACTGTGTAGAAAGGGCTATCATTTTTGTTAAAGAAAGAGAAAGGAAAACAGGTGGTGATTGGAGATGTATGTGTTTGCTATATGGTTATATGCATAGACTATCTGTGAAAGAATACCCAAGAAACTTGGTAACAAGTTGTTTCTATGGAGAGGGACTGAGGGTTGGAGTTGAAGGCAAGCTTACCACATGAAGGAGTACAGAATAAAAGTATGATTTTTTTTTTTTACCACGTACATATTTATTGTATTTTTTAAAAAATAAGAATATCCAGAAGTAGTAGCACTGTCCATCCACACTGTAAAGATAAAGTAGTAGGGGCAAGTGAAGCGTAAGCCACTCAGCCAAATTGTTAAAGCAAGTCAGCGGGAGGTGGTTTGAGGACCTAGTTATTCTGACTTTGAGTCTGCCTTTCTCTGGGAGCATGGGAGGTGATGATTCTCACCACCCAATAATAGGTTTGTAACTTTACTTCAAAATAAATAAAGTTATATAAAAAGATAAAAAAATACTAGGTTTGGTGTTAGGTTGTGTATTTCTCTTTTTTCCTCTGTTAAATTACCAACAGAAGGGTGGGAAGAATATGATTGGCAATGATGTACCTTCTCCTCAGGGAAGAAAATTCATTGGCAACCTTTAAAGGATTCTGTCTCTTTTTATTCCCCCTTCAGAAGAGGAATGTTTATCATTGCAACAAATGCCGGCTGCAGTTTCTCTTTGCCAAGGACAAAATTGAACACAAGCTTCAGCACCATAAAACCTTCCGTAAACCCAAGCAGCTGGAAGGTTTGAAACCAGGCACCAAGGTAAAGGGTTTGTTGACATTCCCTTTACAGATCCAAGAAGGGGAGGAATAGAGATTTTCCGTGTTCTGAGGTTTAACGTGGGTAGTGTCTAATTATCCCTTCCCTTGACTCACAGGTGACAATCCGGGCTTCCCGAGGGCAGCCACGCACTGTTCCTGTACCCTCCAGTGATGTCCCTCCCAGCACCTTGCAGGAGGCAGCACCACTGGCCTCCTCAGCGGACCCTCTGCCCGTCTTCCTTTATCCCCCTGTCCAGCGCAACGTCCAGAAGAGAGCTGTTAGGAAAATGTCAGTGCCTTCTTCTGGAGGCTGGGGGCCGGGTGGGCACAGTTATTCCTGATAGCTAGTGTAATCTGGTAGCCTTTTAGGTAGTATCTGTTGTCTAAATCGCCTACAATTTAGGAACCCCTGAGGCAGTAATAAGAATTTTCCTTGTTTCTTGACAGGAGTGTCATGGGCCGGCAGACATGTCTGGAGTGCAGCTTTGAGATCCCAGATTTCCCTAACCATTTCCCTACTTATGTTCACTGCTCTCTATGTCGCTATAGTACCTGCTGTTCTCGAGCTTATGCCAACCACATGATCAAGTAAGTCAGGATTAAACCAATGTTCCTATCTGGGATTTCAGGTTCTCCAGAACTCAGTGCATTCCCTCCCCTGCTTCTGGGGTTTCCTTCTTCAACTTTTAGAGCTGTTTGCCCACCTGTCCTAGCAGGTAAGAGGCCAGACCCGGCTTCATTTGGCTTTGATGGTCTGTGCTCTGATTTTGTAGGACCTTGCTACCCAAAACGTGGTCCAAGGACCAGCAGCACTCATTTGGAGCGTCTTAGAAATGTAGCATCTGACCCTGGTCACCACCACGCCACCCCCAACCAGAATGTGCCTTTTAATAGATTTCCCCCCACCCCCATGATTCATTTGCATATTAATAGGAAATATTAATGTGATAGGAAAACAGGCTTGGGTTGAGGTTAGGATTGAGTGAAGAGGCATATCTTTTGTTGGGGCATTGTCAGTCGCTGGTGATCTCTAGTTTAGCAAGCAGAACCACGTAACTCATACCACTTTTTGTTTGTCTTCCTCAGCAATCATGTTCCACGGAAGAGCCCCAAGTATTTGGCTTTGTTTAAAAATTCTGTGAGGTAACAAAAAACTTATTGATGGTCTGTTAATTTATCAAGTTTTTACATTAAATCCCTTTTAATATTTTGGGGGGTGGATATATGAATTAATTTGACGGAGAGGAGAAAGGAGGGACACTCTTTTTCTTTATTAAGCCTCAAAGCTTAACACTCTCTAGTGTCACTGCTACATTTGTCTTATATACTCTTGACTCTCTTTCTTAGTGGAATCAAGCTGGCCTGCACTTCATGTACCTTTGTTACTTCTGTTGGAGATGCCATGGCTAAGCATTTGGTATTCAACCCCTCTCACAGATCCAGTAGCATCCTGCCACGGGGTAAGTAGGAGAGATGGGGATTAGGGAAAAAAGCTAAGGATACAGGTCATACCATGAGTCTGGTGCATCTCTACCTGGCCTGACCCATTCACTGTTTAGATACACTTCACCAAATTGGAAGCATTCTAACCTGAAATTTATATAAGACTGGGAAGACAGTAGGTTTGCTTTTTTGATTGAAATCTAAAGAACTCTTTGGAGGGTTTGTTTCTTCACTGAGCTAACACTTTTTTATTGTCTTTATTTCCCATAGGACTCACTTGGATATCTCACTCAAGGTAACAGAAACTCGCTTGATGGTTTAATTTCTATTTTATAGTATGTTTGGTCTTTATTATTACTACTACTACTATTATTATTTCATTTTTCTAGTTTAACTGAGCTTTTTCCTCCTCTCGTTGCTAACCTTTTAGGCATGGCCAGACTCGTGACCGAGTGCACGACCGGAACTTGAAGAATTTGTACCCTCCTCCTTCCTTCCCCTCTATTAAAGCTGCCACTGTGAAATCTGCGGGGGCCACCCCAGCTGAGCCTGAAGAGCTACCAGCTCCCATGGCCCAGGCACTCCCGTCACCAGCCTCAACTGCAACCCCACCACCAACCCCCACTCATCCCCAGCCTTTAGCCCTTCCACCCTTGGCTACGGAGGGGGCGGAATGTCTGAATGTCGATGACCAGGATGAAGGGAGCCCAGTCACCCAGGAGCCTGAGCCAGCATCAGGGGGTGGTAGTAGCAGTGTGATTGGCAAGAAGGAGCAGCTTTCTGTGAAGAAGCTTCGAGTGGTACTGTTTGCCCTGTGCTGCAATACGGAACAGGCAGCTGAACACTTCCGAAACCCCCAACGACGCATCCGGCGTTGGCTTCGGCGCTTCCAGGCCTCACAGGGGGAGAATCTGGAGGGCAAATATCTGAGCTTAGAGGCAGAAGAGAAACTGGCTGAGTGGGTGCTGACCCAACGTGAGCAACAGCTACCTGTAAATGAGGAGACCTTGTTCCAGAAGGCCACCAAAATAGGACGTTCTTTGGAGGGGGGGTTTAAGATCTCTTATGAGTGGGCTGTGCGTTTCATGCTACGTCACCACCTGACTCCCCACGCTCGGCGAGCTGTGGCCCACACTCTACCTAAGGATGTGGCAGAGAATGCAGGACTCTTCATTGAATTTGTACAACGGCAGATTCACAACCAGGACTTACCCTTGTCTATGATTGTGGCTATTGATGAGATCTCCTTGTTCCTGGATACGGAGGTACTGAGCAGTGACGACCGAAAGGAAAATGCCCTGCAGACAGTGGGCACAGGGGAGCCTTGGTGTGATGTGGTGCTGGCCATTCTGGCAGATGGCACTGTCCTCCCTACCCTGGTTTTCTACCGAGGACAGATGGATCAGCCTGCTAATGTGCCAGACTCTATCTTGCTAGAGGCGAAGGAGAGTGGCTACAGTGACGATGAGATCATGGAGCTGTGGTCAACCCGAGTGTGGCAGAAGCACACAGCTTGCCAGCACAGCAAAGGCATGCTTGTGATGGACTGTCATCGCACTCACCTGTCAGAAGAGGTGCTGGCCATGCTTAGTGCCTCTAGCACTTTGCCTGCAGTTGTCCCAGCAGGCTGTAGCTCCAAAATCCAGCCATTAGATGTATGCATCAAACGAACTGTCAAGAACTTCCTGCACAAAAAGTGGAAGGAGCAGGCTCGGGAAATGGCAGATAGTGCGTGTGATTCTGATGTCCTGCTTCAGCTGCTTCTGGTCTGGCTGGCTGAGGTGCTTGGTGTCATTGGGGACTGTCCAGAGCTAGTTCAGCGGTCCTTCCTTGTGGCCAGCGTTCTGCCTGGCCCTGATGGCAACATTAACTCACCTACAAGAAATGCTGACATGCAGGAGGAGCTAATTGCCTCCCTAGAGGAGCAACTGAAGCTGAGTGGGGAACAGTCTGAGGAGGCCTCAGCTTCCACTCCCCGACCCAGGTCATCTCCTGAAGAGACAGTTGAGCCTGAAAGCCTTCACCAGCTCTTTGAGGGTGAAAGTGAGACCGAGTCCTTCTATGGCTTTGAAGAAGCTGACCTAGATCTGATGGAGATTTAAGTGTTGGGGTCATGAGGGGGTGTGGAGTGGGGGTGGGAAAGTGTTAGGGAGGGTAGAGGTAAAGGGGGGTATACCAGGTGGGGGTATTTGGGTTATATTTTTTAATTTTATGCCACCACTCCCCCCTGATGTTGACTTATACATCCTTGTGGATTTGTGGATTATTAGGAAAACCGATAGTGATCACGTCTGAGCCGATGAGCTGGTCCTGGCCCTGTTGGTCATTCACTTCTGCTAAAAACAGGTTTTTGTGACTTTTTTTTAAATTTAAATCACTGTGCTTGGTATTTTTCTGACAAAATCAAAAAGGAAAAAAAAAATCTTTCGTGGGCGAATGTTAAATCTTTTGTTTCCCCTTTTACCTCAACTGTATCATAGTACATCTGGGTTTTGTTTGTTTTACTGTGTGGCCAGTGTCTTTGGGCATGATGCTATCCAACCATTGTCAATGTGAGAACATTTCTGAAGATGGGAAAGACAAAAATTGTAGCTCACAAACTGGTTTATTATATATATATATGGATAAAAAAGTTTTTTCATTGTGGTCTTAACACTTTTATATAAAAATGAAAATGGAAAAAAAATCCCACTGAACTCTCTCTTCCTTCTCCTTTCTTTCCTTCCCTCTCCAGAGATGTTGGTTTCTACAGCAACTCTAAATATAAAATTGTGGCTTTAAAAATGCATGAAACCACCTTTAATCGTCCAGAATGATGAGTAGATTTTTTCCCTCACCACCCTCCCTCCGACAAAAACACAACAAAACCAATATTCTTTGCACCTGTGATCCTTGGCCCCCTTCCCCATTCTCACACCGTCACTCTGGACAAAGGATCATACATGGGTCATTAGCAAGCAAGAGGTACTGAGGTGATCACACAGAACCTTAGGGTGGAAGCCATTCCCAGTGTATGGGTCTTCATCCTGCAATCCATGGGGGCAGTCCCTGCTTTGTTGAACTTCCTCCTGTTAAGTGGACAGCATACCTGTTCAAGGGATCACATGTCCGCCAGCCAGCAGCTAATTGTGCAAGAAGTTGTATTGAACTTTAAAAAGACCACTTGTTGAAATTCTGCTTACCCTGTGGCTTTCCCCTATTTCTCTTAATGCTTAGAGAAGAATCTGACATGAAGAAACACATAGGGGTGTGCACAAAGAAAAAGACATGAATCTTTATTTTTCACTGCCAGCTTCAAGGAAAGAAAATTTTTTCTACAATTTGCATGAGGGATTTTTTTTTTTAATTGTATGTACTCAATGGCTATAAACTGAAACGTACTGTAACACACAAAGAAAAGGAGCAAAAATCCAGGTCCACCTTTCCCACAACTATACTATACTTCTGTCCATCCTGAGGCTTTCTGCAACGTTTCCCTCCTGTGAGCCAAGGAGGCAACCTGCACAGGCTTGTAAATGGTTCATCTTTAAAATGTACATAAGTGGAACATTTAAAAAAAATGAGGGGAAATGGATTTATAAACAATGTGGTTTTTTTCTAGGTTACCCTATTTGAGCAGGCTTTCACAGACTGGGAGGTGCTCAAGATGTGATGGGCCTGGTGGTACAGGTGTGACATTTGTTACCACCTGTTTCTCCTCATCCGTTTTTTTTTTGTGTTTTTTAACTCCCAGCACACTATAATATAGTGAACTGGAGTATTCCCCTCCATAAACAGCTTGGCCAGCTTTGTGAACCCATGGCATCTGAAAACTGAACTGAGGATCCACCTGGGCTTCTCTTCCCCAGCTTTTTGCCTGATGCCATTTTGACAGAATATGGACTTTTGAGTCAAAACTTTGCCTTTCAGAAAGTTCAAGAACTATGGTCAACGCTATCTGCAATGACTTAATCCTTCTCTTTGGTAGTCTCCGCAGCAGCCCCAGATTTAGCAGAGCTGGGTTCCTGGCCTCTGCACACTGTATGACTTTCTCAATGGGTAATTTTTTTAAGGCCATAATACCAACAGTGGATCAGCTGGGTTTTGGCCAGGAAGTTACCTTTGTGGATTCTGCCTGCATGGCTTCGTAGTATAGGAAGTTTTTTTTGTTTTGTTTTTTATAATTCAGTTTAATCAATAAACAAGTATTTATTGACTACTTTGTGTTGAGACTGAATGTGTGGAAGATTCAAATTGAAAGCTGACAGTTTTCTTTGGCTTGAATTTACTAGTTGTAATCATGGGTAATACAAGTGGAGGGGTTTTAATTTCTCTCTCAGCTCTCACCTCACTGAATTTCTATACAGGCATACCTTGGAGATACTGTGGGTTGGGGTCCAGACCACTGCAGTGAAGCAACTATCATAGCAAAGCGAGTCACAGTCTTTTTGGTTTTCCAGTGCATGTAAGTTTATACTATAGTATATTAAATGTGCAATAACACTATGTATGTCTAAAAAATGATATACCTTAATTTAAAAATACTTTATTGCCAAAAATGCTGACCACCCTGAGCCTTCAGCAAGTTGTCACCTTTTTTTGCAGTAGTAACGTCAAAGATCACTGATCACCGTATCAAATAAAATAATGAAAAAGTTTGAAATATTGCAAGAATCACCAAATGTGACATAGACACAAAGTAAGCAAATGCTACTGGAAAAATGGCACCAAGACTTTCTCAATGCAGGGTGGACACAGACCTTCAGTTTGTAAAACAACACTGCAGTATCTGCAAAGCATAAAAAACAAGATATGCCTGTAATAGTTTTGGGGTTTACTGCCTATACTAGTTTCTCAAAAAGAGGTTTAGAGAGGATATGCATCAGAATCACCCAGGGTGTTTTTTAAAATTCGGGTTTAACGCCATCCTGGTGATGGAACTGGCTAATAACCCCAACTGATTTGACTCACCACTACACCCAGGACTTAGTGAACACAATACTTGTAAGAGGTCTTCTGACAGTGCTAGAAATTAGTAGAAGACTTAGCTTAAATGTCGAAATTACTTAGTATTCCCCATGAAGGGTGAGGAGGTTGGACGGGTGTGGGATCAAGGCTGTTAGTTCCAGTTTGGGAGTAACCTTATACAGCTCTACGAGATGTTACATTTCCATCTTTGAAATGATGTTTTAACTAAAATCACATATAGAGCCAACATTAACCAGAAAGTCTGTATTTTAGACTAGTGCATGGGTGAAAACATTGAAGAAAAATGTTAAAAGCTAATTATGTTACCACACAAAGATTAAGTCTGACTTCTGTACAAAGCAGCCTTCCGTACAGACCCAGATGAAGACAGTAATGGGTCTTTGGTATTATCATGCAGACCGTTCTATATATATGCTACCAGAACCAAGAACCAAAGGGTTCTCTGACCAGGGAGGGAGATGGCACACAGCAGTACTTAGCAGTTTCACTCTTGGTGTGACCTAGTCAAACAGTACAACCACTCAGCAAGTGTTTCAAAGGATTTATTTTACAAAAGAATAGTACCTTTGAACCAGCCAAGTTCAAAGTTAGAAGAAGGGTACAACTTCAGTTCTGGATAATGCCTCTGTATTTCATTCAAAGCCACTAAAAAGGAAGAGATCATAATAAAATGGTGAAGCCATAGAGTGAGGAATCAATTCGTAAAAGCAGCTCTATCCTCAGCCCAAACCCTTGCCACCCAGAGAATTTTTTGGTTGAGACCTCCGGAAAAACAAAGCTTACTGCAACCAAGGAATCTCCCAACTATCTCTTCTACTGTAATTTTAATTTCAATCACCTGATCATGTGGGCAATATCCCAGCTGGTCTCTGCAGACAGGGGTCCCTCTATTTCAACACCTTTTTCAGTTACAGTGGCGATTTGAAACTGAAAGAAAGCAGAGATCTCAATGAAAATGCCAACCCTTATGTGAAAGAAGTCCCTGGTCAAAGGTCAAGTGGAGGGTCTTTCCCAAAGGTGAAAACAGGAGACACAGAAATGGGGCACTCTGCTTCAAAGTTTAGAGACTCGGGGATTGCAAAGCCTGCCAATTAGCTCCGCATCACTTATTATTCACACTTCTCACCCGGTTATAAGAACGGGCATCTCGATAGTACAGCACTCGCATGCAGCGTTCCACTAGCTCTTGGGCCTCAGTCTGGCTCAGCACTGGCTTCTTCTCCAGAACTTCTCGCAGCAGAGGCTAGGGATATCGGGGGTGGGGGTGGGGGGGAACATGGGAGATATCACGAGCTGAATACCAGGCGATTTGTCGCAAATCCACAGTGTGAAAAGAATCATAAATGAGTGAAAAGGCGACATTCCACCTACTGCCTCAGCAAAATGAACTCTGCTTACTTGTGCTAAGACCCACTTGAAGGGGAAATTCTAGGGTGTCCTCTCTTAGCACATGTATACTGACTCCCTCCAGGACATACCCCACCGTGTCATTATGGCCTCTGGACCAAAAAGAAAACCATCCGCCCAGCAGTACAGATCCTAGCCTGTTCCTCATGTCAGAATTTCAAGGGTAGAACAAGCAGACAACCACTAACCCCCCCTGCCTTCTGTCTTCTATCCCTCATCCCTCAATTGGCTACTTACCTGAGCCAAGTATGCACCATAACCGGTGGCCACCGAAGGGGCTTCATAGGCTACACCAAGCATGTCCACGTAACCCAGGAAGCTAACAGGACACAATAGGTCATCTTAGGTTTCTGTATCTTAGCTGTAGGAAGGGACCATGGGGTCTGAGGTAGAAGTGGGAGTCACTCAGGGGGAAGAGACAGACATACACGGGCACTACAGATTGGGTAGTCAAGGAAATGAGTTATTTGTATTCAAGTCAACCTCTCTCCATCAGCATAGCCTCCAATGACCATGGTGTTCCACAGGGGGTTCATCTTGGAGCGCCGGCTGTACGTAGCCCTGGTCAGCCATGAATGAATAGCTTTAGGGCTATAGCTGTGTCCATCTCCCAACAGCTCCTCATCGATCCTTAAAAAGAATTGGTTGTGAAAAAAGGGAGAGAACGGAAGTCGGGGTTTCCATCCACCCCCAAAAGATGTTACCACAATCTTCCCCATTTAAACTAAAATAAACTAAAATAAACTACTTATTTGCAAACATTCTCAAATCTTCCACGCCAAGTCTCCCTGTCCTCTGCTGCAGCTTCAAGTTTCTCCACCCTAGAACTTCTTGAGGGGATAAAAAACAGTCTATTCCCCTCCCCACTTGGAAACTACTCCTATTCTCGAGACGACTTACACCATTTGGCCGAGAACTTGCTTCAAATATTGGAAATCAGCGTAGTCTCCGGAAGCACCCAGCATGGTGCTGTTGTTGACTCGCATAATGCGAGAGATGTTGCGGAAACGAGCCAAGGAGCCGTAGGAGCCCAGCATGTCTGCTGCAATCACCACTCCGCCCTCAAACTTGACGCCCAGGACCGAGGTCCCGGTCACCATGGGGTTCCTGGAGAGAGAGGGTGGTCTGGAGAGGAGCGGCGCGGGGGGAGAGCCTGAGCCCGCTTCCCGCGTTGTGGGTTCCGCCTCTGACTTTCAACGGCTCCTTTCATTCTCCGGGACCCTCCTTCCCGAGCTCCCCCGCCGTTAGCGCGCCCCGGGGTGCCCCCTTCGCCTTCCCCGGCTCCCAGAACCTGCCGGCCGCACCAGGCCCCACGGTCCCTCCCCCTGCGCAGGCTAAGGCGCCGAGAGCTTACTGGGTGCGCGTAATCGGACCCCCGTAGAGCGCGGACGCCGGATCCACAGAGGAACCGGGAGTGGGCGGGATGCGGTAAAACTGCCCAGGGGCCGGTCCGCACCGCGACTCCAAAAGCGCTTCCATCTTAGTCACGGTAGCACGGGAAACGAAAGCGTTGGCGCCGACGGAAGCGGAAGTGATCCTTCAGTGCCACACCTTTCTTCTTCCTGCAAGCTACTTCCAGCTGCCATGTTGATAGGGTCAGTGCCGACCGTAGCAGTGTCCCGGGTGGCGACCAAAACCCAGAGATGTGGAGTTGCCAGACGTCGTATCACATCGCGGTAGAGTCTGGACTAGAACAGTATTCTGACGCACAAATTCAAGGAAGGGGTGGGTGGTGTGGGAGATGGGTATGGGTCGTGGGTGGATGGGAGGGCGGGGCACTTCAAGACGCTGACGCTGAGCGAGGAAGCAGAAATTCTCCTTTCCTTTTTGGATCCTTATGAAAAACAAAAAACCCACACGAAACTAACAGTGAACCCAGGATCATGTGGCATATTCGACCCATTTTATATATAAGAAACCGAGACTTGTGTAGTGATTTACCCGATTACACAGCAAGTAGTAGAAGATCTGAGTCTTCAAACTCAATTAAAATAGGAATCATACAGTTGCGCGTACCTTGGGGTGTATGATATCTCAGATGGATCACTCACTCTGTAGGACCTTGTACAAATCTCTGAAAGTTTCCTAATTGTCAAAGGCTCTTACCTGCCTCTTAAACATCAGAAAAATTCCATTGACTGTGGGAGTGTAACTAAATTACAGGCGTTCCCTTCTCAATGTGGTTCTGTAGCAAGGGCTGGAAGCAGTGTCTAGAATCAAACACTAAACCTAAAACCACTACTTTGCCACAACTCCCTTCACAACTAGATTCAAAATTTTTCACTCAGCAGGAAACCAAATCAGTTTTGTTTTTTAAAACTCCCTGAGTTAATTTGAACCAAAGCAATGCAAATTATTTTAGCCTAATTGAAATAAAATATTTTATTAGGTCATGAAACCTTGGAAAGGGAAGGGTCAAGATCTTGTGTCAGAGGCACCCAAATGATGCTCTTTGTATCACCTTTGGGACTTGAAAACTAGATAGTAGATTTTTTCTTCAAAGTAATAGCCACGTTCTCGCAAACCCCATATTCCAGGTGACTCTTGGACCTCTCTGAGGCTTACCTGGACAAATAGCAGGTGTCGTTTGTGATGACAAAAGGCTTACTGGGATTCCTCCAAAACTGCTTGAATACTTCACTTTCATAGCTACCAGAGTCCTCTTCATATGAACTTTAAAGCAATTAGCCATCAATTAATTGGCTATATCCTTGTTTAGAAGTGGCCTGAGGTGGCTTGCTGGTTTCTGGTCTCACTCCTTTCAAGGTCCCTAGATTAAGGCTCTGGTAGGGCCAGTACCAGTTCCAGAGATCAGGCAGGTGGTCAAATTCCACAGAGTCTAAAAGAAGAAAAGTGAAAGGATCTAGAATCATTCAGCCTGGGAGTAGGATGACAGGGAAAGCAAACCACTAACATTTGATGATACAATATTCAGAGGAAGGTGACCAGCATGTCTTTTGTGCTAAGATGAAAACAAGACATAAGTTAAACTGAAGGGGAAACTTAAACTTAAAGGGAAACTTATAAGAAGTTTCTTCTCTTTTTAAAGCATTTTTAAGTTTGCCCAGTTTTCTATGGTTGGCTATTACTTCGAGTTTAATTAGTATTTAGCTCTCACCAGTGTTCGAGCTTTTAAGTCAATAATCATCAGACTGGTTTTGTATCATGTCAGGGTATCTCTGGTTATGGGGAATGTCTTGAAATTCTCAGAAAAGAATAACACTAGACTAAATTGGAATTAATAATCACCATCATCACCACCTCACAAACATTTTCACTGCTCCATATTTTAGAAGTGGTATTTGAAACTTTAACTCCAAAAGAGTTAGGGATCATTTTTGACCTGCTCAGGGCCTGGCTCCAGGGGGCTGTAACAGAAATATGAGAAAGAAAATGTGTCTAGCTTGTCCATGGCTGCACTACCCTGTGGGTATGCCCTGAGGATTTTTGTAATTTTACATCCTCTATAATTCAGTTCTGCAATATCTCTCTTGCAGGATGTGTCACACTTGTCTAAAGACTGACTTGCTAAAGCAAAAGTTCCACAAAAGCAGAAACAGATTGTCTTTCAACAGTATCCCTTGATGCACAGAAGATTCAGATTCAGATGTGGTCCTGTTTATCTTTTTTTGTTGCCCATACTTTTGATATCATATCCATACTTTTGATGTCATATCCAAGAAATCATTACCAAATGCAATGTTAAGAAGCGTTTCCACTATGTTTTCCTCTAAGAGTTTTGTACTTTTAGTCCTTATGTTTAGATCTCTTAGCCATTTTGAGTTAAATTTTGTCTATGGTGTAAGGTAAGTGTCTAACTTCATTCTTATACACGTAGGTATCCAGTTTTCTCAACATCGTTTGTTGAAAAGACTGTCTTTTCCTCATTGAATGGTCTTGGCACCCTTGTTGAAATCATTGATCATATGTGAGGGTTTATTTCTGGGTTCTCTATTTTATTCCACATAGTCTATATGTCTGTCTTTATGACAGCACCACACTGTTTTGATTACTGTAGCTTTGTAGTAAGTTTTGAAATCAGACTGTACAAGACATTATTCTTCTTTTTCAAGATTGTTTTGGTAAAGATATCTTTAAATTTTATATTTTATGGCATTTTTTTCCTTTTGGTACAGAATTCTAGGTGGACAGTTATTTTCTTTTGGAACTTTAAATATGTTATTTCATTTTCTTCTGGCTTCCATTGTTTTTGTTGAGAAGTCATCTGTTAGTCATACTGTTGTTTCTTTGAAGATAATGGGGCTTTTTTCTTCTGACTTCTTTTAAGATACCCAACAGTGTCTCTGATGTTCAACAGTGTTACTAGGATATGCCTAGCCATGGTTTTATTTGTACCTATCCTGCTTGAGTTTGCTGAGCTTCTTGAATCTGTGGTTTGATATCTTTCATCAGTTTTGGAAAATTCTCAGCCATTATCTCTTTAAATATTGCTTTTTCCCAATATTCTCTCCTCTTTTTTAAGATTCCAGTTAAACATGTGCTAGATATTTGAGCATGTCTCCTATGCTTCTTACTTTCTTTTTGTTTTCCATTCTTTTTTATCTCTGTGTTTCAGTTTGGATGTTTTCTACTGACCTATCTTCCAGTTCTCTAATTCTGTGCCCGATCTGCTGTTAAACCCTTACATTTCAGATTTTGGCTTTTTGTTTGTTTTTCAGTTCTAGAATGTCCATTTGAGTTTTTTGGGGTTTTTTTTGTGGTATGCGGGCCTCTCACTGTTGTGGCCTCTCCCGTTGCGGAGCACAGGCTCTGGACACGCAGGCTTAGCGGCCATGGCTCACAGGCCCAGCCGCTCCGCAGCATGTGGGATCTTCCTGGACCAGGGCACGAACCCATGTCTCCTGCATCAGCAGGCAGACTGTCAACCACTGTGCCACCAGGGAAGCCCCATTTGAGTTTTCTATAGATTCCAATTTTCTGTTAAAATTCATTTTCATTTATATGTCCATAATTTTTGCTATTTTCTTTAACATGTTAATCATTGTTATTTTTAAATTCTTGTATGCTAATTTTAGTATCTGGATCATCTATGAGTCTTTTTATATTTTTTTTCTTTTCATTTTGGTCATATTTTTTTTTCTCTTTACAAGTCTCATGCTTTTTTATTGTTTGCCAGAAATTATGAATAACTACAGAAGGCTCCATATCATGTTCTCTTCCACCAGAGAGGGTTCTCACTTTTTCCTATTAGGCAGATAGGGTGAGGGACTGATTCACCTCAATCCAGTCAAGGATTAGGCTGTCTCAGGGTTGGGTTGCTGTTTCAGTCTGGTTCATCCATATTCTTCAGGCATGTTCCTCACAATCTTTTGACTGAAAGCTGGGCAGGTATTCATCTCCTTAGCTCTGAAGTGCTGAAGAAGATTGAGCCAGCTCTGCAGGCTCCTGTTCCAGGGAGTCTCAAAATCTGGCAAATATCTTGAGGAGGAGACCAGTTGAGTAGTTGAGGCTCTTCTCCTTTCCCTGCCTCAGCAGGTCTTCACTTCCTAATCAATAATGCCAGACTGTGGGAGGTTCATTGTGCCTTTTAGAAGCTTTTAACCCAACTCTCCAGCCTCATGAACATTCCAGGAGTTCCGCAAATTTTCCATAGATAAAACTAGCCATCATTAGAGGCCCTTTAAAATTTTAACTCGTCACTCCAGCATTGCATGACCATCAAAGTCTTTGGTGATTTCTTTTCCCCAAGCAGAGGCATTCTGTCTAGGTTAGGCCTTATCTTCAGCCTGTGCTCAGCTCACTTCAGAAACATTCTCCTGTCTCTGGAATTTTACTTGATCTAGTCCTCATTCCTTTGACATCCCCTTGTTGCCTTTAAAAAACATGGTTTTTGTAGTTTTTCTAGCTTCTTATTGCAGGAGGAAGACTGACCTGCCATGACCTACAGCTTACCTGTATTGGTTTATTGGTGTATTGGTGTATTGGTTTCCTGTGGATGCTATAGCAAATAACCACAATCTTAGTGGCTTAAAACAACAGAAGTGTATTCTCTCACAATTCTAGAGGCCAGAATCTGAAAGCAAGGCAACATCAGGGCCACACTCCCTCTGGAGGGTCTGGAGGGGGATTCATTCCTTGCCTCTTCTAGCTTCTGGCATTATTTGGTGTTCTTTGGCATGTGGGTACATAACTCCAATCTCTCTCCATCTTCTTCTCACCTTCTCCTCTTGGTCAAATCCCCCTCTGCTTTTCTCTTATAAGGACACTGTGGTTACATTTAGGGCCCACCCACGTAATGCATTATAGTCTCTTCATTTAAAGATCCTTAGTTTAATCACATCTGGAGGAGAAAAAAAAAAAACCTTTTTCCAAATAAAAACCTTTTTTCTTATTTTTCAAAAAAGGTAACATTCACAGGTTCCAGGGATTAGGCTGTGGATATATCTTGAGAAGCCATTATCAGCCTACCACATCTGGAATCAGAAGTCCATGATTTGTTTTTTTTTACCTTTATAACTGAAAAATAAAACACACATATAGAAAATCACACAAAACAAATACATGACTTGAATTACTTTAAGGCCAACACCCTTGAAACTACCATCTAAATCAAGAAATGGAACTTCTCCAGCTAGCCCAGTTCCAATCACAATTGTTTCCCTCTTCTAGAAAATAGCCACTATCCTGACTTTTATGATAATTATCCCCTTGGATTTCTTTATAGTTTCATCATCCAAGTGTGCTTCCCTGAACACTATACTTCAGATTTCCCATTTATTTGATTTTATATGTATTTTGAGTTTTTTAATCTACAGATTTCCTCCTCTAGCCCTTTCTTTCCATAACAGTGTATCTGTTAAAGACCCCAGGATGTTTGATCTGTATACCCTGCTTTCTGCCCACAGTCTGGGTTTTGCTGATTGCATACTAATAGTTTAGTTCAACATGTTCTTCAGTCCTCTGCAGTTCCTGCACGTGGACAGCTCAATCCAGAGGTCTGTTCAGACTCAGGTTTGATGCCTTTGGCAAGACGGTAAGTGGTGGTGTGTTTTTTCACCAGGAGGCCCATTGTGTCTGGTTGTCTCTTTTTCTTGTGATGTTAGCAATTGCTTCTGTTCAGTTAATTCATTTGGTATTGCACAATAATGATATTCTAATTCTATAACTTTGTTTTCATTCATTAACGTGAATATTTCCATAAGGGGACACTTTTCTCATCTACTTTTTTTGGTTACCCAGTGTTAAGCTCATATAAGAAATGTCAGATAAATGCTTTATTCTTTCTCTTTAAAGACTTTTAAAATGATTTTGCCCCATCATTATCTAAATGTGACCAGTTAGCATTTTTTGTATTTTTATGAACTCATAGATTTAAACATTCATTCTGATGCTCAAATTATTCCAGATTTGGCCAGTGAGAGCCTTTTCAAACTGGCTTCTAACAACATTGTAAATCAACTATACTCCAATAAAAATCAATTTTAAAGAAAACTGGCTTCTGGGTCCTTTTAACATGTCCCCATCATTATTTGAGCACATCGTTACTTTTTGGCAAAACAGGATGTTCCAGGCTCATACTTTCTCTGCACCAGCCCTGGAATCAGTCATTTCTCCAAAGGGCCTTGATTCCTTTTAGTAGAAACTGGTATTTATTCCTTTTTTTGGTTTTTTGTTTGTTTGTTTGTTTTTGGCCGAGCAGCTTGTGGGATTTTAGTTCCCCAACCAGGAATCGAACTCGGGCCCTTGGCAGTGAGAGCACAGAGTTCTAACTGCTGGACTGCCGGGGAATTCCTGAGACTGGTATTTAGAAACCAAGATTTAGTCCCTAGGTGAGCTCATTACTGAGATATTGCTGTCCCCAATACTTCTCAGTGGAGAGAGCTATGCACATACATTTACATCAATATTTATTTCTATATCTATCTACTTATTAGTAGATAGTAGATAACTTATTAGTTATCTATCTATCCACTGAAAACTACAACTTTACACCAGTATCTCCAATTTCAATTCAACACTACTGGACATAACATATTCTAACTTTCTCCCTTTCCATAAATTGTTATTCCCTTTTCTGAAAGTGAAAGTGAGAAACCTGGCTCCCATTATCCTCTCTATATATGTAAATCAATTCCCTTATGCATAACCAATCTCCCATCACTGCCACCAACTCCATCCCTTCACCAATGCCCTCCTCACTCTGCTCCAGCTCCAACATCCTACTGCACCATCCCCTCATGAAGATTTTCTCTGTACCCGACTCAGGCTCCCATACCTTACTATGGACCATCTCTCCAAGTACACACCCCCTTTATCCTACTGTGGCTCCAACAACCTACATCAGGTCACTGTCGCTGCCACCTCCCTGCTTAGACGTCTTCCTCACATCTCATGCTGGGCCACTGTGGCTCTGCACCATTTTCTGCTTCACACCTTTGCCTCCCTTGCTTGGTCCCACTTAATGGCTTTGGACTAAATTGTTCACAAAAGGAAGGGTTAGAGGAAAAGGAAAACATACAGATATATTTATTCTTAGTTCTACAAGTTATACATATATTTATATCTCTATCTATCTATCTCTGGCTTACCACCAATCCTTATGTTGATGTTGCTCTAATCATTTTGTTTGTAAAGTTTTTTTCTAGATCCTTCAGGGAGGGCTCATGGAATCTACATTCTCTTAATTATTGAATACTGGTAACAGTTGTGTGTGCCCTTCAAACTTCCAAGTCAATTTTTTAAAAATTTTATTTTATTATTATTTTTTAATACAGCAGGTTCTTATTAGTTATCTGTTTTATACATATTAGTGTATACATGTCAATCCCAATATCCCAATTCATCCCACCCCAACACCCCCACCACCCCTGGCTTTACCCCCTTGGTGTCCATACATTTGGTCTCTACATCTGTGTCTCCATTTCTGCCTTGCAAACCGGTTCATCTGTACCATTTTTTCTAGATTCCACATATATGCGTTAATATACGATATTTGTTTTTCTCTTTCTGACTTAACTTCAGTCTGTATGACAGTCTCTAGGTCCATCCATGTCTCTACAAATGACCCAATTTCTTTCCTTTTTTGGCTGAGTAACATTCCATTGTATATATGTACCACATCTCCTTTATCCATTCGTCTGTCGATGGGCATTTAGGTTGCTTGCATGATCTGGCTATTGTAAATAGTGCTGCAATGAACATTGGAGTGCATGTGTCTTTTTGAATTATGGTTTTCTCTGGGTACATACCCAGTAGTGGGATTGCTGGGTCATATGGTAATTCTATTTTTAGTTTTTTAAGGAACCTCCATAGTGGCTGTATCAATTTACATTCCCACCAACGGTGCAAGAGGATTCCCTTTTCTCCGCACCCCAAGTCAATTTTGCTGGGTATAAAACCCTTAGCCTTGGGACTTCCCTGGCGGTCCAGTGGTTAAGACTCCATGCTTCCACTGCAGGGGGCACAGGTTCAATCCATGGTCAGGAGGTCCCTCATGCCTTGTGGTGTGGCCAAAAAACAAACAAAAAAAAACCCTTAGCTTACATTTTTTTGCCTTAAGTATATCTTAGTTATGTTACCCTAATTTCTCTGACATAAATTGTTCCTGTCAAACAGTCTAATGACAATATAATTTTCCCCCTTTTCTAGGTCACTTGCTCTTTTTGCCTACATGATGAAATAATAATTTTTTCCTTAAAGTTCAATAATTTTACTAGAACAGGACTATGTTGGTCATTCTGAGTTGATAATCTTATATATGCAGTGTGTTATTTCAATATGTAGTGGTTTAATTTTTTTTCCTTGATTTTAGCTTTTAGTATGTATTCTCTATATCCCTTCATTTATTTTCAACTTAAAAAAATTTTACTTTCTGTTTCTCTTAAGGCATTATCTATTATATTTACTTAGTCTTATATTCCTTTTAATTTAGTCTTCATTTCTGAAGAGATTTTTTTCCTTTCTTAAAAATATTTATTTTGGGCTGCGTCGTGTCTTAGTTGTGGTGTTCAGGCTCTTCATACGGCACACGGGCTTCTTGGGCTTCTATCTAGTTGTGGTGCACAGGCTCAGTAGTTGCAGCGTGCAGGCTTAGTTGCTCCACGGCATGTGGGATCTTACTTACCCAACCAGAGATTGAACCCGCATCCCCTGCATTGGAAGGGGGATTCTAAACTACTGGACCACCAGGGAAGTCCCAGATTTTTTCTTTTATTTCCAGTTCTTTCCCGAGTTTAGTCACCTAATAGCTGCATTTTCAAATTCTGACTTCTGTTGTTCTTTTATTTCTTACATTATTTTCACAGTATCTTTCAGCTCATTTTGAAATGGTGGATTACGGTCTGTTTTGCTCGTGGACATGACTGTCTGGCGTGATTTCATTGTCAGTAGAGATGTTATTCTGCTTCTTATTCTCTTTATTTTTGTAATAACTGTGTGGGATTTGCCCTCGATCCTTTGACCCTCTTTTCTTTTGGAAACATATGTTTTCCTGAACTTTTAGGAGGCAAGGTTCAGGATAGCTTTTCTAACTTCACAGAGCTCCCTCTGCTGTTCTTTTTGTGTAATTTTCAAAAACATGACCAGTTGCTCTCTCAAGATTTCCTAGCTTTGTTCTTCTTTTCCACTTTCATCCAGAGCTTCCTTCTCTTTGTGTGGCTCTGTTGTCCTGTTTTAATTAATTTTTATTCTACTTCCATCATTTTCTCCTCAGTGTGGAACCCTGTTCTAGCAGGAGCCTTGCTGGTCAGTTGGAGAGTTCCTGGGACTTAGACTACTCCAGCCTCTTCAGACCTTACCATGGACTCCTTGCATGTGTCAGCTATTGGACTGGGCAAAGCCCTGCTCTGTTTGAACTGCTGTTTTCAAATTACCCTGTTGTCCTTTCCTGTGAATATCTGTTGGCTTTTTTGGGGTCTGCTGTTCTCAGGTGTGTCAGAGGCCCCAGTGTTTCACTCTACTCTCTCCCACACAAATGCTGACACCACGCCGGTCTTTTAACTGTTGGTGGTTTGTCCCCACTCACTTGTTTTTGGATTCATGGGGATACCTTGTGATGTCATTTTGTAATTGTTGGAAATGCTGTTGATGGGATTTTGGCTTTGCTGTCTAGTTGTTCTGTTTTTATGAGAGAATTGGATGAGATTCAAAAACTATGTAATCATCGTTGTTCCAGAATCCTGTACTTTGTTTTTATGATGTACAAATACAGAAAAGTGTACAGTAGAAAACAAACTCACCCATTAGTGAATTTTAGTGTACGTAAGTTATACATCAATAAAGTTGATTTTAGATGTTAAAAACAAAATTTAAGGGCTTCCCTGGTGGTGCAGTGGTTGAGAGTCCGCCTGCCGATGCAGGGGACACGGGTTCGTGCCCCGGTCCGGGAAGATCCCACATGCCACGGAGTGGCTGGGTGGAAATACATGGAAATACATCTACCAAATTGCTAACATTGTTTACCTGGGGCCAGTGGAGAAGGAGATTATTAATTTTGGAAAGACATATTTGTATCATTTGACATTTACTTTATCTTTGAAGAAAAAATATTTCCCTAAAATGAACTATTATTAAACTACCCTTTAACATTTTTTGTAAAGCTGATTTCATGGTACCAAACTCTTTTAGCTTTTGCTTATCTGTAAAACTTGAGCTTGCCTTCAAATCTGAATGAAAGCCTTTGGGTAGTGTATTCTTGGTTGTAGGTTTTTTCCTTTTCATCACTTTAATTATATCATGCCCCTCCCTTCTGGCCTGCAGAGTTTCTGCTGAAAAGTCAGCTGATAGCCTTATGGGATTTCCCTTGTATATAACTTGTTGTTTTTCCCTTACTGTTTTTTTAAATTAATTAATTTATTATTTTTATTTGTTAAAATATATTTATTTATTTGGGGGCTGCATTGGGTCTTCGTTGCTGTGCGCAGGCTTTCTCTAACTGCGGCGAGCAGGAGCTACTCTTCATTGCAGTGTGCAGGCTTCTCATTGCTCTGGCTTCTCTGTTGCAGAGCACGGGCTATAGGCGCGTGGGCTTCAGTAGTTGTGGCTCACAGGCTCTAGAGCACAAGCTCAGTAGTTGTGACGCACAGGCTTAGTTGCTCCACGGCATGTGGGATCTTCCTGGACCAGGGCTCGAACCCGTGTCCCCTGCATTGGCAGGCGGATTCGTAACCACTGCACCACCAGGGAAGTCCTCCTGTGCTGTTTTTAATATTCCTTCTTTATCTTTAATTTTGGCTATTTTAATTACAGTGTGTCTTGGTGTGGTCCTCTTTGGGTTGATCTTATTTGGGATTCTCTGTGCTTCCTGGACCTGGATGTCTGTTTCCTTTCCCAAGTTAGGGAAGTTTTCAGCTATTATGTCTTCAGATATGTTCCCTGTACGTTTCTCTCTCTCTTCTCCTTCTGGGACTTTTATAATGTGAATGTTAGTATGCTTGATGTTTTCCCAGAGGTCTCTTAAACTGTCTTCATTTTTGAAAATTCTGTTTTCTTTTTTTCTGATCAGCTTGAATGATTTCCACTACTCTATCTTCCAGTTTGCTGATCTGTTCCTCTGTATCATTTAATCTACCATTGATTCCTTCTAGTGTTATTTTTTATTTCAGTTATTGTATTCTTCAGCTCTGTTTGGTTCTTCTTTATATCTTCTAACTCTTTGTTAAAAACTTCTAACTTCTCACTCTGTTCATCCATTCTTCTCCTGAGTTCTTTGAGAATCTTTATGAGTATTGCCTTAAACTCTTTATTGGTAGATTGCTTATCTCCACTTAACTTAGTTTTTCTTCTGGCGTTTCTTCTTATTCCTTCATTTGGAACATATTCCATTGTTGCCTCATGTTGCCTAACTTGCTGTTTTTATTTCTATGTGTTTGGTAGGTTGTTTATGTTTCCCAATCTTGAAGAAGTGACCTTATGTAGGAAATCTCCTTTGGGGCCCAGCAGCACACTCCACTCTGGTCACCAGAGCTATATGCTTTAGGGTTGCTCTCTACATGTGCTGCGTGGGTCCTTCTGTTGTGTCTGGCTGACTACTTTGGGTGCATTGGTAGACATGGCTGGTCCCTGGTCTGGTTGGTTGCCAGGCCCTGCCTTGTGTGGAGGCTGCCAACTGATGGTGGTTGGGGCCGGGTCCTGGCTGTAGCTGGCTACGTGGCCAGGGGAATCCCAGTCCTGGTGCCAGCCCACAGGTGGGTGGAACCAGGTCCTGGTGTGATTGGCTACAGGCCCAGGGGTTTCAGAGCTAGTGTCAGACTGCTGATGCGCTGGACCGTAGCCTGGAGGGAGGTTCAGGGACTGTTGTCAGCCTGCTGGTGGGAAGGGCCAATTCCTGACATGGCTGGCTGCAGGGTCTGGAGTGACCTGGAGCTGGTGATGGCCTGCTGGTGGGTGAGGCCAGGTTCCAGGGCTGGGTCTGATGGCTAACTGCAAGGGGCCCAGGGCTAATGCAGGTACACTAGTGGGAAGGTCTGGGTCCTGGGCCCCCTGATATGTGGGGCCATGTCCCCAGGCAGCTGGGGACTCAGGGGGTCCTAGCGCAACTAGCCTGCTGGTGAGTGGGACTGTGTCCTCATTCAGCTAGCTGCTTGGCCTGGGACATCCCAGGATGGGTGCCAACTGGCTGGTGGGCAGGGCCAGGGCCGGCACTAATAAGGTGGAGGGAAGATTCTAAAATGGTCCTTACCACCACCAGTGTCCTTGTGGTGGGATGCACTCCCAAAACCAGCTGCTGCCAGCATCTATGTCCCCAGGGTGAATTTCAGTTGCATCCTGCCTCTCTGGGAGGCTCTCTGAGATCAGCAAGTGGGTCTGACCCTCTCAAATCACTGCTTCTACCCTGGGTCTCGGAGTATGTGAGATTTTGTGTGTGCCCTTTAAGAGTGGGGTCTATTTCCTACATCCCTCTGGCTCTCCCAAAAGCAAGCCCTGCTGGTCTTCAAAGCCAAATGTTCTGGGGACTTGTCTTCCTGATGCAGGACCCCCTGGCCTGGGGAGTCCGACGTGGGGCCTGGACCCCTTGCTTCTTAGGGAAAACCTCTGCAATTATAATTATCCTCCTGTTTGTGGGTTGCCCACCCAGGGGTATGGGCCTTGACTATACCCCCATCTCCACCTCTCTACCCCTCCTGTCTCTTTGTGGTTCCTTCCTTATATTTTTAGCTGTAGAAGATCTTTTCTGCTAGTCCTGAGGTCACTTTCATGGATAGTTGCTCTGTAAATGTTGCAGTTTTGATGTGCTTGTGGGAGGAGGTGAGCTCAGGGTCTTCGTACTCTGCCATCCTGGCCACATCCCCCATTGGGGTTCTTAATGGAAACTAATCAGTTGAGAAGGATTGACATTTTTATGTTAAATTTTCCCTTCTAGAAATACAGTTTACCTTTCTGTAGGCATTTCTTGATCTTTAAAGTAAGAGTTCATCTTTTTCCTTATATAGACCATGGACTTTAAGTTTAATACTTTTTACTAATTTTGTCAACATTAATTCACTATATCAATAAAATAAGGGAGAGAACCCATAAGATTGTATCAATAGATACCCCCAAAGTAGCACTGTGTGAAAATCAGCCGCCATTCCTAATAAAACTCTATGCAAAATAGGAATAGAAATAGAAATCGTAAACATAACAGTGTCTATTTGCCAAAAACCAGCAACAAACACATTAACTGCTGAAGTATTCAAATTAAGAACTAGACCAGGGGACTTCCCTGGCAGTCCAGTGGTTAAGATTCCATACTTCTACTGCAGGGGGCGCCGGTTTAATCCCTGGTCTGGGAACTAAGATCCCAAATGCTGCAGGGCGTGGCAAAAAAAAAAAAAAAGAACTAAAGAGGGAAGTCTACTGTTAGCATAAATATTCAACGTTAATTTGAAGATTTTACCTGATTTATTTATTCATTCAACAAATGTTTATTGAGTGTTTGCTATGAACTGTTTTAGGCAAACAGTCTATAGAGTAGTGAATAAAATTCTTGCCTTTGTGGAGCTTATAGCTGAAGCAATGAGACAATAAAGTGGAAAGAGTGGCATAAATATTTGAAAATAAGAGATAAAATTATTTATACTTTCAAATATGATTGTACTTCTAGAAATCCTAATCAATTAAAAACTATAAAAATTTATAAGAGAATTTAATAAAGTGACTGATAAAAATAAAGGTATACAAGCTTTTGAGAGTAGCAATGACCAGTGAAATAGACATGATTAAAATATCCCACTTATTGAAGTATTTTTTATTCAACCTCATAGATTCACTGTATTTAAGAGTCCTAAATTTAAAAGAGCAAGCAGATGTTCACAACACATGCTCTCCCCAAACCACCCGGCCTGACCCATCCCATTCAGAGCACCCCTCATGCTGTGAAAGCTCATCTCCTGGAGTGCCCAGAAGAAAAGCCAACTATTTGCACATCCAGTTCTATTGCCTCTGTTCTTTGTGTTGGGGGGCCCATAGCTTGTGTATTAAATTAAGACTATGCAGACTATGACCTGCTGAATGAAGAGGCACAAGTCACCCACATAGGTTAACAGGTAGCTCCTTCAGCATCTGTGCTCACAGTTTGGGGAAGTAAAACCCTGGGGTCGTTTTGATTGAAGGCACGGTCTCAGTCCACTCACACAAAGGGAGTCGCAAGACATTACTTACAGTTCCCAGAAACGGACGGGTGGGGGGACAGGGGCATGCGCAATGAACCAGGGAAAGGTCAGTTCTCTGTCCCACATCACAAACAAGCAAGACATAGAGAGCAAGGTAGCAAGCAAGGGGCAGAGGTCACCAACTTTGTGGGCCTCAACTCTAAGGGGTTATTTTAAAAGATTCCCACCAACTAGAGTAATGAAAATAAAAACAAAAATAAACAAATAGGGCCTAATTAAACTTAAAAGCTTTTGCACAGCAAAGGAAACCATAAACAAAATGAAAAGACAACCCACAGAATGGGAGAAAATATTTGCAAATGAAGCAACCAGCAAGAGATTAATCTCCAAAATATACAAACAGCTCATGCAGCTTAACATCAAAAAAACAAACAACCCAATCAAAAAATGGGCAGAAGATCTAAATAGACATTTCTCCAATGAAAACACAGATGGCCAAGAGGCACATGAAAAGATGCTCAACATCACTAATTATCAGAGAAATGCAAATCCAAACTGACTGGTATCACCTCACACCAGTCAGAATGGCCATTGCCAAAAAATCTGCAAACAATGAATGCTGGAGAGTGTGTGGAGAAAAGAGTGCCCTCCTACACTGTTGGTTGGAAGGTAAATTGGTACAGCCACTATAGAGAACAGTGTGGAGGTTCCTTAAAAAACTAAAAATAGAGCTACCATATGATCCAGCAATCCCACTCCTGGGCATATATCCGGAGAAAACCATAATTCAAAAAGATATATGTGCCCCAATGTTCATTGCAGCATTATTTACAATAGCCAGAACATGGAAGCCACTTAAATGTCCATCGATGGAGGAATGGATAAAGAAGATGTGGTATATATATATATATATATATATATATATATATATATATATATACACACATACATATATATATATATATATATACACAGTGGAATATTACTCAGCCACAAAAAGGAAAGAAATAATGCCATTTGCAGCGACATGGATGGACCTAGAGATTGTCATACAGAGTGAAGTAAGTCTGACAGAGAAAGACAAATATCATATGATATCACTTATATGTGGAATCTAAAAAAATGGTACAAATGAACCTATTTACAAAATATAGTAACAGATGTAGAAAATAAACTTACGGTTACCAAGGGGGTAAAGGGTGGGGGAGGGATAAATTGGGAGATTGGGATTGACATATACACACTACTATATATAAAATAGATAACTACAGCAATAAGAACATACTGTTTAGCACAGGGAACTCTACTCAATACTCTGAAATGACCTATATGGGAATAGAATCTAAAAGAGTGGATATATGTATATGTATAACTGATTCAGTTTGCTGTACAGCAGAATCTAACACAGCATTGTAAATCAACTATACCCCAATAAAAATTAATTTAAAAGAATAAAAAACTGAAAAATAAAAATAAAAGGTTTGGGACTTCCCTGGTGGCACAGTTGTTAGGAATCCGCCTGCCAATGCAGGGGACACGGGTTTAAGCCCTGGCCCAGGAAGATCCCACATGCCGTGGAGCAGCTAAGCCCGTGCGCCACAACTACCGAGCCTGCACTCTAAAGCCCATGAGCCACAATTACTGAGCCCGTGTGCCACAACTACTGAAGCCCGCCCACCTAGAGCCTGTGCTCCACAACAAGAGAAGCCACCGCAATGAGAAGCCCGCACACCGCAACGAAGAATAGCCTCATAAATAAAACAGAGGGAGAGAGGGAGGGAGGAAGGAAAAAGAAAAGAATAGGAATTGAGAAAGAAGAAAAAATTGTGGAGAGGCAAAATGATTGCCTATATAGAAAATCAAAGAGAGTAAATGGACATGCTCTTAAAATGTAATGAAATATAGAATGCCATTCAGAAGATCATAAAAATATTGAGGAATAGAATTATTATGAGAACTAAATGAAAATTAAAGTAAAACATAAATCCAGACAAAATGGTATAATGAGAGGCCTATAAGGAAATATTTATAGACAAAAGATTTTTTCAGTATATAAATCTCTGAGTTTGTTACCTTTTGTCAAAAGTTAAAGATAAAAATATCCTTTCTCGGGCTTCCCTGGTGGCACAGTGGTTGAGAGTCCGCGTGCCGATGCAGGGGACACGGGGTCGTGCCCCGGTCCGGGAAGATCCCACATGCCGCAGAGCGGCTGGGCCCGTGAGCCACGGCCGCTGAGCCTGCGCAACCGGAACCTGTGCTCCGCAACGGGAGAGGCCACAACAAACAAACAAACAAACAAACAAATATATATATATATATCCTTTCTCCAAATCCCAGCCAGCAATAGCTGTAATAGCTCTTTTACAATTTTTGCGTCTCTGACAAGGTGGCGTGTGATATCTCATTGTTACTTTAAATTGCATTTCCTGGACTAATGGTGAATTTAAGCATCTTTTCATTATTTCTTGGCAGAAAATTTTCTCCTCTCTGCATTGTTTATTCATATTGTTTGTTCATTCTTATATTGAATTAATTTATAAGAGCTTTTGATATATTATGGATATTAATCCATTGTCTGCTTGGAGTATTCTTTCTTTCTTTCTGGCCACGCCGTGTGGCTTGCAGGATCTTAGTTCCCAACCATGGATTGAACCCGGCCCTGACAGTGAAACCGCTGAGTCCTAACCACTGGACTGCCAGGGAATTCCCTGTTTATCCTTTCTTTAGGATCATTTTATCCAATTAAAAAAGAAACAAAACACCAAGACTTCCCTGGTGGCGCAGTGGTTAAGAATCCGCCTGCCAATGCAGGGGAAACAGGTTCGAGCCCTGGTCCGGGAATATCCCACATGCTGCGGAGCAACTAAGCCCGTGTGCCACAACTACTGAAGCCCATGCGCCTAGAGCCCGCGCTCTGCAACAAGAAGCCACAGCAATGAGAAGCCTGCACACCACAACAAAGAGTAGCCCCCACTCGCCGCAACTAGAGAAAGCCCACACAGCAATGAAGACCCAACGCAGCCAAAAATAAATAAATAAATGATTTTAAAAAAACTTTAAAAAAGCCCACCAAATCATATTGGGATTCTAATTGAATCTAATTGAAATTACATTAAATATATACATTAATTTTGGGAGAATATTTTATGATAGTAAATAAATTCCTAAAACATGATTCAAACTGGTAAAGGAAATGATTAATAAATTTGATATCAAAATTTAAAAAAAATTTATGACCCAAGATACTATTACAAAGTAAAATATAAGTGACAGGGAAACAAATACACTCTAATTCGGAACACTTTTACATATCAATAGGAAAAACATAACCAATCCTAAGAAAATGAGGAAATAATATAAATAACAATGTATAGGAAAGACATCCAAATGATAAATTAAAATATAAAAGATCCTCACTTAACAAAACACAAGTTAAAATATGGAGATACTATTTTTTCACCAGTAAGATTATCAGAAATGAATTATTTGGCAATATCAACTGTTGGAGAAGGTATGGGGGAAGGTACTTTTATAGACTGCTGATGGGAGTGTACGTTGAAGCAGGCACTTTGAAAACAACTTGATAGCATCTAATAAAATTGAAAACTATACATGCTAACTGACTGTATGACCTATAGACAATCACACATATGCACAAGGAAACAGATTCAAGGATGTTTATTGAAGCATTATTTGTAATAGCAAAGAATTGGAAACCATCTAAATGCCCATCAAAGGGGAAATGAATAAATTAAATACAATGTATTTATTACAAATAAACACTACAAGGTGGCTAAAGAGAAAGAACCTAACATATAACACATTGTTGTGTGAAAAGGGCAAACCACAGAATGATATGAATGATGTGATACCATTTGTGTTAATTTAAACACACGAAATACACTAGGCATGTATATATAATGGGCTAATGGGCTCATGATGGCGGTTGAAAGTGACTGTTACATAATCTTATTTATAATGACACTCCAGGGCAAAATTCAAGGAATATCTGAAAAATGTCCAAGCAATAAAAGATTTGGAAATTCCCTGGTGGTCCAGTGGTTAGGACTCCATGCTTCCACTGCAGGGGGCAAGGGTTCAATCCCTGGTGGGGAATTAAGATCGCACAAGCCACGTGGCACAGTCAAACACAAAAACAAACAAACAAAAAAGATCAAGAAAATCTGCCAATCAAAATGGAATTAAAGCAGAAAGTATGCTTTGCTGGAGTGAGGGGAATAACTTGGTCCCTGGAGAGGAAAATAGAGTTGGAAGAAGTTATAATGAGATTTTTGCTTTACTGTAATTTTTAAAAAAGAATATGTATAATTATTGCTTCTGTAATTAATTTTTAAGGTGTACATAAGACTTTTGGTTTTAAGATGGTAAAGCAAGAATGTCTTATCCTAAAAATCTTAGAATTTGGAGGCAACGGCTACCTTGAAAGTCTGGGCTGAGATGGACATGCTGAAAATTCTGATTTAAATATAAACAGGATCACCAGGAATCACTAGATATTTGAGGAAAGACTCCAACATGAAAGAGAAAGAAACCCCCTCCTCAATCAAACAGAAAAATATATCTCACCATTCCTACGTATATATACTCAAGAGAAATGAAAACATATGTCCATAGGAAAACTAGTTCACAGATGTTCATAGTAGCATTATTCATAATCGCTAAAAAGTGGAAACAACCCATATGTCAATCAACTGATGAAAGGATAAACAAAATGTGGTATAGCCAAACAATAGAATATTATTTGGCCATGAAATATAATGAAGTACTAATGCATGCTACAATGTGGATGGACCTTGAAATCATCATGCAAAGTGAAATAATCCAGACAAAGAAGGCCACATATTATATGGTTCCATTTATATAAAATGTCCAGAAAAAACAAATCTATAGATGAGTGGTTGCCTAGGGCTGGGGGTGGAGAATGGAAAGTGGCTGCTAATGAATATCATTTTCTTTTTGAGATTATGAAAATATTCTAAAATTAAATTGTGTTGATGATTGCATCACCTGTGAATATACTAAAAACCACTGAACTGTACACTTTATTTCTTTCTTTCTTTCAGATTTAAGGCTTTTATTTTTTCACACCCACACAAGCCTGGGCAGTTGACCCATCCTGCCCCCAAGCCCCCTACCCTTCATAATGAGAAGAAACATTTACTTTCACTCCACAGCTCAGGGAGTACCTAAGCTTTGGCAGCGGCCTTGTAATGGGCCAGAGTGCGGGCGGAAGGGTCAGTGGTGCTAGTCTACCTGGGCATCCAGTAATGAGGCAGCCAGTCGGCGCACCTCGGATAGTGGCATTCAAAGATCTGATGGTAGTAATAGCCTTCTTTCGTTTTGGGAGTACTGACGGGAAATTTTGGGCTGCGCTTGCCATCGCTGCATCATCAACCTGATGGTCAATGTATTCCTGTTAAATCCTAAACCAGGAATTCTTAACTGAGGTTATTCCATCACTGAAGGCTTCTTTTGGTCACCAGAGGATCTCTTTAGGTATCAGACTGGAGTCCTCAAACGTCTCTCTCAGGAGATGTTTTTCTATCCCGTTCTTGGGGATTCCCATATCTGGTGGCAGAGACAAGTAATAGGAAGAAAATCGATGATCCAGGAAGCGGACTCTCAGTTCAAGGCCATGGGCAGCAGTAGTTCGATCTGCTCAGAGAACATCAAACAAATAGAGTTCCTTCAGAAGCCGCTCACTCTCCTCCTCGGCCTTCTCAGGGGAAGGAGCCTTGTGAAAATATATGTAACCCTGTGTAAGTTCATCTGAACCTTCTCCAGAGAAGATCACCACGCTATCCGTGTTCTTCCGAATGTACTTTGAAATTAAGTACCTACTGAAGCACGGACTGTTGTAACACCATAATATCAAGGAAATAGCAAGGAAATGTAGTATTTCCTTGATGTAATATCAAGGAAAATAGGACTTCATCCAGGACCTGAATGCCTTCCTCAGAGTTAAAGAGGACTTCATGGTGTTCGCTCGCAATGATTTGCCACCTTTCTAACAGCTAGTAAATCGGGACTGTCTTCCATGCCAATCGCAAATGTCTGGAGAGGATACTGTACTTGGGCCTCTTTTAGCTGCTTCAACAGGATGGCAGCAACCAAACTGGAAACCAAGCCACCTGATAAAAGGCAGCCAATCCTTCTGTCCATTATCAAACGTTTCTTAATGGCATTGTCAAAAAGGATTTGTAGGTTGTTCTTCACAGTTTCTATCTCAAAACCTGGGAAGAGTTTCTCCACGCTGTCACACAGGGCATGCAGAGGCTCATCTCTACAGCGATGATATTTAACCATTTCCACTGATGCTACTTTGCCATTTGGCTTTAAATCCAAAACTTCATAGTGTCCTGGGAGAAAAAGCTCCACTTTTTTAAAAGGAGTCATAGAGTGCTTCAAGGTAATGAGACCTTTAGCTTCTGAACACATGGCCAAAAGTCCATCTTCTGTCCCGGCTTTAAACAAAGGTCTGACTCCATAGGTATCTCTGCCCAAGAACACTTTCTTATTGACAGTATCCAGTAAAATAAATGCAAATATCCCATCCGACATACAAACTGTTTGCTCAATTCCTCATTTGTCATAAAGATGAAAGATTATCTCACCATCCACTTTGGTCTGGTATTCAAATTCAAAATGGTGTTGCAGCTCCTTGTGGTTGTAGATTTCACTGTTGTAACAGAGCCACAAGTAAGGATATTACTTCACTCAAATTGGCTGCATTCCAAACAGCTGGTCAACCACCACAAACCAGTGAAATCCAAAGCAGCAGTTGGTGTATCCACTGACATTCTCAAAAAGAAATGCATCTAGACCTCTGTGTGCAATCTTCATAGCACTCAGACACTGAACAGAAAGGCAGTCGTCGCTGCCAAAGAGGGCCCAAATGCCACACATGGTGCAATGGAGCTACGGGCTCTCTCCAAGTGACTTATTCAAATACGATCACAGAAATTCTGGGCTCCATTGGGGTGGGCGGGTGTGAGGTGAGCAGGCTGCGACTTGCGGGCTCTGTACACTTTAAATGGATTAATTTTATGGTATGTGAATTATATCTCAATAAAGCTGTTTTATAAAGTCATCTAAAAGGAAGCAAAGATTTTGGAGAGCAAAGGGGAAAACTTCAGCCCTCCTCCTTTCTTTTTTTTTTTTTTTTAACATCTTTATTGGAGTATAATTGCTTTACAATGGTGGGCTAGTTTCTGCTTTATAACAAAGTGAATCAGTTATACATATACATATGTTCCCATATCTCTTCCCTCTTGCGTCTCCCTCCCTCCCACCCTCCCTATCCCACCCCTCTAGGTGGTCACAAAGCACCAAGATGATCTCCCTGTGCTATGCGGCTGCTTCCCACTAGCTATTTTACGTTTGGTAATGTATATATGTCCATGCCACTCTCTCGCTTTGTCACAGCTTACCCTACCCCCTCCCCATATCCTCAAGTCCATTCTCTAGTAGGTCTGTGTCTTTATTCCTGTCTTACCCCTAGGTTCTTCATGACATTTTTATCCCTTAAATTCCATATATATGTGTTAGCATACAGTATTTGTCTTTTTCTTTCTGACTTACTTCACTCTGTATGACAGACTCTAGGTCTATCCACCTCATTACAAATAGCTCAATTTCGTTTCTTTTCATGGCTGAGTAATACTCCATTGTATATATGTGCCACATCTTCTTTATCCATTCATCTGATGATGGACACTTAGATTGTTTCCATCTCCTGGCTATTGTAAATAGAGCTGCAATGAACATTTTGGTACATGACTATTTTTGAATTATGGTTTTCTCAGGGTATATGTCCAGTAGTGGGATTGCTGGGTCATATGGTAGTTCTATTTGTAGTTTTTTAAAGAACCTCCATACTGTTCTCCATAGTGGCTGTACCAATTCACATTCCCACCAGCAGTGCAAGAGGGTTCCCTTTTCTCCACACCCTCTCCAGCATTTATTGTTTCTAGATATTTGATGATGGCCATTCTGACTGGTGTGAGATGATATCTCATTGTAGTTTTGATTTGCATTTCTCTAATGATCAATGATGTTGAGCATTCTTTCATGTGTTTGTTGGCAGTCTGTATATCTTCTTTGGAGAAATGTCTATTTAGGTCTTCTGCCCATTTTTGGATTGGGTTGTTTGTTTTTTTGTTACTGAGCTGCATGAGCTGCTTGTAAATTTTGGAGATTAATCCTTTGTCAGTTGCTTCATTTGCAAATATTTTTCCCATTCTGAGGGTTGTCTTTTTGTCTTGTTTATGGTTTCCTTTGCTGTACAAAAGTTTTGAAGGTTTCATTAGGTCCCATTTGTTTATTTTTGTTTTTATTTCCATTTCTCTAGGAGGTGGGTCAAAAAGGATCTTGCTGTGATTTATGTCATAGAGTGTTCTGCCTATGTTTTCCTCTAAGAGTTTGATAGTTTCTGGCCTTACATTTAGGGCTTTAATCCATTTTGAGCTTATTTTTCTGTATGGTGTTAGGGAGTGTTCTAATCTCATACTTTTACATGTACCTGTCCAGTTTTCCCAGCACCACTTATTGAAGAGGCTGTCCTTTCTCCACTGTACATTCCTGCCTCCTTTATCAAAGATAAGGTGACCATATGTGTGTGGGTTTATCTCTGGGCTTTCTATCCTGGTCCATTGATCTTTCTGTTTTTGTGCCAGTACCATACTGTCTTGATTACTGTAGCTTTGTAGTATAGTCTGAAGTCAGGGAGCCTGATTCCTCCAGCTCCGTTTTTCGTTCTCAAGGTTGCTTTGGCTATTCGGGGTCTTCTGTGTTTCCATACAAATTGTGAAATTTTTTGTTCTAGTTCTGTGAAAAATGCCAGTGGTAGTTTGATAGGGATTGCATTGAATCTGTAGATTGCTTTGGGTAGTAGAGTCATTTTCACAATGTTGATTCTTCCAATCCAAGAACATGGTATATCTCTCCATCTATTTGTATCATCTTTAATTTCTTTCATCAGTGTCTTATAATTTTCTGCATACAGGTCTTTTGTCTCCCTAGGTAGGTTTATTCCTAGATATTTTATTCTTTTTGTTGCAATGGTAAATGGGAGTGTTTTCTTGATTTCACTTTCAGATTTTTCATCATTAGTGTATAGGAATGCCAGAGATTTCTGTGCATTAATTTTGTATCCTGCTACTTTACCAAATTCATTGATTAGTTCTTGTAGTTTTCTGGTAGTTTTAGGATTCTCTATATATAGTATCATGTCATCTGCAAACAGTGACAGCTTTACTTCTTTTCTGACTTGGATTCCTTTTATTTCCTTTTCTTCTCTGATTGCTGTGGCTAAAACTTCCAAAACTATGTTGAATAAGAGTGGTGAGAGTGGGCAACCTTGTCTTGTTCCTGATCTTAGTGGAAATGCTTTCAGTTTTTCACCATTGAGGATGATGTTGGCTGTGGGTTTGTCATATATGGCCTTTATTGTGTTGAGGAAATTTCCCTCTATGCCTACTTTCTGCAGGGTTTTTATCATAAATGGGTGCTGAATTTTGTCGAAAGCTTTCTCTGCATCTATTGAGATGATCATATGGTTTTTCTCCTTCAATTTGTTAATATGGTGTATCACGTTGATTGATTTGCGTATATTGAAGAATCCTTGCATTCCTGGAATAAACCCCACTTGATCATGGTGTATGATCCTTTTAATGTGCTGTTGGATTCTGTTTGCTAGTATTTTGTTGAGGATTTTTGCATCTATGTTCATCAGTGATATTGGCCTGTAGTTTTCTTTCCTTGTGACATCCTTGTCTGGTTTTGGTAACAGGGTGATGGTGGCCTCGTAGAATGAATTTGAGAGTGTTCCTCCCTCTGTTATATTTTGGAAGAGTTTGAGAAGGATAGATGTTAGCTCTTCTCTAAATGTTTGATAGACTTCACCTGTGAAGCCATCTGGTCCTGGGTTTTTGTTTGTTGGAAGATTTTTAATCGCAGTTTCAATTTCATTACTTGTGAATGGTCTGTTCATATTTTCTGTTTCTTCCTGGTTCAGTCTTGGGAGGCTATACCTTTCTAAGAGTTTTCCATTTCTTCCAGGTTGTCCATTTTATTGGCATAGAGTTGATTGTAGTAGTTTCTTAGGATGCTTTGTATTTCTGCGGAGTCTGTTGTAACTTCTCCTTTTTCATTTCTAATTTTATTGATTTGAGTTCTCTCCCTCTTTTTTTGATGAGTCTGACTAATGGTTTATCAATTTTGTTTATCTTCTCAAAGAACCAGCTTTTAGTTTTATTGATCTTTGCTATTGTTTTCTTTGTTTCTATTTCATTTATTTCTGCTCTGATCTTTATGATTTCTTTCCTTCTGCTAACTTTGGGTTTTGTTTGTTCTTCTCTCTCTAGTTCCTTTAGGCATAAGGTTAGATTGTTTACCTGAGATTTTTCTTGTCTCTTGAGGTAGGCTTGTATACTATAAACTTCCCTCTTAGAACTGCTTTTGCTGCATCCCATAGGTTTTGGATCGTCGTGTTTTCATTGTCATTTGTCTCTAGGTATTTTTTGATTTCCTCTTTGATTTCTTCAGTGATCTCTTGGTTGTTTAGTAACGTATTATTTAGCCTCAATGTGTTTGTTTTTTACATTTTTTTCCCTGTAATTCATTTATAATCTCATAGCATTGTGGTCAGAAAAGCTGCTTGATATGATTTCAATTTTCTTAAATTTACTGAGGCTTGATTTGTGACCCAAGATGGATCTATCCTCGAGAATGTTCCATGTGCACTTGAGAAGAAAGTGTAATCTGCTGTTTTTGGATGGAATATCCTATACATATCAATTAAATCTATCTGGTCTATTGTGTCATTTAAGCTTCTGTTTCCTTATTTATTTTCATTTTGGAGGATCTCTCCATTGGTGTAAGTGAGGTGTTAAAGTCCTCCACTATTATTGTGTTACTGTCGATTTCCTCTTTTAGAGCTGTTAGCAATTGCTCTATGTATTGAGGTGCTCCTATGTTGGGTGCATATATATTTATAATTGTTATATCTTCTTGGATTGATCCCTTGATCATTTTGTAGTGTCCTTCCTTGTCTCTTGTAACAGTCTTTATTTTAAAGTGTATTTTATCTGATATGAGTATAGCTACTCCAGCTTTCTTTTGATTTCCATTTGCATGGAATATCTTTTTCCATCCCCTCACTTTCAGTCTGTATGTGTCCCTAGGTCTGAAGTGGGTCTCTTGTAGACAGCATATATATGGGTCTTGTTTTTGTATCCATTCAGAAAGCCTGTGTCTTTTGGTTGGAGTATTTTCTTCTCTTGTGTTTCCCACTTCGAGAAGTTCCTTTAACATTTGTTGTAGAGCTGGTTTGGTGGTGCTGAATTCTCTTAGCTTTTGCTTGTCTGTTTGATTTCTCCATCGAATCTAAATGAGATCCTTGCCGGGTAGAGTAATCTTGGTTGTAGGTTCTTCCCTTTCATCACTTAAGTATATCATGCCACTCCCTTCTGGCTTATAGAGTTTCTGCTGAGAAATCAGCTGTTAACCTTATGGGAGTTCCCTTGTATATTATTTTCCATTTTTCCTTTGCTGCTTTCAATAATTTTTCTTTGTCTTTAATTTCTGCCAATTTGATTACATGCCGATGCGTCTTGGTGTGTTTCTCCTTGGGTTTATCCTGTATGGGACTCACTGCGCTTCCTGGACTTGGGTGGCTATTTCCTTTCCCATGTTAAGGAAGTTTTCGACTATAATCTCTTCAAATATTTTCTCTGGTCCTTTCTCTCTCTGTTCTCCTTCTATGACCCCTATAATGCGAATGTTGTTGCATTTAATGTTGTCCCAGAGGTCTCTTAGGCTGTCTTCATTTCTTTTCATTCTTTTTTCTTTATTCTGTTCCGTAGCAGTGAATTCCACCATTCTGTCTACCAGATCACTTATCTGTTCTTCTGCCTCAGTTATTCTGCTATTGATTCCTTCTAGTGTAGTTTTCATTTCAGTTATTGTATTGTTTATCTCTGTTTGTTTTTTCTTTAATTCTTCTAGGTCTTTGTTAAACATTTCTTGCATCTTCTCAATCTTTGCCTCCTTTCTTTTTCCGAGGTCCTGGATCATCTTCACTATCATTATTCTGAATTCTTTTTCTGGAAGGTTTCCTATCTCCACTTCATTTAGTTGTTTTTCTGGGCTTTTATCTTGTTCCTTCATCTGGTACATAGCCCTCTACCTTTTCATCTTGTCTGTCTTTCTGTGAATGTGGTTTTTGTTCCACAGGCTGCAGGATTGTAGTTCTTCTTGCTTCTGCTGTCTGCCCTCTGGTGGATGAGGCTGTCTAAGTGGCTTGTGTAAGTTTCCTGACGGGAGGGACTGGTGGTGGGTAGAGGTGACTGTTGCTCTGGTGGAAAGAGCTCACCAGAGCTCTGATCTGCCTGACTGTTGATGGGTGGGGCTGGGTTCCCTCCCTGTTGGTTGTTTTGCCTGAGGCAACCCAACACTGGAGTCTACCTGGGCTCTTTGGTGGGGCTAATGACAGACTCTGGGAAGGCTCACGCCAAGGAGTACTTCCCAGGACTTCTGCTGCCGGTGTCCTTGGCCCCACGGTGTCAGCTCTGTATTTCTTAAAAGTCTCTTGTTTGCATCCCTTAGAGCATCCTGTCACTTTCAAGATCACCGTCCCACTTAACTTTCTCTGCCTTTCTGGATCTCCCAGAGAGTACCTGCAGGTCCCCGAGTTGTAGCTAGTAGTGTTTCGGAACCTCAGGGAATACAGCCTTTCCCTGGGGGCCGCTGAAGAGCCCCTCTGCTGAGAGTACCACAGGTCTTCCTGGGACACCTCCATCCTCTCTACACAGCCATCTGTAAGCTTGGCCCAGGAGAACGCGTAGGGAACTTGTGGGTCTCAGCCGGCAGTGCAAGGCAAGTCCACATCCTCCAAACAGGCCACCTTCACCTCCCGGGCAGGGGGCACCACGCTGCAGGCGCAGCTCAGGAGCAGGAGCTGGAGGCCGCGCGCCATGGCTGAGGGCTGCCCGCCCGGGACCGTGGTGCGTGCCTCCACTTGTAGCTGTGCCCCACCGGCGCTTCTTTGTGCTTTTATTTTGGCTGTACGCGGGCCTCTCACCGCCGCAGTCCCTCCCGCCGCGGAGCACGGGATCCCCCCAGACCGGGGCACGAACCCGCGTCCCCCGCATCGGCAGGCGGACCCCCAACCACTGCGCCACCAGGGAAGCCCTCTTTGTGCTTTTGATTTGCATTTCCCTGGTGATGAGTGGTGCTGAGCACCTTTTCATGTGCCTGTTGGCCATCTGTATGTCTTCTTTGGAAAAATGTCTATTCAGATTCTTTGCCCATTTATTAATGAGATTGTTTGGGTTTTTGCAGTTAAGTTGTATGAGCTCTTTATAAATTTTGGACATTAACCTCTTATCAGATAGATGATTTACAAGTATCTTCTCCCATTCCGTAGGTTACCTTTTCATTTTGATGGTTTCTTTCTCTGTGCAATAGTTCATTTCTTCTTACTGCTGCATCTACCATGGTGTGGATGCACCACAGTTTATTCAATCACATACTGCCGAACATCTGGATTGTTTCTGACTAGTTTTTGGCTATTACAAATAAAACTGGTATAAACATTCCTGTACTGTTCTCATTTTCACAACTGAGCCTGAGGCTGTCACTGGTATTTATGACTTTCCTCTGTTGCTTCTCATTCCTTTGTCTTAATAATAGCTAACATTTATAGAGTGTTTACTACATGCCAGACCCTGTTCTATGTGTTTTATAAGTGTTAATTCTCAAAATAACCGTTTGAGATATGAACTATTATTATCCCCATGTTACAGGTGTGGAAACTAAAGTAGACACAGGTACACAGCCAGCATGTGTTAGCACTCAGATTTAAATCCATGTAGTCTGGTACCCGAGCTCAGGCTCTAAACCACTATGTTATACAGGCAGGACTTAAGATGGTTGGGTTCTTTTCTCATGGAGTGACTTAAACCTTCACTCCTGGAGGATAACTAGCTGTTATCTTGCTTCTGCTGGTTTAGTCTTCTGTTAACTTTAACCATTGGACATGATGGTATATGATATCCCTGGGGTGCCGCTGGGTTGCACACATCCTCCTCTCTGACCCTGCTGTGTAACAGTAACCTTATTTTCTCTAAATCATCAGTATCAATCATCCCAGTTAACATCTTATTCCCCTTCTTTGCCTGTTTACTCAATGGCTTAAAAAGCCCCAAATGGCCAGGTCTCTGTCTCACGTTCCAGTGCAATGGGCCTATTGGTGTCTCCTCTTTGTGGAAGCAAACCTCGTTGGGATACCAAACCTCTAAACCAGCAAAGCCCAGAGTCATGGGGCTACACGCAAAAATGTTGTGAATGGGTTATTAGGTGTAGTAGTTAGAGGCCCCACTCCCACCTCTATCTCCCTCTTCCTGGGGCCACCATGTATCCTGGCTAAGAAAGAAATGGTACCATAGAATTGCTGCTGGTTCAGAGCATACACTGCACTCCACTCTGGGGTCAGCACTCCATTCTCAGAGGGTTTTGCCATAACTCAGTCTCTACAAAGCCAACTCCTTCTGAGGGATGGAGTACATAAGACTCATGACTCCCATGGGCCTTCCAGGGTAAAGAACATGGACTCTCGAGCCAAACTGTTTGGATTCATATATTGGCCTCACCACTCACTTACCTACTGTGACTTTGAGCCATTTATAAAACTTCTCTGTAACTCAGTTTCCTTATCTGTAAAATGGAGATAATAATGGTATTTAGCTTAATATGGTTTCTGCGAAGATTAGATGAGCTAATGAAATGGAGGAGGACCCTATGGTCCTTCCCCACCGTGTCCTCCGCCTGCTTCTTGTCTGTGGAAAATCTTTAGCCAAAGAATAAGTTTAATCAGAGAAGTGAGAAAATGCAGAAGCAAAGAAAAGCAGTCAAACAGGACAAAACAATAATAGTTTAGTCTGTAAGCAAAGTCAAGGACCTTTAGTTCCTTCTCAAAGGCTGTAGATAACATTCAGAGCCATATCCTGTGAGCTGTCTTTTAGATACTGAAACCCCCAGCAGGTGGAAGAAGTTAACTACATGATGACCAGACTGTAGCCATGACATAAGATGCCACAGTTCCAAGAATTGGCCTCAAGGAAATGGGAACAAACCAACCCTGGAACTGAAGATTAACTGTACTTAAGACAATCTAGGGACTTCCCTGGTGGTCCAGTGGGTGAAGACTCCACTCTCCCAATGCAGGGAGCCCGGGTTCGATCCCTGGTCCGGGAACTAGATCCCGCATGCATGCTGCAACGAAGATCCCACATGCTGTAACTAAGACCAGGCACAGCCACAACAATAAATAATAAATATATTTTTTTAAATCAAGACGACGCTGGTCAGACCACCGCATGACCAATTTCAAGACGACTGTCAGAGCTGACTGTGCTGTTTCTGCATGTAGCCCCTCCCTACATCTATAAAAGCTCTTGCCCACTGATTGTCAGTGGGGGTGGGGGGGGAGGGGAGGGGAGGGGGCGGGGAGGGGGAGGGGGAATCCGCCCTACCCCCCACCCCCCGCCCCCGGTTGCCAGCTTCCAAAATAAAGCAAACTTTCCTTTCCACCAACTTGCCTCTTTATGGACTTTTGAGCACTGAGCCGCTGGACCCCGGTTTTGGTTACACTAATACTTGCAGAGCACTTCGCGTGCTAGACACTGTCAACACTCTTTCACTGTACAGCGAGATCTTGGTCAGAAGCCACGCGTGTGGGGAGCCACGATAGCGTATGAGGCGTCTGGAATGTCCACAGATGGTAGGGGGTGGGCAGATGTATGGGAGTAGGGAAAATAAATCCAAGGCTTAAAATGCATAATTGCCTTCTAGAGAGAACAAATTTCTGCCCCTTCCTTGTTGGAGGAGAGCTAACATAAGCACCCTTCATCAAGTAGGTGGGCTGAATTGGTAGCTTTTGTGGGCCAAGCTGACCTTCAGCAGTAGCCCCCACTAGGTCTGACTTGGTAAGGGGCGGTCCATCCTGTGAAGGCCACATACAGCCTGTGTCCTTGCCACCACAGCTGTTTGGTTCATAGAATGTCTCAGGGAGAAACAGAATGACACCCATAAAGCGGGTTCACCTTACCCATCTGACCACCAGGAGCAGCGTCTAGGGAGACGACCTTGTGGTGAGTGGCTCTACTAGACACAAATATTCTTGTGTTCTGGGGCCCTCCTAAGAGGTCCATTCACAAGACTTCTTCCCAAACCTCTTTTCCCCAACCCTCTGATTTTGTTCCATCTAAGTTTGTCCACCCAGCCAAATCACTGACCTTGCACATGAATCAGTATAGATCCTCTGTGTCTTCTCCCAAAAGAGCCAATGATGTATTCTACTTGAAATTTTACCCATTGGAGGATTTTCTTTCTCCATTAACTTCCAGGATCATCTCTCAGAAGGGCTTTACTATTTTTTTTCAATGAAGAGGCATTTGTTAATTATGTACAATTTAAGAAAAAGACCACTGAGTCTCTAGATTTGAAAGTAAATATCTTATAAAATTCCAGGGAATTCCTTGGCGGTCGGTGGTTGTCTCCGCACTTCCACTGCCGGGGATCCGGGTCCCATCCTTAGTCGGGGAAATAAGATCCCGCAAGCCACGTGGCTCAGCCAAAATAAATAAATGAATAAATAAATAAATAAAGCTCCATCCAAAAAAAAATTCCATGCTAAAAACTTCTGCTTTCCTAAGGGTTAAAACATTTTTAAATTGTGGTAAAAAACCTATAACATTAAATTTACTGTCTTAACCATTTTTAAATGTACAGTTCAATAGTGCTAAGTATATATGCACACGTTGTTGTGCAATAGATCTCTAGAACTTTTTCTCAGAAGCGCTTTGTTACCGCAATAATAACAGGAACACTTAGTGCATGGACTATTCAAAGAGTTTTACATACATTAAGTTATTTAATTTTTAAACCAACCTACGAGGTTAGGTATTTTTATTATCTCTCTTTTAGAGATAAGGAAACAGATGTTCAGAGGGATTAAAACACTTGCCCAGGGCTTCCCTGGTGGCGCAGTGGTTGAGAGTCCACCTGCCGATGCAGGGGACGCGGGTTCGCGCCCACGTCCGGGAGGATCCCACATGCGGCGGAGCGGCTGGGCCCGTGAGCCATGGCCTCTGAGCCTGCGCGTCCGGAGCCTGTGCTCCGCAACAGGAGAGGCCACAACAGTGAGAAGCCCGCGTACCGCAAAAAAACAAAACAAAAAAAAACACTTGCCCAAATTCATATAGCTAGGAACTAGTGGAACCAGAATTCAAATACAGGCAGTCTGGTTCTAGAATTCTTGCTATTAATCTTTTTTTTTTTTAACTGTGGTGGTTTTTTTTAACCATTTTAAAAAATTGAAGTATAGTTAATTTACAGTGTTGTGTTAGTTTCAGGTATACAACAAAGTGATTCAGTTTTACATATAAATAAATAAATAAATATATATATATATATTCTTTTTCAGATTCTTTTCCATTATAGGTTATTACAAGATATTGAATACAGTTCCCTGTGCTCTACAGTAGTACCTTGTTTATCTATTTAGAATTCTTGCTGTTAATCTCTTAATAATAAGCCACTTCTGGCTGGTGATGGTGTATGGTGCAGAGCCAGTCTCCTGCAATCCAAGTTGGAATTTTTTTTGTAATATTTATTTATTTATTTGTCTGTGTTGGGTCATAGTTGTGGCACACAGCATCTTCGTTGTGGCACGTGGGCTTCTCTCTAGTTGTGGCGCTCGGGCTCTAGAGCCACGGGCTCAGTAGTTGCGGCGCACGGGCTTAGTTGCCCCGCAGCCTGTGGGATCTTAGTTCCCCGACCAGGGATTGAACCCGTGTCCCCTGCATCGGAAAGCAGATTCTTAACCACTGGACCACCAGGGAGGTCCCCTGGAATTATTTTTTTGTTTCCAGTGTCTTCATGCCTAACTTCTCCTGAAGCCACTGGAGTGGACTGAGGGAGGAGAGGTTATTTAGCAAGATATGGCAAGCTAGAAGGCACACCAGGGCATTCTGTGGCTCCTTTCTGCCTTTAGGATACTATCAGGCTCCAGCCAGCTCTATTTGAAGACGAGGAGCACCAGGGCTTGTGAGACCTTGGGCTGGCTGGGTGGATCAGATAATCCTCAGTTCATAAGGGGCTTGGCCCTATATTTGGTTTCTACTGAGATCCAGAAACTCACAAGAAGCTATTTATCAAGAGAAGAACTGTTACTTGCTGAAGTTGGCTGGACCTCATCACCGCTTTGGGCCACCCTGGGGACTCTCCTTCTGGGACTTGCTTGCCACAGTCTCTAAGATCACCCCAGTATGTCAAGCACCACTGGATCCCCTGAGTCATAAGGCCCCAGTGACAGATGTGCCTGAACTGCAGCCAGGAGCAGCCGGACAGCTTTCCTCGTCTGAGACCCCATTCTCAGAACGCAGCTTCTACCTCTCAAATTTCAAGTGCAGCCCTGGCTCCACCAGCATCATGGGACCCTAGGAGCTTCTGTAGCATGCTACCTACCCAAACACTTGCGTGCCCCCCCGCATCAAGCAAAGCCCACTCCCCACTGTCCCTATTTCTCTGTGTCATGGTCCTCCTTCGGCACAGCTGGCTGTCCAAGACCAAGTCACATGCTTGCTACCAGCTGCAAGGGGACCTGGGACAGTGAGTATCTGGCCTTTTGGTTCCTGAAGTGGTTGGTGGGTTCTGTCTCCCACCAAACTTAAAAAGAGATGTATGTGCTGGCCAGACCCAAACAATAAAACACAAAAACAACCTATCCCAAGGAGCTGTGAAGATTATATGATTTACTACATTATTATAGCGTAGGAGTCACAGGCACAGAGTCTAACGCCAACTGCCTGGGTTCACTTCCTGGGCTCTGCCGCTCACTAGCTGTATGACTTTGTCAAGTTACTTCCCTTTGGTATATGTAACTCCCTTATCTGTCAAGTGGACATGAGAGTGCTCATTTCACAGGGCTGTTATGAGGATTAAACACACAGAGCAGGGCTTCTCTGGTGGCACAGTGGTTAAGAATCCACCTGCCAATGCAGGGGACACGGGTTCAAGCCCTGGTCCGGGAAGATCCCACATGCCGGGGAGCAACTGAGTCCCCGAGCCACAACTACTGAAGCCCGTGCACCTAGAGCCGGTGCTCGGCAACAAAGAGAAGCTACCTCAGTGAGAAGCCTGCACACAGCAACGAAGACCCAATGCAGCCCAAAATAAATAAATTTTTAAAAATAAATAAATAAAACACACACAGAGCATGTAAAGAGCTTAGAGAAGTACCTGGCACAGGTAAGCTTTTATATGAGACGTGTGGTTCACATCTCTTTGTTTGTCTTTAAGTCCTTAAAACAGCACCAAGGGCTTATTAAGCATTTAATAAGTGATGGCTGTTGTTGTTATTATCATTATTACCTGTGTCTTGCCTACTTGTCCAGGTATGTCTCTAGACTACATCCTGAAAGTGGAATTCCTAGGTAAAATGGTACACACAGTTTAACTTTTGATAGGTAGTGACAAATTGCATTTTGTTAATCAGGCACCAGTTGGTACTCTCACCAATCCTGAATGAGCATGCCCTTTTCCTCCTGTCTCACCAATACTGGATTTTAACTTTTAAAAGTTTTGCTCTTCTAATAAGAAACTGTGTTATTGTATTCTTTCATTATTTCAATTTTTAAATTATGTATGTATTTCAAGCTTACTATAAAACTTTTAAAACTCCATAACTGGCAGTCCAGTGGTTAAGACTTGGCACTTTCACTGCCAAGGGTGCAGGTTCAATCCCTGGTCGGGAAACTAAGACCCCACAAGCTGTGTGATGCAGCCAAATAAAAAAAATTTTAATTAAAAAAATAAAAATAGGGACTTCTTTGGTGGCACAGTGGTTGAGAATCCGCCTGCCAGTGCTGGGGACTGGAGTTCAAGCCCTGGTTCGGGAAGATGCCACATGCCGCCGAGCAACTAAGCCCGCGAACCACAACTACTGAGCCCACGTGCCACAACTACTGAAGCCCGCACGCCTAAAGCCCGTGCTCCGCAACAAGAGAAGCCACCGCAATGAGAAGCCCACGCACCACAATGAAGAGTGGCCCCCGCTCGCCACAACTAGAGAAAGCCTGCACACAGAAATGAAGACCCAATGCAGCCAAAAATAAATAAATAAATACATAAATTTATTTTAAAAAATTAAAAAACGTAATTGATATATAATGTAAAAATAAAAATTGCTCCCTATAATCCAATTCCTCAGAGGTAACCACTGTCAGTTACATTTGGTATGTTTGGTATAATAAAGGATGATTTATCTCTACAAATCCTTTTTTATGAACATATAAATACACATAGATATAACTTAAACATATATAATTTAAACTAGTTTAATATAAATTAAATTAATTTAAACAATTAATTAAATGGTTTAATTTAATATATAGTTTTAATTAAATAAGATTATACTATTTTTTGTTTTTTACCCCTTGACCATATTCCTTGGATATCCTTCCATATCAGTATATACAAAACTGTACATTATGACTGCTTGGTGTTCCATATTATTGATGTTACATAACGTATTTAACCATTTCCCCTACTGATTGTTTCCAACTTCTTGCTATTACAAACAACGTTGCAATGAACATTCTATTCACATATTTGTATCCTTGTCTATATTGCATACTTGCCTTTCCACAGAGCAGATCATTAAAATGGATTTCCCTTTAAAATGTTGCTAGGTATTGCTAAATTGCCTTCTTAAAATGTTCACCATTTTATACTCTTGCCAATAAAATACAAGCATGACCTTTTCCCCACACTCCTTCCAACCTGAATATTATCAGCCTTTTTATTTTTGAAAATCATGTCATATTGTGGTTTTAACAAGCATTTCTCTGATTACTAATGAGATTGGGTAACTCTTCTTATGTTTATAAAGCCATTTATCTTTCATTTTCATATTCTTGGCACATTTCTCTGTTGCACTGTCTTTTTCCAATTTCCAATTGTCTTTTTCCAATTTGTTGGAGATTTTGGATCTTGAGAGCAATCATTGTTTTTCAGTTTAAACTTTGCCTTTTAAACTTTGGTTGACTTTTGACAAGCTGAGACAAGAACTCTCACAGTATTCATTTCCCAAATAGCAATTATTAGTATTTCTACACATGGCTGTGACCCTGGGGAGATCCTAGTGGAAACAGCAGGTTAGATATGGTGTATAGAAGACAGAGAATCCAGGATATGCATGGAGACTTTTTCCCGGGCCTCCCTCTGATTCCAAGTAGAACTGAGGACGTCTCCTCAAACCTTGGGACTCCTGTCTTTCTGGGGCACTGGGAGAAGTATCCCCTACTTTCTTCCCAGTCAGCATCTTGGTGCCAAGGTGAGAAAGCAGAGGCCCTGGGCTCCCAAGGGAAGGAGAGGATTTGTTCCTGCCTGCCCTGAGTCTTCGTAGAGAAACTGTGACTCAAGAATATGACTCCAGGGACCAAAGGTCCTTCCAGCCTCAAACGGAAGGGCTTTTATTTTCCTTTGGATATTTTATTTACAGTACTGTAACATGTCCAAAATGAAGGCTTGATTAGGGGGGTTGATGGCTTAATTTGGGCCATTAACCAAGAATGATGCAATTCTTTCTTCCCAGGCTCTTAACTGAAAGGGTGCAAGCCAAGTGGGTCTCTGTAAAGGTGGAGATGATTGCATTAAAGCAATGGCTTTATGGCTCTTGTCTCAGCTCTTCTGGAGCCAGTCCTGGCACGGGAGGAAGGCTGTAGGGGAGGGCGGAGTGTGATGGCAAACTTTCACCTGTGTCCCTATAACCGACGTTACCTTTTCTAGACTACATAACTGGTTTTCAAACCCACTTCACCTTTTCTTCTTGTAGATTAGATGTATTACAAGACACATAATATCTGTTCTAGTCAGACTCTTCATTTAAACAGAAAATCAAGTCTTCAGTAGGCAGAGGTTAAAGAGATTAGGTTATAGAGATTTAAGAGATTTATATTTTTAAGCATTTTTAAAATTTATTTTATTTATTTATTTTTGGCTGCGTTGGGTCTTCATTGCCGCATGGGGGCTTTCTCTAGTTGCGGCGAGCGGGCTCTACTCTTCGTTGTGGTGCACGGCCTTCTCATTGCGGTGGCTTCTCTTGTTGCAGAGCACAGGTTCTAGGCTCGCGGGCTTCAGTAGTTGTGGCACGTGGGCTCAGTAGTTGTGGTGCATGGACTTAGTTGCTCCACAGCATGTGGGATCTTCCCGGGCCAGGCTCGAACCTGTGTCCCCTGCATTGGCAGGCGGATTCTCAACCACTGTGCCACCCAGGAAGCCCCTAAGAGATTTATTGAGCAAGTCAACGGACAGTTATGGACCGTCTAGATCTTGATGCAAATAAACTGTAAAATGAAAACTTACAAGACAATGGGGGAAATTTGAACACTGATTTAATATTTGGTAATAGTAAAGGTGTAATAATAAAGGTGTATTTGGTAATAGTAAAGGTAATAGTAAAGGTGTAATAGTAAAGGTAATAGTAAAGGTGATTATGGTATTGTGGTTTTTAAAAAAGAATTCTTATCTTGAAGGGATGCATACTGAAATATTAATTCAAGAAATAATATAATGTCTAGAGTTTGCTGCAAAAAAAATCCAAGGTAGAGGGAGGCTTGGAGGTATAGTCGAAACAAGATGGGTTATGAGCTGATCTTTATTGAAGGTGTATGGTGTACCTGTGGGTTCGTTATACTATTCACTCTACTTTTGTATTTATTGAAATTTTCCAGAATGAGAGAGAGAGAGGAGATCTCTCTATCTCACTTTCTATTCTTGTCTTCTCTCTCAAGAGATAGGGATAAAATAGTTAAGGTAACGGTTGCTTTTAAAGCAATTTCTTTCTCCTCTTTAGCATCTCCCTTGCTCTTGCCGGTAGACCAGTAGCCACTCCTCAGCACTGCCCACTGGGAGGCATGCATCTGACCACACTGCTAAAATCCTAGCGGCTTAACACCCCAGGGGTAATCCCTGCAGCTCAGAGGTGAGAAGAGGCCATCACATAACAGAAAGACATAAACTGCTGGTGGTGAAGTTTCAGGCATCAGCAGCAGGCCAGAAGGGAGGATATTTCTGAGTGGATTCGAGGTGGGGAGGAAGCTCTCTCAAATTATACCCTTTGTGGAAAGCCCTGGCAGAGGGCATTGCTGTTTTTTCTTTATTTCTCTTCTCTGAGCTTCGTTGCTGCTCTGAGCAACAGGCTCTGAATTCAGCATTGTTCAGAGATGGGGAGGTGCTGTGAGATGAGCATGGGCAGCTGGATGAATTAGTACAACTTTGTTTCCTTAAGGTGAGATGAAGAAAAAAGCTACTTGCCTCTCCAGGTGTGCTGTGGGCCGTGCCTGAGCCATTTGCTTGCTAGAGTGCAGTGCCCAGCCTGGCACCAGTGACGCCTGGTAACTGGTTCTCAGTAAACGCTACTCTCTTCCTCTGAGGGCATGGAGTTGGTCTATTAAAACAAGGAGAAATGAGCAGGCCAGGGCTCAGAAATCCTGAGCAGGCCAAAACTTCAACTTGTCCAGCCAGTTCTGCTTCAGGCCGCCGCAGGCTGCTACCTTATGTGCTACAGGCATTTTCGTATACGTTTGTGTGTTCCTGGGTTCTTTGTTTGTTTATGCTGTTCGTTTGCACACAAACCTGTACCTGTATATACCAGACAACCCTTTCGAATGTGGTACTCTCGGTCACCCTTGCATTATCTTCCTTCCTTCTTAGCACTTATATGAAACAATCTTATTTATTTATACATTTACTTGATTATTGGCTGTCTCCCTTAGAATGTCGTCTCTTTGATGGCAGAAACTTTGTCTTGTTCACCACTTTGTCTACCAAAACAGGGCTCCAGAAATGTTTGTGGAGATTGAATGAATGAATGACCATGCACATGTGTGTCTTCAAAGGAGAGGGCAGAGAGGTTGGTGGGACAGCTGCTGGGTGAAGGGCCCAGGGCCAGTCCTTCTCCCTAGCATGGGCTCCCACTGTGGCCCTGACTGCACTGCACTGATCTTCCATCCTGTTTTCTTTTCTTCCTCTCTTCCTTCCTTCTTTCTTTCCTTCCTTCCTTTCTTTCTTTCCCTCTCTCTCTCTCTCTCTCTCTCAATATATATATGTTTTGTTTTGTTTTAATACCTTTATTTGGGGTTTGGTTACAGAAGTAATATATGCTTTTTTTTTTTTTTTTTTTGGCCATACCACACAACTTGTGGGATCTTAGTTCCCTGACCAGGGCTTGAACCCCGGGCCACTGCAGTGAAAGCGCAGAGTCCTAACCACTGGACCACCAGGGAATTCCCCATGCTTTTTATCTTTTAAAATCCAGAAACATATAAAGAAAAAATGGAAAATCATCACCTTCCTTCCATTGCGTCTCTCCAGAGGTAACCACAGCTGCTACTTAGATGTCTATGCTCCCAGTCTTTCCCAGAGCACAGGGGGGGTCTCCACCACTCCCCCTACCAAGACCGCACAGCTCCAAGCTGTAGACATCTGCTTCCTCACTCCTCTCCCCCTTTCCGAGAAAAAGTTTCTCTGTTCTGAGGTTTCCAAGAAACAAAACATCAGAGCTTTCCACATTCCTTCTGTTCTTCTACTCCCCACCCTCCTCCTCCTGAAACCAAACGAAGCAAAACAAAACACAAAAACGCCAAGGATTGATTAGAAAAACTGTGAGCTCCAGAGTCAGGCGGACCTGGGTGGAAATCCTGCTCTGCCATCTGTCAGAAGCCTTGGCCCTCTCTGAGCCTCAGTTTCTTCGTGAGTGAAAGGAGGGTGCTTTACTTACAAGACTGGGTGGTGTCAAGGGTTAAACTGGGTGCTGCAGGCAAGGGCTAGTGCACGGGAGGTGGTTTCACAAGTTAACTTTCCTTTCTCCCCATTATCACTCTGGAGCGGACTTACTGCTTCCCTGTCATTTTTGTTTTGCTAGAGATGAAGAACACCAAGTTTTTTTTTTCTTTCTCTGTTTCTTTTTTTTTTAACACATGAAGTTATTCTTAGAGACTCTGACTTCATCATCTCCTCTACTTTCCCTTCGCTGGGTTTAGTCCTTCTTCCCTCACTTCCCCATTTCCCCATCAGTGATTTCAGGGCCTGTTTAAAGAGGCTGAGGGTGGAAGAAAAGGAGGGAACCGTAAGCGCCCTGCGCCCTCCCTGTGCAGCTGAGGCTCCAGAACCCACCGTGGCCTTGAGAACCCATTTCCTGTTTGTGGAGGCCCAGCCAAAGTTCAGGCAGCAGTTACATAATCGCCTGGCTGTCCAACTGTCAACTCGATAACCTATCCCCTCCAATATTTACTGTGCTTCTCTAGGGCTTGAAAGGAACAGAAGGAACGTGGGCCACACCCACCCCGCCAGCCTTCCCAAGCACCTTGCTTCAGGCTGGGGGATGCCCGGTGTCGGGGCGCCGTGCAGGGCCTCCCTGGTTAGCAGATCTGAGCTGAAGTCCAACTCGCCCAACTCTAGTTGGCCTCTGGCTAGGGAAGGGCAGCCCTGAAATTCCTGAGAAGCAGTATTAGGGATGCTCAGGAGATCCCATGCTGATGGGGGTACCATTCACGGTGGAAGCCCAAGCCCTGTTCATGTCAAAAGAAGCAAGTATACCATGGGCGCTTCTCAGTCATCAGCCTGAACCCTGACCCTGGACTCCCCCCACCTGCCGCCTGGATTGGGACAGCTTTCCCCAAGCACCCTGCAGGCTCTGGAGTAAGAATTCTGGAAGAAAGCCACAGCAGGAGGTTAGGGGTGCCAAAGAGGAGCCGCAGAGGCCTGCCAGATCAGAGCCACAGGGCATGAAAGAACTTGCAGTCGGTGACAGAGTCTGCAACAGCTCTGAAATAACAACTTCTTTGGACTTAAGAACTTTTTTTTTTTAATTTTTTTTTATTTTATTTATTTTTGGCTGCATTGGGTCTTCGTTGCTGCGCGCAGGCTTTCTCTAGTTGTGTCGATGCGCTTCTCATTGCGCTGGCCTCTCCTGCCGCGGAGCATGGGCTCCAGGTGCGCAGGCTTCAGCAGCTGTGGTGCATAGGCTCAGTAACTGTGGCCTGCGGGCCCCAGAGCGCAGGCTCAGCAGCTGTAGCGCCCGGGCTTAGTTGCTCTGCAGCATGTGGGATCTTCCCGGACCAGGGATCGAACCCGTGTCCCCCGCATTGGCAGGCGGATTCCCAACCGCTGCACCACCAGGGAAGCCCTGGACTTAAGAACTTTGATAAGACGGTGGGGATGGGGTTTCTTTCTCTTTCAGATCTTGCATGTTGGGCTACCTGAAGCCAAAAAGCAGAAGAGTAGAGAGGAGGTAGGTGATGGAGACCTCAGGAGGAGGAGGGCCAGAGGGATTAGGTAGGGTGATTGGAGACAGGCAAAGAACCAGTCCTCAGGGGCCACCCCTGTGGGGCAGCTGCACCCACGAGGCTCACTCTGATAGCTGCCTGGCTGACAGTAAAATGGCTAGGGTGTAGAAGAAGGAAAGAGCCAGGAGGGGTTGAGTGACACTGGGGATGAGGGGATAAGGGAGGACCCCTGCCCTGGGCAGCCACAGGGCATCTTCCTTTGTGGGCAAATGATCCCTCATCCATGGGAAACAGGAGGACAGAAACCCATCACACTGAAGCCCAGGTTTGCTCTCCTACCCTCCACTCTGGTTTGGAAACCTCGTGGCTCTTTTCTACAGGTGATCTCATGCCCAAAGTTTGTTCCTTTCACTATCCAATAAAAACTCCACCCCAGAGCTTTCATCCAAGGAGATGAAAGTGGCTTCTGTGGACCAGAGCCAGCAGGCTCCTAGAAGAGTGGGGCAGGGGTTACCCTGGTCAGGTGGCCAACTTTGAGGAAAGAGGGGACCCTCGGCTTCAAGATGGAGAGCAATTTGTGTGGGTCCCCTTGTCCAGCTCTCTAAACCCTCGCTCCCTGGATGACGGCAGCCCCAGAGAAAGTTAAAGGGATCAGGCCTCAACCCTGCCTCAGCTCTTCAGCAAGTAGCTGTCATTTGCCTGAGAGGCTGGGACACTATATGAGCAGGCTCAGCAGTCATGGAATCCTCCAGGTGGAGGACTCTCTCCTGGATAGATGGAGAACCTGAGTTTTATGGCTTGTCAGGGTCAGCTAGGGACAGCGGCATCAGGCTGGGCTACCCTTGGGCCCTGCTACCCTGCCCTGGGGAGCTATTGAGGCACCAGGCTGGGAGAAGAGGGGGAGGCATTGCACTTTCACCTTCTGAGGTTTATAAGGGTAGTAGAGGGTAATAATGGCACTGCCAACTTTCCTTCCACTTCAAAGCTCAAAAGGATGGGTCTGGAGAAAGTGGAACCTGGACACACGACCCTGCCCTGGCAGGAAGACATGGGTGAGCAGTCCTTGGGGAACATGGTTGTCTGGAATAAGAAAGCAGTCTTAGGAGAAGGCTGACCCTGGCTGTGGTTGCAGGAGCAAATGGGCCCACAGCCCTCGGTGCCCCTAAATGCCAAGAGACAGGTCCAAGTACAGAGATGAGCATTTAGAGACCCAGGAACTTGGCACATACACGCTCACGCAAACACACACACACACACACACACACACACACACAGGCACACATGCACATGCCCTCACAGGCATAAATATTCTGGCAGGCACGCACTCAGGAACACACCGACATGCACAGGCACACATACATACACAAGCACAGGTTTTTACACACAAGCACCCTCACACAGGCACACAGACACAGATACACACTCATGCAGGCACATGCATAAAAGTACACACACAGGAAACACCCAGGTACACAGGAGCAAGCACACACAAACGCACATGCCCAGGCACCCACTCCACTAAAGAGAAACGTGCGCAGGCACAGCATATATCTGCACATGCACAGGCACCTGCGCACACACACTTGTACACACATACAAGCACACAGCCAGTAACTCAAACACAACCGCCCAGGCCATTTGAGAGCGCCCTGCCCAGGAGCTATCCATCATCCACTCCGGGCGGCGGCCGGGCCCTCCCCCTTCCCCGCCCACCCCCAGTTGGTGGTATAAATTCCGTCCCTTTGCCCCTTCCCCGCGTAGCCTGCCTCGGACACCAGCACAGCCCTCCGTCTCTGTGCACTCCTGGCAGACCCGTCGGGAGCAAAGCGCACCAGCAAGCAGCATGGGTAAGGAGGGGGGCTTCTGACAACCGTCGCTGCCCACCAATGGCCCGCCCCGCAGAAAGTGACAGAAAACCTGGAGGGGGAGCTGGTTAGGAGAGGGAGCGCCAGGCTCCGCTCCACCGGCCCCGCCCCACCCCCACCCCTGCATTTCCCAGCTTCGCCGAAGTGCTGGAGGCGTCTGGGAAGGAAGGCAGAGGGACTGCTGGGAAGGGTGACTTTGGGCTGCCCCCCACCCCGCCGCTCCCCAGCTGCAGCCTGCGGCCAGGGAGCCTTTCTGCAGCTGAGAAAATAAGGATAGGGGTACTTAGGAGGAGCTCTATCTCTCTGTCTGTTGCCATAGGAGACAGACAACCCTGATTTCAGCCCTAAGCCAACTTCTTACTGCAGGGAGTAGGGAACCCAGGCCTCTGTGACCAGGTTGCTCTTTAGCTACCCTGCCCCACCAATCACTTTGGGAGGGAAATCAGGGAGCCCCCCTCTCTCGCGGTGGGAGAGGGGCTGTTTCAGTGCGTCCCACCCTCTCAGTCCGCCAAGTCCTCCAACTCCCCCATCCATGGACTCCTGGATGTCAGGCTGAGGAAGAGTCTGCGTCTGGCTGGGAGTACTGAGGTCCTTGCCCCCTGTGGATCTGGGTCTTTTCTGGCAGAATGCCCAACAAACCAGCCTGGCCTTGGGAAAACCCAATGAGCTTTCCCTGGGCTCATCTCAACCCCAAAGGTGTTCAGAGATCTTGCTTGAGATGCTTAAGACAGGGGGAATGTTCCCCCAGAAAGAGGACTGATGCTCAGTGGGGCCCGAGTGGCACGCAGGGCCTGACCCTGACTCTCAGAAATGCTGTACGGGATGCGGCAGTTAGCGTGTGGGACGGGGAGATGGTGCTGAGGGGCAGTACCTCCTTCACACGCCTCTTTCATACCTTTACTTCTCTCTCAGTTTCTGGTTTTGCAGATTTTGCATCTCTGTCTTGATGTCTCGGAGTTTTGAATCTCCTTCCCCTCCGCCTCACCTCCTGTACCAAACCCTGACACAGCTTGGTCGTATAGCAGAACAAGTCTCCTTAATTCCTTTGGACTGGACCTCACCGTGTCCCATCCCAGCCCCAGCCCTCTCTCTGGGCACCAGGCACTGCCTGGGATTTCTGGCACGGCGCTACTCATATTTATACAACACCTCTCACTTAATAAAAGTACTTCTGAATACTTTGTCTTATTGGGCCTTCATAGCCACTTAGAGAAGAAGGTAAGATATTATTACCCCTTTTAGGTGAACAAAGGGGAGAAAATGGAGAGAGTAGATGTCACACCTGGACCTTGACACCACGCTTCTGGACTCAAAAATGCTGTTGCTGCCTCTCAGCCTCCTAAGTCACTTGGCCGCTGCAAGTAGGGGGACCTGGCTCCCTGGCTGAGTGCCTGAGCCCAGACACCAGTGGAGGCTCGATTCTGGGCCAGTAGCCGGACTGGCCATGGGACCAGGCAGGGAGGCAGTGTCAAGTCCTGTGAACTCCACTCCAGGATTTCTTTTGGCCTACAGCTCCCTCTGTTTATTCCTCAGCCTTTCCTCCTGGTTAGGCCGCAAATCCTGATGCTTAACGCCTGGTGGCAGCCCTCCTTCTCAGCGACTGACTTTGGTTCCTGACTTTGGTCCCGTACATCCACGTACTGGCTTCTCTTGCCAGACTTCAGGGGACAAGGAGGGCCACTTCCTACAGCTCTGGTGGGTGGGCCTCTGAGCTTTCCAGGGTTGGGCCAAACAACTTGCTTTACAGATAGAGTAAGTGGATGGGGCCCACCCAGGGGTAGAAACTGGTCTAAGGACATTCAGTTAGTATCCGTCCTGCAGCCTTGAACTTCAGCCTCCTCTCCCTTACCAGACCCTTGGTTATATAACCCAGGCTCTGGCCAGCAGCCTGGGGTCAGGACCCAGAGGGGAGGGAAGCAGGAAGTGTTCCAGCTCCTGGTTTAGATACCTTTCAGTGAAAGGAGCTGAACGGGCACCACCGTCACTCCCTGATGGCTATTCCTCACGAACAGCCAGGGTTTACGGGCTCCTACCGGGCAAGTACAGAGCTGCACACTTGACTGCAGCTTCTTGTTTCTTTCTCATAAAAGCCCATGTGGTCTTCTTATTACCTTCTTTTTACAGATGATGTGGAAACTGAGGCCAGGGGGGTTAGGTGATTTGCCTAAGCTCCCGTGGCTAGTCAGTGACCAGCTGGGATTGGGGCCCAAGTCAATGTCATAACCACTGCACCACACCGCCTCCCCTGCACTCACCCTTCTCCTGCCTCCCCTGGGTCCTGCTCAAGGGTCTGTGCACCTTCAGGTCATAGCTCTGCAGCTCTTCCCGCCATCCCCACACACTCATCAGGGTTTTGAGGGTCTGGAGGGGACCTGAGACAGTGCCCCTGCCTTGGCCAGTGGCGGCCGGGGGTTTGGGGGGCTCGGGTTGCAGCATGTGAGGAAGGAGCCTTCATCCTCCAGAGCGCGGTGCAGCCAGCATGCCCCATTGTTTCCACAGCTACGAAATGCGGGAAGTGTGGACCTGGCTACCCTTCACCTCTGGAGGCCATGAAAGGTAAGTGTGGGAAGACTGAGAGCCAGCACCCCCAGGAGTAGGCAAGCCAGTGCCTGCTACCGATTCCACTGCTGACACACACCCTGCCTTGCCCCGGGCCTCGTCCCCACCCTGCCCACCCCACCACCTGCTTTCTACCCTCTAGGACCCAGGGAGGAGATTGTCTACCTGCCCTGTGTCTACCGAAACACGAACACTGAGGCCCCGGATTATCTGGCCACTGTGGACGTTGACCCCAAGTCTCCCCAGTACTGCCAGGTGAGGTGGGGCTTGGGCACCAGAGGACCCTCAGACCCCTCCTCTAGCCCTGGCCCTGGCAGTGCCCTTTCCCTGCTCCATCTTTCTTCACCCTCCCTGGGTATGGTTGTTCAGGCTGTTCACTGCACAAGGGCACCCCCCCCACCACCCATGGGCGAGGGCAGTGCTGAAAATGAAGTCTGTGCTGTGCTACCGGGATGAAATGGGTCCAGAGGGCCCCTTCTCCGTAAGCGCGCAGAAGCGTGGTCTGGGTGAGCACCACCCCTGCCCGCTCTCCTATCCTAGGTCATCCACCGGCTGCCCATGCCCCACCTGAAGGACGAGCTGCATCACTCAGGATGGAACACCTGCAGCAGCTGCTTCGGGGACAGCACCAAGTCGCGCACCAAGCTGCTGCTGCCCAGTCTCATCTCCTCCCGAATTTATGTGGTGGATGTGGGCACCGAGCCCCGTGCTCCGAGACTGCACAAGGCACGTCTTCTGCCCTAGCCGGCTCTGGGCCCCTAATGTGCCCGCCACCCAGGGCAGCCTGTGGGCAAGGAAGCCGCCCCTAAAGCAGCTCCCTCCAGCTCTTGTGCAGGGTTGGGGCTCAACAGCAGCGAGTGGGGCTAGACTTTGGAGGAGAGTTACCAGGTGTGCTGGGTCATCATCACCCAGGGGCACCACAGGGGAGGAAGGAGGCTCTCGTTTTTCACTCCGAGCTGGAGAAGGAGCCATTTCTGCCCCAGCCAGTTAGGAGCCCAGGGCTTTCCTTAGGCGGGAGCCTCTGATCCTTCCTTTCAACACTTTGTTGAGTGCCTTCTTTGTGCCAGGCACTCACTGCTGGACGCTGGTGATACAAAGTTGACACTGGCGTCCTCCCAGCCTGGGAGGAGCTTATGGTCTCAAAGGGCTGTGAGTGCCCTCAAGACAGGCAGGGTGAGAGAAGTCCATGTTTTCTGCTGGGGAGTTATCAGTCTCTGTGATGCCCCTGCTGCTCTGCAGACTCAGTCTTTCCTGTATTCCTGCAGGGAAAATTGTGTCTATGTTTCAGAGGAAAAGAGGGTAGGGTCAGTAGATAGAAGTGTGGGAGGAGAGGAGTGAGGAATGGGGACTCCTGGCCCTGTAAGATTCTGATGCCATTCCTTACCCTTTCCAGGTTGTTGAGCCCAAGGACATCCATGCCAAGTGTGACCTGGGCTACCTCCACACCACCCACTGCCTGGCCAGTGGGGACGTGATGATCAGTTCCTTGGGAGACCCCAAGGGCAATGGCAAAGGTACCTGCCAGCATTGTAGGCACATCTGTGAGGGAAGCAGATCCCAAACTGAGGGAGGGATGGAATGACCTTCCAGGGAGAACCAGAAGGCAGGGTCTCATCCAATATTTAAACTATAGTCAAGTAACTTCAGTTGTTTCAATTATTTTTATGAAGGTGAACCTTAAATGATGAATTCACGTACAAGTTATAGTCAGAACTGTCTGCCGTGGGAAACGTGAGCAAGTACAGACATGGCCCCAGAAAACACGTGCATTTAATATCGGCCTTCGTGAGTTCATGAGCAAATCTCACAGTCCTTGAGATCCTTAATTGTCACAGCCACTTTCTCATTTATGGTATGATCAGAGCTTTCACATAAAATGTCTACTATGTGCCAGACACAACCTATGAGATAGATGCTACTGTGATCCCTGTGTTACAGATTAGGAAGCTGGGGCACAGACTGGCTAAGTAATTTACCCAAAGTCAGCCAGCTGTTAAGTCACAGAGCTGGAACTCAAACCCAGCAACGTGGCTCCAGAATCTATGTCCTAATCATCATGCTGTGCTGCTTCTCTCCCGGCCTTACGTATTTCACCAGAACTCCCCATCCAAGGGCTTGGAGTGAAGTATCAGTTAAGGTCATCCAGTTAAGGTGACTGCATTAGACTCTATTTAAGTGCTTTTTCCAGGAGATGGGATGCATGACATTCCTAGATTTAAGAACACTTAGGAGTAGACATCTGTTTACATTTGCAAAGAAGTGGCAAGGTGTCATGACATATTCAGCTGGGGAAAAACATAGTGGGCATTCATGTGGAATTACAGATAAATATAATTTTCTCTCTAAAAAAAAATGGAGTGAGTGAGCAGAATGGAGTCTAGACTCTGGCAGGAACTCTACCCTGAAAGTAGGAGGCTAGGCAAAGGAAGCACAGGGTATAGAGTCCCAGAAGGTCTTGGCTCAAGGGAGGAAAAATTTACCCTGTGGTCTGGGAGAGGGATGAACTTGATGGGAGGTAGGGGCATCAGAGTAAGTCCCCACTTCTTACCCGGCCCTCTGGGTGGGACCCTTTGGACAGGTATCCAAATTCAGCTCCTGAATTTAAGGATCAGGCAAACTCAGTGGGAGGAGGGGCACCAGGCAATGGGCTTGGAGCCTCTTGGACAGGCCTTGGGGGTGAGGGCTGGGTGCGGGTCGCACCTCCACCAACTCTACCTACCACCCTACTTCCTTCCCTGCTCAGGGGGTTTTGTGCTGCTGGATGGAGAGACATTTGAGGTGAAGGGCACGTGGGAGCGGCCTGGAGGTGCCGCGCCTATGGGCTATGACTTCTGGTACCAGCCTCGACACAATGTCATGGTCAGCACTGAATGGGCAGCTCCCAACGTCTTACGAGATGGCTTCAACCCCGCTGATGTTGAGGCGGGTGAGAATCCCCCACTCCCCGTGGGCTGGCAGGAGCCTGGTCACACGAACCCCTGCTCTCTATTCCAAACCCCTACTCTCCAGCCCTCTTACTTCCCTCTTGTGGACCCCAGACTCTTGCGGTGATGATACAGGATGTGCTGAGTGCTCTGACTACTCAAGTGTCCTTCTGATAATCCAGCCCATCTTTCAACCTTCTCCCCTGTGCTGTGCCCCAGCCTTGGCCCATGCCCTCCCGCCCTGATCCTGATTCCATCTTCCGGCTGCATCCCCACCCCAGGGCTGTATGGGAACCACTTACATGTGTGGGACTGGCAGCGCCATGAGATGGTGCAGACCCTGACTCTACAGGACGGCCTCATCCCCCTGGAGGTCCGCTTCCTGCACAACCCGGCCGCTGATCAGGGCTTCGTGGGCTGTGCCCTCAGCTCCAACATCCAGCGCTTCTATAAGAATGAGGTGACGTGCACTCTAGCCCTCTCCTCCTGGCAGTCCTGTCAGCACTCTGCCCAGCTGCCATAGCCATGACGCTCCCTTCTCCCTAGGAGTGACCCAGGCCTCCTCTGCCTGGCTCCACCAACCCAGACTTCCCAGGAATAAAAAACAAGGCCACCTGCCCTGCCTGCCTCCTCTCAGTCCTAGGCTAATTTCTCCCTAAGCCCTAACTGGCTATATTTATTTATTCATTCATTCAAAAAATATTTATGAGTCAGGCACTGTGTTAGGTGCTGGGAATACAGTGGTGAAGCAGACATGATCCCTGCCTCAAGGGGTTTGCATGGGGGTTAGACCCTAGTGGCAAGAAGGCCCTGCATCTACTCTCTCCCTGTAGACAGTATGCCTTGGCGAGACCCAGATCTGACACTCATTGCCCAGCTCTGACAGGCTCACCTCTCTGCCTCTTGACCCCAACGCAGGGAGGTACTTGGTCAGTGGAGAAGGTGATCCAGGTGCCCCCCAAGAAAGTGAAGGGCTGGATGCTGCCTGAAATGCCAGGTGAGTGCTCAGGGGAGTGTGGGAATCGGAAGGTTGATTCTCAGGCTGGGGAACAAGAATCTTAAGGTGCCTCTGAACTGCAACCCCCCACCCAGGCCTGATCACTGACATCCTGCTGTCCCTGGACGACCGCTTCCTCTACTTCAGCAACTGGCTGCATGGGGATCTGCGGCAGTATGACATCTCTGACCCGCAGAGGCCCCGCCTCACGGGACAGGTGGGTCCTAGCAGGATGGAGAGGAAAGGAGGGAGGAGGTAGAAGTCTGGGCATGAGGTGGAGGGTATGAACTGGCTGGGGCATGATAAGGGAGGTGCAGGAAAAGCAAAGATGGGGGCTGAGGGATGGTTCAGGCCGGGACCACGGGGAATCGTGGCTAGACGCGGGGAACGTGAGGGAGTGGGGCTCTCTTCCTGCAATGTCCTAACCTCCCACCACTGTCCTCCTTTATGCTGTGCACCTCCCCACCCAGCTCTTCCTCGGGGGCAGCATTGTTAAGGGAGGCCCCGTGCAGGTGCTGGAGGACCAGGAGCTAAAATCCCAGCCAGAGCCCCTGGTGGTCAAGGTGAGGATCTCTCCGCGTGCTCGTGGGCCCCTCAGATCTGTGCTGGAGAAGTATGGGGGAGGGGGCTGGGCAGCGGCTGAGCATGTCCTTGGGGTTTGGGTGGTGCCACTGATTCCCGCCTAGGATCTGTATGTAACCCTGGGGTCTGACCCCTGGTTTTCCTAAGGGGAAACAAGTGGCCGGAGGCCCTCAGATGATCCAGCTTAGCCTGGATGGGAAGCGTCTGTACGTCACCACGTCGCTGTACAGTGCCTGGGACAAGCAGTTTTACCCTGATCTCATCAGGTAAGAAGTGGACAGCCTGGGCTCCCCTCCCAGCCCTCCCCTCCCAGAGGGGTTTGGCTTTCTGAAGACTCCTTGGCTCCGCTTCCAGACTCTGCGGCCTCCTGGGGAACCCCTCTCCCTGCCCTCACACTTACCTAATTCTTGGGGGAAGGGGACGGACCCCCTCTGACCTCTTTCTTCTCCCTCCTGTTTCTACCAGGGAAGGCTCTGTGATGTTGCAGATCGATGTAGACACAGTAAAGGGAGGGCTGAAGTTGAACCCCAACTTCCTGGTAGACTTTGGGAAGGAGCCCCTCGGCCCAGCCCTGGCCCATGAGCTCCGCTACCCTGGGGGCGACTGCAGCTCTGACATCTGGCTCTGAAGTCCACTCCTTCTATAGCCCCACTCCACACCCTGCGCCCTCACTTCTGGAGGGAACCGGCTTCGCTCTGCTCTCTCAGTCCCCGACCCTCGGCAGCTTGTCCTCCCAAAGCCAAACTCAGGCTGTTGAAACGAATTGAGCCGTGTCTCTAGCTACCCACCACTGCTGCGAGCTGCTCACTGAGCTCTTGGAAATTATTTCACTAAGATATAAACTGGTGAACCTTTTCCTGAGATCCCCTTGTCTTTGGGGGCACCGGGCCTATGACTCCTCCTCTGCCGACCCTCTGTATCTTGCACGGGAAAGTCCTGAAGAGGACCAGGGTGTGGGATGGTTATGATGACTAGTTCATACCAGTGATCACAGCACGATGCTAAGGGCGCCAGAATCTCACTTTTATGGCCAGACAGAACCTGAAGATTATGGAGGTGGTCGTCACAAGGAAAGCTGACAGGAAGGAAGCTGTCAATCAGTGTTCCTAAACTTTTTTTTTGTTTTTTAATTCGTGCTTTCTTTTAATGAACCTAAAATCTCACCCACCACCCCCAGGAGGATGTAATGTGCCCCCTCACACACAGGAGATACCTTAGGCCCCTGACGTAGATGATGCCATCAGTTGAACACACTGTTCTGAGGAGGTTAGGTGTGTCACCTCCTACCTGGAAGACAGGAACACGATGGGGCAGGAGGGCTGGGAACGTCAAGGTAACCAACCCAACACACTAGGCCCTGGCGTTCTTGTTTCCTCACCTGGACAGTGTTTTAGAACCTTGCCCAAATCAGAGATGCCTCCTTTCTCTGCAGTAAGTCTTTAGTTGTTTATAAGAGGAATGGGATGGAAGTTTCAGGAACCTAAGAGACAGCAGCCAAGCAGTAATTCTAAGATAATTTTTTTTAATTTTTATTTATTTATTTTTGGCTGTGTTGGGTCTTCGTCGCTGCACGCGGGCTTTCTCTAGTCGCGGTGAGCAGGGGCTACTCTTCGCTGCCATGCGCAGGCTTCTCATTGCGGTGGCTTCTCTTGTTTCGGAGCGTGGGCTCTAGGCGCACGGGCTCCAGTAGTTGTGGCATGTGGGCTCAGTAGTTGTGGCTCGCGGGCCTTAGAGCACAGGCTCCATAGTTGTGGAGCACGGGCTTAGTTGCTCCATGGCATGTGGGATCTTCCCGGACCAGGGCTTGAACCCATGTCCCCTGCATTGGCAGGCAGATTCTTAACCACTGCCCCACCAGGGAAGCCCCCAAGCAGTAATTCTATTGACTTCTTTACTCTCTACCCAAGACAGTACCAAGTAACATTCAGGTATTAATCTACATTCTTTTCAGTCTTCCGCAAAGGTGTCTTTGTTTTAAACACTGGAGTAGTCTAAGACCCCCGAGATGGCCAGGCCTCCCCCAAGAATGTATTACACTTTCTTTCCCTTTGAGGTCTTTAAACATGCTCCCTGAAACATCTACCTCAACTCGAGTCCAATTCCCTCCTGCTGCCTTACCTGCCATCTGGGCCAGGTTGCCATTTCCCTGGGAAAGCCCTTCTTCCCTGACAGCTCCAGGTTAGGGGCCTCCTGCACTTTACCTCAGCATGAACATATGTCACATTATATTGAAAATCCCTGCTTCCTCCCAATACCCAGCTTGGATAGTAGCACATAGTGTGCCTTAATGAATAAGTGACTATAAAAGATGATTAAATTACAGGGAGCCTTGGGATTTACTGGGTCTTAACAGAAGTCTATCCTAGGTTTCTACCCTGTCCTTTTCAATAACCAAACTTCTTCAGAAAGAATTTGCCTTGGGACAAGCAAATAGTTGATGAGGAAAAGTCCTTTACAAAATTTCAGCTAGTAGACAGGAATGCATGGTCCTGGTGAGTCACCACGCCAGCACCCCAGGTGGTTAGGCCCCGGGGATCCGGCCCTGTGTGGAGGGGTAGGCATTAGCTCCCCCAATGTGTGAGAGCCTGTGGGAGCTGGATTCCATGTTCTGTCATTCCCCGGGACATCAACCACTGCCCCTAAATCGATGCCCACAACCCCAAAGCCCCCCCAACCTGACGCAAACACAAAACGAAAAAAACAACCAACCAACCAAACAACAAAGAATTTCAGCTAGTAAATTCAGAAGGAGTGACAGAATTTGGATAGTACCAATTTGTAACCTCTAATGACAATTGGATCCAGGCAATGATCATCAGTGGCTGCTAAAACCATTCAATGAAAGACTGAAATGGTGCTTCATAATGGATAGATCAGGCGACCAAACCTGAATACACTATTCAATCTTTACGTCACGAAAAGAGTTCCTCCTGTGACGTAATAGGAAGTACACAGCACCACCTATGAAGTATTCTTGCCAAAAAGCCAAAATTAATCTGATGAAGCCTGCAGAGCTCACAATCAGTTTACAGGAAATACAGGAGACAGAAGAACAAGTTTTAAAATCCTAAAAACACTATAAAGGTGAAATCATAAAAATGCAGAATGTGGGAAATTCTATAGAGCAAATGACCAGTTTCCTCAACAAATAAATTGAGAGAGAGAGAGAGAGCGTATAGATTAGAAAGATTTAAGAAACATCAACCAAAACCAAATGCAATGCAATGTGTGGACCTTGCTGATACTGATTTGAACATATCGACAGAAGAGTAGCCCCCACTCGTCGCAACTAGAGAAAGCCCATGCACAGCAACAAAGACCCAATGCAGTCAAAAACAAATAAATAAATAAATTTTAAAAATATGTATTAGTAGGCAATGTATAATAGCACCTAAGAACAAATTCTGAATCCAGGCAGCCCAGTTCAGATCCTAACTCCATCACTAACTGTGTAAACTTGGGCAAATTATTAATCTCTCAATGCCTCAGTCTCCTTATCTGTAAAATGGGGATAATCTATCAGATGATTATCCTATCTGATAGAGTTGCTACAAGATAAAAATGTAACATATGCGAGGCCCTTAGAACAATCCTCAGCACATGTTAAGCTCTATATAAATATTTGCTGTTATGATGATGCTTATCAGGCAATTTTTATTGTTACTTCTCAGGGCAAGGACCATTGTACGTTATTCAGCTCTGTATCCCCAGCTCTTAGCATAACACCTGGTGTAAATGAATAGTCAGTTGCCTGTTTTTCCCATCTCTAACCTCCCCAGCCTCCCCACTCAACCTCACCTTTCTACAGTGCTGTCAAAATAATCTCCCTTACATAGCTATGATACTTTTTCTCCCTTTGCTAAAGCTTCCACTTATTCTCTGCCACCTGCAAATTCCTAAGCCAGCATAATTTACCCCAAATTCTTTTTCCAGTTAAAGTGCTCTATATTCCCCTTCATACCAAACAGTGGTGTTTGGGGTATCTTTCCATCAGTCTATACCCATATTTGTATCTGAGCACCTGCAAATCTATGCAGTCTAGAGCAGTGTTCAAGAGAATGGGCTCTGGGACTTCCCTCGTGGTGCAGCTGTTAAGAATCCACCTGCCAATGCAGGGGACACGGGTTCAAGCCCTGGTCCGGGAAGATCCCACATCCCACGGAACAACTAAGCCCGTGTGCCACAACTACTGAGCCTGCGCTCTAGAGCCCACGAGCCACAACTACTGAGCCCACGTGCTGCAATTACTGAAGCCCGTGCCCCTAAAGCCCGTGCTCTGCAACAAGAGAAGCCACCACAATAAGAAGCCTGCGCACCACAACAAAGAGTAGCCCCCGCTCAACGCAACTAGAGAAAGCCCGCGCACAGCAGCTCGCAGCAAAGAAGACCCAACCCAGCCAAAAATAAATAAATAAAGTAAATAAATTTATTTTAAAAAAAGAGAGAGAGAATGGGCTCCGAAGGCAGACTGTCTGACTTTGGATCCTGATTCCAGCACTAATTAACAGTGTAACTGTGGACAAGTCCCTTCACCTCTCCAAATCTGTTTCCTTGTCTATAAAATGGAGGCAATAATAGTTCCTACTTCAAACCGAGGTGTTTAGCATTTGGTCTGGTATCTGGCACACAGTTAACAAATAAATTTTAGCTGTTATTAGAAAACCTTCCTGCCAGTATATCCTTATTTCCCCAACTCTGCGATCCTCTGGGTTCCCCCGCTACCCACAGAAGCTGGTAGTAGGGAAATGGAAGCTGCAAAGGGCGATGGTCATGAAATCAGGCAACACTGCTGTCCTCTTTACAAAAGCACAATGACGATGAGACTGGAGAACTATAAGTCAGGACTATAAATATACTGATAGTTTTGGGTGTAACATATCTGCTGTGCAAAACAAAATACTGTACTCCATTCAAAGGGTGGTTACCCTTGAGTCTGTGACCTCTGAAATTAGATGCACCGCGTGGTCTGTTCCTGCATTTTTCATGGCAGAGGGTTCATTGCTTTCATCTGATTCATGACCTTAAAAAGCCTTAACTAAGAGAGTGAAGAACCCTTGACCTTTCAGTACAATGTTCTCTGAGGAGAAAAAATTCATGTGGGCATCCAGCACCCCCCTGGGGAAGTTAGTCAGAATTCCAATGTTCACTGACTGCCTAACTTTGGGGATGCAAAGGCATTAGCAACTCTTTGGAAGGAGATAAAGTACACTCGGGAAACCTAGGAACACTACGGGCACTTTAGCTTAACGTGGTACAGCTACTGAGGTTTGGCGGCCTCTATCAATGAGGAATGTGAGCCTGTGTTTGCAGGTTTCTTGTGAGTGTCTTCATGCGTGTTGGCTGGTGAGGGCTGGGGGGAATGGTTCAACTTGCTTTTCATCAAAAGGGGATAATGTGAGCTTACAGCGAACTTCCATCACTACTACCTATAATTTTCTAGTTATTTTATCATCCATTGAATCTTTTCTTCCTGTAGCTCTGACGACCGAAGGCAAAACTGAAACACGGAAGGAGAAAGCAAAAGCAAAGAAAGCTCCAGAAGGAGGCGAGCACCCGGTCTTTCGTCCTGCGGTCCCTTTAAGAGAAGAACCTCTTGGGACCGGCAGTCCCAACCGACCCCAGTTTTAACCGAAACCTAACCCGGACTTCCCCCTCTTGACTCAAATAAGACCAACTTTGGATTTTCCCTCCCCTATTGACCAATCAGATTCTGTTACCAGGCAGACTTTAGCTGCCGCCGGTGCGAGCCCGGCGCCTTCTGTCTCCGGGTGGCAGCAACAACCAATGGTAGAACAGGCCGTCCGAGTATCTAGGCAGATCGGGGCTGTTCCAGCCATTCAGAAAAAAGAAAATAAAGCAACGCACGAGCCCGCTGGGCCAGGACCGTGGGGCTGGGCTGGAGTGAAGGTGGCTGCGAGGTAGTTTCTCTTTCTCCCTTACCTTTATTGTTGCTTGTGTTGGAAGGCGACTATTCAAAGGTAGGGAGGGCGCAATATGAGTTGGGAGGAGAGCAGAAAAAGATTTTGGCTGTATTTTCAACTGCTTCTTCACCCATGTGCACGTGCCCCGAATCTGGGACCCCATTCCCCCAACCGGGTTTCCTACGCCCAGCCCAGGAGTTCCGCTACCCTGAACCCCTCACTTTGCAGCAACGCGGGATTGAATGGAGGGGGAAGGGAGGGAGGTGGGGGCGCGCATCAGGATGGGATGTTGAGGGAGATGACGTAGGGGCCGGCGACGTGGGGAGGGGGAGCTGCGGGGGAAGCCGTGGCGAGATTAAGTAATGAGAACTTGGGCCCAGTTTTTTCCAAGCCTGGAAGGGCAGAAAATGTTCGTATCCTTTCTGACCTCCCAGGCAAATTCAGTGGTGAGGAGCATATTAGAGAATTAAACAACTTTGTCTTGTGGTTGTTATTGTTGTTTTTGAGGGGAAGGAGGGCAGTATGGGGTCAGAGGCAGAAATGAAATTTTCTTTCTAACGTGGATTCCCAATCGCCCCTATCTCTTCCTTTACAGTTTTCCACATTTAGGAGACTGCAGAAAGGTGGGGCAGATAGAATGGAGATGGCAAAGATCTCTGGGTATATATGGCCCTGGAGAAGTAATGGAATAATTTCTAATTTTTGGAGAAGGCGAGTTTTAGAAAAAGACCACTGGGGAAATTTGGAGGCTTTCTTTCTGTTTTTCTATCTTCCTGGGTAGAGAGATGAGGAGTGCCCTGGGGCCTTGGGGCGGGGTGGGGGGGAGTTAAATCTTCTTGTCCTGTCTTCTCCCAACTCCAGCCCTCATGCCGGGATGGCAGAAGATGAACCTGATGCTAAGAGCCCAAAGACTGGGGGAAGGGCCCCCTCAGGTAGTGCTGAGGCAGGGGAACCCACCACCCTCCTTCAGAGGCTCCGAGGTACCATTTCGTAAGTACTCATCACCACCTCTAAACCTCGTTCCGGACCTGGGGATAGATCCCTGTAGCACTTCACTTCCTCTGTAGATGATCTCCCCCTCCCAAGCAAGTGCATCTGACCAGGGGAGATTCTTCATCATGGTAGCAGTACTTGAGCACCTGCTAGGCTTTTCAGACCTCGTCCTCTCCCTGGCAGTCAGACATAGGGATGGGGAAAAATCTTGTGTATGACCTCCAGCTTTCTCCTCTTCTCCACAGCAAGGCCGTGCAGAACAAAGTAGAGGGAATCCTGGTGAGTATTCTGGGGAAGAGGGCAACAGGGAGACAGAATTGGTGGGAGATGAGGATGGTGAGGATATGGGTAAGAAAGGTTTATGCGAGTCAGTGTTGTCTACCCTGTCAGAAGATAATTGGCCTTGCAACTTGCTATCACTTTGACCTGGAGCATCTCACTTCACCTCTGTGACCTCTTGTGTAGAAGCCCAATAGAAATAAAATCAGAGGTGGTCCCCTCCGCTCCCCTTCTCACCTTGGTAGCCCCTAAGGGCTCCTCAGGGCAGAGTGAACGCACAGCCTCAAATCATTTCTAAGGTCCTTTGTCAGCCTGCCAGTCACTACGTCAGCTGAACTTTTTAGTGAGGATCAGAGGGTCCTACCTTGGGTCCTTCTTGGCCTTATTATTTCTCCTGCCTCTGTTCCTCCCTACCTCAGCAAGATGTACAGAAATTCTCAGACAACGACAAGCTGTATCTCTACCTTCAGCTCCCCTCAGGGCCCAGTACTGGAGACAAAAGGTAGGTTTGGTGCTAGAATTTTAGATATCAGAGGTTCTGATTCTTTTTTTTTTTTTTTTGCGGTACGCGAGCCTCTCACTGTTGCGGCCTCTCCCGTTGCGGAGCACAGGCTCCGGACGCGCAGGCTCAGCGGCCATGGCTCACGGGCCCAGCCGCTCCGCGGCATGTGGGATCCTCCCGGACCGGGGCATGAACCCGTGTCCCCTGCATCGGCAGGCGGACCCTCAACCACTGCGCCACCAGGGAAGCCCAGAGGTTCTGATTCTTAAAGAAAGGCTCCCTAAAAAGGGGCAGGGTGAATAGGAATCCTCATAACAGTATCCTTAGTGGGGAAGAAAAGTCCCTCACCTGCCTTGGTTTACCAGGGAAAGGTGGATTCTGGATGAACTGATTCAGTCCAGCACTACTGAGGTGATAATCTGGATAGAACCAGGGCAACTGTTGGGATGTTAGTAATACTTGTCTCTTTTACTTCTCTTGCAGCTCAGAGCCAAGTACACTCAGCAATGAGGAGTACATGTATGCTTATAGGTGGATCCGCAACCACCTAGAAGAGCATACTGACACCTGCCTGCCAAAACAAAGTGTTTATGATGCCTATCGGTGGGTGGATGGGGGGTGGGTGGGATGGTGGGCACAGGACTACCCCCTCATCCCTGAAGAGCTCCCTGCCTTGATAGAGCCTGACTTCTTAAAGGGTTTCCCAACCTTCATCCCCAGGGACCCTCTGAACCCACTCCCAAACCTCCTTCTCTGAGTATCTTCCCACTCTGTCCCCCACGCACTCAGGAAGTACTGTGAGAGTCTCGCCTGTTGCCGCCCACTCAGCACAGCCAACTTTGGCAAAATCATCAGAGAGATCTTCCCTGACATCAAAGCCCGAAGGCTTGGTGGCCGGGGCCAGTCCAAGTATCCTTGACTGGAGAGGTTGTGCTAGAGGACCTGGGGAGGAAAACTTAGTATGTGAAGGGACAGGACTGGAAACAGCCCAACCTTTCTAAGGGGCTTGGAGACCCCCATGTGTTGGTTGCCCCTTAACTTAAACGTCAGATATTGTTACAGTGGCATACGAAGGAAGACCTTGGTGTCTATGCCGCCCTTGCCCGGACTTGACCTAAAGGGCTCTGAGAGTGTAAGTAACAACCCTCCAACTGCACTCTTCTCTCCAAGGTAGAAGTCAGAGGACTTTGGGAGATGTTTTGAGGCCTGACACAGCCTAGGTCATTCTGCACACAGTTTCTGGGTATATAGGACATGCCCTTCTGCCTACCCTACAGCTGAGGCAGAGGAGGGAGAGAATTTGTGGGTTTCTGGGATGGGTTGATAGAGGCTACTCCCATCCCTAGTCTGGTCTTACTTATGGTCAACACTGTGTCTGAGAGGGGTGGAGGGTCCTTTGTTCAGAGTGTGATTGGGCGTGTCCTTCCCCACTGCAGCCAGAAATGGGCCCAGAAGTAACCCCAGCACCTCGAGATGAACTGGTTGAAGCAGCCTGTGCCTTGACCTGTGACTGGGCAGAGCGAATCCTGAAACGGTCCTTCAGTTCCATCGTTGAGGTCGCCCGCTTCCTGCTACAGCAGCATCTCATCTCTGCCCGATCTGCACACGCCAATGTGCTCAAGGCTATGGGGCTTGCTGGTGAGTGGACCCCCTCTTATGTTCTGAGAAACCCTCAGCCACTTTCAACCTCAAAGGCCCTCCCACATCCTAGGATAGAGACACCTTGGATTTGCCTTCTATTCCTAGAGAGCCTTCTAGGACATACCTTAGACCACCTTCTTTCCCCTGCCTCTACCAGTCAGTCAATCAGAATCGCCTCCCTCCTCCATTCTGTTTCCTCCTCACCTTGTTACCTTTTCTGGCACCTCTGCAGAAGAGGATGAACATGCCCCTCGGGAACGGTCATCTAAATCCAAGAATGGTGTAGAGAATCTGGAGGGCGGAGCCCATAAGAGACCAGAGAGACAGGCCCAGGTGAGGAAGTTGATGCCCTTGACCTGGCTCCCCTGGGTTGGGGGTTTAGTATATCCTTCACCCAGTGGGTCCAGTACTTTCTCACCTCCTGTGTCTGTACTTCCTCCGCTGTCCAGTCTTCCCACTTTTTGTGTTCTTCTCTTTACTTTTTAGCCTCCTAAGGAGCTGGACCCCCGGGCTGGGGCTGGCCTCCCAGCACGCGGAGAGCGAAAGAAGAGTGTAGTGGAGAGCCCAGCGCCAGCAGCCAATAACCCACAGGTTAATGCCCTAGTGGCCCGGCTGCCTCTGCTTCTCCCTCGGGCCCCTCGCTCGCTTATTCCACCAATCCGAGTCTCTCCACCCGTCCTGGCCCCCAAGCTTTCTTCAAGCACTCTGAAAATGGCTACACTGCCTCTGCCCCCTAGAGCTGGGGGACCCCAAGCAGCTGTGCCGATCATTAACATGATCTTACCAACTGTTCCTGCTTTGCCTGGACCTGGACCTGGGCCTGGGCCTGGGCAAGCTCCACCTGGGGGGCTCACTCAGCCGAGGGGCACAGAGAACAGGGAAGTGGGCATAGGTGGTGACCCGGGACCCCATGACAAGGGTGTGAAGAGGACAGCTGAAGTACCTGTGAGTGAGGCCAGTGGGCAGGACCCACCAGCTAAAGCAACGAAGCAGGATATAGAGGATACAGGAAGTGATGCCAAAAGAAAACGGGGGCGCCCTCGAAAAAAATCAGGTGGAAGTAGGGAAAGGAATTCTACCCCTGACAAGTCAGCAGCTGCTGTGGACTCTGCCCAGTCCTCAAGGTTACCACTGGAGACGTGGGCCTCTGGAGGGCAAGGCAACTCAGCTGGAGGGTCAGAGCGGCCAGGGCCAATGGGAGAGGCTGAGAAGGAGATGCTTGCCCAAGGTCAGGCGGATGGTGCTGTTTCCAGAGGAGGAAGGGGCCCCAGTTCCCGGCATGCCAAAGAAGCAGAAGATAAAATTCCTCCTGTCACCCCGAAAGTGAGTGTCATCAAGGGCAGTAGAAGCCAAAAGGAGGCTCTTCATTTGGTCAAGGGAGAGGTAGACACTGCAGCACAGGGTAATAAAGACTTAAAGGGGCATGTGCTTCAAAGCTCCTTACCCCATGAGTGAAAAGACCCCAAAGCAACACCCCCATGATAGGTATGTGGGGAAGAGTGCTACGTTAACTCTACCTGTCTGCCTAGTAGAGGCCCTTCTTTGCACTTGCTTCTCACTTGGCTCTTCATTCTCTTCTGTATAGACAGCTGAGGCACCCTGTCTTGCATAGTGCCTGGTTCTTGCCTCTTACCTTTCCAGCTCAATACCCTTGGCTTTAGAGTCACTAATAAATCTGTACTGACCATCTTACCTGGATCCCTGTGCTATCCTGTGGAAATATAGGGATGGAGTATGATGAATGTATAGGATAGGCATCTTTCCATTTTAAATCATAGAAAACCTAACTCAAACTGGCTTAAAAATAAAAATGTATTGGCTCATGTGACTGGAAAGTCCAGAGGTAGTGCTGGCTCCAGGTAAAGCTGATCCAGTGGCTCAGTATGTCTCTAAATCCGTGATTGATTTTCTTCCCCTGCTGTTCTACCTTCTGTAGGATCAAGCCTGGTCCACCTCATGGCTGCCAGCACTCCTAGGATTACACGTTTTCCTCATTTATGTCCAGCCAGAAAGAGAGGGCATCTTTGTGCCAGGAATCGTAGCAAAAGCCCTAAGATTCACTCTGGTTAGGCCAGCCTGGGTCACATGCCTGCCCCTAACCAATCACTGTGGCCAGGAGTTTGGTAAATGCTAGTTTGCTTATTTATTCTACATCATGGACTGTACCTTTTGAAAAATGGGCAGGATCAGCCTCCTTAGAATCACATAGATCCCTAAATGGAAACTGGGAGTGGGGAGTTCCTGGGGAGACAGCTGACACCTAGCCACTGCTATGAAGTACCTGTGGTTTTAGCTTGCTAGGCTGAGACCAGCTATACCTGCTTCCTCTTTTCCAAATAGTCTTGCATTTTCCTTACTGCAGCTATAATCTCTTTCCTCTTGTTCCAGTCTCAGAAGGAATGAGAGGGAAATCATTCTTCTTTAGGGACTATCTCTTTAGTCTCGTTTAGATGACAGTCCCCTTTCTTTACATCTCAGAGATGGATATCCTTCCTTTTCCTGTTTCCAAATTTTAGGTTTCTCCTCATTCCTGCTTCCCTGTTCCCCACCCTACTGCCTCTTTCACCATGCAGAGTGCAAGATTTACTCCCTAGTCGTTTTATTAAATTCATTCTGTATCCACCAGGTGTCAGTCTCTTGTCATGTACGTGTCAGGACTTAGCCAGGATTGTGGGGCTTAGGCTATGTGTATGGAAGGGGTAGCTGCACATATCAGGGAGCACCAGTAGGAAGGGAATCCAGGTATGTATTTGGAAAAAGCAGTAAACCAGCTGAAATTACTTGAGGACCTACTGTGTCTTCTGCATAGGGTAGCTTCTGTCAGGGATTCTCAGTTTTCTTTCAGGGAGCCTTCATTCATTTGTTCATTTATTTCCACAATTGCAGATTTTTAAAAATTATAATATGTAATGTTTGATATCTATAAAGAATATATTTAAAATGGATAAATTATGAAGCATAATAATTAAATGACCCATCACCCAATTTGTACATTAAAACATTAGAAATACCATTGAATTTCTTGTGTTCTTACCCTGTCCTATCCTTCTGCTTCTCCCTAGAGGTAACCACTATCCTTAATTTCGTGTTTATTAATTACCTGCCATATATATATATATATATATATATATATATATATATATATATATTTCCATATATGTATATATTCTTTAAAAATGTATTGTTCAGTTTTGCTTTTTAGCTTTACAAAATTTTATTCCCTAATACTCCACTGTGGTTTGCTTGTTTATTTCACTTAACATTATTTCTAAGATTCATCCATGTTGTTGTAGATAGCTATTATTTGTTCATTTTTATCCATGTAATATTTCAAGTGCATAAACCACAATTTACCCATCCACCTATCAGTGGACATTTGGGTTGTTCCCAGTTTTTTGCTGTTACAAATGATGCTGCTACTAACATTCTTGTACAGGTTAGTGCCTTTGTCTTTATTTTTATTTATTTATTTATTTTTTGGCCATGTTGGGTCTTCATTGCTGCGTGCAGGCTTCCTCTAGTTGTGGTGAGCAGGGGCTACTCTTCGTTGCAGTGCACGGGCTTCTCATTGCGGTGGCGTTGAGGAGCATGGGCTCTAGGCACGCGGGCTTCAGTAGTTGTGGCACACGGCCTCAGTAGTTGTGGCTCACGGGCTCTAGAGCACAGTCTCAGTAGTTGTGGCGCACGGGCTTAGTTGCTCCGTGGCAAGTGGGATCTTCCTGGACCAGGGGTCAAACCTGTGTCCCCTGCATTGGCAGGCAGATTCTTAACCACTGTGCCACCAGGGAAGTCCCAGTGCCTTTGTTTTTAGTAAGATTTCTAAGATGGTTCCTTTGGTCTGTACACCCTCTGAGTTGGAGACTGTTCCCTCTTGTCTCATTCTCTAGAAGGGTTTACATCAGATTGAAATGAACTGTCCCTTGAAATTTTGATAAAACTTACTTGGTAAGCCCTCTGAACCTGGCATTTCTTTGTGGGAAATATTTTAACTATTGATTTAATTTCTTTAATAATTATAGGCTATTTGGGCTTTCTATTTCTTCTTGAGTCAATTTAGGTAAAATGTTTTTCTAGAATTTTGAGCGTTTTATGTCATTTTTTTTTAATGAAATTTATTCCATGTTCCTTTTTGCCTCTGCTCCCTGGGTAGTTGTGTCCTCCTTTTCATTTCTTCTGTTTACTTGCATCTTCTTTTTTCCCCCCTTGGCCAACTACACCAGACATTTATTTTACTTGTCTGATTTTAGCTGCCACTTTGGGCTTTGTTGATCCTCTGCCTTATATATTTGTTTTCCACTTCATTAATTATGAATCTTATCTATAGTATTTCCTTCTGCTTTCTTTAGATTTAATGTTAGGTTCTTTTACAACATCTTAATTTTAATCTTAATTTTTATCTAATTAATTTTCAAGCTGTCTTTTTCCTATTATAAATTTTGAAAGACCCACTTCCCTATATTCTCCAAATTTTTCTGTTTAAAGTATTTAAATTATTACTTAGTTCTAAGAATATTTAAATTACCTTTATGACTTTTTTGATTCATGATTTAGAAAAGTTTTATAAATTTCCAAAATCTGGATATTTAAAATTTTATCTTTTTGATACTGATTTTCAGTTTAATCACTTGTGCTTAGAAAATGTGGTCTCTATGATACCAATTCTTTGACGTTTGTTGGGAGTGTTATTTTATATTCTGTAACTTATCTTGGATGTCTAAATCTGTTGTTTTGTTTTCTGCTGACTCCTGCCCATGGCAGTTTATTTCCTTGTATATTTTGTATTTTAGTATTTTGAGGTCCTATTTTGAGCTCTTAATCTTAGATTAAGATTCCTTAATCTAAGGGAATCCAGTAGGCCTAAATTGGGTGTACTTTCCTCCAGAGAGGATATGCATTTGTTTCTGCCAGGAGACAAAGGGTGCTCCTTACCTGGGACTGTGTTAGCCCCTTCAAGAGTCCCAATTTGGGCTTCCCTGGTGGTGCAGTGGTTAAGAATTTGCCTGCCAATGCAGGGGACACGGGTTCGAGCCCTGGTCCGGGAAGATCCCACATGCTGCGGAACAACTAAGCCCGCAAGCCACAACTACTGAGCCTGCATGCCACAGCTACTGAAGCCCGCGCGCCTAGAGCCCGAGCTCCACAACAAGAGAAGCTATAAGAAGCCTGCACACCACAACGAAGAGTAGCCCCTACTTGCCGCAACTACAGAAAGCCCACACGCAGCAACGGAGACCCAACGCAGCCAAAAATAAAATAAAATAAAATAAAATCTATCTTTAAAAAAGAAAAAAGGGTCCCCATTTAATTCAGGAGTCCCAGGTTTTCTCCCCTGCTTTGGCCAGGTCCAGGGCTTAGCCTCTGTTCACAATAATGATACTGGCATTTGTCCCCAAGGCAAGCCAGCTTCTCCTACTGCACGTTACTCATCCTTCATAAGGTTTCAGCTCAATGTTATTTTTCCTTCCTCTAGTGATCTCTTCTACTTTCTGATGAGGACAGCGATGTGCTAAACATTATGTTTGCTGGAATTTATCCAGGATCCAGTTGTATTCTAATGGGAGAGCCCTTTTTCTTCTCCGTGCTGCCAGAAGTAGGAGTCCATTACTGTGGTTTTGACATTTCCCTTCTTGTTTTTTAAGACCTAGGCACTTGTTGGAAGCTAGTTGACTTAGGCACTGTCTTCAAGTCAATAGTGATCATAGCACAGTGTGAGTTATGTTAGCAGTAAGCACAGAGAGCTATGAGAGCCCAGAGGAATAGCATATAGATCAGAAATGACTTCCTAGTAAAGGTGGGTAGGACAAGTCTAATTCATAAAGCAAGGACAGAACAACAGAAGACATGGTAAAAAGAACTAAATCATGATCCTCATTCTGCTGCATAAGAGGTGTAAATTCAAAGAGATTGAGTAATTTGGGAAGCCTTCATGGAAAAGGTAGGCTTGAGTTAAGCCTTTAAGGTAAGTAGAGCTTAAATAGATAAAAAAGAGGAGGGCATTCCAGGAAAAGCACGGGTTTGGGGATAAGGAACGTGAGCAAAGACATGGCAGTACAACCCAGTAAAGACACCTGGCAGAAGGGATGTGTGTGAACAAGAGTGAGAAACTGGAAGAAGAATACACAACCATTGAATGAATGGTTGAAAGTTACCCATTGATTGAATGAATGAATGAATGAATGAAAGGTATGAAGTTTGCATTAGAGGATGGAGGAACTGAAGTCAAATAGAACCAGCCAGGCAGCTGTTGCCATTATCCACGTGGGTGGAGATGAGGGACTGGACCAGGCTGCTGACATGTTAGAGATCATAGGCCTATGGAAAAATAAACCACTGGTGCTAGAATAGATAGAAGCATCCAAGGAAATATTGCCCTCACCATGACTGGGTTTGGGGATGTATCCATTCACTTTGGGAGTCAAGACCACTGGGTGATTTTGAGATTATATGAATATTAGGGGGCTTTTAAGTAGCCTATTTTAAATCTTTACCCTATTTTAAAAATCTAACATGAAACAAGTTAATCTGTAGTTCAAGCAATCTTCAGTTTATTAGATGAAGTGTTAAACTAAGGTTTGGGGGACTGCCTACTGCTTCCTCCCTATCATTCCCTATTCTCTCCCCAATACCCTGTTCCCCACTCCCATTGTTGTCTTTTTTCATTTCAGCCGTATCGTAAATTGTTAGAGGTAATTTATAGTTTACTAAAATTTGAAATAATCTTTTGCTATTAAACCAAGTCAAACTCAATATGTTTAGTCTATGGCCTCAAATAAATGAATTTATTGTTTATTTTTGTGGGTAACAATCAATTTTCTTAATAAAATCAAAGCAAATACCACATGCTAAATGGAGGAATTAATGTCATTATATATTTGTCTAAGTATTTTGTCTCATGTTGTGGTTCATCAGTAGGCCTAAGTCCTTTGTCTAGGATCATCCTGGCTGGCTGCACTCTATGAGGTAAAGCTAATCTGAACATATATATATATATATATATATATATATATATATATATATATATATATATATAAATATATATATAAAATGCAGTATTTTTTTAACATTTTTATTGGGGTATAATTGCTTTACAATGGTGTGCTAGCTTCCGCTTTATAACAAAGTGAATCAGCTATACATATACACATGTTCCCATATCTCTTCCCTCTTGCGTCTCCCTCCTTCCCACCCTGCAGTATTTCTTAAGAAATATTCATGAAGAAGCATTTGCTTACTGGAAAGAGCATGAATTCAGTTCAAAGCTTTACCAGTTTCCATATGATTTTGAACACTTAGTCCAGTTTTTTCAAACAGGAATCAAAAATAGATCGCAACTCATTAGTGGGTTGTGAAACTGATTTAGCAGGGTGCAAAACAGTGTTTTTAAAAAGTGAAATAAAATAGAATAGAAAATATCAACATGCATTGACTATAGTAAGGGTAAGTATTGTTTCATGAAACCTTTATTTCAGTGAAGACATGTGTATGTGCTCTTCAGTGGTCCTGATTATAAAATCTATTTCTTACTGTGGGTTGAAGTAAAACAGTTTCAAAAAACAATGACTTAACCATTCTGAAGCTCAGTCTCCATAAAATAAAATCTCTTTCACAGGGTTGTAAGGAATAAATGAGGTAACGTTTGTATTCATACATAGTAGGAGCCTACAAGCAATAACTGCTAGTAGCTTCTTTTTCTTTTCTCTGAAAAAAAGCCCATAATATCTATGGTTCAGGAGAAAAATTACTCTTTATAATTTCTTTAACCATAGGGGTGTTTAAAATATAACTGGAGCTGTATTATGACCTGGGTCCTCTAGTTTTACCAACTTTTGATGAAGAAGCCAACTTTTTTCCCCAGTTTGATGACATTTAAATAAATAAATGACATTACTTGACGCTGTTGGTACTTTCCTGCTCTCACACCCCAAGGTGCCACATGCGTACATGCTTTCGCACCAAAGTAAGAGGCTTCACGTGCATACAGCACAGTATGGGGTTCCTATAGAGTCGCCATGTACATGGGTCATCCATGTACAACCATCTATACCTGTAGCAGCTCCCTGGGACCTAAGATAGAGGTAAGTGGTGTTTTTTTCTATCGAAAGAGAATCTAAAAAATAGTTTCAGTGTGGTGAGACTATTATAAATGTTATGCTTTTAAATTAAATATGGGAAACAGAATAGCATTCAGTTTTATAATCTGACAAGGAGACAGGAGAAAAGAAAAGCAAACAGGAAGGGAAGGGAATAATTTAGTCAAAACATTTGTTTGTAAATATTTTATTAATTCATTTAAGAAAGATACTATTTTCCCAGAACAACTACGACAACAAACAATCAGACAATTGGCCCTGTTCTGCATTTTTGGAAATCTAATGCTTGACTGGATTCTCGTATCTGCTTCTGCATTCAATCTGTTGCTGTATCAACAAACATAAACATTTTTTCCTGTGGTAGAGACTAAGGATACAGCTAGGATACAAAGATAAATCCTCTCCTGCCTTGAGGAGCTCAGACTAGAGGAGGTTGGAGATCCAGAAATAGAGGGAAACAAAGAAAATTCCAAAAGAAGGCAGAAAGACAAAGTCATAAAGAGATGCACAGAAATTTACACATAAGAGCCCTTAGAGCTATGAACACAGAAAACTTGAAACAAAATCTTCTACCTAATAATACTGTGTGTGTGTGTGTGTATATGGGGTGGGGGTGGGTCTCAGTTAATAAAGGACTTATAACTGCTGTAGCTACAAAAAGTTCCTACTTAGTTTGAACAGAGATGTTACTGGAAAATAAAAAACTTCCTACTATAAAAAGTAAGCTTGTCACGTCTCTTTTTACAGTGTTTCAAAAAGCCGTCTTACAGCCCTTGGGATCCCTATCCCTTGAGGGGATGGATGTGTGACATTTTAAACTCTAGGGTAAACCAGGGTCATCACCTCTCCATACTTGCCAGACAGCCGACTGGGAGCTGGCCAAGAGCTGCTTGGCCTGACAGATGGACTGGTGATTCCCCACTCCAGACGAGCGGTGACAAATTTAAACTATCTTTGGCACTCTTGGCCTTTCTCTGCTCATCTTTCCTTACTGTACTCCTGATTTAACCTAGCTTATCAACTTGCCCTCCCATGATATGAGCAAATTCCCTTCAGGATGCTCTCTCCTCTTTTTTCTTTGGCTGGATCATTTCTAGCAACTCGTCTTTGAGCTGGCTCACAGTATTTCTGAGAAACCTTTCACTCATTCATTCATTCATCATATGCAGAGTGGCCTTCTGTATTAATTAACAATACGTTCCTTCAGCAATCAGGTACCCCATTTGTTCTACTTTTGTACATACTGCACGTTTTACATAGGTATTTTCAAGCTATTAATCTTTATTCTGCCTCCCGAACACTGAAGCAGTGATCCTCTTTCCTTTTGTCATCTATCCTATATTATTGTCCCAATAATAGGAATATAGTACTATGTATAGTAGTAACCTGTACTCTCTTTTAATCCTCACAAAATCCTGTAAAGTGTTAACATTCTTGGATCCACTTTGCAGACACAGAAACGGAGGTTCACAGAGGTTAAATCAGTCATTCCAAATCAAACAGCCTTTAAGTGGCAGGGAAGGTGGCATCCAGGATCTGGGCTCAAACAACTAGCCCCAATGTAGAATATTAAGTAAGGCCCTGTGAGGGTTGGGACAGAGGTTCTGACGTAAAGGGTTCCTAGTCAATAAAGCTATCTGATAAATACACAAAAGCAACACCAGAAGTCCATTTGCGGGGCGTATTTTTTATTTGTTTAGTTTTATATGGTTTTGTTTCGTTTGGAAGGAGTGATTATGCCCTCCAAGCTTTTTTCATTTCACTCACCTCTCCCGACCTGGCCCTGTCCAGCCCCTCCCTGGCTGGATCGAGGTCCGGAGGCTGGAGGCCGAAGGCTGCCCAGGCAGGTGGTGACCTCGGAGGCAGAACCGCCACCTCGAGTCGCGCCGCTAACGGCGAAAGACTGACGCTTTTGGACCGCGCCATTCCCCCCAAGCGATAAAGGGCGTAATCTTGGCATCGTCCTTAAAGATGAGTAGGAAAAGGATAGTGAAGGTGACTATTTTCCCCGCCTGCCCTTTGTCTTTCTGCTGTCCAGCTGGATCCCCAGCGTCCATCCCCTGACCTGATTTACTTAAGGAAGTCGTGTGGAATAACGGAGGAGGAAAGCCATTGATTGCAATTACGGTAACTCGGTTGCTAAGCCGAACGGGCTCATTTACATATAATTTGCATGTTCCTGTGCTTTCTGAAGTACGCGATAAGTCTGCACTCCTCTAACAGGGCACCCACGCCCGCCTGCCACACTGCCGCTCTCTGCTCTAGCCCGGGAGCCCCTTCCCCTTATCCAGCAAATTTTACTTCCCTTTCGGCTTCCTTAGCCTCGCAAACGCCGCCTCTTAAGTCCGCCTCCCAAAGGTTGACCCCTCCTCCCACCCGTAAGCTCCTCTCTCCGTCTTCTCCTCCCTCCCCAGCTGCCAAATATCTCTTCCCCGCCCCCTTCTCTATTTCTGAACAGGCATGTTCCAGGCAGCTCACCCGACTCCCTACATTACTATGGGATCAGTAGGGTCCTGAGCGTCGGAGAAGCAAGAAAGCATAGCCCACGAAGAAGGGCCTGAACTCAGAAGAAAATCGAGATCTGCTGGGGATTTTTCTTTTTTTTTTTGGCCTTGGTTGTGCGAGGGAGGAAGAAAAAGTTGTGAGGCCCGGTCGAAAGTGAGGCAGCGCGAAGGCCCCCTCAGGCGGCGCCGAGGGCAGCCCCGGCAGCCGGGGCCTGGTGCAGCCGCCGCGGCCGCTGTCAGGGAAGCGCAGGCGGCCAATGGAACCCGGGAGCCGCCGCTGCTGCTGAGGCGGCGGTGTCGGCAGCCCGACCCCGACCGCCCGCACCCCCTCCGCCGGGGTCCCCCGGAGGTGAGCTCCTCCTACCCCGTGAGTGCCCCCTGCCCTGTGTGTGAAGGGGTCCCTCTCCCACCCTGTCCCGCACAGCGTCCCCCGCCCCCACACCTGGGTTTGACTACAAAACTGCCCTCCCGGTGGCAGCTGCACCCTGGGTTCCTTCTCCACCCTTTCTTCCCAAGCCTGGGGTCCTCCTCTGCTTTTTGGCTTCCTCTTCTGTTTAGCTCCTCCCTCTGCCCGGGGATTCCCCCCTCCCTCACTCTTATCCCTGTTGCCGCCGTCCCGAATTATTTTAAGTCGTCAACCCTTTCCACATCACGACGCCTTTTATAATGTCCATCCATGCTGTCTTTCCTCGTTGTATGTGCTCCAGCCCCGAATCTTTCCATGGCCTCTGCCTTTACCCCTTTTCCTATTTTGTCCCTTTCCTCCGATGTCTCTATGCCACCCCAGCACTGGGTTCCCCTTTCCCTGATCTAAAGATTGTGGCCCTCTCTTCCTCTGCTGCTTCTGATTCCGTTACCCCACTGCCACCCACCCACCCACCCAGCTCCTGGCTTCCAAGAATTGTCTGTTCCCTTCTCCTGAAGGGATCTAGGCTCTCCCCATCATTCCCAAAGTACTACTTACATTCTCCTTTGACCTTAAGCCTTACCCTTCTTCTCTGGAGTGCTTTATGATTCCCGTAACTTTCTTTAACTTCCCTCTACCCTTCCTCAATTCCCCCAACCTCTGGAGGTTTGTTTCTGTAGAGGAGAGATCTGACAGTGCCCCTTCCCATTCAGGATTTCCAACTTCAACACCTCCCTCGAGTTTCAAGGGTTTTGCTGATCCTTGTGACACTTGGTTCTGTTTTCCCTATGGTCTTTACGTGTTCTCTGTCATACTCTTTACCTTTACATACCACTTATTTCTGGATCAGCTAAACCTTGAGCTAAGAAGAAAATGTGTTGGGAGGAAGGGGAGCCTCAGCTGTCTCAGGCTTTTCTCTGGACAGTAGGGTGTTTCTGAAGGATGGAGCAAGTTTAAAAGAAGTTCCTATCAGATTACACTTCGTTGGAGGAACTAACAGTCCTGCATGGAAACTGAATGAGGTTGTGAGAAATTTTGTTTTGGATTATTTAATTTTAGGCTTGTCTTAAAGGGATCACAAATTGAGTCTCCTCCCACTCCTAAGAAGAATCAGTTTACTGTCTGTGGCTTTGCTAGAATGGTTTTGGTTGATTCCTTAAGAGTTTAGGCCTGGAGTGGGGTTGGTCAGGGGGTAACTGGGAAAAGGAACATGAGACAATGGAAAGAGCTTGTATATTCAGAATCAGGACTCCTGAGTTCAGCATGTGACTTCTTCACTTGACCTTTAGAATGACTTTTTTTGGGAAAATGGTCCACTGTATAGGCATCAGTGCAGTAATAGGCTTATAGCAGGATGTGGGTTGGGGGACAAAATTAGACTTAATTATTTGTTTACAAAACATTCTGGGTTCCTCAGACACAAGGTATTTATGAGTAGTGATTTAGTTGTTCTGAGAATTTCCTTTCATTCTGGTCTCTCTGTTGGGCCTTTCTAGTCTTACAACCATGGGAGTAAATCAGTTTGAAAGACAAGCTCCAGGCCAGCTTCTTTCATCTGCCTAGCTTTTTTCCCCCACTGCTGTAAGTTGCTGACCACCTTTGCTGTTCCTCTTGTACTTGAGCCATAACTCCAGATTCTGTAGATGGAAAGTATGTTTGTGGGAAAGTCCTTTGAAGAAACTGGCTGGAAAAGAAAACTTGGAGTGAGTTAGGCCTTAGGAAACTAGTTGCTTCCTTGTATGCCATGTCTCTTGGCCTGCGATAGCGAAGAGAGCATATGAAGTTCCATTCATCTTCCTACTCTACGCCTGTTTGAAAGTCATCATGCTGCCTCATCCCACTTCTCCCTTTGTCTCCCTCCTCGTTAGCCAGTGTCCAATCTCATAATTCCCCTTTTTAGGAGCAGCTTCACTCCTTGGAAGCACCCCCAAAGAGAAGTCATATTTCCCCTAGTTTCCCTGCTTCCTTCTCAGCGCTGGGTCCACACTGCACAAGAACATGTTTGTTGAATGCCATCTAAAGCAGCAAATTGAGATTCTTTGATTTGGGGAAGAAGTTTGAGAGGGACCTCTCAGTAACTGGCATGAGACAAGAGAGGGCCTAGTTCAAGTGCATTTGGAGCTTGCAGCAGGAAGGAACAATTCAGAGAGAGGTGAGTGTACAGGTTGCTTTCTTTGCCATCTGTCTGTTACAGCAGGGGCTCCCAGAGCTGGCTTGGGCTGTCTGGCTGGAATCTGCTTATACCAGCTCTATAGTCCTGAACAGAATTCTCAGCCTGATTCAATATTGACTTAACTACCCAGAGACCACTGCTCTCCCTACCCTCCTGTTGGTAGCTTGAGAATGCCCTCTCCCCTGATGCCACCCTGCCTTGGGGCCTTGGGTAAGTGTTTACCTGGTTCCTGGTAGGGCTTGAGCCTGTTTGACTGCTCGGCTCTTTGTTTCTACAGGGAGAAAGTTGTACTCAATCTCCGTGTTTACCGTTAAGGTTAAGGGGGAAAGATGAGCTCAGACCTCCTTAAAGAAAGGTTTGAGTTAAACCTTGAGATGTGAAGAGGAAATTCTTAACCACAGAACAGGCAGCTTAGGATGATTAGGAGTCTCTTTAGAAGAGCAACTTCTTTTAAAAATTACTACTAAAGGGCTTCCCTGGTGGCGGCAATGGTTGAGAGTCCGCCTGCCGATGCAGGGGACGCGGGTTCGTGCCCCGGTCTGGGAGGATCCCACATGCCCGTGAGCCATGGCCGCTGGGCCTGCGCATCCGGAGCCTGTGATCCGCAACGGGAGAGGCCACAACAGTGAGAGGCCCGCAGACCGCAAAAAAAAAAAAAAAAAAATTACTACTAAAGGCATACATGCATTTGAACAAATCCAATTGTACTTAAAGAGTTTATAATGAAAATCAATACTCCCTTTCCCTTCATCCCTACTCCTAGAGTTAATGTCTTAATTATTTCAGTGTTTTTCTCTGACAGTTATTGCCATAGCCTTAGATAAAATGCTTGTGCCTTTGTTTCTTAGTTTATTAATTGTTACAAAAGAAGATTGCACTTTAGAAGATTCACACCTCTTGCTTATATATTGTCATTTTTATTTCTACCGGAAGCCTGTGTAACTTTTTTTTTTTTTTGGCTGCGTTGGGTCTTTGTTGCTGCGCTCAGGCTTTCCCTAGTTGCAGTGAGTGGGGGCTACTCTTGCGGTGCGCAGGCTTCTCATCACGGTGGCTTCTCTTGTTGCAGAGCACGGGCTCTAGGCGTGCGGGCTTCAGTAGTTGTGGCACTTAGGCTCAGTAAGTAGTTGTGGTTCATGGGCTCTAGAGTGCAGGCTCAGTAGTTGTGGCGCACAGGCATAGTTGCTCCGCGGCATGTGGGATCTTCCCGGACCAGGGCTCGAACCAGTGCCCCTGCATTGGCAGGCGGATTCTTAACCACTGCACCACCGGGGAAGTCCCCTGTGTAACTTTAAATAACATATTTGAATCTTCTGTTCTTTCCATTAACTTTTAGTAACCTCTCTTAACTCTACCTTGTAGGATGAAGATATTGGCTCCACTACTCTTTTTTCCAATTCACATGATCCATCTCAAAGGGGTCTTTTTTTTTTTTTTTTTCCAAAGGGATCTTTTAAAAGGAAGTGGAAAATTGAGCTCACCTATCCGCTTGGAGGCAGAGTACTAAATTAGATGATCTCTTAAGGGTCATTCTATGAAAATACAGAAACATATAAAAATGTGAGGATTGGGGCTTCCCTGGTGGCGCAGTGGTTGAGAGTCCGCCTGCGGATGCAGGGGACATGGGTTCGAGCCCCGGTCCGGGAGGATCCCACATGCCGCGGAGCGGCTGGGCCCGTGAGCCATGGCCGCTGAGCCTGCGCGTCCGGAGCCTGTGCTCCGCAACGGGAGAGGCCACAACAGTGAGAGGCCCGCGTACCACAAAAAAAAAAAAAAAAAAAAAAAATGTGAGGATTGATCTGAAGCAATTGTATTTATCTAGTTCATGGAAAAAGATTTTAAGAAGGGAGTGGTGATTAACTGAGTGAGGAAATTGATTTGGGGCTCCTTATATCCTGTGCTACCAGAGAACAATCCACCAAGTCCTTTAACGGAGGCCATGGAGGGTTGTTTGCCTAGAATCTTTTGAGGTGATGAGAGGCGGGAAGCCATGTTAAGTGATAGCATTCCCTCCCCCCGGAGTCTTCTGCAGACATTTACTTAAATGCTCAGTCACAGAACACATGCATATGTACCCTCTCTATCCTGTTTCACTGCTGCTGTTCTCTGCTTTGCCCTGAACAACCCTCTGATGCTCAGCTGAAGATTCCCTGCATTGCCCAGACATAACGTGTGGAGCCAGTCGGTTTTCAACATGCCCCCCACACCCCCCAACACACACCCCTTTCCTAGAAGCCAGCTGCTAGTCTGGGGCGGGTTGGCCTCTTCAGTTCCCTTCCAGTCTCCCTGGAAGGCCAGTTTAGGCTCCCAGTGTGAAATGTGGAGCCTCAGTTGTCTGAATGTCCTTGAGAGCCGTAGGAGTCATTTGATCCTAGAGGTCTGGATTTCCTTCTCTTGTGTTTTTCTTGTTCTCTGACTTATAAGGGGAAAGGTGGTGAATACAGAAACTGTTTCTTCCTTTTTCACTTTCTAGTCCTTTCACTCTCTTTAGAATAGTTACTTATCAAAGCTATATTTTCTTTGCATTTGAAAATGAATGAATTGATGTTGAGGACCATCTCTGGATTTAGGTTTGGGAGAATCCATTTCTTATTTCTTATTGCCTAAATTGCTAAATTTCCTTCAACTCCTCCTTTTCCCCATGACTTGCTTCAGATGCAGGCAGTTCCTGAGGCTCAGAAAGGCCAGGAGGGAGGCCTAGCTCCAGTTTGGTAGTTTCTAGTGGCAGAGCTGCCTATACCCGAGAGGAGTTTGGTTTTCCTCCTTCTCTTGACATTGTCTGTTCCCTGGATAGTAGAGGCTGCCAAATTGGGGACCTGTTCTATTCAGCGGGAAGTCCCCTGAATACTGTGATGTGGGATTTCTAACTGAGCCCTGGAATAAAAGAAATGATGGTCTCCTTTCCTTCCTTCCTGGTGCCAGTAATAATCCCAATTGTGACCATTTCCAAATCTTTTGTGTTTCCTAGTGAAGTCTGAGATGCTGTTTGTGGAGGATGTCTGAACTTCATTTCCCTTGCAACTTTTGAAAAGTGGATTTTTAGGAGCTTTTGGTGACTTGGAAGTCTCTGGAGTAGAGGAAAAGAGAAAAATGTGCCAAGCATAGAGAGATTGAGAAAAAAGAGTTGGTTGTATAAAGTGATTGAGGCTGTTGTGTGAGTTTCTAAGCAGACCTAAAAGGTAGTGGTCCCAGTTGAATTTGAGTGACCCTCTGGTGCAGAGTGTCCTACAAAGGTGCGGCAGGGAATGACTAAAGCTTCCTTCTTATTATTCCTGTGCAACCCATAGTTGCGAGTAGAGACAGATCCGCACAGGCAGCCATGCTGGTTTTACTGCTCAGAGGGCACTGCCTAATTTGGGAGAGAGCATAGTGAAAGAGTTGCCACCTTTTTGCTGATCCCAAGCTCAAAACTGCATCAGAGAAATTACATTCGGGGATGAACTTCTTGCTTGACAGAGTTAGGAGAAAGATAAACCAAAGTAGCCATTTTTGATGCTTTCTGAGAACTTGAGTTCCCCATCTGTCTTCCTGCAAAACTTTAGTGGTTGACTGCTGGGAGTCAGGGAGCTGTACTATATAATGTTGGGCAAATGAAGGTAACCTTGAGTCTTAACATTTCAGAGGTGCAAGAAGAGGCACTGGAAGAGTGGCAGTGGAAACATGGGCTTTGCAGAGTGACTAGAGAATCTGTATCTTGAGCCTTCTTCCACTTACCCAAAGTATATGCAACCAGGTTCACTAGTGTCAAAGCTGATGTCACTATCAGTTGGAAATTACCTGCATTCCAGCTCCACAGTTGCTTCTGCCTTTCTCTTGCTCATGCTCTTGAGTGTGTCTTAGATTCCCTCTATTTGTATTTTTGTGAAAAGGCCTCTGAGTCCATTGCTGACTACAGCCAGACTCCGGAGCTGGGTTGATCTGACATTAACAGTGTGCCTCTCCCAGTCCTTGCTTTGAAGTTTCCTCCTCTTCTGCACTGATTCTCCTGATTTGGATTTGGTGAGGCTCTGAAGAATCATTCTAGAACGGCAATGGCTTTTATCAACAGTGTTCTCTCGCTGACTTTCCTTCTGAGAGTCCCTCCAGAGAGGGATTCTTGGTTATGTGATTCCTGCCCCTCCCTGTTCTTTGGACTTTCTAGACACATGAGTCCCAGCCTGATATCTTTTTGCCTTCTCACAGCCCCTTCAGTTCTTGGGGTGTATGTATGAGAATGGGGAAAGTAGTGTTGGGATAATTGTTTTGGAAGAGTCTCAAGTAACGAGTATTAACTGCAATTCACTTCCCTTATAAACAACATGTGTGTGTGCACACGCATTGTTTACTAACCTTTTAGGTGATTAGGATTCAACTAGCATTTGTTAAGTACTGCTGTGCACCAGGGACTCTGTTAGATCCCTTTACACACATAAAGTTATTTATTCTACACAGCAACAATAAGAAGTAGATATGTTTTTCCCATTTTGCAATTGAGGAAACTGAAACTTAGAAGATAATGTGGTTTGTATAAGTTTACACATCTCATAATGGCAGAGCCAGGATTTAGAGCCTCAGCCTATTTGACTCCAAGTTCAGGAGTTTTTCCACTCTCCTTCAGCTGCCACTGCACTTGAGAAAGGGAGAATGATGTCATGAAGTCAGACGAACAGAGAAACGGCACAGTTCAGCAGGGATGATGGTTGTTTTAGAGCTTTTTCTTCTCAGTGAAGCCTGGTATGGTATTTCTTGGGAACTTTGAGTCTAAAAGGGAAGGTAAGAAATTATCTGTAACTAGAAAAATACATGAAGATTTTAACACTAAATAAAGGTGAGATGTTCAGAACCAGTGTATGGAGTGTTATATGAGTAAGAAAATACAGTTCAAAGAGGAAAAGGAAAAGGTTATTGGCAGGCATTTAAAGGGAGATATGGAGATAGAAAAGCATTTGAAGAGTTGGGGACAAGGGAATTAAAACCAGAATTGCTTCCCAGTCTACCTGAAGAATTTGTAAACCTGTATGAACAAAACACATATAAAGCAGCATTCTGCAAATACAAGTTAAGAATAAAGGCTAAGCTGAGTAACTAAGTGCAGAAGGAATGAAGAGTAATGTAGCAATCAGAAGTGGAGGGAGGTAGTCAGGGAAAGCTTCCTGGGAGGAGAGGACTTTTCATCTGATTTTGAATGAGTCCAGGAAGACATAAAGAGAGGAGGTGCCAGGGAAGGTTTCATGGCGAAGGGAAGACCTGAGGATGGCACCACTAACCAGTGTGTGTACGTGTCTCCCTTTCTGTTCCTTTCTCCCTCCCTCCTTCCTTCCGTAGCCTGGAAGCTCGAAGTCTGGCTGTGGCCATGGGGGACACGGTAGTGGAGCCTGCCCCGCTGAAGCCAACTTCTGAGCCCACTCCTGGCCCATCAGGGAACAATGGGGGCTCCTTGCTAAGTGTCATCACGGAGGGGGTCGGGGAACTATCAGTGATTGACCCTGAGGTGGCCCAGAAGGCCTGCCAGGAGGTGCTGGAGAAAGTCAAGCTTTTGCATGGAGGCGTGGCCATCTCTAGCAGAGGCACCCCACTGGAGTTGGTCAATGGGGATGGTGTGGACAGTGAGATCCGTTGCCTGGACGATCCACCCTCTCAGATAAGGGAGGAGGAAGATGAGATGGGGGCCACAGTGGCCTCGGGCACAGCCAAGGGAGCAAGAAGGCGGCGGCAGAACAACTCAGCTAAACAGTCTTGGCTGCTGAGGCTGTTTGAGTCGAAACTATTTGACATCTCCATGGCCATTTCATACCTGTATAACTCCAAGGAGCCTGGAGTGCAAGCGTACATCGGCAACCGGCTCTTCTGCTTTCGTAATGAGGACGTGGACTTCTATTTGCCCCAGTTGCTTAACATGTACATTCACATGGATGAGGACGTGGGTGATGCCATCAAGCCCTACATCGTCCACCGTTGCCGCCAGAGCATTAACTTTTCTCTCCAGTGTGCCCTGTTGCTGGGGGCCTACTCTTCAGACATGCACATTTCCACTCAACGACACTCCCGCGGGACCAAGCTCCGGAAGCTAATCCTCTCAGATGAGCTGAAGCCAGCTCACCGAAAGAGGGAGCTGCCCTCCTTGAGCCCAGCCCCTGACACAGGGCTGTCTCCCTCTAAAAGGACTCACCAGCGCTCTAAGTCAGATGCCACCGCCAGCATAAGTCTCAGCAGCAACCTGAAACGAACAGCCAGCAATCCTAAAGTGGAGAATGAGGATGAGGTAAAATTCCCGGGAGGGACAGGGGTAAGCAAGGTGGCATGGAGCCAGGATGTCTGACATAGGGTTCCTCTGTCCTTTTCTCTCCGTCCCTCTGTTTCATTTCACTGATAAAAGCATGGAATGTTAGAATGGAAAAAGACCTTAGAATTCATGTATTCCAGCTGCCTCATTTTACAAAGGAAGAACTTGGAGACCCAGAGAGATAAAGTGACTTTCCTCAGGTCATATAGCTAACAGCAAGGCTGACACTCCTGACTCTGTCCAATGTGTTTTTACTAAACTGCACTTCCATTCTCTTACTGAGAACTGTGGCAGAGACCCTCCCCAGCCTGACTTGAAACCTGGGATATCTACCAGGACCTCTTAGAGCAGCAACCATGGGGGAGGAGAAGGGACCCTGTGTGTGAATTTTGTGTGTGCTGCGGGAGGGGAGATGTTAAGTAGAACCTCAGCTTCATTTCCTAGCCACTCCTCCTCATAATCCCTCTCCCCCACTCCCTGAAGATCCTGCTGTTTGTTGACAGAAGGGTGAGGTTCATTCCCTATCATTGAGGCATCTGCAGAATGCCCTCCCACCCGCCTTTCCTTGGGGGAAAAGATGTCTTGTCTTTTTCCCATATCATTTGGGAGAAGCACAAAAGGAAGAGGGAAGCAGTCCTGGTAATAGAGTAAATCTTGGGCATACCCAGTGTCTAGTCAAGGACCTGAAACCTAAAGAAGAGAAAGCAGCAGTCAGGGTATCCCATTTAGGATATAGAGCAGGGATGAGATAAGCACATGAGTAGGTTATACCCACCTTTCATTCCATATCTGGACAGATAGCAGGGGAAGTTGCCCAGTGGACAACCAGTAGTATCAGTGACCTGATGTCCCAGCCAGACAATGGTGCCCCAGTCCCCACCCCCGACTCACCACCAGCCACGCTCCCATCCTGGCTGCCAGCCTAGCCTAGAAAAGAAGGGAGAAAAGAACGAGGAATTTGCGTTGTTGGAAAATGCATATAGTTGTGCTGGCATCTGCCTCTGTGGGGCACATAACCCACCCACGTTTTTGATACAATGGGACTTCTTTCAACTAGAGAGAGGTCAGAGTGACTAGGGAAGGGAAAAGACAAGAGCAGGGGAGACTACAGAGCCTGGTCTCTCTGGAAATTCGGTATTTTATTATGAGAATAATAGTGAAGCTGAAGGAACTAACATTTATTGAGCACTTAATACGCGCCAAGCATCATGTCAAATACTTTACACTTAATCCTCACAACAACCCTAAGAGACAGGTATTATTTTACTATTGAGGAAACAGCTTAGAGCGGTTAGATGATTTGCCCCAGGTCTCTCAACCAGTGCATATCAGACCAGGCCTCAGCTGTCAGAGTCCATATGGGGAAGAACAGCCTAGGCCTTAGCCATGAAGGTTTCCACATCCATGCACAGGCAGAGCCCAAGTGTTCTCAGAACCAGAAGAGACCATTTTCATTTCTGGTTGAGCTTGGCAGGGCAGCCCAGGGTCATGAAGGGAGGCTGTTGCACAGCAAGAAGAATCATCCAGAGCCGGTGGGACTAAGGTCGTGAAGTGTTTGGGAGCTCCTCCTCTTGGGGCATCAGAGGGAGCCTGTATCAGTATGAGTGGGAGCAGCTGCAAGTGAATCCCTTGGTGCCTCTTGGCTTTTCTCTGCAGGCATTTTGTAATTCTCATCTTAGGACCAGAAAAACTGAGGCCTCTGGCTTTTCTTACTCTGTGTTGGTCCTCAGTCCCTCTTCCTTGCGTCTAACTCCTGCCTAGGATGGGATTTGGGGTGATGCTGAGACACAGTTATTCTGTGAGTGCTTAAATCCTCTAGGTTGGCTTCTCCAGCTGCCATTCTTCCCAACCTGGCTCCTTTATCTTGGGTCAGTAGATCCAGGAAAGGAAGGAGATACCACGTCCCCAGGCACTCCCATGTTATCTGATGCTGGCAGAAAGAGACATCTGAATCCACTGTGTCTCCTCAGGAAATGTGAGAGTGAGAGTCACCAGGAGTCTAAGCATTGGAGTCTTCAGCACAGAGGTCTCTCCAAACCCCCTTGGCATTTTGAGGATACATCTTTCAAGGCCTTTGTCTCCCAAATACCAAGGGAATTGTTTTTCTTTCTTTCTAATACTCCTTCTCCCCATCATGCAACATTTATTCACTCAACATACAGCTCTTGAGCTTGTATACTGTGTGGAGCCCTGCACTAGAGGCAGTGGAGGATGTAGGATAAAATGCTGTCTTTCACTCCAGGAACTTACAAGGGAGTATGGAGGTGCATTAACTAGGAAATTGTTTACTTTGTGGCTCTTGATTTTGTATCCTGAAACTTCACTGAATTTATTAGTTCTAACAGTTTCTTGGTGGAGCTTGTGACTCTCTTGAAATGTTGATTCCTGCATATGAGGAGGAAGTATACAGCTTCCTAAAACAAAACATAATTATCTCAGGTCTGAGCAGAGACTCCAGAAGGAGAGACACACCGCTCCCCATCTCTTGCTTTCCTGTGGGTTCAGAGTTTAATCCTACTTTCCTGCCACCCGTAGGGAAGCTCAGGAGGGTGAAGAGAGGCCTCAAAGAAAAGGCCCAGGTGCTCATACAAGTCTCTTCCTGCCTGGGGTATCCCTATAGAGTTCTTCTCTGCCCAGATCTCACAGAAGGTTGTTTTCTTTTAATGAGGAATCCTTTACACTCTCCCCTGCATTCAGAGGGCTCTAGCACTGATTCCTTCCATCCCCCACCATTCTCCACCCTTCCAAGCCCACTCCTTCAAAGCAGTTTCTATCAGCCTAGTCAGGGAACTCTGTTAAGGCAGTTTTGCAGTTGTAACCAAATGGTAAATATTCTGGCATAGGGTTGGGGGTGCAGGGGGCAGTAATTTAGCTGCTAGCCCCGCACCCCACATAATGACACTTGTAGATCAGCTTTGTCTTCTCAGGGCTGTAACCTTTGTACAGAGAAATATGCTGTGTATCACACTGTAAGCCCCAGCAGGCCTTTCAGCCTAATAGAGTGTGATGTCAGCTTCTTGGCCTCAAGCTTTTCTCCTTGGAGCTGACTCAGTTTGAGTGACTCAAGCCTACAGTGTAGGAGAGAGGAGCAGGTCATGATATAACTCCCTTCCCCCAAGGCTGTTAATGAGTCAGGACCGTCCTGTCTGTAGGAGAGTCAGCTGGAGCGTGGCTCATGGAACCAATATCCTGCCTGCTGTTCCTTCCCCACCCAGCTCATGAGTAAAAGTTGAACCAGTAAGTCACCATAGCCTCTAGCATCCTCGCCTCAATTCTCCCTCCCACCCCTGCCCAAAGCAGTTGTTGCCTTGGGAGAGTGTTCAGCTTGGCTTCTGCCTCAAAGTGCCCCTCTCCCTAGGTTCTTCAAAGAAAGACCTGACTAGAGGACCTCCAGCTAGAATAGAACTTAAACCGTGGAATTGAATTAAGTAGTTGCTTGAAACGCGGATTGCAGAGTAGCTCAGTGACCACTGCCCTCCTGCCCTGGGAGTTCCTTGGACTTTGTCTCTCAAGTCCAGGCTGCACATTTGTGTACATGTATTGCCCCTTGCTGCACATTTGTGTACACGTATTGCCCCTTCTTCCTGCTCTGGGAGACCTTCGTGGACAACGCAGGATGGGCCTGTGCACGAGCTGCAGCAGAGCCGCTGAATGAGCTTCAGTACCAGCCCTTTCCCCTGTTTTGCTTACAGACACCAGTAAGACATAGGAATGGGGTGAGGTTTTAGCTAAATCCCCTGGGCTGGGACTAGGACAGCTGCTGCTGCTCAGCTACTCAGCTTTCTCAGATGGATTCAGCTGGTACCTGGCTCCCCAACTTATGTCAAAAAAATTGTAATTTATTGAGTATCATGTGAAATACCCTGATAGGAAGCCTACAGAAGTTTGGTAGGTAAGAAAGTTATTCATCCTTAACTCCCAGCAGCATCTAGCCCAGAAGTTTCATGCTCATGGGTCCATGGTATCCCTTGTCACATGATTGAAGGTTGGGATTAGGTTTCCCAGGGTGATGATGAGGCTGATTAGAGAGGAGATGTACCTGGCACTGAAAGTTTAGCTCTTCTGCTTCCTCCTTGACGTTTCCAAGAAGCTGGAGGAACATGGGATTTCCAGCGTGGGGGCCATGAAGCTTGTTAAATTCAGTCTCTCGATGGTGGTCTCCATGGAGAAGGGGTTGGTTGAGAGCATGTGAGTGGATGAAGAGGAAGCAGGGAAGCTTGGCAGCGCGCTTACCTCCCTGAGGGATCCAGCTTTAGGATTTGTCCCAGAAGGAAGACTTGTGCAGGCAAGAATAGAAGGGAAGAAAGTGAAAAGCAGAGGACAGTGTCTCTTCACCCCTCCTGACCTCAAGGTTTGCACTAGCTTTCCAGCATCTTCCACAAGTGTCAAGATTCTGGGCAAGTGGCATTTGTGGGTTGACTTTCTTTCATTAAAGCGGAAAGGTAGAGAGCTACACAAGAGAAGCAGTTATGATCCAAGTTGGAGCTAAATTCTTTGCCTTTGTCTCTCTCCCTTCCCTCCCCGCCCCCTCCTTCTCCCCTTGCCCTCCGGCCCTTTCCCAGGAGCTCTCCTCCAGCACCGAGAGTATTGATATTTCATTCAGTTCCGTAAGTGGGGCCAGGCTGGGACTGGGTGGCAGGCTCCCCCCATGGCCGCATTTCCTCTCCGTCCCCAGGTCTTCTGAGTCCCCAGGCCAAGGCTAGAGCTAAAAGGTGCCTTTTCTTCCTGGGACATCAGCTCCTCCCTCCCAGACCTGGAGGAGCCCCCTGCTGTTTATTGCCAGTGCTCTGAGCCCAGGCTGAGTGGGGCTCAGCTGATCCTTCTCCCAGAGACAGCTGGGATGCAGTGCAACTCAGCCCCCAGCTCCTGGGTCTCTAGAGCAAACAGCTGGGAGAGAGGTAGAATTTATCCCTGGATTGGAGCCAAAAACTGCTTGGCAGGAAACCCTGAGGATCCTGTTTCTCCCACCCAGAACCCTTTCCCCATGGCTTGTGCCATCAGACCATCAAATACTTATTCAGTGTCTTCCAAATGCTAGGCCCTGTGCTGGGTGAGCTGACCCGAAAAGCAAACAGGATTTGGCCTGAAGGAAAGTTTTGCCTCCCCACAGCCAGTTTTCTTTTCAACTTCAACCACATTTCTTCCAGGTCTGAGTTCTTCCCTTTCCCAGCTCACTGCCCACGATGTTCCTTAATCCTCATTCTCCTTTCTTGTTCCCTCTGAACTAACCCCTGACCCTCTGGTCCCACAGGGTCTCGGACCTTGTTGCTGGGCAGAGACGTGAGAGGAAATGCTGGACCCTCTGGGAGTTTGGATGATTTTTTTACACTTTATTTTTGATTTGTCTACCCAATCAGTTTGTTCTGTGCTGATCCCCTTTCAGTCATGATTGTGGCAGTGCCTCTCTCTCAAGGCCTGGGGTCATATTTCCAACATGCTGATGTGACTTAGGGGCCCCTGACCCAAATGCTGAATTGAGGATGGGAAGGAATTCTGTTGTTTCTAATCTGAGATAACTATGAATTGTTTGGGGTGGAGGGTCCTTGGGACCATGACCATTTGCCACCTGAGTGGATGGATTAGGAGATAAGGATGAACGAAGGAGTGAGTCTCCAAATTTCCTTTTCCTTTCTTTCTCTTTCTCTATTAAGCCCCTGGGATATTTCCAGGGACCACAGAGGTCTAGTTCTATTGTCTTCCTGTCTTTATCTCTGTTCAACCCTGCCTCCCAAAGCATTCCTGACTGATTCAGACACCCTGTTTTTCATTATTGTATGGGGACCTGAGCCAGCCCCCTGTGGGGTAGAGGCTGAGAGATGAGCTGTCCCTTTGAACCCTGGCTCTGTGCACATGCAGAGGTGGGCATGGTACTGTCCAGCTTTCAAAAGAAGTTCTTTTTTGCAGTGTGAGGGAGTGAGGGTAGAAATTCTCACTCAGGAAACTAAGCAAGACACACAGAGAGGGAGAGAAGCCTGGTGAGTGAAATACTACTGTTTCTATAAGTGGATGAGATAACTGTTCTTATCTAGGTGAGGAGAGATGGAACGGGGTGGCTATCCTGATAAAATGCCCCTTACGGTAGAAGGACTTAGGGTGGGAAAAGAGCCCTTCTTCCTGTCTAGCTGAGTCCATCTTTTTCCCCATCCCCACCTTACTCCCCAGACTGACTTTGCCCTTTCTGAGAATGAAGTGTCCAACGTGAGCAGCCAGTTTCACAGGAGGGAGCTAATATGGGGAGCCTAGTCCCTGAGTGGTAGGGGAAGAGGATCCAAGGAGGATTCACTGAAAGACAGGTCTTCAGGGCCATCATCAGGGGCTGAAAGGAGCTATTGTTTTCTCCACCCACCTGCCCACCCGTACCTCCCTCCATCTGCTTTTCCTTTCCCCATTGATCATTCCCTCATTAGTGCAAAGTCAGCTCATCCTTCCCTCATCCCCTGCATGTGCATTGACCCTTTGTGAGAGATTGTGGGGTGGACAGGGGGATGCCGTTGAAAGTATCAAAAGTCACTTATGGATTGAGTCCTCCTTTGAAAGGGGAAATACTGACTCGCTGTTCCCCTCCTTAGCCTTGTGGGCCCTGGCGGAGACCCAGCCCAAGCATCCAGGTGGGGAGAGGGACAGCCTCATTCTTGAGATGGGTGAAGCACTTCAGGTGTAAGCAGCATTTCTCTCTGGGTCCCTGGCTAACCTCTCTGGATGTCATCCCCCCACCCATCTTGAAGCCTTGGGACAGTTGCTCAGAAACTCAAGTCCAAGAGAAGAGGGGTGCACCTGGTGACCTGGATTCACACATCACCCCCTTACCCTCAAGAACTAGCCTGTGGAGAAGGACTGTGCTGGCTTTTCCACCTGTTCCCAATTCAAGTTGACAGGGGTGGGTGGGATCTCCTACAAGGGCCTAAAGGTAGCTCCTTCCCTGGAGTTCTAGAGACACTGAGACTCCTGCCCTGCATGGCCAGGAGTGACTGGGCCACTTTTTTCTATGGTTTCTTCACCATCTTTTACTTCACCCCAACCCCCTGTAGCCCGTCAGACTGGCTCCCGAGCGAGAATTCATCAAGTCCCTGATGGCGATTGGCAAGCGGCTGGCCACGCTCCCCACCAAGGAACAGAAAACACAGCGGCTGATCTCAGAGCTCTCCCTGCTGAACCATAAGCTCCCTGCCCGAGTCTGGCTGCCCACTGCTGCCTTTGACCACCACGTGGTCCGCGTGCCCCACACCCAGGCTGTTGTCCTCAACTCTAAGGACAAGGTAGGTGGGCTCTGGCCCAAACCATACCCCTCATCTGACTCTACTCCTGTCGTTGTCCAGGGTGTGTGTATGTGCCCAGGGGTGCCCCACCAGCATCCTAGACTCCCTCCATAGCCCACGTGCACGTGTCAGCCTTGACTTCACCTGAGTACTGTTGTGCTTCCGAGGGCCCTCCTGTCCCCCTTCTTGGGCTTTGTTTTTCTGGATCAAAGAGGCCTGATCTTTTCAGCTTGCCTCTTGCCATGTCTCAGGAGAGAGCTGCTCTCCTCCCCTCCTCACAGTCCTTTTGGTAGCTTTTCTCCAGCCCTTCTATAACTCTTAGGCTTTCCAGGTACAGCAACAATGAGAGTAGAGAAATCTTTGTTTCTAAGACCTTTTCTGATCACAGTGGGCAGGGAGAAGGAGAGAATTAGCTAAATTAGTCTGCTGGTTGAAATGAGCACTAATGGTTCAGATTTTTTTCCCAGAAGACGTATTGAAGATTAGAATCCTGCTTGGAACGGTGCCCAACTTTTTCCCAGTCTTTTTGTCTGTTTTTAGGACAAGCCCACAGAGGCATTCAGGCCTCTCTGAATGGGTGGTAATTGATGGTTTGGAATGGTTTTGCCAGGGTGCTTCATCTATACATTTTGAAGCTCAGCTGAAACATTTTAAAGACCTGTGTACTCTCTCAGCCAAATTCTTTTTTTTTTTAAGACAGTGATGTTAACAGTTTTATTTTAAAGTATCAATATTTGCATGACACCAGAAAGTATATACTTTGGCAACTAACTTCCCATGAAAAACTTCAGCTGTCAACTTAAAACTGAGGGGATACATGATTTTTCAAAATACTTTTAGGAAGTACATAAGCAGAATAGTGTGTGGACCACTGCTTTACGAGACTGTGTCCTGATCAGTTTGGAGGACACCTCTTGTAGTAGAACCACCTGGGGAAGGTGGATGCCTTTTTAAAAATGCAGATTCCTGGGCTCCAGCCCCAGACTGAGTTACTAGATTTGGGTTGGGCCCCAAGTAAGTCAGTTTTCAACGTGCACCCCAGGTGGTTCTCATGCAAACCAACATTTAAGAAGCACTTCAGGGGAAAAAACTAGTATTTTACAGTAGTTCGGCCATGGCTGAAGAGGGAAACACCTCAGGTATGTTTTTAATTAAGGAGAGAACTGAAAGACGCTAAGAATTGGAGCTCACAAAGTAGCAGCACCCATAGGATAAGTTCCTGCCCTAAATATGGCATTCCTGGTGTCAGGGGACTGATGGACTCAGGTTGGAGCAGTAGTGGGCAGCAGGAAGAACCGTGTTAGCAGAGTTGAGGTTTGGGGGGAACAGTGGTGGAGGTAAGCTGCAAATACTGTTCTCACTTACCCGCAGGCTCCCTACCTGATCTATGTGGAAGTCCTCGAATGTGAAAACTTCGACACCACCAACGTCCCCGCCCGGATCCCGGAGAACCGGATTCGTAGCACCCGGTCTGTAGAGAACCTGCCCGAATGCGGCATCACCCACGAGCAGCGGGCAGGCAGCTTCAGCACTGTGCCCAACTATGACAACGATGATGAGGCCTGGTCGGTGGATGACATAGGCGAGCTGCAGGTGGAGGTGAGGGAGCTCCAAGGGCACAGCACCTATTCTGGAACTTTCAATGTATTTGAGACAACACAACACACCCTGAGGCAGGCTGAAGCAAGTACCCAAATGAGTGCCATAGGTAGTGACAGGTGTGAGAGGGGACAGCTCTGAACAGCTCTGGTCTGGAACAGATTCAGGTGGAGCTCATTTTCCTGCAAGAAGAATTTAGGCTTACTGTAAGAAGGAACTTCTAAGCCCAGGGGAGTGTGAAAATTTTAATCAAAATATACATTGAACACCTGCGATATAAAGTTGTCTTAGGAACGCAGAGAAGAATCATTCATACATTCATTCATTCAAGAAATGTTTATGGAGGGCCTTTGTGCCAGCCCTGAGTGCTGTGTGCTAGTAAACAAGGCCTGGCCCCTGCCTGCAAGGGGCTCATGACCTAACAGGAGAGAGAACAAGGCCAGTCAGCAGGAGATGTAGTGTGGTGTGATCCAGGTTGTGCTGCAGAGGATGGGGTATCATGGGAGCACCTGAGAGTGGAGGTAGCACTTATTCCAGACTTGGGATTGGACACGCCCCGAAAGATTTCTTGGAGGAAATAATATCTCAGCTGAGGCCTGAAGGTAGGTAGGAATTAGTTGTACAGAGTATTCCAGGCAGAGGAGACAGCAAGTGCAAAGACTGGAAGACATGAGAGAGCTTGGCCCATTTTAAGAATAGAAAGAAATTTTGTGTGGCTGTGATGTGTGGTCATGAGATGAGGAGGTGGTGAAGAATGAGACTGGAGAGGCCGTCATCGGCCGGATTGTAAGAAGGATCCTGTAAGCTGTGGAAAGAAACTTGGATTTCGTTCTGGGGTTGTAGGGATCCAGAGCAGGATTTTATTAGAGCTGTAGCACAGCCGGATTTCACTTTGTGGAAAGGCAGACTCTCCACTTGAGCTTACAGTCCAAATGGGGAGGCTGGATGCAGACATTTAAGAAAAAAATCTATGTATAAGATACACAACAAGGCAGTGTGCAGTAAGTGATCAATGGGGTTAAGGAGAAATGCACTTGTACAAAGGAAAGAGTAAAGAAGGGACTTGATATGGACCTTGGGGTCTGGTAGAATATTTTATAGTTAGAGAGAGATGGGGAGATAAGACTGAATGACTTAGGTTGAAGAAATTGCTCAAAGGAACCTAGCGTGGAGAGGGTCTTTTCTGGACCCTAAGGGAGAATGCGTCCCTGGCCTTGGGGAGCTCTCAATATAAGGCTGAAAGTTCAGCTTTCTGTGATGGTCATGGCAGTGGTTTGCAAACTTGAGTGCGTTAGAAGTCTTCCGGAGAACTTGTTAGAAATTCAGACTTCCAGATCCCATTCCCAGTAATTCTAATTCAGATGGATGGTGGGATTTGGGAATCTACGTTTTAGCAGCATTCCAGGTAATTCTGATGGAGGTAGTTGACACATTGAAAAACACTGCTAGAGGATCTGTGTGGGGGGGGGGGGCCTAGGCAGTTTGGGGTCCAAGTGGTCAGGATGGTGCATAACCAGGGGAGGCTTTTTGGAGCAGGGTTTGGAAGGGAGGGCTGATCGTGTCTTGGAGATGGCAGCACGCAGGGTGATCTGAGGAGGAGGTGAAAGAGGCAACCCCTGTGCTCAGCGCTTCTGACCTGCAGTCCCCTGCTCTCCCCAGCTCCCTGAAGTGCACACCAACAGCTGTGACAACATCTCCCAGTTCTCCGTGGACAGCATCACCAGCCAGGAGAGCAAGGAGCCTGTGTTCATTGCAGCAGGCGACATCCGGTATGGCCAGACCATGTTGCCCGTCATTTTTCATCCCTCTCTTAGGCACTGCCTTCCTCTTTGTCCCCTTCCTCTCTGTCAGCCTGTATCTTTCCCTCTTCTCTCTCCTTACTCTGTCCATGTCCTGAGACCACCAAACTTGAGGCATTGAAGGTGTGGGTTGAGAAATTACTGAGCTACTACAGAAAGAAGTTACATTTTAAAAGGACTCCAAAGGAATGAAAGCACCAGAGGAAGGAATTACAACAGCGTTTCCCAGAGTGGGTCTGAGGACACACGTGTCAGAATCCAGGGAGAGGGAGGAGATCTTGTTGGAAATGCAGATGCGGGAGCCACACCTGTTCTGAATGCAGAATGTTGGTAGGAGAATGGGCAGGGCCTGGTAATCTGCATTGAACATGATTACAAACCACCAGGTTAGCAAAAAGATATCAGTGGTGTGTTTCCTTCCATGAGAGTCTCTCAGCCCAGGTTTCTATCTCTGTGTGCCCAGAATCAAGGAAACAGTGCAGGAAATGCTGGCATAGACAGGGACATGAGGATCTGGGGTATCTCCTCCAAGCAAATGATATAGTTTCTTCCTGCTAGACGGCGCCTTTCGGAGCAGCTGGCTCACACCCCCACAGCCTTCAAACGAGACCCAGAAGACCCTTCTGCAGTTGCTCTCAAAGAGCCCTGGCAGGAGAAAGTGCGGTGAGTTGGGTGGGGTCCACCATCCATACTGTCTCTCAGCCCAACACCCGCTGGCAAAATCCATCAGGCCCCCAGGCGGCAGTCTGAGTCCTTACCTTGTGAGGAATTTGATTTGGATTTTTTTTTTTTTTTTTTTTTTTGCGATATGCGGGCCTCTCACTGCTGTGGCCTCTCCCGTTGCGGAGCACAGGCTCCGGACGTGCAGGCCCAGCGGCCATGGCTCATGGAGCCAGCCGCTCCGCGGCATGTGGGATCTTCCCAGGCCGGGGCACGAACCCATGTGCCCTGCATCGGCAGGCGGACTCTCAACCACTGCGCCACCAGGGAAGCCCTGATTTGGATTTTTGATAGAAGCCGTGTCTCTGTCCTCAACCTGGCATCACCCTTTGACACCTTTTTGCTTTTCTTCACAGGCGCATTAGAGAGGGCTCCCCCTATGGCCATCTCCCCAATTGGCGGCTCCTGTCAGTCATTGTCAAGTGTGGGGATGACCTTCGGCAGGAGCTGCTGGCCTTCCAGGTGTTGAAGCAACTGCAGGTAAGAGAAGGGAGGGAGAAAGAAGGGAAACTCAGCCCACGTGCAGCCCACCTGAGGTGATCACGCAGGTCCTTCTGCAGGGAGCTCCACTGGAGACCATCTTCCTGCCGAGGTCTGAGTTAGATTTACGTTAAACTAAGCTGGTGCTCCTACCAGGAAGTACAGCCCCGGGAGCAGCTCCACAGCGACCTCTTGTGGCCCTTTTATGACTGGCACCTGTTCTAATCACTGATGGGAACTCCCAACTGATTTGCAGCAAGTGGGTTGCAGTGGGCTGAGATGTCAATCCCTGACCCCCAGGTTAGTTGCCTACAAGCAACTTCACCTGTTTAATCAGTTCTTTATATAAATATTTTCATTTTCTGGAGAAACTTTCTCTGACCCTAAATCCTTTTTGGTCTTTATCCCTGTTCTTTCAACTTGGGTTAATAGATCCCACTGACCCAGCTTGGGAGGTGACAGCGAGGTTTCCTATTCTCCCTCCCTTTTTTGGATATCTCTCTGTGAGATACCTTTTCCTACATGCCACCCTGTGTCTTGTCACACCCTGGACTTCCTTTCAAAACTTCCTGGTTCTGGGCTTCCCTGGTGGCGCAGTAGTTGAGAGTCCGCCTGCCGATGCAGGGGACATGGGTTCGTGCCCCGGTCTGAGAAGATCCCACATGCCGCGGAGCGGCTGGGCCCATGAGCCATGGCCGCTGAGCCTGCGCGTCCGGAGCCTGTGCTCCACAACGGGAGAGGCCACAACAGTGAGAGGCCCGCGTAACACACACACACACACACAAAAACTTCCTGGTTCTCAGTGGGATCAGGGGGTTTTACTCACTTGGTGGCCTAGAATTCAAGGCCACTAAAGATGGGAACTGTCCAAGGTTGGGGACAGAGGGGATTTTAGCCTCCTACCCCCATTTAGAGAGAGTCACAATGCCTCTGTGTTTCCTCACAGTCCATTTGGGAACAGGAGCGAGTCCCCCTGTGGATCAAGCCATACAAGATTCTTGTGATTTCGGCCGACAGTGGCATGATTGAACCAGTGGTCAATGCTGTGTCTATCCACCAGGTGAAGAAACAGTCACAGCTCTCCTTGCTCGATTACTTCCTGCAGGAGCATGGCAGTTACACTACTGAGGCATTCCTCAGTGCCCAGCGCAATTTTGTGCAGAGTTGTGCTGGCTACTGCTTGGTCTGCTACCTGCTGCAAGTCAAGGACAGGTAGGTGAATTCCTGTCCCTTGTCCTAACCTTTTCTTCAGGGTTCCCTCTGTCCCTTCATTTATTCGTCATGACCTTCCATTGCCAAAATGTAAAGATGAAACAAACAACATATTTTAAGCAGAGACAGACACGTTCATGTGCCATTAAGGCTAGGAGGCAGACTGACAAGTACCAGGGTAAGGGCCAAAGAAGTGAAGGATTTATGGGAGGAGCAAGGGTTTGAGCAAGCAGGGTTTTGAAGGACGAATGAGAATGAGGACAGAGAAAGCTGTGGGGGAAGGATGTCCCAGGCAGAGGAGACCGCTCGAGGTGATTAAAGCTTGGGCCACACTGCATGGCACAGTAGTAGCAGTGACGTCAGATAAGTTGAGGCCAGATTAGTGGGGCCTTCATTATGAGGCTGAGGAGTTTTATTCTGCAGGCAGAGGGAATGCCATGATCCAGTCTGTGTTGAGTGAATGTGCCCTTTGGCACTGTGGATGAGGTTGGATGTAAGTGGGCCTTTGCAGTGAAGCTAGAGGTAGTGAGGCCTGGCCTGAGGGCAGTGGTGGTGACTGATGGCAGAAAGGAGCAGATGGATGTGAGACACATGGTGGACACAGAGTTGAAACTCCCAGCCCTAAATGCTCCTCCTTGTTCCAACATATGATTTCCAAAACTCTTACATATCTGTTGTTTTGCCCAGAGCTGTCGTTTCTCTCGATATCATGTGACCTTTATGAAGCTCAACTTCGCATGTAGATGAACAACATACCGTATAAAGATAATTACACCCTTGAGGCTCTGCCTTTTAAGACAGTCTCCAGACAGTGACTCAGGGTCAATACCTAGAATGCTCCTGTGAGTTGTGCCTCTCCGAGGGCATAGGGCAGCTGTCCTGGGAAAGCACTAATTCAGTGGCCTGTGCTTCCAGTGACACGGCAGCACCTTAAGATCAGCTAAACAGAAACGCTTATCAGAATTCTAGCATCTATTAAGTGCCTGTGATGGCCTAACATTCTTTTTTTTTTTAATTGAAGTATAGTTGATTTGCAATATTATGTTAGTTTCAGGTGTATAGCAAAGTGATTCAGGTATATACACACACACACACACACACACACACACACACACACATATTCTTTTTCAGATTCTTTTCCATTATAGGTTTATACAAGATATTGACTACACTTCCCTGTGCTATACAGTAAATCCTTGTTGTTTATTTTATTATTATTATTTTTTAATTAATTTATTTTATTATTTAGCTGCATTGGGTCCTCATTGCTGCATGCGGACTTTCTTTTAGTTGCAGCGAGCAGGGGCTACTCTTCACTGCAGTGTGCGGGCTTCTCAATGCAGTGGCTTCTCTTGTTGCAGAGCATGGGCTCTAGGTGCGTGGGCTTCAGTAGTTGTGGCACGGGGGCTCAGTAGTTGTGGCAGGCAGGCTCTAGAGCACAGGCTCAGTAGTTGTGGCGCACGGGCTTAGTTGCTTCCGCGGCATGTGGGATATTCCTGGACCAGGGCTCGAACACGTATCCCCTGCATTGGCAGGTGGATTTTTTTTTTTTTTTTTGCGGTACGCGGGCCTCTCACTGTTGTGGCCTCTCCCGTTGCGGAGCACAGGCTCCGGACGCGCAGGCTCAGTGGCCATGGCTCACGGGCCCAGCCGCTCCACGGCATGTGGGATCTTCCCGGACCAGGGCACGAACCTGTGTCCCCTGCATCGGCAGGCGGACTCTCAACCACTGCACCACCAGGAAGCCCGGCAGGCGGATTCTTAACCACTGCACCACCAGGGAAGCCCCTGTTTATTTTATGTATGGTAGTGTGTATCTGTTAATCCCATACTCCTAATTTATTGCCCCCTTCCCCTTTGGTAATCATAAATTTGTTTTCTGTGTCTGTGAGTCTGTTTCTGTTTTGTGAATAAGTTCATTTGTATTAGTTTTTTAGATTCCACATAGAAGTGATACCACATAATATTTGTCTTTCTGACTGACTTCATTTAGTATGATGATCTCTAGGTCCATCCCTGTTGCGGCAGATGGCATTATTTTATTCTTTTTTGTGGCTGAGTAATATTCCAGTGTGTGTGTGTGTGTGTGTGTGTGTGTGTGTGTGTGTGTACACATACACACCACATCGTAAATAATGCTGCAGTGAACATTGAGGTGCATGTATCTTTTCTTTTTATTTATTTATTTATTTATTTATTTTTGGCTGCGTTGGGCCTTCGTTGCTGAGCATGGGCTTTCTCTAGTTGCTGCAAGCGAGGGCTACTCTTTGTTGCGGTGCATGGGCTTCTCACTGCGGTGGCTTCTCTTGTTGTGGAGCATGGGGTCTAGGCATGTGAGTTTAAGTAGTTGTGGCTCACCACCTCTAGAGCTCAGGCTCAGTAGTTGTGGCGCACGGGCTTAGTTGCTCCGCGGCATGTGGGATCTTCCCGGACTAGGGCTTGAACCCGTGTCCCGTGCATTGGCAGCCAGATTCTTAACCACTGCACAACCAGGGAAGTCCAGTGCATGTATCTTTTCTAATTAGAGTTTTTGTCTTTTCCAGATACAGCCCAGGAGGGGGATTGCTGGATCATATGATAACTCTAATTTTAGGGTTTTTTTTTTATATAGTTTTATTTTATTTTATTATTTACTTATTTTTGGCTGTGTTGGGTCTTCTTTGCTGCACACGGGCTTTCTCTAGTTGTGGTGAGTGGGGGCTGCTCTTCGCTGCGGTGCACGTGCTTCTCATTGTGGTGGCTTCTCTTTGTTGTGGAACACGGCCTCTAGGGTGTGCGGACTTCAGTAGTTGTGGCACACAGGCTCAGTAGTTGTGGCGTGCAGGGTCAGTAGTTGTGGCGCACAGGCTTAGTTGCTCTGCGGCCTGTGGGATCTTCCTGGACCAGGGATTGAACCCGTGTCCCCTGCTTTGGCAGGCAGATTCTTAACCACTGTGCCACCAGGGAAGTCCTAATTTTAGTTTTTTAAGGAGCCTCCATACTGTTTTCCATAGTGGCTCCACCAATTTACATTCCCTTTTCTCCACACCCTCTCCAGCATTTATTATTTGTAGACTTTTTGATGATGGCCATTCTGACTGGTATGAGGTGTCACCTCATTTTGGTTTTGATTTGCATTTCTCTAATAATTAGCAGTGTTGAGCATCTTTTCACAGGCCTGTTTGGCCTGACATTCTTATGTTGAAACCAGATGAAAATGCTGTCAGACAGGTGTTTCCTCAGGGGGGAAATAAGGGTCAGGGAACTTTCAGAACCTGTGCTCCTTCCACACTGCCAGCCTTACAGATAAAGCCAGCAGAGGCTTTGCATTTGAGGACTGAGGGAAACGTCATTATTTATAAGGAATCTGGTTGCAAGCTTTAGACTGTCCCTAAAGAGTCAGCATTTGGAACCCAGGGCCCAGAAAGCCTGGAGCCTGAACCCTTGGGTTGAGTAAGTGGAGGCAGAGAAGCAGGTGCTAGTCAGGCCTCTGGGCTTTTCCTTAGGAGACTAATATATTTGGAAGATGGGAGTCCCCTTTAAAAGGGGGAGAGGGGGACAGGCAGCTGGTAAACCTTTCATAACTCAAAAAAGAGTAGATGTAGTCAAGTAATGAATGGACTCATCCACTGGAGAGAAGTGGCAGCAGTGAAGGGGGCCCCAAGCTGGAAGCAGTTGCAGTTCTCCTTAACTGCTTCAGAATGAGTCCCCCGTAGCTTTGCGGCTGGAGCTAACTCCACTTAAGGAGAGAGAGAAACTGCCTCTCACTGGCCTGGGACCTTGGACAAGTAAGTCAGTTTTCCTCTCAGGACCTCTGTTTTCTCACCTCTCAACTGTAAAATAAGAATCTGGACTAGGACATCTAGAACTTTCTGGCTTTCAAGATTGTGTGTGTTGCTAAATTTGTCATGCTTTCCCAGAGGGGGAAGGACTCAGGTGGGACTGGGTTCTCCCTCTGTCCCGTCTTTTGGCCAGTCAGACCAACCCCAGAGAAGGTGGCTTCAGACCGTGAGCTCTTAGCCTAACAAAGCCTCTGTTGACACTGAGGAGGTCCGTTATGGGCCAGGCCTCACATGCTTTGCATGTTAATTGTTCCTCTTTCGACTGGCCATTCATGTGGGAATCACAGAGACCTAGGATTTATCTGCCTTTAACTGTTCTTCCAGCAGCTAGCCTGTAGGAATTGCCTCCTGAGAATTTTTTTACATAAGTGGTTTTACCAGATAGTTAAAACTGAAGCCCCAGACTATTTCACATTTAAACTTCACTCAGCCTGGGATCTCTGCTCCCTTCCGGTGGGGTGGGGCTTCTGATCTGCAATGGGCCGATAGGAATTACAAACAGAACACAGGTAACTAGGTTGTGACTGGAGGCCTCCCCCTAAGCCAAGTGCTTGGCCTCTGTAAAGGCTGGTTGGAGGGCACAGGCCTTCTTTCCTAGCTTCCCAGTTCTCTGCTAGATTGGGATTGGCTTGGGTGCTTAGAATCACAATTACTGGGAAATTTGGATAATCTTAACCTATTTGATTAAGCTGTTAATGATAGCGAATGAGACCCCACAGCCTTTGTTAGCAGTTTACTTTTCTGATTTCCTTTCTTCTCACTGCTAGCTTTGGCTTCTAGAGGGTTGGACCCAGAGTTATAGGCAGCAGGAAACATGGCAGGGCCCTTGCCTGGTGTCATGTGGCCAGTGTGTTGCAGCTTGAAGCTCCCACCTCAGTGGGACTTACTACTGCCTCTTCCTCTCCTCTGCCCCCTCCTCAGACACAATGGGAATATCCTGTTGGACGCAGAAGGCCACATCATCCACATCGACTTTGGCTTCATCCTGTCCAGCTCACCCCGAAACCTGGGCTTTGAGACATCAGCCTTTAAGCTGACCACAGAGTTTGTAGACGTGAGTCAGGAAGGAGAGGTGTCTCACTGTGTTCTTTCTGTTGTGGGATGGGGAGCTGATGGGCTCCCCACAAATGGGGACAAACAGAACAGAAATGGCAATAAGTCAGGGTGAGGTTGGATGTCCTGGGAGGCTTCCTGCTTGATAAGAGTTGGGGAAGTAACGGAGTTTGGCACGTTTGCCCAAGGGAGGAAGTTCTGACACTGAGCCCCTTTGCGCACACAGCTCTCTCCTCTCCTCCCAGGTGATGGGCGGCCTGGATGGCGACATGTTCAACTACTACAAGATGCTGATGCTGCAGGGGCTGATTGCTGCTCGGAAACACATGGATAAGGTGGTGCAGATCGTGGAGATCATGCAGCAAGGTGGGGCTAGGGAGAAGCCAGGCGTTTGGCGATAGGGCGGTACCCATAGTGCCCTGCGAGTCCCACTTACGTTGGGGCCCTGGGGCATGGAACCTCCAGAAAGTTGATTACACCTCAAGACTGGGGGCGGGGCCTCCCAGAGCGTTTCCGGCTCTGATCCGGTGCCTTGTTTCACCTTCGGCACATTCCTCCTGATTCCTGACAGACCTAGTCCTGGGGGTGGGAGGGCGAGGCAGCAGAAACTACCTCCTAGGTGCATTCAGGGAAAGAACAGTCCCATCTCCAGCCCCCTGGTCCCTTCTCATCTCCCCACCCCTTGCTTAACTTTCATCACTCGGCTCTTCACCAACTCAGGTGTTTGCAGTCATTGGCCTTTGACCTCTGATTGCCCTCTCCTCAGACCTCTTCCCTGTCCCGACACTCAGCCCTTCTGCTCTGAGCCGAGACGGGTTCCTCTCTCATCTTTATCTACTTTCACTGCTGTTTCCTCACGGCCTTGCCATCTAGTCTTTTGTCCAGGATCCCTGGGCCCTCGTCCCCATTCCCTCAAGGCTGTGGTGTCCACCCGGTCTGAGCTGCCAGTATCCTCCTCCCCATCCCTGCCCCCACCCCACAGGCTGTCGCTGTTGCTCAGGAGCATCCCCGTCTGGCCCCGTGATGACGGTGGCCCAGGTCATCTGTGAGTGTCAGACGTAGCGTAGGCAGAGGCCTGCAAGCAGATAAGTGCCCAGTTCAGGGCCCATTCCCTAGACGCTTCCCAGCCTGCCCTCTGGGTCCTAAGTCTGCTCCCTCCGCCCTTACTGGGGGAGATGTGTTGACCATCTACCCTCGTGCCCTCACCTAGAGGGGCTTAGGATTGTGGGATAAAGAAGGGCCTCCTGCCAATTCTCCCTTCTGTGCCCAAGCAGAACTGCATCCACACTGTCAGGGATCTCTCTGAGGTGGGAGGGAAGGGGCACCTTAGATAGCCCGGCTCTGCACTGGCTGTGGTGGCTGTTAGCACTGCCACTCCCTCGTTTCCATCCGTGACCCTCTTCCCTTGCTGCTGCCCCCAGGTTCTCAGCTTCCTTGCTTCCATGGCTCCAGTACCATCCGCAACCTCAAGGAGAGGTTCCACATGAGCATGACTGAGGAGCAGCTCCAGCTGCTGGTGGAGCAGATGGTGGACGGCAGCATGCGGTCTATCACCACCAAACTCTACGATGGCTTCCAGTACCTCACCAACGGCATCATGTGACATCCTCCTTCTCAGGCCCCGGAGCAGTGGGGGATTCAGGGGACCCTCCCTGGGAAGGCCCTTGTCAGAGAAACCCTAAACCAGGAAGCCCCACCCACCCAGCCATCCACCAAGGGAAATGGAAGGCAAGAAATACAGAGGATCATGTGGTAACTGTAGAGCTTGCCGGGGGGTTGGGAGAACCAGCCGTGGGGTCCAGACTTGCTGGGGCTTCCCTGCCACCCCCCACCAGCTGTGTCAGTATTACCACCTGACAGACTCCAGGGCTCACTGCTCTCCAGAGAACAGAAGTGATAAATGTGAGGGACACTGGGGCCTTTCTTCTCCTCACTAGGGTTCGAGAGGTTCTTTCCGCAGGCCATCCTCTTAATGTGTCCTGGGTCCCAGGAAGGAGAAAAGAGTAGGTTCTTGGTACTAAGGACTTGATCCTGTGGTTGGCCTTTGGCCATGCTGCTGCCCAACTCTGTCACCTCCCAGGGACTGACCCCTAGCCCGAGTTCCCCTTGGTAGGTGGGCTTTGGCATAGGGTCCTGCACTTGCTGAGGTTCCCCATCCCAGGAGTGAGGAAGGGAAGAATCACAGCCCCTCCAGTCTGAGGGTATTGGCCTAGCTGTGGGGAATTCCTTGCCCTTATCCTTTCCCCACACCCAGGGAAATAGCTCTCAATTTTTTATTTTTAATTTTTGTTTGAAATAAAGTCCTTAGTTAGCCATCTGTGTCATTTCTGAGTTGTATTTTTTTTCAGGGGTAGGGAGTGAACAGATGCCTCTGTCCAGGATACAAAAGGCACCACACAGAACGAAGTGGAGGAAGATTGCTTTTTCCCTGCCTGTCTCAGTCAATACCACCACTTCCCTGAAGAAGGGCCTTCCCAGCTTTGTCACTCACCCCCTCCCAGACACGTCCACATTGTCTAAGTAAGTCACATAAAAAGAGGAGCTTGAATGGGGATTAAACCACGAGCAGTTTTAATGGTCTGGTTTTCTCCTTCCCCTTTCCCCCACTGTTTGTTAGTATTATTATTACTACAAGAATAAAGGATTCCTGAGAGCCTGTCCCCTCCTCTCCCTGGGACCCCCCCCCCTAGACAGGACTCGTCTCCACCAACCTCCCCCCACCCCGCCCCGGATTTCTGGGGAAAAAAAAAAAAAGCTAAGTGAAAGGCACTGCAGGGGTGGAGGGCTTGAGTGCCAGGGAGTCTCAGGGGGGGGCACTAGGGCAAGGCCAGGGCTGCCATCTGTGCCCACAGGGGTTGAGGAGAGTGCCCCTGACCACCCCAGCATTGGGCCTTCCCGTCCTCCCACCCCCCCCGTCCCACATGGGGGGGGGGGGGGCTGCAGCAAGAAAATAATTAGTGTTGGGCTCAGAAAGAAGGAATGGAGGACCCACTCTACTAGGACCCAAGGGCCAAACCCAAGGCAGGAACCTCAACTACCATTCTCAAAAGCTTGTCCTTGGGGGTTAGCGGGACAGGAGTTGAACAAAACATGAATTCTAATGGAACTCCCCAGCCCAGGGACCAGGCAGCAGCAGTGACCCAGGCTCCCAAGGAAGAGGGAGGGGCTAGTGAGTCCAGGCCTGGGCCCTAGTTGTCCCCACTGCCCCCTTGCCGAGCCCTGATGAACGCCATGCCGTGTGTGCGGAAATGGGTCTTGAGGTTGAGAGGGCTGTCGCAGCTCTTGCCACAGACCTTACATGTCAGTGGGCCTCCAGAAGCTGGCAAGGGTGAATCTCCCCCCTCTGGGTCAGACCTGGAAGGAGGGGCAGTTTCTTCCTCCCCATCCCCCAGGCCCAGGGCACTGGCACTCCCCACACCCCGTTTCTTCTTGTGGCTGATGAAACGGTGCCGGCTCAGGGAGCCAGGGGAGGCGAAACACAAGCCGCAGTCGAGGCACTGCTGGGCACCGCCATCCACCCTCAACCCCGCCATGAGGCTCTGCTCCGCTGAGCTGCTGCTCCGGTAGCGCAGGGGGCCGTGGCCTCCCGCCCCGGGGCCGCCCCTGGGGGACTTGGCTGGAGGTGTCGTGCTGTCAGGCTCCTCACTGCAAGAGTCAGAGGACTGGCGGCGTTTCCTTCCCGGCCCCTGGAGAAGAGAGTGAAGAAACCGGGCCTCCCGTCACCCCCCACCGTCCCTGGCACCCCTGCCCAGCTTCCTGAGGCCTCGGCTATAACCCCGCAGGCTCCTGCTCCCACAGCCCTCATGCAGCAGGGTGGGCCTCTGCCTACCTGGGCTCTGGCACCAGGGCCCCGAGCCAGGGCGTTCCCCCGGCCAGGGGACTGGGCCCCGAGTGGCAAGCCGTGCCGGACCTGGACGTGTTTCTCCAGGATCAGGCGGCTGCTGAAGGTGCGTTTTCCCTCTGTGCAATACCTAAAGGGGAGAGCGGGCGGGGTGGGCTCCAGCGCCACAGCCCAAAGACCAAGGCTCGTGGCTTGAGCAGAGGGAGGCCTCAACCGTCAGTCCACTCAGACCTAAGAGGCAGGTGGGAAGGTACTTTGGGGAACCAGGGTTGGGGGCACCCTGCCGGACAGAAAAGAGGAAGGGGGCCAGGGGGTAAGGGTTACCTGCATGGGTAAACTCGCTTGATACCCTCGTGATTGACCCTGACGTGGCGCCTCAGGCTGGGGGCGGAGCAGAAGGAGCGCTCACACAGGCGGCAGGGAAACTTCTTCACTGACTAGGAGAGCAGGGGTTGGGGGTCTCAGCCAGGCTCCATGCAGCACCCGATCTCCACTGCCACACAGGTCAATCCCAATGCTGCCCCTCCAGCCCATCTTGCTCCCCAGGGGCACCCCACTCACCTTGCCATGCTCCTTCTTCATGTGACCCACATACTCGTCACGCTCAGGGAACCAGGAGTGACAAAGGCCACAGGTCCAGCCTCCAGGGCCCCCACCCCCGCCCTTGACGCCTTTGCTCCCCAGTTCTCGCCGGGGCCGTTTGGTTGGGCGAGGAGGCTCAGGGGAGCTGGGCAGTTCTTCCTCTTCTGAGGATGAAGAAGACTCCTCAGTAGGGGCAGCTGCTCCTCCCCGAGACACAGCCAGCTCCTCAGGCTCAGTCTTGGGGGTCAGAAGGGCACCCCCGGCCCCTTTCCCAGGAGTCTCCTCCCCCGAGCGCCCAGACTGATGTGTGTTCTGTGAGAAGGAGACAAGGGGGGATGGCTGGTGTGGGGGAGGACCTGGCTTTGCCAGAGTCCTGGCTCCTCCCCTGCTCCCACTTCCGGAGGGGTCCCCGGTCAACACAGCTGGGCAACCCCGCCTCCATCCCTCGACCCCTGTACCTTGAGATGTTCCAGCATGGTCCTTTTTTGGGCAAAAAGCAGAGGACAAGATGGGCACTTAAAGACGCTGACACGCTGGGGCAGCAAGTGCTGGTCGAAGTGCGAGGAGAGGAGGGGTTTGTGAGTGAAGACTGTGTCACACATGGCGCACTTGTAGATCATCCTGGGCGGGTGGAGAAGACAGTGCAGACGTCCTGCCCCATCGAGGCCCAACCCCCTCCACCCGCCCCTCCTCACGCTCCCTCCCCAGGTCTCACTTGGCCTGCTGCGTGTGGAAGCTAGGATGCTGGGTGTAGAGGTGGGCGTGGGCGCTGGGTGCAGACTTGAAGGCCATGGGGCAGATGGGGCACTTGTGGAAAACCTCGCAGTGTGACGTCTGGATGTGGGACTTGATGGAGTTCACACCCCCAAACACCACTGCACAGCTGGGGCACCTTGGGGAGTAAGTAGGAGGCACCGTGGTGAGCTGCGGGCATCTCCACGGCCACCTCCAACCCCACACTCATTCACAGGGGCTGGGTGGACTCTAAGGAGTTAATCAGCGGTGGAACCCAGGCAACTGGAGGACAGAGGGAGCTGCAGCACCCAGTTCCCCAAGGGAGGCCTGCGGGGCAGAGAGGCAGAGCTGATGCTCTGGAGGGGGCCCCGCCTGCTCCCTCTCCGTGGGGAACGAAGGGAAGGCAGAGAGCGCCCTGGCTGCGTTTGCTAACACACTGGGGCTGAGTGATTCAACAGGAGAGATGGGGCTCACCTCTGTGAGGCCATCTGAAAGGCTGGTCCCAGGAGCCACGAGACCACCAAGTACAGGAGGAAAAGTGTTGAGGGACTATGGGGAGGAGAGATGGGAGGCACCTGTATCCTACGCGGCGAGAGAAATGCAGACAGGCCTCCCGGAGGTGGGTCTGAAAATTGGCTTGGAGAAAGTTGCCTCCACACTCAGGGCAGACGTGGGGAGGTCGGTTCTTATGCATGCGCTGGTGGGCGCTGAAGCTGCAGCGATTGGGGAGCATCATGGGGCAAGTTGGGCACACCTGTCGAGGGAGTTGAAACCAGGTGAGTCTGTGAGGAGTGGCCTGTCCCCCATTCCTTCTGCTAACCAAGCCCCCACACCTTCCTAGATCCTGTCCCCATGGCATCTGGCTGTCCCCGTCCCAGGGAGGGGCTGGGAAAAGTAACTCACGTTGCTGGTGGCGCCAGGGGCGGGTGGCCCAAGCTGCTGGAAGTGGGCAGCCATGCCGGCCTTGTCCCGGCACTGCTCCTTGCACTCCAGGCAGCGGAAGCAGGTGTAAGCAGAGGTGGCAGGGGCGGCAGGTGGCTCGGCTGAGAGTGGCAGCACAGGGGCCTCAGCGGCAACTGCAGTTACGGCGGAGGAGGTGACGGCCCCGTCACCCTTGCCCAAGGCAGGCAAGGCTGGAGGTCCGAGGGCAGGTGGGACAGCCAGCAGGGGCGTGATGTCCGGCTGCCCCACCATCTGGTCCAGGGCCACCGGCCTCATGACCAGGTGTGAGCACTGCATGACAAGCCCCTTGTCCTTGTGCTCACGGGCATGCAGCAGCAGGCTGCACTTGTTGAAGAAGACTAGGCGGCGGGCACAGTGGTTGCAGGTGACCTCGATGCGCATGCTCCGGCGGTCATAGTGTCGCGCCAGGCTCTTCTCCAACGAGAAGGCGTCCCCACACTCGAGGCAGCGGTAGCCCGTGGGCGGCAGGGCCAGCCCGGCCTCAGCCGGTGGACTCAGGTTTGGCCGGTAGGCAGGCAGCAGGTTCTTGCTGTTGAGGATCTTGTTGAAGGCCTCCACCAGGCTGGACTGGGTCCGTGAGATCACCGTGCCACCCCCTGCCCCCGGCCCGGTGGCCGGCTTAGAGGGCTGCACCATCACCACCGAGGCACCGTTCACCTTCTGCCCCCCGGCCCCCAGCCCTGCCCTCCCCTCAGCCTTGGGCAACGCTTGGGGCACCAGACCCAGCACATTCTTAGCCATCGTCTTAGGGCTGGGGGCAGTGCCTCCAGGCAGAACCACGGCTTTGCGGGCCACACTGGCTGCCATCAGCATGGCAGTGCTTGCGTTCTGGATGGTGGCCACGGGCAGCACGGTGCCCTTTAGCCTTGTGCCATCACCCAGCTGGACACTCACCACCTTTGGACCCTCAGGGGTCGGGGTTGCGGGGGACAGCTTGAGGAGGCTAGCCTCTGCCAGGAAGCCCCCTTCAGGCAAGGGGGCAGGGGGATCAGGGTCTGAGGGGACCCGGGTTACAGTCCTTGTGATATTCCCGCAGGATGTTTTAATGGTCTTAATCCGTACCTTGAGGGGCCTAGAGGAGCTGGAGGAGGCAGGGGAGTCATTGCTGTCCTCATCTGCAGCCTCGGCTCCACTAGAGGGGCTCTGGGGACTTCCCGGGGGAGACTTGTCCACTGGTCCCTCATCCTCTTCTTCCTTTAGGGGCTGAGAGCTGGGCACTTTAGGGGAGGCAAGAGGGCTCTGGTGCCCTGGAGACTTCTTGAAGAAGGACACCCCTGCAACCCGGGAAGGGGAGACACTGGCAGGGACGACTGTGGCCTCAGGGCTAGAGCCTGAGCCTGGGAGGCTCTGGGGATGAAGAGGGCTGCAGCTTTCCTGCTTCAAGGCCCCCAGCAGTGGGGGAGAACCAGGGGGCAGCAGGGCTGGGCCATTCTCCCGGGCCAGCTCAAAGGGAGAGGAGAAAGGAGGTGGGGTCATGGCCCCTTCCCGAGGTGGGGAGGGTGCAGAGGGAGGAAGGGGATCAGGGTGCTCCCCTGGCTCAGGCCCAAAATGAGCAAAGAGGTCCAGGGGAGCTTTGCCTTCCATGGATTTTTCTTTCCAGGTACCCCCACTGGGAGGAGCTGGAGAGTGTGGGGTTCCTGGAAGGGATGGCTCAGGGCCCCCAAAACCATTTTGCATCAGACGAGGTCCCACAGACCCCTCCTTAGTCACTCCCCCAGCCCGGGCCCCTTCCCCTCCTGAACTCCCAGCCAGGGACTCCGACTGCTCAGGACACACAGTGTTCTTGACAATGACGCTGACTGCTGAGACGTCTGGCGGTGGCATGCCATGGTCAGAGGCCTGGGCGGGCAAGCCAGGGCCATCCCCGGCAGCTGCTGCTGTTGCTTCTCCAGATTCACCTCCTATAATGGGTTCTGGCTTCCCTGGGCCTCCTGGCCCCTCATTTTCTTCTGGCCCAGAGTGTATGGCTTCATTTGCATCAATGTCGGGGATGTCAAAGGCAGCAAGGAGGTCATCAAAATCAGGGGTCTTCATGTCCCCCATGGCAACAGGTCCCAGACCTGAGGAAAACAGGAAAAAGACAAACTGAGACCTCTGGAAGCAGGAACGCTGGACCTCCTCCCTCAAGACCTCCAAATTCATCCGCTCTCAGAACCCACACACACTCTGACTTGGGTATACCTCCACCATAGTGCAAATCCTAGAGAGCTGGTGGAGGCACCTGTTTTACCAAACCCTAAAATTGAAAGGAATGTAGTATGCACTTTCCAGGGAGGACACCAAAATCCAGAGAAAGCAAAGGAAAAGAGACTTCTCAGAAATACAGACAAAAGGGACTTCCCTGGTGGTCCAGTGGTAAAGAATCCACCTTCCAACGCAGGGGACGCGGGTTTGATCCCTGGTCAGGGAACTAAGATCCCACATGCCGTGGGGGCAACTAAGCCCGCGCGCCACAAATACTGAGCTTGTACGCCTCAACTAGAGAGCCTGCAGGCCGCAAACTGCAGAGCCCACGTTTTCTGGAACCCGCGCACCACAACTACAGAGCCCACGCACCCTGGAGCCTGCGTGCCACAACTAGAGAGAAGCCCACACACTGCAACAAAAGATACATGCCTCAACGAAGATCCCACATGCCGCAACTAAGACCTGACGCAGCCAAAAATAAATAAAATAAATAAATCTTAAAAAAAAATACAGATAAGAGACAAGGGAGTAGAGACTGAGGGAGTTCAGTGAGCATCTTAGTTGAAACCACTTCAACCCCTCCTGTGCCCAGCACAGGATCAATTAGTCAATACTACTATTAAGGAGGAGGATGTACGTGATGCTCTAAGTTTAAGGGCTCATTCATGGCAGCATGGGATCCATTCATATTCTTCATGGATCTTCTGGGGGTCCACAGAGATCTGAAAGGCCATGTGTACAAAGGGGCATGTGACTTAAGACAAGATGTAAGAACTGATTCTAGTTCCAGCCTTATCAATGGCCTGCTGTACAAGCAAGTTACTCTACCGCCTTACTTTTGCTGTCTGAAAGAGCGGACAAGTAATCTATATATCATAGGGTTGTTCTGAGCATGACATGAATCACAAACATGAGAGCCAGAACCCAGAGTACGATTTATTATTACAGCTAGGACAACAAGGATATGCCAGGCCGAAGAGAAGCTGGGAGGGAATAAGCACTGGAAATCTAGGGCTGGGGTCAGGGACAAGAGTCAGGGGTCATGTAAGCTCAAGTCTGGGCCACTTGGGGTCATTACTGGCACCTGGAGATCTAGCTTGGTTAACAGGGCGAAGTGGGCTCAGGGAAGTTACCCAAGAGACCAAGATGGAAAGAATAAGACACAGGAACAGAAAGAGACAAAGAGAAGAAACGGGAAAACCATAACAGCAGTCTGGTCACAAGGGCCCCAGCCTAGGCCTCTCCTGTCACAAACACCTGCTGCTCGCTCACCTACCTTCCCAAGAGTGCCTGGCCCCCTCCTAGCCAACCCCTCCTCCTTCCCTCCCTCCCTCCTTCCCCATCTTGCTCTCTCAGGGCTGAAACTCCAAGGCATGAGCTTATCCAGCACAGCTGCCTCAACCGGGAAAAGCCAGGCCCCTCACCCCTGTCATTTCTGCTCTGAGCTCCTCACCCCAGTTTATCCCCAACTCACACTCCTCACCCTTTTCATTTTCCCTTGGCAACAGTGGCCCAGGAAGTCTCACCCAACCCCCATTTGTCCCAGTACAAAAAAAAAAAGGTCCCACAAGACTTATGTGGCACTAAACCAACAAGAAGGCCAGCCTAGAGTTTGTGGGGGACCCAGGTGTGTTCCTTACCCATTTCTCCCCACAAGTGTTTCTATACCTAGGAAGAAGCAACTGAAAAAGTCTCTTTCCCTCCACATTCCCTGCCCTCAAGGCAAGCCATTTCCCAGGGCCAATTCTCTCACCTCTTTCCAGCCTTTAGACTGTAACTGGAGATAGTCCCAGCAGGTGGCAGCTGGCATTGCTGGGACCAAGATGGGGGTGGAGGGAGAGGGTACCAACTAGAGGAAGAACGAAAGGGGAGTGCTCCTCTCATCCCCCTCTACTTAATTTACAGGATCTGGGTTTAAACAAAGCCCTCCACCCCTTGCCTCTGCCCAGCTGGATCGCTAGGGCCCTCCCCTGGCCGGCTCCCTCCCGACCGCGAGAGACCAGAGCTACCTTCCGCTCAGGCCCTCAGAAAAGTGGGCTGGTGGAGCACAGATCAGTGGGGACTATGAGAAAACATCTGCAAACTTGCCTCCCCCAAGCAACTCCCCCTTTGGCGTCCAAGTGACTTAGAGGTCATCGGAGAGCCAGGAGCAGACAGTAGATCAAGAAGCGCAGCTCAAGGCCGAAGAGGCTTCCCCGCCCCACGGCTCAGGCCTTTCTGCGGCTGCTGCGCCCTGTCTCTTGGGCTCCAGCCCCCCTCCTTCCCTCTGTTCTTCCCCAAAAGCCAAAGGAAGGGGCTGAACAGGAAGAGGGTGAACTGGCCTGGGTCGGGTGGGGGCTCCGCGTCCCTTTCCCTGGCCCGGGGCCTGCTGCGCACAGGAGGGCGAGGGGCCGGCGGCCGGGGGCGATTAGGCTGCCGCCAAGCTGGGCAGCGGCCGGAATTAAGCCCCTGCCATCTGCCGAGGACCGGCGCGGGGAGCATGTCCAGGGTTGCGGAAAGGGGGCGGGGTGTACATGGGAGAAGCCAGAGGGGAAACTGAGGCGCGCCGCGCTTTTCTAGCTCTCACCAGCGTGCTAAGGGAAGGACGGGCCTTGGCCAGGCCAGGCCCTCGGGGAGCTGCCGCGCAGCACCTCCCGGCCCAAGACTACACCGGAGCAGGGAAGGTGTGGAAAGAGAGTAGTGGGGAGGGGACAGTTTTTGCCAGACTCGCAGCTCTCCAGCCGGGGTCCGTCCCAACTCCGACCTCCTCCCCTCCCTCCCTGCGCAGCCTCCTCCCCCCGAGGGCTCCCGAGGCTCTCTCGAGACTGGGGAGGAATCGGAAGGCACGCCGCGGCCTGGGGCACGAGCCTGGGTCCCGTCCGGGCCCGGACGCTGACCCGTGCCCAGTCGGGGTGCAGGCTCCGCTCCGGCCTGGCCCAGTTCCCCCGCCCCCACCCCCGGACACGGACACCATTTTAGGTCGCGACATCCCGCAGCTTCCAGTCCCCGGGCCGCGCTTCGGACGCCTCTCGGGCTGGGGGCGCCAGGAGTTGGGGACCCCGACGCCCCTCCACGTTTACCCTGCTAGGGGCTGTGCTTTCAACAGGCTAGGAGTTTCGCCCACGTGCCCCAAGGAATGGGGGCGACGTCGGGGCCCCGGTAGAAGCCATCCCGGGGGGCGGCGCGGAGAGGGGGTAGTTGACCAAGTGGGGGAGGGGTGGGGGTATTTACCCGCCCCCCCAGGGGGCGGGGCCAAAGGCGGGTATTTACCCCAGGCACGCTTACTTGTTCCGCTCCCAGTGCGGGCCGAGACCCGGCGGTCTCTTCCCTGCTCCAGTCGCTGCCGCCGCCGCCGCCGCCGCCGCCGCCCTCCCCACGACCGCCGCTACTTCCTGCTTCTCTCCCGTTCAGCCTCCCCCTCCCTCAGCTCCCTTCGCGTTCCAGGTCTGGGCTGCCCGCTTTCGCACTCGCCATTGGCCAATACCCCCGTCGTTCAGTACTGCGCCCCGCCCAGCTCCGTACTGGGTTGGCCTTAAGTACTGCCGCTCGGAAACAGCTAGGCACAGGCTTCCCAGCCTCATTGGGCAAGAAGCCTAGTCCTTCTGGAGAAGCTTCTTCCCATTGGTTGCGCCGGGGCCCACTGCCCCATCTGTGCATCTCAAAAATGATTGGCCTCCGCCACTGTCGTTTAAAAAGAAGCCAGTCTGATTCCCTGTTTTCCTACAGGAGGATGTGACTATCCCAGGTGTGTCTCCGCCCCCTCACTCCCTATTGGCCGCGATCCCTGAAGCCTGCAGTTCACTTATGCAAATTTAGAGAACTCTCTGCTTCTATTTGTTGGACAGGTTGAGGAGAACCGCGTTGGCCCCGAGTGGAGCCCGGATGTGTTGATCCGTTTGCGGTGTTTTCTCAAGCTAAACCCTAATGTCAGTCATGCCGTGCAGCAGTCACAGAATGGGACGTCACCGAAAGCACCACGTCATCTGGTTGACCATTTCCTCGTGGTTTTCCCACTGTCTAAATCGTCATATAATCTGAATGGATGGGGTCCTCGCACGGGTTAGCTCCTGGGCGATGGCGTCACCCACTGCTCCTCCCTCTGCAGGAGGGCTTGTAGCGGGGGCGGGATTTGGAGTGTGGAAGGCACCGGCACCTGAAGCCTGGGACGGGCTTGCAGACCGGAAGTAGGGGAGAGGTGACGTTAGCGTGCTGGCGTGGCCTGGGCTATTTCCAAAGGGATCTTAAAGCGGCATTGTGGAACGCCTCCTAAGCACGGGGATGGGGGAGGGGGAAACCCGCCCCGTGTCCATTACCCATTTAAGAGTTCTCCTTTCCCCGCCCCCAGCACGGGGGTAGGGGGTGGAGTCGAGGCCGGTTTTCCCGCGCTTTGTTGCCCCGCCCCCTGGAGGCGGGGGAAGGGGAGGGGATGCCAGGAAATTGAGTTACCTTGATACTCTAATGCGCAAGCGCTTGCAGAGTTCGTCTGCAAATCCATCGTGCCAGCTCTCGCACACCCTAGCCGGCCGGCGAGCCTGCACATCCTGCCTTGCACACAGCCGGTGACAACCTGGATGTTGTTATTAAGGTGGATCTGTTACCCTGTCCAGGACCCTGGACCCCGGACACTCTGGCGCGCCCTGAGAGTTTACGTGGGTAATAGCGACTGTATTGAGGTGTGAATCAGAACCTCTGGATGGGAATGTTGGGGCCACCACTTACCACATGGTTCCATCGGGCAAGTCGTTCAACCTCCCCGAACCAGTTTTTTCATGGATACAATTGGGATCATAATGCCCACCAGACATGATTGTGAGGATTTCAAGCGTTTAGAATGTAAAAGTGCTTTGTAAAGCGATGGGCAAATGGGATTAGTGCCCCCCTTTCCGGCGCCGTCTTTCTCAAGGTTGCCTGCAATTGCTCCAGCTCAGGGCGCCTCGTCCACCTCTAAACAACTAACTAGAATCGCATACTGGATGTAGCCAACCGGCATTCCATTCTCATCTCCTCTGAGTCTTCCTGTATGGAGCCATAATTACTACTCATATACACGCACTATGTGTGGGACCTATTATGAGAATTTATGTATAGTAACTCATTTAATCGTTACCAAAACCCTGTGAGGGAAGTGCTATTATTAACTCCATTTTACTGAGCAGGAAACTGGCACAGACAGGTTCGGTTAGGTCACTTGCCCAAGGTCGAAGGCAGTGAAGTTGAAATTCTTAAGAGTGCAGACAGCTAAACACTTTTTCACATATTCCCTTACCAGGAGGGTTCTGGATAGGTTTGTTCTTCAATTAGATACACTAATTGTATTTAAGAAATATTTTAGTTCAACTAATACTTCTTGAGCACCGTCTATAAGACCCTGTTGTGGGCACTGGGGATACAGCAGTGAACAGAACAGACAAGAATCCCTGTCCTTATGATACATACATTCCTGTGGACAAGACCATAAATATGATAAGTGAAAAATATACAGAACCATGTAAGAAATTGCCCAGGAGAAAAATAAAGCAGGGCTATCAAGCCATGAAAAGACATGGAAGAACTTTAAATGCACATTGCTAAGTGAAAGAAGCTAATCTGAAAGGGCTATATACTGTATGATTCCAACTATGTGACATTCTGGAAAAGGCAAAACTATGGAAACAATAAAAAGACCAGTAGTTGCTAAGGTTTTGGGTGGAGCGAGGGATGAATGGGTGGAGTATAGGGGATTTTTAGTGTAGTAAAACTATTCTTGGGACTTCCCTGGTGGTGCAGTGGTTAAGAATCCACCTGCCAATGCAGGGTACACGGGTTCCATCCCTGGTCCAGGAAAATACCACATGCCACGGAGCAAGTAAGCCCACGTGCCACAACTACTGGGCCCGCGCACCTAGAGCCCGTGGTCCACAACAAGAGTAACCACTGCAGTGAGAAGCCCGCGCACCGCAATGAAGAGTAGCCCCTGCTCATAACTAGAAAAAGCGTGCAGCAGCAAAAACCCAAGGCAGCCAAAAATAAATTAATTTTAAAAAAAAACTATTCTTTATGACACTGTAATAGTTGTTACATGACATTATACATTTGTCAAAAGCCCTAACGTAAGATATGGACTTTAGTTAATAATATACCAATATTGATTCATTAATTGTAACAAAAGTACCACTAATACAAGATGTTAATAACAGGAGAAACTAGGGGAAAGGAAGCATATGGAAACTCTCTGTAATTTCTGCTCAACTTTTCTATAACCTAAAACTGCTCTAAGAAATAAAGCCTATTAATTTTTTTTAAATGTGAAAAAGCAAAGCAGGGAAGGCGGACAAGACATGTGAGGAGGGATGCAATTTTAGATAGGGTAGACAGTGAAGGCCTTTCTGAGAAGGTGGCATTTAAGTAAAGGCTGAAAAGTTGTGAATGAGCCATGCAGGTATCTGGAACAAGAACATACCAGGAAGAGGGAACAACTACAAGGTTTTGAGGTGGGAGCGTTTTCCAAAGAGGTAAGGGGGTGGGAGGAGTGGATCAGATCATGGGATGCTTTGGGGGTTAATGGAAGGACTTTGGCTTTCTCTCAAAGTAAGACGGGAAGGTGACAAATAACATGGTGGCCTGACTTACCCTTTTTTTAAAAAAAAAAATAAATAAATAAATAAATTTATTTATTTATTTTTGGCTGTGTTGGGTCTTCGTTGCTTTGCATGGGCTCTCTCTAGTTGTGGCGAGTGGGGGCTACTCTTCATTGCGGTGCAGTGCGTGGGCTTCTCATTGCAGTGGCCTCTCCTGTTGCAGAGCACGGGCTCTAGGGATGTGGGCTCAGCAGTTGTATCACGCAGGCTCAGTAGTTGCAGCTCGCGGGCTCCAGAGCGCAGGCTCAGTAGTTGTGTCACAAGGGCTTAGTTGCTCCGTGGCATGTGGGATCTTCCTGGACCACGGATGGAACCCATGTTGTGTCCCCTGCATTGGCAGGCGGATTCTTAACCACTGCGCCACCAGGGAAGTCTCCTCACTTACCTTTTAAAAGGGTAGGATGTGGGGTACAAGAAAAAGAAACTCAAAAATTTGGGGCCTGAGGAAGTAGAAGAATGATGTTACCATTTCCTCAGCTGGGAAGACTGCAGGAGAAGCAGGTTCTGGGGTAAGTTCAACAGCTCAACATATATATATTCATATATATATATATATATATATATATATATATATATATATATATATATACTTGAGAGATATACATTTGAGGGTCATCAGTTTTAGAAAGTATTTAAAATCTGGGTCTTTACACTAACAATGAAATATCAGAAAGGGAAAGTAAAAAAAAAAATCCCTTTTAAAATCACATCAAAAAAAATAGGGCTTCCCTGGTGGCAAGTGGTTGAGAGTCCGCCTGCTGATGCAGAGGACACGGGTTCGTGCCCCAGTCCGGGAGGATCCCACATGCCGTGGAGCGGCTGGGCCTGTGAGCCATGGCCACTAAGCCTGCGCATCCGGAGCCTGTGCTCCGCAACGGGAGAGGCCACAACAGTGAAAGGCCGCGTACCGCAGAAAAAAATAAAAATAAAAATAAAATACTTAAGAATAAACGTGACCAAGGAGGTGAAAGACTTATATGCTGAGAACCATAAAACATTAATAAAGGAAACTGAAGATGATTCAGAGAAATGGAAAGATATCCCATGCTCTTGATTGGAATAATTAATATTGTTAAAATGGCCATACTACCCAAAGCAATCTACAGACTTAATGCAATCCCTATCAAATTAAGCATGACATTTTTCACAGAACTAGAACAAACAATCCTAAAATGTATATGGAACCATAAAAGATCCAGAATTGCCAAAGCAATCCTGAGGGAAAAAAAAAGAGCTGGAGGCATAACCCTCCCGGATTTCAGACAATACTACAAAATTACAGTAATCAAAACAGCATGGTATTAGCACAAAAACAGACACATATATCAAAGGAACAGAATAGAGAGCCCAGCAATAAACCCACATACCTACGGTCAATTAATCTTCCACAAAGGAGGCAAGAGTATACAATATGCAACACCACCTTCTCTTCAGCAAGTGGTGTTGGGAAAGCTGGACAGCTGCATGTATATCAGTGAAGTTAGAACACACCCTCACACCATACACAAAAATAAACTCAAAATGGCTTAAAGACTTAAATATAACACATGACACCATAAAAATCCTAGAAGAGAACAGAGGCAAAACATTCTCTGTCATAAATCTTACCAGTGTTTTCTTAGGTCAGTCTCCTAAGGCAATAGAAATAAAAGCAAAAATAAACAAATGGGACCTAATCAAACGTATAAGCTTTTGCACAGCAAAGGAAACCATAAACAAAATGAAAAGACAACCTACAGACTGGGAGAAAATATTCGCAAATGATGCAACTGACAAGGGTTTAATTTCCAAAATATACAAATAGCTCATACAACTCAATAACAAAAAAACAAACAACCCAATCCAAAAAATGGACAGAAGACCTAAATAGACATTTCTCCAAAGAAAACATACAGATGGCCAACAGGCACTTGAAAAGATGCTCAACATTGCTAATTACAGAAATGCAAATCAAAGCTATAATGAGGTACCACCTCACACTGGTCAGAATAGCTGTCACTAAAAAGTCTACAGGGACTTCCCTGGTGGCACAGTGGATAAGATTCCACGCTCCCAATGCAGGGGGCCTGGGTTCGATCCCTGGTCAGGGAACTAGATCCCACATGCATGTCGCAACTAAGAATTCGCATGCCACAACGAAGGAGCCCATGTGCTGCAACTAAGGAGCCGGCGATTCATGACTAAGACCTGGCACAACCAAAATAAATAAATAAATAAATTTTTTTTAAATGTTTACAAATAACAAATGGAAAGGGTGCAAAAAAAAGGGAACCCTCCTACACTGTTGGTCGGAATGTAAACTGGTGCAGCCACTATGGAAAACAGTACGGAGGTTCCTCAAAAATCTAAAAATAGAGTTGCCATATGATCCAGCAATCTCACTTCCAGACATATATCCAGACAAAACTATAATTTGAAAAGATACATGCAAAAAAAAAAAAAAAAAAAAAAAAAAAAAAAAAAGAAAAGATACATGCACTCCAGGGTTCATAGCAGCACTATTTAAAATAGCCAAGATATGGAAGTAACCTAAATGTCCATCGAGAGATAAATGGATAGAGAAGATGTGATATTAAAAAAACGAAGATGTGGTATATATATATATATATGTATGTGTATATATATATATATCTATATATATATATATATAGATATATATAAAATGAAATAATGCCATTTGCAGCAACCCGGATGGACCTAGAGATTATCATACTAAGTGAAGTGCCAAAAAGAGAAAGACAAATACCATATGATATCACTTATATGTGGAATCTAAAATATGATAGAAATGAACTTATTTACAATACAGAAACAGACTCACAGGCATAGAAAACAAAGTTATGGTTACCAAAGGGGAAAGGGAGTGGGGGAGGGATAAATCTGAAGTTTGGGATTAGAAGATACAAACTATTATATACAAAGTAGATAAACAACAAGAATTTACTGTATAGCACAAGGAACCATATTCAGTATCCTGTAGTAAACCATAATGGAAAAGAATATGACAAAGAATATATATATAATATAAATACTACATATATAGTATATATATAATATAAATACTATATATATAGTGTGTATATATATAACTGAAGCACTTTGCTGTACACCAGAAACTAATATAACATTGTAAATCAACCATACTTTAATAAAAAAATAAAATAAAATCTGGGTCAGAGTGGATGAGATTACCAAGGGAATGTAGAGAAAAAGTCCAAGGACTGAGCCATGGGGAACTCTAAAGTTTAAAGGTCAGGGAGGTGAACAGAATCAGTAAAGGAGACTGAGAAAGATCAAAGAGGAAGGAGGGAACCAGGAGAGGATTGTGTCCTTGAAGTCAAATAAAGAATGTTTCAAGGAGGAGGAAAGAATAATGACCTGTCAGATGCCACTAGAAGATCAAATAAGGTGAAGCCTGAGAACTGACCAATGAATTAAGCCAAATGGAGGTCATGGGTGATCATGATAAGAACAGATTAGGTGGATTGAGGGCAACAAAAACTTGCCTGTAGTGGGTTCAAAAGAATGGAGTAGGGCTTCCCTGGTGGCGCAGTGGTTGAGAGTCCGCCTGCCGATGCAGGGGACACGGGTTCGTGCCCGGTCCGGGAAGATCCCACATGCCGCAGAGCGGCTGGGCCCGTGAGCCATGGCCGCTGAGCCTGCGCGTCCGGAGCCTGTGCTCCGCAACGGGAGAGGCCACAACAGTGAGAGGCCCGCGTACCGCAAAAAAACAAAAAAAACAGGAGAATTATTTGAAAATCTGTTTAAGGAAGGGTGTATCCCTGGTCCACACAGCAATTTGACTGCTCCTTCTCCACCACAGCAGAAACCTGGAAGTTTATGCTCCAGAGAGAGCAGGAATATTATTCTAAAAACAGGAGGACTGAAAGAACATTTACCTCCTATATTCTGAGAACCCCAGCCCTTTCCCCCAGCTCAGTACCCAGAACACTAGCAATCAGAACTATAGTCTCCAAGTAGGAGACTGGAATAGGTTTGCTTTGGAGAATCTGATCTAATGATACTTACACTGGGAGTTTCCCCAGGAAAAGACCTGGCCAGGTCATCCTACAGAGAACCTTACAGCTAACAGCTCCCCAAAAAGGCTCAAAAATATTGTCTCCCACACACCCTGAGAAAGTAAAACGTACCTGTGACTGAGTGCAATTCTGGCCTGCCACTCATCAAGCTGGGATAATAGACGCAGAAAGCCAGTAACGTTAACAAGAAACACTATTTTTCCCAAGCTATGTAGCAGTAAAATTCATAACGACCCCTTTCTGTGACTACTGCTTTCTTACTCACTGAAAAAATTGTTCTCTAAAATCATAAACTATAAGAAACATTGCTCTTTGAAAGGATATCAGTAAGAATGAATCATTCTTCTTTTGCCTGAAGGATCCAAGTCACATTGAGACAGAGAAGCAGCCTTGATTTACAGCCCAGGTGCAGAGCTTTAAACAAGGAATTTCTGGACACAGTATTCTACATCAATGTTTACTTCATAGTCCAGAGCTGATATTAACCTCTTTACACAGATCCCTATTTACTTTGAACCTCTAAGAACTCTGCTTCATTTAAATTTCACCTAAGCTTCACCCTTGCCCCCAATCCTGCAGCACACATATCTTTTCCACTGTTTCATTAGATCTCATATTTCGCTCGGTCTGTGATCTCGCTCACTGCCACAGGCCAATAAAGCCCATCCTGGCCGTTAGCTGGTTGGGCTAGAACAACTCTCTCAAAGAAAACTGGAGGCTTTGGTCCACCAAAGCAAGAGTAAACCAAGAAGGAAGTCCAGTGGAATATGGGAAATAGGATGCAACACAGAGAAGAAGCCAGGAGAATCCCCAGCACGAGATCACAGGCGAGGTCACAGGGGAAAGGGCAAAGAGGCCAGAGAGGCTCCAGCAAAGAATCCCCAGGATGAGAGTGAAGGGGGATCACAGGAGAAAGTAAGATTGACTGATGCTTTCAGAGGAGATCTAGGCAGTTGGAGAAGAGTTTGGGGTCAATTAGTAATAGCTAGAGAACAAAAAGCATTTTAAGGAAGAGAAAGTATCATATTGACTCATCTGTGAATATCATTTGCATATTCAAAATAATGTAAATTATGAATAGTCCTTTAACCAAAATTGTTACATAATTATACGGGGAAAATGGGGGAGGGAGGAGGAGGATTGAAACAGCTGAGTCTTTACCTTCCATTTTAGAAATCAGTGCATAATACTATTAAGTAAAAAATCAAGTAGTCACTATATGTTATATAGAGACATGATAAGAGATAATTAATAAAATAGCAGGTACAAGATTTGAAGGTGGTTGCTTCTAGGTAGGAGGAAATGGGGAGTGTGGGCCAGGAGGTGTTGTTTACAGGTATTATAACTGTTTAACTCCAAATTATGTGCATGTATAACTAAAAACAAAACTAAAATAGGAAAAGATAGAACTAAAATCTTGAGCATAACTGCATATTGGTTGGAAGGGATTGATTAAAGTTATTCTAATGTTTTTGTTTTGATATATTAATTGATTTTTTTTTTTCCACACAGTGCTGCATGCGGGATCTTAGTTCCCCAACCAGGGATTGCACCTGTGCACCCTGCAGTGGAGGCGCGGAATCCTAACCACTGGACAGCCAAGGAATTCCCTTAATTAATTTTGATTGTTAAATGTTCATGTTAAAATTTTTAATTTAAATATTAATGGAACCAGAGCGTGTAATTTCCAAACATGTAAGAAGAAAAAAAAGAATAAGGGGTGAGAAACTTCAAATGGTCCAAAAGAAGACAAGAAAGGAGAAAAATAAATAAGAGAAAACTCTGGACAGATGAAAAGCACCCAATTTTTTTTGTAGAAATGAATCCAGTGATAACATAATCACAATCAATATAAATGGAGTAAATTCTCCAGTCAAAATACATAGTTTGTTAGACTAAATAAAAATTAATATCCAGCTATATGTCAATTACAAGAGGTATAACTAAAATGTAAGAAAAAAGGTTAAAAGTAAAAGAACAGAAAACATATATGTGCCAGGCAAATACTAAACAAACAAAAAAAACCCTGTGTAGATATATTAATATTAGATAAAATAAAATTTATGACTAAAAGTATGAACTAGAGATAAAGAGACCTGCCACATTGATATAAGTTTTAATTCACCACGAAGACATAATTATAAACCTATATTTCTTAATGATACAGCTTCAAATTTATAAAGGAAAACTGTCAGAACTCCCAGGAGAAATTGACAAATCCACTACAATTGTGGGAAATTTTAACATATTTCCCTCAGTTAATTGATGGATCAAGAAAAAAAGTGTTTTTCAGTAAGGAGGTTTGAACGACACAGTTAAAGTTTGGCATATTGAACTTCTCTAAAACCCTGCAGCCAATAATTGGGAGCACATACTCTTTTCTTGTACACGTACAACATTTTTAACAGATTTATTGAGGTATAACTGACATGTAATAAGCTGCACGTATTTAAAATGTACAATATGATAAGTTTTGATTTAGTATACATCCATAAAACCATCACCACCATCAAGATAATGAACATACTCATCAACCCCAAAAGTTTACTCATGCCCCTGTTATCTTGGGTGGCAGCATAACCCGCTTAAATATTACATATACCACCTCTTGCAGAAAACTCCTTGAAGGAAGGTCAGTCAGCTGGCATATACTCTCTTTAATTCTTTAGTCCTTTTTTCCCATCTCCCCTCTTTCTGTTTCCTGTCTAGAGCGATGATTGAAGGATCTTGTGAATTGGAGGCACACTGAGGATGGAAGCCACAGGCTAAGGATTGTAGAGAGACAGTTACAGGGAGTCTGAGAACCTGATGAATCCCTGAGGACACTACATCAGCCCTGAGCTGTCTACACCCAGACTTCATCACCTGTCAGGAAAAACTAACTTCCATCTAGTTTAAGTCTCTGCTATTTCCAGTCTCTGTAACAGACATAAATGCAATCCAAGTTGATACATAGTTGGTACTAGAAGTGGGGTAGTGCCTTAACAGTATCTAGAATGTGGCATTAGCTTAGGGGAAGTTTGTTGGGCAAGTGTGTAGGGAGGATCCACTCCTTTGCAGCCTGGAAAGCTGGCAACGCTCAGTATTTGCAAACCACTTGGTCAAATGGTTGCTCATTGTATCTTAGAAAGCCATTAAGAAGGGCTTCCCTGGTGGCACAGTGGTTAAGAATCCACCTGCCATTGCAGGGGACACAGGTTCAAATGGAAGCAGTTCAGAATGGTAGCTGCTAAATAGTCACCCTGCCAGGATCTAACACTGTGGACCCAATCCTTTCTCAAGCACCTTCTGTTGAGAGGTCTGTGCCTACCCAGTGCAAGACTCCCAGCAAAGACCAGATTAACAATGTTATCTTCCCCTTCAAACCCTGGGGAGTAATTAGGGAAGATGGTCAGAGCACAGAAACCAACATGCAGAATATGAGTTTTTAGGCCTAATATGATGTGTGAGATCTTTGGCCATAGTAACTCATGCTTAAGAATTGACTGGAAGCTTACTAGTTATTTTAGGAAGCTATGTTAACAAACACACACACACAAAACCCATATCTGGCCTGCAACAGCTATGGCTGTAAGCTAAAACATCCTGAACCTCCTACACAGAAGTGGCTCCCTCTAGAGGTGCTGCCAAAACTGTGTAGCCCTTAGAGAGGGTGTCACCCACAGGGGCCTGTTCAGATGGGCCATGAGGGATGATGGACAAGAAACAACCTCCCTGAGGACAGAGCAAGGGACCATGGGAAACAGTGAGGATTTTCCTAGGGGGCAGAACCAGGGGAAGCCAGATAGACCAACCAAGGAACTTACTCCTGTGTTGGGGCAGGTGGTCCTTGACCCCCAGATTTGATATACACTGTTGTTCTGGTTATCTATTGCCACCTCAAAATTTAGTGGATTAAAATAACAATTATTTGTTGGGACCTAATCAAACTTATAAGCTTTTGCACAGCAAAGGAAACCATTAAAAAAAAAAAACAAAGACAACCTACAGAATGGGAGAGAGTATTTGCAAATGATGCGACAAACAAGGGCTTAATCTCCAAAATATACAAATAGCTTATATAACTCAACAACAAAAAAACAAATAGGGGCTTCCCTGGTGGCGCAGTGGTTGAGAGACCGCCTGCCGATGCAGGGGACACGGGTTCGTGCCCCGGTCCGGGAGGATCCCTCATGCCACGGAGCGGCTGGGCCCGTGAGCCATGGCCGCTGAGCCTGCGCGTCCAGAGCCTGTGCTCCGCAACGGGAGAGGCCACAACAGTGAGAGGCCCGCGTACCGCAAAAAAACAAAAACAAAAACAAAAACAAATAACTGGGGCTTCCCTGATGGCACACTGGTTGGGAGTCCGCCTGCCAAAGCAGGGGACATGGGTTCGAGCCCTGGTCCAGGAGGATCCCACATGCCCCAAAGCAACTAGGCCCGTGCGCCACAACTACTGGGGCCTGAGTGCCTGGAGCCCATGCTCTGCAACAAGAGTAGCCACCACAATGAGAAGCCCACACACCACAACAAAGAGTAGCCCCTGCTCGAGGCAGCTAGAGAAAGCCAGCGCGCAGCAACGAAGACCAAATGCAGCCAAAAATAAAATAAATAAAACAAGCAAACAAGGCAATCGAAAAATGGGCAGAAGATCTTAATAGACATTTCTCCAAAGAAGACATACAGATGGCCAGTAGGCACATGAAACGATGCTCAACGTCACTAATTATTAGAGAAATGCAAATCAGAGCTACAATGAGGTACCACCTCACACTGGTAAGAATGGCCATCATTATTTATTTATTTATTTTTGGCTGCGTTGGGTCTTTGTTGCTGCGCGCGGGCAGCGAGCGGGGGGGCTACTCTTGTTGCGGTGCGCAGGCTTCTCATTGAGGTGGCTTCTCTTGTTGCGGAGCATGGGCTCTAGGCGTGCGGGCTTCAGTAGTTGTGGCACTTAGGCTCAGTAGTTGTGGCTCGCGGGCTCTAGAGCGCAGGCTCAGTAGTTGTGGTGCACGGGCTTAGTTGCTCCATGGCATGTGGGATCTTCCCGGACCAGGGCTCGAACCCGTGTCGCCTACATGAACAGGCGGATTCTCAACCACTGTGCCACCAGGGAAGAGAATGGCCATCATTAAAAAGCCTACAAGGGACTTCCCTAGTGGCTCAGTGGTTAAGAATCTGCCTGCCAATGCGAGGGACACAGGTTTGAGCCCTGGTCCGGTAAAACCCCACATGCCATGGAGCAACTAAGCCCATGCGCCACAACTACTGAGCCTGCGCTCTAGAGCCCGGGAGCCACAACTACTGAGCCCGCGTACCACGACTACTGAAGCCCGTGCACCTAGAGCCCATGCTCCGCAACAAGAGAAGCCACCCCAATGAGAAGCCCTCGCACTGCAACAAAGAGTAGCCCCTGCTTGCCGCAACTAGAGAAAGCCTGCACGCGGCAACGAAAACCCAACACAGCCAAAAATAAATAAATTAAATAAATAAATAAAAAGTCTACAGATAACAAATACTGGAGAGGGTGTGAAGAAAAGGGAACCCTCCTACACTGTTGGTGGAAATGTAATTTGGTGCAGCCATTATGGAAAACAGTATGGAGGTTCCTCAGAAAACTAAAAATAGAATTACCATATGATCCAGCAATCCCACTCCCGGGCATATACCTGAACAAGACTTGAATTCAAAAAGATACATGCACCCCTATGATGATAGCAGCATTATTCACAATAGCCAAGACATGGAAACAACCTAAATATCCACCGACAGGAATGGATAAAGAAGATGTGGTACATGTATACAATGAAATACTCCTCAGCCATAAGAAAGAACAAAATAATGCCATTTGCAGCAACATGGATACAACTAAAGATTATCATACTAAGTGAAGTAAGTCAGAAAGTGAAAGACAAATACCATATCATATCACTTACGTGTGGAATCTAAAATACGGCACAAATGAACCTATCTATAAAACAGGAAGAGACTCACAGACATAGAGGTCAGACTTGTTGCCAAGGTGGGGAGAGAGGGAGGGAGAGGGATGGGCTGGGAATGTGGGGTTAGTAGATGCAAGCTGTTACATTTTTTAAAATTTTATTTAATTAATTTTTGGCTGCGTTGGGTCTTCCTTGCTGCGCGCGGTTTTTCTCTAGTTGTGGTGAGCAGGGGCTACTCTTTGTTGCAGAGCACGGGCTCTAGGTGCATGGGCTTCAGTAGTTGTGGCACGTGGGCTCAGTAGTTGTGGCTCGCAGGCTTCAGAGCGCAGGCTCAGTAGCTGTTGCACACGGGCTTAGTTGCTCCGCAGCCTGTGGGATCTCCCCAGACCAGGGCTCGAACCCATGTCCCCTGCATTGGCAGGGGGATTCTTAACCACTGCACCACCAGGGAAGCTCGCAAACTATTACATTTAGAATGGATAAACAACAAGGTCCTACTGTATAGTACAGGGAACTACATCCAATCTCCTGGGATAAACCATAATGGAAAAGAATATTTAAAAAAAAGAATGTCTGTATGTATAAAACTGAGCCACTTTGCTGTTCAGCAGAGACTGGCACAACATTGTAAACCAACTATACTTCAATTTTTAAAAATAACAATTATTTGTCATCCCCACAGTTCCTTTGGCTCCAAAGGGCTTCGTTGGGCACTCTGGCTCAGGGTATCTCATGTGATTATAGTTACACAGCTGAAGCTGGAGCAGCTAGGGGCTGACTGGGCATCTCACTTTCTTCATATATTCTTGGAGCTTCTCAGTGGCTCTCTGTCTAGGCAAATTTGGGCTTCCTCACAAGATGGTGGCCTCAGGGCAGTTGGAGTGCTAACTTAGGGGGTCCCAGCATAAATGTTCCAGCAAACGAGGCAGAAGCTGCATTGCCTTTCAGAACCTAGCCTCAGAGGCTATAGAGCATTACTTCCTCTATGCTCTACTGGTCAAGCAGCCACTGGCACATCCAGGTTCAAGGGATGAGAACATACACAAGCCACTCAATGGTCAATAGATTAGTGACTAGTGACTGCTGGGTGTTTCCTAGGCGTTCCTTTTCTGAATGAGAGTTTTGCTTGTGGTTGACTTTTCCTGTTCCACTATTGTATATCAGGTGTGTTGGGGGCTGACAGTTTGTCTTTGGTTTATAGTTTGCTGGACCACAAAGAGCCACGTGAGGAACTGACAGATTTTGAGTATCTGAAGGGACGTACTGCTGCACAGTTTGGTAGTTATCTATCTAAACTCCATTCTCCTCTTCTTCCTCAATAAAACAATTCTTATATTTCCCACATTCCCTTGCATCTAAGAGTGATCATGTGAGAAAATTCTGGCCAATAAGATGTCAGCCAAAGTTGTTGGATGAGACATCCAAGAAGGCTTTTTAAAAGGGGACAAAAAAATTGATATTGATCCTCTTCTGCCCTTTCCCCTTTCCTCCTCATATCTGTCTGGAATGCAGATATGAAAGCTGGAGCTCCATTCAGTCACCTTGGACCATGAGTTAACCTTAAGAATGAAAACCACAGTCTGAGAATGGTGATACAGAGAGAGAGAATGGTGACAGAGATAAAGAGGTAGAGAATGGTGATAGAGATAGATGGGCTCTGTTGATGATGCAGCTACTGTGAACCACTTCCCCATGGACATTTTTTACACAAGAGAAAAATAAAACTCCAGTCTTATTTCCGGTCTCCATTATTAGCAGCTAAATGCAGTTTTTACCTTAGACAGTATGTCTTCCTCACTTGATTATCCAAAGCAGGGGCTCCTTTGGTTTCACTCATTATTTTTATTCCCTGAAACTTACATAGAATCTGGCACAGAGTAGGCACTCAGTAAATGCTGACTGAATGAATGCCTAGCGCTTTAAGTTATAGCTGATTTATTTAACTGTCTGGGTTTGGTAAGGTGCAAAGAATCTCCCCCCACTCTATCCTGCCATCAACAGCTGCCTTCAACCCTGCTCTGTCAGCAGGCTTCCCCACCCTGGAACACATCTCTCAAGTACACCTCATGGTTTTCTTGTCATTTTCATGGAATACAAGTCTTGAACAGTCCAGTTTTAAAATTTCAATCTTATATTCAATTCCCAGGTCACACACCCCCAGCTCAGGTTGGACCCACAGCCCAGAGACCTGAAATGGCAAAGGATGGAGGGTACCTTTATCTTCGCCCTTCTTCCACCCTCCCTCCACTTCCTGCCTCTGGCTTCTAGCGGGCTGGAATGGTGGGAGAAAGGAAAAAGGTAATTTGATATGACCAGGGCTGTTAGAACCTTCTGTATGACAGATGCCTAAGTTCTGGCTTTCTCTTGGGGGGCGGTATTTGAGGAGACTCACGGAGCCTCCACACTGCATAGTCCTTGATGTCTGCAGTGCATCTCCAACTGACATCTTGCACAGTACCCTGAGCTTCTAGCCCACAGTACCTTGCCATTAGAGTCTTCTTGCCCTGCAGGGGTCTCTCTTGGACAGGGTCCCATCTAGATGGTTAAAGCCCAGGTACTTTCCATGATGTCCTCTTGGCCCATGAGAAACTCCCACATCCTTCCCATGCCAGGTGCTGGAAGTACAGGCTACTCTTCAGCACTGCTGTCCCAGGGCCAGGCTCCAGTCAATGTCTAATATGCCCCATTCACCAAACTGTCCGCATATACTCATCTCTATGTTCATATGCAACTCCCAAATGCCAGTAAACTCATGTCAGTTTTCCCAAAACTCTCTCACAGTGCTTTGCGTGAGCTCTGTAGCAGCACTAGGACAATAATTCCATTACACAAGAATCATTCAGCCAAGGACTGAGTTTCCTGCAAACACCTGCAATCTCTTGGTACTCTCCTTACTTGGTCTGTAGCCTCTGCTCACCTATCTAAGAATGAGGAAGGGGAAACAATAATGCATTACAGAACAGACCAAAAACCCTATCTCCGTAACTCTCCATTCCCTTGTCAATATTCTCATTTATAGAGGCTGAAGATGATGATAAGGGACCATCATTGTTAGAGGAGTTGTTCTCCTTTATCTGTCCAGTAAAGTCTTTCTCTACAATGTGGAGTACCTACATGCTCTTCTCTCCTTGAGGACTCAGCTCAAACTCTAAGACAACAAGAAAAATCTCTGTGAACATCACGTTACGCATGCACAACCAACTTTAATTTTTACAACCACGTCTTGAGTTAGAGAAAAAAGGTAATTAAGACTTAAGGAGGTAGGAACTTCTGGTTAAACATGGTGGATTGAGCACACACATTTATCTCTGCTTCATCCAGAAACCACATCAAAATGAGAGTAAGGAAATTTAAAAACATAAAGGAGAAGATGAGAGATGTAATACTGAAAAATGGAAAGTCATATGTGTAAAGTTTTAAATCCTTAAGTTTGAATATTTTCCATTCTACTCATGAGGTAGGGAGTGGAAAACCAAACAGGAATAAAATAATTGGAGTCTTAGAACTTGTAAAGACTTTAAAGATTAAAAGTTCTTTGTCCTCTGGAAGCAGGGGCAAGGGGACTGAAAATTCCTTTTTGGGGATAATGATTGGCCCAGGAGACAAAGTTTACAGGAGGTAGAAGACTGATCTCTCCCTCACCCACCACACAGTGAGTCACCCCCAGCTGACCATCTCTGGCACCTCCACAGGGCTTCCAGTCAGCTCTCTTGGACCTCACGCTTAAGTTGGAACAGACAGCCAAGGCTTGCCAGAGAGTTGAAGGCAGCCTCAAACATAAAAGTCAGAAGCCAAAAGAAAAGGAACCTGGAGGGTAATGAAGGGAGCAGAAGAAAATGTCCAAAAACCTGCAATTAATATCTTCAGAAATCAAGAGAAAATATTGCACCCATGATAAAAGAAAGGATGCTATTTTTAAAAGGAACATTCAGAAAATAATAAAGACTTGTGCTCGCTTTGGCAGCACATATACTAAAGTTGGAACGGTACAGAGAAGATTAGCATGGCCCCTGCACAAGGATGACACGTAAATTCGTGAAGTGTTCCAAATTTTTTTTTTTTTTAAAGGAAAAGGAAGTGAGGCAAGCGGACCCAAGGCCTGGGGTTGGCTGATGGTATGGAGTAGTTGCCATTTCTCACTAGCTGATGGCATTTTATTTTATTTTATTTTATTTATTTTTTTGGCTGCGTTTGGTCTTTGTTGCTGTGCGCAGGCTTTCTCTAGTTGCGGCGAGCGGGGGCTACTCTTCATTGTGGTGCGTGGGCTTCTCACTGCAGTGGCTTCTCTTGTTGCGGAGTACAGGTTCTAGGCACACGGACTTCAGTAGTTGTGGCACGTGGGCTCAGTAGTTGTGGTGCACGGGCTTACTTGCTCCACGGCATATGGGATCTTCTGGAACCAGGGATCAAACCTGTGTCCCCTGCATTGGCGGGCGGATTCTTAACCACTGCACCACCAGGGAAGTACCTGTTCCATATCTTTTGTATAACTGATTCACTTTGCTGTACACCTGAAACTAACACAACACTGTAAATCAACTATACTCCAATAAAAATTTTTTTAAAAAGAAAATAATGAAGACTTCTTGGAAATTAAAAATAAGAAGTGAGGAACTTCCCTGGCAGTCCAGTGGTTAACACTCCACCCTTCCACTGCAGGTGGTATGGGTTCGATACCTGGTCAGGGAACTAAGATCCCATATGTCCATCCAGCCAAAAATAAATAAATAAATTAAATAAAAATAAAAATATGGAAGTGTACGGAATTCCCTGGCGGTCCAGTGGTTAAGACGTGGCACTCTCACTGCCGTGGGCTGAGCTCGATTCCTGATCAGGTAACTAAGATTCCCACAAGCTGTGTGGCATGGGCGAAAAAAATGAAGGAAAAATAAAGGAAAAAATGGAAGTAGAAGTTAGTAATTTAATAAAAAAGATTCTAAGATAAAGTTGAAGAAATATCCTGGAGAGTAGAATAAAAATACAAAGAAATAGAAAATATGAAATAAATGTAAGAAAATAAGAGGTTCAGTCTAGGAGACAGAATATCTGGGTAAAAGGAGTTTTAGAAAGAGAGAAGAAATAGTCAGTGGGAAAATTATTAAAGAAATAATTCAATAACAATTTCCTGCACTGAAGGACATGAGTCTCCAGATTGAAAGGGCCCATTAAATGCCTAGCACATTAAATTTAAAAAAACAAAGAAACAAAAATTAAAAAAAATCAAACACCCAAGGGTTTTTCATCATGGAATTTTAGAGTAAATATTAAGAGCAATTTCTGGAGTCTTCCAGAGGGAAAATCAGGTTGTATACAAAAGATACTCAGCTGCATGTTCAGAATGGCATTGGATTTAATAATATTCCAAAAAACTAGAAAACAACGGGGCAATGCCCTCAAAATTCTAAACAAACGTTATTTTTAATATAAAATTGTATACTCCGCCAAGATGTTTTCAGGCATGCAAAGACAGGAAATTTGCTTTCTGGGCTCCCTTCCTCAAGAAGCTAGTGGATGATGAATTCCACTAACACAGAGCATGAAACCAGGGAAAATCAGAACATGGTATCTAGGAGACAGAGGATCCACACAGAAGACAAACAAAGGGATTCCCTGGATGACGGTGTAGGGAAGAGCCAGGACAACTTTGCAGCAGGCCTCATGCAACCAGCCAGATTGGAACAGAAGACCATCACATGTGGTCATCAGGCTACCTACTTTGTTTGACCAATTTGAGAGGTTTACACTTCTAACAGAGGGAATGCAAATGAAACAAAGAAACAGAAGAGCCCAAGGCAATTATAAATTCTAGAAGAAACAAAACTGTGCATAGGAGTCAAATTTAATAGTGGCTTAATAGTGAACAGAGTTTGCATAGTCATAATTATACAAACAGTAAATACCAATTTATCCAAAAATCATTGTCTACTATTGGAAGAAGGGATGAGTGTTGCATGTGGAGTAAAGAGCTAAATCCCAATCTTCTATCATAAAAAGTGTACTAAGTGAACTAAGGATTTTATTGATTTTATTACCAAAATTTGCAAAGCAACATTTCCTAAAAGCAGTAGGTTGGAGAGGTTTATTTTGTTTCTGATGAGCTATAGGTTTAGGGTTTTTTTCTCAAAAACCTGCAGATGGGCTTCCCTAGCGGTCCAGTGGTTAAGACTCTGCCCTTCCAATGCAGGGGGCATGTGTTCGAATCCTGTTTGGGGAACTAAGATCCTACATGCTGTAGCAGTATGGCCAAAAAAAATTAAATAAATAAAATGCGCAAAAAATGCTGACATTTCCTACATCAGTTATAGAATTTCACGGAGATCTCTCTCTACATACATTAAAAGCAGCTATTAGAATTGTATAGGGAATTCCCTGGTGGTCCAGTGGTTACGACTCCACACTTTCACTGCCAAGGGCCCGGGTTCAATTCCTGGTCAGGAAAATAAGATCCAGGAAGCCTTGCAGCCAAAAACAAAAGGAAGTGTATAAATTGTCATTCATCTCTCACACAATATGAAAACAGTGTTATATCTCTGAAACAGCTTAAGTCGGTTTTACTTGTGATGGTGATTAAAAATGCAGATTAGGGCTTCCCTGGTGGCGCAGTGGTTGAGAGTCCGCCTGCCGATGCAGGGGACATGGGTTCGTGCCCCGGTCCGGAAAGATCCCACATGCCGCGGAGCGGCTGGGCCCGTGAGCCATGGCCGCTGAGCCTGTGCGTCCAGAGCCTGTGCTCCGCAACGGGAGAGGCCACAACAGTGAGAGGCCCACGTACCGCAAAAAAAAAAAAAAAAAAAAAAAAATCAGATTAGTTACCCCACCCAAGATGTACTGAACCAGTATATCTCTGAGAACCAGAAGTGACATATGACTGCATCCCCCAATGATTGTTAGGTGTCCTAATGGAATCTATTAGAAAAACACATCTTGGATTACTCTAATGTGTTTTCACATTATAATAATTTATTTTGCATCAAATTTGTCCTCTCAGGATAGGAAGTTACTTTCCTCATAACTCTGAGGTGCATAAAGTGTTGATTCTATCAATATTTCAAACAATACCTCATTCTGTTGTTTCATCATTATAGTCTTAACTCATTTGTCATATAGCTCTGATTTCTCTATCCTGACATCAGATAATGGCCTTGTGTTTTATTCATATTTTAACTCCATTCCATTCTCAGGAAGGTCAGTAAAAGAATATCTCACGGGACTTCCCCGGTGGCGCAGTGGTTAAGAATCCGCCTGCCAATGCAGGGGACACGGGTTCGAGCCCTGGTCTGGGAAGATCTCACATGCCACAGAGCAACTAAGCCCATGTGCCACAAATACTGAGCCTGTGCTCTAGAGCCCGCGCACCACAACTACTGAGTACACGTGCTGCAACTACTGAAGCCCATGCGCCTAGAGCCTGTGCTCCGCAACAAAGAGAAGCCACCGCAATGAGAAGCCCACGCACCACTACGAAGAGTAACCCCTGCTCACCGCAACTAAAGAAAGCCTGCACGCAGTAATGAAGACCCAACACAGCCAAAAATAAATAAATAAATAAATTTATTTTAAAAAAAGAATATCTCACAAGTATTGTCAAAATATGACATTGTAATATAAAATAAAATCTGAGGAAAAATATATTTTATAAAACTATATGAAAATTGACCAAACAAGGAAACAATAAAGACTAAAAAATAATGAGCTAATTGCCAATTTAAGAAGTTAAAAAAAAACAGCAGAGTAAACCCAAAGAAAATGGGAGCATATAATAGAATTCCAGGCTGATGTTTATTTTCCATCAAGACTTTACATACAATTCCAATGTGGTTTTGTATCTATTGTTGCCAATTAGAAGCCTGTTGTCCAACCTTCTTTTTTCTTTTCTTTTCTTTTCTTTTCTTTTCTTCCTTCCTTCCTTCCTTCCTTTTCTTTCTTTCATAGATTATATTTTCATGGCTCTAATGTGTGTAGGGGGATGATAAGAGAGGATGAATTTGGGGTATTTTGAGGTTAAAAGGACAGGACTTCAACATTGTTTGGCAGTAAGGATGCAAGAAAAGAGAAAAACAAAAGATGATTCACCCCCTTAGAGAAAAACAAAAATAAGAACAGGCAAGGGCATGGCGAAGAAGATGGGTTGGGTGTTGTGGGACACTTAATTAAAAATTCCTGTATCTGGATGGCTCTATGGATTTGAAACTCTGGAATGCATTTCGACCTATAGGCTGAAGCTACAAATGCAGACGTCAGCAGCATAAAAATATGACGGATGTTGGAGATCCAGAGAATGAGATGTTGGGGATGTTGAGAGAGAGAGGGCATAGAGTGAGAAGTAAGAAAGCCCAGGATGGAACTCCCAAGGAATACTAATGTTTAAGGAAAAAGCAGAGAAAGAGAAGCCTGAAAAGAAAGTTGAAATAGAGGGGCCAAAAAATGGGGGTGGAGAGTGGAGAGAGTGCCATCACTGAAACCAGGAGAAGAAACAAGTTTCAAGAAGAAAATGCTTAACAGGGCCAAATGCTACAGAGAGAGCAAGCAAGATAAGGGTTAGAGTCGATAAGGAGGAAGTCACTGGTGACCTTGGGAAGAGGTTTCTTCAGGGATGCAGGAGGTGGAGGAAAAGCGATTGTAACAGGCTGAGGGGTGAGCAGAAGGTTTGGAGGTGGAGAAGACTTCTCTTTGGAATAGCGGAGATGTGAAAAAGAAAGAGACTGGGGGAATTCGCTGGCAGTCCAGTGGTTAGGACTCCATGCTTTCACTGCCGAGGGCCCGGGTTCAATCCCTGGTCAGGGAATTAAGATCCCACAAGCCTCACAGCATGGCAAGAAAAAAAAAAAGAGAGAGAGAGAGACAGGGTGGTGGCTGAAAGAAGGAGTGGGGGATTTGATTGTCTCTTTTTTAACATTTTTTATTGGAGTATAGTTGATTTACAATGTTGTGTTAGTTTCAGAGGTACAGCAAAGTGAATCAGTTATACATATACATATATCCACTCTTTTTTTTTTTTTTAAAGATTCTTTTCCCATATAGGCCATTACAGAGTATTGAGTAGAGTTCCCTGTGCTATACAGCAGGTTCTTATTTGTTATCTATTCTATATATAGTAGTGTGTATATGTCAATCTCAGTCTCCCAATTTATCCCTCCCCACCCATCCCCTGGTAACCATGTTTGTTTTCTACATCCGTGAGTCTACTTCTGTTCTGTAAATAAGTTCAGTTGTACGCTTTTTTTTAGATTCCACATATAAATGATATCTTATGATATTTGTCTTTCTGTGTCTGACTTACTTCACTCAGTATGACAATCTCTAGGACCATCCATGTTGTTGCAAATGGCATTATTTTGTTCTTTTTTATGGCTGAGTAATGTTCCATTGTATATGTACCACATCTTCTTTATCCATTCCTTTACTGACGGACATTCAGGTTGCTTCCACGTCCTGGTTATTATAAATAGTGCTGCAATGAACATTGGGGTGCATGTGTCTTTTTGAATTATGGTTTTCTCTAGTATATGCCCAGGAGTGGGATTGCTGGATCATATGGCAGTTCTATTCATAGTTTTTTAAGGAACCTCCATACTGTTCTCCATAGTGGCTGTACCAATTACATTCCCACCAACAGTGTAGGAGGGTTCCCTTTTCTCCACACCCTATCTGGCATTTATTATTTGTAGATTTTTTGATGATGGCCATTCTGACCAGTGTGATGTGATACTTCATTGTTGTTTTGATTTGCATTTCTCTAATAATTAGTGATGAAGAGCATCTTTTCAAGTGCTTTTGACCATCTGTATGTCTTCTTTGGAGAAATGTCTATTTAGATCTTCTGCCCATTTTTTAATTGGGTAATTTGTTTTTTTGATACTGAGCTGCATGAGCTGTTTGTAAATTTTGGAGATTAATCCTTTGTCAGTTGCTTCATTTGCAAATATTTTCTCCCATTCTGAGGGTTGTCTTTTTGTTTTGTTTATGGTTTCCTTTGCTATACAAAATGTTTTAAGTTTAATTAGATCCCATTTATTTATTTTTGTTTTTATTTTCATTACTCTAGGAGGTGGGTCAAAAAAGATCTTGTCAGAGTGTTCTGCCTATGTTTTCCTCTAAGAGTTTTATAATGTTTGGCTTTACATTTAGGTCTTTAATCCATTTTGAGTTTATTTTTATGTACTGTGTTAGGAAGTGTTCTAATTTCATTCTTTTACATGTAGCTGTCCAGTTTTCCCAGAACCACTTATTGAAGAGACTGTCTTTTCTCCATTGTATATTCTTGCCTCCTTTGTCATAGATTAGCTTACCATAGGTGTGTGGCTTTATCTCTGGGCTTTCTATCCTGTTCCATTGATCTATATTTCTGTTTTTGTGCCAGTACCATATAGTTTTGATTACTGTAGCTTTGTAGTATAGTCTGAGGTCAGGGAGCCCGACTCCTCCAGCTCCATCTTTTTTCTTTTTTTTTTTTCTTTTTTTGCGATACACTGGCCTCTCACTGTTGTGGCCTCTCCCGTGGTGGAGCATAGGCTCTGGACACACAGGCTCAGCGGCCATGGCTCACGGGCCCAGCTGCTCCACAGCATGTGGGATCTTCCCGGACCAGGGCATGAACCCGTGTCCCCTGCATCAGCAGGCAGACTCTCAACCACTGCGCCACCAGGGAAGCCCCAGCTCCATCTTTTTTAAAGAATTTTTAAAATTAATTATTATTTTTTTTTGGCTGCATTGGGTCTTTGTTGCTGTGCATGGGCTTTCTCTAGTTGCAGTTAGCGTGGGCTACTCTTCATTGCTGTGTGTGGGCTTCTCATTGCGGTGGCATCTCTTGTTGCGGAACACAGGCTCTAGGCGTGCAGGCTTCAGTAGTTGTGGCATGAGGGCTCAGTAATTGTGTCTCACAAGCTCTAGAGCGCAGGCTCAGCAGTTGTGGAACACCAGCTTAGTTGCTCCATGCCCTGTGGGATCCTCCCAGACCAGGGATCAAACCCGTGTGCCCTGCATGGGCAGGCAGTTTCCTAACCATTGTGTCACCAGGGAAGTCCTGGTGATTTTATTTTTGAAAGACAACATGTGAGCTTTCCTGATTACAAAGTAGTTACATATTCTTTTCATGCAACTGAGAAAGCACAGAAAGGACTTCTCTGGTGGTCCAGTGGTAAAGAATCCACCTTACAATGCAGGGGACGCAGATTCAATCCTTTGTCAGGGAACTAAGATCCCACATGCCGCGGGCAACTAAGCCCCTGCGTCACAACTACTGAGCTCGTGCACCTCAACTAGAGCCCACGTGTCGCAAACTGCAGAGCCCACGTGCTCTGGAGCCTGCGCACCACAACTAGAGAAGAGAAAACCCACACACCACAACTAGAGAGAAGCCCGCGTGCCGCAACGAAAGATCCCGTGTGCTGCAACTAAGACCCGATGCAGCCAAAAATAAATAAAATAAAAAAATAATAAATAGACCTTTAAAAAGAAAGCTCAGAAGAGTGAATAGACAATTCTTCTATAAACCCAGTTGACAGAGGTGACATCATCCTTATGTGACGGTCCTTTAATTCACCCACATGTATTTGAATAAAAACTGGCAACTCTGAAGGATGCTTGTTTCATTTCATACATCGTGAGCATTTTCCCTTTCCATAACCTATAATATTTTTGTTATTATGAAGGAAATATACATTGTAAAATAAAACATCAACCAGCAAAGTATAAAGTCTCAGGTAAGGTTATTGATAGCGTGGACTTGATGTGTACATGCCAAGTGGAAAGCACTGGCAGAGCAGATTCTGAAGACAGAAGAGACAGGAGAGAGGACATAACTGCTGCCAGGAGGGGCTGGAGGAGGTGGGAGGGAAGGGGTTCAGACTTGCCTCCCTCTGAGGGCCTTGCCTCCCTCTGTCATGGTGACATCTTCCGCTGAGAGTGATAGGGGAGAAAAGGAAGGTGTGATGAAGTCGTGGCTGCAGGGAAATGGGGAGAGGGCTGCTGATGATGGGAAATAGCTGTTTTGTGGTGGCTCACATTCCAGTGAGATAGACTGGGTTTTGATCTTGGTTCTGACCCCTAATTAGCTAAGCATCCTTGCTCAAATGACTTAACCTCTCTGAACGTGACAAGTCTAGAAGAAAAAGCTGAAAAGGTAGATGGTTGAGAACCAATCCATGCTTGGGGTTTAGCCGGGCAAGTGTGGGGTAAAACGGAGCTTGGGAGATGAAGTTATTGGCAAGATAGTACTTTAAATGATAGGTTATGAGGTCTTTGCTCATTAGAGATGGAAACTAAGCAGGGAAGAAGCTATCAGTAAAAGAAATTGAGTTCAAAGAAGTATTTTTACGTTTTCCTGTACTACAAAAGTAACATTCTGAAACATTTTCAAACATTCATAAAAGCAACACCTCCCCACAAATCTGGGTTTCTATCCTCCAGAAATAAATACTAAGACATTTTCACCTCTGTCTTGGCAGGCCTCATGTTAATCTTGGAAACAATAGGTATAATTAAACATTTAAGTGTCACCCATGCTATGCAGCCCAGGCCTCAGAGGCTGAAACTGACAGGCTACTTTTCTTTTATCAACAGGTTACAAAGGCCAGAGAAAAAAACCATACTGAACAGATTAGGTCCAAGATGGTGGACAAAGTAGGCTAAAGGTCGCCGCTCTCCTTGCCTTGATTCATCTCTGTGTTTCCATACCAACCCCTGAGAACTGAAGGACACTTGCCCTGATTTATCTGTGTTTGCTTCGAATGTACCTGCTATTTGGCAGAGATGCTTTGCAGCTGTACTTTGCAAGATACACAGTGTTCAACTGCCCCCAAACCAGCTCTGAATTGACCTCAGCAACCCGCCTGCATAGATGAAACCTGAAGCAGTCCGAGTGTTACCTTTGCTTCACTACCCTGCTAAGATCTCCACACAAAGGGGGCATTTGCACTTTACCAGAACAGTTTATGCCATGTGCAAAGGAATGTGGAAGACTGCACATGCCACGGCTGCCCCTGAAAATCCCTGCCCCTTTCCTAGAGCCCCGATGACTGTCTGCCTCCTAACCCTTAAAATTCCCTTACACCTCTCCCTTTAGGGAGAAGGTGCTTTTAGAACCCCCCTTCTCTGTTCTCTGGCCATTGCATAAAAGCCTGTCTTGCTTGCACCAAACTCAGTTTCATCATTGGCCACTCGAACTTGAGCAGGAAAGAAGACCTTGAATAGCCAGGGGGACTTGGGTTCAGCTAGGGCCCCAAGAGGAGAGGTTTGTGTCTAATTCAGTCGCAAGAGCATGGATTCTACAGCCAAACTTCCTGGGTGCTGTCCTCCACTCCATCACTCCCAGGCTGTAGAACCGTTCTCAGACTTGTTGGTCTTAGGATGACTTTATCCTCTTAAAACCTGAAGATTCCCAAGAGCTTTTGTTTATGTAAATTATATATATTGATATTTACTATATTAGAAACTAAAACAGAAAATTTTAAATATTAATCCATTAAGAAATAGCAACCATAAACCTATTACATGTTAACATAATTCAGTTTTCATGAAAAATTAACTGTATTTTCCAAAACAAAAATGTAATGAGACGGATGCACTGTTTTACATTTTTGCAAGTCTCTTTAACAGAATATAGCTGGATTCTCATATTTGTGTCTGCATTCAGTCTGTTGCAAAATGTTGCTGTAAATCCAGCCTCACAGATATGTTGTTAAAAAAGGGAGGAATATTTCAAAACCCTTTTCCAACAGCTGTGGATATTTTTGATACTACACCAAACATTGATACACAGTAGTTTCTAAAAGATTAGTCACAATGTGGAATCCAAAACCGTATCAGTGAACTTTTTGCAACCTGTTACATTTGAATCCATTACTTTTTTTTGCATTTGAAATGGATTATTTGGAGAATATTGGTTCACTGCATAATGCAGATCTTCCTAATGCTGGCACACTACAATATACAATTTTGATACATAATAGAAATTTATTAATATCCATCTAAAAGATTTTGAGAATGTCAAGTTCACTGTGGCACACATAAGTTTTCCAAAATTCAAAATTTCACTTGAGAACTCAAATTTCATCACAGACAACAAAAACTGTAGTTGCTTTTCCTGAAGTGAGGCTCACTTCATTTATTTTTGATAGTGTTTGCCAAACATCCAAGTCTGAGTAACCATAGCTTGTTCAAGTAAAGATGTTATTCTGTGAAAAAGTGGCTAGTTCATCTCACGACTCAAAGAGCCGCACAAGCGCCCTTCCCCAGGTCAATCACTGTACTCCAGGACGCGGCCAAGTGCTCTATGGGTATTTCCCACTTTACCTCAAACATATTAAGTATGTAAACTCAAGGGTTGAGATTTAATACAATTAATTTGTTTTAACGCTTCATCACGGACAGTTTTTGGTTTTTTTCAAGCCAGGAGTGTATGGGGGTGACGGACACGATGACGGCCAGCACAGTGTCGTGCCATCGCCTTGGATTTGTGCTAAGGCACCAACACTTTTACCCCCACGGCTTTGGCATCAGTGCCAGTGTCAACGCAGTGGAAGAGGCGAATAACATCATGGCACAGTATTATTATGAAAATAGTTTTGACCTCACAAACCCCCTGAAAGGGTCTTGGGGAGCCTTAGGGGTTCACAGACCACATTGTCAGAACCATCACTGTAGAGTAAGTTACCTACCTTCTCTGGCTTTCAGTTTCCTAATTTATAAAACAGAACTAATAATGCTACAGCTACCTCATAGGGTTGTTGTGAAAGCTAAATGACTTAAAACATGTAAAGCACTTACAATAGTCCCTGGCACATTGTGTTATACAAGCATTTGCTAATATTATAATCATATATGCAATGCCATTAAATGTTCTTCCAAAATAAATTTATTGATAGTGTATTATTCCATAATAATGTAACGTAATTGTTGGATATTACGTTGTTTTCATTTTTTCATCACCCTTGTACATGTCTTTGGCACATCACCGATTATTTAGAGTAAGTTCCTGAAGTGGAATTGCCCAGAGTACACACATTTTTCACAGTACTGTTGAAAAGCATACATGGAGTATTAATGTGGGAGATCTGAAAAGAGAGAGGTCCATGGGCCAAGTGAGTATTTGACTCCAGCAGGGAGCATTTCTTAAGGTGGTGCCGTTGAGTACAAAAGATTATGAACTGTGATGATCATCTCTGAATTGGAAGAGGCCAAGGTGTTGGCTGAGTCATCCTCATGAACACTGAAGTCACCCAGTTGGTATGCAGAGAACCAGAGACTGGGACACAGGTCCCATCGTGACTTGATGGGTAGACTTCGCCAGAACGTGATTTTGCTGGGGAACTACACGCAAGCCCAGGAAAGCCAAAGTGACCAACATCTTTATAACCAACACCTATAAAAGATTCCCAAGCCCTAGATGATGAGACATTTCTTTCAGGTAATATTTGATTCAAAACAAAACCAGTCTCCCCCTAAAATTTAGACACAAGCATTTACAAATTCATTATTCAGAAATGGAACTCATCCAATATGAATATAAGGTAAGCACAAAGTAGGTTTTCTAGCTTCATTTGGTGGAAGCTTGTTTACATGCAGGCTTTAAGGTCTGACTTCAGGATACTGGAAATGAAATTCATGGAATCTTGGCCCAGGCAGAAGTAGTAGTATAGTGAGGGCTTCCCTGGTGGCGCAGTGGTTGAGAATCCACCTGCCAATGCAGGGGACACGGGTTCGAGTCCTGGTCTGGAAAGATCCCACATGCTGCAGAGCAACTAAGACCGTGCACCACAACTACTGAGCCTGCGCTCTAGAGACCACAAGCCACAACTACTGAGCCCGTGTGCCTAGAGCCCGGGTTCCGCAACAAGAGAAGCCACCGCAATGAGAAGCCCGCCCACCACAATGAAGAGTAGCCCCCGCTCACTGCAACTAGAGAAAGCCTGCGTGCAGCAACGAAGACCCAAAACAAGCAGCCAAAAAAAAAGAAAATTAGTACAGTGAAAGGAGGGGTTTTTTTCAATAAACAATGCCGTAACAAATGGTTTTCCATGTTAAAAAATTGAAATTGGATCCCTTTCTCAGTGTACACAGATATCAATTCTAGATGGAATAAAGAATTTCTATATGAAAGGCAAAACCATAGAACTTTCAAAAGAAAACAGAATTATTTTTCTGACCTAGAAAAGAGTGTGCTGGATGCAGAAACACTAACCTTGAAAGAAAAGATTGAGAAATTTGACATTAAATTTAAGAATTTTGGTTACTAAAGGATACCTTTAAAAAAAGTGAAAAGAGCGGGCTTCCCTGGTGGCGCAGTGGTTGAGAGTCCGCCTGCCGATGCAGGGGACACGGGTTCGTGCCCTGGTCCGGGAAGATCCCACATGCCGCAGAGTGGCTGGGCCCGTGAGCCATGGCCGCTGAGCCTGCACGTCCGGAGCCTGTGCTCCGCAACGGGAGGGGCCGCAGCAGTGAGCGGCCCGCGTACTGCAAAAAAAAAAAAAAGTGAAAAGAGGGCTTCCCTGGTGGCGCAGTGGTAAGAATCCGCCTGCCAATGCACAGGACACAGGTTCGAGCCCTGGTCCAGGAAGATCTCACATGCCGTGGAGCAACTAAGCCCATGAGCCACAACTACTGAGCCTGCGCGCCTAGAGCCCGTGCTCCGCAACAAGAGAAGCCACTGCAATGAGAAGCCCGTGAACCGCAACGAAGAGTAGCCACCACTCGCCGCAACTAGAGAAAGCCCGCGTGCAGCAACAAAGACCCAACACAGCCAAATATAAAAAAAAAAAAAAAAAAAAAGAGACCATGAGTTATCATTTTATCCTCACCAGTTTGGACGAAATTAAGAACTTTTAATGATCCCTAGGGCTGAAAAGGATGTGGTCAATAGGAACTCTTACACTGCAGGAAGGAGTGCAAATTCATACAACCACTTTGAAAAACAATTCAGCATTATCCTGTAAAGTATCCTAAAGAAACTCCTGTACAGGTGCATCCAGAGAGGTGTACGAAAAATTCCATTGTGATCCTGTTGGTAACAGAAAAATAACTGGAAGCAATGCCAGATCCATCCACAGGAAAATGGAGAGATTGTAGACTATTCACATGATATTATATACAACCATGAAATATGAACAAGCAGCAGCTATGTGCAGCAACTCTGATGAACCTCAGAAACAAAACATTTGTTTAAAAAGTGAGTCCTGGGGGCTTCCCTAGTGGCGCAGTGGTTGAGAGTCCACCTGCTGATGCAGGGGACACAGGTTTGTGCCCCGGTCCGGGAAGATCCCACATGCTGCGGAGCGGTTGGGCCCATGAGCCATGGCCGCTGAGCCTGCGCGTCCGGAGCCTGTGCTCCACAACGGGAGAGGCCACAACAGTGAGAGGCCCGCGTACCACAAGAAAGAAAAAAAAAAAAAAGTGAGTCCTGGAAGTCTCACAGTATAAAACTATTTTTTAATTTTTTTTGGCCATGCCACTCAGCTTGTGGGATCTCAGTTCCCCGATGAGGGATTGAACCTGGGGCCCCAGTTGTGGAAGCGCCAAGTCCTAACCACTGGACCACCAGAGAATTCCCTAAAACTATTTTTTATAAAGCTCAAATACATACAAAACTAAACATTCTCGTCAGAAATCTTTATGTATGTGAGAAAACTGTGAAGGGGAAAAAATAATAAATGTGAAATTCAAGATAAGTTATGTCTGAGGAGGCTGTAAAGAGGTGGGTTCAAGAAGGCATAGGTGAGGGAAGAGATATGGGGACACATGTATATGTATAACTGATTCACTCTGTTATAAAGCAGAAACTAACACACTATTGTAAAGCAATTATACTCCATTAAAGATGTTTTAAAAAAAAAAAGGCATAGGTATGTGACAAGGTGTTAGGAATATTCCAGCTCTTACATTGAGTGGTTTCAGATATGTCAGTTTTCTTACACGTCACAATTTATATATAGGTTAAGTATTTTATGTGTAAAATATTATTTACCTCTTCAAATATAATAAACAAAGGGGGAGATTATGTGAATTGTGCATTCTAGTCCATGCCCCACAAAAAAACCTTCCTCTAAATTTGGTGCTCCAAGGAGACACATCATGTTTCTCCTTCACAGACCCCACCTTGCGAAAGTCAGGCCTCAAAGATCCCTGACCTTTGGTGTTCTGACTGTTGCCGACTTTTCCACCTCCATCTCCTGTCACTCACCCAACCGGTCTTTGAGTGACAAAGTGCCTCCGCGCCATCAGCACATGCTGTTCCTGCGGACTGGAAGCATCCCTATCTCTTGCTCGCTGGCTGATGAGGGCTCAAACATTGCCTCCAGGAGCCTTCCCAGAGGCTGCAAGGGTTTGGCGCTCTCTCCTCAGCATTTCCACAGTGCCTGTTCAGGCCTCTCTTTGGACACTTATTAGACGCAGGTACTGCTCATTTACAGGCTGGCCCTTCCGGTTTATACACATGGGGAAGGAGCTGGAGAGATAACAGGTGATACAGCAAAAAAGGCCAGAGGCCAGTACTGTTTTCTGTTCCCCTCTGTGGCCCCAGTGCCTAGCACAGGTGGCTCTCAGCAAAGCTTTTCCTAAGGAAGGATTGTCAGGGGTGGAGATGGGTGGAAGGGGAATGGTCACACTCAAAGCTACCGCTGTTTGAAGCAAAAAAGAAAAAAAGTTGCCAAGCTTTATTTAGGTTGCAGTGGTCACAGACAACGCATCTAACTCTATATCCCACCCCACCCTACTCGGCCCCCTGCACAGGCTCAGCTCCCTTTTCCCTCCAGTCTCACTTCTTGTCCTCCTCCTTCTTGTCCTTCTTGCCATCCTTGGTGGCCTGGGAAGCCAGGGAGCCCATGGCATTTCGAATGGCCTCATTGTTGGGATCCACACCTGGAAGGTTCTCCAGGACACTCTGAAGGAACTCGGGGTCCTGCATCACATCATAATCATCCTCCTCCTGAAAAAGGGCTGTGTCAGCTCGGGGCAGCGGGGATAGGCTGGCCGGGGAGCAAGCAAGTGTAGGAGGATGGGAGCGCACCTGACTGGGGGTGGAGGGCACCTCTGGCCAAGGACAGGAAGGAGGATTTGGGAAGATACCCAGCACCTATACACAGTATGAACTCAAACATTTATTTTCGTTTAGTTTTTCGGCCCCACTGGCGCGGTTTGCGAGACCTTAGTTCCCCGACCAGGGATCAAACCCAGGCCCCCGGCACTGAATGTGCCAAGTCCTAACCACTGGACCACCAAAGAATTCCCCCAAACATTTATTACTGACCGATTAGAGGAGAAGCCTGAGAACTCTGCTTTCTGAGCTCAAAGGATAAAAACAGATGCCATCACCTTTAGGTTTCCTGCTGTCAGACACCCACTCTCCCCCTTTTTTCCTGGACCCTTTCTTCACCCTCCTGGGAAGATGATAGCACTGAGAATTATCCAGACTGCTCCCACCAGCAAGGAAGGAAAATTACAAAATACCAGGACACCTCTCCAACTCTGGCCACTAGCATTCTTGCCTTAGCAAGGTTGACATACAAGGAATGTACATCCATGTGTTTCTTTCCTTCTGCTCCTGCAAGAGCTCATCTATGAAACCCCAAGAGAGGAACAGTCCCAGGCCTAGTGGGCTGAGGATCTGAACACAAGGGGATTTTAAGCCTGATGGGGCAGGGAGTTATTGCTGGCCCTTACCTTGGCAGGCTCAGATGTGTCCATGGCTGAACTGGCATCAATGTCAGCTGATTCTGCCTGGCCAAATTCTGAGGAAAAGAGGTCAGTCCGTTCAGTTTCATGTCCTCACCCAATGTCTCCGCCTCAGCACAACCACCCAGGTTCTGGCTCACCTGCGCCCTGGAGGGACATCTGCATGGCATATGCAATCTGCTCTTCCTCGGTCATACTACTTAGGTCGGGGAGCCCCGTGCGGCCAAACTCCTGCTGGCTGATGGTCATCTTCAGCAGGGCATCGTCCGAGTCTGGGAAAAGGGAGAGAGCGGCGGGGTGGAACCATGCCATATTCCACAAAGACCCACCCCCAAGCCCACGCGTTCCCACACTGCCAGACCCCCCACCCCCATCTACACCAGGCCTCCACGGAGCACCCCGCAGTCCCGGGACTTCAGATTCCACCTCTTTCACCTTCAGTCCCAGTCGTAGCAATTCCGGCCTCAGCGGCAGAGGCGGCAGCTGCCCGCCGCGCCTCCTCCTCCTGCCGCTGCCGCTGCTCTTCCATAGAAACACGAAGGGCCTGGCCAAGGGCAAGGGAAATCAGACATTCTCCAGCCCTGGGCACCAGGGAAGGCAGCTGGGGAACGCAGCTGAGGGGTGGGAACACACCGTAAAGGGGGAGCTTCTGGTTTATATACATGGGGAAGGGGCTGGAGAGATAACAGGTGATATAGCAAAAAAGGACGGACTTGGGAGAAACCTGGGGTTTAACGGGGAGAAGTGAACAAGAGAGAGTCTGACATTGGTATCCCTAGAGATCAGACAGAACTGTGGGGAAGAGGGACCAAGAGGGGCTCTGGGAAAACGAGCAAGGGTATTAGGACTGTCTAGCCCTAGAGAAGCTATGTGCCGTGTGGACCAGTAGAGGAGGACAAGGAAGGTTCCCTGAGGTCAACGTTTGCTCACCAAGGCCAGCTCAGGATCAGCACTGGGATCCACTCCAAATTCAAAGTCACTGGCACCAAGACCCAGCATGGCACCGCCTTCCCCAGCCAGAATTGGAGAACTGATGAGGGCATCAGCCAAGCTGGGCCCAGGAGGCACTGTCACCAGATGAGAACCGGTTCCATCTTTGCCATTCAGCGTGTTTACAAAGGCGGTCAGCTTTTCTGTGTTCACCTCCTGGGGAGGGAAGAACATAGGAGGCTCTCCTTCTCGCCCTGCCCCCCATTCTCTGCCATGTCAGCTCCTGTCTGTAGCTACTCTCCCACATGCAGACACTCCTCTGGGTAAGGACTGTTCTCTGTTTACAACCACAGCAGTCAATGCCTCCCGAATGGTCCTTACTCACCTCTTCCCCAAAATTGATAATGTCAACATTTACTTTCTCCTTCTTGAGGCGTTTAGCCAGTTTCACCAGCTGCGAAGAAGGGGAGAGAAATAAGGAAATCTATTCCATACCACGATGGGAGATGACACACCTCACAAAAGCATACAGGAATTGGTAGACCTCTCCAAGGTCCCCCAACAGAAACACTGAATTCTGCACATCCTCCTTTCCCCAAAGTGATGAACCCAATGCCTCTCTGGCTCTCCTAGGGGCCAACAGACCCCATTCCCAAACATGTGGTGCCCAAATTCCCCAGTTATCACTTGGACTCACATCCTTCTCATTGTCCTCCACGGGGCTTCCCACAAAGGCAATGATTCGCATCTTGTGATTCTTGCCCTGTCGGTGCTTCAGGGCCAGCTTGAAAAGGAAGAGGAAGTTCCTGGAGTCAGCCAGAGGAATCACCCAGCTCTTTCCTGTCACTCTGCTCTTTTTCTATGGCTTCTGTGTACCTTGAGCCTACCATCATGCTCACACCAGGTCTAAACCCCCTCCTACACCCTTCCCTTCTTGCTGTGCCTCTCCGTGGATAAGGAAGAGGGGTTAATTCTCAATTCTAGGGATGTTTCCCTTCATGATCTTCACCGATCCTGGGATTCATCCCATCATATCCTTTCTACTCCTTTCTCTAGGTCACCTCTCCTCCCTTGCGCTGGTTCTAGCTCAAGAGTCCAGGGGAAAAATGAACAAGGGTGGAGGCAGAAGCCCAGAGCAAGGAGGAACCACCAAAGGGATCCAACAGGACTCACATGGGCCACGCGGATGCCAGTGCAGAAGGTGATCTTGCCTTTGGGTTGGACAGTGTGGAGCTTAGACAGGATGCGGCCGGTGTCAGGGGTGAGTGTGGTCAGCACTTCACAGTCACTGGGATGTGGAGAAAGCACCTTCTGTGATTTCAGGTCAGGACAAGTGCCTCCAAACTGTGTTTGACTAATCTTTTCTTTAGGGATCTTGATAATAACTGTAATCTCTATTTTTCTTAATCAAATATCTAGTGTTTAGAGAGTGGATCTTATAAGTTCTCATCACAAGGAAAAAAATTTGTTAACTATGTGAGACATGGGTATTAATTAAACTTACTGTGGTGATCATTTTGCAATATACACATTTATCAAATCATTATCTTGTACACCTTAAACTTCATGTCAATTACATCTCAATAAAACTAGGGAAAAACATCTAGTGTTTAGACATGAAACACAGAAAATAAGAAGTGGTTGATTTTGTGAGAAACTTGCCCTCTTCCTCCCAATATTTCCCCCAGCCTCTCTCATGTCATCTTGTTCTCGGAGCCCTGGGAATCCTCTACAATATCTGGATGCGCCTTCTTATCTCTCCTACCCTCTCCATTTCTAGACCCATTTTCTAGCTAATAACATGTATATCGGGATGGGTGGTCACTCATTTGAGGATTATCAGTTCCTAAAACAAATCACTTTTGGGGTAATAGGCTGTGTGATATACGCCCTGGGGCTCTGACCCAAAACCGCTTCTTACTGCCTTTAAGATACACTGTGGGAACTTCCTTGGCGGTCCAGTGGTTAAGACTCCGCACTTCCACTAGAAGGGGCAGGGGCTTAATCCCTGGTCAGGGAACTAAGATCCCACATGCCGCGCAGTGCATCCAGAAAAAAGAAAAAATACACTGTGAAATTTTACCCCGGGAGATTTAGCTTCATAACTGTATTAAATTCAGGTTAATATTAAAAACAAGTTGCTGTTTATATTTATACTGAACAGTGAAGAAGGCAGTCTAGGAAGTTCTCATGGAAGCCTCATGGAATCTGCAAAAGGGTAGCTACCTGGGCACCACAGTGGGTCACATACAGAAAACACCCCCGCCTCCCCCAAACCCCTCCTGCTCTGCCCCACGTACTTGGCCAGTGTGATGAGGCCCACGTTGTTCTCAGGGTTGCTACGGGTCTTGGAGTGACAGACTATGTTGACAGCATCCTGCTGGGCCTGTAGCCGGGTGGGTAGGAAGTCCCCGTTCCGCATATACTCGCTGTTGTCCACGCTGTCAGATTAGGGTGAAGGAGGAGAGAGAAGACACACTGCAGGATCTGAGACATCCTCTCCAGTTCCAGGGACCCCCACCTCCTTCAACAACTCTCCTGTGAGGGGCACTGTCGTGTATGGCAGCGGCTCTCAGTCTTTGCAGAACAGAGAATCACCTGCAACCTTTTTTCTTTTTCTTTTCTCTTTATGCAGATGACCAAGCCTTCTTCTAGACTTACTGCCTCAAAATAACCAAAGGAGGAAAAACTTTTTAAGTCTCCACAAGTGATAATGTAAGTGCCCAAGGCTGCGAGCTACTAATGTACCACAACCACCTTCTTATAAGGTGCATTAAGTGTTATTAATCATGGTTATGGAGGAACATGTTGTCTGCTACTAAAATAGGAGTATTCCAAAGGTAGGCAATGAAGAGGGCAACTTAAAAATATTTGTAAAACACTTGTAAAATAATACACACTTGGCAGCACTGAGTGCAGGAAGGCACAATGTAATTATCTGGTTAAATGTTTAACAGCTTTGGCAGCTGGACTGAACTGCAAAAATGAAGTTTCAGGGCTTCCCTGGTGGCGCAGTGGTTGAGAGTCCACCTGCCGATGCAGGGGACACGGGTTCGTGCCCCGGTCTGGGAAGATCCCACATGCCGCAGAGCGGCTGGGCCCGTGAGCCATGGCCACTGAGCCTGCATGTCCGGAGCCTGTGCTCCGCAACGGGAGAGGCCACAACAGTAAGAGGTCCGCGTACCGCAAAAAAAAAAAAAAAAAAAAAAAAGAGATTTCATAGATTTGGGGTTCTCGCCTACACTCTCCCTGCAATTTTTCACAATTGCGAAGAATCCAAATAACATGAAATACAAGGGCCAGCTTCCTGGAGACCAAAAGAAGGCAGGTAAGTGAAGCAGTTATATATCCCAGCAGAGAATCAATTCTTGATGAATTGAGGTCCCTTAGAACTCCAAAAGGAAGCAGTGTCCTCGATGTGACACCTCATTTCTATTGGCAAGCAAAATATGGGCTTGGGGGCAATTTTTTTTCTTTACTATCCTTCGCCTGGGAATAAATACAAATCAAAAGTGACGAAGAGGGCTTCCCTGGTGGCGCACTGGTTGAGAGTCCGCCTGCCAATGCAGGGGACACGGGTTCGTGCTGCAGAGCGGCTGGGCCCGTGAGCCATGGCCACTGAGCCTGCGCGTCCGGAGCCTGTGCTCCGCAGCGGGAGAGGCCACAACAGTGAGAGGCCTGCGTACCGCAAAAAAAAATAATAATAATAAAATAAAATAAAATAAAAGTGACGAAGAGAGGTAATTAAGAAGCTACCGGAAGACAAGTAGAAAGGGAGGGAAGGGCAGTGTTCAGGCACAGGTTCAAATCTCCACTCTGCTACTTACTAGTTCTGTGATCCTGAGGAAGCTACTTAATTTCTCTAAGATCCAGTTACCTCATCCGTAAAATGGGTTTTATTATACCTACACTCACAGGGTTGCTATGAGGATTAAATGCATGGAAAGCACTTAGCACAGTGCCTAACAGTAAGCATGAAACACAGATTAGTCCTTATAGTGGAAATTCAATCTATATAAAGGAGGTCAAGGGCAGACTCTACTGACCATGCATTACATTCTTTTTTCCCTGATACACCGTTTCCAATTACTTTCCCAGCAGGGAAGTAACTGCCTTTCTAGCTTCAAATACAGCAGGTGAGTCCAAATATAAAAACAATGGAAGCTTTGAGGATCATCCAGATGGAATAGCTAAGTATAAAGACTGTGGGGGGCTTCCCTGGTGGTGCAGTGGTTAAGAATCTGCCTGCCAATGCAGGGGACATGGGTTCGAGCCCTGGTCTGGGAAGATTCCACATGCCGCGGAGCAACTAAGCCCGTGAGCCACAACTACTGAGCCTGCGCGTCTGGAACCTGTGCTCCGCAATGGGAGAGGCCGCGACAGTGAGAGGCCCGCTCGCCGCAACTGGAGAAAGCCCTTGCACAGAAACGAAGACCCAACACAAACAAAAATAAATAAATAAAATAAAATAAAGACTGTGGGCAAGACCAGCGGATGGATGAGGGTGGAAGGAAGGTGTCAGAGGAAGCGGGGCCTGAGAGGGAGGGAGAACTCACAGTGCAGAACATGGCGGTAGTTCTCACACTGTCATGCGTGCATCAGAACCACTTGGAGGGTGATGGTGGTGCTGGCACTGTTAAAAACACAGATGCCTTCACAACTATGTATGCATCTCCAAAAAGTATACTGTTTAATTTTCCCAATGTTGAACTTTATATGAATGGAATAATATATGTATTTCCTGTGACTACTTTTGTGCAATGGTGTGTTATTTTTCCCAACAAAAATTCATATCAGGGCTTCCCTGGTGGCGCAGTGGTTCAGAGTCCGCCTGCTGATGCAGGGGACACGGGTTCGTGCCCCGGTCTGGGAAGTTCCCACATGCCATGGAGCGGCTGGGCCCATGAGCCATGGCCGCTGAGCCTGCGCGTCCGGAGCCTGTGCTCCGCAACAGGAGAGGCCACAACAGTGAGAGGCGCACGTACCGCAAAAAAAAAAAAAAAATCATATCAAAAAGGGCTTATGATATTATTCAGCTATTCCATAAAGCCTTCATTTAAAAAAAAGAATACAGATGCCTAAACTTCCCTGGCTGGGTGTCTGATTCAGAAGATTGAGAGTAGAGTTAAATATACACAATTTTTTAATAAGCTCCTCCAGTGAATTCTGATGCACAGCAAAGCATGAGAAAAGGAGTGGCTCTCACCGTTATTCTAAGGCCGGGCTAGTACAATACGCCACCAATACGTCTCTCTGGACCTAATCTTTCCTCCTATACGTCAAGCCAGATCAATATTCTTAAATTCCATTTTGTATACAGCTCTGCCTCGACCAACCTCAGAACTTTTTCAGTAGTCCTGTACTGAAGGGTACAGGACGGAACTCAACCTCCTCAGCCTGACATTTGTGGTCTTCTACCTGGTTGTATCTACCTTTCTCTAAAAAAAGGAACTACCTTAAACCAACAACCTAATAATAAAGTCATACTAGTCTATTTCCTACTTCCTAAACATGCCTTGATAATTTACACTTCAGCAGCTTTCTTTATGCCCTTCTCGCTACTCGTAATGGCCTCTCCTTAACATTTGTCTAAGTCCCTTCAAGGCCCTTCTTAAATTCTTTCTTGAGGACTCAAGTACCATGGCAACTAACAGATGTACAGTGCTGTACAGTTTACAGACCACCACGACCTACATGTTGCCTACTTGTGCTACAAGTAGATGTTACTATTATAGTCCCATTTTATAGATAAAGTGAGAGATTTACTACATTCTCAAGAACATGCAGCTGGTAAGTACTAAAAACACAGGTTTTTGGATTCCAAATCCTGTCCTCTTTCTACTCTTAATATGCTCTCTCCCACAGGCTGCCATATTTAGCAAACGAAAATATAGGACTCCCAGTTAAATTTGAATTTCAGATGAACAATAACTTTTTAGTATAAGTATGCCCCACACAATATTTGTGACACACTTATAGCCACTTTTTGATATTAAAAACTATTGTTTATGTGAAATTCAAATTTAACTGGGCATCCAACATGTTATCTGGCAACACTATCCTCCCGGCAAAAAGAAAACTCCTAGGTGTCTGTTCCATGCAATTGGAGATTTGTGTGTGTTTGTGTACTATTCTGTTTTTATTCTATGCTCACACTTAGAAGAAACTCTTGAAACCTTGCAAAAGTTTGACTTTTGCAAATCAGACTTGCAAATCTGACTCCCAATAGCTACTCAGCCATGTCTGAGACTGATGAAGAGAGCTAGCTCACTGGATAAGAGCCTCTGCGTCAGATAATCCTGGGTTTAAACCTTGGCTTCACCACTTAATTAGCTGTGTGACTTTGTATAAGTCATTTAAAATTGCCGAGACTTGGTATCCTCATCTGCAAAAGGGAGGGATGTTCACCTTGAAGTACTGCGAGGTTTAAGGCAGATAAAGTAAATTAAATGTCTGACACTTAGAAAGCAAGCTATAAAGAGTACCTCTGAAGATGATACAGGGAAAGGCAATGGAGTTAGAGACTGAATGGGGCGGGGAAGGGATTTATCATCTCTCTTTCTAACATCCATCATTCTGAGAAGAAGAGAGAAGGGCAGAAGACTATCACGATGAGTCCGAGAAGGACTCTGGCTAAAGACAGGCCTGAGCTGGGCTAGAGAAGACGAAGCTGGAATAGAGAAAGGCAGCAGGGCCGATCAATGACTGTCCGCGGATTGAGGGTTAAGGGGAGTACCCCAGGCCTGTCCTCCGGGAACTACCTCCGGGGCCCCGGGATGACTCAGGGAGTCGATGGGGCTCCTTCCCTCCCGGCCCAAGGCCTCATCTCGCCCATCAGGCGCGCTCACCCACCCGAGGTCCGCCCGGCCTCCGAGCTACACGTGCCGCCGACCCAGTCCCGCTCCCCACGGGGGCCCGAGGTAGCTCCTCACCAGACCATAGTGCTTTCCAACACCATCCTGCCGCCTTCCTGCCTCCCCGACCGGTTCTCCTGGACCACCTAACAACAACTCCTCCAATTGGCCCAGCGCTCATCACCAATCACTGATCTCAGCTCCGCCAGCTGGTTCCGCCTCCATCCTCCGCGTTGCGTTCTGGGAGTTGTAGGCGCCGCCAAAATAAAAGGGACGTTTCGGGCGGGTGGGTGTTGGGGGAGAGGCGAGATAACGTGAAAAAGAGGGTCCCACCTCCACCTGCCCTGCCGTTCAGGTTTTCTGGTGGGGTTCCCTGCCGACAGGATCTAAGAGAAGCTGTGGAGGAACCTTTGAAAGTTCTGTGGCTATGTCTGTTCCAGCATTTTTAAAAAGTGGTGGGATGACTAGTGACTTTCCAGCTCACTCTGTTCCCCATGGCACTTTGTTCATCAAACTACTAAGCCCTTATGCCCCTGAATTGCATTTGCTTGTGTATCTATCTTTCCCACTGCATTAAGGCAGGAAAGGTGGCAATCTCTGCTATCCCTGAGTCCACTACATAGCCTGACACATGGTAGGAATGCAGAAAAAGTTTGACGAATCAGTAATTTTAACTAATCTCCCAAAGAATGGGAGACAACCTAGTCAACCGTTTTGGTTTCTTAATCAAGAATTACATTAAAAAATGCCTTGGCTGGGAATTTCCTGCAGTGGTTAGGACTCTGCGCTTCCACTGCAGCGGGCACAGGTTCCATCCCTGGTCAGGGAAGTAAGATCCCACATGCCACTGCGCGGCCAAAACTAAAATAAACAAATAAATGCCTTGGCCTACCTTCCCCTACACACACACACACACACACACACACACACACCCCAAAGTAAAACCGAAAATTCCAGGTCAAAACTAAAATAAACAAATAAATGCCTTGGCCTACCTTCCCCTACACACACACACACACACACACACACACACACACACACCCCAAAGTAAAACCGAAAATTCCAGGTCAAAACTAAAATAAACAAATAAATGCCTTGGCCTACCTTCCCCTACACACACACACACACACACACACACACACACACACACACCCCAAAGTAAAACCGAAAATTCCAGGTCTCTATCTTGAAGGAAGCGGGACCAAGGCATGACTACAGAGATGGTAGATAGTAGATGGAGATGGCAAGAGTGTTGTAGATATTACCTAAATGTTGGTAAAGTTTTAACGGATATGTTCAAAAGTTATTGGTAACCATCACAGCTGGTAGGAGTTAAATCTCTGTATCACTAGAGAAAAAAAAAAAAAACCAAAACCTGTCACTGTAACCATAGACAAGGATAGTAGACAGCAAAGGGAAGAAAAATAAGAAAGCACAGAAAAATAATTAGTGACTAGTTCAAACATAAACAAAATATTTTAAAAACAAGACAAGAATTACATTTTTTTGAAAAGGAGCTACACGATGTAGAGAACTTGGAAGGGAACATAATAAAGTCTGCCCTTGTGGAGCTTGTATTCTATGGGGAAGGCAGATAATAAACCAATAAGTAAATATATTGTCAAATGATAAAACTAGGATGGATGTGTTTTCCTTTTTATATAAACAGAATATTAGGGAAGACTTACAGTTGAAAAGAGACCTGAAGGATACCTGGGGGAAAGAGAAAGTGCAAATGCCCTGAGGCAAGAGTGTACTTAAGACCATGAAGGCTGGAGTAGAGGGAGAGAGAGAGAAGAAATGAGGCCAGAGAGGCAAAGGGAGTGGAAAGGTTGAATCATGTACAGTTGCAAAGATTATTTTAAGGACTCTGAGATAGGAGCTGTTGGAAATTTTCAGAAGAGGATCACTCTGGCTGCTGCATTGAGAACAGACTGTGGGGGGAAAAGAACAGGATATAGACCAGTTAGCAGACTACTTCAGTGATCAGGTATGCTGGTAGCTTATTGTAGGGTGGTAACAAGACGTGAAAATAGTGACATATGGATGGATTTTGAGTATGTCATACGATACAAAACTTAGAAAATTTGCCAGTGGATTTGTTGGAGGATGTAAGAAATGGGAGTGTTAAGGAAAACACTAGAGTTGATTCTAAGCAACTACAAGAATGGAGGCACTATTTCTGAAGATGGGCTAGGAGGGGCAGGAACCAGAAATTTAGCTTTGGACATGTTAGATTTAAGATGCCTGTTAGACACCTAAATGGAGATGTCAAGTAAGTGCGTAGATATATGAGTTTGCAGTTCAGAAAAACGATCTGGGCTGGAGATAGAAATTTGGAAGTTTTTAGCTAATCATGAGGTGACAGGGGTGTTTGACAAATTATACAGGGCCTTTAAAACTTTAAAACATTACCTAGGGAGTGAATGTAGACTAAAAGAAGGGGGCCTATGATTGAACCCTGGACATTTCAACATTTAGAGGTTAGAGAGGAAAGGAGGAACCAGAAAAGAGGATGGAGATGGAGCAGTGTAGCACCTTGGTAAGGACAACCGGGAGAAAACACATAGTATCCCAGAAGCTAAATGAAGAAAAGTATTTCAAAGAGCAATAAACTGTCAGATGCTGCTGACATGTCAAGTAAGATGAGGACTGATATATTTAGCAACACTGAGGTCATCAGCGACCTTAATAAAAGATGTTTCAGTTGGGTGGTCAGGGTAAAAACTTGGAGTGAGTACAAGAGAGATTGGGGTAAAAAAAAACTATCTGTAAAAATTCACTTCGGGACTTCCCTGGTGGTCCAGTGGTTAGGACTCTGCACTTTCACTGCCGAGGGCACGGGTTCGATCCCTGGTCAGGGAAATAAGATCCCACAAGCCTCACAGCGCAGCCAAAAAAAATTCATTTGTAAGACAATTGGCTAACATTGACCACTGCCTGGGTATTATTAAGGAATTATCAATTTTTAAAGGCATGATAATGTTGTTATGTTTAAAAAGAGCCCTTATCTCTTGAGTTATATATATTGAGGTATTTATGCATGAACGGATATGATGTCTGCGATTTAACTTAATCCTTTGGAGGTGCAGAGAGAAAGGAGGGGTGGGGTAGAAAGTATACATAAAACAGATTGGCCTTATTTGTGTTGACAATTATTGAAGCTGGGTGATGCATACATGTCAGTTTCCTATACTCTACATTTGGTTTGGAAATTTCCATAATAAAATTTTTTGTAAAAAAAAAGAGGAGAGGGCTTCCCTGGTGGCGCAGTGGTTGAGAGTCCGCCTGCCGATGCAGGGGACACGGGTTCGTGCCCCGGTCCGGGAAGATCCCACATGCCGCGGAGCAGCTGGGCCCGTGAGCCATGGCCGCTGAGCCTGCGCGTCCGGAGCCTGTGCTCCGCAACGGGAGAGGCCACAACAGTGAGAGGCCCGCGTACCGCAAAAAAAAAAAAAAAAAGAGGAGAAATTAGAAATAACTCATGCTCTTTAATGAACTTTTAAGAAGTAATTTTACAGGAGATGATATTGAACTGTTTTTGTGTCTTTGAAAAACTAAAGAATGAACAGCTTGTTTTTTTTTTTCCTTTAAAAACAAGACGCCCCTTTATTTTTTTTGGCTGTGCCATGCAGCTTGCGATATCTTAGTTCCCCAACAAGGGATCAAACCCGGGCCCCCTGCAGTGGAAGCGCAGAGTCTTAAACCTGGACCACCAGGGAATTCCCAAGAATGAAGAGGATAATCTGAAATCTATTTTAACTGGCTAATCTTTGTTTAAAGAGTGAATGAGACTCCAACTGCGGTAAATAACTTTCAGAATAGCTGAGATTGACATGCTTAAGAGTAAAACATTAGACCAGGATTTCCAGCTTTATAATCCTATGGTTTTGATTTCCCTCATTTTTGCAACAGGCCCTACTTGCATCTGAATACAGATGGCAGGGTACAGCTGCAGAATAAGTGGTAGCTGCTACCCACCACTAGAGGGACCCTCTGACCATCTAGTGCACCCACTCAGCAGCTGCCTGAGTATGTTGAAGGGTGACGAGGTATGCAAAAGCTTTTAAGTTTCATTAGGTCCCATTGGTTTATTTTTGTTTTTATTTCCATTTCTCTAGGTGGTGGGTCAAAAGGATCTTGCTGTGATTTATGTCATAGTGTTCTGCCTATGTTTTCCTCTAAGAGTTTTATAGTGTCTGGCCTTACATTTAGGTCTTTAATCCATTTTGAGTTTACTTTTGTGTATGGTGTTAGGGAGTGTTCTAATTTCATTCTTTTACATGTAGCTGTCCAGTTTTCCCAGCACCACCGATTAAAGAGGCTGTCTTTGCTCCATTGTATATTCTTGCCTCCTTTATCAAAAACAAGGTGATCATATGTGCGTGGGTTTATCTCTGGGCTTTCTATCCTGTTCCATTGATCTACATTTCTGTTTTTGTGCCAGTACCATACTGTCTTAATTACTGTAGCTTTGTAGTATAGTCTGAAGTCAGGGAGCCTGATTCCTCCAGCTCTGTTTTTCTTTCTCAAGATTGCTTTGGCTATTCAGGGTCAGTTTTTGCACAGCAAAGGAAAACATAAACAAGACGAAAAGACAACCCTCAGAATGGGAGAAAATATTTGCAAATGAAGCAACTGACAAAGGATTAATCTCCAAAATTTACGAACAGCTCATGCAGCTCAATATAAAAAAAACAAACAACCCAATCCAAAAATGGGCAGAAGACCTAAATAGACATTTCTCCAAAGAAGATATCTATATTACCAACAAACACATGAAAGGATGCTCAACATCACTAATCATTAGAGAAATGCAAATCAAAACTACAATGAGGTATCACCTCACACCAGTCAGAATGGCCATCATTAAAAAATCATTAAAAAATCATTAAAAAATCTAGAAACAAATTTTCTAGATTAAATTTTAAATTCTAAATTAAATTTTCTAGATTAAAAAATCTAGAAACAATAAATGCTGGAGAGGGTGTAGAGAAAAGGAAACTCTCTTGCACAGTTGGTGGGAATGTAAATTGATACAGCCACTATGAAGAACAGTATGGAGGTTCCTTAAAAATCTAAAAATAGAACTACCATACGACCCAGCAATCCCACTACTGAGACAGCCATAATTCAAAAAGAGTCATGTACCACAATGTTCATTGCAGCACTATTTACAATAGCCAGGACATGGAAGCAACCTAAGTGTCCATCAACAGATGAATGGATAAAGATGTGGCACATATACAATGGAATATTACTCAGCCATAAAAAGAAACAAAATTGATTTATTTGTAGTGAGATGGATGGACCTAGAGTCTGTCATACAGAGTGAAGTAAGTCAGAAAGAGAAAAACAAATACCTTATGCTAACACATATATATGGAATCTAAAAAAAAAAATGGTTATGAAGAACCTAGGGGCAGGACAGGAATAAAGACGCAGACGTACTAGAGAATGGACCTGAGGACAGTGGGAGGGGGCAGGGTAAGCTGGGACAAAGTGAGAGAGTGGCATGGACATACACACACTACCAAATGTAAAATCGACAGCTAGTGGGAAGCAGCCGCATAGCACAGGGAGATCAGCTCGGTGCTTTGTGACTACCTAGAGGGGTGGGATAGGGAGGGTGGGAGGGAGGGAGATGCAAGAAGAAAGAGATATGGGGATATATGTATATGTATAACTGATTCACTTTGTTATAAAGCAGAAACTAACACACCATTGTAAAGCAATTATACTCCAATAAAGATGTTTGTTTTTTTTGTTTTTAAAAAGAGTGATGAGGTAAGGGTAGCAGAAAGATCATTTTTTCCCTACCACATGTTCAGATTCAATTCCTTTTTGGGAAGACGTCTTCTCCTTACCCAGCCTAAAGGAGGGCTGAGCCTGTGGCTTAAACTCAAATTCAGAACTTTGAGAAGACCCAATTCCTCCTTTATTCCAATTACTTGTTCTATCATAAAGTTGTTTTCCTTTTTATTACCATCACAATTCTCTCCCTTCCTCTCCAGTTGATACCACCATCATCCTAGACGCACATCACCTCACACCTAAATTATTACAATCTAAACTGTCTGCTTTTTCTATCCACTGTGATAGAACTTTGTCAACAGATTAGTTTCGGAATTTTGTTTTGATCATGTCCCACTTACGGACAAAAACGTTCTATCCTTCCCCATTGCCTAGTTTAAAATAAAAATCCCTCAGCTTTTATCAGTCAGGTTTCCAGTGTTGCCTCCACCTATACTTATTCCAATATTCTCACTCAGGTCTCCCTCCACCATTGCTTTCACCATGATCTCTTCCTTGTTCTCTAGAACAGATCATTCTCATACCTCTAGGCCCTTGTGCTCAAGTGAAACTTTCCCCAACACTTCAGGCCCACAATAACCTCTCATCTTCTTTGACCTTTATATGCTGTATCACTCTTTCAGAGAACTGAAATCCTTAACTGTATCACATCTAACATGTTGTTTTTGTGTGCACGTATGTGTGTGCTCCTCCTGGACACTATAAACCCTTGAAGGTCAATTACTTCTTTTGACCTTCAACTGCCCAGTGCATTCATGGCTCTTGCTCATTAGCTGGTGCATAAATATTTGTAGAATGACCTTAACAAGGTAGGGAATAGTGGTGTGGAAAGGAACATTTTTTAGTTTGTTTCTCTCCAAATCTCCCCCACTGCCTTAGAACATCCCTTTTTGTCTAGTTTCCCATTCCAGTAAAATAGCCTAAGCTCAACCTCACAGAAGAGAAAAACACATAGCTGAGGAAAGCAGTCTCTATGCTTTTCTAGCAGTGACAGACACCCTGGGGCCAGGTCAAGGGAAGGAAAGGCAGAGAATCCTAGGGCCAACCAACCTCAAGCTTGCTTTTCCCACTGTCCCTCTCCTTTCCTCCTAAACCTGAGTAGAATTTTGAGCTATGGGTCCCCAAATCCCTAGGCAACAGACCCACATTAATTCCCTTCCTATTCATTCACAGCTTTTCCTTGTCAAGTGTAAGTTGTTAAGAGGGAGGAGGTGACCAGAAGGTAATGAATGAAGCCATTTCTCTCAGCCTGAGTTAGACTGAAATTGGAGTGAGGAAAACTGGAAAGGATGCATTTGTTCAGGGTAACATGAACAAAACTGAGCCTGAGGTAGGAGGGTGGAGCAGATGGTATATGAAAAAGAACCAGGAAGAAGCAAGAAGTCTAAATAACTGATGAAAGTTTAATACATTAAAACCAGGTATTTATCACTTTTATATTGTATTTGCCATTTCTGAACAATACAAAGTAGAGGCAAATAGTGACACTTCATAAAAATGTTGATTCCCCATTCCCTTCCCTAAGACCCAGCCTCCCTCAAATATTCCCTCCCACCCCCTACAGAACTCTGTCCTGAATAAAACACTTAAATACATCATAAATAGTAAATTATGAAAAAAAAATAGCAAGAATTGTTTCTTTTCTTCTTGTAAAAAAGAACATGGCAGCAAAGACAGGCAGCCAGAAACTGGCTGGGGGTGTCTAATATAGACAGTTACTCGGGGTATGAGCTAACCTACTATCAAGGCAGGGTGGGATGGAGAGGGGACAGGATGGGGATTCAACAATCTGCCTGAGATGTCAGGCCCCCTTCTTCCCCTGACAGGGGGGAGGAGGATCAGATGGAGAACATGGGGAGGAGAGGGATTACACAGCCCGTTTCCACGTTCTCTGCATGAAGAGAGGTGGCAGGGCATGTGGCACAGCAATGACCTCACTAAGGCAAGAATCTGCTGGCTCTCCATGAGTTTAAGAGAATATTCTCTAGCCTCACAGTTATGGACTACCTGTTAAACAGACACAGGTGTCCCCTTCTCCATCTCAGCTCCATGAACAGCAGAACGCTGTTGGAAAAGGTGGTAAGAGCAAGGAAGAAATCTCCTTTGGAGAAGAATCTAAAATTCATTTGATAAGTCTTCATATTTAGAAAAACAAGCAGAATACATTTCAAATTGCAAAACAGTAATAATCATTATGGCCTGGCCGTGAGTAGGGTCCTGCCTAGGAAGGGTTCTGACCTTTTACCCCTATGACTGCCCCACTGTTTAACAAAAGGGGTAAAGATTACCCCATGTCCCACTCTCTCCATTCCTTCAGCTTTCAGAAATTCATTAAGAGAGGAGGAGTTAAAGAGGAGCTGCTCCTGGCAGAGCAGCTTCTGTTTCTCAAACACCAGGGCTCTTCTGAGGGAACCCTATGAATATGCATCTCACCAATACTTACAGAGTTCTGATCTGAAACTGTCTGGCTTGAAATTGTGTGCTATTTTTCTTTTCCTTTTTTAAGGAACCAAAAGAAGGCGGCTGGGAGGTGGTTAAACACCCTTACCCCCCAAAACACCTTTACAAAGATTACAGGGTGGACGGGCTTCCCTGGTGGCGCAGTGGTTGGGAGTCCGCCTGCTGATGCGGGGGACACAGGTCTGTGCCCTGCTCCGGGAGGATCCCGCATGCCACGGAGCGGCTGGGCCCGTGAGCCATGGCCGCTGAGCCTGCACGTCCGGAGCCTGTGCTCTGAAACAGGAGAGGCCATAGCAGTGAGAGGCCTGCATACCGCAAAAAAAAAAAAAAAAAAAAAGAGTACAGGGGTCTTCTTCCACAGAAAAAGAGCTAAGGTTGGGATAATGTACCAGCCAGTCTGTCCTGAGGAAATTAAGAGTCCAGCTCCTGGTGAAAGGTAGATGAGGGGGAAGAAAACCACCAAGTCCAACAACCCCACTTCCAACAGGAAGAATGGGGGTTTGAAAACAATTCAGTTGTGGAAGGAAGGCTGGCTAGTAGAAAACCTGTGCCACCCAGCTCAGGAGTAGAGAGGATGCCGCTGTCCTCAACTGTCCGAGGCACTAATGCCCATTCATGAGGAAGGCGAAGTAGAAGAGGTTCTTCTTCAGGGAGGAGACGGAGAGCTCCCTTAGCCTCCATTACACTTTTTTTGATGACCAAGTAAAAGAAAACTCAGCATTGCTGGGTCAAGGGCTGACATCTTGGGATCACAGAGATGGTAGAATCTTGCTCCAGGTCTTCTGAGGACTTTTGTTCACTGGAAAAGGGAAAGGGTTTAAAGTTAAGGATGTGCAGTATGAGATGAGGCAGGAAAGGAATTCAAGTTTCCTTCTAGTTCAGTCTCAGCTTCCAAGTACAAGGTATCAGAAAAAAAATTTTTTTAAGTAAGATTTAGGGGGGCGCCCAGTCCCCCTAACCCTGTCAATTATGTTGCTGCTCCACTCCATCAGTGATGCTCTTTATACCCTTCCAAAGCATCCACCTCCCCCACATCCCAGACACTTACATGGATGAACTCTGACTCTGGAACTTCATGCTTTTCCAAGAGGGTTGAGCTAACAGGAGGGGGGAAAAATGGAGGCAGAAAGAAGAATTAGTAAATAAATGAGAAAAGGGACTCTCAGGTCAAATCTCATACTACTTCTCCATTTCATTGGGAATCAATTTAGGATTCAAAAAGAAGGGGCTAAGAAGCTACCAGATTTGGAAGCACATTGTTTTAATTAACTATTTACTTTTTTGTCTTGACTTCTATAAAATATTTCCTAACACCCTCCTCTACCTTCTTCAATCCCCAGGTGTGGTAGGCACCCAATGAACACTGCCATCTGATAGTCATGCCATTGTGTAATTTTCTCCTCTTGAGTGTGGGCTGAACTTAGTGACTTTCTTCTAGTGAACAGAATGCACCACAGGAGATGTAAAGTCAATTCTGAGATTAGGCTACAAAAAGACTATAGCTTCCTCTTGGGTACCTGCTCTCTCACTTGTTTGCTCTGAGGAAGCTAGCTGCCATGCAGTGAGCTGCCTTATGGAAAGGACCATGTGACAAGGAACTGAGGGAACTGGCCAACAGCCAACAAAGAACTGAGCCCTTATCCCAATAGCCTACAAGAAACTGAATCCTGCCAACAACCACATAAATAAGCTTGGAAGCTGATCCTCCCCTGGGCGAGCCTTCAGATGAGACCACACTGCTGGCTACTAGCTTCACTGTAACCTCCTGAGAGACTTTAAGCCAAAGGCACCCAGTTAAGCTACACCCAGATTCTTAAGCTACATTATATCTGAGATAATAATGTTTGTTGTTTTTAGCTGCTAAAATTTGGGGTAATTTGTTACACAATAGATATTTTTGTACCTGGAAGTGAAGTACTGCTGTAATAAAAATCTAAAATGTGGAAGTGGCTCTGGAAGAGGGAACTGGGTTTGAGGACAGTTTTAGTGAAAGTTTAAAAGTGCCCTGAATATACTGTAGAATTCTGGACTTTAAGGGGATTGCCAGTAAGGGCTTAAAGTGAAAAAAATCTTATTAAAAATTGAAGGAAAGGGGATCTTTGCAATGTAGTGAAACAAAGTTTAGCAACAATGTCACCTACAGTTATGTGAAAAGTAGAATACGTGCCTCATGAACTGGGTGATCTGGCTAAGGAGATTTCTAAACCAAGTGCTGAAGGTGCCACCTGGTTTCTTCTTAACACTTATAGTTAAAATATGAGAGAAGAAAAGTAAGTTCAGGGGAGGACTATTAAACAAAAGGAAGCCAAGACTTGATGGTTTTGAAAATTCTGAGCCTCTCCAGATAGCAAATAATGCTAAAATTAAGAAATGGATAAAATCTAAGGCACTGCCAGGAAAATGTGGTCTACAGATGAAGCCAAGGGTATGACTGTAAAACATCTGTTAAGAGCTCAAAGTACTATTCAGTCATACAAAAGGTGATTCAAAAGATTAAGGGTATGTCTCTCAGATCCTCTCAACTTAACAGGATCTCTAAGAAGCATAGAGCTTATCAAGAAGGTATTTGTGGCTTCTGTCTAATAGCGTGAATCCCAATGAGATTCATAGGAGGCCCACAAAATCTTTGAGGGTATTATAGCAGCAGAAACACTGTCCTGCTTGGACTGAAAGGGACAGAAATAGTACACAATGAAAAGAGACCACTGGATCCCCAAAATTCTGGCAAGAAGCAGGCTGAGAAAATTACTCAGCTGCAAACACATTGTAGTTTTCATGAAAAAGGAAGACTCAAAAGGCAAAACCAAGAGTCCCAAAGGTAGAGCCAAGAGCCACGAATTATTCTCATGCTTTGAGAGCTGATAAAAGAAACTCCAACATTTGCTGGGGTTTAGACTAGCTATGGATCAGACTCCTCTGTGCCTCCCGTTCTCCCTTTTTTATACAGGAATGTGTGAAGAGATTATCTATTGTTTGTCTCATCATTGTATGCTGGGTGTGTGGGGAGAAGATAGCCTGTCTCTTTAGTTTCACAGTCCACAGTGATCGCTGCTTCCTGATACACTCTTAGGTAATTCATTCCTCAAGTGTGGGCTAGATTAAGTGACTAGAATGCAGAATAGGAGACTTGGTTATGAAAGACTGTGGCTTCTGCTTAGGTGCATGCACTGTCACTTGCTCATGCTAAGGGAAGCGAGCTGCCATGTTCTTAGTTGTCCTATGGAGGGGCTCATGTGGCAAAGAACTGAGGGAGGCCCGCAGAAAACAGTCAGCAAGAAACAAAACCCTCAGTCCAGCAACTCACCAGAAACTGAATCCTGTCAAAAACCACATAAATGAGCTTAGAAGTGAAGCCTCTCAGTTGAGCCTTCAGATGAGCCTAGCCCTGGACAAAGAGCTTCACTATCATGAAAGACCTTGAGCCAGAGGACCCAGTTAAGCTGCACCCAGATTTCTAACTCACAGAAACTATGATATATGTTTGTTATTTTAAGTCACTAAGTTCTGGGGTAATATATTATGATGTAATGAGATGATTAACACACCAAAAACAAAAAATTAAATCACAATCTTTACACTGGATCCTTTTGAAAGGTTAACTGTTCACTGTCTTCAGTGCCTGGGAATCTTTCCAGCCTTAAATCCTAAGCTAAGAATTCTCACTTAACTCACCGGGAGATGAAGCATTAGTTGGGGCATTTTGATTGAATACCAGAAAAGTCTGTACATAAAGACTTCCCACCACCCCCTAAAAATGCAGAGATGTTGATACACTTTTCCAAATCACTAAAGATGAGCTCTTAGGAAGATGAACATGCAAAAATCTAGTGAAGAGCAAAAGACAAACAATAGTCTCTGGAAAAAACAGAATTATGGAGGTTCTCAAGGACCTGAAGAGAGAGATGAGAAGATTACATGGAGAAAGGGGCCAAGGAACCAACCTTGTAGTTAGCATTTGCAAAGTCTCTCCAACTACAGGTGAGAAATAGGGGTCAGGAATAGTCGAGACCTCACTGATTTTCTCTAAAGGTGGAGTCTGAGGTAAAACATCAGGACGACCGAAGTGGACGCCTGGAAAAAAGAAAGGGGAAGAAAATCAATAAATAAAAAAGAAGAGAAAAGGGGGTGGGGAAAATATAGGAAAAAATATGTAGCAACTTGGATTTTCATGGACAGGAACGGGGAGTAGAGGTCCTAAGCAGACAAGGACTCAGAAGGAAGGGAGGGAGTGCCCCATCACACGGGGACCCCAACCCTGGCGCTGACCTGGCTCCACTTCCGCCTTTGTTGTCACTTGTGCCTTGTGTTCCCCAGAGACCGATGGCTGGTAAGTTACGCAGGAGTTGCCGCTGGGGCCTGCTCGCCGAGAGAAAGATGAGCCAGACCGAAACTTTTTGGAAGGAGAGGGCTTCACTTCAAAAGGGAAAGAGAGAGCCTACTTAGCACCCACCTCGGAAACCGTCACCAAGACATAGATACAACTTGCTAGCGTCCCCAACACAAACCCAAAGTTGTTCCTCTGCAAAGCAGGAAAAGGGGTTAATGTCAACAAAGATGGGCTCTATGAACTACTCTTCAGAGGAGGGGGCATCTCAGTCCACTTCACTTTGGAAAAGAAGCAGAGAACCTAGAGGAAAGGAGACACATATCTCTCCCCTCCTACAAGCAACCTCAATGGCTTTGCTTCCGCCTGATGACATGTATCCTATTCTGTAATTCCTTTTTTCTTTAATAGTATCCTTCAGTTAAACCAGACAAAGATGACCCTTTCACTCTATATCCCTGTAGCACTTACACACACAGCACGATGGTGATACTTTACACTTGTTTATATATCACTTTGAAAAGACTTTGAAAGGATTTTTCCATGTTTCTTAAGACTGTTTGGCATGCCTAAGTCCGCTCTGCCTCACCGAGGGACAACTGATGCCTATGATGAGGAGACGGAGATGGGAAGGAGGAGCTGGAATCTGCCAGTGGCAGCAGCGTGAAAGGTTTGGAAAGAAGAACATTGGCACTTCCCAACCAAGAAAGTTGAGGGAAGAGACTAAGAACACCTGCTAAGCAGAAATGAGTAAGTGCTTCTCCAACCTTATGATCCTAATCTAAGAACTTCCTGGCCTTGGGGATATGGTAATATTCTTGCCTATCTCTGACCATAAAAGTCCAGCTTCGCCTATCTCAGCCTGTGGCATGGGTCCTACACCCACAACTAAACATTTTTACAACCCCACCAATTTCTCAGAAATGCCCCTCCCCTCAATGACACATGTAGGGATTGCCAGGGGGAAAGCAGCAACTTGGAAACAACTGAGACAGACAAAGTGACCGACATAAGGATGGGCAGCAGCTCTCACGGGATGTGGGTAGAGTAGGAGAAGCCTCTGGCTTTGGCAGTTCCCTGACAGAGGTGTCCTGCCCCCCATCTCTTGAAGTAAGGGAGCCATTGGAGGGTCATCTGGCAGAAGCCACTTACAGAGGATCTTCTTGAACACTGTAGTGCACATGAAGCGCTGGAACCGTTCGGCGTAGAAGCTTGGGCGATGCACTGATACGGTGTCCTGCAGAGTAAAAGAGATGGCTGCAGAGTTAGAGAGGAGGAGGCCCAGCAAGAGGATCTCTGGTCCAAGGGCCATTTTTCCCTAGGATGAGAGCCTAGCAGAAGGGTAGAACCCACAAATGAAATAAGGTAAGAGGAAACTGAGGGGGCAAATCAGAAGTGAGAGAGGCAGAAAGAGGAGAGCCTCTAGCTGACTGCTACTCACCCCATCATGTACCAGAGCTTTCCAAGAGTGCTCCAACTTCTTAACAAACCTGACAAGAAAAATGTATATCATGCATTCAACATTAAACGAATGACCTTATAGTTTTCTACTTTACAGAGTTAAAAGAGCAATCGCAGTAGCAAAGAGAGAGACCGGGAAAGCACCCCCACTATTATGCTGGCTTTCCAAAGAACAGACAAGGTAGTGCTTATTCCACATGGAGATCGAAGCTGTTTCTAGGTAAGTCGATTATTGCCCCCCTCAGAAAGGGGTAGTTAATATGTCCCGGCAAGTCAGGGACAAGAATATTTATTGTAAAAGGGGAGCTGGAGGGACAGATGGGCAAACCTGGAAGGGGGTCAAGTACTGTCCAGTCCTCATTAGTACCTGAAACCTTACAGGAGCAAAACTGGGGTCTAACATTTCCAGCTCTTCCTTCACTACCACACCACTGCCTGAATTCCACAGGCTAATGCTTTTCACAGAACACAGTGATCCTCTTGTTTTTCCTCCATGGAAAGGAGGGATGTGTTTCCAGCTGTATCCTAATGTGGAGTATGACTCATCTCACAGGTCTTCCACAAAAAGCCAGAGAGATGGCGTTTCTACCCTGGTGCTTCTAAGGACTGACTCAGCTTTCCACAGAGGTGTATGCTATGTTTGGGGAGATGGTGGGATAAGGAAGCCAACAGACAGGCATAATCAGGAAATAAAAAACCATCTGAAACCCAATGAAGCAAGCAGCCAGACTGCAACTTACTCTTCTTGCTTCAGGAAGAATTTGGTGACACCCATCTAAAACAGCTATGTGAGTAAATCCACATCCACTCTACCCCTAGGATCTATATGCTCCTCACCTGTAAGATTGAAGAATGTCAATGATCCCAATATAAAGCAGCAGCCTTTCCCCTTTACTATTCCGGGCCGGGATGCCACCCATACTGGGGAAGACAAGAAGGAAAGAGTAAGAAAATCTTTTGTCTAGCAGGCAGAGGCTTCTGCTAACCTCAAATCAGATCAGGACATGTAACTGAGACCTAAGCATAGTTAGAAGTCCCATCTTCCATAAGCTGGGGAAGAGCAAGAGACTTCGCCCAGCCCCACCCACTTTGGCTTATGTATTGTAACCTCTTTCTCTCCAAATCTCACCTGCCTGCCTCTCCCACCCCAAATCCATGGAAGAGAATCTAAAAATCACCCCTACTCAGCAATTATAGGAATACTCTCCCAATTAACTCTAAACTTTCTTAGTACTCTACTCTTTTTTTTTTTTTTTGGCTGCGCTGCAAGGCTTGTGGGATCTTAGTTCCCTGATCAGGGATCGAACCGGGGCTCTCGGCAGTGAAAGCACGAAGTCCTAACCACTGGACCGCCCAGGAATTCCTCCCCAGTACTTTCATATTTTAATTTATGCCCACTGAGACACTCTTCTGGAGAGTCATGGTAAAGAATACTTTAAAATGAAACCACTTAAAAGACATTTGATACTTTAGTAACTACACTTCCTTGATCCATGATGGTAACAAAGACGCCTTCCATAAAGAAGTCTATAATAAATTGTTTTTGATGAAGTTCTAATATAATTTGCAGGCGTGCATCTAAGACTCTGAGCGAACATTTTTTAAAAAGTCTTGGACTTCCCTGGTGGCACAGTAGTTAAGAAACTGCCTGCCAATGCAGGGAACATGGGTTCGATCCCTAGTCTGGGAAGATCCCACATGCTGCGGAGCAACTAAGCCCATGTGCCACAACTACTGAGCTTACACTCTAGAGCCCATGAGCCACAACTACTGAGCCCACGTGCCACAACTACTGAGGCCCATGCATTCTAGGGGCCCGCATGCCGCAACTACTGAGCCTGCGTGCTGCAACTACTGAAGCCCACACACCTAGAGCCGGTGCTCCGCAACAAGAGAAGCCACCGCAATGAGAAGCCTGTGCACCGCAACGAAGAGTAGCCCCCATTCGCCGCAAGTAGAGAAAGCCTGCACGCAGCAACGAAGACCAAACGCAGCCAAAAATTAAAAAAAAAAAGTCTTGGGACTTCCCTGGTGGCACAGTGGTTAAGAATCTGCCTTCCAATGCAGAGGACGTGGGTTCGATCCCTGGTCAGGGAACTAGATCCCACATGCATGCCTCAACTAAGAGTTTGCATGCCAAAACTAAGGAGCCCACCAGCCGCAACTAAGGAGCACACGTGCCGCAACTAAAGGAGCCATTGAACCGCAACTAAGGAGCCATCAAGCTGCAACTCAGGACCTGCCTGCCACAACTGAGACTCAGTGCAACCAAAAATAAAAAATAAATAAAATAAAAATAAAATAAAATAACAAAAAAAAGAAATTATATGTTTGTTTTAAAATAAATAAATAAATAAATAAATTTTTAAAATTCCAAAAAAAAGTCTCTTAATTTTGAATAGTTCTCCTTCCCAGATGTACAAATCCCAAATTTAAGACATCTTCCTTTCCTTTTACATTCTTAGGAAAGCTCATCCTATAGTTCTGTAAGCATTAAAGCTACTGACTTAACTACTGAATAAAGGCTACTCCTTCTCAGAAGCTGCGTCCCTCCCTCAAGAAAAAGTGCTCTGAGCCTATGCACTCCTTCCCAGCGCCCGAGTCCACTCACTGGTCCTCAGTCTCCATGGTGCCACCTCGTCGAGCCTCGCCCTGGATAGATTCCATGGCTGTGGAATAGAGAGCCTTTTGGGGGGCTGGTCTGCGAGTGTCAGTTGAATATTGTGCTTCATTGCCTAAAGGCTCTCGTTGTGCATAATCTATGTTATGGATTGACACCAGGAGGCTATAGTCCATTATCTTGAAGCTCTGCAGCACCTAATGGAAGGAAAAAACATGATCTGAGCCTTGGGAGGTATGAGAATCTTTTTTCAGGATCTCACAGCTTTCCTGATCTAACTGTTTTTGATAGCGAACCTCCAGAGCTATAACCACAGGATCAGCCTTTGCTCCTCCTACTCCTTGGAGAACAGTACATTGACCTCCTCTGGTCACCCTTCACTGATATCCCTTCAGCTTTCCTTCACCAGAGTACATACAAATTAGGCCACGGCCTAGCCCACAAGATCCTCTTTGTTTGTTCTTTCCTTGTATCTCTTCATGAAAAGAGCATTATATTCTCAATGAAAGAAGAAACACATATTTGAGCTCTAAAAAATCCACAAGGAGGGTCTGGTAAAAGTAAACTTTGTGACAGAGCAGATCTGTGGCAGGTCCTTATATGGCCAGCTTCACTTCAGTTCATTATTTGCTGAATCCTTACCATCTGTAGGCACTGTGCCTGCTTATGTGGATACAAAGATACGTAAGAGAGCTTCTGTCCTCATGGATATTATAATTTAGAAAGGGAAACTAATGTAAAAATAAAAACAATACAGTCTACTATGTGTAACAATGCAAGTGCATACATGATTGAGGAATATTACAGAGACATACATAAATAGGTTTATGAGGGATCGATTAGAGAGAAAATAAATGCAAGTAAATAAAGGAAGGAAAGAAGAATGCCAAGGCCTGGAAGCATGAAACAGCAGGCTACATGCAGGGAGGTATAATTTGGTGTTGCTAGAACATAAAATGCAAAGGCTAGGTGTTTGGCACGAGAGAGAGGATGGTAGGGTCAAGACAATGACAGGTCTGATGTGTCATATTAAGGAGCCTGGACTGTCTCCTACAGTTCTCAACCTTGTATATTTCCACCAGTTCCAGCAGATCACTTTGGGGGTTTTGGTAGGTGGATAGAGTAAGGGATAAAGAGAGTTCAGGACTGATTCTTGGCCTCTCCCGCCGTGGAGCACAGGCTCCGACGCACAGGCCCAGAGGCCATGGCTAACGGGCCCAGCCACTCCGCGGCATGTGGGATCTTCCCAGACCGGGGCACAAACCTGTGTCCCCTGTATCGGCAGGCGGACTCTCAACCACTGAGCCACCAGGGAAGCCCAGGACTGATTCTTATGTGTGGTTTGAAAAACCTCTCTGCTCCACCAAGTCTCCAGTCCTCACAACCAAAAGAGCCAAACTAAAATAGGCATTATCCTGGAAGTAGATGCAGAGTAAGCAAAGAAAGGCAAGGATGGATAACATCATGGACTGAATAGAAGATGACAATCCTACAAAAGCAGTTTGCCAAAAAAAAAAAAAAAAAAAAAAAAAGGGTGGAAAAATCAGTAGGGAAAGATGTCACAAAAACCAACAGATGTTAAGAAAGTGGAATCAGGGCTTCTCTGGTGGTGCAGTGGTTGAGAGTCCACCTGCCAATGCAGGGGACACGGGTTCGTGCCCCGGTCCGGGAAGATCCCACATGCCGCGGAGCGGCTGGGCCCGTGAGCCATGGCCGCTGAGCCTGCGCTCCGCAACGGGAGAGGCCACAGCAGTGAGAGGCCCGCGTACCGCAAAAAAAAACAAAAAAAAAAGAAAGTGGAATCAATCAACTGTCAAACACTGCAGAAAATTCAAGGAAGGACTGAGAAGTACTCTCTATTCGGCATCTACGTGGTCATTGGAGAGAGCAGTTCAATTGAAGTGGTGAGAGCAAAAGCCAGGACACGGTGGGTTGAGGTAGGAATAGGAGAAGAGAAAGGGAAAAGAGAAATGGAGGCATCATTAAATGAAGACATTGAAAAACATTCTCTTAATCTTAAAATAAAAAAGAGATAAACTTGTTTGTATATAGATAGAAAATAGTCAGTTGAGGCTGAAGCCAGAGGTGGGAAAGGAAGTAAGTGATGAAGCAGTATCCTAGAGAAACAGGAGGAAATGGATCTAGGTCACAAAAGGGACTGACCTGGAATAATCGACCAAGTTGGGAAGAAAATATAGATTAAGGATGGTTAAGTGTAGATCCATTTATAAAGTGATGATGGGGGCAGGACAAAGGGATGGTACAGAATAGAAAGTTGAGGTAGTTTGTTGAGAAACAAGGCTGGGGGGATGAGAGTCAGAAACCTGTTTGAAGAGAGTGCCAATCATGTGCAATCTCTGGGAGGAACAGGAAATGGATTGATGAGGAATACTGAGGGCCCAGGTAGGGGTGGATATCATAAATCTGTAGAGATGCCAGTATACACAGTTGTGTGATTTTTTTCAGCAGCACTCAGCTTCTAAGATATAAATTTGGATTTGGCAGACAGGATCAAAAACTGAGCCATGATGGTGCTGGTATGAAAATAAGGAGAATGTATGCTTATGAGGCCCAGGACAGGTAGCAGGTAGAGAAAAAAAAGACGGGAGGGGAGTTAGACAAACGGGGAGAAAGTAAAAATGTAAAGGCATAAAGGATCTAATATAAAAGTTATTTTAAATGAAGTCTGGCACAGATGGAGCTAAGGAACAGAGTCCCATCTCCCACAGATTAGATGCCTAAGAACGACCAAGCTGTTTTACAGACTGAGATTTCTGGTGCCTGAGAGAGAAGGAAATGTGACAAACTCACCAAACAGTCGCGCTGCAGGGTCTTGCACAGAGCATTGTACATATCAGCATCCAAAAAGAGACCATCAGGGATGTCTTGTAAGAAGTCCAGGTCTTTAAGGGTGGGGAGAGGTTTCTCTCGCTCTTTTTGGGAAGCCCGCCTTTTGTAGGTTGAGCCCTTGAGGTCATATTTGATATGCATCTTGACTGACCGTGGTAAGAGATTGTTCATCACCACAATTCGAATGTTCTTACCACCTGCCTGCACACAGTACAGTCCATAGAACTTAGGCAGCAAAGTCCGAGGGTTCTGGTTGAGGTTCTGAGGACAAGAAAGTAAAAAGAAGTAGAAGAGCAAATTAGCTGATTTTCAATAAAACTCAAGGGCAAAAGCTGTCACCCCCCTTCCTTTGTCTGTTACATGGGATTCAGATACAATCTGCCCATAAGCCCACATTACATTTGTTTAAAATTTCCCAATGTATCTATCTCAATAATGAGCTCACCACCAAGCCGAGTGGAAGGCCTACAATACAGTAAGCAGTCAGGATACTAAACATATGATGAACATATTCCTTCAGAGAGGTTTAAGAGAAGACAGCACTGAAAAAGACTTAATGCTTAGCCTTCTGTATAGTATATTCTTGTGAGTATGAAAGGAGGCAAAGAAGAGTTCCCTAACTTCTCCAGAACCTCCAAGAGGTATCAGTCAGAGTAAGAAAAAATACAGTATTATCAAGGGAAGTAACCAACCTCATACTCTACTCTAGGAGCTGGACTAAGAATGGAAAGCAGAATCATCATTGAAAAAAAACAAAAATAAACAAATGGGACCTAATTAAACTTAGAAGCTTTTGCACAGCAAAGGAAACCATCAACAAAATGAAGAGAAAGCCCAAAATATGGGAGAAAATATTTGCAAATGAAGTGACCGACAAGTGATTTTTCTCTAAAATATACAAACAGCTCATGCAGCTCAATATCAGAAAAAAAAAAAACCCCAATCAAAAAATGGGGACTTCTTTCGAAGATGGCGGAAGAGTAAGACGTGGAGATCACCTTCCTCCCCACAGATACACCAGAAATACATCTACATGTGGAACAACTCCTACAGAACACCAACTGAACACTGGCAGAAGACCGCAGACCTCCCAAAAGGCAAGAAACCCCCCACATACCTGGGTAGGGCAAAAGAAAAAAGAATAAACAGAGACAAAAGAATAGGAATGGGACCGGCACCAGTGGGAGGGAGCTGTGAAGGAGGAAAGGTTTCCACACACTAGGAAGCCCCTTCGCAGGTGGAGACTGCGGGTGGCGGAGCGGGAAAGCTTCGGAGCCGCGGAGGAGAGCACAGCAACAGGGATGCGGAGGGCAAAGCGGGGAGAGATTCCCGCACAGAGGATCGGTGCCGACCAGTACTCACCAGCCCGAGAGACTTGTCTGCTCACCCGCCGGGGCGGACAGGGCTGGGAGTTGAGGCTCGGGCTTCGGTTGGAGCGCTGGGAGAGGACTGGGGTTGGCAGCGTGAACACAGCCTGCAGGGGGTTAGTGCGCCACGGCTAGCCGGGAGGGAGTCCGGGGAAAAGTCTGGACCTGCCAAAGAGGCAAGAGACTTTTTCTTCCCTCTTTTGTTTCCTGGTGCGCGAGGAGAGGGGATTAAGAACGCTGCTTAAAGGAGCTCCAAAAAAAAAAAAAAAGGAGCTCCAGAGATGGGCGCGAGCCACAGCTAAAAGCCCAGACCCCAGAGACGGGCATGAGACGCTAAGGCTGCTGCTGCCGCCACCAAGAAGCCTGTGTGCGAGCACAGGTCACTATCCACACCCCCCTTACAGGGAGCCTGTGCAGCCAGCCACTACCAGGGTCCCGGGATCCAGGGACAACTCCCCCGGGAGAACGCACGGCACGCCTCAGGCTGGTGCAACGTCACGCCGGCCTCTGCCTCCGCAGTCTCGCCCCCACTCCGTGCCCCTCCCTCCCCTCCACCTGAGTGAGCCAGAGCCCCCAGTCAGTGGCTCCTTTAACCCCGTCCTGTCTGAGCGAAGAACAGACGCCCTCCGGAGACCTACACGCAGAGGTGGGGCCAAATCCAAAGCTGAGGCCCTGGGAGCTGTGAGATAAAGAAGAGAAAGGGAAATCTCTCCCAGCAGCCTCAGAAGCAGCGGATTAAAGCTCCACAATCAACTTGATGTACCCTGCATCTGTGGAATACATGAATAGACAACGAATCATCCCAAATTGAGGAGGTGGACTTTGAGACTAAGATTTATGATTTTTTCCCCTTTTCCTCTTTTAATGAGTGTGTACGTGTAAGCTTCTGTGTGAGATTTTGTCTGTATAGCTTTGCTTCCACCATTTGTCCCAGGGTTCTATCCGTCCGTTTTTTTTGTTTTTCAATTTTTTTCTTAATAATTATTTTTTATTTTAATAACTTTATTTTATTTTACTTTATCTTCTTTCTTTCTTTCCTTTCCTCCTTTAGACAACGAATCATCCCAAATTGAGGAGGTGGACTTTGAGAGCAAGATTTATGATTTTTTCCCCCTTTTCCTCTTTTTGTGAGTGTGTATGTGTACGCTTCTGTGTGAGATTTTGTCTGTATAGCTTTGCTTCCACCATTTGTCCTAGGGTTCTATCCGTCTGTTTTTTAAAAAATTTTTTCTTAGTAATTATTTTTTTATTTTAATAATTATTATATTTTATCTTACTTTATTTTATTTTACTTTATCTTCTTTCTTTCTTTTTTCCTTCCTTCCCTCCTTCCCTCCTTCCTTCCTCCCTCCCTCCCTCCCTCTCTCTCTCTCTCTTTCATTCTTCTTCTACTAATTCTTTCTTTCTACTTTTCTCCCTTTTATTCTGAGCCGTGTGGATGAAAGGCTTTTGGTGCTGCAGCCAGGAGTCAGTGCTGTGCCTCTGAGGTGGGAGAGCCAACTTCAGGACACTGGGCCACAAGAGACCTCCCAGCTCCACATAATATCAAACGGCGAAAATCTCCCAGAGACCTCCATCTCAACGCCAGCACCCAGCTTTACTCAACGACCAGCAAGCTACAGTGCTGGACATCCTATGCCAAACAACTAGCAAGACAGGAACACAACCCCACCCATTAGCAGAGAGACTGCCTAAAATCATCATAAGTCCACAGACACCCCAAAACACACCACCAAACGTGGACCTGCCCACCAGAAAGACAAGACCCAGCCTCATCCACCAGAACACAGGCACTAGTCCCCTCCACCAGGAAGCCTACACAACCCACTGAACAACCTTAGCCACTGTGGGGCCAGACACCAAAAACAACGGGAACTACGAACCTGCAGCCTGCAAAAAGGAGACCCCAAACACAGTAAGATAAGCAAAATGAGAAGACAGAAAAACACATAGCAGATGAAGGAGCAAGATAAAAACCCACCAGACATAACAAATGAAGAGGAAATAGGCAGTCTACCTGAAAAAGAATTCAGAATGATAGTAAAGATGATCCAAAATCTTGGAAATAGAATAGACAAAATGCAAGAAACATTTAACAAGGACCTAGAAGAACTAAAGATGAAACAAACAACGATGAACAACACAATAAATGAAATAAAAAATACTCTAGATGGGATCAATAGCAGAATAACCGAGGCAGAAGAACGGGTAAGTGACCTGGAAGATAAAATAGTGGAAATAACTAATGCAGAGCAGAATAAAGAAAAAAGAATGAAAAGAACTGAGGACAGTCTCAGAGACCTCTGGGACAACATTAAACACACAAACATTCGAATTATAGGGGTTCCAGAAGAAGAAGAGAAAAAGAAAGGGACTGAGAAAATATTTGAAGAGATTATAGTTGAAAACTTCCCTAATATGGGAAAGGAAATACTTAATCAAGTCCAGGAAGCACAGAGAGTCCCATACAGGATAAATCCAAGGAGAAATACGCCAAGACACATATTAATCAAACTGTCAAAAATTAAATACAAAGAAAGCATATTAAAAGCAGCAAGGGAAAAACAACAAATAACACACAAGGGAATCCCCATAAGGTTAACAGCTGATCTTTCAGCAGAAACTCTGCAAGCCAGAAGGGACTGGCAGGACATATTTAAAGTGATGAAGGAGAAAAATCTGCAACCAAGATTACTCTACCCAGCAAGGATCTCATTCAGATTTGATGGAGAAATTAAAACCTTTACAGACAAGCAAAAGCTGAAAGAGTTCAGCACCACCAAACCATCTTTACAACAACTGCTAAAGGAACTTCTCTAGGCAGGAAACACAAGAGAAGGAAAAGACCTACAACAACGAACCCAAAACAATTAAGAAAATGGGAATAGGAACATACATATCGATAATTACCTTAAATGTAAATGGACTAAATGCTCCCACCAAAAGACACAGATTAGCTGAATGGATACAAAAACAAGACCCATATATTTGCTGTCTACAAGAGACCCACTTCAGACCTAGAGACACATACAGACTGAAAGTAAGGGGACGGAAAAAGGTATTTCATGCAAATGGAAACCAAAAGAAAGCTGGAGTAGCAATTCTCATATCAGACAAAATAGACTTTAAAATAAAGACTATTAGAAGAGACAAAGAAGGACACTACATAATGATCAAGGGATCGATCCAAGAAGAAAATATAACAATTGTAAATATTTATGCACCCAACATAGGAGCAACTCAATACATAAGGCAAATACTAACAGCCATAAAAGGGGAAATCGACAGTAACACATTCATAGTAGGGGACTTTTTAACACCCCACTTTCACCAATGGACAGATCATCCAAAATGAAAATAAATAAGGAAACACAAGCTTTAAATGATACATTAAACAAGATGGACTTAATTGATATTTATAGGACATTCCATCCAAAAACAACAGAATATACATTTTTCTCAAGTGCTCATGGACCATTCTCCAGGATAGATCATATCTTGGGTCACAAATCAAGCCTTGGTAAATTTAAGAAAACTGAAATTGTATCAAGTATCTTTTCTGACCACAATGCTATGAGACTAGATATCAATTACAGGAAAAAACCTGTAAAAAATACAAACACATGGAGGCTAAACAATACACTACTTAATAACGAAGTGATCAGTGAAGAAATCAAAGAGGAAATAAAAAAAATACCTAGAAACAAATGACAATGGAGACACGATGACCCAAAATCTATGGGATGCAGCCAAAGCAGTTCTAACAGGGAAGTTTATAGCAATACAATCCTACCTTAAGAAACAGGAAACATCTCGAATAAATAACCTAACCTTGCACCTAAACCAATTAGAGAAAGAAGAACAAAAAAACCCCAAAGTTAGCAGAAGGAAAGAAATCATAAAAATCAGATCAGAAATAAATGAAAAAGAAAAGAAGGAAACGATAGCAAAGATCAATAAAACTAAAAGTCCTGGTTCTTTGAGAAGATAAACAAAATTGATAAACCATTAGCCAGACTCATCAAGAAAAAAAAGGGAGAAGACTCAAATCAATAGAATTAGAAATAAAAACGGAGAAGTTAACAACTGACACTGCAGAAATACAAAAGATCATGAGAGATTACTACAAGCAACTCTATGCCAATAAAATGGACAACCTGGAAGAAATGGACAAATTCTTAGAAATGTACAACCTGCCAAGACTGAATCAGGAAGAAATAGAAAATATGAACAGTCCAATCACAAGCACTGAAATTGAAACTGTGATTAAAAATCTTCCAACAAACAAAAGCCCACGACCAGATGGCTTCACAGGCAAAGTCTATCAAACATTTAGAGAAGAGCTAACACCTATCCTTCTCAAACTCTTCCAAAATACAACAGAGGGAGGAACACTCCCAAACTCATTCTGCGAGGCCACCATCACCCTGATACCAAAACCACACAAGGATGTCACAAAGAAAGAAAACTACAGGCCAATATCACTGATGAACATAGATGCAAAAATCCTCAACAAAATACTAGCAAACAGAATCCAACAGCACATTAAAAGGATCATACACCATGATCAAGTGGGGTTTATTCCAGGAATGCAAGGATTCTTTAATATACGCAAATCAATGTGATAAACCATATTAACAAACTGAAGGAGAAAAACCATATGATCATCTCAATAGATGCAGAGAAAGCTTTCGACAAAATTCAACACCCATTTATGATATAAACCCTGCAGAAGTTGGCATAGAGGGAACTTTCCTCAACATAATAAAGGCCATATATGACAAATCCACAGCCAACATTGTCCTCAATGGTGAAAAACTGAAAGCATTTCCACTAAGATCAGGAACAAGACAAGGTTGCCCACTCTCACCACTCTTATTCAACATAGTTTTGAAAGTTTTAGCCACAGCAATCAGAGAAGAAAAGGAAATAAAAGGAATCCAAGTCGGAAAAGAAGAAGTAAAGCTGTCACTGTTTGCAGATGACATGATACTATACAAGGAGAATCCTAAAGATGCTACCAGAAAACTACTAGAGCTAATCAATGAATTTGGTAAAGTAGCAGGATACAAAATTAATGCACAGAAATCTCTGGCATTCCTATACACTAAGGATGAAAAATCTGAAAGTGAAATCAAGAAAACACTCCCATTTACCATTACAACAAAAACAATAAAATATCTAGGAAGAAACCTACCTAAGCAGACAAAAGACCTGTATGCAGAAAACTATAAGACACCAATGAAAGAAATTAAAGATGATACAAATAGATGGAGAGATATACCATGTTCTTGGATTGGAAGAATCAACATTGTGAAAATGACTCTACTACCCAAAGCAATCTACAGATTCAATGCAATCCCTATCAAACTACCACTGGCATTTTTCACAGAACTAGAACAAAAAATTTCACAATTTGTATGGAAACACAAAATATCCCGAATAGCCAAAGCAATCTTGAGAAAGAAAAACGGAGCTGGAGGAATCAGGCTCCCTGACTTCAGACTATACTACAAAGCTACAGTAATCAAGACAGTATGGTACTGGCACAAAAACAGAAAGATAGATCAATGGAACAGGATAGAAAGCCCAGAGATAAACCCACGCACATATGGTTACCTTATCTTTGATAAAAGAGGCAGGAATGTACAGTGGAGCAAAGACAGCCTCTTCAATAAGTGGTGCTGGGAAAACTGGACAGGTACATGTAAAAGTATGAGATTAGATCACTCTCTAACACCATACACAAAAATAAGCTCAAAATGGATTAAAGCCCTAAATGTAAGGCCAGACTATCAAACTCTTAGAGGAAAACATAGGCAGAACACTCTATGACATAAATCACAGCAAGATCCTTTTTGACCCACCTCCTAGAGAAATGGAAATAAAAACAAAAATAAACAAATGGGACCTAATGAAACTTCAAAGTTTTTGCACAGCAAAAGAAACCATAAACAAGACCAAAAGACAACCCTCAGAATGGGAGAAAATATTTGCAAATGAAGCAACTGACAAAGGATTAATCTCCAAAATTTATAAGCAGTTCATGCAGCTCAATAACAAAAAAACAACTAACCCAATCCAAAAATGGGCAGAAGACCTAAATAGACATTTCTCCAAAGAAGATATACAGACTGCCAACAAACACATGAAAGAATGCTCAACAGCATTAATCATTAGAGAAATGCAAATCAAAACTACAATGAGATATCATCACACACCGGTCAGAATGGCCATCATCAAAAAATCTAGAAACAATAAGTGCTGGAGAGGGTGTGGAGAAAAGGGAACACTCTTGCACTGCTGGTGGGAATGTTAATTGATACAGCCACTATGGAGAACAGTATGGAGGTTCCTTAAAAAACTACAAATAGAACTACCATACGACCCAGCAATCCCACTACTGGGCATATACCCTGAGAAAACCATAATTCAAAAAGAGTCATGTACCAAAATGTTCATTGCAGCTCTATTTACAATAGCCAGGACATGGAAATTACCGAAGTGTCCATCGACAGATGAATATTAAAGAAGATGTGGCACATATATACAATGGAATATTACTCAGTCATAAAAAGAAACGAAATTGAGCTATTTGTAATGAGGTGGATGGACCTAGAGTCTGTCATACAGAGTGAAGTAAGTCAGAAAGAGAAAGACAAATACCGTATGCTAACACATATATATGGAATTTAAGAAAAAAAAATGTCACGAAGAACCTAAGGGTAAGACAGGAATAAAGACACAGACCTACTAGAGAATGGACTTGAGGATATGGGGAGGGGGAAGGGTAAGCTGTGACAAAGCAAGAGAGAGGCATGGACATATATACACTACCAAACGTAAGGTAGATAGCTAGTGGGAAGCAGCCGCATAGCACAGGGAGATCAGCTCAGTGCTTTGTGACCACCTAGAGGGGTGGGATAGGGAAGGTGGGAGGGAGGGAGACGCAAGAGGGAAGAGATATGGGAACATATGTATATGTATAACTGATTCACTTTGTTATAAAGCAGAAACTAGCACACCATTGTAAAGCAATTATACTCCAATAAAGATGTAAAAAAAAAATAAAGGTAGAAGATATAAATAGACATTTCTCCAAAGAAGATATACAGATGGCCAAAAAGCACATGAAAAGATGCTCAACATCACTAATTATTAGAGAAATGCAAATCAAAACTACAATGAGGTATCACCTCACACTGGTCAGAATGGCCATCATCAAAAAATCTACAAACGGGCTTCCCTGGTGGCGCAGTGGTTGCGAGTCCGCCTGCCGATGCAGGGGACACAGGTTCGTGCCCCGGTCCACGAAGATCCCACATGCCATGGAGCGGCTGGGCCCATGAGCCATGGCTGCTGAGTCTGCGCATCCGGAGCCTGTGCTCCGCATCGGGAGAGGCCACAACAGTGAGAGGCCCAAGTACCGCAAAAAAAAAAAAAATCTAAAAACAATAAATGCTGGAGAGGGTGTGAAGAAAAGGGAACCCTCCTACACTGTTGGTGGGAATGTACAGCCACTATGGAGAATAGCATGGAGATGCCTTAAAAAACTAAAACTAGAGCTACCATATGATCCAGCGATTCCACTCCTGTTCAGTGTTCTTTGCAGCCCTATTCACAACAGCCAGGACATGGAAGCAACCTAAATGTCCATCAACAGAGGAATGGATAAAGATGTGGTACATATATACAATGGAATATTACTCAGCCATAAAAAGGAATGAAATAATGCCATTTGCAGCGACATGGATGGACCTAGAGATTGTCATACTGAGTGAAAGTAAGTCAGAAAGCGAAAAATAAATATCATATATTATCACTTATATGTGGAATTTTAAAAATGGTACACATGAACCTATTTACAAAACAGAAGTTGAGTCACTGATGTAGAAAACAAACTTGTGGTTACTGGGGGGAAAAGGCAGGGGGTAAACTGGGAGACTGGGATTGACATACACACAGTACTATACACAGAACGGATAATTAATAAGAACCTACTGAATAGCACAGGGAACTCTATTCAATACTCTGTAATATGGGAATAGAATCTAAAAAAAGTGGATATATGTGCATGTATAACTGACTCACTTTGCTTCCTGTACAGCAGAAACGAAACACTGTAAATCAACTATACTCCAATAAAAAAAAATTTTTTTTAAATCATCATTGAATCTTGTCGTTGGGTAGCAGGGTCTAAGCTAAAAACACTTAAAATAGGACAGATAAACAAAACCTCCTTTAGCCATAGAGAGACAAAAGAGATGGGAAAAGCACAAAGATGAACTACATTCCTACGACAGAAGGGCTGACATTGTTTTGTCCCCCTGATGGCAGCCTCCCCAGTGGAGTGGAGTGGGCAGCTCAGGCAGCCAGTGCTCCTGGTCCTCTTACCATGTAGTATCCTGGAAGCAGCTTCTGCAGAAACTCCGCCTCTTTGTGCTGGACTGTTTTAATGATGAATTCATCATCGCTGGACACATAGAAGAGGGAACCACTAGCTCCAGAGTTGCAGAGTTCAATCAGTGGCTCATTGCAGAGGGAGTACTGGGCCCAGAGAAAAGAGAGCAAGAGGTTCAGAGATACAAGGGCATGCCCAACCAGAAATCAACTACAGATGCAATTCTAAAGAAAAACTAGAGCAAGAGTGTGGAGAGAGGGTCTTCCTTTGGAAGTATCCCTCTGATACTGGAGTCCCAGGGTCCTGAAATCTGGAAGCTTACCAAGTAATCATCAGGGCGGATACCAAATAACTCCCGAAAGTAGCGGAAGGCAACAGGTGCATAGGTCTTGAACCGAAAGTCATTGTAGTGATGAGCAGGAGTCAGGTTGCTCCCTTCACTGTGGGGTTGAACAGAAGAAGCCATAACTTACCAGTTCCTGTAATTTAGGGAGTCCACACCCTGGAAAGACACTCAGTCACCCAAAGCCAGGTCAACACATCCCTCCTGAGAGAACCAAAGGGACTGGATGAGTCAGTTACATAATGGGACAAGGCACAACACGGGGATTAAGACATGGGCACAGGGAATCATATTACCTCCTCCCAATGCACTAAATTGTTTTTTAGGGCTCAGTCCACAGGCCGGAGGCTCATGGAAACATCCAAAGGAGAGCATGTGCTCTTCAAATTCTCCAGTCCCCATATCACCCTGATTAAAATCAGGTTAAGGATTGGATGCATGCCTAAATTAGACATGAACCCTAAAATGCCCTGATGATGATATAAAAAAGCCACATTTTCTAGGACATTCCCCTGCACATTAACCTCTGTACCTCGGGAAGAAGATACTCTCCACCACATAGAAGTCTTGCATGAGGACATCCCGCTCTGGTTTGGTACTCAGGCTCCCCACAGTGTGAGTAATGCCTAACTGGATGGCACCTTTTAAAGCTGACGAGGTTGTCTAAGAAACAAGAGAAACAAGAGGAAAGTTTCTAGTATTAAATCTGATCATAGCAATAAAAACTCAGAAGAACCAGAAGGAACACGGGAGAGCAAATGCCTATCTAGTAGTTCAGACTAAACTGGGGCAATCCAGTTTCCCCATCCCCACACTCTACATGGCAGTTAAGCCTGCAAAGATTGGAAGAGCATGAAGATACAGAATAGCAAAGTGGGGACTCTCTAAACAAGGTGTTCCCTCCTATTCACATCTATATCTGGAAGATACGTTGTACTGAGAGAACAATCCTAGGTCTCACTCCAAAGGTTCCTGCCCCCAGAGTATATGGAGTCCTCCAAACATTTTATTCATCTGATACAGAATGTAACTAAAATTAACTGATACTCTGATTCACTGCCTAGCTACTGAAGTTCAGTTCTCTAAGGCAAGGGCTGACTGGCGTTCCAAGGACAACTGAGTGGCAAAAAAAGCTCCTGACTGAAGAAGAAAGCCTGAAAGATTCAAATTATTTCTGAGAGAACTATTTAGATTTAAAATTATCATACTGTGGTCAAAACACAAACATAAGAGCCCCACTCTTACAATCCAGGATTTCAATGTCATGGGAAAATGTCGTATTATTTAGTTCTGTGCTGTCCAATATAGTAGCTACTAGCTACACTCGGCTATTTAATTTTAAGTTAAAGTTAATTTAATTTAAAAATCATTTCTTCAGTCTTACTAGCCACATTCAGGTATGATTAGTGGGTACCACACTGGATAACACAGATATAGCACATTTCAATCACTGTAGAAAGTTCTATTGGACAGTTTTGTTCTAAGTGATTTCCCTTATCCCCCCAACCCTCACCAAATATTACTTGTATCAATATTCTACCTAGTCCTCGTTGGGCATTAAAATTATAACTAGGGACTTCCCTGGTGGTCCAGTGGTTAAGAATCCACCTCCCAGTGCAGGGGATGCGGGTTCGACCCCTGGTTGTGGAACTAAGATCCCACATGCCATGGGGCAACTAAGCCCATGCGCTCTGAAGCCCACGTGCCACAATTAGAGAGAAGCCCGTGAGCCACAACGAAGCGCCTGCACACCACAACGAAAGATACCATGTGCCACAGCTAACACCCAATGCAGCCAAATAAATATTTTTAAAAATAAGAATAGGGATTTCCCTGGTGGCACACTGGTTGAGAATCCACCTGCCAATGCAGGGGACACGGGTTTGAGCCCTGGTCCAAGAAGATCTCACATGCCACGAAGCAACTAAGCCCATGCACCACAACTACTGAGCCCACGCACCACAACTACTGAAGCCCACACGCCTCGAGCCTGTGCTCTGCAACAAGAGGAGCCACCGCAGTGAGAAGCCTGCATACTGCAACGAAGAGTAGCCCCTGCTTGCCACAGCTAGAGAAAGCCCATGCACAGCAACGAAGACCAAACGCGGCCAAAAAAATTTAACACTTAAAAAAAAATTTTTAAATAAGAATATTTAAAAAAAATAAATAAAATTATAACAAATTTTTTAAGTGCTTGCCTCTCCAATTAGACTAGAAACTCATCTTTTTGTCTCAGTGTTCAGCACATAAAAAGAGCTCAATAAGTGTGTTTAATTGACATGGGCCTCAGAGTCCATTCCCAGGGAGAGTCAGGTCCCTGACTGAGAATGAGTCAGTCCACCTCTATCACTTCGGACAATGCAATAAAGACAGAGAACAAACACAAGAAAAATTTACATGGGCCAGACAAGGTATAGATGCCAAATAGGAGGTTGAACACTGTACCCCAGGAAACCTAAGCATCTCCAATTAGTCCAGAACTGGGGAATTGGGTCACTCCAGGATGCTTCTCTCCTGTTTTCCCTTCACCAGTTCAATTTTCTCTTCTTGGTTATTACTACTATCTTTCCAATCCATTTGATATCTCTAGCTCAAAATCAGGTATTCTAGGCCCTATTCACCAAATGAAACTACAATCTTAAAAAAACAAAACCCATGGACTTCCCTGGTGGTCCAGTGGGTAAGATTCCATGCTCCCAATGCAGGGGGCCCAGGTTCGATCCCTGGGCGGGGAACTAGATCCTGCATGCATGCCACAACTGAGAGTCCACATGCCACAACTAAGAGCCTGCACGCCACAACTAAGAGCCCGCATGTCACAATTAAGAGTCCACATGCCACAACTAAGAGTCCGTATGCCGCAACTAAGAAACCCACATGCTGCAACTAAAGATCCCGCATGCCGCAATGAAGACGCTGTGTGCCACAACTAAGACCCAGCACAGACAAAAAACAAAATAAAACAAAACATACACACACACAAAGAAAAATTCTTGACCTGCTGTCTATCTCTGTATCACCAAGCTGAATGGGATCCAGCCTTCACTTTATGTACATCCAGCACAAGAGACATGGTTCCCTAAAGCTAGGTAAGAATGGCCTTGGGGGCTTATTACATGTTTATATCTAACAGGGAAACACAATTTCTTCAGCTCAGTGAAAAAGCATCCAACACCAGATTTGTTCATTAAGAACATTCTCATTTAAACACATATATGGGGACTTCCTTGGTGGCACAGTGGTTAAGAATCCGCCTGCCAATGCAGGGTACACGGGTTCCATCCCTGGTCCAGGAAGATCCCACATGCCACAGAGCAACTAAGCCTGTGTGCCACAACTACTGAGCCCACGTGCCACAACTACTGAAGCCTGTGCGCCTAGAGCCCATGCTCCGCAACAAGAGAAGCCACCACAATGAGAAGTCCATGCACCGCAACGAAGAGTAGCCCCCTGCTCGCTGCAACTAGAGAAAGCTGGTGAGCAGCAACAAAGACCCAACACAGCCAGAAACAAAACCAAACAAAACGAAAAACACATATACAGGGCTTCCCTGGTGGCACAGTGGTTAAGAATCCGCCTGCCAATGCAGGGGACACGGGTTCGAGCCCTGGTCCGGGAAGATCCCACATGCTGCCGAGCAACTAAGCCCGTGCGCCACAACTACTGAGCCTGTGCTCTAGAGCCCATGAGCCACAACTACTGAGCCTGTGCGCCACAACTACTGAAGCCCGCGCGTCTAAAGCCCGTGTTCCGCAACTAGAGAAACCACCGCAATAAGAAGCCTACGAAGAGTAGCTCCCACTCGCCACAACTAGAGAAAGCCCGCGCGCAGCAACGAAGAGCCAACGCAGTCAAAGATAAAATAAATAAATTTATAAAACAAAACAAAACCCATATATACAGACGGGAAATAATTTACCCTTTGTGAAGTAAATTCTAAAGTTCAAGTTGCGGGGCTTCCCTGGTGGCACAGTGGTTGGGAATCCACCTGCCAATGCAGGGGACACGGGTTCGAGCCCTGGTCCGGAAGGATCCCACATGCCACAGAGCAACTGTGCCCATGTGCCACAGCTACCAAGCCTGCGCTCTGGAGCCGCGAGCTACAGCTACTGAGCCGCGCACCACAACTGCTGGGGCCCATGCGCCTGGAGCCCATGCTCCACAGCAGGAGAGGCCACCGCAGTGAGAGGCCCACGCGCCGCAGCGGAAGAGTGGCCCCCGCTCGCCGCAACTAGGGAAAGCCCGCGCACAGCAACGAAGACCCAACGCAGCCAAAAATAAATAAAAATAAAATAATTAAATTTATAAAAAATAAAAAAGTTCAAGTTGCATGATGGCTATTGTGCAAAGGTTTAGCGTATCAAGAAATGGGATGGAATGTGGAGAATAATATCAAGGAGACAGAACTATCCCTTCCTGGAGTAAGATGAATGGGTTTCACCCAGACACACCTTTTTATATGTTGTCTCTCCTGAGGAATCAACACCTCGGTGGCCTATTTTCTTCATGGGCATGCTAGAGGCATAAGGCACCTAGAATAAGAAGAGTCAAGATTAGTACATGATTCCCATGTAACACACCAAACAGCTACCACGATGGTAAATCAAAAAAAACAAAACATGCAACACACCCTTTTTAGGTTAAGAACGTTTTATAAAATCTTTAGAAGATCCCTCCCATGCAAACACACAGCTATAGTGTTGCTCCCCAAAGAACTAAACTGACTAAAAGAACACAAAGAAAACTCCAAATGACATATATTTCACCTTTGGTTCTCAGAAAGATGACATGGAAAATTAAAATGATTATCATTAAAGAAAAGGAGAAACAGGGGAAGTAAGCAATAGCAGCCCCAGAAAAAAGGAAAGACCCTCAGTTTACAAAAGCAAGAGAGAAGTAGAGCTCCACAGACCCAGCTTTCTTTCAGAAACTACTACCCCTCTAATATTCAACCCAACCTGAACACTATTTGCTCAAACTGAATTCACCAGCAGAAATGATCTAGCCACTGGCAAATGCAAGTACTGCGAGCCCAAGTATTAAGAGGCTGTGGCAATAAGATGAGTCCTCTAAGAAAAGGGCCTCAGTGCCTCAAAGAGATTCCTGAGAACGTGGTATGGCTTTGTTTTCTATTCACATACATCACAGCCTCTGAAAAAAGGAAGAAGTAAAACCAGTGGAGCAGAGGCTAGAAGGCTATTCTCCACAGCCAAGATGCCAGCACAACAGACATGAAGGTATTCTTCATGATGTCGATACTCAAGTTAACAAGCCAGAAGGCAAAAAGACTACTGAAAATAGCATGTTACCATCTTAGGGCCTGATATTTAAGTTCTACTCTTCTTGCTAAGACCCTTAGTGCCAGAAAACCCTCAGTATATAACCTGACAGATCTTGGAAGATGTTCTGAGAAAAAAGCCTAAAATCCTATGCCAAAATGGTCTGCACTCTGAGGTCCCGTCACAAAACCCAGGAGAGATGCAAGAAGTAAAAAGAGGAATGGGAAATACTCTGTGGGAAGAAAATTAAGCAAATACAAGATACTCTGCACAAAAGAGAAAAACTTAGAATATCAACAGCTTCAGTACGGTTAAAAGAAGTTCTCCACATTCACTGAAGCTACGCAGTCAGGAGGTATTAACAGCAAAACAAGAGAACGAGCCTTAGTGTCAGACTAGCTTTGAATCCTAACCTTATTAATTACAGGACCTTGGGCAAGCTATAGAACCTCTAATCTTCACTTTTTCATCTATAAAACATGGATAACAACACTACCTACACTCATAGAGGCTCTTTGAAGGATTAAATAAGAATACCTATAAAGAGCACTTAGGTACCTTATTTACTCTTTGGTACATTAAAAAAAGGCTCAGGGTCTTCCCTGGTGGCGCAGTGGTTGGGAGTCCGCCTGCCAATGCAGGGTTCAAGCCCTGGTCCAGGAAGATCCTGCAGCCGCGGAACAACTGGGCCCGTGCGCCACAACTGCTGAGCCTGCCCTCTGGAGCCCGTGAGCCACAACTGCTGAGCCTGCGTGCTGCAACTGCTGAGGCCCCCACGCCTGGAGCGCGTGCTCTGTGATGGAAGAGGCCACCACATTGAGAAGCCCACGTGCTGCAGCAAGGAGTAGCCCCCACTCGCTGCAACTAGAGAGAGCCTGCGCACAGCAACGAAGACCCAACAGATCCAAAAATAAATAAATAAAATAAGTAAATTTAAAACATTAAAAAAAAGTTCAATAAATCTGAGCTATTATTAATATTCATAATAAACTGTGACAAAAGTAGAGTTGTATAATTACTAGCCTACCAAAGAGATGTGAGAACCCTATCTAGATTCCAAGACCCAAGTAGGGGGAAAATAAGGATGTTATAAACAGGTATCCTTCTATCCCAGAATTAAGGTTTTAGAACCACTGTATCAATATAAAACTCACCTCAGATGCCATGGGTCTCTTGATTCCAGATGCTGTGAAAAAAATAAAATAAACAAACACAACCATAAGTATATACACACACTCACAACGATCTCTATCAAGCCCACTGAAACAATCAGGATTTGAGTCACACTAAACCTGACAATGAGCTCCTGCCTCTTGCTCATTGATAACAGATCCTTTTGGATAGGGATTTTAAACGTCCCTTCTTTTTCCTCCTCCATACTCACAGAGCCCTTATGCATATTCTGTTCTCATTCTAGTCCTTTTTCTTACGCAAGTGTTCATATTTTCTCTAGGAAATATATCTGTTCTTGATACATTTAACCATCAGAGCCAGAGGGTCTCATTTGATACCATGGCTGAAAGAGAAAGGGCATAAGAGATACCAAGATTTATTGGGCAACCTGGGCTTGATTAATAATTTTTCCTGTAGAGCTAAAAGGGTAGGTACTCTTAGAGCATATCTATGGTGCTTTACACTTCTACTAATTATTTCAGAAAAAAGGTAAAGAGTTGGTCTATGGAAGCTTTATTTACAGTAGCCAAGATATGGAAGCAACCTAAGTGTCCATCAACAGATGAATGGATAAAGAAGCTGTGGTGTGTCTGTGTATGTGTGTGTATACATATACATATTTATGCAAATGGAATATTACTCAGTCATAGAAAAGAATGAAATTCTGCCATTTGCAACAACGTGGATGTCTCTAGAGGTTATTATGCTTAGTGAAATAAGTCAGATAAAAACAAATACTCTATGTTATCACTTATATGTGAAATCTAAAAAATAAAACCGATCAATGTATATAACAAAACAGAAACAGACTCACAGAGAGAAAAAACTAGTGGTTACCAGTGGGGAGGGAAAAGCGGGGAGGGACAAGCTAGGGGTAGGGGATTAAGAGACACAAACTACTGTGTATAAAATAAATAAGCAACAAGGATATATTGTACAGCACAGTGAAATATAGCCATTATTGTGTAATAACTTTAAATGGAGTATTATCTGTAAAAATATTGAACTACATTGTACATCTAAAACTAATATATTATTATAAATCAACTATTCTTCAATTTTAAAAAAAAGAGTTGATCTATGGAGATGAGGAGGCTAAGGATGGGGAAATGCAATGTCAAAAAAATGGAAGAGCACAGAGTGCAGGCAGAACCTGACTCTACATCCTTCCATCCTCATCTTGATTTCTGCTGTAAAAGCAACAGGAATTTGTTGGTGTGTACTTAGTAAATATATAATCAGTGGAGATGTGTAAGATAAGTGTGTAGTTAAATCTCATCAATATTATGACTTTTTATCCACTTAAATGTAGAAAAAGATTTCAAGAATATGTTTAGAAAGTGACTAAAAGACCATTATCTATAGAAAAATACTCTAAAAGGTTAAATCAATTCTTAAGGGTCTGCGATCCCTATAACTTTCATCCATGATCACATTGGAAACAGGGAGACAGAACTTTCTCCCCTTCATATTGAAGAATGTTGGCCTTTTTTCTTCAAAGACTACTGATATATTACTTTGATGTAGTTCTAAAGAATTCAAAATGAATAAAGATTAGCCATATTTAAGAAAATTAAAAAGAAGAATCCAATTCGGACGAATCCTCAATAATATAATACCTGAATAGGAAGACCCCAGTTCTGGTCCATATATAAGGTTTGAGACAAGATGGGCTTAAGGGCAATCAGGTAAAGCTCTAATTACTATTGTTTAAGACCAACGATCAAGGGCCCTAAGAATTTCAGAATATAGCTGGGCTCAGAGAAGAGATTGTGGTAGACCTTAGTAGTACAAAGGCCACAGACTAAGCATTTCTGGTACCAATAAGCAGAGCAGCAAGTTTCCTTCCCCATAGTGAGTCAGAGTAGCAAAACTATGGGGAACAGATGGTTTTCATTCCTCTTCCCAAAAAAGGAGGTAAGGGAAATGTCATCTAGCTGTTAGGAAGATGTGCTGCATAAAATGGCCCAGAAAATTAGAAAAACAGCAGAGCCCAATAATCTATGCTTTTTGCAGGATGCTTCATCTTCAGTCAGGTCAAGTTCAGGTAGGTGAAAGACCATTTTAGAACTGGAACCCTAAGCTAAAGCTTCCAAGGAACAATAAGCCAGGACGAGTCAGATTTATGATAAAACTGTTACTGACTTAAAACCTTTTAGACAAGAGCCAACATGCTGAGCTATTTAAAAATCAGAAGACCTGGGTTCAAATCCCTGTTACATCAGGTAAACTGTTCTCTATATTTAACTAAAAAAAGAGGAACCATATTAGAAGGTTTATGTAAAGATCAGATAAGACAAACTAAATCAGGGACTTCCCTGGTGGTCCAGTGGTTAAGAATCCGTCTTGCAGGGCTTCCCTGGTGGCGCAGTGGTTGAGAGTCCGCCTGCCGATGCAGGGGACATGGGTTCATGCCCTGGTCTGGGAAGATCCCACATGCCGCGGAGCTGCTGGGCCCGTGAGCCATGCCGCTGAGCCTGTGCTCCGCAACAGGAGAGGCCATAACTGTGAGAGGCCCGCGTACCGCATTAAAAAAAAAAAAAAAAAGAATCCGTCTTGCAATGCAGGGATGCTGGTTCAATCCCTGGTCAAGGAACTAAGATCCCACATGCCGTGGGGCAACTAAGCCCGTGTGCTGCGACTACTGAGCCCGCACGCTCTGGAGCCAGGGTGCCACAACTAGAGAGAAGCCCGCGTGCTGCAATGAAAGATCCTGCATGCCGCAACTAAGACCCACCCAACACAGCCCAAAAAAGGATAAACTAAATCAAAGTACTTCATGGACTGCGACGTGCTATACAAATATGTTGTCATATGTGAATTTTTTTTTTTTAAAGAGACCACAGACAGTGCAAGACGGTTTCTTTTTATTTTAATTTTTTAAAAATCTATTTTATTTATTTAGGCTGTGTTGGGTCTTCGTTACTGCGTGCAGGCTTTCTCTCATTGCAGCGAGCAGGGGCTACTCTTTGTCGCGGTGTACATGCTTCTCTTTGTGGTGGCTTCCCGTGTTGCGGAGCACAGGCTCTAGGCACGCAGGCTTCAGCAGTTGTGGCACACAGGCTCAGTAGTTGTAGCTTGCGGGCTCTAGAGCACAGGCGCAGCAATTGTGGCGCACAGGCTTAGTTGCTCCACAGCATGTGGGATCTTCCTGAACCAGGGATTGAACATGTGTCCCCTGCACTGGCGGGCAGATTCTTAACCACTGAGCCGCTGCGCCCATATGTGATTTCTAATGCAAGAGTAAAGCTGGGCCCCCAGGAAGGTTTAATGTTCAATTACCTAGACGTATATGAAATTCTAATTAGCACCTCAAAGTTCTTGGCTCCTCCCCAAACCCTCAGCCTCCACCTCCCCCCCAACATAACCTTGTGCAAGTGTACAGGCAACTGTAGAATTAGTAAGTCTCAATAAGGAAATCAGTATGCTTTCAGTTGAGAAGACAACACTGATTCTGGACTTCTTGGTCAGTACCTGGCTTATCCCTTCCTCTTTTACCCCAGAGGAAGGGGTTTGGAGGGAGCTGGCAGAACCAAGAGCCAACATCCAGTCCTAGGCTGACAGTCTCTCCTAGAACACAACCTCTTCTGCATGCAAGGAGTCAATGGACCAAGTTAAACAATGGAGAAAAAAAAGCAGGTAAGTGATTTTCAAGGCAGAGAGTAGGTCTGGGGCTTTCTTTTTTGTGTGTGTGTGTGGTACGCGGGCCTCTCCCGTTGCGGAGCACAGGCTCCAGACGCACAGCCTCAGTGGCCATGGCTCACAGGCCCAGCCGCTCCACAGCACGTGGGATCTTCCCGGACCGGGGCATGAACCTGCGTCCGCTGCATCGGCAGGCGGACTCTCAACCACTGCCCCACCAGGGAAGCCCGGTCTGGGGCTTTCTTACTCCCTAAAAAGTTCTACTTTGCTACCTTTCCTAGTTTTATCACACAAACACATAGCTCTAGGGCTGCTACACCCTTACAAAGTACCCAGAATGAGGGTGGGAGGACTTCACTCAGTGGAATATGGTGCCAACTACTTAGCTATCTGCAACTGCAAAGCTTGGATTAATCCCAAGAACACTATAGCTGAAGCAGCTGGATGGATACTGGGGTCTAAATAATAATCAGAACAAGTAACACGGGGAGGAGAATTGGGACCCAAGACTTATTCTCTTCCTTGTCTGAAGTTTTGCCCCTAGGGCACAGGTCAGAGCTCCAACCTCCCAGAGAAGAATGGACAGGAATAGAAAAATAACTGGAGAATTTTATCAATGTTGCTGTAACACCCAGCTTGGTCCAGAAGAAACCCAATGAAGAGCAGTGATATTTCAGGGAACCAGGTACCATCTGCTAAGGCTTGACCATTTGGCCCAAGGCTCTGCCAATGAGAAACTGCCTACTGAGACTGAAGAGTCACCAGCACTGTACCTGTTCATCTCCTAATCAAGCTCTCTTCAGAAGGAAGAGGAGGAGCAGAAATGGAGGAAGAAGGGGGAGGTGGACGGAGGGGGGAGGAAAAGTGAGGGAAAAAAAGAGAGAAAAGAAAAGAATACCAACTCAGCATGGCAACACCCGGCTTAGCAATGCCATCCAGCCAATGTTTAAGGAGAACGAGATTTATCCTTATGGATAAGACTAGAATGTTATTCAACAGAAAGTTTGTTTTCTAGCATCTGTGTGAAAAATGATCTCTGATAAGTATACATTATCATCTTATAATCCCCATATCCACGATCCATATGTATCATCCTCTTTTTGGGTGGGGAAACTGAGTATAGGGCAGAGTTCCAATGTTAAATTTCCTCTTCCTCAGGGAAAAACGTTTCCATAGTTTGTTTCCTTCATGACTATGTAACTCCTACTTATTAACAGGCCCTAGACCAAGAAGCATTCTAAACAACCAGCTAATGTTGCTCTACTGGAAGCAAAAAATAAAGCCATGACAAATAGGCTGCATCAGAAAAATAATGGTTCAAATAACTTAATTCTGAGTGGCTCAATAGATGATATAGAACCAACCATGGTGATTTCAAGTCCTAGTTCTTCTGCAGAAAGATGGAAATGTAAAAGACCTAGAGGACATTACCAAGGATCAAGGTACAAAACTGTACTCAATTACATATTTACTAAAAAAAGACTGGCTTGTTGTTCACCAAAAATATTAATAAATAAAAGACCTAGAGGAGCAAGGGTGTACTCACTTTGGGAATTTTTAAAAAATTCTGACCAAAGCAGGTTCAATCTGGCTGAAATTTATAGACATTAAATGAAAGTTGATTTTTAAATAGAACAAGTTGAGAACTTAGTTCCTTCAGCCACATATGAACCTACTTGCCCATTTTCAAGCAAACAAATCAATAACAATTTATATTAAGAAAAAAAATCATTCAGCAAGGGCCTTTGAGATTTTAATCTAATCTTATTTATAAGTAAAAGTACAGAGCATAAGGGATGTGCTCAAAATCACAGAGCAAAGGCAGTGACAGAGCCAGAACTGGAATCCATATTCCTAAGCCCCAGTTCAACTCTCTTTCTTCTAATCTATCTTTTGTTTACAATTTCCTGGCCACTTGGAGTCTAGGTAGGACAAGAAACCAAGGGAACTAGAATACTTTTACAAACTAAATAAATCTCAGAATTGCTAATGGACAACATGAACATATATTTTCTTCCCTTGAGGTATTCCCTTCCCTTCCATTTTCACTGATAAGAGGATTAAGAGCAGAGACCTCCTCCTTCAGTTCCTCTCAATGAAATGAATAACAACACTCTTCCTCCAGCAACAGTCATCAATGTCACTGGCAAAAACAGTAGGAAAGTATCTTTCATTTCTTTTAGTGAGATTATCCTTGTTCTGAATCAGACAATGCCAGTATTCTAGAGGAGCAGAAGCTATCTTTCAAGTCTGATACTTGAAAGAGCAGTTTCACAGATGTTAAGGTCCTCACTAGCAGTAGAAAGTATCTTTTTGTCTTTGTAATAAGACATGAACAACTTTAGCAGAGAGAGAGAGAAAAAGTTTTTAATTCATCTCAGATTGGAGTTTTCTTTTTGGTGTAAGTGGAACCATGAACCATGTCTTGCTCTGATTAAAAGCATAAGGGTTACGATCATTGAATTTGCAACGACAAAAAGAGGGCATCTGATGGGCACTCCTGTTTCAGTGATCTTGGAATTGACTGCAGAATCAGTCACCAATCCTTGGCAAAAATCCACATATTTAACTTCTAAAATATTTTCTTAAAGTATGATCAATAACTCCACATAGGGCGTCCCTGGTGGCGCAGTGGTTGAGAATCTGTCTGCCAATGCAGGGGACACGGGTTCGAGCCCTGTTCTGGGAGGATCCCATATACCGCGGAGCAACTAGGCCCGTGAGCCACAATTACTGAGCCTGCGCGTCTGGAGCCTGTGCTCCGCAACAAGAGAGGTCGCGATAGTGAGAGGCCCGCGCACCGCGATGAAGAGTGGCCCCCGCTTGCCACAACTAGAGAAACCCCACACACAGAAACGAAGACCCAACACAGCAAAAATAAATAAATTAATTAATTTAAAAAAATAACTCCACATATTATGCATGGAGGAGCTCAGAATTTTGTTGCTTTTTTAGGACAGCTAAAGTCAGAAGGGGAAGTTCCCTTCTGCACTATTCTTTTGTTGAACAACAAATATTTAACCTGGTTTAAAGTCAAGTTAGTTCACAAACAGCCTTTCAGATTAGTGAGAGAGCAATAAGGTATAGTGGGTAGGAATGTGGGCTCTGAAATCAGAACACCTAGGTTGGCTAGATTTGAATACTAGATCTACCATTTACTAATTAGGTAACTTTGGACAAGTTGGTTAAAATGCTCTAGGCCTTGGTTACCTCATCCATAAAATGGACATATGATAACATGTATTTCATAGGGTTGTTATGAGAATTAAATAAGTCCTGTATAGCACCTAACATGTAATAAATGCTCTATAAATACTAGCGATTATTACTACTATCATTGTGAATTATGAAACCCCATCTACAGGATGGGAAGGGTCAGGGGAAATAAGAGGTACAACAGAAAGGGAAAAGAAAAAGAGACTCATTTACTGAAACAAAAGGAAATGGAGTTATGGGAAGACTTTGAGGGAGACAAAAGATAGTGAACGGATTCATTTCATACTGTGGAACTGTGAGAAAAGAAGTTTCTGGGTTAAGACAGCATCTTTTTTGGAGAGGACAGAGGGAAATGGGAGCTAAAGTGAAATAATGCTTGCAGGACATCCACAGCCTTCTCAGAAGGCCATGCACTACTACTAAAAAAAAGTCTGCAATTGTTATGGGGAAGAGGAGTTGGCTGCTAGTAACTACAAGGACTCATGCTTCTTCAGCACAAATACACATCAGTTCTACCTCTCTTACGGTTGACCCCACAGCACAGAAAGTTGAAACCTAAACGAGGAAAAACAGAAAATTATCACTTACTTCTGGGGTTCTACCTGCTTAACAGCAGAATAAGCACATTAAAAAAACAAACAAACAAAAAACACACAACAATGCTAAAGTTTAAAATTATTAACAGGACCTGACCTGATGACCCCCAGTACCATACTGGGAAATGTTAGATGATTTTCTGCAGTTCTAGGTAAATGTCAAAAAAAGAGACAGAAGGAGAAGCTCAGGCAGAAAAATTCCAGGGGAAAAAAAAAAAAGAAAAATTCCAGGAGTGATCACAAAACTTGCAACCCAAACAATTTCACACTGGAGTGATTTCAGATAGGCCAAAAAATTTCAGGTATAAAGCTCCTTGCATGCAGGCTTCTATCCTTTTAAAAAAGACTGTGTATACATTTTATTTGACGGTCTTCCACTTGTGAGGGCAATTTGGTAATATCTAGCAAAAAGCCTTAAAAACAAATATGTACCATTTGTCCCAGAAGTGAGAATTTATCCTAAGGAAATAGTCAAGTGGACAAAGACATATATACAAAGATATTTATTGTAGCATTGTACATAATAACTATAATTGGGTAGATATAATGGGAAAGAATCTAAATGAACAATATAGGTGACATAAGTTGTAGTGCAGTCATAAAATGGACTAGTATACAACCATTATTTTTATGTGTAGGATAAAATCCATTATTTTTATGGATAGGATGTCACAATAAATTGCTGAATGGAAAAAGGTAAAAAATTACATAATGCAATATTTTTCTAAAACACTTACCTATAAAGTCACATGTATTTATATACATAGAAAACGTCCAAAAGATTATATACCAGAATGTTAAAATACGACTACACTGGATAGTGGGATTAAGCTGATATTGTAAGTTTAAGTTTCTATTTTTCCTTATCTATATAAATTTTCTGTAACAAATAATTAGATAATTTAACAATTAAAGGAAAGAGATACACGGGAATGGCTTTATTATCTTTGTTTTATAACCATTTTTCCCAGTAAACTAGTGCTCAACAGTCCCACACATACCACCATCAATCCCCTCCCCACACATTAACTCAAGCTCATTACAACATATTATGATGCTGCAGAGATAGAGGAAAAATGTGAAAAGATGTCTAGAAAGCTGCTGACAATTCCAAGCCACAAATAAGCATGACTCCTATACACTCCCTCCCATTCTTTATTAATTATTACTTTGAGATGCCTATACAACCTGAAACAAACCTATATCAGCACATAGGATAAGAGGTTCTCTCTGAAGAATTTACCTTTCATATCCTTCAGAATATCAATTTTCTCCTATAAAACATGTATACCTAATTTCAGCAGATCTCCTGGATACTTGAAAAATAAAGATCGAGCCTCAAAATTATGAAAATTAGCTGAGAAATCTTTAATGTTACTAAGTAATTTCACAACAGCTGAACTAGCCAAGTCAAGTGCCTAAGTGGAAACAACCCAATCAATTCCTGCTAAAATACAAAGTTGAATCATCATACCATGTCACAGAAAATTTTTCTGAGTAACTCTGTACTGGTCTCAAGGAAGCACTCCATTTTTGTCCTTGGCCCCACCCTAAATTGTGTTTGTGATGAAAAAGGTACCCAAGGCCTTAAAAGAGGAGATAATTGAAACAAAGATATTTTCAGACAGTAAATAGCTCCAAAATATGAGTTGTTGTTCCCCTCCCCCGCCCTGCTCTCAGTGTGTGGAACAAAACAGAGTTGGCCTTAATACCAGAGCCTCTCCCAGTGCTTTCAGAGCAGAAGCATTTCCGACGGAGATGAGATGACATCATCTACCAGATGAGAAACTAAGAGGCAGTCTGTGACTGACTTCAATGTTTGAAGTACTCATATAATTTCGGGAGGCTAGAAGTTGGCCGGATGTGCATTGCTCAGACGAGTTTTGCCCGAACAGGTCATAGAGAAGCAATTCCAGAGACCTACGAATACTACTACAAAAATGTGTCAGTAATTCCTACATAAAGCAGAAAGAGACAAGCAGGCTTTTTGGAAGCAAAATGCTAATTCTTAGAGGGTCTCTTGGTTGATAATATTGAGAGCCAGAGATTTCAAAAGAAAAAAAAAAAGAGCAAAAGCAAAAACCTGCACAAAAAAACAAAAGCCATCAGCCCAGTTGTTTGCTGGACTATCTCAAACAAGCTCTCTGGTCCTCTTTAACTTGAAATACTGAATTTTAATTATACCACTGCATGTAGGAGGCATAATATGTTATCCAAATGAAAATACTCACAAATATGTCTGACATGTCAGCCTACCTAATGAGAAGTACTGCTGAGCACAAAGCTCTAAGAGATAGTGTTAAAAGGAAATTTTAAAAAGGCACTATTACTATGCCCTCAATAAGAACTAAACCAAGCCAATTAAGAAAACCAAGCCACATCTTAGAGAAGAGCTAAATTTTGTTTCCTAGCAGGTGTCAGTTTTTCCTAAGGATCTTCTAGAAAAAATGAGAAAGGCAAGGATGCTCTTAGAAACAAAAGCTCAAAAGCAGTTTCATCTACCAGTCCTGGGGTCAGCTGAGAGCCAACCTGGTCAGCTAAGAGCCAACTAAGTAAGTAGCAAGGAATGAGCTGCAAATTTATTAAGACCCATCTTGACAACATACAGACTTTATGCAAAGTCTTTGCCACTATTAACAATGTCTTTGAATCTCACTTTCCTAATTTGTAAAATGAGAGTGTTAAATTAAAATATCTCTACACTTCCCTCTAGTGATAATTTTTTTTTAATTTATTTATTTTTGGCTGCGTTGGGTCTTCGTTGCTGCATGCGGGCTTTCTCTAGTTGTGGTGCTACTGTGTGGGCTACTGTTCATTGTGGTGCGTGGGCTTCGCATTGCAGTGCTTGTTGCAGAGCACGGGCTCTAGGTGCACAGGCTTCAGTAGTTATGGCACGCAGGCCCAGTAGTTGGGGCTCGCGGGCTCTAGAGCGCAGGCTCAGTAGTTGTGGCGCACGGGCTTAGTTGCTCCGTGGCATGTGGGATCTTCCCGGACCAGGGCTAGAACCCGGGTCCCCTGCACTAGAAGGCGATTCATAACCACTGCACTACCAGGGAAGCCCTAGTGGTAATTTTTGCTTCTAGTTCTATAAGCCAAATTTCATGGTTCTCAGGCCTCAAATATGTATCTCTTAGCAGTAAAATTTTGATTGAAATTTGTGAAAAAATCTGAGTCCTTCTTTAAAAGACCCGAGTCTCCTGGATAAGCCAACCCACAGCGAAGAAGCAGTTGAGATTTCTGGCAGATCACCACCTCCCAATTCTATTTCCAAACCTGGTTCTATCTATCTTGAAAAAAAGCAGTGGATATTGCTGGCTTAGAATGTACATATTTGAGCCGAGAAAGTAACTTAAATGATATCATAACGAGCATAAATTACCTCAACAATGCACTTCAATCACCTCCCAGACACTAATGCAAGAAAATAAGAGATACGGCCAAGTTCCTTCTCTGCCACCCCTTTTATACAGGTTCTTGTCAATGACAACTTGGAGTTTACCAGGGATGTTTACCTACACTGTGCACAGAAAAGTTAATATACTCTAAGCTATTTATATATCCTTAAAATAAAAAAAAAAAACCTCTTCCCATTCTCTTCCTGTAACTTCCCTTTGCCCACTCCCCATCAACATTACTGATCCTTTGGGATAGTGCTTATTCTTGGTTAACTCCATATTGCTCAGTTTAGTACACAAGGCAAATAATAAGATATATGGAACTCCCTACAAGGAATCTGCCCTTCTCTCTCTTTTTACCAGTCTTCTTCAGACTCCAACAATTAGGTGACTTTTTGGGAATCAGATATTTAAAAATTAATACATATTGTATACAGCCATTAAAAACAAACAGACTAATTTCACAGGAGGAGAAAGAAAAATGATCAGTAACAAAGTTTAAAAAGATGGAGGGGTTGAGGGAAAAAAGTTCATTTCAAACAAAACAACAGTAAAAGAAACAACAGAAGCTCATAGGAGATATGAATGAAACAGAACCAACACATATGTACAAACTAAACAATGTTCTCTTTTGATAGGAAAGGGTGGAGAAGTGAAGGGCAACAGGGGAAATGAACTAGGAAGGGGTTTCCTCTAGGAAACACCATCAGTCCAAACACTCTCTCTTTGAGACTGAATGATGGGCTGGGGTTTGGAACACAGAGAAACAGAAATTCTCTCTGTTGAGCTATCAGAAACAGCATACTTCCTGAAGCATACTTGTATCCTTGATCAAGAGGATACACCCAGTAAAAAGGAGAGAGAAGAAACTGACAACTTTGGTCTTTTTGCTTTCTTCATGTCAAGTAAGAATATCCCAAAATTCTAGGAAAGAAAATATCCAGTTTAAAGGACAAAATACCCCCACACACTTTCCTTCTCCCCAGTTCTGAATTTGGCCTGGTGTTATCGCTGTTGTTCATTTCACAGGCTATAGTTTCCATTATTTATTATCAAAGAAAAATAGACTGATAAAATATTTAACAGCTAGTAGCTAGCACATATTTAAGCAAAGTTATTAATCAGAACAGTTTTATATCAAACCAGAACAGCACACAGAAATTAACAAACAAAACATAGTATGTATTTTGATATTCAAAGCTAACTTATAAGTACACATTACCAATTAATATCAGATACTGGATACCTAATAAGTCTATATAATTGACAGTGGGCTTGAGCAGCCATGGCAGAAATAAATGGATAATTAAAAACAATGACATTCTAATGTCAGTTTTCCGGCAGAAACTACCAAGGGGACAAAAGAAAAAAGGAGGGGGTAGGTGGGTGTAAACCCTCTGCAGAGAAAGCAAAAAGAAAAATCTCTCCCTACTTATAAAATACCAATCAAAATGGAACCTGGTGATATTCTGCCTACATGGCATTCTGTTCTATCTTTACCTTTCCAAATTTCAGTTTCTCACTCCAATAAAGTGGCTTAAGTTGCTTTATTTTTCACTAGTATGGAAGAATTGAAAGGAAAGAAATCAGTCTGCAAATGGCCTACACTGTACCAAAGAACACAGACAAAAAACCCCTACCATTTGGAGTTATCAGATTACAGCATACATTTATTTACTTGTGGAGCTCTGCTGAGAAGAACAAAGCCACCAGAATCAAGGACTGATAAGACTGGCTCTACTACAAAAGTTCCAAGCAAAAATCTTCTCTCCTGTGTCTTCCAGGGTCTCCCTCACTAGTTAAGGGAAAGTCAGGAAAGGAGCTGTAAAAGTTACCTCCAAATCATTTATTTGTGCTCATGATAAAATCATTTGGTGATGTGTGACAATTTCAGAAATGTTCTGGTCTGAAGCAAAAGGAGCTATAGGTTCATGATCTTCTAAGGTTTCAAGTGCTTTTTCTTAGGGGAGTCACACATGATTTTATCACACAGCTCTTATTTCAGGGGAGCAAAGGACACCTCAACACTCTAACTTTACTTTTTAACTCCTCCACTAACTTCAAATCAAGTCTCCAAAACAGAAACTCTTCACTCCCTTCCTGGTGGTAAAAAGGGGACTCAGTGGCTGAATTTCAAACTCTTGATGGACTAGTCAAATTGCAGACAGGGGCTCTCCTACACTGGTGTGACAGATGGTCGCACTGTCAACAGCACCTTATCAGGGCTGATTTTATTTTTTAAGTGGTGCCACTGTCCAAATAATGAGGATAGGAGGGAAAGGAAGAGAGGGAATACATTTCCTTTAACACATGCAACAGCAGACAGCAAACTGCATCACCTTTTCTTAACCAAAGTTTAAGAACAAGCACATGATAATGGCTGCTGTAAACTGATATTCATTTATAATTGCCTCCCTCCCACAAATCCAAACATGGTAATCACTCCAATGGGAAAAGATCTCTCAGACATCTCTCACATATCTCTCAGAGCGAATGCTTTGCTCTACCTTCTGTATTTCACTTGTCAGCAGCTTAAAAGACCAGCTCTCACTTAATGGTGAAATAATATAGACAGGGGTTTAATACTGGCAGGGAACAACCGTTCTAAATTACCTGTCCTTCCTAATTTGAATGCCAAAAGATTTTGAGCCTCCAAAGGTTATGAGTGACTTATCTAAAACATCAATCTGTCCCTGAATCCTGACATTCTTATTTTGTATCCACTTTCAACACTGCCAGAGAATCTTGCCTTTAGGATTTCAGTTTCACCAATATTTGAGTTCAGCTAAACACCTAAGGACAGTAACTTGGTTTTAGGATGATTAAAACACAAACACACACAGTCCTACCTTGAATTTCTACAAAGCTAGCCTTTAACAATTTAGGAAATCATAAACCATTGTTTATTCCTGCCAATGTCTTAATTCCCCTGGTACCATCCCGACAGAGCACCACTCCCCTCCAATCACAAATAAAACACATTCTCAGTAGCTTTTTTTGCATCAGAATCAAACATCCTCTTCAAAAACATATCCCTGAAATGAAATATTCTATTAAATTAAATTCAGTAAGCCAAAACCTAAGTGAACATGCAGATACAACAAAAAGTCAACAATGCTTATCTGCACACAGATAATCCCATGTTTTCAGAAATATTTATGAGCATTTTTCTTAATTTCTTAATCCATTTCAGTATTTGCCAAAGAAGCAGAAAAGGACGGTGTTAAGAAGCGAAAGTAAAAAAAGGAATCTAAGCTATTTATTTTTAGCCATTTTTATATATCTTGACTTCACATATGAACACAGTAAAGCCAAGGAGCTGTAATGTCCACTAAAATCTGATATTTGATTTTCTGGTGAAAACACAATAGCAAAAAACATTTATTCAATCTGAATTACATCTTGCTAGTCCTCGGATCTGGCAGAAAATATAAAAACATACAAAAATATCAAATAGTGACATCTTAAATAGATAGTAGGACTTCCCTGGTGGCGCAGTGATTAAGAATCCGCCTGCCAATGCAGGGGACAAGGGTTCGAGCCCTGGTCCAGGAAGATCCCACATGCCGCGAAGCAACTAAGCCCGTGTGCCACAACTACTGAGTCTGCGCTCTAGAGCCCAGGAGCCACAACTACCGAAGCCCGTGCGCCTAGAGCCCGTGCTCCGCAACAAGAGAAGCCACCGCAGTGAGAAGCCCGGGCACTGCAACGAAGACTAGCCCCCGCTGGCCGCAACTAGAGAAAGCCCGAGCGCAGCAACAAAGACCCAAGGCAGCCGAAAATAAAAAATAAATTAATTTAAAAAAAAAAAGATCAACCTGGTTTCTAATACCTGATTTGATAGTTAAGTCTGCTTAACGACTGTACACAACCATTCTTCTTTCAGCACTGGGGGAGCGGGAGAAGAGGCTTTAAATTGAGGAGCTACTGTATTAAAAACACTGTCATTTTAACTTTATCCTTCTTCACATTTAGAATGCAACATGAGTTGTTCTGGCCTGCTAATCCTTTACAGGAAAGGTAAAAATCACCTCTCAAGAAACTAAAAATAGATGTACATAAATAAAACTGCAGTTTGGAAAAAGATATTTGTGACCAAGTATTTGCTCATCTGAACTGGAATATGAAAGGTGGAACCCTCTATTTAGTCAACTCAAAATGGGAAGGATGCAATCCCAGGCCTAAGGAAATGTCAATGTCTCAGGTAAAGCATCCATCATGTGGCAGCCTCTCCCGTCCACAGTGTAGAGGCAACAGTCACTGTGAAACCCCAGACATTTCTGATGGAAGCTCTACAACAGTTTCTGACTCAAACTACCCCCCCCCCCACACACACACAAACCCCAACACCACACATTTTCCCTCCTACACACAATCTGTTGCTTTTCTTGTGGGCTTCTCAGCCCTCCTCAATCTTCAATAGTTTCTAACCACTTTGAGCTATATTCCCTGGCTCCCTTCTCCAAGTGCCAATGTCGTGCCTAATCATTCCTCCAGTCCATTTCCTATTATGCAATATTCGCCACAGCACTGAGAGCCACCCCCACCCCATCCTTCTCAGGCCTAATTCCCAGCATCACCTCCCTCAACCTTTACTGCAATTCGAGACGCCACCGTTCCGCCTTCTCCATCTGTTTTCAGGGTCTTTTAGCCCTGATTTCCCACATTCCTAAGGTTTTCTTCAAAACCTCTCATTCCTTCCCAAAGTTGGGCAGTCTAGAGATGGGAGTCTCCAAAGGAGAATGTTTGATAAAATTGTACGTTTATCTGTGCGAGCGCACGCGTGTTTGGGGGCGGGGGGCACGAAGTGAGAAGGAATGACGCATTAGGGGAAGGTGTGACTAAAAAGACGGCTCCAGTAACTCCCACCCCCAACAAAATCCACAATTCCCTAACTCCCCAGCAATGGAAAGCATCCCATAACGCTTCCATACCTTTTAAGTCCCATGGCTTCTCTTCCACAGTTTCATCCAATTAATCCCGCAATTAACTTGGATTCTACCTGCCTCTCACACTACGTAATTCCTCCCTACTTACGAAGCCTCCATTTACTCTACTTTTCTCTACTCCCTTCGGTTCCCTTTCTGTTGCCTTCCTACCCCCACCGTCAATCTCCATCCCTTCCTGACCCTACTCCTTCAAAGCCCTCAACCCGGTCTCCTCGAAGCCAGCCAATGTTCCTGACAGCTTCCCTTTTCTCAGTCAAATCCATCCTTTCCTCACACTCCCCCCTGCCAGCTCAGAAAGCTAGAAAAGCCTAGTCCTCTGTCCTCCTTACCGGCAACGACTCGGACATCCCCAACTACAGGTGCCCTTCCTGGGTCTCGCTCTTCCCCCCATCGCACAGCTGTCAACAGCCCCCAGCCCACGCTCCGCCCTGATTACCTGAAGACGAGGTGCAGGGAGGGACCCCGGAATCCGCGGATGAAAACCCAACCGCCGACGACCCAGAGGAGGCCGACGCCATCTTGGCAGCCCCCTCCCCCTCAGCGGCCTCGCTCCTTTTGAATCCTCTTCCTCTTCTCGGAGTCGAATCTTCCCCACGTCTCTTCACAGAACCCGCGTTCTCCGGGCCGCCTCCCCGCCCCCTCTCTCAGATACGTCGCGCCGGCTCCGGGACCAACTCAGGGCCGCACCATTCGGCGGGCACGGGGGAGAACTCTCGTCTCGCACCCTCTCCGCAACTTTAACCGCTTTCCGCGGGAGCTACTTTCCCCCTTCACAACAGAGGAAGCTCAAGCCAGCTGCCGGGACCCCGCGTCCGGACCAAACCACACCTAAAAGAACAAGGTGGAGAGTAAGAAGTCCCAGCGGAGCGAGTGGCCCCTCCCCCTCCTCCCTAGCCACAGCCAGTTTATCGCCCAACCCCACCGCTCCACTCCCGGTGGCCAAAGCAATTCAGGCATCGCGCATGCGCCCAACCTTCTCCGCGTCCCATCCCATCCAATAGGGGAGGAGGGAGGGCCCCAGAGAAATCAAGCCAATCAGGAGGCTGATCCTGGTCACATGACGCGGGTCCCTCGCGCCCTAACAAATCCAAGGGTCGAAGACGGCGCGCCCCTGTCTACGGTGCCTCGGTGAGTCAATCTACGTTCGACTCTTTGAAGAGACTAGGTTGCGAAGTCTGAGCAGGGGATCTGAGTACGCGGGGCTGACCCTTTCAGTTCACAGCCCAGGAAGAACTCCCGATAGAAGCGCCGGTGTCAAGTCAAAGACGTTAAACAGTCGAATATCACAAAACACATTCCACCAAGTATTCTTCCGGCTTTACTGCCTTGTTTACCATTTAGTTTAACATGCGTGCATGTCTTGCCTTCCTCTGAATGACATTCGAAACAGATCTACACTTTGCCTCAAACGCAATACTGGGCACAGTGATTGAGTTGAGTAAATATTTGATAAATGAACGAATAATGTCCATTTATTTGATAAATGGATAGGAATAAAGAGCTGTCCAAAAGGGCAACGGAAGGCGATCAGAAACCTAACACAATCTTCCTGTGATCCAGGCCCTTAGTCTCTCTCAGTTACCTATGCTCCAAAGGGCATGGAGACTCAGAGAAATTCCCCATTCTAGTCTAGTCTTCGTACTAACCCCGCTCAATTTTAACAAAATACCCTTGAGATTATGAACCCCGTTGGGGATATGAAGACCTGACTAACTCTGAACAGACTGTAAGCTGCTAGAGAGCAAGGACTGTGTTTCACCCTTGTATCTCCAGCTCCTCCCATGACGTAAGTCTGTACTTAGTAGGGGCTCAATAATTATTCGTGGAATGAATAAATGAAGAGGAGTCGAGGAAAAATCCTAGGTATTGCAGCCCCCAACATGGGCCTGGTTATCCTCTATCCGGATGTCTTCTGGGTCTTCGAAAGAGAACATAGGACCTGAACGTCCAGAAAATATCTCCAAGCATTTACCTCTGCCTTCTACCCCCTGCGTCATCAAGATCTAAAATAATTGTTTCCCTGCTGCCACCTGCTGGGTTATTCATCTTCCTTTAGGTACTGAAGATAGACAAACTTCAAATGCTTGTATTACCACTTATAATTCCATAGCAGTGGGATTGTGTTACATTGAAGTATTTTATGATTCTGATTTTAAAATTGGAAATAGACCAATAAAACCCTGACTTACCAAGGCGGTAAGTCAACAGGGGGATCTTCTCCCTCGGATTTGATCTATGAATTAGATTTCAGCCCTCCTGAAAGAAGAGACCCCTGTTTTGTAGCTTCTTAGGGGTTTTTGTTTCTCCTTTACGTACCAGAAAATAGCTACTATTACTCCTACCACCTTGTATTATGTCAGTCTGTTTGCTTGTTCGTCTCCCTCATAAGACTGTGAACATTCCAGGGCAAAGATTACATCTTATCCATTTTTATATCTCAGACATCTAGAATAGTGCCTGGCACAGAGAAGTGCCCAGTACATGCTCCTGAATATATGAATGGATGAGGGCAAAATTCAAAAAGTGGGGCTAGGGGTGTTTTCCATATTTTCCCCAAAACCTTGTCTTTGCCTCCACTCCCAGTCAATCCCTGGCGTGGCCTCTGAGTCATAGAGCCACTCTACCCCAGTAACATTCCTGGCATAGCAGTACTGGGGTGACGTGGCAGGGTGTGGAAGCAGGGGCAGAACAGGACACATTGGCTTGGTGTCCCCAAGGATATGCAAAAGGGAATTCACCAATATATCCTTTAGAAAGGGGGGTGGCAATCTGGTGATCTCAAAATAGAGCCACACATACAGACTTGAAGGAAATAGTGTATACACAGACACACACAAACACACACAGCCTTACTAAAGTGACCTTCATGTCTTAGGACAGTTCCTAACGTCAAAATGGAGTGGCTAGGTCAACATAGAGGCAAAGTAAGAGGATGGGTATCTTATTCACTCAATTAGTCATTATTTCATTCATTCATTGAATTAGCATTATTTAGCCTCAACTACATCCTAGGCACTATGGGAATTCCTGGTATACACAGATGAAGATAAAGTCCCTGGCCTCAAAAAGATCACAGACTAATGACAAAGACAGACACAGAAATGATCAGAATAAAACATAATAGGTGCCATCACAGAGTATGCACAAATGCTGTGTTTTGAAAACCATATTTTCAGAATAAAAAATGGGAAGAGAAGTTGATACACTCTTTTTTTTTTTTTTGCGGTACGCGGGCCTCTCACTGTTGTGGCCTCTCCCGTCGCGGAGCACAGGCTTAGCGGCCATGGCTCACGGGCCTAGCCGCTCCGCGGCATGTGGGATCCTCCTGGACCGGGGCACGAACCCGTGTCCCCTGCATCGGCAGGCGGACTCTCAACCACTGCGCCACCAGGGAAGCCCCATACACTCTTTTTTTAAATTAATTTTTACTGGAGTATATTTGCTTTACAATGTTGTGTTAGTTTCTGCTGTACAGCAAAGTGAATCGGTTATACACATACACATATCCACTCTTTTTTAGATTTCCTTCCCATTTAGGTCACCACAGAGCACTGAGTAGAGTTCCCTGTGCTATACATAGGTTCTCATTAGTTATCTATTTTATGTATAGTAGTGTATATATGTCAATCCCAGTCTCCCAATTCATCCCACTTCCCTCCTTCCCTCCTTGGTAACCATAAGTTTGTTTGCTACATCTGTGACTCTATTTCTACTTTGCAAATAAGTTCATCTGTATCATTTTTCTAGATTCCACATATAAGTGATATTATACCATATTTGTCTTTCTTTTTCTGACTTCACTCTATATGACAATCTCTAGGTCCATCCATGCTGCTGTGAATGGCGTTATTTTGATACATTCTTTTTTTTAATATTTATTTATTTATATTTTATTTGGCTGCCTCAGGTCTTAGTTGCGGTACGCAGGATCTTCGTTGCCGCGTGTGGGCTCTTAGTTGCGGCATGTGGTATCTAGTTCCCTGACCAGGGATCGAACCCCAGGCCCCCTGCATTGGGAGCGTGGAGACTTAGCCACTGGACCACCAGGGAAGTACCGATACATTCTTGATAATACCACAAACTATTTGAGATTGGAACTATTCCCGAGGATTTAGGAGGCATGATCCCAAGCGTTATAGGAGCTGTGACTGGGAAGAGAGGAATCGGTGTTGAGAAGACTCCACTGTCGTATAGAATTGGAATTTTTCCAGATAGACAAGAAAGAAAAGAGATTTTAAGGAGAAGGAAAAGCATGGAGGCATGACAGTGAATTGGTGTCAGGGAAATGATGCTAGAATAGGATGATGTGGCAGGAGTTGAGGCTATGAAAGGCAGGGAGAGGCTAAATTATGAAGGACCTTGAATGCCATGTGAATAATTATCACCTAGGGACTTCGCTGGTGGCGCAGTGGTTAAGACTCCATGCTCTCAATGCAGGGGGCCCGGGCTTGATCCCTGGTCAGGGAACTAGATCCCACATGCATGCCGCAACTAAGAGTTCACATGCCGCAACTAGGAGCCGGCAAGCTGCAACTAAGGAGGCTGCCTGACGCAACTAAGACCCAGAGCAACCAAATAAATACAAAAAAATTAATAATTATCACCTACTAAACATCTATGTGCTTACTAAATACTGTGCTAAGCAGTTTACAAGGATTACATTTCTTAAACTTCTCAACCACCTTAAAGGGTAGGTATTATTATTAGTCCCACTTTACAGATGAGAAAACTGAAATTCAGCGAGGTAAAGCAACTTGTCCAAAGTCACACAGCTAGAAGACCTTAAGCTCAAACGCAAACTCAGGTCTGGCTGGCTCTAAAGCTGTGCTCTTAACCACACTACTATTCTGCCACAAGGATTTTGTACTTTATCCTGTAGTTGACGGGGAGCCATTAAAGATTTTTGAGCAGAAGAGTGACAAAATCTGCGTTTTTAGAAAGGTTTCTACTGACAGCAGAGTGGAAAACGTACTGGAGCAGAGGGAGACTGACCTCTTCTAAATGAAAATTTCTAGACTCCCAAATTCTGTACTTGGGGTAGTGGGGCTCCTGGTGCCTCCGAGTGGAGTCATTCCACAGCCCAGATGGGCGCGCGAACTGGGGCGGGGAGCTTGGGGTGGTCTCTACGCAGGAGTGGGCGGGGCTGAAGCTTTGAGAAGGCCTAGGGGATGGGACTACGAGCCTCTCGACGCTCTGCTACTTCTGCCTGTAGGCGACCGGCTTCCGCTGCCCGCCCGCAGGTAGTGGTGTCGAGCACCGAGCCCAGAGAACGGTGCTGGGTGAGGAGCTGCTGATGGCAACGCAATTCGTGTAGGCGATATGAGCTTGGCTGGGGGCCGGGCCCCCCGGAAGACCGCGGGGAACCGACTTTCTGGGCTCCTGGAGGCAGAGGAGGAAGATGAGTTCTACCAGACGACTTATGGGGGTTTCACAGAGGTAAGAGCCGGGCCCAGGAAGAGGGAGGGAAGAAAGCTAAAAGGAGTCCTGACGAAGGGAGAAACCTCGGACAAAGAAGGGGGCGGGGAAGAGAGAGGAGCCCTGGTAGCTGATCCTAGAGATGGGGTGGGCGACATGGGGGGATAAACTGGAGTCCTAGAATGGGAGCCCTGGATGGGGTTGGAGGGGTCACGAATGGAGAAGCTGTCCGGAGGACCCCAGAGTGTGGCTGAAACCTACTGTGTATTTCCCCAGTTGTGTCTCTCAGTGCACTTTTGACGTGTCCAGCATATGCCAGGCACATCGTAGTCACGCGGTATATACTCGTTGGCCCACTGCCTGGTTATTAACGTGAAGTATAGAAAGGAACCTCTCAAAAAAAATTAGAGGGACTTAGCCTACTCCTTTTTCAACTTTCAGATCTCGTTGTATAGGTGTCTTAGATAACCGTTCCTTGACTGTCCTAAAAAGTGTCCCCGTATATTTCCTTCATAAAACATATTTCAATTTGTAATTAGATTTGGTTTGCTTATTTGCTTATACTTTTCCATTAGATTGTAAGCTCTGTAAGGTCAGAGGTGGTCTGTTTTCTTCAACAGTATATGTCCAGTGTCTGGATTGAGTTGGCACTTGTTAAATTTTTATTGATTGAATCTATCCATTCTTTAAATGTTTTAAGCACGTAGAGCAAGCCAGTCACCGTGACAAGCTCTATGGAAACAGAGAGTTAAAAACACCTCTTTATCTTTACATATTCCAGACTCCAATGGGGGAATTAGCTGAGTTAACAGTCAGTTAAAATATTGTGTGATAAGGAGTAAAATAAGTGTTAAGCATATAGGGTGCTGTGGTAACACATGGGAGCCAAAGTTGTTGTTTGGGATGGGCATCCCTGGGGGACATGATGTTTAAGCTGAGGACAGTATGAAAAGTAGGTCTTGGGTGGATGAAGAGCAGTAGGACTGGAAGCAGGGAGAGGAGGAAGGTTAGTCCAGCGAGGGGGTGGGGCAGAATATGTAAAGGCACTGAGATCCTTGTCTGGAACCCACACATCTACTCTCATTCTCCAGACCATGAGGAGAATAAAAGTTAGAGGGAGTAGGCATGGGCCAGATCCTGTAAGGCCTTGTGAACCATGTTAAGGAGTTTTGCTCTTCATTCAAAGGACTGAGAAGATTATTTCATGATCAGATTTTTACTTTAGAAAGATCACTCTGTAATGAGGAAAATGATTTGAAGGAGGCAGTGGGAGTGGAGAAACATGGATAGGAGAGTTCAAGAGAAATTAAGGAAATAGAACCCACAGGACTTGGTGACTGATTAGGAATCATTATTAATCATTAATCATACACAACCCTGACCAATTAGTTTAAAATAGAACCTTCTCATCCCTCCTCCAAAGGCCATTTTCCTATTCCTGTCATTTTACGAGTTGTTATTTAATATGTACCCTTCATGCTTACAAAAACGATCTAAGGAGGCTTACCATATAAACAAAAAGTAGGAACAGTAAAAATAGAGACAGATCAGAAGTAATTGTACCAGGGCCTCTGCTAAAATGGTAATAGCAGTTGATATTAAATTTAGCTGTGACTTTCCTGGCAACCAAATCCTGAATTTCTTTTTTTAGTGAGAAGGAAGCATATAAGTTCTTCAAGAGAGGTAAACTTATTCAACTTTAAACCTAGGGAGAATTGTATCCTTATATATAAAGTAACAGGGGTTTGGTAGATGTTGTAAAAACATTCTCTTATCTAGTCATGTCTCTTAATGACCCTCGATAAAAGCCAAAGGAATGGTAGTAAATACGAAACTTAGTGAAAGCATTTCAATTGGGCACTAAGCTAATGTGTGGTTGAACTACTACCCTCTGGTGATTTGACTTAATACCAGGTCAGTGCTGAGGGGATTAATGTGTTCCCAGGTTGTCTTTCACAGACATCAGTTGGGAGGAAATGATGGTCATCAGTGCAAGACTGAACGCTGGCTGGCTAGCTTGGAGTGTCAACTGTCTGTGTTATTTGCTTACTTTGGCACCATGTGTACCAAGATTAGCCCATTAATCTCATCATTGATTAAAGAGAAAGCCACATGTTTGAGGTGCAGCCCCGCCCAATTAACTCTCCTGCCCCCAACTGTTTTTTTTTTCCTCTTTCCTTTCCAGTGTCGCTGACGTTTTAGCCCTAGCTTGTATCACCTCAGGCCTTGGCTCTACTCCATGTTCTCTTCCCCAGCGCATCCGACCACCTCCAGAGCTTTCTGAAACACCCCTTGTATACAGTTTTCCCCTCCCCGCAAATCTTCGGTGGCTTCCCATTATAGATAGTAGTAGTACCCAACTATTTTTCTGTCCCAACTCACCTGAGCAATGAGACATATTTCTCGGTAACTTTAGTTTACTTCAACAGTGATTATCAATGCTGGGACAAGTAAGGAGAGGGAGAGGATTGAGAATCACTGGCCTGCAAGTTAAAGTCATAAGTTTATTAGCCTGACATTTAAGTTTCTCTACAGATTGAATGCAACCTTCTTTTCAAATCTTGTATCTCTCTAGGGCAATCAGTTAATGTTGGAAGGAGGCTGTACTGGAGCCAAAAGCAGTCAGCTAGGAAGACTTCTTGCCAGAGACAAACCTGCTTTACTTAGGTCTAAATGCTTATTCTATCAACATGTTATACACATTCCTGCTTCTGCATCTTTGTTCCTGCCATTTGATCTGCCCATGAGTCCTTCTTCCCTCTTGGTTATCTAAATACTACCAGTATTTTAAACCATGGCTCAAGTCCTCTTCATTCTTTAGAGTCTAAAGCAGGGTTTAGTAAACTACAACCTGCTGGCTGAACCTGGCCCACTACCTATTTTAATCTGGCCCTTTACAGAAAAAGTTTGCCAACCCCTGTTCTAAAGGAATAAACTCTAAAGTTTAGACCTTCCCAGGCCACCTATTCAGAGCAGGTGTACCTTCCTCTGAACACCTGTAACATTTTATTGCCTTTGGTAGTTTATATGTTGCCTTGTATTAAAACTTCCTTTTATAATTATGCTGTGACATCTACTAGACTATGAGACCCCTGAAGGTAGAGATCAAACCATATCCTTTTGTACCCCAGCACTTAACACAGTGTGCTAGAGGAGAAGGGCAAGCAATTAATGTTAGAAGGGGTGGTGCTGGAGCCATCAGCTAGGAAAGCTTCTTGCTTGAGGCAAATGAAAGGTTGAGATGGGAAGGAGAGTGGGGCAGCCCTTATCAATAAGCAAAGGGATTCTCTTCGTCCTGGAGGGGCATTAACAACTGATGCCAGTGAGAACCTCATCTCCCTATGTCCCCAGGAATCAGGAGATGATGAGTATCAAGGAGACCAGTCAGACACAGAGGATGAGGTGGACTCTGACTTTGACATCGACGAAGGGGATGAACCATCCAGTGATGGAGAAGCAGAAGAGCCAAGAAGGAAGCGCCGAGTAGTCACCAAAGCATATAAGGTGCAGGGGAGGCCTGGTTTTCTTGGACTTCCTTCATTTGTAGTCTCCCTTTCATCAGGTCCCAGTTGTCCCCACACCAATCTCATTTCCTACTCTGCTGGTTTTCTCTTCCTAAGGTCTTCATCTTCTTTCTTCTATTTCTTCTCTTCCCTGGTGTCTGATTCCAATCTGTCCCCAGGAGCCTCTGAAGAGCTTGAGGCCTCGAAAGGTCAGCACCCCAGCTGGTAGCTCTCAGAAGACCCGAGAAGAGAAGGCACTGCTTCCACTAGAACTACAGGATGATGGCTCTGACAGTGAGTGGGGATGTTTGGGTCAACTGACAAAATTGAAATATGGTGATAAAATATTGTATTAGTGTTAAGTTTACTGAAGTTGGTAACTGTACTATGGGTATGTAAGGACAATTCTTATTCTTAGGAAATATACACCGAGTATTTAGGGGAAGAGAGCCATGATGTGTGCAACTTAACTCACAGATTATTCAGAAAACACACACACACAATGCAAATAGGGCAAGATATTAACAGGTGATCTGGTAAAGGATACATGGGTGTTCTTTGTACTATTCTTACAAATTTTTTGTAAGTTTGAAATGATTTCCAAATAAAAAGTTTTAAAATTAAAAAACAAAAATACAGAGGAGGTAGACATGAATTCAAAGATTTCTCCCTCTCTTATTTTCTTCCCAGGTCGGAAGTCCATGCGGCAGTCTACAGCTGAGCACACACGACAAACATTCCTTCGGGTACAAGAGAGGCAAGGCCAGTCACGGCGGCGAAAGGGGCCCCACTGTGAGCGGCCACTGACCCAGGAGGAGCTGCTCAGGGAGGCCAAGATCACAGAGGAGCTCAACTTACGTTCACTGGGTCAGTCTGTGGTTTTCAGAACAGTGGGTAGAGGGGCTGAGGAGCATGAGAAAAACTGAGACCTGGAGGACCCAAAGAACTGGAAAGATGGAGATTTGGGACAAGGGAATCAGAAGAAAGAAATGGTGAGAGTATGTGATTAGGGGCAAGGAAGTAAGCAGTTATGAGGGCTCTGAAGAACAAGTTATATTGAAGTACTTTGGTGTAAAATAAGAATCGTATAGAACTCAGTGCAGATCCTAGTTCTGCTGTTGGTTTGCTGTA